>NW_026947484.1:149272981-150522981 GCF_034190915.1 Cavia porcellus
TTCTGCCTTATAGCAATATAGTTATATCACTATTATTTTGTTTCACTATCGATTTTTGGCATCTATAAGTAATGTAACTTTTATTTCCTGTTTCTTAAGTTTCATATTAAAAAAATAGAATATTAAGCCCTGTCTATTCCTTAGGAATCCCTTACTTATCAACTCTGAAATTCTGGTATCTGTGGTTTTACTTTAATATCCTCAAAGATTAAATTACACATATTTACTTTTTTATTATTCATATAATTATTCTTCTTATTTTTATATTATTACAATTATTACTAAATACTATTTCTAAAAGTTTACCCTGCAAATGTTATTTATATTTTCATGACATTTGTTGAATCCAAAAAGAAATGACAATAGTTTACATTTTTGACCTGACTTGTTTTAGTCTGGCTTTTTTTTTTTTTTTTTTTTTTTTTGCTTTTTATTTAATATCCAGTTGGGCAATAAATTCCTCTCAATTCTTTCTCATAAAAATTTTCATACTTTCATATAAATGACTTGTATTTTGCAGGTATATATTTCTGTTCTTGTCCTATGAGAAACAGACATCAAAACAGAATTAAGAGTACAGATTTATTAAGTCAGGAAGGGACAGGAAGAGGAGGGGAGATTGATAAGGAAGCCTGCAGACAGCTCTCAGAAACTCCCAGCTGGGCTGATGGGGAGGCCCAGGGCAGTGGTAGCCAACTAAAGGTAGACAAAGCCTCATTCTCTTACTTATCCCATGCTCAACTCTTGACCAAAATGGCCATTAAGAGGACGGCCTTAGCACGAGCCCTGTAGTAAATTCCAAAGGCCTCGGACATGCCAGGCGGGAGCTGCAGCCAAACTAGGCTCCTCGCTGAAGCTTCTCTTATGGACAGGTCAGGGCATCGTGCTCCATGGCTGCCATGATAGTTGACGAATATACATTGCAGTAGTCTGAATTAGAAGATTTCATGAGTTTGAGATTTTATTAATCACCAACTGATTTTTATGTTGCTCATAAAGTTGTCTTAAGATGTTAATTAGCTTCTTTACCATGACACTGTCAATTTATGTATGGCATTTCACAGTTACCAAGTGAAGTGTAATTTTCCAGATCACAGGGACAGTGTTATACAATGTCCTTAGCCTGCCTTGGCATCAGGAAAACTCCTGGTGTGATCAGCATTGTTTGTGTTGCTCTTTCAGTTCACACCCTTCCTTTTTGAGAACCTTCTTTGTAATTCTAATTTAAACCTCAGTTCTGTTATTTCTGCACATTTAACCCAGCTGTATTTTGACTTCTAAAGTATGTTTAGTCTTAAAATTTGAATGATTTACCCACTGATTAGAAATTGAGAATTGTTAAGAAATCAAAATAAGGGTCTCCTGATTGTCAAAATGGATATTTTAGTGTTCTCTTTGCTGCAAATGTCTATTAATATTTATTTACTATACAACAGACATTTGTTCAACATTAAATGTTGAACATTTAAAACATAACTGATGTTATTGTTTTAAGGTCGCGAATGTAGCAGAGATAATGAACGTATCTTAATTCACCAGTTTAATGAGAAAGCAGGCATAAAAATTACAGCAAGCCAAAAACCACAAACATTACAGAAAAATCCAAAATGAAATATAATGGGAATTTTCTAACTAAAATACATACAGAAGGCATACCATTTAGAATCAAGTGTTAAATTTAGATATTCTTTTCATCTAAGCTTAGAAAAACAGATGTAAGAAAGACACTCTCATTTATAATTATCACTTAACATGATATGTCACACAAAGACATGAAAAAATACATAAAATTAGAAAATACTTTTGATAAAACTCAAATAAGCTTCAACATTAGGCATAAATAAACCAAATTATTGAGATGCATTATCAAATTTAGATCTTGTAAATATGGTATGTCACTCAGAGTACTCATATCTTTATATATACTGAAGTTAAATGTGTCTTAATCAGTTCACTAGAAGTATTCATTATATTAATTAAGGAAATTTGTACTAATAAATAAACAATAACCTTTTAATGTTACTTCAAAATTTCAGCCCCTATATGAACACTGATCTGAACAAGTCCATGGGTTTTACCTTCAGATTAAATAAATTTGAGCTATTATGAATACTAATAGCTCAGAAATAAGAAGTGTGAAATATTGGCTGTTTCTTAATTTATTATTAATTGTTTTCACTAAAGAATGATATTTATTTACACTGACTTATAATGTTTTATGAGCAATTAGAGGAGATTGTGATGATGTAGACCTTTGGACGTAATATGAGTCCAAATGGTTTGATAGATCATCACTGGACTCTGGAAACAGTGGGAAATAAAGTGAGTACTAACTCAACCAATAACTAAGAGTAAATTCTTGGAAAATAGTAGAATGAAATTCATCATTGATCTATAGATAGCACAACTTAATATCAGAGGCTTCTACAGTTCCAGTGTTTTGCAAGGTAAGAGTATGAGAAATAAAATTTTGATCAAGAATGATGTATGAAGTCAAAAACTTATCACCAGCCAGTGATACATGATTAGGAGGAAAAACCACCTCCACTGCCCAGGTAGTATAAGGAGTCAGTCTCCTTAAAAGACAGAAAATTTCAACAATTTTTCTGGAAAGTAATTAAAGACATATGTGTGTCAGTTAAATAGTGCAAAGAATTCTACAGTGTATGAAATTGAAGTAGTTAGGAGTTTAAAAATACATGTAAGAAAGAGTTGGAAATATGAGAAATCTGGAAGTGTTGGACTTTTGTTGGGAACTAGGATTTCTGTTGTACAAAAGGGATAGCAATGACTACATTAAAAGTGAAGGTGACCTTTGATACACTGTGACAATGTTTTGAGAGAGTCCATATGGCTTATGAAAATTGACAAGGAAATCCAGCTCAGTTGAGAAAGGCTAAAAGATTCATGACAATTTTTACTAAAATTTGGTACATATGTATATAGATCTGGAGTCCTACGTATTGCCATTTTCCTTATATTTGAAAAGATTCTTTAACATATTTTTTCAGACAGATCTGCTGATAATGAACTGTTCTAGCTTTTGTATGTCTAAAAAGTATTAGATTTAAATTTTGGAAAAATATTCTTAATGATAAAAATATTAACATGGCAGTCAGTTTTAATTTGATATATGGAAGATTCTCCTCTATTGCTTTTTAGGGACAATATTTCCTAGCAAAAATCTGCTGTCCTGCTTATTTTTATTCCTGTGTGACTAACGCCTCTCACTTCCACTGCCTTATTTTAGATTTAAGATTTCCTCTTTTTATCAAGTTTTAAAGAAACTTATTTCTGATGTGGTTTGACATGTCTCCTGCCTCAGTATTTTTGTGCTTTTTTTTGTTGTTGTTGTTGAGTTTCTTAAATTTGTTAGACTATTTTTTTTCTAATTTGGAAAAATGTTCAGTTATTCCTTCAAATAAGTTTTGCATATGCTTCAAGAAGTATAACACTTGGATCAATTCTATTTCATTGTTTAATGATTATTATATTCATTATGATAATACTTTTTTATTTGAATTCATTATTCATTTTTTTAAGAATATTTTTGGGTTTTGTTTTGTTAGATAGATAAGCTACTAGAAACAGTATGATCTATTCAATTCTTGTCCTTAACCACTTTTTAAAGAAAGAGCGAGAGCTGTATTTAATCTAGAGTCAATACCAAGCTTCCATATTAAGAAAGCACACTTTTCTTAGTATTTTTATTAATATCTTTTGAATTTTGGAACTTTCCGTACTGACTATTGAGAATGCTTTTATTCGTCTTCTGTTTGCTGTCTTGGCACTGTTTTCCCAGTCCTTCTGAATGGCTCATTTCATACCTTAACATAATTCCTTTATGCAGTTTTTCTCATCAGTTCTTAACTGAATCCTCCAGAAAGGCTTTCCAGAAAATTTCTTTCCAGTGTAGCACATTTATCATTGTTCTGTGTTCTTTGACCTTGCTGTTTTGTTTTTCCTAGAATCTCAGCTCTATTTCTTTAGATAGAAAGACTACAGGGCTTTCCTCTCAGTATTTCACAGCCTGACGACTTTCTTTAGTCCCTAACCTGGTAAACTAATAGGTTTCACACTGTAGGTTTCCCATTCTCCACAATTTCTGATCTTTGTTGCCTTATTCCAGTTGCTTGAGTCCTGTTGTTTTGTGTATTATCCTCTATTTCAGTTGTTTTATGTATGATAATAAAACTTAACACTTTTAGTTTTGGTTGCTCTTTCAACTGGTATGTACTCAGTGGTGGCTCTTTATAAAATTATCAGTGACATACAATAGGAAATTCATCAAGAGAGCAAAAAGAAACCTTAGGATTTGAAAATTTTAAAATCCAGACAGAAGCAGGTTTTAAGGCATAATTATGCAAATAGATGATGCAAGTAAGATAAAGATGCCAACTCTTCAGCTTCATGTACTATAAAAAACCATATTTTGAGCAAAAAATCATAATTCAGAAGAGCAATTTAGGAAGTCTTATCAAAGTATGATATATACTTTACTAGTATGGCTTACTGAATTGAAAATGGACTTGCAAAAGGTTACGAGAATTAGAGGTTACATAAATCATAATCAAAGCAATTAGCTATGGATTATAGCTCATGCCTTCCATGGAAAAAATCTGACTTGATATTGCTGAACTCAGAATTGTTTTTATTTGTTTGGAATACCATCTTCCTTATCAAATCTACAGTTTGCAAAAATATGAAGTGATTTACAACATATATATATATATATATATTATACAAATCACATTGAATTCTAGATTCTTAGAAATTTTCATTTTATGTTAAGTCTGACTAAATAAAGTATTCCACTTGCTGGCATGAACAGAACTAGTTATTTAATATTATTCAATAGACATTTAGTATTACTAGTCTCTAGGGTCTATACCAAGCTTCTTATTATAGTTCAATTAAATTGTATCTGAATCTCAGCTACCAATTTCTCTTTTGTGAATTGTGATTTCAATATTTTCTGCAACTTATCATTTTTAAAAAAAAATTTTTTTGAAGACTATTTTATAAGTGCCTAGAGAGGTAGCTCAGTGGTAGAGAACTTGTATAGCATGTGGATTCAAACGCTGAGCACCCCCAAAATTAAACTCTCCCTCTCACAACTCTTTAATTATGCTATTTAGGAGTTAATCAGTTGCTTTAACACGTTAGCTTTTATTGCTTTAAAATGTACTTGCTTGATAATAGATCATATGAAGTCACTATGTATTTCACTGTTTGTCTTCCAAACTATAGTGATGTTTCTGAATATATAAATTTGAATATGACCCAAAATTTTAAAGATGTGAGTTGTCAAAACATCATTCTCTTGCCTTGCACAAGTATACCAGACACTAGTTTGCAGAGCCTGTAAAAATAAGGAGTTCTAGCCATAATGAAAAATCTGAGAGAAAAATTAAATACTGGAGTGACGTACTTCAAGATCAATAACTAAGAAACAGCGAGAAACCTCAAAAGGCAGACAACAAAGAGATCTGAAAAAAGATCACTTGTAAAGTGAAATAGTTATGAACCTGTCTGGACCTAAGTAAGAATAAAATAACCATCAATGAAACGGCATAGGAAATAAAGATTCAGGGAAGAATTGGATGTAAATTCAACATTATATAACAGCGTTTGTCAAAAATGACATAACTTTATTTTTTCCACAAGACTATGTTTTATCATAATATTTCATTCTAAAACCTGATATTCATTTTTCTTCTTAGTTCTGGGTGGCTATAAGTTATTAGATCCCTACTTAAGTTATAGGTTAAAATATTCTGGAGCCATATGGCCTGGGTTAAAACATCTGTTTGGGATATTAGGTAAAATTAAGAAATTATCGTTTGTTTTTATAGGTGTGGTCAAATTTTGGGGTTATATTTTTATAAAAGATCCTTATCTCACAAAGCTCTGAAATACTTATAGTTAAAAATATGTGATGTGAAGTATTTGCCTTCAAAATATATTTAAAAATGAAGAGAGTGTTAGGGATTCAGATAAAATAAAATTGTTCGTGAATTAATAATTATTGAAACCAGATGATGAATTAATATTCCTTTCTTTATACATTTTTATCTTTAAAATTAAAACTTGTTCCATCACATACTTTGTGACAATAGACAAATTGCTTAAAATACAAATCATCATTCATTCACGAGAAAGAAGAAGCGAAACCAGTCTCAAAAGGTTTTTTTTTTTTTTTTTTTTTGAGGGCTAAATGAGATAATTGATATAAAGCACTTAGTCTCACAGAAAGTGCAGTGTGAATATTACCTTTTGAACTTTTTTTTCAAGACCATTTTAAAATTAAATTTTTCATTTTGAGGTAATTATATTTTCATATACAATTCTAAGGTGTCATAACAAGAAATTTAATGCTTTACTTATCCATTTCTCCCCACTGGTAATACCTTGAACAGCTATAGATACCCAGCTATAACTAAAATATTGATATTGATACAATCATAACATTGACTATTTTTCCATATCATCACAAGTGTTTCTCATTGTTGCCCTAAAATAGTGATACCTATTTCAAAACGTTCTTGATTATAATTAACCTGTTTCCTATCACTAAAATTCAGTCAGGAATATAACATAAATGGAATCATTCAGTATATACTCTTTCTAAATATTTTCTTCAGTTATTATATTTTTCTGCAGATTAAACTGGATTGTTGTGTATATCAAAAGTTCATTCATATCTTTTGCTGAGTCGTACGCTGAGATGGATATTCTATAATTTAGTTTAACCTATTCGCTATTCGATGAAGAGTATCTGGGTTTTCAGTATTTTGCTATTGTAAATTAACACTCTATAAACATCTGTGTGTAGGTTTTGTGTTCTTGAGAGTAAATCGCAGCAGTATAATTGTTGGATAATATTATAGTTCAATATTTAGTGTTAGAGATACTGACAAGATGTTTTTACGGAGTGACAATGCCTTTAATTTTCCATCAGTGAATGAGTGAGTGATCCAGTTTCTAAACATTCTTTCCAGCAGGAATTGAATATTTTCATCCGTTCTTTAAATTATAGCTATATTATTTGGTGTGTAGTGATACTTCATTAGGAATTTATTTTGTTGTAGATATTTTTATATACTTTTGGGCCATCTGTACATTCTCTGCTAAGAAATTTATAATCAGGACTTTTGTTAATTTTCTAATTGAATTGCTTGCTTTCAATGAGTTTCTAAGTCTTTTGTCATGTCATTTAACATTCAATGTATACTTACTGTGTTGTACAAAATCTAAAGCTCTCTTCTGGGTATTTGGGGGTGTGTTAGTGAATGAAAGTTCAGCCATTTATGAAGCTTTCTAGTAGAGGGAGAAGGACAATTCCAGATGCATTTCAAATGTTTTAAGCATGTCGGAAACTTAAAGACTGTGTTAGCTTTCTGTTGTTGTGATAAAATACCTGATAAAAACAACTCAAAAGAGGAAAGGTCTATTTTAGTTTATAATTTTAGAGATTTCCATCTGCAATAAGCTGGCTCTCTTTCTTTTAGGCCTGTGGTAAGGAAAAAAACAGACAGAAGGGCATGGTGAGGAAAGCCATTCACCTCATATGGCCAGGAAAAAGGACAGGGGAGAAGAAAACGGGTTGTGTACAAGATTCAGTCCTTTGGGGCAACACATGGTCCACGGACCCTTCCGCACTGTTCCATCACTCCCTAGCAATTCCACCAGATCATGTATTTGTCAATGGATTACTCTTTTGATAAAGTTTGGTCCTTCATGGTCCAGTCACCCTTCATTCAAAGCCCACCACCTCTTCCTATTTGTAGCACTGGACACAATGTATAAGCTTTTGGGAACTTTGAAGTTCCAAGCCATAACTCAATACTATGAGCAATACTTCACACAAGGCAAGAGAAAGTGGAATTAGGAGGCAAAGAAGTACATTTTCATTCCTAAATACATACGCACATTAACCAACACTTGTCTCTTCAGAAGTAGTAAGGAAAGGTAAAAATTAAGAATAAAGTTATTGACTTATTCTAATACCATCTGAACTTCGAAAGTGGTATCAGATTTGTATAATAAGGAAGAACAATGCAGTTCTTAAATACTAAGATTTATTGAGTCAAATAATTAGCTAATTACTGCATTTTCCATTCACCATCTTATTGAATCCTCATAGGATGGTGTATTTTATATCTTAAAGTGTGTTTTTAAGTTAATTTGCTTGCCCCAAAACTACAGATTTTCTCATGTATTTGATGAGATAGTACTCCTTCCTTATCCCTGACTTCGCATCCCATGGCTTCGGTTTCCTATAGTTAACCATGATATGAAAATATGAAATAGAAAACTGTAGAAGTAAACAATTCAGAAGTTGCAAATGGTGAGCTATTCTGACTAGCACAATGAAATCTCATGACATTCTGCCCCATCACATGCAGAACATAAACCGCCTCTTTGCCTGCCACCTACACTCTGCAAATGCTACTTGCCTGTTTGTCACTTACTAGTTTAATTATCGGGCACTACAGCATGGCACTGCTTATATTCAAGTCACCTTTATTTTACTTAACAATAGCAACAAAGCACAATTCAGTGGTACTGGCAATTCAGACATGCCAAAGAGAGGCTGTAAAGTGTTTCTTTTCAAGGAAAATGTGAAAATTCTAGATGTATCAGGAAAAAATAATTATAGGTGGAGCTTGCTCAAATGTCCCATTTATGATTGTTATCTTCTTACTTCGTTATCTTCATCATGAGCATACGATTTTCTTTTCTTTCTTTTTTTTTTTTTTTTTTTGTACTGGGGATAGAACACATGACCCTATGTTTACCAGGCAAGTGCTTAAGCCACTGAGCTAAATCCCTAGCTCTGTCATGAGATGCGTGCATAGAAAAAATAGTCTATATAGTCTTTAATGTTATCTGTGGCCTCAGGTGTCCAAAGGGGTCTTGAATGGTGATCTACATGGACAATATAAGACTGTTGCATCAAGCAACTAAAAATTATTCACGCAATATATATCTGTTCAAAGACCACTCATTTAGGCATTTTTTGACTGTTACATTTCAACAGGCCTTTATGCCTCTGCATTAACTATTTTCCCTTGGCCTGGAAGTCTAACCTTTTTTTTATGACTGACTTCTTCATATTTACATCTTGGTTTAATGGAGACTTCCTTGACTTCCAATAAACAATTCATCCCTATGTATTAGTTGTTGGGAGCCACGGCCGAGCCCGGTCGCCTTACTTGGCGGACGTGAGGCCTGTAAGAAAGAGCAAAGCCTGAGCTAGATTACCCCTCCCATCGAGTGAGCCAAGTTGGCGCCTGCTTCCTGCCCCCCTGGTTGCCCTGGCGACTTAAACAACCCGCTCTGTAAGATAGTCTGCCTAGCAACAACTGATGTTAGCCAATCAGCCCGCATCGCGCGCTTTAAACTGATTGGCCACTGTTACCCTATAAAAGTGAGTGTCTCTCCCGCCACGAGAGAGAAGCACAGAGAGAGATAGAGAAAGTCCACCGGTAAGAAAGGACTGGTGGCAGAGCAGAGGCCTCGCGGGGCCCACGCGGAGACAAATAAAGACAAGGTTGCACACTGTCAGAATCTGTCGTGTGTTTTTCCTGCCGGCCGGGAGCGACACCGACAATTAGTCTTCATTATTTTCAGAAAAACGTACGCTGAGACTTTCTTACTTTGTTATTAGCCTAGAAATTTCCTTGGTAACGTAAGATTCATACACTGCAGTATCCTCAGTACTCATTTCTTGAAAGAAAAAGGCAGGCACACTGAAAATTGTAATCAGTAGTTCAACTTTATATAGTTACCTTAAGAATATTTAGTATTTTAATATTTTAAGCTTTTACAATATTATTTGTTGAGATTGGTTGATTGATTGATTGATTGTGTTTTTTGAGATAGGATTTCGCTATGCAGCTCAGGCTGGACTTGAGGTGACTTTGTAGCCCAGGCTAACTTTGAATTCACAGCAATCCTCCTGCCTCAGCATCTTGAGTACTGAGATTACAGGTGTGTGCCACCATGCCCAGCCTGTTTAATCCTGTTCAATGCTATTGATTAAATTAAATTGTTTTGCCTAAATGGTGTAACCTGTCTCTGTGGTTTTCCTCATTTTTTTTCCTATACGGTTTCATACTATCTTCTAAAATATACACATCTTTAGCAGTCTTTTTACTCATTTTCCCCCTTCTTTAAAGGCTCTGTAGCTTCATTTATCATAAGCAAAAAAACCACCTACAAGAAGAAACATTTTGAAAGGCTCAGTACTTGCAAATTACCATATTCCTTGTAAACCTCTCCTGAACCCCAGGCCTGTATTCAACTGTAATGTGTGTGTTCTCTGGTCCAAAATAAAATTCATATTACTATGGAGGAAATAAAAACTAAAATATTTGAGGATGTGAATCAAATGATAGGAGGATTTATTTAGAATAAACTGATGAAAATATTATCTTGACCGTGACTTATTTAAATACGGAATTGGGACCATTATGAAAACTATCAGTTCTCCTAAATGAAGCCTAACCATTTAGCTGATGTGAAAGTCAGTTTGCAATGAATCCATTTTTGCCTAAACCCAGATTTTATTTTATCAGTGACCTCCTTTCCCAATAGCTTCAGTTAATCAAAAATCCTTTTTTAAAATTCTGATTTGCTTTATTCTTCTCTGTCATCAAACAGAATTATACATATACAAAGACTAAATATTTCTGACCTGGTTCATAATCAGATGCTCATCTAACTGCTTACCAATTTCTTTCCAACGTACTCCTGTTTCTCTTTCTGGCTCTTGCTTCTGTTAATCACGAAATTCTTAATTTCCTCTACAAAGCCAGGGTGTTACATCCATAAGTGTCAATATAAGATCCAAAATACTTGGATATTTCCTAAGATTAATCAGCTTTTTGTAGCAGAATTTCTCTGGTCAAGGTAACTGATTCCAAAGCACGTGCTTTTTTCACTTTGCTATACTGCCAAATGGTAATTAAGAGACAAAAGATTTGGACAGCTGCTTCTAAGCACCAATTTATAAGTGCTTTAAAATATTAATTTGGTGCTAAGATAACATTGGGAACACACTGAGATGGAGAAAATTCTATTTCACAGAATTCCTGTCAAGCAGCACACTGCCTGTTAGTGAAAGAAATACTTGATAGACCACTCGCAGGGCATTTAAGAACAGGATCTGCAAGTGCGGGACTTGACTATGGTTATATTTCATGGGACAAGAGAGCCGGTTCCATCATCACTCCTCCTTTGCCATTTACCACACTCAGAACTCAGCCACTGTCCCAACCAATGCTTAAGAAATATAAGTTTAAAAGTGTAGGAAGTGATGAGCATATTGGCCTTTGCTATACATCTCAGTCAGACCTGTTTTCAGCTCTGTACTTGGAGGTTATGAAAAGTTTGCTAATGAAAAATAAAAGCAGCCATATCTGTATCCTTGCTAAAGCATTTTTTTTCCCACAGGCAGAGATTTATCTTCATACATTAAATGTTTCAGTAAAATGGAAATCATAATTGTGTGTGCCTTTTAGTAAATCCTGAAGAGAGTGAAAGACTATTTCTCAGTCACAAAGGAAAACCTAAGCAGACCAAAAGTTGAAACTTTTGGCCAAAGTAGAAGATTAAAATGAAACTGAAAAAGAAACGTATCACTGGTAGCATGGTATATATTTAATATTCTTCATAACATGAAGTCTTCTAGTGCTTGTAAGCTTTTTGAAGGCCCATAAGCTATAAAAACATTTCCAGGACTGCTAGTGACACTGAGAATGCTCCAACATATTCTAACGTGCTGAAACATTAATACTGGAGTAGATTTATAAATTCACGATTACACTAAAGGCATGACAATACACTGAGGGAAATCTTCCATACTGGACTTTTTTCTTCAACATAAGTTTTTTTTTTTTTTTTTTCATATCAAATCAGGGTGAAAAATGTGGCAACCTCTCGATTTTAGAGGCCATCCCAAAAGAGTGACAATAAAATAATATAACAATGTTCATTATGGAAAATACCAAGATTTATTTTTAGAATAAAAACAGGTCACATTAAACATAAAATAAGTACATATTTAAATTCAGTGACAGATATTTAAATGAAGAAATATTAAAGAAATTTCTTTAGCTTATTTGTAAGAGAAGAAGATGCTAGGAAAACATATCCAGAGCAGGTTTGAATATTTAGAGAAAGTAAAAACACTATGAAATTCTAGCCTGAAGATTAATAAGTAAAATACTGAGTTTAGTTCTCTACTCCTAGAAACCTGAGATAAAGACCATTGCAGTAAACGTAACCCTACATTAGGTTTCCATTTTCTATTACAATAATAATATTTCCACTCAGAAAAGTCAGGTTGATTCCCTCAAGGGAAACTGAGAATTGATATAATTGCACAGAGAATTCAGATGCAAAATGTATATTTTTTACCTGACACGTAGCATTGAGAATAATTTTGTTTAAACCTGTAAAGAATACCTCTTTCCAAAACACGAGTATTATTTACATATTTAGTTACTACCTATTGAATCCTGAAAATTCTCTTCTGTACGTTTATTTCTCTAGTTTAAATTAAATGGCATTCATGAAGAAAGATTCTGGATTTTAAAGCATATTGGTTTTCAAAGCATATTTTTACATGAAACTGCAAGTTAACGATTTTGTGACATACCTTTATCCTGTGGCATCTAACTTGATATAAGTTAAAACATATTTATGGTGAAATCATTACAGGTGATGAAGGAGCCACTACTGGCCAACATGGTCACTTATTTCCCAAGGTGTGGTTTCACAATTTAACACTAGAAAATAAACATAAGCTAGAAAATTTAGTTATTATTTTTGTTAGCTAAAATTTTCCTTAGATTTATTTCTAACAGAGAATTTTGATTACTTGGACTCCATTGCTGTTCAACCCTTCACTTTCAATAGCTTACCAATTTTGTTAACAAAAGTATTTGGGTACTGACACTTGCACCATTCCTTGAAATCTTGCCCATAAAACATTAATTTGTGCTGTATGCAGTAAGGAGACCAATAAAACACCGTATGTGTGGTGACCAAATCATCCAAAAATGTCCTAGCACCATTTCTATAGCATTCTATGGCATACAGGAAATTCAGATTTTACTATGCCTAATAAGTATGAAATATTATTTCATAATCTATCTCAAAATATGGAGCTAGAAATCCCTCCTTCCAAACAAAACAAAACTAAATTATGGTCTAGTAATTTATTTTAAGACATAAATTAGAAGACTATTGTGCTTATTCTGTTTTACTTTTAATAACTGACAGGTGATTATCTTAAGCAATCTTTTAAAAAAATGTTGCATTCATCGTGAGTCCCTAAAAAATAAAAGCATCTTCATGGAAATGAGTAAAGAGGAAAATAACTGCCTGCCAAACCAACTTTTTAAGATACAGTTTCTCTTAGAAACCAATTTGGATAAGGGTAAAAAGAGAATAATCCTTGGACAAGATGAAAACCTACAAAATATGATAATTGGAGGGTTTTACTTTAGAACTTTCTTGGCTAATCATGACAACATTACCAAACTGATCTGGAGCTGAAAGAAAGCAACTATTTGTGACCAAACAAAATAAAAACCAAAGAAGAATGGGAAGGCAAAACCACAGTGGTTTTCTACTTTAGTTTAACATGTTTTTTCTTTGTGGGCTGATAAAACCTCTATTCTGATTAAGCCAGAGCAAAATGTTAAAAAGAACCACAAACAAACCAAAATATGTGAAACTACAATTGGGTGGTATCTTGTCTAGTTTTTTGTTTTGTTCTTGTTTTTATTGTTGCTCAAATATAATACCACAAACCAGGAAATTTATAAACCAAAGAAGCTCATCTGACCCACAGTATGGAGGCTGAGAAGTTCAGGAACACAGTTATGGGGTCCGGCAAGCACCTTCATGCTGCTGACATAGGATGACAGCCTTCACATGCAAAAGAGATCCCTTTTATAACAAAAGGAATAGTGCAGGAACTAAACCACACCTGCAAGAACAACCTTACTGCATTCGCGAGGTGGAGCCCTCCTCATCTAACAGCTCCATTTTAGGTCTGATCTCTTAAGACTGACACGTTAGGAATTAAGGCTCCACCACCTAAGCTTTTAGTTGATGTAGTCAACTAAAACTAAACCATAGCAGGTGGTAGACCTGCTTCCAGGAACGCAGTTAATAGCTCCTGATCATTTCAAACTTTCTGTGACTGCTCGCATTTGCAGCTTATTTCTATGAATTCAATTCACTAGCGGTTTGAAAACAGAAATCTCTACAATGGAACATTTTTGTGATTGAGTAAATCCGAACTCTCAGTTGCACTGGAGGGAGAAAGTTAGAAACAGAGAATGTAACTACGGCCACGGAGCGTGCATGCTGTGATTGTGTTACAGTCAAATTTCAGATCTTGGAGCATACAAGATGTAAAGAATGTTGGAGAGGGAGGAAGGAAATAAACTGCCCTAATTTAGGAGACGCAAAGCATGGCTCTTCATACGGCCCAGCACTTCCTCTCGTTAGATCATCAGCCAAGCTTCCCTTACCCAGCCAGTGAAGGTAACTAAATGCTCTTCTAGTGCCAACTGGATTTCTCTGTTATGCCAAGAGATAAGAGGGAGAAACATGTTACAGTAAGGAACCTAAAATTAATAGCTTAATTTTCTATTATAAAGCAGCTCTGTAACTTAGAAAATGAGTGAATATACAGATCACTTTGGATAAATGGACTGAATCATTTTATACTTTAAACCACCAACCAACTCACTTTGAAATCTTAATGTCGAAATAGTGTCTTAGTTCCACCATCTGTTCACAGGTAGATTGGGAGTGAGATATGAGAATAAATATTTATAAAGCCTTTTGTGACCCTTTGGTGAAAACTGACCGGAAAATGTAAAGTATTATGGTAGATGTTAAGAAAAATAATACAAACTGTCCTGTTTCTATAATAATCTTCAAATTGTAGGATAAATTACAGCTCTTTAACTGCATTCAAATTTGTAATAAAATCCAGCACAATTCAAATGCTCCTTAATGAAATATTTATAATGGTGTTTGTAATGACACTTGGAGGCATCCCCCTTTTTTATGGTGTTTGAGAGACTACCTGGCATATTCGATGGCACTGATTTTGGGATGAACTCAATTTCCACATATCATTCACCTGTTCACAAAGGTTACAAGAAAGATGGGAAAATAGATCAAAGTAGACTGAAGGAGACCAATAGCTTGTTATCCACTTAGGCCATCAGTCAATATAGTTCTGTTAAACAAGAGGAGAGAAAAATACTCAAATTACATGATCTTGAATGTTTAACTCCCTTATACTTAATCTTTGTAAGTCTTCACAGAAAGAAATAAGAATACTCATTAAAATTTAATTTCATATGAACAAATTAGCCCTTTAAAAAAATGGTCCTCATACATACTTGGAAATGCCACCTGAAAAAAGGCACAAATGTTGCCCTAAAGGACACATTCTGAGTCAGGAGTTCAGAACAAGACATGTGTATCTCTCCTGAATTTTGCACCCTACAGAGAATTTGTTCAAGGGCATAGTATCATCTATATGGCAGACCAAGGTTTGCTGGGACAAACATTGACTGACTTTGATACTATTTTAATAAAACTTCCTGTAAAAGCCTGGAATAAAACAAGAAGGTGAATACTTACATTGCTGTATGTTATCGAAAACATCTTGATTATATTAATATTAGTTCAATTTTGACATCATAGTGTGTACATTTTTTGAGAAACCCAAGTTAAACAAGTATAAGTGATAGACTTTCCAACACAGCACATGTTATTTTGTCTTCCCATTTGACTTCAGAATTAGATTTCAAAAATAAATATTTCTTAGTTGATAAATAGACTTTAATCTGAACTAAATGTAATGGCTCAATATCCCTGTCATGTTGACAAAAATACGAATTTGCAGTTTTACTTTTCTATCATTGCTCTAAGAAACCAGTTCAAAACTATAGCTTAAAACAGCATAGATTTATTATATTACAATAGTGTAGATCAGAAGTAAAATAGAGGTCTTAATGAGCAAAGTAGAGGGAACAGCAGAGTCATGTACTTCTCCAGAGGTTGCAGGGGAGAATCACCCCTCTGTTGACTTTGCTACTTCCTGGAGGTCACCCACATTCTTTGGCTTGTGGTTCCTTTTTTCAGTTCCAAAATCAGTTACATATGATCAGGTTCTTTTCACGTCATCGTATCTTCTGTTTTCTGCAAGGTGCTTACATTTAAGGACTCATCTGCTTAGATTAAGCCCAGCCAGATAAGCCAACATACTCTCAAACTTTTTGACTTTAATTATAACTTAAAAGTTGTTTTTGATATGTGAGGAACCATATTTGTAGATTTGGGGAATTAATGTGTGAATATAACTGGAGGTTACTACGTAATTATCGCCAAATCTGTCTCGGTGGTATTTGAGTCTGGTAAGTGATTCTGCAACCTTATAATCATGCATCCTATTTTTGTTCTTAACTATTTGAAAATTAGTTTGACCACAATTTTGTAAAGAGCTTTCTAACATTTGCAAGCTAATTCCAAGGCTCTTCAAGGAAAGAAAACCAGTGTCATTTAAATAATTCCATTTTGATCTTTATCAACATTAATACAAACAATTTAAAGAATAAAACTAATTAATTTTTGAAAATAATCGTATTATTATTAGATTGTATTTGAGAGAGATGGTATTTTAGCCTGCAAATGACAAACATTATATGCTCTTGGGCATATATGTTATGGTCTCTTAGCATGTGTGCTTCATACAAGAAATACGTTAGAGTACCTAGCATAGAAAAACTTGAATTGTTCAATTCTATAATTCTGTATGTCATGTTGATGATTATTAAAAGTTTAGGAGACTTTGGGGCTTCAAATTGTTTTCAAGGACATTAATGATAGGATATAACTAAAACAAAATATAAAATCTAATAAACAATGCATAATTGATTTTAGTAAGTCTATAATTCACTCACATAGTGTAAAAACCACTCATGTTATTATTAATTTTTATTAATTTGTGTTAAATAATTATTTTAAAGAAAAATGTAAGCTACTTTGTACCAACAAATTGGTAACTTAAAAGCATTGAACAAATTCCTAGGTATTCATACATTACCAAGGTTAACTCATGCCAAAACATAACATCTAAAAAGATAAATAATAAATAATAATTAGTAATGACAAGTCTCTCATCAAAGGAAAAACCTGAAGCAGATCTATATTAGGATTTATATTAGGCTATTAAATATTTAAAATATTATTTAAGCAAGACATGCTGATTAACCAAAATATTAAAACCTAGAGGATGATATTTTTATTTAGGGAGTTTGTACATTGAAATTGGCTTGGGTGGGATGAAAGTTTGGAACAAACATTCCAGGAAAACAAAATGTTACATTGCAGCAAAATCAATATTAGTTGATATGTACTTTTAAATTATTTTTATATAACTAATACCTGTGTTTTGACTATTTCTTCTGGCAAAATATTACAGTGTCATAGGTAAGAATAATAGCATGAACCAGAACTGTAACTTACTTGGTAAAGCCTTATTCTGCTCTCCTGAAATAAAATTCCTTTGTGATTTCCATTGGAAATTGCTTCTTTACCTCCTGATGTTCTCTGGGCTGCCCGGTGGCTGTTACATTACAAACCAGACACAGTGACTATGTGACAGGAAATCATATGACTTAGTACATGAACTCAGGAACAATTATTCAGAACACCAGTAGTTACAAGTTCCACATGGAGGCATATCTATTCTTAACAATTTATGTTTGTGATATTTCAGTTCTAATAACAAAGAAATAATTTCCCTGGGGACTTTCGTGACATTTGTTATCTTCCAAATAAATTTGTCTTGGATCATGATTAGTTTTCACACTAAAGAATACTGGAGTAAACTGTATTTCTGTATCCATGTTATAGCAGTTTAAACGTGTAAGATTGGCAGAGTATGTGTGCATGTGTGTGCCTGTGTATGTGTGGACATGAGTTTGTGTTTTGATTTTGCAAGTGTGTCCTTATATAATTATTTAACATTTATGTTGGGTTATATTTATACTAGGTAAATGCTAAGTTTGCTAAAGGCTGTGAATATGCTTTCATACTTATTTTTCATATTAGCTGCTGAACAAGTACTATTGACTATAGTTTGTTCCCAATGTGAACATGTTAGTTAAACAAAAGTTTTAGTGATATTTACACTCTAGAATACTGTCTTAGTTACTTTCTCTTGTTGCTGGCACAAAATACTCAACACCCAATGTTAAGGAAAAACACATGTATTTGGCCCATAGTTTGTAGAGGTTTTAATCCATCATCAGCTGGCTTTAAGGCACACTGGCATAGCAGACAAGAATCTCAGAGGAAAAAATGTTCATAGTGGGTAAAAGGTAGCAAAGTAAGCAAGAAATGAACACAGAATTTTCTATCCTTTAGAGCTTATTCAGGCTACTTAGGACAATTAGCACTCACATTCTTTATCCTCGTATTCTTAACACCAGCATTGAACCATGAATCAGTTTCAGTATCACAAACTAGATCCAACCAGGAAAAGGCCCCATCTACGACTGCATGAGCCTTTGTGGGGGCATCTAGAAATAACCATAATGTCCCATCCCCAGTCCTCCAAAGACTTATATGCATTAATTTTTCAAAGGCAATTTAGTCTATCTTTTAAGAGTTACCAAAGATCTCAGTTTCAGCATTAGTGAAAAGTCCAAGTTCAAAGTCTCCTTTGAGACTTTAGGCAAACTCTTAGCTGCAAACCTCTGTACAAATGAAAAGAATGTTGAATGCTTCAGACATTTCATGGCACAACATAGGCATTTCCATTTCACAATGTAAAAGAGGGAAATACAAAATAGGAAAAAGTCCAAAATACAACAAGGTGAACATTAAGTCCCATAGTTCCGTGTCTAACATCTCCGACAATCTATGTGAAGTTGTGAGTTCCACAGGGTTTGGGTAGCTCTATCACTATGGCACTTCCAGTGATAGTAGCTTTCTTTGATTAGCTTTGCACTTTCCTTGAAGCTTTCCTTGGATGATCAACATTTCTGGCTTCTCCAACTTCTGGAGTCTCCACCGCAACCTTTGGCAACACACTGTTGTCTTAGAAGCACACTGCCTGGCCTTCCAGGCCTTCTGAAATTTGAGTGGAAATTTTTCTAGTCCTACAACTCATATCCTATATGCACCTAAAACCATCATCACTTCTATGATGCCAAGGTCTGCTGCCAGCTAGAGGAGTAACCATACTTCCTTTTCTTTTGGCCCTAGGAGTCCAATGCCTATGAAGCAAATTCTGAAGAACAACTTCTCTAGGTCACTGCCATTCTGGTACATGTGCTGTGGGGCTCTCTTTCCAAGGAAAAGTCTTTCACCTTTGGAATTCTGTGTTTGCATATCCTGGAATCCTGCTGATTCTTGTGATGTCCTCAGACCATCATTTCTCTTGTCTTCTGAAATATGTGGCTTTTTCTTGCTAGTCTTTTCAGCAACCAATTTCTCCTCTATTCCATCTTTGCAGACCACAACTTTACTGGAACTTCCTTTGTGATCATACTCAAAACATTTTAACTAATTCTCTTGATTCTCAATATAATCTGGCTAAAAGCCCCAACAGTAGCCATTCCACTCCCTCAACATTATACTGTCTTGAATTTTCTTCTGCTAGATTAATTTATCAATCACTTTTAATCTCAGTCTCAGACAAAGTCTCTGGACATGGGCAAAATGCAGGCAAATTTTCTGCCATGCTAGAACACAAATATTCTGGAGTCCAATAGCCAGTACAGTGTTTCTTACCAGTAGAAAACTCCTGAGCCCAATCCTTAAGGGTAGCATTTGTTTCAGCATTCTGGTATTCTGAGCCCTGACCAGAGGTACAGCCCTGACCATCAAGAACAGACTAAGGTTTAGCTCTGCTTTTTCAGCCAGCATCATCAAACCTTCCCTAATTCTTCCCATTCCCACAAGCCACTTCAAAATGCTCCGAAACCATGTGGGCAGATGTAGTTATGGTAATGAGCCCACTTATTTTCTATCAAATTCTGTCTTGATTATTTTTCTTGCTGCTGAGACAACTACCTGACACTCAAAGTTAAAGGAGGAAAGCTTTACTTGGCCCATTGTAGAGATTTCTCTGTAATGCATCATCAGCTAGCTTCAAGCCAGGGTGGCATGGGCAAGGAATAACAGAAGAGAAACAGTTCATGGCAGGCAGAAGATAGCAAAAGTAAGCAAGCAAGGAAGCTTCCATAACATTTTCTATCCCTATATTTTATCCAAGCTACTAAAGGTGAGTAAAACCCACACCCTTAATCCTAGTGCCTTGATCCTACTAGCATTGCACCGTGAATCAATCCCAGTGTCACACAACTCTAAATTCAGCCATTCTGAAAAACCCCCAGGGTATGATTGCATGAGGCTTTGGGGGAACATCTAAGCACAAGCCATAACAGACAACCTTCCAAAAAGCAACAGAAACTTTAGAAAAACTTGGCAAAAATTATTTTCAAACTCTAGAAATTAGCTAAAAACTTGCCTAAATATGAAGAGTACTTTTTCAAGAAAAAAACTGCCACAGCAGGCATGTAATATTTTAACTTCACCTCACCATTCATCCTCTCCCCAGATTTGCAGAACTCTTGAAAACTGGCAGCAGTGAAATCACAAGACCTGAGAAAATGAGAAACTATGTAAATATATGAAGGGAAAGACAGGTTTACTCCCCAAACTTGCTCATCTTACAACATAGGCACTATTTGACCTTTCTGTCAGCTCCCTGAAAAACCCTGCTTAAAATATTTTGTCATTATTTGATCTGTCTGGGAAGTTCCTTCACAGGAAAAGATCTATCCCCAGAGTATTTGTAGAAAACATTCAGTAAAAATTGTTTAATATTTCAGCTACCTTAGGCTGTAATACCATTTCAGGTAAACAGGAATCCACTAAAAATTTAAAAGGAAATCCTGGGGAACAAGATGCCTATGGGGCTTTGAAAAGCCCTGACACATTTCTGGAGTTCCAGAATGACACGGACATATGCAGGACTTATTAGGAGAGGACACAGGGCCTCAGTGTGTTAGCACTGACTGATTTTTAGGTTATTCCTATACAAACAGAGAAGAATAAGGTGAGTTATTACAAAATGAGATTGGTGTTAAATTCCAACAAACAGAACACCTCAACAAAGGTGTGAAAGACTTATAAATTCAAGACAATTAAGTTAATCTGGCCACCCATTACTTATCCACTAAGATATCCAAACAGAGGCTTTAACACATTGCAAGGAGCCCACACTATACACTTTTAATCCAAGAAAGTCACAAACTGAATAAACAACAACAGTAAGTCAATAAAGTAACCACAATGTCCAACCTAAGGGCAGAGAATATTATGTCTCCAGATTATATGTACCACTTTATAATGTCTCAAATATCTGCAATATCTAGATTTGAACCAAAATATAATTATAGTTTTAAAACAAAGTATAATCCATACTTTGGAAAAGAAAGAGTATAGAACAAGTATTTCAGAAGATTGTAAATGCTCAACTTACTGGATAAAGATTTAGAATCCTTATCCAGCTTTATAAATATGATCAGATGACTAAAAAAAAAAAAACAAGAACTAAAAGAAATTACAGCAATATTACCAAATAGAATATCAATAAAGATGTAGGAAAATAAAAGAATCAAATATAAATTCTGAAGTGAAAAGTATAATAAACAAAATGAAAAATTCATTAAAGATCAATTTTGCAAATTTAGTTTTGTGAAAAAATCACATTTCACATCCAAGAAACACAAAAAAACCTGAAGTAGAATAAATTTAAAGATATTCACATCTTGGCTTATCACAGTCAAAGTAACAAAGTTAGAAAATTTTGAGAGCAGCAGAGAAAAAGACAAGTTATATGTAGTCTGCAATAAAATTAATCATTAACTTCTTATCCAAAAATGTAAGGGCCTGAAAGAGGCAGATGATCGATTCAGCTGGTGGGAGTGTGGACTGGTTCAACCACTGTGGAAATCAGTGTGGAGATTCTTTTAAAAATTAGGATCAGATATCCTATTTGACCTATATATCCCTCTACTGAACATCATCCAAAAGAATTAAAAACATCATATCACAGTGATATATATGCCCATCACCTGAAGATATCATTGTGATAGGATGTTTTTAATTTTCTTGGATGATACCCAGTAGGGTGTGTGTGTGTGTGTGTGTGTGTGTGTGTGTGTGTGTGTGTATCCACCATAAAGAAAGAAAGATAAACTGAAAACTTTTATAGGTAAATGAATGCAATCAGACCTATATGTGTGAATATCATATTGTCTCACTAGTGTGAAAAACTGAACAAATAAATAAGATTCAAAACATAAAATAGATATTGTAAATTGAGAAGAAACAGTTCAAAAGAAAAGACAAATGATGACGGGGAAATGGGGAAAGGAAGAAAGAGAAAAAGAATATATATATATATATATATATATATATATATATATGATAGTTAAAATAATTACACAGATAGTTGCTCTTAGCTCATTGAAAAGAAAGGTTTGTGCTGATACTATTTGGACAATGTATCATGCCTATATCTTCTACTCTGAATAATTACAATGAGGAAAACAATATGCAATGTATTGATAATTTGCAACTCTCCTACTGACCTGTTTGGAAACTCAGTTTTATTATTTTTATTTTTCCCCTTTAAAATAAAAAAAAATGCTGCACAAAAGTGTGCCAACCAAGAGTTCTTTATTAAGCAAAACTCTTCTTTAAAATGATAACAGAGAGAATTTATCACTCATAGATGTGTTGAGTGAGAAATATGAAAAGGAACTCTGTAGATTGACTAGAAAACAGCATAAGACAGCAACTCAAATCCACACAAAGAAGTAAAGAGTCTAAAAAAGTTAACTACACTTATAGGAATCAAAGACAGCATAAATATATGTATTATAATTTTTCTTATAAATTTAAAATAACAGTATCAACACAAGTAAAATTTATAAAACTATGTTGAAGGATTTACAACATTTACATGTATAATGTATAAGACAGCATTAGCACAAAGGAAGAAAATAAGACCAAAGTTTTTGTATATTATTGAACGCAAATTACTACAATTAAAACTATGTTCTTTTAATTTAAATCATTTGTGTTAATTTAATCCTCAATAACCAAAAGCAAATGAGCTTCAAAGAGAGAAAATTTAACAAAAGTATACATAGGTATATATATAGTATATATTGAACACAAAGAAATAAAGAAAGAGAAATATATTAAATATTGAAAACAATTGGCAAAATAATACATATGCCTTACTTCTCAGTAATTATATTAAATAGAAATGTACTAAACACTCCAGATGAAACACACAGGTTGGAACAATAAAACACACAATATTCACATGCAAAAAATAAAATTGCACTCCTAACTTGAATGACAGATAACAGTGAACTCAAAAAGGATCATAAACATAAAGGTTAAAGTGCTAAAATTATTTTATCTAAATCTTAGAAGAAAATCTGGGAGTAAATATTTGTGACCTCACTCAGATTGACTAGTGGTTTTTTAGATATGACACCAAAAGCACAAGTGATGAAACAAAGCAGTATATTGGACGTTTATCAAATTAAATAATTGGGAGCTTTAAAGGACACTAGTCAAAAAGTCAAAAGACAAACCACAATATGAGAGAAAATTATGTTTGCTAATCAATGTGTATTAAAAATGTACAAAATGCTATGTCAATCATAAAAACCTAGTAATCAAAAGAAAAACAACTCAATGAAAGAACAATATGTGATTGACATTTTTAAAAAACAGTTAAATTGCCAATGATATATTTAAAAAGTTCAATATCATTATTTACTATAAAATATAAATCAAAGCAAAGACAAAACATTGCAAAGCTATTAAGGAGGCTGCAGTGAAAATTTTAAAAACTGACAATAAATATCAGCAAGAATGTGAAGAGCTGGTTTCTTAATATACTGTTAGTAGGACTGTAAAAATTGTACAACCACATTCAAAGACAGACTAGTCGCTCCTGCTCCTCATATGTTACACATGCAGTTACTGTATGACCTGAAAATTCCTAGCAACACACACCAGAGTGATAAAATTATATGTGTGCACAAAATTCTTATACACAATATTTTTAGCAGCAATTTATAACACAAAGTTGAAGACAACCTCAATGTCTATCAGTGTCAGTGAATGGATAAACAAATTATGGGGTATTCATACACTGGAACAGTATTTGGCAATATATAGGAAGCACAATGTCTCAGTTACTTTTTACTGGTCGCTGAGACAAAAGACTTGATGATCAAAGTTGGGAAAGGAAAGGTTTATTTCTTACAGTTTTTGGAGGTTTCAGTCCATGCTCAGTTAGCTACAAGGCAGGGTGGCATGGCAGGGCCGCAGTTCATGGCAGCTGCAAACAGCAAGGCAGAAACTGGCAAAAGAGCAAGACATACCTTCCTCCTGCCATTACATTACATCCTGGCTCCACCCCATGTGGGTGTAGCACTCAAACCATCAATCCAAGCATTATACAATGAATAAATCACAGATGCATAATGTAAATCCATGAGGCCTGGGGGCCACCAACACAAACCATGACACACAGACATATGCTGTAACATAGGTAAACTTGGAAAGTATACTAACTGAAAAAAGTCAGTCACCTATAACTTGATATCATTAAAATGAAATATCCAGAACAGGTAAATTGATAGAGAGAAAATCTAGTTTAACAGTTAACGTGGGGCTCAGGAATTGCAAAAATGGTGTTCTAATAGGTATGGAACTTCTTTCTGGAGTGACATAAATGAAAATCGAATTGTGCTATGATGAAATAACCTAGAATATAGCATAAATGTTGATTTGTACACCTCAAATAGCTGAATTTCAAAACCTTTGGTTGATGCCTGAAACTATAGATGCTACACTTTTTTTTCCTACAGGTAAACACCTATGACAAAGTTTTCTTGACAAATTAAGCAGAGCAAAAATGTGACAAAAATGAAAAGTAATAAAAGACAAGTATAACAATCTATTGCAACTTACAAAAGTTATGTGACTGTGATCTTCCTCAAAATCGTACTATGCTCTGTTCAACCTACTTCTTGTCATGATGTAAGGCAGTAACACCTACGTGATCAGAGGTGAGATAAATGCTGTGGACAGTGTGATAAAAGCTGTAAGCTACTGTTATCCTCCTGACGACACGTCAGAAGGACAATGTCTGCTTCAGGTGATGCTGGGACACTGCTCTGAAGATGTTGGTCCAACAGCACATAACACGTGGATGTTCTGAACAAAGGGAAAGCTCCTTAGTGAGATCAAATGCCACGCTGTGAAATTTTACCAATAACTCAAGAATACCATCTAATTTTAAGTTTATGTGCAGTTTATTTAGAGAAATTTCTACTTAGCTATTTCAGAACACAGTTGCCCATTAGTAACTGACATTGAGGAAAATGAAACTGCAGATGAGGCTGACCACTGTACATGTTCAACCCAATAAGGTCACAATTAGACAAAGCAGTCGTGCAGCATTTCTGCAAGGAAGCATAAACAAGAACATTTGTTACATGGTCTACAAAAGTCAAAATTAAGAACAATTATTTCTGAATAGGGAAATGAATAGATAAACAGTGGTAAATGCATATTCAGCCTGATCTCTGCATTCATGAGTTTCCCATCCATGGATTCAGCAGCAGAATGAAATTAGGAAAAAAGAATTCCTTGGTTTTATATTGAACATGCAGACTTTTTTACCTGATGCTATTCCTAAGATGATTCAGCATAACATTGTTTGCATAACATTTACATTATATCATGCTTTACGAGTAACCTAGAAATCATTCAATG
Source organism: Cavia porcellus (assembly GCF_034190915.1). Lineage (NCBI taxonomy): Eukaryota > Metazoa > Chordata > Mammalia > Rodentia > Caviidae > Cavia > Cavia porcellus. The sequence continues at coordinate 149,298,914 of NW_026947484.1, forward strand.
TATCCAAGAGCATAGGTTATATACAAGTATCACCTCATTTTATATGTAGGACTTGACTTCTGCAGGCTGGTGTTACCATGGAGCTTCTTGCAAACAACTTCCTCTAAGTAACAGAAGGATGATGAATATAATTAAATATCAAAAAAGCAACTAGATTTAGCAAATTAAGGACACTCATGTCCACATGAGTAAAGATCACAAATAAAATACTGAATAATAAAAATATGTACAGAATAACAAGTAGTATAATACAATTTATCTAAATTTGAGAGCACACAAGAAATAAGGATTGTACCATGAGTATTACACGTAATAAGCATAATGTTTATGATGACTGTGCAGATACATGCTAAAGTTAAGTATGCACATATATGGCAATATAGTATAGCAAGTTCAGGGTAATGCACATGTAGAGGAAGAAAGTACTAGAAATGGGATTACTGAGAAACAATAAATTATGAATGTATTTGTAATGTTTTTCTCTTTTAAAAAGAGCTACAGGAAAAATGATAAACATTAAAAGTTTTACAAACCTTAGTGTTGTATCCCAGTGTTTATTAACTTGTTCTTTAAAGATTTCAGTATTTTGAAATTTTTTACCCTGATAGTACAAAAGAAATTAGATTAATGCAGAGCTTGTGAGACATGCAGAAAAACTAGGAATGTCCAGGGAAATTTAAAATGCTAGAAAAGGAAGATGTAAGGTTTAAGACTACACATGCCATTTTAAACAACTTAAAGGGATGAAATATCTAGTAATTGTTCACTATCTGGCTTTGACTTCTAACTCTAGTTCAAGGTCTCGATTTGATTATATTCTTTTCAGAACATGATGCTGACTCTAGGATCTTTGCTAGATTCTAGATTTTCACATAAGTTTTAAATGTTCATAGCTCTTTTTATAAACATCAATATATCATGCCTGAAAAAGGTACAATTTGATCATAATGCTTTCTTTATAACTTGCAGAGTTGAGATGTTTTAAAATTTTCAAATGTAGATAAAATATATTGGAGGTGAATAAAAACAGCCAAGAGTTCTCTTGAAAAACATTGACCTGGACAATTGCAGAGGACATTTCTGTCTCTAACTGAATGAAGATATACTGAACAAATTGGGTTGATAAATAAGCATCACTTTAAGTGATAAAGAAAATGGGCGCTGGCACGTTGAGTTGGATGAAAACAGTGCGTATTTATGTACCTGCCATGAGTCATTTGTGTGAATCTGCTCTGTGAATTCCATTTGGGGTCAGCTCTAACTCTGAAATTTCCAAATTAAATAAATAAATAAATAAATAAATAAATAAATAAGCCGGTACCTGCAATGACTTCGAAAGAAACTTTCAGCCTGTATTATTTAAGCACATCAATATGACGTGGTTTAAATTGACTTACTATGTGGAGAGTCAATGAATGAAGCAGAAGCCAAACTTAATAAGCAGTAAATTAAGTTTAAAGAATACAGTAAGTAGCAGGAAACAGTTGTGTTGTGTTGTCTACAAAGATGGATTAAATTCACGAAAAAGAAGACAACCCTGACCTTGCCAAAACCAGGAAACTAACAAGATGAGAAGCGTGTGCCAAGTACAATTAGCTCTCGTCAGAGTTCACATGAAACAACCTCAAATCCCAAAGCCCTTGTGAGCTCTGTAGTCAAAAGGGACATTGAGGAAATCAAGAGTCATATGCAATAAACACCATTAAGAGATGTTTGTAAATTAAATGCTCATTTTGATGTAAAAGACTGAATGAAACTATTAAGGAAAGACTATTCTTTTCCATATCTTCTGAAAATAGCTATTGAATTAGATAGTAACAGTATTGAAATAAAAGAATGATAGAGAGAAATCAGGTTTTTCCCTACATCCTCACTTAGATTTATGATTTTTAGTTACCTCGAAATAAATATAAACCAATATAATCATTGTGTAGAGGTATTATGAATCTTACTTTACAAGTGCATAGAGGGCTTCAAATAAACTCTAGATAAAAATATAACATTATTTATTCATTTGCCCCTACAATGTATCATGTTCTGGTATATAAGCTTTAAAAAAAGTAGTTTGCACATTTCTCAGTGCATTCTATAGGGTGAATATTTATCTGAACTTTAAAAGAGAAAGGGGAAAAATAAGGCAAAATACCTAGTCCAGCGTCATACAGCTGAGTAGGTGGTTTGGCCTAAGTCTGTGATCTTAACTGCTCTCTACTACTTTGTATGTGTAAATTTGTAAATTCCAAATAGCAGCCCACTGCTTACAGTTGAATTTTGGAAGAAAATATTTTAGGGAAGGATTTTGGAGAGACACAAAAAGAAAGAATGAAAAAGAAGTGCATAGAGATATAATGGAAGAAAAAAAGAACCAATAGATATACATAAGACAACATGAAATCATTTCATTTCTTTTTGGTGTACTTACAAGAGATTTATCTTTGATCCTGAATAAATAAAGTAGGGAAACAAGTCACTTGACTTTCAACCATAAATATTTAAACATGAAAGTTATAAAGGTATAGGATGAATTGCAGGGGAAAGAAATGAAGTGATCAACTCAGTAGCAGACGGTGAGAAACATCAAACTCTCATAATAATGAAAATTTATTGATATAGGTTCATCTGATTCTATTTTTAATCATTAACATTGCAGAATAGATTTATTTAAAAACTCAATAATATAATTTAGAAATGCTTGAAAAGTGTAGCATGTAGAGTAAAACACACTAAGTATTTTTAAAAAATCACAGAGTAAAACAATTCAAAGTATTCATAATATCCAAGATCTTCCATAGCAAAAACTAACGTGTCAGTGAACTTTCATTATTCATAAATGCAGTGAACTGCTCATAGTAGCTGCGTTGGTGTTACCGGCGTTACTGAGGAACTTGTTAGGTTTAGTGCTTCCCTAAAACAATTTAGCTTCCAGTAAGTCAGTGCATCTGTGCATGCATGAACCAGGGAGCAACTCAAGAGCAAATGAGACACATAGTTAAGAATGTACCATACCATTAAAGGTTGAAGGAATTGGGTGAACTTAGAATAAATGGATCCTTCCTTAAAAAAACTAATCTGGACACTGGAGGAATTATTGGGTTTAGACTGGAAAAGATAAGGGGGAAGACTGTTCTGAATACTGTAACTTCCTGAATTACAAGTTCTATACCAGGAGAATGTTTTTTAAGCCAGATTCCTTTGTAAGTCTGACAAAGTGAATCTTGCATGCCTTTGAAACAAATATGCAAGATAAAGCATTAAAAATACCAAATGATAATAGAAAATACTACAAATAAACTATTTTTATTTTTGCAGTTACCTTCAAATGGTAGTAGAGTACAGTATGATCGGCACCTTGAATGTGCTGAGCACACTGTGGCCTGTTCCCTTAGCATCAAAAGAAGTCAAGAGCCAAAAACAGTGGCTGGAGAGAAGGGTATTTATATATATTAGCAGTCATTACTTTTGTTAGCATTATTTGCAAAGAAATAAAGTGAAAGAATAACCTGAAAAGGATTTACCAGTTATTACCACTTCATGCATGTTCATAATTTCCATAATAACAAACTGCATACAGGTAGAAGAAATATAGAGTTTTTAGTTAAGATTTAACCAAAAGAAATTCAAATAGCCAACTGATTACCCATTTATGACATCTCTTTAATGTTTTCATTTTCTTTCCCCATCTTTTCATATGAGATGCAAAACGATTCAAAGGAATCAATTCAGAGAAAGGAAAAAAGGAGGGGGAATGACAATATGTCTAAATAACCAATAAACTTGTGCAGTGCTGAAATGGAATCTCCAAACAACTGTCAAAAGTGTAGAAAGGCATTTTTTAATTATCCAGCTGCTACCAGGCCTGGACACGCACAGAAGAGAGAACCCAGCACAGGACAGTGCTTTGCTCTGACAGGTTTGATTCATGAAACAGATGATTTGTTATTTATTGATCAGAGGCTGATTCTACTCACCAAGTTAAGAAGAAGCTTGATAAAAAGCAATCATGAGTCTCATTTGGTTATGAGTAAAAATAACGTCTATTGGCTAGTGTGTCAACAGACTTTGATGCTGTGACATCCAGATGTTCAACATGTGAAAACTTCAGAAACAAAACAAAACAAAACAAAATGGGGCTTTTCCACCACAAAAAAAGAGTGAAACACTCAAAACTTCTTCCTTGGAAAAAAAGAACTCATCGTAATATAGTCTGAAATGCATTTTTAGTAGAAAAATAAGAAAAAATTCACTGACTTAAATCTTAAATTGTTTAATTTACTTAATAATTGCTTATCTAGAGTACTCTGTGTTCAAAGAACTGTGCAGAGCACAGTATTGGCATTTAGAATGTTCTGTATCTAAATACCACCTCCATTAGCTGAGTTGCAGGAAATTACTAATTCAAACAGAATTTTACTACCACGTGCAAAGCAATCTGATATGTTTTCATCTTCCACAATATCAAAGCACCTATTAAGATAATTATTGTTCACTCTTGGTACCATAACACAATTGCCATTTGTTCTTTTTCAATCAGGAAATTCCTTCAGCTCTGTTGTCTTCCCCAATCAGTCCAGTGGAAGCCTACATCTAATTGGGTTTTGAGATAAGACACCCAATTGTCTAATGTCGTAGCATGGAAACATTTATGTTGCAGTTTAGCTCATTTTAAATGTGACACTGAAGTTTGTAAAACATTAATTTTGCCACGTGGTGATTTTATGTTTTTCCAGGAGCTATTAAATGATTGAATACAAGAAAGTCTACTTTGTCGCTTGAGAATTTATGAATTCTCTGTCTTCTTTTTCAAGCACACTCCAAACACATGAAAAATAATTAGCTTATCATAGGAAGTTAGATGTAAAAATTGTTTCTTTTTCAGCAATTTTTTTCTTGTGATCTCACCTAAGCTAGAATAGTAAATACATGTTATAGCAATTTAGCCTTCTGTAATTCATTTGGATTTGGATCTGAAACAGATTCTCTTCTTACAGCTGTTTGTGAAACTAGTAACATTAAGCTATCACCCTTGCCCTTCAAGGTAACAAAGCTAGCTAAACAGCATCTCATGGATAATAGTCATTATGATAAGGGCTCTAAATTGTAAAGTTGATAGCAATAATCTCTTGCAATTAGAGTGAGCTCCTATAGACTGGTATTGTCAAAGAAAAGTTGTCTTCAATGTCAGAAAAAAAAAATTCTAGAAACCAAAAATTCACCAGCTCATTTGTCTTGGTGATGAAGTCCATGGAGATAGTGTTAAGTTTATTGCCTATATAACTGGACAATGTGAGTTTGCTTCTCAGGTCTGTTTTTTATAGACTGACCTCTCTAAATCTTTTTGCCCTATCTGTCTACTTCAGATTGTGATTTCCATCACTAGGATTTGTTGGATTTATGTTGGGATTAGAATTTGTAATCTAACAACAAGATAGTCCTATGAAATTGTTAGTATAATGTTGGCCCCTAGTAATTATCTAGATGAAAATTCAACATAGCTTTCCTAACTAATCTGTTAAAAGTGAAGGCTAAGAAGATAACTTCTTCTTCAAAGAAATGTCAAAATCTGGGCATGATGGCACACAGCTGTAATCCCAGCACTCAGGAGGCTGAGACAGGAAAATCATCACAAGTTTGAGGCCAGTCAAGACTATGAAGTGAATTCAAGACCAGCCTGAATTGCATAGCAAAACCCTGTCTCAAAAAGACCAAAAAAAAAAAAAAAAAAAAAAAAAAAAGTTAAAATATGAGAGTTTTGCTTTAGTTCTACATTAAACCAACATTACTTTTTCTAGAAAATATAGTCATCCACTGCAATTTGATTGAACACAAACTCGTCCATATTTCTTGACTCTAAATGTAAAATAGCATCTTTGTTGTGTAAAATAGCATGAAACCTATTTATTTTGCAGCCTTTGAAAATTCTATACTGAACTATTTATGTAGCTTATTGAACTTACTTTCCACGTTAATATAGAACAAAAAGATGGCTTTGTTGAAGATTTTTTTTTGTTATTTTCCACAGCTACTTATTACAAAATGCATTATTTACTTTGAGTCAAAGGAAAACAATGACATCACTGTCTCTTGAACATTATGAAAAATTACTTATGTTGGATGACATAACTGAACCAAATAACTGGAGTATGTTCAATTTAACATCATTATAGACTGAATACTGAGGAAGTGGTGGGCTATCGTGGTCAAACCTCCACTGTTTGTTTTTCATGTTACCTCATTTAATCATAGTGATAACTGTAAGACAGTGGCAACCATCCATATTTTATAGATAAAGAGATGACAGTCAGGGATGATCAACTTTACATGTCTGAGACCACACTGTTAATTAGTATCAAAGCTGGGTTTCAATTCAGGTTATAGCCCCAAATTCAGTTCTCTGTTCACCAGATCTGAGCACTGCAGGGTTTCTAGTATAGTGGAAGGAGAAGGCAGCCTGGTTAGAAATATTTCTAGACATAATGTCTAAAGTTTCTGGGAATGTAAAGGTAAAATAAATCAGAGAAGCTTAACATTAAAATATTTTAAAATGGCCAGAAATGCTAAGTAGGTAAAATATATCAGTCTGTGCTTCATATTGTTAATCACATATTTATCCTACGTTATTACAAAAACAATCCCTGAATTTAGGACCTTTAGTGAGACATCTCATTTTAATTATTACAAATTCACTGACTGTTACTAACATTTGACAATATAAAATTCTGATCTTGAATATTTGGAAACGAAACAAAACAAAAACTTTATGAGTTGTTGGTTTTTTAATGAGAGCAGTGAAAATACGTGCCACTATATCCATTCACTTCTAGTGCTAAATGTGTTTTCTGGAGAACATTTGTATATTTTAGACAGGTAAGGTTATTTGGAGACAACATTGTAGGTGTCTAGGGTGGCTCCATGCCTTACACAACTCAGGCAGGTCCCAGAGCAGATAGAAAAGCAGTATGAGATGAATCCCATCTTACCAGGAAATTTACCATGGAGGAGAGTAGGATTTACCTGCATATTTGCAAAATGCTAAAATCACAGATAGACCTTCCCCATTTCCTCCTATTTACATGTTTTTCTCCTGTCACGTATCTTATTTTCTCTAATAGAATTAGTTGATATATGTCCATCTTCTTGATCAGTCTTTTCTCTTTTAGGATTCATATTCTTACTCCTCTGTTTCCTTTCTCAGCCTTCACTGAGAAGTTTCTAGCACTGTAGGAAACTATAGTCTAGATTTTAAATGAAAAATCATATCTGTTCATCTTTATTTGTCCATTGGCTAAAACTTGATTGAAAACAGCATGTGTAAAGGCCATCGTGTTTCATTCTAAATTCCAAGTTCTGGGACAATTTGCTACACACATTCAGTGTTTAAAAAGTGCAGCCCATCAATCATAGCTATTGAGCAGGCTCATTAAGACTAGTAGACTCTTAAGAACACACAATTCTCTTTCTTTTTTCCCTCTGTGACCTTGAATTTGTCATCTCATATCAGTTCTTACATCCTAGTTTGCATTCTCATCAAGAGATAAAGTGTAAACGAATTGCTAAAGTTTTTATTAATTTTTAAACTTTTTACAAAATGAAACAAATACAGAACGTAAAACACCTGCAATATGTGCCTAGGGAGAAAAATATACTAAAAAAAAGGCAAAATTAGTTTTAACTAAAATCTCAAACAATAGATAGCAAATGAATTTAAAAGATTTGAGAAACCTAGAAAGTTACATTTGCCATGCTATAATGTTATTCCTAAAAGAAAATGTCACAAAATGGGGCATCACATTTATATTCCTAAGAATTATATTATCATACAAAAACTGATCCATTTTTAAAAGTATTTGTAAATTTGATCAAAGGTAAATTTTGAAAATAGCTTTTCACCAAGGAAAAGGACAGATTCTGCCTCTAGTCAAAATATTCAGTTTTTAAAGAACAAATTAGCAGATACTGAAGGCATAAATAGCGTTTCTGTGGCATAAATTGGCATCTCTCGTAACTATTCTACATATGAATGTTGGAAAAAGTTTCAAATTCTCAGCTTATTATTAAGTATTACTTTAAATAAGAATCAAACTAATCTAAAACATACATTAGATGTCAAATTAAACCAAAACAATGTCATCACAAATTCAAAACATAACCAGAAAAGCTTATGGCTTGGAAAGCACAATAAACTGTCTGGGGGGGCGGGGGATCTTATACATAAAGCAGATCACCAAATCTCAGAGAATAATACAAACTACAGAGGCAGTTCCCTGACAGGTTTCTCCCATTTTAATGAAACAAGTTTCAGAGGAGAACTTAAAAGATTAAAAACTCACAGTACAATAACTCCCCTACATTTTTCTCTGGGCTTTCTCTGTAGCCCAAAATGAAGCACACTTTTGGCAGTTCTCCCTTCTAAAGGATCAGTGGAAACAGTCAAGCTAAATGAGAAACTAAAAAACTTGCATTTTTTAGATTCGTTGTCTAGCTTGATCAAATAAACTATAGATTGGCTGAACTTCCCATTCATGATAAACTGGGAAGGCATACAGAAACCCCAACTACATTTGGCTCCAGAGTAATAATCAATTTCCAGAAACAACAGTACGGCCAGTCTCAGCTGCTCTCTGGCAATAATTCTATCTTATTATTTTGGAATTATGCTATTTTCATATCTTAAGAAAACCTATGAAGAATATTAAAGCAGTTCTTTATACTGAAAATTATACTCTTTAGTACACGTGATTCATTGATTAGCTCATTATCAGATTGTATGCTAAGAGAGCTATATTATATATATATATATATATATATATATATATATATATATAGTGACATATTTTGTAATGAGATACTGAAGTGTTTTAAAGAAAATAAAATAATTATCACCTTTTTGCTTTATAAGAAAAAAGGGGTTTCTTGTATCTGACAACATTATAACCTGACTACCATTTTTTCTTAAATGTTAATATTTCTTGTTTAGAAGCGAATTACTTTTGTCTTCTAAATTAGTGGTTAAAATATTTCATAAATTTCACTTTTAAAAAGCACTGCTTACACTAATTGTTCAAAAACACGAGGAAGATCACACAATCTTATAATGTATCAATAAATATTAAACTTCATGTTGCATGAAAGAGAAAATTAGTTCTTTACAGGCAGAGATAGAGAAAATATGTAAGCCATTTTGCTAAAGTTGTAGCTATAGAATTTGTCAAACTGATGTTGCTGGATAGAAACACTTATGCAAACAACCCTTACAGTGGCAAGGATTTTGATTTATTTCTAACAATGAATTAATTACTTAATTGAACCCTTGAATGATAACTGTTTATTATTTCCTTTTGTTGTTGTTTTTACTGAAGGTACCCATTACAGATCCATCACCCACCATTAATCATTTGGATAGATTATGAGCCTTATGAATGAACATAAAACCTTGCAAACTTTTCTTTGCAAACGTGACTTTTTAACTCTTGCCTACTGAATGTCAAACAATTCATCTAATTGAGTTAGGAAAGATTAGGAAATACATTAGTAAAATAGAAAGATGATATTGGTAAATGTAAACAATGGATTTCAGTGCTCTTTCAGCCTCATCTGCTCCCCTAGATAAAATTAACAACATCTTCAATCATTTATAGCATTCTCATTATGCATGATTGACTAAAACTGCTATGAGTAAACCATGAAAAAATATTGGAAGCTTCAACTTAGACTCACTTTGAGACCATAGTAAATATTGATGCTGCCATGCTGGGTACCTATGGAAACTGCCAAACACATGTGTATGACATCCCTGAGGGTGTAGATGAATCTTATTCCTAAATATTAAGGGAAATAAAGCAAACCTTGCAGTATAAGATGAGGCAGGCTGAATAGTCCTGTGTAATTCTTGTTTCATGAACTGCACCTCACTCATTAAGACACTTTTGAAAGGCATTGTAGGTATCAATGAGTGATTTTGATGTATTAAAATGACTAAAAATTATTTGGGAAAACCTCAAAAAATATTACTGATGTTGCTAAAATATATTAACATGCGAAGGAATTGTGATCAGTTATTGAGACTTCTTTAGGCAGACTTTGCTTTGTCTAAGAAACTAAAGTTGGGAATCTTATTTATTACTCAGAAATGAGGAGGATAAAAGTAGTATGACATGGGTATCCAAATAAAATAAACATTTCAAGAAATATGAAGAAAATGAAAGCCAAAAACAATCATGCAAAAAGTTTCTATTGGATAAAAAGTGAAAGAATACATTGAATTTATTAACTGGATAATGAATGTCTATTTTAATGTCACTGCTGTCTTTTTACTTATACTTTTACCAATTCTTACAACTCATAATTTTTAAACATTCTTATTATCAGAATTAAATCTTATTTTTCCACTCTTTTTGTTAATAGATGCTACGATATTTCTTTTAAAAGTTGGACTTGAAGATAGTTTTTTTGTTTGTTTGTTTGTTTGTTTTTGCTTTTTTCATTTTTATCGGTACCAGGGATCAAACTCATGACTGCACACTTGCAAGACAGGCACTTATGCCACTGAGCTAAATCCCCAGCTTTTTATTGTGTGCATGTCTGTCTTTAAAATAATGGCGAAAACGATGACTTTGCCGATCTACTACTATCCGTAATTCTTATTGACTTTGATTTCTTCACGTTCTTCCCGCAGCCAGCTTTTCCACAAGTGTGCTAATGGCTGGCTATGATGGAAAACATGTTAGTTAGGTATACAGTCGTGCCCATGCGGCGGTGCAAGAAGTGAGCGTCCTCTCCAAAACAGAAATAGCTCACTCAACCTCTGTTGTGGTTACAGAAAGGCAATATAGACAAATCAAAAGTAACTAGGTAGTAATTACTTTTATAGATTCAGGATTGTCAATTTATGCTTGAGGGTCGTGCTCATAATGTTTTTTATCTACTTACTAATTGCTGATAGCTGAAAACACAGGGATGTAAATTTTAGGCATCAGAAACCAACAAGATAAATTTTCAGCATAAAAAAGACCACATGCTCAAACGAAATGAGCTGTTTTATGAAGAATGAGTTCTTCATGTAGTTTTCAGCAGGAAAATGTACACAAAAAATTTTTGAATTGAGAAAACGGGTATGCTTTAAGGTCTCTTATTCTAATACATTATTGGGACATACTATTGGGGAATTAACCATAGTATTTATATTTAGAAAATTTCAGAGCAGTATTTGAAAAATTACCATGTGCAGGAAATGAATATTTTTACTAATTCACAATTCATTTATATATTCATTCAACAAATGCACATTCAATAATTATTTTGTATGAGGTATTATTTTATATAATGATTATATCCAAAACAGAAAAAAATGTATGTCTATGGAACAGCTCACTGTTAAGATACACGATGTATTTTTATGATACAGTATGCTAATATAATTGATAATTTCTTAATACACCTTACAACAGGTAAACGTTTAGGTTTTGAATTTATGGTTAGGATGTGTATTAAACACAAACCCATGTCACTGAATACTTGTTAGATGTTCAGAAAGTAACAAAACTAGTAAGAGTCAAGTGAGAATAGTAAGTCTAGCTAAAAAATTACAAAATGATTATTACATATTAGGAGAGACACAGAAATAATATGACAGAATCAATGCAATTGCTTATTATTTTTTATTCTGTTAAAAGTCATAAGATGTATATAGTTATTGAGCTCAACTGAGTAGTCTAAAGTTGTTTTTCTAATGAATTTTTGAGACAGAAATGTAACTGAAGTATTTCTATGACATAATTCACTCTATCACCTTTAAATGCATACATGCATGATATGTTTCTATACTTTTCTTTTCACGCCAAATCCACAGATTTTAAAAGCAAAAATAGAAAAAAAATCCTCCAAAATTGTTCATCTTTCATTGAATTCTCTTTTAAAAAATAGCCATGTAATCATCTGTCATTAGGCAGCAGAAGTGGAGTGGTGTCTTGTTGGTAATGGAATTGATGTCTCGGTAGAGACCTTTGAATTCTTTCAATACAGAGCTTCTCAGCACCCATGAGGAGCACATTGGTCTTTTGTGGGGTTTGTCAGTCCAAATTACTTTTGCAACAGCTCCAAGATGTAATTTACTTTTTACTCTCATTTTGGTCAAGTGTGCTGTGGAGATTTTCAGAAGCTACATGTGTGTGCTACTGCCACAAATGGAATATGGAAGCAGCTATGACAATTCAGGTGTCTTCTGCTATGATATGTTATGCTGACTTGCAAAAAATTGTGACACAGTGTGATTTTCACTAAAAATTTTTAAACTACATAGATTATCGGGGACCTAGCCTAGGACCATCAGTCTTCTAGGGAGGTGACAGAATTAAACACAGACAAGATATGTATTTCGGTTTCAAAGGGCACCAAGATGGCAAAAGCCCAATAAGGACTAAGACCACAAGGCATGGTGTTCCTGGCCTTTATTAGATGTCCACATTGACTGGATGGAGGGTACTGGTGGGCTGCACAAGGCAGTGAGAGTAAACTGTTGACCCAATCAATATTCAAGGATTGAAGAACAATCCATTTTTGGAAAAGCATGCAGCAGCAGATCATGGTTAACTGTACCTGATTGTTTGAGCGGGCAGGAATTTGGTGAGCCTTCCTTTTGTAACATGCTTTGAGACATTAAGACATCACAGACTATTTGCTGGTTTTGGTCCTGGCTTTAGCCTAAGGATTAACCTGTCCCTAACCCAGTCGCTGGTATTGCCACAAGACCAGGAGAGGCTCTCAACTCAATTTATTTTTATGTCAATTTATTAACATCAATTATTGCCTGCTCTTTACCCTTGTCAAACTGGTCCTCAGTAATAGATCTTTTAAAAAAGAGTTATTGTGTTGTTATTTTTGTATAAATATTTTTAGGGTTTGAAATTTTTCCATTTTATTTTGTAATATGGTAGAGGTAACCACAAAGACAAAAGTTCTTTAGAGTCTTCAATAATATTAAAGATTGATTTAAATGGTCCTGAAATAAAGCTGGAGAGTCATGGTTCTAGTAAAATACTGTGCCTTAACTGATGAATTCTAGTATCATTCCTCAAGCTGTTTTGTTCTTTCTTTCTTTTTTCCTTCCTTCCTTCCTTCCTTTTTTTCTTTCTTTCTTTCTTTTTTAGTAAATGGACATTGGTCTTCTCATAGCATCTCTATGCATTTTTAGGCATAGCAGTTAGTATTTTCTATTATTGAATGAAAATCTGTTCCTTGTAGTTTATAGTCACTGATCAAATCCTTTAATTAGGATGAAGTAAGAAATGCTGGATTATTTAATAATTGGTTAAGGAAAATTTGTGGGGAAAGCACATCATGTGACATTGTGTGTTACTGTTGCACAACTGACTCGGTTTCATTCATTCCATTAAATCATATTCTGCCATTGGAGTTTTGAAATTGCATTTTGAATTGTACATTTCGTTATCTCAAACTACTTTACTGGACAGATTATTTCATTGTACCATGAAACTCCTCTATCTAAAATTATAGTGAACTTGCTTGGAATGATGCTTTCTCTCAATAAAACAAACACAAACACAAGCACAAAAATCAATGCCACCAAACAAACAAAGAATTCTACACAATTTTTAATCTAAAAAAAAGTTTAGAACAGTTTGATAACTTAATGGGAAAGGTTTCTTTTTGTGACTGACCAAAGATCAAGCATTTATGAAATGAATATTAATAGTGAATACAAAATTTTCATTATTTCTACTTTACTCTCTAAACATAAATACTAGACCTCTTTTCTTAGTTAAATGCAAAGATTTAAACACCATTGGGGGATAATGGATCATATGATCATTAAAAAATGCTTTGTTAACAAATTTCCAATTTGCTTTTCAGTCTCATTAATTATTTATGTACTAATTAGCTCACTTTATCTTTGCCAATAAAAATAGCAGTTAAAATATATAATAGTTTCTCATACAATATATAAGCTTCTATTTTTCTGACATTAAATGTCGACAGACGATATCATGAACCTAAAAAATGTATGACTTCCATTGCTCAGTATTAGAAGAAGGACATGTAACATGACATTACATTCCTATTTCACTGTGGGCTCCCTGGCAATTCAAAGTGGAAACCCACAGGGTAACCACAGGAGGTAACACCTTCCTGGATCAATATTTGTGCATCAGATGTTTAAGAATATTTTGTAAGGTTCATAAATAAAGAGCTTTCTTTTTTCTCCAGACTCAGAAAATGAAATTAAAAGGAATTTGGCTGTCAAGGGACTTGCCTTTTCTGGAGCAAATAACCAACAAAAAGAAAGCTTTAAGTTAGTCAATTAAAGTCAAATGTTCAGTGAAGAGAATGCCAGAGCTACTCCTTATCCTTTCCCCCAGTTAATTGGTAGTTTCATAAAAACTGTGTCATATCAAATAAAATCAAATCCATCAACCTTTCCGAAGTGTCAAGTTTGATTCAATTCTGCTCAATAAGCATTTATTAAATATCTATTTTTTGCAGTAGGTTTATGGTAAGGTTTGGCTTTCTAGCTATCAATAAAATGCAAATTTGGCCCTGTAGTATCTTACAAGCTGATAAGGGAACCAGTCAACAGCAAACAAACAAACAAACAAAACACTTCATATTTTGATAATCTGTCAGTTTACCAAAGACAAGAGGATCTGACTAAGTTTTTCAGCAGGAGGAATATCAGAGATATAAATAAAGCAGGGGGTATATTGTGACTGGTACGATGATTTTGGGCACCTGAAACAGGCAATAGTGAGAGAACAGCCTGAGAAAGTAACACAGGATTAACCCGTATGACACAGTTCACTGATCAGCTAAGTTCAGTAAGGCTTGTGAGCTATGGAAGAGCAGACAGGAAATGACTCGTTCAAGCATTTCTAATATTTATCATAAAATTTTCCCAATCATACTCAACCTGGGTCTGAATCAGGTGTCAAGAGTACCTTTTCAGGTGATTCCAAAGAAGAGAAAGTTGTACAGTGATGGCAGGGTTACAAGTGAACTGGAAGTTATTTATTTGCTACCAGATTTTCCAAAGTAGTGATTTGCTAAGTAAATTTCCAGATTACATTATCTTAAATTACAGAACTAAAATAATATTTCCCAACAAGTTGGGAACTGATCTTGAAAATCTCTTATACAAAAAAATAAAAAGGATTTTTGGGTTACCTTACAGCAAAATACATAAAAACAGCTTTTGAATCATGATCCAAAAAAAAAATTCATTCCAGAATTGCAAATTCATTAATATAATTCATCATTGAATAAAGCAGGGTGAAAATTATCTCCAAGGAAACCAAAAATGTATTTAACAGAATTCATCACAGTAATTTACAGTGAAGGATATGAAGAAATCACCTCCTACAAGTGATAAAGACTAATATCGCCAGTAACATAATGTGTCAACATCAAGTAACTTGGGTATGAATCACAGGACATCCGTGATATTCCTGATCCAAATCCTGAATGTTAGGGGCGAGGGATTTAGCTCAGTGACATAAGCGCCTGCCAGGCAAGCATGAGGTTGTGGTCGTGAAAAAAATAGTCCTGAATTTTAATCTAATCATGAGAAAAAGGCAGAACAATTAAAAGTAATAAGCACTCTATAAAGTAACTGAATTATCCTTTCCTAAAGCATTGATACTGTTAAAGCTGATGAAAGACTGAATAATTCATTCAAAGAAAGAAGGGAGATATCCCTGTGGTGTGTAAGGTGGGATGTCAATTAGAATATGATAACGAATAAAGGCAGTGGAACAGCTAGTGAAATCTGAGCTAAAAATACATTATTTAATAAATTATGCCAATGTTAAGCTATTATTTTTAGTAAATGATCTGTGGTTATATGTTATTGCTAAAATCTGATTAATTTAGAATACAAGAAAACGCTGCATATTATCTGAAATTATTTCACAAGAATTAAATTAATTCAAAATAACATTTAAAAGAGCAATTCAAGCTGAAAATAAATATTTTGAACTATATAAGGTATACTTCAATATAGTTAATTTTTAAAAGAAGTTATCAATTTTTAGGTGTTATGGATATTGTGTTACATTGAAAATATTTATCCATTAGATATACATCATTATTTATAAATCAATAACATGATATCTAAGACTTTTTAAAATACTTAATCTGAACAGCAATTATAGATACAGTGTCTGTGATAGGCGATAGCTACAATAATACTCTTCATGTATTTTCTCTATTTTCTGTGAAAGTTTAACATTTTTAGGCAGTCACTGAATATTTTTATTTTTCACAAAACAAGTTAGTAGTCCACAATTTTTACTATGATAATTAATTGTCAAAGCATATATTCTAGCATATATACTTTTAAAACATGACTAAGATGAAGAAAATATTGTAATAATGAATATGAAACTTGTGCTATATGGAAAGCACTGAGAAAATTGGGAATTTTTTAAACTTTTGAATTATTTTATAAATGAAAACAGTATGTTTTCCATTAAAATTCTCATATCTAAATAACTTACAAAGTTGAAAATGCAATTTCAAACTGTTCACTGAAAATCTTCCAAAGAATCAAGATCTTGTTTCTTTTTTTTTTTTTTTTTTGTCTTTTTCGTTTTTATCGGTACCAGGGATCGAACTCACGACTGCCTGCTTGCAAGGCAGGCGAAGATCTTGTTTCTATTAGAGAAAGGAGACATTTAGAGTAGAATCTAAAAAATAAACTTTGGAATAATTTTGAAAGAAACAAAATGAATTAATGAATGTATTTATTTCAAACATCTCCGGGTATGACAACCTTTTTGAAGCAAATCAGATTTACAAGTAAGCATTTAAAAGTGTTTTGCAAAATTATAAAGCAGACATTTAAAGTCCTGGTATATCTTGAGCATATTCAATAGCACTGCTAATAATTAAAATTATTTACAAAAATTAAACATTATTTTAAGGAAAGCAAATACAATTATTGCATTAACAATAAAATTGTTAATTTTTAAAAGTTTTTCTTTTTGTGTGTGGTTCATAAGGTATGAGATGTGTTATACAATAATAACTATAATTTCTTTTACACATAGAGTTCTGGTTTTATAAACATGACGAATGAAATAATTGGAAACATTTTACTACAGAATTCTGAAAAACTAGGTGCTATATAAAACAATACATGTTAAAATGTATACCTTTATTCCTCAGAAAATAGGGAAAATCCTTGAGAGTAGAAAACTGAGGAATGCCCTCAAAACAGGGAGAACAAGAGAGCCAAAGTGGGTTCAGTGATGCATGACTGAATATCGTGCAGAACAAGATGTAGGACATCATTCAAGAAACTAAGATTAAAGCTTTTGTATAAACATTGAGGAACACTGTGACCAGCATCTCAGAATGGCATAACAGAAGCTGGTTTATGTATTTTTAAAGGTAGGAACAAAAATAAATAAGTTAGCCCCAAAGAATCCTCTAATCACACAACCTAGACACTGCTCTGTGATCTGACCTTGTGCTCATTTTTTTACTATCGAGCAAACTTGGATTAACCAGGTCAGAAATCTGCATAAAAAAGCTGTATCTGAGCAATTATAGGCAAGAAATTCCAGGAGCAGCAAAAATCATGCTTTTCCTAGGTGTGTGATCCACTTAAGTTTTACAGGATTTTACCCATAAGGTCCAATTGGAAAAGTCAGTCACACAACAAACATGAGAAAACATATTTAATCATGACTGAAAGAACTACAGTAAGCAAATTTCCTTTATTACCCAGAACTTAGGACAATGATACAATGAAAGAATGGAAGAGATCATCAAAAGATGAATCATAAAACTAATGAAAAATATAATAAAATCAAGTGAAAATATCAAAATGAAAATCGAAGAAATGGGAATGTCTAAAAAGTATACATATAGCATTAGTATATGACGTGTGTAAACATATACACATGTGGGTGTCAGTATTAAGAATTTTCTGCAGGACTTATATAATCAAAATGTTCAAATTTCTTTGGTTTATAAGATTGAAGCAAATAATATAAATGTAAGTACTAGGTTGTTGGCGTTAAAATCAATAAAAATGGATAATGTATAACTCAAAAGGAGGGTTTATATATTTTACTATTTTTTGGTGTGTAAATGTGAGGGCAATGTGTTTGTACTATAGTTTGTGATTTTTTTCAAGAGGAATCACAGAGTTCAATTGTTATATAAAACCTAATTTTTGTAAATATTGATGGTTTTGAATTCTTTTAAAACACTGCAGGGCCTAAAGAAACCTAATGATTGCCATCATTCTGCACGTTTTATTTGTAGTACTGACCAAGTACAAATCTTCTTAAAAACCAATGAGAAAGAATGGTCAGAACTCTAACACCAAAGTAAAGACAGCAGAGTCTTTCAGATAGGAGTGAGTGGTAAACAGTGTTCAGTGAGGTGGGAAGAAAACAGAACAAGGAATGAACTTCTTCCTCCAGATTTGAAACGTGTGCTTCAGTGATTTCTAGAGAAAAGTTTCAGGGGAGTATTGGTAACTAAAACCATATGTTGGTGAGTTGAGAAAAGACTGTTAATCAGGAAAACAGAGTTGGCAATGTGTCGTCTACTTTTGGCTCAGATACGCAGGGACTGACTCAAGGTCTGAAGAAGAAGACTGTACATTATGTTGTATGTTTAAAAGGCGAGGATTCAATATGGAAGGAGCGGGGGAAGAAAGGAGGTGAACATGGGGCAGATGAGATGAAAAGCATTGGCCTTAGGCAGGGGCTGTCTTAGAGCCTTCCGTCTTCTAAGATAGATTATTATAATGCTCCTACAGACACTTGTAGAAAGTGGGAAGGATATTTGAGGCCAAATTACATTTGGTCTAGAGTGTGTTTGTTTCCTTATTTACCTATTTTTGATGAGGAAGGAGACACAGTTAATGAGGTAAGCAATAGGATTTGGTGTCAAGAGCAGAAATATTTCTGTAGTAAATGAAAACAGAAAATGGTTACAGATGTAGAGACATCAATTGCAAAAGCAGAGGTGCTTAACGTGAACAAATAAATGCAAGGATTTAAAAACAAAAACCATAAAAAATTAAAAAAGGAAAAGGAAAAAACAAAAGTCAAACATCAGAGCATATGTGAAATTAAAAAATGATAAAAACTACTCATGAGATTGCTCTATATACAGCTCACCAATAATTAACATAAAATAAATAAAAAAACAGTGCATCCTGAAATATCCTTAGTCTCTTCCAAAGGGAATGACTTCTTTAAATCTCATTTCTTTAAATGAATTTTGATTGTACAATCAGTATATATATACATATATATGTATATATATATATACATCTGTATATATACAGTATATATACTGTAGTATATATATACTGTATGTATATATATACTGTATGTATATATATTATATACATACATACACTATGGAAAATGCTACACACAGATTCATAATATCATAAATATCATACTGTGTAGCCCTTCTGGGTCTTTCTGTGGACACATAAAGGTGTCTACCTCATTCTATTTTATGTTTGAGTGGAATAAAACTGTATGGACATATCACAACCATGTTCCCAGTTATTTCCTGATAAACATTTGAATTGTTTACCTTGTTTTGAGTCTCAAATGAAGCACAGGGATGTAAATATATTAGAAGAATACAAAGTCACAGTGTTTCATGTTAAATTTTGATTGTTATCAATTTGCCACATCTTATTAACAATTAGAATTGGTTCTTGGATTCCCTCACCAAGAAAAGGCAATATGAAAGACCATCCATAGGAACAGGGAAAATAGTAATTTGTTTTCTTCTATAATGAATGGAGAAAATGATGATAAATGAGATGCTGTCCTTGATTGGCCTGACTTTTCAGCCTATTGAAAGAGACAAACAAAGAAGAAATTATGTGAATGTAGGATACGTCTGCAAACAGAGGAGGTCCAGGATGCAATGAAAATACAAAGAAAATCCATCTAACTAAAACATAGTGACAAGGGAAAGAATTAGTGTAAGAACTGATGACTAATCAGAGACCCAAATGATTACTATGGTCTAGAAAGCCAATGTTTAAACAAGGCTTTTTCTCTCCAATCTAGAGTCAAAGAACCTACAAAGTCTAATTAGCAAGGGAAAGCCAGCTTGCATACTGCCACACTTGAGTGCTGCTGCTGGGGATCTTCAAGCCCTAAATTAATAATTTCTTTATTATTGTTTCTACAAATTCATTGAGTGCCAAATAACAGACAGTGTATTACAATCCATAGGATAATCATGGAACTTTTGAATGAATTTACATCATTATGGAGGAAAACAATTAATTAAATATACTATAAATTATATATACTATAATAATCAATCTCATAGTCCGTCTTTTCTGTTGCAGTGATCGTAACATCCTCTCTATTTTATCCATTCATATGCATAACTGTTCTTATATACTCAAATTTTACCATTTCAGGAAGTTTATTATTTTCCAATTCTACAACACTCACTCATTATTATTGTTATTATTATTATTATTATTGTTATGTCATGTCTGCTAGCTCTCTCTTGGATCTACGGAGACATTCAGTCTATCGGTTGCCTCCTTCCTCCCAGCTGCTCTGCTCGGCCTTGGCTTCTCTTACTCTCTGTCTTCACTCTGTGCATCATGACCTCACTCACTGTCTCACTGTTGCTCTCAGTAGCCAGCAGTGCTCATCATAAAGCAAATGCTGTTTCCTAATTCATACTAATCTCTACTATCCCTCCAGAGAACGCTAGGCCCTGTAAGAAGGGTCTAAAACCTCAAAAGATTTTTGCCAGAACAAACTTATATTTCTCCTCCATAGTTAGGTCTATGTGTACAACAGACCAACCTCAGCATGATGACACTCTATTTCAAAATATATTTATATTCTTTGTTTCTTATAATTTGCTGTGACTTTCTCATTAATGAGTCAGAGGCACCTGCAAGTTGCTGAGGTAAGTGAGTTTCAAACTGAAAGAAAAGAATCAATATTCAGCTTTTACCTTCAAATTAGGCTCTTAACATTTACTCCAGGAGGAAAAAAAAAATCCATGAATCTGAGGAAATGAAGACATGATTTGTACAGGCAAGACATTAAGTAAGTGGACAGCCACCAAAACCACTGTGCCAATTAAAAATCATAGTTTAATAGGACTCTGCAACATTGTTATGGATTATCAGTAGACTATGAAGAAGGAGGAAGAATTGGGTGAGGAAACACAGGGAGCCCAGGGTGAGGTCACTCTTGCCCAGATTATGTGGCTTTCTGGTGAAGGCACCATATCCATTTGGTTTCAGGGCTTCCTCGGCTCATCCAAGCACTCTAGGCATGAAACCTTTCCCCATCATCCCCCAAAGATCATAAACCTTGTAAGCATCCGGAATCAGACAGAAGGACTTAAGCCATCAGAGAGGAGGGGCGATGCACAAGTGTGAGTCCCCAGAAATTATCCTAGCTGGCATTCAGTGAAAGTAGCTCAAGATTTCATCCCAGATTTTAGAAAATAGAGAAATCTGGGCTCTCATTACCTCAGTATTCTCTGGGTTGAAGCTGTAAATAAAAATATAAATGAATATATGATACACAAAAATGTCTACTTTCAGAAAGTAATATTAGAGAAAAAGACATTATGATCAGCCAATGAGTATAATGCAGAAAAATAGGTGGGCAGGGAGCAGAGGTGTGTGACCCCAAAGGAGGAACGACTTTAGCTAAGAATGGAGAAGGGAGTTCCCTGGAAATTAACAAATCACCAGGTTTTAAGTGGTAGACAATCAACACATGCAACAAACATTCCCAGGCACATCATAGATGTGTTTATTAGACCAATAGTAAGTGGAGAAAGACAGAGAGAGGGAGAAGGAGGGAGAGAGAGAGTGAGAGAGAGGGAGAGAGAGAGAGGAAGAAGAGTTTGAAAGGGCCTTTCAGAAAACATTCATTTAATAAACTTATACTGTCCACCTACATGTATCAGTGTATATATACATACTCTGTGCATACGTATGATTACATACACAATCACCCATATAATCACATATGTAGGTTCGTTAAGGGGAGACAATCTGAGAAATTATGGTAGTTGGTTTAACAATCTGGGAGAAGCTGAAGTATCTGCACATAGGGCAAAGCTCGTAGCCAGGAAAGAAGATATATGTGAAGCGAGTAGCTGCAAGGACGGAGGCTGAAGTGACGCCCGTTGAGTTTAACTTCCACCTTGTTCCTCTCACCTCTCTCTAGCCTTCACCTTAGATGCTGTTCATGTTCTATAGAAACAGCTGCCTCTTCTTCACAGAGCTAAGCGCTCCTGACCTGGGCTTCAGAGAGACTGCAGCTGATGAGGTGAGGGTGGTGGGACCTGCGGGTGTGATGGCTTTTCCTCACAAAGAACTCAAACCAAAGTGGTGGGATAGTGGGCTTTGAGGTTCCTCAGTGCCATGCCCTGAGCCAACCCCCTGATGGCAAATAAATGTGGTCACTGCTCCGTCTTCCAGCTTTGTATCTCATACATAGCCACAGGTACACAGAGAGGAATCCTGACGACCACAGCTTTGGCTTAGTTAAAGTGACCATTTAGAAATTCACTTAGGTATTGATTCTTAATCTTTAAAAACATAAATCCTTTCTGGAGGTCTTAAAGAGAAGAGTGACAGCAGAATGGCTTTTTTATTGGTAGGAATGGAAGGCAGAAAGAATCTGGCTATGTGCCCTGGCGTTGAAGTGAGCCAGGGCACAGGTGTACGACCCAGCGACAGTGTGAGAGTGTGAGAAACAGACCTCAGCGGAAGATGGCTCTGTAGTCAGGACTCCTACCAGAACAGGGTGCTCAGTCACCATAGGTATGACAAGGCTCTTTTATAAGTAAAATGATAGAAAAGGAGAAGTAAAGATAATTACAATCTTGTCAACTTAATAGAGCATCCATCTTCGGAATTCCACAATGAAACAAAAGAGTTGATGAAACCAGATGTTTTCATAAGTACACTAAAAAAAAAAAAAAAAATCCCCCTTAAAGCTATCTCTAACTTAACGCTCCCTTGGCTTTTTATACTTTCAACCACTTTAAACTCCTTCCCGTCCACTTTCCTGTGTACTGAACACTTACGTAGATTTCCCTTTACAGCTTCTCTCCAGCAGATGTTTCTGTCACTGGAGTTTACGATTTTATGAGTCTGCCTTGTCTTCTTCATGGGGCCATATGAATTGTAAGAGCAGCCCTGGACACCTTGCTCCTTTTAAAATCCTTTTCACATGTTGCTTTTTACATGTGGGTCACTTAGTGACTGCTGTCCTGACAGATGAGAGGATTGTCCTGTTTTAAGAAATTGTTGGTCCAATCTGAGTAACTGAACAAGCTGTCGCTTTACAAACAGTGTGATGAAAGAAGACTTTTGTGAACAAAGCTTGTTTTAGAAATTGTCAGGTTGAAGAGTTCCAGAAATTCCATGTGAACAATCCTTTCAATCCAGACTAGTTTTGTTTGTCTCATTTATAATACTGTATCTTTTTTACCATGTTCTTTTCTTAAATTTTTGCTCCCCTGGCAAAAAGTTTCTATAAACTTGAAAGTAGGAATTCTTGCCCATGTATTCACCATGTGGTACATCTCCCTTGTGCATTGCAACTGGGTTTTAAACTGACTTCTATTTTGCTGATAATTTTTTTCCTTCTTCACATCCAAAGTCGCCTTTTTGTTTAAATCACATGGATTATTACAGGAGAGAGCTTCATCTCTGTCTCTCTCTCTCTCTGCACTCTTTTATGCATTAGAGATACCTCATGGGTATATTACTTATATACTAATATAATTTTCTGCATGATGACCAGGATTGCAGGGCTCAGTGCCTGTCTGGAATAAAGAGGTGCTCTGAACACTCATAACCACAGGTTGCATATGCTTTTTCTCTGGGTGGAGCATGCAATAGAGCAGTGCCTTATGCACAGTGTACCTTTATGTGTCCTTTTCCCTGAATTAGTGCCAACAAAGAAGATAACAAAGGAAACTGAATCCTGAGAAAACAAATGTCCTCCAAATCTGATTAATAGCCCCAAATCCTGAGATGCCTGGGTAAATGAGAAGAGCAGGTGTCATTACTAGAGTCAGTCATATTTTATTCCATTGTCAGTAAATATGTTAATTTGTACCTGGTGATTCACCTCTGAGAGCTCCAGATTTTTTTCCTTTAATGTAGACATACTGCTACCAAACTAGCAACAGTTTTATAATGGATACGTACGTTTTCATATGAAATACTTGATGTGTCACAAAGAATTTAGTGGCCCAAAATACATAAATTTCTCTGCCATCTATGATATTTCCTTTTCTTTTCTAATTCCAGATAAGCTCCAGTCATTAGTAAGGGCACAATTCAAATCTCATTTTCTCTTGGAAGTCATTCTCATATGCATTCATGCTTTCTCATTCTTTTGTGCTTTTACTGTATGAGTAATATTTCTTACATTGTGGCTTAAGCTTTTAAAGAGGATTTCTTTTTTAATGCCAAAGGATTATTTTTTCCCATAGGATAATAATTATTTATAAACATTGATTTAGAGGATGCATATTAACAAGAAGTCTGCCATTAATTGCTATCATTATTAGTTAAAATATCACTGCACCTCTGGTAGAAAAGTCTTGGGGAACCAGTGCAACTGTGTGTCTGCAGCCCTGCCAGAAACACGAATTACTGACTTTGTGTCAATCCTGAAGAGTTATTTCCAGGTTGCATCTCTCTACTTCTCTCCTTTAACACTCCTTTTGCTTTTACCCAACTGCAGTCACTTCTGTTTCTATCCCTGGTTCCCTGGTGGGTTAGTCACAGGAGCATATTTTTCTATCAGTTCACATTCACATACTGTACCCACATATTTGTTGCAATGGCATTGGACAGGGACATCACAGGCACAGTGAGTTTATAGAGTTTTCCTCCTTTACTGATTCTCTATCAACCACATTCTGTAATAGCACTTAATAAATACTTAATGAATGAATGAATCTCTAACATATGTTTCCAAAATACAGTGCCTGCAAAATTTTGTTAGATATTAATTCTGGAGAGTTATGGTCTAGTTTAGGAGAGATGGTGGAGAGCTCTGAGATAGGTTAATCCAAATCTTTCAAAAAGCAAATGGCGAGATACGATTAACTGTGTGGGAATTTTATTAGGGAAAATGTCTGTGAAATAAATTGAAGAAGGAGACTTGGAGGTCAGGAGAGCTATGAAACAGGATATAAGATTAACTCCAATAAGAGGGCCAGAAAGGGAAGATTGGGGAAGGACCCTGGAGGACATGCAGTCCAGCAAAGTCACAGGGCGCTATAGGAAGAGCTCTGACTCCCCAGATCTCTGACACAGGCACCCCTGGCTGTGAGCATCCAGAGAGAAACATGGCCACCCAGTCTACGTGAAAGTAGATTTCCAAGAGCAGCATTTGAGCTCCTCTTGAAGATGTCTTATCACGTACTCCATAGACGGCTTGACTAGGAACTTGCACGCAATCAAAGAAACATACTTTGTGCTACTCTACAGGTGGTCTGTGAGCATTTTCTTTATATTTTCCATTGTGCATCAATGCTTGTAATGTTCAGTGTGTGTGTATGTGTGTGTGTGTGTGTGTGTGTGTGTGTGTGTATAAACTAATGGCAAACAAGTTTTTTTATTTAAATTTAGAATCAATGTAACTTATCTTAACCAAAATACATGAGTGTCAGCTGAGTCTGCTGATGTTTTTAGGACTGGAATTTTTTCTCAGCCTTAGTCCTTCTGAGTATAAAATTAAGAATAATTCTGACTGATCTTTAAAACTTCTTGTCATATTGTTTAGTAGCTACTATTTATCAGATTGTATACCACGAAGTTTCATGTATATTATCTCATGCTATTCATACAAAAATATTCAAATAGAGAACTAGTGATCTTCATTTGAACATGTGAGAATTCAAACAAGCTTATTCAAAGACGTAGCTAGTGGTAGTTTTGTAGTCCAAAGCAAACCTAAGGGTGTGGTTAAGTGTTCTGCATTAAAAGAAAAGAGAGCTGGGTGTGGTGGCACATAAGCAGCATAATCTGTAATCACTGCACTCAAGAGACTGAGGGAGGAGGATCTTGAGTTAGGGATCAGTCTGGCCTATATAGAAAGACCTTGTCAGATGGAAAGAGAGAGACAGAGACAGAGACACAGACAGAGACAGAGACAGGATACAAAGAGGAGGGAGAGAGAGAGGAGAGAGAAGGATAGAAGGAGGGAGAATAAAGAGCTGGAAAAGAAGCAAGACAGAGAGGAGGAGGAGAAGCAGGTGGGAGGAAGATGGAAAGAATCAAATTCTAGATCCACCCACTAGCCAGAAATAATCACAACTACATACACAGTGGTTCCCAAATTCTGCATCACAGAAGTCCATCCAGGAAGCTGGTGAGGGACACACTGATGCCCCATCCTACCTTCCCTGTGACAGTTGGAAGAAAATCTGCATTTTCGACTTTGTGTTTGAAGAAGTAGTCAGAGAGGTGCTGACATAGATGCAAACACAGGTGATCAGGTGTGATGTACCTCAGAACGGCCCGAGAACCTGCAGAAGGCATTGGTGCGAAGGTAAAGGAAAAACAGAACACAGCAAGCAACGAAAAATCCAGAAGAGTGGCAGCTTTTCATGACTACCAAAAGTACTGTGAAAGGACAATGGGGCAGCTAAGACAGTGCAAAGCTGCAGCACAGGGCGCCTCCTTCTGGGTGTTTACTCAAGTGCCCTCCCCACCATTACCTCTAGATATCTACCCAAGGGAAACTGAAATTCGTTGTCACGATACTTAAACAAAATATTCTAATCGTGACATGACATATTAACAGCATGTTGTACACTATATACTGCATACTGCATCTTGCTCAATTTAGCAATGTATTTCATATGTACAAAAATATTGAAAACATACATCCATTTATTGCACCTGGTCTCTCAGGTGAGCTACTAAAGGTAGCTACCTGTTACAGCAACTTGTATTCTTTCTCTGTAACTTCTTCTAATTTCTGAATTCCAAAAAAAAAAAACGCACACGTATTACCTTTGCATTTTAAGAGTTCTTTCAAATGGTTTGTAAATGTAAATTTTAATACTTTCTTGGTATTTAAAATGGATAATCCTCAGCATCTATCATACCTGACGCAAAGGTTCACTGACACACATATTCAGACAAAGGAATTATTCCAGCCTGTGGAGATAATCAAATGGTGACATTACTGCCTATAAATTCATTTTTCTTCTACAATATGTTCTGATTTAATGAATATTTAAGTATGTGTAACAAATACAACTAATTACTGTGGTTTTTCTATCGGGTTATTAAAATACTAACTAGGGTGTCTTGGGAGAGTTCGCAATACCCATTTCTACTTCAAATACTTTTTTTTTCTATCATTGTTTTCCGGAGAGCCTGGCCTGTTTTTGAGAACTGGTGAAGAATTTTCTCAGTGGAGAAAAAAAAATGGCACATTTCATTATTTTGATGTTTCCTTTTTAATTTGCATCCTTAAAGAAGTGTTACTTCATTCCAATTCATGAGTTTACTCCTTTGCATTAAGTTCGATGTGTCTAGAATTTCATGACAGTGCATTTAAACTATTCAGTCACATCTACCTCTTCTGGGAAATTCTGACATCTTTCTGTAGTATGCTTGTAAATTTCTTGTGGTTTTCCCTTTCAAATTCAGTAGTAGATCATCAAGCCTTTGAATATGGTAGCTCTGGCAGTTGTCAAAGCAAAAAGCCATATATTTTTCCAAATATAATCAATGTTCTTCTAGTGAAATGTAGGTTTCCATTTTAATGAAGATTAAATTAATCAGATTATTTTTCTGTATTCCAGTAGAGTAAATTACTATAATTAAATTATTCATGTAGCTTAGGTTTAAGCAGCAACAGCTATCATATTCAAAAATACATTGGAAAACTATTTGAAAATCTTACAACCTAAAAATATAAATGAGAAACATCTTCTTCTCAGTAGAAAATATGTGAACATTAAAGAAAAATATTTCTAAATAATGTGTTTCCTGATTATTATTCCTCAACCTGAGTATTTCTGTCATACAATGCACTGAAAATTAAGGGATCTTTTGAGTTTTTTGTTTGTTTATTTTACTGGTTTTGTGGGGTTTTTTTGTTTTGTTTTGTTTTGTTTTGTTGTTTTTTTTTTTTTTTTTTTTTGAGACAGGACATTGATACATAGTCCAGCTTGGATTCCAATTCACAACACAATCTAGGCTGACCTTAAACTTACAGAAGTCCTCCTGTCTCAGCCTCTTGATTAATAGTTCACAGACACGTACCAACATGACTGGTTAGAGATATTATTTTTATAGTTTCCAATATTCCTCCATTAATATTTATTAAGTATACTAGGCTAGGCTTTTGTTAATCATATTCACAATGTTGAATGCTTGTTGGAGTTCTTGAGAATTAGTTTTTAACTCAGATACATAAAAATACCAGCTGGTAATGTTATATGGTATTCTAGTAGCCATCTCATCTTTATCTTCTTCCTCTGTTTCTGTTTTGTTTTCCAATAATAAGACAGAAGACAGCTTTTCTTTTGGATCAATATAGACTTGGGGCTATCTACAGTATTTCTTTTCTATTAAATAGATGTTAAGGAAAAGTTGCTCAATTGTGTCTCAGATACCTTATGTACAATGGAAGATAAAAATTCATACATATTTATGAGTTATCAGAAGGTGTAAATAAAAAGTTACTTGAAATACTCATGCAAACTGCATATACAGATGAATGTTTAGTGTGTCAATTTTTGGCCTAATAAAGGTTATACACAACGCAAATGTCCATCAGTAAGAAATCAATGCAATATCACGAAGCCATAAAAAAGAAAAAGTTCTGTATGGATTGATTTGAAATGGTCTCCAATATAATCTATTATATCAAAATTAAATGTTACAAGAATATGCATAGTATATTCCAGGGAATCATTTATACTTGAATAATATCTTTATTTTTCTTATGTGCAATTTACCTTATATTAGATGTTAGTCATTTCTCTATAATTTTTTAAATAGTTTTTAAAATTTGGAAATGATTACACCAAATCTATACTGTATTCCAATACCAATTTATCATAAATATTGTTTATATTCTTTCACAGGCATTCCAGCTTAATATTTCTAATATGAATGCCCTTGGAAAAATTAGCATTTTCATATCATAGCAAACTTGAGGCTGTAGGGAATATGATTCACATAATTGTTTATTATTTAGGGACTTCTGCAAATTGTTAAAATTGTTAACTTACATAGTGGATTCGAGCTCACCTGTCCTGTGCATGCAAATGTAATAACCTTTAAAGCACTAATTAGGAACAATGGCTATTCAAACTTACTAGTGGGAACCACGTAGATTAACTGTCCACACTAGGCAAAAATAGATCCATGCACTCTGCAAATTCATTAAGTGTTCATGCCAACATCAATAAATTTCTAATTTTCTAACTACCAATCTATGCCTCATAATGAATTCAATTTTAACAGATCGTTTCCTAAGAAGAAAAGGGTATAGAAGTATGAAGACAATTGAGGAATTTCTCCTGATTGGCAGATAAAATAGATATTTCTCAAAAAAATATATTATATATATATATAATATAAAAGTATTAATTAAAGCTTGCATATATTAATAAATATATTAAAACATATATTTATTCCATCATTTTCTGTAAAATTAAAAATATTATATTTTCAGTGGAACTAAAACACTCAACTTCTTTGTCATAGTAAATACAAAACAGAATATTTTTTCTAAGATTTAATATTTTATAGATTTTTAGAAAGCTCAGTAAATTGAACTTCTCTTACAAAAATTTTTAGAGTTCAGTGTTTTCAAAACCAAGTAGCACTTTTACTAAGTAAAACTATTTTTACTGTTTTTGTTTTTTGTTTTTTTTTTTTTCAGACAGGAATGCTTCACCTTAAGAATGTTCTAGACAGTAAGGGTAAAAGTTACAAAAAATTCAACTTACATTATCATTTATTTGAGGCAGAATATGATTTAGTATGACACATATTTGTTCAACAAGAGATGACTTGAGTCAGTTGCAATATATTTAATATAAAATTTCACATTATATAATCGTTTTATTTATTTCTTTTTAATAAATATATAGATGAATAATCATGTTATTTATTTTTAGGAAAGAAAATTTAGTACTGAGCAAATTGATCAACTACATTAATATTATACATATGCATATATACTTTTTTTTTGAAACACCTAAGGAAAGTTGATGTTGTAAAAATGTATCTTACATTGTATTTAATATTCTTCAATAATGTTGTAAAAATGAATGGTGACCAGTATAATCAAACAAAAAGATATTAGAGAAATCAAATGAAATTAGTGAAAGGATTAATGAACAAATGATGACAGTTCGTTGCTGTATTTTTCAGTCTATCGTATGTATGAGTGTACTTATCTTGAAATATATAATTGAAGGCAAAAATCTAAGGAGATTTCATTTTCATATATATATATATATAAATCAAAAGAGATATAAATGGTAAATATGCCGAATGAATAGAACAAAGATTTAATGCACAATATTAGGACTATCGTCCAAATAATATATTACAAACTGGAAGTTTTCTGGAAGTAGATTTTGGATGCTCATCACAAAATCAGGCAACTACAGTAACACTAATTATAGTAACCATCTCACTATGTATGTCAATATGTGGTAAAAAGTACATACTATATGTAAAATAAACATGCTTGATAAAAATGCATTCAAAGATTTCAAGGTTTGGTGGAATATTTCCTTTACAAACAAAAATAATTTCGTTGGAATATCTCCATAGAATTCTAAGTTGTTTTACTCATTTTGTAGTGAATGAGCTTTGAAAAGACATGCTCCCTTCAATGGGCATCATTTGTAATTGCGAAGCTAAGAGGAAAATTTTTTAAAATATTTGAGAAATCAGTATTGGTATTAAGGAGCAAATTCTGTGCACTTATTGAGGAAATAGCAAAAATTTGGAGGTCAAAATATATTGTAGAAATTGTTGAAAACACTGATAATACTTCTTTCATATACTTTAAATATATAATTTACTTAGAGATATGAATTTGGCTTACCACCTCTAAAATTATGTTTTATTAGTAATGAGAAATAAGTTTAATACTAGTCTAAGCAAAACATAATGAAAAAGCACTATGGATTTTTGATCATCTATAATGTCACTACAGACAAGTAATAACTTCTGCTACAAAATATAAATGTTGCCTTTAGTTGTCTTATAACTGCACAGCCATCGCTGGCTCTCTTAATTGAGGTAACCAGGTGATTCTCTGGAGGAACTTTTAATTGTGGACGATCTATAGACAGAAGGGTGTATTTTATAAACTCATCCTTGGAGACTACCTATGGTGCCTTGCAATATAATTGATTGTAATAAACTATATTTCAAACACGGTGCAAAATCCAAGGGAATGCTTTAGTAGTCATAACTGAAACATTACTCCAAGAAAAACGAATCTTCAAATATGTTTCATATGAAGTCACTACAAAATATATTCTTGTAATTTCTCAAATCTCTGGAAATTCAAAATCCCACCAGGTTTCTTAGAGTTGTGAAGAGAAGCTATTAATTTCCACTTCTTTTCAAGATTGCATATTTGTGTAGGTCACTTTTTAATTTAAAACTGCTTACCTAACCTATAAAATGCAGTTAAACTGAGCAATTGTTATCAATCATGACTCTAGAAATGTAACCTTTATTTTTATTGCATGTTCAGAATATGAAACTTTATTCAAATGTCACATTTCTCTGAACCTCTGTCTTAATTACTTTTTACTCCTTGCTGAGACAAAATACTTGAAGCCCAAAGTTGGGAAAGGAAAGGTTTATTTCTTACAGTTTTTGGAGGTTTCAGTCCATACTCCGTTGGCTCCAAGGCAGGGTGGCATGGCAGAGCCGCAGTTCATGGCGGCTGAAAACAGCAAGGCAGAAATTGGCAAAAGACCAAGACACACCTTCTTCTTGCCATTACATTACAGCCTGGATCCATCCCTTTGTGGGTGCAGCACTCACACCATCAATCCAAGCACTAGACCATGAACCAATCACAAATGCACAGTGCAAACTCATGAAGCCTGGCACCACAGACATAAACCATGACAACTTTTCTTTTGTGAAAAGATAAGCTGACATACTAACTAGTATGAAAATCATACATCAATGCTCATTATTGCTGGAACCTAAAAACTTCTACCCTCAATTTCAGCGTGTATAGCTTTCTCCTGTGATGAATTCATGCTGCATTGCTCCAGTAAAACAACTGTCTCATAATTTATAATTGAACTCTGTGATACTAAATAATATTTTTGAAAAATTATTAAACTTTGATACTACAAAATTTTCTTTGTATATAAACATAAATGTAATGTGGTAGAAATAAATCTTCAATTTCTAAGAATAGATTTTCAAATATGATTTTAAAAATTCATTTAAATGCCTAATATTTTTAAAATATTGCACTATTTTAAAGTATAATTATATAGTAAAGCCACTATCATTTGTATACTTAGTCTATGAAAATTGATTAAAACCTGAAATAGTATGAATATTGATTCTGAGGTAGAAAGGAAAACAAAAATATTCCACAGAATTAGAATATAGCAAAATTATTTTTATGTTCCAGAACCAGAAAGAGGAAAAGTAATATTTTCAGAAAATATGCAAATGTTTTACTAAGAAAATCTATCAACTATTAAATTTGAATATACCTAAAGGTATCAAGAAGTGTAACCTCCTTAGAATACAGAAGTTAAAATTTTCTTATTAAGAGTGAGAACTTCATTACAATATTCATTATATAATCTAGGCAAAGGGTTACTTTGACCGTTTCACTTTATATAAGCATTCCATTTGAGGAAAAAGACTGTATTGCATTCCTACAACAGAAGTTCTGTCTATGCAGAATAAAATGTTCATTTTATTTAAAATAAACATAAGGAAATCTATCAGTCATTAGCTATTATGTGAGTAAATTGTCTTGCAGCTTGTTCATCAATAAACATCCTCACCTGTTTGCAGCACACGTTTTAATTTAAGGACTACTACATGGCAGGTACTCCTTGAAATGCTTGAAAGTCTGCAAAGAGCAACACAGACTAAACTTGCTGCATAAAAGGGTTTATATTCTAGTGGGTGTGAAGGATAGACAATCTCGGAGGTGAGGTGCTTAAAACCTTAAAATGGATCTTTAGGATTGATCTCACTGAGAAAGTCAGCTCTAAGTAAACAGGTGAATGTTGTAGGAATCTAACCATCTGGCTGTCTGGAACAGGCGGTCAGAGGTACTCATAAGTGCAAGGGCTCAGTCAGAGACCTGAGGTTGGTGGATGAGCAGAGACTAGTAGGGCCAAAAGTAAGAGCAAGAGAGGATAGTAAAAATCGAAGGTATGGGATTTCACAGTGCTCTGAAGGCTTTGTACAGCCTTCTGCTTTGAGGAAAGGAGCTATTAATAACAGAAGAGTAAAATAATTTTTTTTGTCTTTTTCCTTTTTATCAGTACCAGGGATCGAACTCACAACTGCCTGCTTGCAAGGCAGGTGCTTATGCCGCTGAGCTAAATCCCCAGCCCCCAAAATAACTTTACTTTTAACAGATATTTTTTAGGTGCTGGAATGAGTTGACTGTAAAGGTTAAGCAAGAAGAATAACTCAGTCAACAAGTAAACTACTATAGCTGAGAAGCAACACATGCTGAGGCAAAGATAATAGAGTATTATGAAATGGTTAGATCTATAACATATTTTTTACACATGAAACCAGTGGGATTTCCTGATCATGCAGTGTGGGATTTGACACAAAGGAGTCAATAAGATGCCAAACAAGCTTTTGAAATCAGGCTAGCTAATGATGTCAACATTTACTAACATGAGAAAAGCCTACAGTAGGAGTTGGTTTGGGAGAAATATGATGTGACATTTATCATATGTAATATGTTAAATTTAAAATATAATATATTTCAAGGCCTTGGTCTGAGCAAAAACCATGGATATGACCCCAAACGCACAAGTAACAAAAGGGAAATAATTGACAAATTTAATGACATCACATTAAAAAGCATTCGCACAGCAAAGGAAATGACAGAGTAAGAAGATAACGAGCAGAATGGGAGAAAGTATTTACAAATTATTCATCAACTAAGGCATTAATTTCTAACTAAGACAGTTCAATAGCTAATAAATCTTAATAATGTAAAATTATTAATAATCTAATTAACAAATACTGGAGTAATATGTAGAAAGAATGCTCATTATACTGGTGGTGGAATCCATTATGAGAAAAAGCATGGAGATTTTTCAAAATAACTAACAGAACTACCATATAATCCAGCAATTCTACTACTGGACAGATATATACTACAGAAATGAAGTCAATAAATGGGAGAGACATTTTTATTTCTATATTTATTGCATCACGATTCACCCTGCCAAAATATACAATCTGCTTAAGTATTTTCCAGCGAATGAATGGTTGAAGAAAAAAATGGTGGAGACACAAAATAAACTACGACAAAGCCATGAAAAGGAAACAAAACAATCACATACATTCATGACATCAATGAATGTGGAAGGCATTATGTATAGATATACTGAATGATCTCCCTCTTATATTGGACCTAAAATAATTAACTCATAGCATTAGAAATTAGAATGTTCCCAGAGGTTCAGATTAGGGGCTGCTATATTTGGGAGAGCTATTTCCCAGAAGCCCATAGGATAGAGGCTTGGTTTTCAAAGTGGTGCTACTGGAAAGTGGTGGAATCTTTGGAAGGAAGAGCCTTGCCTTAGAACCTCAGGTCACTGCCAGGCACAGCTTCAAGAGGGACTGTAACACCCCCAGCTACTCCTCTTGACTCAGGGTGGGTCTCCTTACTCTCACACATGCCCCCACCATCCTACCGGTGCCCAAATTAATGGGATCATTTATTTTGTGACTTGGACCTGCATAATTACAAGCATTCATACGTATTTATTCAGTTTCCACAGAGATTTTACAAAGCAAAGCTGAGGCATATGAAAGGAAGAAAGACTGGCAAGAAGGTGAAATGATAGGTTGTCATAAACAAAAGGAACAAGTTTGAGATGCTGATTGTAAACCACGGTGACTACAGTTAATGATGATGCACTGTATTGTAGATAGATGTGAAAAGTGGTTGTTAAATGTTCTCACCAAAAGAGGTAAGTACCATGTGTTGGGTAATTTATGTGTCATTTAGCTGGGTTTAACCATCCACAACTATGTGTGATTCAAAACATGTGGCATATAATATATAGAAGTACATTAAATTAAAACATGTTAATAGCAAATTAAAATTTTAAAAGAATAAAAATAAGCTACATAAGTTTGCCCACATAAAAGGAGAGTGAAGTTTAGAAGCCTGAGATGCCCCAGTGAGAAAGAGCGTTTTCAGTTACTATGTTTCTGTTTTCAGTGACTGAAGTTGTAGCCAACCTCTCACAGATGAACAAGAAAGCTGTTTGTATTTATAGATTCTCCTGCCCTCTAGTATTTTCAAGTATTTCTAAAAATGCTCATTTCCTCTTTGAAAATCCAAATAACATTTATCATACAGTGACAATTTCCAAAGTTTTGCTATTCCACACTTCTTTTTTCCTTTTCTACTATAGGTATGTTAAAGGCACAGATGGCAATCAAATACACAATATTAATAGAAATATGAATTAAGCCTAGCTTGGAGTCTGAGTTGCAGGACAGGTTCCGTTGACGTCTCCTCCACCCAGTCACACACACTGGAAACTGAAATAATATGCGTCAGTGTTAGTCATTTGGTTATAGGAAATTAGTGACCACCTTAGTGAAACTGTATAACCTATAGAAAAATTTTACATTTTTTCTATTTTTCAACTCTTGCAAAACTCAGTAAAGCAACTGTCTGTCTGTCGGTGTCTCTCTCTCTCAAACAAAACAAATACACTATTTCCATGCTAAATCAATCACAGGTAATTTAACTGTGGTCTTTTCAGTGTTTCATAAAAAACCTCTGAAGGCCAATGACTCACAGAATGTAAAGGGCTTACTTCAACTTCTTTAGTCCTGCTGCAGTCCTTGTCTGTAATTACGTTTGGCTTTTAGGGACGATGCCCTGTGACAATTTTATTTGAAAGCTTAGACTGGCAGAATACCTCGTCTCTGCTTTTACGTTTACTTTGGGGTTTAGGACATAGCCATTCCATCCCACTAGATATTCAGACCTGTCACTTTAAAATACGTGGCTCTGCTCCTCTCCTGCTCTGGAACAGAAGTCTTTCAAGGGGCCATCAGAGTGGAAGCAGTCAAGCGACCGCGTTTTAAACTGACAAGTCCGTATCCAAATTCTGTGGTCTTAATGAAATCTTTATTGTAACAACTGAACTTCTTAACACCACAAGAGCCATTCTGTCTCCAGCCTCTCTCAGTTAATCATTTCCAAATCGAGTTCACGGGCACCTCTGAGATGTGGCTGAACTCAGCCGTCAGTGGAAGCAAGCACCTCTGAGCACACAAAAGAACTTTTTCAAATGTCTTAGGTTTGCAGTTTCGAAGAGCTTCTTGGTGTCAGTTATTATGAGGAAGAGAGAGAGAGTTTTGGCTTGGAAGCAGGAGTTTACAAAGGCTCATGACCTTATTAAATTACCATGCTGAATATGGAACCCGGTGGATGCTCATGCAGTTCGTACATTTTGGCATGGTGTAATTAACTTGGCAACCTCTGATGGTGGAACGCCGTGGTCACTAACAGCAGGAGGATTCCGGTCAGTGTCGTGATTCACTGCCAGAATTGCCTGGGCACTGCTTGCATGATGCTTGGAGTTAGTCCAGGTGGTCAGTCCCTGAGGAAGTGTACATGAGTGGCACTCATTCCGAATTAACCTCAGCAGTTTAAAGCTGTGGCAGTGGAAATGGTCAATCCCAGAGGTTACCCCTCTTGTATGAATTTTGACCAGTTGTTCACTGCCCTGCAGTGTTTTCTCTTGGCTTAAAACTGATCACATGCAAGGCCAGGTACAATTGTGAAAGGCAACCTAACATTTTTGTGCCAGCTAGAAAACTAACTCATAGGCATGAGCAGTTGGACTTACCAGAGTCAAGTGCTTAGAAACAGACAATTCCTCATCTCTAACACGGAGGAAGGGCCGGACTGCTTGCTGATGCTCAATGGTTGGCAGGAGAGGTCAGCTGAATGACTGACTCCTGCAGAGGTTCTTAGATGCTTTGACCCATCTTTGGTGCTCTACATGAAATTATTATGCTCAAAACATTTTTGTTAAAAGAAAAAGGCTTCTTTTGGTGAGGGAATTATTACAGAGTAATAGGTGAGTATGTGAGTAGCCCAACCAGACCATCGTGAGCTGAGTTTCACACTATCACACTTCCTCACTCACTTTTCTTGTGTGAATACAAATGAAATCCAATAGACACTTTGAATTTTTCAAAATGGCACATTCCCATACCTGCAGAAATATGATTTTATTGTAATGTACATCTCATTTCATCCTCTTTTTTTTTCATCTCATTTAAATTTTTGAGAATGAGGGTGACTATCCCTTTCCTTGGAAAATGTAGGGTTTTTTCCTTTGTCCTAGCCTAGAGTCACTTCCAATATTTTTCACGTATTTATCTCTCATGCATCTGGTTTTTGTGCATTACCTGATAATGTCCACTAAAATGTAAAGTACATATAGGCATGAGTTTTTTGTTTTGTTTTGTACTATTTTTCCTAATATTTTTAAAAGAATCAAAATGTGGAATGCAGATTTGGAGGAATGAAATTATGTTGCTATCATTTGTTTAAAACTTCACGTGTTATGTTAAGAATGAACTTTATCTTGTTGACAAAGAGCAACCATTGAATGGAATGGAATCCTTAGGAAAGGACCCATAAAACCCTTATACACCATCTTCTCTCAGGGTCAGATACCTGTGCACTCCCAAATTATCTCTAGTTGCACAATCCCTGGTGCAGGAGCTTTACTTCAACGAATTGGGGTTGCAAAATTTTTAACTTTCTGTGATGACAACTGACACTGTCTGATTAACCTACTAACTCCTTTGAAGAACTACTAAGAAACCACTGAAGCACTTGAAACTGGAAACATTACTATTGACATACTTGAGTCAAGAGTAGAAATCAAAAGTGTTAAGTTGTCATAATTTTATAATGAACTAGGGCTGTTTTTGTCAGTGTTAACTAACATGAAAAAGGAATTTACATATTACAGCACAACAGAAAACGTATACAGTAAACCAGATGTCAACACTGAGCTTTGCAAGTAAACATAATGAGCACATAGTTTTAAGTTACAGTGCCAACTTTTGTTGTGTATGTGACATTAACTACGTGAAGCCAAAGTCTGCAAATAAGGACTAGGTGTGAGTTTCTTTTGCAGCAAAAAAAGAACATGTCAAGGAGATTGTGACTAAATAGCAGTTGCAACTCAGCAGGCAACCAAAATTCAAGGTGAAAGTCTAGCAAGAGATAGACATTCATCCTCTCTGTGAGCTGGGAGCTATTAGTTACAAGCATTATGAAAACGTTGAGTGCTTCCAAAAGCACTTAAATTGCAAGAAATATAACCAAAGTGTGATGATAGACTTCTGCAGTTATTTAGCTCATTATTTTGTGTCAAATTTGAGTGGATCAGTAGTCATATTTCATTAATTGCTGCTTTCTTTAGCACATATTCAATCAGAAATGTACATCTCTGAACAATAACTGTATTCATGAACAACTATAACTTGGATAACTAATGTTTTAGACTTTAACCAACTTTATACAGTATATGTGATTCACATATTTTTCCCCCTCACTTCTGTTGAAATAGCAACCTAATTCTATTATTAACTATTATTCTAGTTAATGATATGAATGAAATAAAAGGGAAAAAAGCAGCACTTTTACAAATGGATTTCATGTAGAGAACATTAAATTGAACAAAAGTAGTATAGATTTTGACTTAGAAAATATTTAATGTATACTTTTTAAAACAGTAATTTTACTTTTGATAAACTGGACATGGCATGTAGGAAACTACTTCATCCTTCCAATACACATAAACAGTAACTAATGACATTTTTATTTTACAAATGAGAAAATAATTATTAGGCAAGTTTAAGAGACTTGTTCTTGGTACAATTCTAAGTTAAAAGTGAAATTGAAGATGAATTCAGCTCTATCTGACACTAACTCCTTTTAACTCTCTAGTATTGTGGATAATATTGTATAATAAAGGGATAACATTTTTAAATTTAATGACATTTCATGTTGAAAGATACAGTAGTACTGATTTTCTTTAGAATCATAGGAAAATCTAAAGGAGATTTGGGTTGGGTTGGTTCAATGTCATGGCCTCAGAGTAGCCCCAAGCATCACGAAGGAGATAAATGAGCTTGAAACTCCATTCCTAAGAGTTACCCACCATCGGACTTCTCTACTCTGGGATAACCAGCATTTGTTCTGATTGGTCAAGTGCCTATTCTAACTGTTCAGACACTCACTCGGCTTCATCAATATCTTTCCTAAGTTCATTGACAAATATTTAAAATGTAGAACAAGTTTTCCCAGAGGTCAAACAATTAAAACACGACTCCATATTACAAGGACCATTTCCGATCAGACCCAGGCTTCAGCCTCCTATCACTGTTAGGAATTTTTATTTTTCCCTCCAGGGTAACAACTAGTCTAAGAGTTGTGCAGTTCTCTTATGAGAGGCTGGCTCAACATTCATTTGAAAGATCATGGCGTACACAGAGTTCTAAGCCTGCCCAAACTGTTAGTTCTAGAAGAACACTTACCTCGATATCAGCATCAGATTTCTTTCAGCATCAGATTAAATTTTAAATAGAAAACTGGAAAGGTAAACATCCAAACAAAAACATACTGTAATACTTAAAGGAGATTGTAAAATTATACGAGATAGAAGGGAATAAATATCACAGTGTAAGAAAATTCTAAGGCATGAGTACATTGGGAGCCTCAGACTGTCAATGGTGATACCAGTTCCAACGTCACTACCTTTCCGATTGAATGCATCAACTTTAAAAGACATCTTCATTCAATACTCTACATTTTCTTTCTTTGTCATTTCTTTCCTTACCTTTCCATTATTGTTGGAATGAATTAAAGTTGCCTTTGCCAAGTATTGGCAGATAAAGGGAAAATCTGCAGTATAAAGGAGAATCTGTCTTACACACAACCAGCCTATGCAGTAAGACATTTTATATACTGCTTCTTATCAAGGCCAGAAATTCTGAGCTGGTCAATTCACTTCACTTTGGTAAGAATTTCTTCTTCCTGTTTTTTCTCTCTACCCCTTATTTTTTTCTTCCAGCCTAAATTTCTTCCTTGACTTTCCTTTCTCACCATTCTTCTAATAGAATGGTCATTAATTCTTCATATACTCTATAAATTAAGTATTGCTCTCAATTTACCTATGAGAAAACAGAAAATAACAGGTTTGATAACTTGGAGATGATCAGATACTTAACAAGTACCAAAACCGGGATTCAAATAAGTAGTCTTCTTTTCAAATAAATCACTGAGTGACTTTCATTATAGAAATATAAAATCTTTTTATGGCACTAGCTTCTTAGCACGAAGCAATTTTGTTTTACTTTTAAAAATAATAACAGTCTTGAAAAATGTAAGAGTACAGACTGAAAAGGAAGAAGGTCAAAGTTTTTATAGCACAAAATCACACCGATTTCCCAGGGTCAAACCACTAAATGCTAGCTTGTGGAGAGTTACCTAATAAGGGATCATTATAGTGTAGTTTTATTCTTTGTTAAACAAGATGGCAATATATTAAAAGGTTTTTTTTTATATTCAGAGAATAAAATCAGGGTTTTTTAGAGGTAAAAAAATGATGTTTTGGAATCTTTTTTTCTCTTAAAAGTCTTGAAGTATTTATCCCTCAGTGATTATATAAATTTTTCTATTGAAATAAAAATGTCATGTAAGTCTAAGGATTCAGGTATTATTAGGTT
Source organism: Cavia porcellus (assembly GCF_034190915.1). Taxonomy (NCBI): domain Eukaryota; kingdom Metazoa; phylum Chordata; class Mammalia; order Rodentia; family Caviidae; genus Cavia; species Cavia porcellus. The sequence continues at coordinate 149,339,946 of NW_026947484.1, forward strand.
TCCAGATTCTTCTAAACAGTTATCTAAGCTTAGCTCAGAAATATTAACTCAAAGACATCATGCAGCTGATACTCTGAATGCTTTCCATTTGTTATCTCATTCAGGCTTCAAAATAATGATCCAATTTAGATCCATGAGGTTCATACAGTTTTACAGATTGATAGACTGAGGGTTTCTGGGGTGAAATAGCTTTCCAAAAAGCAACCCAGAAAACAAGGAAATAAGAGCCTGTCTCAGCTACCCTGACTCCCAATTCAACTTACAGCTATACAATATTTTAAAAAATCAATAATTCTTTTAAAAATTAATCACTTTCTTAATTTAGATATTTATACTTTCACTTCATATTACTTATTACTTAACCACCTTGTTACATTTAGATTAAAATATAATTTTTCCTCTTAGAGATTTCAGTGGAATTTACTTCCAAATATGATATTTTTTCAAACTGTTGACCATATCGCTGATAAAAATATACCACTTTTCTAAATTATTTCCAACTCTTCCAAAATTAAAAGAGGAAATTTACCCTATTTCATATTAACATTTTTTTAGTGCTTTTCTTTACTATTTTACGAAGTATTAGAAAATTTTGGAAAAAGACGAAAAAAGAAGGGAACTGATAAAAGTTCAGAAAATGATAATATAGGCTAATTATAGTTGACAATAATTAGTTGTACATTTTAAAGTAGCTAAAGAAGAGATTTTGAATGTTACCAAAAGAAATAAATGATAAATCTTTCCTGTGTTGGGTGGAATAGTTCCCCTGATCATTATCCATTAGATACAGGTATTAAATGCCATAATGCATCCTACAAATACATAAAATTTTTGGGTGTCAATTAAGTTTAAAAAAGCAGAAAAGGCAAAAATAGGAAAAATAAGATCACTGAATAAATTGCTCTTTTTGGGAAAGAGTTTATCATAGTCAAATGGCTAACTCAGGACAATAAGTTTCATGTGAATAATATGGGGTGACTGAATATCAGAGATTTTTCAATAATATTGTTTCTTGCTGAGGTGGGTTGCTACTGCCCACTGAGGAGATCCCTGAAGTGAAAAAATACTAGGGTTGGGGCCAGGGCTGTAGCTCAGTGGTATGGAGTCTGCCTGGCAAGCACAAGGTGCTGAGTTCAACTCCAAAAGAAAAAATACTGAAGGTCAAGTGAGAAGGCTTGTTCCTGCCTAATGTAGATCTCAATTTGTCCTCTTATTTTAAAAGACTAGAATTACATGATTCACAAGAACTTCTTTTCATTGCTCTTCTTTATACAAGAGAAGCCTCAGCATTTTAATAACTAAGGAAATAACAAACGTGATAGCTATATTTTGCTAGATACATGATGGATAAAAGTACACAAAATGCATTTATCAATGAAGCAGAGTTTATGTCTGTCTCCTGAAACATTCATAGATTCTCTGGGGAGTTCATTGAAGATTTCACACTCTGTCCCTGAGCCTTGCACAAGAAACCCTTCCAACCATGTGTGCATTGGGTCTAATGTGGCTCCTCTGAGCTCATTCCCCATGGCCATGTCCTTTTGCAGGACCTGGGCTGCTCTCTGCTTCTTTTTCATTCTATTCCTCTGACTTGCAAGCTTTTCAAGTTTGACATTTCCTGCAATGATGATTTCTCAAGTCCCTGAGTTCTCACTGCTCTTTATGAATTACTCATCTCTACTAAAAGAAAAAAGAAAAAAAAAATGTGCTCTTGCTTTACTCCACAAATCTGCTTCCATATTCATTAACTCATTAGGTCAAGTGCAAAAGTATCTTTTAAACAGGTCACTATCAAGTCTTATTTAAGATTCGTATTTTGTTTTTCACTATAAAATAATTAACATTTCACCATTAACAGCAGAGCTTTAACGGTGCACCGTTTTTGCCATTTTCATTTGTCCTTTCTTCTATAATATATTTTAAGAGTTTCTTTGGTTATTGTCTCAAAAAAATGTGTGCATGAATATATGGCCCAACTCTCTCTTTTCAAGTCATTACATTCTTTTAATAAACTGATCAAATAAAAATATATAGGCATCGCTTATTGACCACTCTTTATATTCCAGACATCATCCCATGTGATCTTGTTATTATCACAGCCACATAAAATAGTACTTATTACTTTCCTTATATTTCATATGTCACCCATCCAGCCTGTGGCAGAAACAAAGTTTGTACCAAGAATTAAGTCTTCTGAAAAGGTTTTCATCATAAACATATGCTTACTATCTTGGATAAAACATTATCATCCTTTCTGAAAAATTCTTGATTTTGAATTTGCCACAGAGTGAGGAATTTCTTTATCTGGTGAGGCTTCCTTTAGTGGGCTTAGGAAGGACATAAATTCTGAGGAAAAAACATACCTGACCTTCTCTTTCTGAAGAGTGGGCCAAAATCTCCAGCCTTGGGTTTAGAGACTTGTTATTGATAGTTTTATTTGGCCTAAAATCTAATTGGAAAACTTCCTAGAGTCTTGGAAAAAATTAGACTTTTTAGTGTATCTCACTGAGAGAAAAGCCTTTAAATTATGTAACAAAAAGAATATTCCAGAATTTTTTTGTTGGCATAGTTAGCTTCATAAATACACTCTAGTCAAATAAAATTATAGACAAAAATACTGTCATGTTTAACCTCTCAATAGGTTAATGCAACATAAATTCCAACTTGAAAGTGTTATTCCACAGAGAATTAGCTTTGTATTGTTGCTCTTTGATATATTGTTCCAATAACAAAATAAGATGTTATTTCAGTTCCAAAAACCTCTGGAGAAAGCATGTATAGATAATTATTTCTACTTTCAGAGGGGGTAAACACAGCACAATATGTTTTTTTACTAGTAATGGTAAAGTAATATAATGACTTCAACTTTTAAAAAGACTTTTCTAATAGAGTATTTATTATTTTCTATACAGAGTCTAAGTGCTTTCTCGTTTCATTTCTAAAATTTAAGGTCTTAGCAATGGTTCATTCATTGTGTATCATTTGAGTTTAATTAAAAATAAATAACATTTGTTAAGAAAATGCATTCTTACTACCTAACATTAGTATTTGGATGGGTGTGTTAAAAAATAGGATCCAGATCTTCAATGTAAGGAAATGTGTAAGTTTTTCAGTTTAGTAAAAGCAAAATATCTTAACTTAGTTGACACCAAGAAGTAAGTACAATTTTTGCGAAATCACCAAATGTTTAATTTTTTCATTATAGGTATGTGGGCTGACAACCTAAACTTTTAAAATTCATCTAACATTGTAATCAACCATATGTTCAATATTAACATACAGAATAGTTGAAATCAGAGCAAAACATTTATAGTTACAATTTCCCACTTTTCTGAAGAATAGCAAATAAATCAGCCCATACTCACAATTACTGTTCCGAATATTTTTCAAAAATACTCACTTTCAAAATAGAAGTGTACCACTTAAATACTATTTTTTTTTCATTTTCATGGAAAAAATTTTGCATCGTGCATCTGTTGAATTGATATGGAAAATATACTTGTAATATATAGGTATATTTAAACCAATTTGAATGCAAAAGAGTAAGATCATATTTCATAATGTACATTTGGAAACTGTGACACATGCTCCATTACTTCCACTGGAAAAGACCCACACCTGAAGTTATAGTTCAGGAATATTCTGGGTGAAATGAACAGTTTGACATGAATGACAGTCTAATGTCATTTTGTTGCTGAAACAAACCTTTATTTTGAGGGAATAAATAGTTATATTGCAAAGTATCTCACATTATTCAAGAACAAACCTCTTTAGAAATATGTAATTAAATTTATCTAGCCAATAATGTTTTTTTAAAAAAATCCTAAAGCTGAAAATTAAGAGAAGCCATGCACCTGGACATCTGATTGACACCACTTTTATTTAATATAATAATACCAATTGAGTTCCATTAAGAAGTTCATAATGGCCTTTATTTACATTTAATTAGCACCTCTCTGGATTGATTCCCCATTTTATAAACCCAATACAACCTTAATACTGAAAGATGTGAATCAAGTATGATAACATGTACCTGGCTGCTTTAATTAATCTGTCTAAACTGAACATGCCACTTCAAATTCATAAAGATCAAGCTTTGTGCTACCCTTAGACTTATCATCATGTTAATTGGCTGCTGTGTCAGGAGATGATCTTCATATTACTCTGTGTCTATGGCAAGAAGTGCAATTTAGTTAGTTTGTTATGAGTGTGAAGAATAAATACATAACCCTGGTTTCAGATATTTGTCCATGCTAGAGAGAAATAAAAAAATAATAAGATTGGTTTGGTAACTGATGAAAGTACAGATGATAAAAATATTTTTCTGCATTTTTAAGAATTTTCTATGATACACATGAATAACTTTTGTTAAAAGTGACACTTATCCATAATTTATGTGTGTGTTTTGCTTGTGTGAGTACATACATATACATACCTAAATATACCACATAAGTATATTTTAAACCACAGAGTTTAAATCTATGTCTGAAAGTCACAGGAATAATTCATCATTATATTTTGTGGTTACATTTTACTTGATTTACACTTCTGTGAAAGTGATAAGCAGGCTATACTAAATTAAATAATATGAACTTTAAGTGGCTTGGATAACGGGCAAAATGAATGATGCATACACATGTGAAAAAAATATCTTATGATTTTTCCATCTGGGAAAATAGCTGGAGACCTCAAATACAGAGATAGTTTGCCAAAATGGCATTAGTCTTTAATAAAGATGTTTCTCCATTTAACTGTTCTCATTGGATTGGATTCAAGGCAATACATACATGTCCAATTCTAAGATCAGTGAGTTTCACCTAGTTGGACAAGTAAGTGATAACAAGTTACATCAGAGGCACATTCCACTAATTGTGATTATCAGTCATATTTTCAAAGTTAATTTTTCACTGGACTTTTTATGCAAAGAATACTAACTTTTCCATTTCTATCATTTTGTTTTCTTTACTGAATCTGTGATCTCTTAAAGCATCTTTTCTTAATAGCTAGCTGTCTTTGTTTTCTCTACATTATCTCTAAATTAATTAAACTTCCACAATTTGGAACCCCACACAAAAGTAGAAGGAACAATTGTTTTCAGGAGAAAAAGGATACAAGTAATGCTTAAATAAATAGAAGTTTAGCTGCAACAAAATTAATAAGTCTCCATAAACTGCTGACTAACCAACATTCGTTTTACTCCAAAATCAGATAGCAATATTTTTCTTACTTTGTCCACCATATACGGGTTTAGTGTAGCCACATTCAGTAAGGTCATGAGTCTAGATTAAATGGGGAAGCGAAAAACTACATGTAGGCTGGAAAACTTACATTTTAGTTCTGATTATATCTCTGCTTAATTCTATGACTGAATCTTCATATTTTTCCTCTATAATGACTTATTTGATCTGTGTAATGTTAGCATCCACTGGATCCCTGGGATTGATTTCATGCATGTATACTTTTGTGGGGCTTTAAGTGGAATAGTTTACTTACAGCCAAAGGTGAAGTCAATTGTTTACCAACTTGAATAGTGAATAATATGAGCTATTGATTCACATGAGAATTTATTTTTATTATCCTTAGCTAGTGTTGAGAGTTTCTCCTTTGCATTTGAACTCAACATTATGCTCTTTGTGTTTACAATTTATAAAATGAGATCTCAAAGCAAACCCTAAAGAGACCAGTATTTTGTGTGGGAGGTTGGAGGGAGTACAGGGAATCGAAATGTGGACCTTGTGCTTGCCAGGCAGGTGCTTAGAAGCTAGTTCATTTTATCATGTTTGAAAAAAAATACAGCGCTGTAAATGATTTAAACTGTGTATTTATCACATATCCCTTCTTGCCAGAAAGTTATAGCTCACAAGGAGTCCATAGTTTGTTTAATATTACAAACTTACTTTTTCCCAAAATCATAAATCTGTTTTGTTATACTGCTAGATAAGGTTTTAAAAATTTTCCAGAAGACTGTAGAATTTGTATTTAACATCCAATGGCAATGAACTTTTTCAATAAAAGCACTTAAACATCCTACTTGAGGTGACAGGATGAGGCAGGCAGTATAACATGATGGCTAAAAACAGGAACTTGGATGTGAAACTTAGTAATAACATAAATTTGACCAAAGACTTTAACTTTTATCAGTCTCAGTTATACTATCAACAAAGTAGAAATAATAATATACTTGCTTCCTGGAGTTGTTACAGTGTGTATTATTATGGTGGTTGTTACAAACTGTTATGCAAATAAGACTAGTCATGGAAAGTATTTCCTTATTTGAGAATGAAAAGGAGTTTTCCTATGTTTCTTTGTTTACTATTAAAACTTCATTTTCTATGGCCATACTGAATGTGTCTGATCTCATCTGTTAAAACTTAACTGAGAGATAATCCAAACTGTATGTGAACAAGTCAAGAGTTTTAATATAATCACAGAAATTTTCACTATACAATTTTAAGATATTTTCATTACCGATCTCAACCCCATGCCTGCATCTAATTTCTGTCTGTAAAGTCCATTTCCTATAAAAAGAATTAGGTAATATGCTGTATTCTATGGCTGGCTTTTTTGTTAGCATACTATTTTTCAAGTTTCATCCACATTGTAGTATACATCAGTATTTTTTATTGCTTAATATTCCATTGTGTGGATTTATCACAATTGTGTGTCACTTAAGAGTTGATGGCATTTTGTTGTTTTGACTCTGGCAATCATATAATACTGCTAAAACCATTCAGGTACACGGTTTTGTGTAGATATGCATTTTCATTTTTCTTTGGTATGTATGGAAGAGTAAGATTGCTAGAACCATATGACAAGTCTATGTTTAATATTCTCAGGAACTTCTGGAATGCTTCCCAAAAAGCCTATGTAGGTTTTACAATCCCACAAGCAATATATGAAGATTTTCATTTCTCAACTTCTTAGCCAACATATTTCCCATCAATTTTAGTCATCCTGCTGTGTGGGAAACTGTTTAACATCAGTATCTTGATTTATATTTCCTTAATGATTAACAATTGAGCATTTTTTCATATGTTTTTGACCATTTTTATATCTTTGGGTACATATATATTCACATTTTCTCCTTATTCTTAACTGATATATTTGTTTATTGTTGAGTTTGAAAAATTTCTCATATCTGGATGTCAACCTTTTGTTAGGTACATGATTTAAAATTTTTCTCCCATCCTGTGGTTTATTTTGCCACATTTTTCTTAGGTTCTACTTAGCTAAAGTCTTTTGAAGCCCAAATAATTTAATTTAAGAAGTCCAATTTATATAATTTCCTTTACTGTTTGGTGTTGGATCTAGAAAAAATTATGCATTTTAGAAAAACTTACTCTTAACTTTATCTAGGAATGTGTAGTTTTAATTGTAACTTGAAGAACTATGATTCATTAAGAGTTAATTTATACTTTGAAGAAGAAATCAATTTCATTTTTGGCATGTGGAAAGCCAGTTGCCAAGATTGCTTCAACAGATTACTCTTTCACCATTAAAGTCTTGGCATCATTGCTAACATCAATTGGCCATAAGAGTAGGTGATTATGACCAGGTTCTCAATCCTGGGCCATAACCTATATATCTAGTCTCCTGCTAACCCCATACTACTTTTAATACTGCAACTTTCAAGGAGTTTTAAAATCGAAAATGAGCCCTGTTCTTTTTCAAGAATGTTTTGCTTTTTGGGGTACTTTGAATTTTCATATAATTGTTAGATCAGCTATCAATTGTGAATAAGTCAGTTAGGACTTTTGTATGGGATTCATTGAATTTGTATATCAATTTGGGGGAAATTGGCATCTTTTAAAAGTTATCTTTTGACTCATGAAGATGGACTACATTTCTCTGTGTGTAGATGTTTTCCAGTTCCTTTTAATAAACTTTTACATTTTTATTAAGCATTGAAGATCATTTGAAAAAGTCTTAAAGAGTTAGCACTAATTGTTAAAAGTTTGCTAGAATTCACCAGGGAGATATATGGAAATTTTTTCTTAATGGGACATTTGCATAAAATTACTTGTTCATTTATATTTTCTTTTTCTTGAATCAATTTAGATATATTTTCTTCGTAAGAATTTGCCTGTAAGGAAACTAGATAACATCTTTGTGATCATTTTCCATATTTTGTTAAGGAAGTCATAACTCTCATTCTTTATTTCCTAATATATCTTCCCTCTTTTTTTTTTTTTTTTTTTTTTTTTTTTGGTCATTTACCCCAAAGTTCTTAATTGTTTGACTCAAATTTTTAAAACACAAAATTTTTATTCTATTGTTTTTTGTGTGTATTTCTTTTCTTTATGTCACTAATTCATAATTTGATCATTATCAGTTCTTTTATTTTATTCATTTTTGAGTTTATTAATACTTCTTTCAGTTTCTTAAATTAGGAGGTATTGGCTTTTACTTGAGATTTTTAAAAGATAAAGCCATTTGTAGCTATAAAATTGTATTGTTATCACTGGTTCTGTGCATCTCATATGACATGGCATGCTGCTCCTTTTATTGTCGTTTATTACAAACTATTTTCCGATGCCACTTTTAATATCTTGCCTGTCAGATAAGTTATCAAAAAGTGTGTTTTAAATTCCACATATGTGAATTTTCAAGTTTCTAATTTTCTTTACTTTTACTCTCTCTTGGGCAAAGACACATTTAGTATAAATTCAGTGCTTTTCCATTTAGTGAAGCTTGTTTCGTGGCTTAATAGACAATTCTAAAAGCTGTTCCATGGATGTTTACAACAAAGTATATTCCAGTGTCACTGACAGGAGTGGTCTAGAGATGGAGGGCATGATTCTGTTCAAGTCTTCCATCTTTTGTAATCTTTTGCTTACTTGTGCAATCTTTTATTGCATGTGGGACAGTGAAGGCTGCAAGTTTTGTATTTGAATTGAGAACATATCTGTCTTTAACTATGTCAGGTATTGCTTCATATACATTATAGCTTTGTCCATTGAAGAAGAGTAGGTGATTATAACCAGCTTCTCAATCCTCAATGACACTTACATGTGCTTGGTTCCTGATATGAGCCTCATACAATTTCAATTTGTGGCAAAAAGAAGACCAACTGGTTGTGTAGGGAAGAGAGAAAAGGGGAGTTAACTCCCACTCTAGGTAACTGATTCCCATGGGAAAAAACCAAAATTGAAATCTATTTCTTCTGCACAATGTTTCTCATAATACTGTTCCTCACAAGGTTCCTCTTGAGCATGTATTTCACATTTATTCCCTCCTGGGAGCCCAGAGATGACTGATTTTCTGGAATTCTGACTGACTTTCCCTGACATTACTTGTCAGTTGATGATTGATGTCTGTCTATTGATATCACACCCAGATTTTAGTTATCACCGCTTGCTAAAACAATTGGTCTTTTCTTTTTAACAATGTGATGAAACATAAAATTTTTGTTCAAATCTGGTCAAAATAATGTGCAGTTCCATTACAAGTGTAGTTTTGGAGGCAAGCCTTTGGGGTTTATTTAACACTGGAGGAGGGTTCTACTTAGCTAAAGTTTACATCTTTTGATAGTATTTGTAGGTTCAGATTTCTGTTCATGTGGCTTCACACAGACTCCCTAAAATGTTCTGTGTTCATGGCTGCTCTTGCCCTGGGTAAGACTTCAGACCTTCAATGAAGATGATGACTAATCATGGCTAAAATGCCACAGATTCTTCCTGTTTTCACCAAAATTCCGACAGTATTCTTAAGTAAATATTTGTTCATTTACTTAAGGCAATTTTCTGACAATTGATTTTGTTTTTGTTTTTAATGTTTATCTGATATGGTTATTTTTTTCTGGGAAAAGTTAGTATAGCTCTTCATGCCACTGTTTTGAAGTTCTTCTCCTTGGATGTTTTTAATTAGTTCCTTCTTGTGGTTTCTCTCACTTGGTATAATTATATGGTTAGGGCTCTTTGTAGTATAATTTTTTTCTCAACAAACATTTTTGGCCACATCAGGCAATGGGATTGCTCCAGTCAGCAGCTCAATGACCTCAAACTCAGAGAAGCCCTGAAGTCGTGAATACAGATGAAGGTGGACCTTGGGAACCTGCTTACTCAGGACTTTTCCACAGATGGCTCTCACTTTATGTCCTAATTTATGTTTTGTGCAAGGAGTAACGATAAGAATAGTATTTCATTGAGGGTTTAGTGTGCTTTGACCTAAACAGGCTGCATAGAATCTTAGAGAGGGACAAAAAGACCACAAATTATATCAATAAAAAAATCTTTCAAATTAAAAAACCATTTAACATGATAGGACCTAATGCCTTATGTGTTGGTCCACTAATTCCCTGCCTTAATATTCATTCTCAGTCTCAGTCTCTGCTGTCTCTGTCTCTCTCTCTCTCTCTCTCTCTCTCTCTCTCTCTCTGTCCATCTCTCTCTCATGCACACACATGCACACACACAAAATCAATTTCTTTTTGAATTCTGCCAATGAGAGGCACAGGAGGGAGACTGAAAGACAGGATGAGAAGAATGGCTTCTTTCATCTTTCCAGTGGCTCTTCTATTTCAGAAGAGCAAAATTAACACTAGTGATGGTGGATACAGTACAGTGAGTCCAGGGTGGCAGGTCCCAGTGCATTGGGTCTCATGGCAGAAGCATCTAACAGCAGAGATTCTGAGACATAGGAAAGTCCTGCTTCACTTTGTTCCTGTCAGTGCTGTTGCAGTTATAAAACTTCCTATTCCTCTATGTCTTCGAACATCCTAGTAAGAAATTGCGAATTAAATTTTCTCTCTGTAAAATACTGAAAGTGGTTTTTCCTTTATATTATTTATCTAAAACCTTCCCTCTAAACTAAAAAGGTAGAAAGAAAAAAATGGAGTGCAGTAGTTTCAAAAGTCCGGCATAACAGCTGGCGTGAAAAGTGTCCACCGGCTGTTCATGCAACCCACTACCACATGTACAATTCTATTCAGACTAAAAATACTTACGAAAAGCTAAACTTATAAAGTATTTAGGAAAAAATATATGAAACTTTCAGTCTGTCAATAGTCATAGGTTTTACACAGAGTACAAAGAGCAACCATAAAAATATGCTTCAACAGATAAAACATCAAAATACACTAACATGAATAAACCATAATCTAGGGTGAAATATTTGCAGAATATACATATTTAACAAAGTATTTTCACTTTGGATATTCAAGTAACTCTTGAAACTCTGAAATACAAAGGAAATGTAATTTTTTAAAAAAGAAAAGGTAAAAAGGAATGGAGACACTTTGAAAAGAAGCTACATAACTTGGAAGTAAGCACACAAAGTATATCAAAAACATTAATCATTAGAGAAATGTTCACCAAAAAAAAAAAAAAACCCACCAAATGTACTGGAATGGCTAAAATTAAAGGACTGACAAAATCAAGTGTGGACAAGGGTGTGTCAACCAGAGTACTCATATAATGCTAGTGCAAACTGAAAGGAGTTTTGTAGTGTCTTATAAAGTTGCATAGTTATATATCCTACAACCCAATAAGTTTGTAATAAGTGTTTATAAAAAATTATTTACAAATCTCATTAAAAATGTTTGTATAACCCTTATTCTTTTCAACAGCATCAAAACAGAAACAATCTCTATTGAAACACCAGGCAATAAAATATAAATTATGATACAAATACAAAGAATATTATTCAGCAATAAAGATTAATAAACCACTGGTATGAGTGACAATACAAATTTATTTCACAGATATTACATAACATGAAGGAAATTACATGGATAAGAATATTTACTAAGTGGCTACATTCATTTAATTTCTTGAATAAGTTGATTATAGTGAAAACATCTACAAAGAGTATACCTCTGGAGTTTGGGAAACATTTATGAAAAAGGAACATGGATCATGGAACTTCTAGGAGTGAGAAATTTATCTTCATAGGGATGATTACATAGGAGTACACATCTTTCCAAAATTTTAATGTTCAGTTATGTTTCCCATATAACTGAATGTAAACTTTCCCACCAAAAGAATTTTTATTTAATAAATATAAAGGGCTAAATATTCTAGTAAAACACTTCTTCACCTTTATTTATTGCACTGTTAATATATATCTTATTTTATAATCAGTCATGAACTAGTAATAAAGGTTAAATGTAGTCTCCTTTAAAGCTTTTCATCTTAAGAAAAAATATTTTCAGTTGTATTAGTTCATTTTCTCTTGCTATAACAGAACACTTCAGACTGGATAATTTATAATGGAAAGAGATTTGTTTCACAATTTTAGAGGTTCATTAACATGACACTTACATGTGTTTGGTTCCTGATATGAGCCTCATACAATTTCAATTTGTGGCAAAAAGAAGAGCAACTGGTTGTATAGGGAAGAGAAAAGGGGAGTACACTCCCCCTTTAGATAACTGATTCCCATGGAAAAAAACAAAAAGACAGTAGTCCATTTGTGAGGGCTTCACTGCCACACGCCAACTCTTAGAGGCCCTCATGACATTTGAGTACCATGACACTGGCAATTAAATTTCAACACAAATTTTGTTAGGAAAAACCACATCCAAACCATAGCATTAACATTCGTTTCAGTCTTTGGTAAAAAGGGAAGACTGTGTAAGTTCTTAGCAAAGTGTGGGCAGGACCCTGGAGAGAGGTCAAGTATTTATGTATGGAGCTTAACTGGAAAATTTATTCTAGAGGGAGCAACGACAAGGTATCTAAATATATTTGGATTAAATTAAAGATAAAGAATAGAAGCTAAGGAAATGTAGCTAACATGGAAGGGCCAGATCATGAAGGAAGGCAAACCCACAAGAAAAAGGAGTAAAATGAAGTATAACGTGCCATGGAGTTCTCCTCCTCCTCCATTTCTTTCTTCTCCTTCTGCTACTTCCTCTTCTTTTTCTTCATTTTCTTCCACAGTTAGTCATTCGTGTATTATGTTTTACTGCAATTTGTTAACATATTTGGGAAGTCTTCATGTGATTCTAAATCAACTGATACTAAATCTGTTCCCTATCACAGCATAGTGGCTAGCATAAAAGAGTTATATATTACCATTTTATTTACTTTAACTATAATAGAAATAAAGGAAAGTCATATAAATAATTGCCTGACTGGCTGAGTAGATTCTGGCAGTAAGACTCAAGCTTTCTGACACAAAGGAGAATGCCCTACTTCATGCCATTTTGTAAAATCTTGGCTAACTTTGTAAAGTAATGTGATCATTCCCACGCTACTTTTACTATACAAGTGAAGCTTAAGATTTAAAAACGTGACCCTTGCAGAACCTGTGATGGAGGTCAAATTGTAGCTCTGTCTCTTACCAAATGCATAACAGCACACAAATTATTTAACATCTTTCAGCTTTAGTACCCTCATCTATAAAATTCAGACAAATGCCAGTTTGAGATGGCTAAATTTTTTTTATTTTAAAAAGCAAAGCAGAAAAAAAGATGGAAATGATACACAATTTCAAAAAAAGAAAAAAATGCAGGAAACTGACAGCAGTTAATAGATGGCAGATCTCCAAACTAGCTGTTCAGGTTACACAATCTAGACACAAAAAGACCAAACAATGACAGCACGAACAGTTCTTTTTGATGGACTAAGAGAGACTAGTAGTACAGTTGGCTAATAAATTTAAATGAAAAATTGTAGGAAATTTCTCTACGCCTGCATTAATCTCATAAATCTATTATCAAATGTATGGCTAACAAGGTGTATGTTTTCATTTATTAAAGCTAACATTTATTTGTGTCTGTTTTTATTTACTAAAACTAAAGTTTGCTTGAGCTTAGTAATCATGAAGATATATTAGTTGAAAAGAAGCAAATGACATAGAACAAGCAAAATACAAATGTCTTCCTTGAATTTATTATAAAACTAACTCTAGCACACAATTTTAAGCTTCAAAGTTTTTCATCCACAGACTGATAGCCTTCTAGCTTTGAGTTGACTCATTCCAGCTCCTTTCACATTCAGCCTCTGTTTTTCTTCTCCTGTTTCTTGTTAGGTATTTCTCTGATCCTTATCTATTTTTTTGCTAAGTCTCTTAGTCTTATACTTAAGGCTTTTAATTTCTGTCTTTCTGATTATTATTCATTCAATTGCTTAACAATTACTGATTAATTTATTATGTTGTATAAGATGTCATGCTGGGCACTCATAATACAAGCATTTGTTGAAAAAGATAGACAAAATCCCTCTCTTTTTTTTTTTAAATCAATTTAAGAAACATTAAGTGACCAATTAGGCAGTCATTCAAATTTCTGCTATTGGCAATATGGAGAAGTGCAGGATTATAAAATATTGTATTAAAGGGAGCAGAGTTTTGAGGAGACAATTCCGTATAAAGGTAAAATCAAGTTGAAATGTGAAGGTGAGTAAGCATTTGTCACAGCATTGAACAAAAATTTTGTTTGATTTGAACAAAAATTTGAACAAATTTGAACAAAAATCTTAATTATCAAATAGTGGATCCTTCAAGTTCTTTAAAGAAAGTCTATAAACGGAGGCCAGATAGAAAGAATAACAGCTCCCAGGACAAAAGTCTAGATAGGTTGGCACAAATGTGGGATTCTTTTCAGGCTATCTTAGACTATCTTGATATGTTCATTTTTCTTAGTAGAGAAAGTTTTACTGCTAGCTTTGCAGTGCACCGCCGTGGCTGACCTGGTCAATCTGTGTATGCCATTAGCCTTTGAGCTCCCTGCTGATACACATGAATCTGCCTTAAAGGCTGGGCTTTCTCCTTGGCTGTCTGAGCCCCTGACTGTAACTCTACTTTCACAGGCCACTAAGTTTTCTCATCGTTGACCCTACAGGCGAAGGTCAGTGACATCATTGGATAAAACCCTTGACCCTGAGTCAGCAACTTTAGCCAACTGTTCTCTTCCCTAAAAGCAGGCTGTCATGACAAAGATTTCTAGTTTGGGCATGAGAGGCAGAGATGAACATTTCACCCTGTCAGGCTAGCCTCAGCCTTTCCTCCTGTTTCCATTCCCCTCCATACAATACCATCTGTACAGCTGCTTTTTACTAGATTCCTTACATGAACTTAGAATTGATAGATTTTACTTCTCTTCCTTCCAATATCCCTGCAAGGTGAGTATTAGTTTCACTTTCCCAATGAGGAACGTGAACATTAAAAAGATTTGTTCACTTGACCAAAGTTGTACAATGATTACAAAGCACAAATATATTAACCTAAGTGTCTGTAGCTCAAGGGAAATGTAGCAACAGGCAATGTTAATTATTTTGCTTTAATTATAAAGAAAACCCATACCACAGAACTTTGAATCAGGTGTAGAATAAAGACTATCTAGAAAAAAAACACTGTTCCATAAGACATGAGAGCCATTTCTTACCCTCTTTTTTTCCTTATTACCTACGTATCTTTATTTTTTTTTCTACTTATATATGGATTAATCCCCTACCTTCAAGATGTAGCAGGACCTGCAAAATTCTTCAGCTCTCTTCTCTCCCCCACTAAACATTACAAGTTGGTCCTGAGCACAAGGCTGTTTCTCAAAGTAAACTGCCAGGACTTCAAATCAAAGCTCTCATTCTAAATTGCACAGGTCCTGCCCTTTGATGACACATTTTCTTGGTATTTTTAAATTTCTGTTTTCAGCAACAGTAGCAAAATTAACTGAAGTCAAAGGGAAAAAAAAAACTTAACAAGTTTAAGACACAGGAAACACATTTTATTTTGATTCTAATTTTTTTAAGTCATTAATGTACACTCAACAAAATGTGAATTAGTGAGCAGACTACATGAAGAAGAAAGGGACAAACAAGGTCAGTTCTACTAATTCTTAGGAAAGTCAGAACAGCCGAAGAGGTTATTAGCCTCTACAAAATCCTCATTTGTTTAGGAAAATTATCTACACTGAAGCTATCAGCATAGCATAGAAGTATCATTACCTTCAATAAATGTTCTTAAGCCTGAGTGTATTCTTCTAACTCAAAAGTGTTTGAGAAAATTTCCATATAATGTTGCCATGTACTTGACCCTAATTTATCTTTCTTCAAAACCTGAACTTTGAACTAATACATACAGTGTACATTGTCAAGTGCAAAAAGTTTATAATGCAATAGAACTGTGTAAAACACAGGAAAACAAAGTACCATAAAGTAATATCTCAGTAACGCTTATACATCAGAAATATAAGACAATTGGGACTAGACCTTAGAGAAAAACATGGATTTTAATTTCATACTCTGAGATGTAGAGCTGTGAATGGCTTGTGGGATATATGTTGGTTTTGATTGGCTGCTATAATTTCTATTGTGTTTCATATGGGGATTCCCGGTATTCGAATGTGATTTCTTTTTGAAGCCTTTTGTTTGAATGACATCCTTTTTGGAACATTTATTCTCTAAAATTTAATTAATGTGTCTTTTTGACACTTAAAATATCATCTAAATAGGTTTTTGTGTAGGGATGGGTAGGTAGTTTAAACCAAAGAGGATCAAAGATAAACTCTGGACTCATTTTTATCATACTGCCAAGAGACACAACTGTAGACAAACATCCACTGTTTTGATAAGCAAGAACTGAATCTCAATTCCCATTCGAGGTGCAGAAAATTCTGCCCGTAATATACTTGTAAACATATTGTCATAAAATCAAACTTCTTGATGCTGCATCACTTGGAAATTGTGCAGGGGACCTGAATCTAGGAAATGTAATTTCCCTGTTGCTTACCTTGTGAAAAACCCTATTTTTAATATCAACCGTATATGAAGTAGATGGTGACAAGCTCATCTCTAATGCAATGAGAGCTGTGTTTATTTTACAGAGATTTGCTTACAGCAAAGCACAGCAATAGCACAGAGAGGAACACATACTTCATGGGTTTGTTACTGATTATTTTGAGTAGACAATCAGTCTTCTAGCTACACTTAGAATGCAGAAATATGTATCAACATGCAAAATACTTTCACTTTCAGAGATATTTAGGTCAAAAAGAACACAGTATGGATTAATTCTTGTTATACAATTCATTTAAATAAATGTATTAAGAACATTCTATATGCAAAATAGCAGTCAACCTAAACTTTTTCTTTCTTTCTCATCAAGCATAATGGTATGCAGTGATGAAGTACAGTACAGTACATTAAATTCACAGATGGAAACACTGTCATTGAAATTTGAGACAACTTTTAGTTTTATTTTTAAAAGCCTATGTGTCTTATGAACATTATATGTTTCATTTCAAACCACCAAAAAAAGATAACTGAGTAAAATGTAAGACAAAATCCACTTAAAAGTTTATTAGCACACACTTTGAACTCCTGACTATTTCAAAATGGTAAATGGCAGTGCTTTTATCTCTGGTATATTTTATGGCTTTATCCTATCACATCTTTGATACAGGAATGACGTCCAAGCTTATATGACTTTCTGGCACTTTGTAAACCACTAATTTAGCCAAACTATTAGTGGCTCATTGAGGGCATTCTTAAAAATTTCTCTTAAGAAAATTTTGCTAATACTCAAAAATAACAATGTTAATAAAGTGCTAATGACTGAAGTTAGCAAATAACTACTCCTTAGAACAAATTCTTTATTCTTTCGTGAGATCTTTAATTTTTATACACATCAATTGGGCATTGGATGCTTATTTGCCTGGAGTAAGAAAACAAATGAAATCTTCCTACAGATGATTATACTGCGTTCCCTAACCCTAACTAAATTGGAGCCCCATCTCACTTCTTTTTACTAACTAAGTGTTGTTTGCAAAATGTTCCCACTCTGCTCTTAATGCCCGTTATGTCACAGTGCCCTGCTCCACGCCTGGCATTTCATCACATTGTCAAGGCAAAGCCTGATAAGTCACAGTTGCCTCCTTGCAAGACCTAGTGGCTTTTGCTTCCTTTCTCAGGAATTAAAACTTGACTTCTGACCTCATGACTGACATTCCACCCCCGACCCCAGTCAGCTAAATGTTGCCTATTCTTTTTCCACTTCCTCAAGAAGCCTGGTTAAAACCCTTAATACAAAAATGTAAACTTCTCAGAGGCCTTGTCATACACAACCTCCCACGATGCAACCCAGGTCCATAGAGTCTCAGAGAGTTCCACTGGAAAGAACTCTGCTGATGCTACTGCTTATTATCACTCCTATTCAATATAGGTTTAGAAATGTTACCCAGAGCAAATAGACAAAAGAGAGAAATAAATGGAATAAACATAGAAAAGAAAGTACTTAAAGTATTGTTATTCACTGATAACAAGATGCTCTATTTTGAAGACCCCAAAAACTCTACCAAAGACTTCTAGAATTAATAAACAAATTCAGTTGTGTGCTAGATACAAAATCAACACTCAAAAATCAATAGCATTCCTGTACAAAACAACAGACTTACTGAAAGAGAATTAGGGAAACTACATCCTTCACAATAACACCCAAAAAGTGAAATACTTAAGAATAAATCTGACACAAGAAATTTTAAAAATCTATATTGAAAATTATAGTAGTCTGGAAAAGGAGATTGAAGAGGACATCATAAAATGAAAAAAATGTTCCATCATGGTTAGTAAGAAACAACATCATGAAAAATGCCACACTCCCAAATTGCTATACAGATTTAATAAAATCTCTATCATAATACCATTAGCATACCTCACAGAACTAGACAAAATATTGCTAAAATTTATTTGGAACTAGAAGAGACCTAGAATAGCAAAGACAATTCTGGGCAACCGAAACAAGATAGGAGGTACCACAATCCCTTAGTTAACATTATACTACAAAGGTACTGTGATAAAATCAGCATGGTACTGGAAAAAAATTAGACTTGAAGATTAGTGGTACAGATTATAAGATGCAGACCAACTACACACACTTGATCACCTTATCTTTGCTGCTGTTAAAACAGCTTTCTACATGCTGCAAACTAAAGCTAGATCTGTGCCATAACCATGTACTAAACCAAAGTTAAAAATGGATCAAAGTTATAAATATTAAAACAGAAATGCTAAATCTACTGGAAGAAAAAATAGGTAGAAATCTTGAGGACATAGGGTAGGCAGAGTTTATGAACAAAACTCAGACTGCATGGGAAATACGTCAAAGAATCAACAAGTGGGATGTCATCTTATTAAAAAGCTTTTGCACATCAAAATATATCACTGATAGAATGAAAAACAACCTGCATAGTGTGAAAAAAAAAAATTCAGTTAAGTGCACCTCAGACAAAATACTTCTATCTTGAACACATAAAGAATTAAAAACACAGACCTCCCAAAATCAAAGACACAATAATAAAATGGGCAACAGAGATGAATATGCACATCTCAGGTGAAGAAATACAAGTGGCAAATAAACATATGAAAAAATGTGCAACATCATTGGTCATTTGAGAGATGCAAATTAAAACAACACTGAGTTTCCATCTCAACTCAGAAAGAATAGCTACCATCAGGAAATCAACCAGTAACAAAAGCTCGAGACTCTGTGGGAAAAGAAACTATTCTCTATTGTCGGTGGGAGTATAGACTGATACAACCACCCTGGAAATCAGTGTGAAGATTCTTCAAAAAACTAGGATTAGAGTTTCCATTCAACCCAGCTATTTCCTCTCTGGGTATCTTCCCAGAAAAATTAAAAATATCATACCACAATGATATATCTGCACCTATGTTAGGTTAAGGACCATCTAGACATAAGCCTTAACAGGTGCACAATGAAATATGTACACCCATACACATATGTGCTACTCAGCCAGAAAAAAGGATAAACTTGGTACTTTTATCAGTAAGTGAATACAAGTTGAGACCATACTCATAAGTGAAATAAATCAGACTCACGTGTGTTAACATCATATTGTGTTTCTGGTATAAGTGAGAGTAAATAAGATCTAAAGTGTACAATAGGTATTGTGAAACAGAAGAAATTGTTCAAAAGGAAAAAGAAATTAGAATGGGTGAAAGAGGAAAGGAAGGGAAAAGGGGAAATGTAAGTTGGTTATACTGTAGTGTCTCTTAGCTCACTGAAAAGGAAGGTTTGTGCTAAAATCGGTTAGAGAAAATTCTATGTCCGTATCTTGCATTCTAAGCAGCTACTTTAAAGATAAGAGCATCAACGTATTAAATTTTACTGTTTTCCTATTATTTCATTATGAAATTTTGTTTTTCCTTTTTGCTGTAAAATAAAAAAATTAAAAATGTCTTTTTTTTTTTTGGATCCTACCTTCTTTTGTTTTGACATATTGTTTGGTTTAAAATTGCCATGGGAGCGTGTGCTGTGTAGAATTAAAATGCTTTCTATTATTCAAATAATTATTTCAGTAGTGTCTAGATGCTCCTTAAAATCTCATGCGCTCGTGTGAGGTGCTTTTCAGAGGTTACTGGATCTAGAGTGTGGGATGTTGTGATTAAGCATGTGGAATTACTAAATCAGTTCAGTGATCAGTTTGGCATCGTGTGGCTAGGGTTAAGGTATGAGTGCTACACTTGCCCTCTGGCACAAACTGTAAGGGACAGAAAGAGGACTAGTCTGTTCTTAATCCTGTCTGTTTTCTGCAGACTCTTTCTCCTCTGTGATGCCTCTCTGCCAAGCTACCCTCTCATGGAGACTGCTGAATATGAACTGAAATCTCTACAAATTATGAGCCAAATAAAACTGGCTCCTTTAACTTTGAGTGTTGGATATTTTATCTCAGCAATGAAAAGTTAACTATAACAGTAATCCTAAGGTCTCTAAATACATGTTTAAATTCAAACCTAATTTTTAATGTGTTTGCTAATATTTTAATTTTTTTTCCTTTGGCCGTGATTAATATTAATAAAATCACATTGTAATGACTTTCATACAGCACAGAAACAGAGTGATATCATCAAACAACTGACTTTCATATTTTCTGCAAATAAGAGGTGGAAGCACAGGGGATAGGAACATTAAAATACTTGACTAATAATAATATTCTTTTATAAGATGAGCTATATCAGCAATAAGAAGCTTATACTATGAGATGGAATCTTTCTTCCACATCTGTATAACTAAGAATGTGGACATTAACATATCTATAGATATTACACTTAGAACTTCCTGAAAGTTTTTCAGGCATTACAAACATTTTAAGATGTATTTTCAGTATATATTTCTAATACATCATAATCATAACATTTTATTTATATTTACTCCTCCTTTTTTCATCCTCACTGATCCCTTTTTCTAGATGCTCCTTCTGTCTCCACAGAGACTTCTTCCTTATTGTGTACCGTGCCTTTTCACTTGACTCTTGAAGTTGTTTGTATTTTGGGCTTCTCATGCAGAGAAGCCATGCCATGGTTGGCTTTTTGTGTCTGATTTATTTCACTTAGGATTATGGTCTCAAAATCCATTCATTTTCCTACAAATGAGTCAATTTGATCCATGTTTATGGCTGGATAGTACTCTACTGTGTATACATACCACATTTTCTTTATCCATCCATCTATGGAGGGGCATATACCCACTTCTGTAAGTTAGCTACTGTGAATACTGCTGTAATAAATGTAGGTATGCGTGTATCACTGTAATATGGTGACTTTAACTCTTTTAGGAAGATATTCAGAAGAGGTATAGGTTGGTTAAATAGAAGTTTTAGTCTTTTGAGGGACCTTCCCCTTGATTTTCACAGTGAATGCATTAAGTGTGGATCTAATGAGATCATTAACCAAATACCAAATGCATTCTCATCCAGAGTTTGCTCCTCTGAATGCAGCATCAATAAAATTAAATGATACTCATATTTGAATAGGACCTTGCAAAGACCTCTGTTTTCTTTGGAAATATTGTTGTACAAGGTCAGATGCTCATTTTTCAGAAACAGAATGTGAGAACTAAGATCAGAAGGGAAAGGAGGAGATGGATTGTTACAGCTTAGTTTCTGTCAGTATTGAGCTTGGCTGTATATTTATGTGTGCCCATGCTGCTGGCAGACAAACTCCAGTGGAGAGAGGCTGTTGGTGTGGTAGCTGTATTTAAAAACAACTCTAGTGAGTTGGGAATTTATGTCCTTAGAAATGATCAGACCGATTATCTTAAGAAGTGTCTTTGAAAATCTTTTAAGACCACAAAATTTGAACACTGAGTATCCTCACGGCCAGGGCCTCCCACTCTCCATGTAGTCATTCTGTCTCTCAATCCAACTTCTGTGTCAGACATCTGAAAGGATTTAAGCATCCAAAGTTAGAGAAGTACGCTATGTTCTCCACAAGTTCATGGATTCCATGGAAACTAAACACAAGTGTATTAAAGGAGCTTTATAACAAATATGTAAACAAAAAATTCTCCGTAAGAAAACTCCATTTCAGTTTATATTAAACTTGAACAGTTTTCTCCAGCTGCTCTCTCAGTAAATGGTCTTGGAATTTTCCACTCCAAGAATTTTTCACTTCGGTCACATAGACGAAAGAAGTGAGTGGCTTTATTTTGTCTCTACCAATTACTAACAAGGTGACTTTGCTCAAATTATTTAACTTTTTTGAGCATCAATTTTTTTATGGACAGAATTGGCACATTGATGGTACCTGTGTCATGGATTTATTGGAAAAATAATATATGTAAATTCTTACAAAGCATCTGACACATTGAAAGTGCTCAGTGAATTTATCTATTGTCCTGTTACCAGATGGAAAGTGTGATTGTGTGATTATAATAAATGAAATGTACAGGTGTAAGGAGCCTTGTCTAAAGTTACACAGCAGCTTCAGAACTAGAGTAGTTACTTAACTCCTCCTGTTCAAATTCATTCTTCCTTGACTCAACAATCAGTTCCACCTCTATGCTGCGAAGTTCCATGTACACAAACTCTAAACTTTATTTAAACACTGGATTTTGATTATAAGCTCACATCTTGACTCACATTTACCCTCATCATACTCACATAGGAGAAAAAATGTCTTAGTCCTTAGCACTAAATATTTGTTGAATAAGTAAGTAAATGAATGAATCAATCAATATATGAAGACGTTTTTTGGACTGAGAAACTCATTCTTAAAGGAATCTTTCAGGTGAAGTAATGAAGGTTATTCCCATCAGTTTTTTATACTTCTTTATAATATAGTTCAAACTAATTCTGAAAGGGCAAGCAGTAATATTGTACCACTTCTTTAATAAATGATGCAATTTCTGAGCAAAGCAATTCAATTTCTGCTAGTTGTAATTATTGGATATCTGATTGCAAGATTTTCTTGCCTTAAATGAAAGCTTGCTTTTGTGTATTAATATAAAATAATGGCTCTGCTGTAATGGAAATAGTAAATTAGCTTATTTTGAACAAAATATAAGTGACTATGGCTCTAGAATACACATACAAGTTCTTCTGGAATGACATATTTTGCTATGAAAAGGTTACATGAACGTCTATACCCACAGAACAGAAAAAGCATGAATCAGTACGCTCAGTACATTATCAGGAACTGCAAACTGATTGGTCTATAGCAAAGGTGGGAAGCCCGTTATACAGGTTTCAGATGTTACCTTAGCACATTGTTAGATTGTGGTTTGGTGGAGACCAGAAGACTTCTAAACTAAGCACTACCTTCCTACAACTTTAACTAGGAGTCATGGTATGGAAGACATCAAGTTAAATAACTATAAAAGTATTAAAGATAGGCCAAGATAACTTTTTAAAAATTATTTTACCTAGAGTTTCTCCCTCTCAAAAATCAAGCCAAGGTTAAAGAGTCTATAGGATCTTTATACACATGAGTATTTTGTTTTTTGTATGTCTATTTTGGTACCAGGGATCAAACACTTATGATGTTATGCTTGCCAGGCAGGTATTTGTGCTGCTGAGCTAAACCCCCAGCTACATATGGTTTCTTAACAGTTTCACACAGGAGTTGCTACAATAAGGAAGTTTAGATCAAACAACCAATCGATTCTGGAGTGTAATAAAAATAATCGCTACTATTTTCTTCCAATATCTAAACAAACTGATGTCCAAAGACTTTTCAGGTTAGCATAACTATTCACTTTAGTTATGGAACAGATTTTGCTCTTAGAGATTAAGCAAACCAAAAAAAAAAAAATGACATGTTCATATTTGGCTCTGAAGACACGAAGGGCAAAATTAAAGAAGGAAAATATAAATTAGCAAAAAATATTTTAAAAAAAGAAAAATAATAAGATGAAACCTGATAAAAGGGAAACATTTCTAATTTTCATAACCTGATTTTTATTTTATGCCATTTGAGTTTTTGTCACACACAAAAAATTTGTCCGGTAATAATGAAAAAAGTTATGTTGAGGTTTTGTGTGAATTAGAAAATTGAAGAAAATTCTATAGACGAATTAAGGTGGGCATACTTTAAAGGGAAAAAATGAAGTTAATAATCTGAAATCAATATGAAAACGGGAAAAAATGAGAAAATATATTAAACTGGTGAGAAACTCCCACCAACACATTTGTGTGTTTTTTAATAAACAACAGAAAAAATATTGGTTGATGTGTTCATATGAGCATTGTCTCACTTATTATCTGAATTAGTACTTTTTTATTTGAATATTATTTAACATAAAAGAGTATATAAATCACAAACAATTCTTTTCTTTTCTTTTCCTTTCTTTTCTTTTCTTTTCTTTTCTGTGTGACACAGACTTCATCTTGGCCTTTACTTGAAGGAGTGACAGAGAACAAAGTTATTGAAAAAGAAAGGATTTTAAAAATACCTATAATGGAGATGTTAAGCATATCTTATGTATAAGACATTAGGTAATGCAAAGACGGATGGCAAGTGCCCTTCCATACACTGTTTATGATCTTAAAAGTATAGTAATCCACAGGCTAAATGAATCATTGAAGGTAATTGGACAGGACAGTTCTATAAAGTTTGTTTAAATGATTGTAATTTCTTGGAAAAAATTTTTTCAAAGTAATCATGGAAAAGGAAATAGGAATTCATCTTTTGTTTGACATTTTTTTATTTCCTGACTTTGAAAACATTTTTATTAGACATTGTTGCTTCTGATGGCTCCACAGTATGTCCCTTCCTGAAGGAAAAGAGACCCATTAAGTAATAAATCTTGAAACAAGAAAGGAAAAAACTAAAATTCAACATTATGCGTAAGAACAGTAGCCCTTTATCTGACAAAGAAAAATAAGAGTGTTTTAGTTCCAGGTTTCAAATGAGCTCTAAAATGTCATGCTAATGACTCACTGCTTACTCACCCAGCAGCCCAAACATCCCCACTTGGAGGCCTTCAAGGCTGTATTAGATCTGCACTTGTCTGAAAGTCACCTGTGATCATTCACCCACCCACCTCACAGAAAGATGGAATGCAATAACTAATGTATCACTGATAACTACTTTAAATGGTACATATTAAAAGCCAGAATTACATCCTGTGTTCCTGTATGCAAAGTCACTGTACAGGTAGGATAATGAAATAGTCTTTAGAGACTTTAGCAGGAAAAAAAAAATTCTGTCTGAATGGATGAGAAATCATTTTTAACACTGAGCTCCCCACGAAAGGACTGCAGCTGCTATAAAGCCTTGGCCCCCATGGTACCTTAATAAATGCTCTCCACATACATTGCATTACATCACCCCTGTCATCTGTACACAACACTATTTCTTGGTGAGAAGTGAGTGTGATAAGATGCAGCTCCTGAGACTATTATGATTTTGTTTTAAATGGATGTGCTTTAGTACCTTAGCCTTTTGTACAAAATGCTCGTGTATTTTAAGATATAGTTGCTTGTTTTAACAGTGAAACAAATCTTGAAATTGCAGTTTTAATGTACATTGTTTTCTTTTGGAAACTATGATAATAGAACCCTGCAATCCCATTTTTTTTTCCTGCATTTTAGAAATAAACTGTAGCTTAAGTCCACAGGGACTCACACATCTTAAATTGCTCATACTCATACTTGTAAGTACATAGAAAAGGGTGTTTGTATAAATTCAGGAAAAATATTCTCTACAGCTTGTAAGGGGAAGACATGCTATGAGCTCAGAGTTAATTAAACATAAAAGATATATTCTGGATCATGGTGTGATAAGACTCCAATGGAACAAGAATAAGAAACAAGAATACTAGTTTGAAGGGTCAGTGTGCCTGTCCTTGGGAGGAAATAGAGTATATGACATCAGAAATCCTCAAATATTGAATCTACTACCATTAAACTTTTGAGTGTGAATATTTGTCAGGAAGGTGGAACAAATAGAGTATTTACCTTTCTTATAAAATATAAATCATTTCCCTTGTTCTTTTACTCAAGTAGATTTAAGGAATGACTATTTGTTTATCATATGAAGATGGAATCAGTTGATAAAATACAATTACTAGTATATTATTATCTAAAAAACACCAGTTGATTATTTCTAAAAATTCAATTAGTTTAACTGTATTGGTGTAACAAGTAAAAATCCCTTAAATTAATGAACATTTCACAAACAAAGCTATTTTTATAATGAATTTTCTAGGGATATAAGAGAACAATAAATATCTTGTATATACTCTTGGTACTCATTTATAAAAGCATGCAGACAACTTTAGTAGAGATTTATGTTCAGAGAAAAAAATGTTTTGGGGGAGAAAAAAGAAAATACTGATGAAATGAGTTGTTTTTAGTGATCATAATCACAACTAGTGATATCTAGAATCAATTCTTGATATAAAAATAATTTTCATCTTTTGATAAAAAGAATTCAGAGCAAGGATAGGTACTAGAAGTGTTTGTAAAAGCACATTTATTGTTCCATGGTTTTATATTACTAAAATAAAAATATTTTTAATAAACTATGAATACATAGTAGAAGATGGACAAAATCCTGACTTTGGAGATTTTAGTAAAAACTTCAGTGGTAGTACTAAAATTTAGGTTATTAAATACCTGAATGGATATGGTTGCATTGAGTGAGATCAATTGAGGAACAATTTGGTCAAGAGAACCAAATAGATTAAAGACAATTTGAATGATAAAATAAATTTGAAATACAATTTTTTAAGAAAGTATTCCAGTAGACATGTCTGCTTTTCCAGTTACTTGAATATATTCAATTTGTTGATTTTAGAGCATTAAAGGTGAGTCTTCTGTTTCAGCAAGAATAAATAGTAGTATGAGCTTTTGACTTCATTAAAAAAAAATTCAATACTGCATGTTAGGTCCAGAAAGTATTCAATTTAGCAACCTAAAGGCTTTCTGCACTCTCTAGAACATACAAATACTTTTAAAAAGATAAGTTAATGTCTTGTGACATACTGCTTTGAGAAAACTCCCAAGCATGTTAACATTATAACTGAAAGCAATTATACATTAAAAGCAGAAAGTATAACAGTGAGAAACTCGTCTGCATCTGGGTTTTCATCTGCATCACGATAGTTTGAGTTTCTTTTTAAAAATTTATTATTTCTGATAATCTTTTGTAATATTTATCAGTTAACATAGATAGAATAGGCACACTATTTGTCAACAAGAAACTCGTATACAGAAAGTGTTATTTTAGATATAGATAATAAAATGTCAGTATCGTAAATGTCTCATTATTTAAGGGTGAATGTTTCCACAAGGTTTAACTACTCTAAGATATAATGAACATTTAGCAAGAATTTAGTGAACAAAATAGCATAACAAAGATGTATGTTTTTAAAATATTGGCAGTAGATTAGAAATAAATCTACCCAACAAATAAAATATAATGCTCATTTATTTTAAAGAGGGTCTTGTATTTGAATAATCTCCATATAACAAAAATACTCTATTAGTATCGTGCATTTAAATATTTCTCATTTCTTTAATCTACTCATTTATGATGGTATAAGAATACATTCAGTTGTAGTAAACTAAGCTTTTTAGTAACACATTGTAATATTTTTAGGTGGATTTATATCATATAGTCCCATAATTAATCTAATCCATTTACAGTAAAGCAACCTTTATCCTCCCGTTTTGATAAATGAAATTCTTAGTAGTAATTACATAAAATACATCATAATGCCTTGAATTAAAGTAGATACAGAAATAAATTGAAACAACAAATGGTGATATTATTTTGCAGGAGGGTGAGAAGCTTAAAAGGGCGTCAGCCAGTATTAGTTGCACATTCATCTCAGAAAGTAAGTGCTCTGCCAGGAGAGCTGGCTCTCACAGTCACAAAAGAAACACAATCTTTGCTTTGCTACACTTGCTTTGAAAATGTACATAGAAGAGGTGCAGCCATTCTAATCAGTAAGATGCTCCATGTGCTTCAATAAAATCAGATACTTGGTGGGAAGCTGAGTTTGAGTATGTTAACCTTGAGATATAGCAAGTCATGTAGGCACTGAAAAGTGTCTAAAATAAAAGACAAGAAGCAACTATATTTCAAGGCCCGAAATTCATGTCTATCAAATATTGAAACAACATTCTTTCAACTGTCCATCTGCAACAAAACAGACTGTTACTTCACTGCCTTCTGTTTTGGAACACAAACTCACGTTCACAACACCTCATGCCCATTTTAATAATATTCCTAAGTATCGCTTCTCTAAACTACTCAGTGAAATAGTTTTCCAAGTTCCATATTTTTCTATTAGTCTTGGGAAGTTCATGTTGCTATTCCAGTAATTTGTGAAAAATAAGTTGATTCACACACTATTAAGGAGTAATTCTCACATAGTTACTGACTTGGAGGGGTTGGTTCAAGACAACATTGCTTAATGTAGCTTTATTTTCCAGAGTTCATTATAAAGAATATTCTCCGTCTACCCTCAGGTGATAAAGAGTTAATGCTCAATTAAACATTTAATGATAAATTCCTAAAAAATAACCTCTAATTCCAAGGTAGAGCAAGATATCAGGTTTGTGGAGAACTTTCTAGGACATGGAAATTTCAACAAAACCCTTCCTGACTTTTTAGATCACCAGTGGCTAAGGTTCATGGAACATAGTTGGTTGTGGGTGAAAATAATTTCTTTATGCTCAAGGAACTTGTGAGATACCAAAGCAAAGGCAAGAACTTCAGTTGCTAAAAGTCTGAGAAACAGGCCAGCAATAGTGAGCCAATGTCACCTAAATGCTGAAGTACTTACTGAGCAGGGACTTGATCTGGGTATAGAGGATCTACCATTTGAACATGGCACCTTGCAGCTTCCCTTTGGAAAGCCCACCACATTGTTATAATTTTGATTTCATACATCTTCCTTGATACACTGATAACTGGATGAAGCCTGGGTATATTGGAATAGATCATGTTTGCTGTAGTTTTTTCACTGTTTTTAGGATTATACAATATGGAATTTATCTAACATTTATTGATTTCTTAATTGTGGGGAACTTTACTCCCATTGAAACAGGGGCTCAAGATAATTAAGCAGTGACTCAACTTAGCAATCAGAGAAGACTAAGACTGGGAAAACATAATTGAACACAAACGTGAAATTATTGAACTCAAATTATCCTAAAAAAAAAAAAAACAAAAAAAACTGTCTCCCTGATTCAACATATTCTTAGCTTTGTTAGAAATGAGGAAAAGTTGGTGATTTTCAACACCTTAAGATCGTCTCAAAGAGCAGATATTTCTGGAGTTTCCATGGCAAGCATCTCAGCATGCTGATTGAAAAAAAATTATATCCTTTACCCTTCCTTTAAAAAAACTAAAATTTCCAATGAAAATAGTTTTTCTCTGCATTTAATCACATTTTTACTCTGTGTCCCCATGTCTGCTTCAGTCAACTCCATGGGAGGCCAAACCCAAAAGCTATCAATTTGTTTTTATCCCTGATTCCATCATTGGTCAACAGTTATTTATTCAGTAGCAAACATAGGTCAGGTACTACTCTAGTCATGAAGCCACAACATTGAGCAAAACCAGTCTCCTCCTTCAGCAACGGTACATTCTCCTGGAAGAAGTAAATAGGCAAACATGTGTGGTAGATGGGTATGTATTTGCCTGGTATGTACATGTGTAGGATCTGATAATGCTGAGTGCTCTGAAAAAAAAAAAAGCATGTTGTAGAGTGATTTTTAAATATTGGCAATAGGAGAGCTCTACAAATAGAGCTGTCAAGAAATTCTTTCTAAAGGAGATGTAATTGAACAATAACTGAGAAGATGAAAAGGAGCAAGTCATATGAAGATTTGGCAAAGAGCACTTCGCATGGGTCAAAGTAGCAAGTGCAATGGCTCTGTGTGGGGTGAGTCCGCACATTGAGAATCATCAATGTCCGTGTTTGGGTCAGCGTGAATGAGTGAGTAAAATAGCATTAGGATCAATAAATGTTGGATTTTCCAGTCAATGTGGAAGACTTCCCATGCTACTCATGATGTGATAGGAAGCATTTGGTGGATTTGGTTTGATTTGTGGCAGAGATGGGAACTTGGAAAATAATATCATCGCATATTTCTTTTTAATATATCTCTAAATTCTTTGTGGAAATATACCACAGGAACTATGAATGAAGCAGGAAGAACAATTAGAAGTTTAATATATTATCTAATAATTATCTAATACATCAAACTAATAATTATCTCAGGCAAGAGGTAATTATTGACTGAGCTGGGCTCCTGGCAGTCGAGATGCTTAGAAGATTGAATTTCAATATATTTAGATGATAAAGCTCACAAGACTTGCTGACTGAATGGGATAAAGACGATTAAGAAAGGACTGAAATGAAAGAAATTGCTTAAGGTTTTTGCCTGAGCAATTGAATATGTGGTTTTGCTGTATATTTAGATAGGAAAGGGCTAGAAGGATGAGATTTGAGCATGAAAATGAATAGTAACCTGAATTTCTATTTACAAATAACACGAATACTTTTTCAGAAATAAAGCTAAAGGATGGCACTAAAGTTTGAGAGTTGGCATAAGATTATACTGGGTTCAGAGTCATAAGGGCAGAGGACACTGCTTCCAGATGCTCAGGAGTAGAAGAGAGGAGAGGAAAGGAGAGAGCGTAAGACCTGGCAATATTTAAGTAGAAAAAAAGGAGAAGACACATAGCAAATAATTGATAACACTTAACAAAGTAGGAGAAAAACAAGGGGTTGGTGTCTGAAGGGGCCAGTGAATGAGGATTAACTTATAAAGAATAAAAGAGTAAACATTTGTGTCTTCACTGAGCAGAGTTTGAACATGACACAAAAATGATACTGATCATTAGATTTTGCACATTTTGATGAGAACCCATTAAGGAGATAAACAAGAGGTGAATGTGAAGACAGCATAAATCTATCAGTCAATGAGTTCCTCAGAAAGCTAGAGGAGGAGGATTTTTTAATAAACACCATTAAGATTTTTGCTTTTTGATTTTGGAAATAACGTAGCACAGAGACAGGAATTTGGCAAAGGAGAGGAAAAAAAAATAATTAGAGAAACAAACACTTTGTATAAGAAAGAAGAGTCTATAACCTGGATTAAGGGGTCAGCTCTTGAGCATGAAGAATTCGTTATCTAATCAATGTAATATGCATAAATATTTCAATCAATTACAAACAGAATTTTTAAGAATGACCTTACTTGTAGCTTCATTGGTTTCTTTGGTGAACTAAAGGGGCAGAACGCTCAAAGTTCTCTTTCCTTTCCCACCTGTGTTTCCTTCATGGTATTAAGATCAGGTCTCGAGAGATGCGGGTTCTTCAGTTTAAATTTCCATTAATTGCTGCAACAAAGGATCAGTAAGTCTTAAGATACTGTGTGAGGTTCAGTGAGGAACACTGATACAATTTCATCTTGGAATACAAAACTCATTGAGAAAAACAGAAACTAGATAAATAATTGTGCATATTTTTATTTGAAGTTCAGTTACAGGTAATGCTTTGAATGACAATTTATATTAAGAGTAGTATACAGGGACCTATTTGTCCTAACTTCTTTTGTAGAGCTGCATGCATGCCGTATATCTTTACTTTCAATGGTGCATTTGCTAAAAGGAAGCAGAAATCTATAACCAATCTCACTTACCCCAAAATAAGTCACACCTACACAGAGTCAAGAAAAAGCAAGGGGTTGACTGACAACGGAGAAGCTATAGATTTCATAAACTTCCATCCTGATCTTTTGAGGCAATATTCTCTCTCAGTTTTTGCAGCATATTAGACAATCACTGGGAATAGGAGCTGGGTCATCTTTCCTGAAGTCCATCTTAGACCATGAACAATTTCAGGCTTAATTTTAAGAACCAAAAAGTTTGCACAAATCCTTGCATTATGCTTTTTCCTCTGTTTTATAAATTGAAAGAAAAAAAATCAACTTTCTGGTGACCACAGACAACAAAGCACTATTATCAAATAACCTTATCTTCTATTCCCAGATTCATGTTTCAGGATGAACGATTACTAGAAAAGCAGCTACAAAACACCTGCAAATATTTTAAGTGGAGAATAGTTTTGTCTTTAAAACTGGATTGACTCATCTTAAGAAATGAATTCTGTTACAATTGTTTTAAAAGTTATCAGCTGTTAGAATTTCCTGCTAGACCTCAAAGTTTGCTAATGGCAGCATTGTGGAGAGAACAGGTGTCATTAGTGATACCAGACTTTTCTCTCCTGCTTGTGCCCCGAACTCTTCAAGCCCCCAGATTTTAGAAGCTAGGAAGACAGCACAACTAAAGCCAAACCCTTGCCTTTCAGTCACAGCCCTTTGGCAAAAGAATCAAAGGGAGGCCAACCTTAACAGTTACAATTTCTAACGCCGTGGCTGCCCCTTCATAAGTATGTATTCAAAGCATGTGGACAATAGTGCTACAGACATTGTTACTAATATAGAACTAGTCAAAACACAAAGAATTTTTAATGGTTCAAATTCTTTAAAAATGATTTGGGAACTATTTCTTCTTCTAAACCAGAGTCTCCTGCTGCTCCTGTTGGTAGTGAGATCTCTAAAGTGCCAGACAATGGTGACCGTGATAAATGGTCTTTATAATCAAAGGTGCCCCGAGTGAAAAGCAAAAGTATAAAAAGCCGATCTCACTTATGTGATGCCAGTCCTGGAGACAATAAATGTCTGCGCATGGACGTTTAAAGCCAGATCTTTCAAGTTGATTGTTAAGCAGTTAACTGTTAATACTTTGAAATGGTCCATCTTTGTGAGTATAGAGTTGGTGTTGAAAACTCTCCATGACACTAAACCTAAAGCTTTTTTTCAGCTGTGCTTAAATAATTTAATCATAGTCTTTTAACATGGAAGAGTTTAACCTTCTAGAAGGCTGGGGAAAATAAGTATTTCCAATAATCAGAGAAGGGATTATTCACTATAATTGACATTAATGTATAATTTACATTTTATAATGTTCCTATTTCTTAATAAGTTCTAGTACATTTAAGTAAGAGTGATAATCATTATCCCACTGACCAAAATAAAAATGCTATCTCTTGCTTTGCTTATGATTTTAAGGGTTGTTATATTTTATTTTAAATGACTGGCTAGGGCTTTTTCAAGTCGAGTTTAAAAGTTTCAGAAGCTAATCAGCATAAAGTTCACAAAGGTTATTGCATTGTGACTTAAATATGTTATTCTAGCATGAATCAAAAAAGTGAATCTGTATTAAGTTGCACAAAGACAGAGGAAAAGAAAGAGGAGGGGAATGAGAAAGCAGGAGAGGGAAGAGAAGCTAGCAACTCTTCCCCAAATCTCACCTTAATATACAATTATATCAGAGTATTATGGTACTACACCACTACCTACATCAATAAAATGCCACTTTGACATATTATGAAGAAAAATCAGTTACACTTCAATAAGCGCAACTCTCTGGAAAGAAAAGAAGTGACCAGTGTGCCATTTGCTTCATCCTCAACAAGTCAGCAGAGACCACACAGCCATATAATTCTGCTATGCCACGGCAGTCTTGATTTCAAAGGAGAGGTTTCCCGCACAAGGAATTTACCTTGCTTAAATGCTACATTTCAATCCTGTGACAAGACAGACAGGCGACTAGAAGGGATAAATTGTGAAATAAGAGGGAGACCATTGTCTCTACACAACTTTATTTTATTCTAATCCTATTTTTCACACACATCTAGAATCTAAATATTTCAATATTCATAATAAACTTTTCGCTTGGATAATCAAAACAGCCTTCTAAAAGACCCAAGACTGCCAACATGTGATCATTAAAACCATAAAATGTGGAATCTTTTGGTCTTAGATTTATAGCTCCTAAAGTATAGATGCCAACTGCAAACTTACCATTCATCAAAGCCTTGGAAGAATAAAGCATTATAAATAATAAGACAACTCTAGATAGATAATAAATCTGCCTCTGCTTTTCTCTTTCTACTAAGTTTCACCATGGAGCCCAAAATGTTGTGAGACATGTCCCTGACTAATTATTCAGCTTAATGACATTGCAACAAAATGTCTGAGAGAAATAATTTAAAGGAGGAAAAGTTTATTCTGGCTCACAGTTTCAGCTCATGTTAGGCCAGATCTACTGTTCTCTGCCTGTAACAAATCAAGAACACCATGACAGAAAGGTGGGGTACAGTAAAGCTGCTCCCCTCATGGCAGAGAAGGGAAAAGAGTCAGAGAGAAAAAAGCCTGAAACCAGATGGAGTCCCCAAGGTTGTGTCCCATAAGCCACTTTCTCACTGAACCCCTCAAGCCCACATCCTGTTATCACCTCCCCATAAAGCCACCAAATATGATCTCATTAGTAGATTAATGCACTTGGTGAAACTTGACCCCTCCTCATCCACTCGCTTGGTGAAAACTTTATTTCTATACATGTGAGATTTGAGAGAGGAGCAATTTACTACAAAATCATAAATTACAGGGACCTCTGAGGTTGACAGGAAGAGGATACCCATTTACTTCTGGAATAAATCTGAAAAGAATACAAAACGTGATCTGTTTCATTGATCCAGGAGAAATTTCCCATTTTCCCTCTATTTGATTGAGATTTGAGATCCCTCTTCATCTTGAATACTAATAATCTTCTCCAGACATCACATTTGAGCTTTGCTACTGGTAGAAGAATTAACACCAGACAGCTTATATTCAGGTAACCCTCTAACTTTTTTTATAAATAACTTTTTTTTTTTGAGTTACAAAAACAAGACCAGCCCCATCACTGACCTTAAGAACTCTTTCCTCTTTCCACTGATGTAGGTATTAATAAAAGGAACTTCATCCAGTAGAAGATGGAAGCTATCTCATGGGAAAGCTAAAGTCAAGATAGACTTGGAAAAAAATGGGTTTTCATCAGCACAGTTGGAAAGAATAATCCAGCTGAAGAAGTGCATTTGGACAGCAACCCTTGAGGTAAGTTAGTTGACTTGAGCATCAGTGAGTAATGAGATAATACATTGAAACATGAATTTGAGCCTGCTAAGGGTGGACTTGAACTAAATGGAGACATCTATTCTTAATTCAGCATACCTTGGTCCATAGTCATTGAGGTGTCAAGCAGCCATCATTGAATCTAAGCTTTGTTATCCAAAGATTAATTTTTCTGTAGAGTGTATGGAAACTACAAAGGAAAGCAAAGATCAGGGAATCTATTTAGGTACAGGATATTGAAGCACAACCCTGATTTGAACATAATAAAATAATTCCTACACTTCCCACCATTTCTTTGCTGAAATGGTGATCTCTGTTTTGTTCATTTTTAACCCCTTACCCTCAGTTACTAAAGAATATTTTAACACTTCTACGCACCATTCAAAGCCCAAATTTTACAAAGACTCTTTGAGACCTCTAGCCAACTCTTTAATGCCTTCATTTTCTATAACTATAATAAGTTACATTATTCATGATAGGTAGTCAAACACTGTGTATAAAAAGACTGAATACAATAAAGCATAAAAATGTATATTGTGTTAGTTATTTTGTATGAGTTTATCTTATGCAATGTGGAACATAAGGTCATTTTTAAATCTTTGTATCTTTATTAAAAAGATGCAGCTAGTGGGTGGTGAATAACTGTTTAATTAAATTAAAATACACTATTGAAATTTTCCTAAGATGTATAAATCTAATAAATCCAAATGTGATCGTGCATAATATTATAAGAGTTTAATTCATCATTATGTATTGTCACATAGAGTTGCATTCTGACATTATAATAATGGATAAATAATTTTAGAAAAAAAACTGCTTTTCAGATGTAAGTGTAAATAAAATAAAGGCTGATTTTCATCCGAGGTTTACTAAGTCAGCAGGCTAAATGAAAACCATGGCAACACAAAACTGAAACTAAATACAAGTACAAGCCTATTACCAATTAAAATACCTTTCAACTTCAAATGTACTCATCACTCCACACTTAGTGGTCCTGGAGCTGGATCCTGTCAACTTATCTTTTTTGCTGCAGCATGATGACAATAAACAGTGCTGGAGAGACCCATTAATGTGACTTTCCAGTGAGTCCCACCACATCCCGGCAACTTTTTCCAGTGAGTCCCACCAGAAGCACAGCATAATAGCAGGCACTTTCCTCATGTCATGGCAAGCAGCTTCTCGGTGACTTGGACGGCAACCCCATTAAAAGGACCCCTAACGAGTTTTGCCTGCACACACATCCTGCATGTGGTGTGCTCCAGCGCCTCAGTGAACTACTGGTCTTCCAAGGTGGCCTCAGCCACATCGCCCTGACAGAGTCTGCACTTCCGCTTTGTGCTGGAGGGTGGAAGAAACCCACTTCCA
The DNA here is from genome assembly GCF_034190915.1 of Cavia porcellus. NCBI lineage: Eukaryota > Metazoa > Chordata > Mammalia > Rodentia > Caviidae > Cavia > Cavia porcellus. The sequence continues at coordinate 149,376,472 of NW_026947484.1, forward strand.
AGTTTACATTTCTTCTTCTCGTCTTTCCCTGAGCTCTTGAGATAGTGATTTTTCTCTCACTCTGCTATGCCTGTGTTCTTGAAGGCATGCTTCAGCCTTTCTTAGTCATGAAGCTCCTTTACCAATTTAAAATGTCTTACTATAATTTTTTTCTGTTCAGTTGAAAGCAGTGAATTTTGCATCCTGAATGAGCTTCTATTTATACAGTTTGTAAGGGAATTTCTGGGGTTGAGGAGACAATCTTCATAAGACAAAAAATACGTGAGCTTTCCAATAATGAAATAGCTGTGCAAGGAACTTTTCGAATTCTAATGGAAGATGCAGCAGAATCTCTGCTACACCTGTATATTTTCCAATGAGTTCTTTTTTTTCCAATGAGTTCTTGATAAATTAATCCCCATATTTTAAATGCATATCCTTGACAACTGAACACAAACAAATGAATAGGTTTTGCAAAACTAATGATCTTTTAAGGTTTCACGGCTTCTAAGACATCCTTACCAGAGCAGATTTTCTAAATATATACTGATCAAAATAATCCATAAATTTCTCTGAGTCCTAGTTAATAGTTGGAATCTAAAATAGGACTGACCAAAAAAATGACCATAAAACCAGGAACCATGAGATTACAGTAAGCACAACAAGTAGAGAACACAAGATAAAAAAGCACCTGTCACTTCCTCTTCTAGAAGCCTATAGTTTTTCTTAGAATCATCAGAATTGTGGCAGAGGCTTGGGTACATTGATTTTTCCAGTGCACTTGGCTCATGAAGACAAGGTTGTGTATTCAATATATATTTGATGAAAATTGAATGAATGAATGAATGAATTCAGTGAATAGGTGATGACCTAACAGAGTGCAGTTGTATCAAGAATCAGAAAGAGTATTTTTTTAAATAAACAAAACAACAACTGTAAAGAATAACAGCTGAGTGTGAGCAGCGCAGTAGTTACCAATAGGATAGCTACTTTGAGTCCTCCACGGTATATTGATTTCCAGTTCCAGAAGTATATGTATCAGTCACCATGAAACCTAGGTGATTTTCTATGGGGCATAGTAGTGGGGGTAACTATTGTCTTCTCCTTCCCAGGCATTTTGAAGTTTAGGAAGTTCCATCAAATGCTTGTTTGCATTTAGATTCAAGGTTAGTTCAATTGCTGATCATTCTGATATTTATGTGTTTGTACTATGTATTCAGCTCATCCCTGTGAACATTATTTACCATATGATAAGTATGAGGGCCAGACATTTTAGTGGAAAAGGGAACATATTACAAGTTCTTGAACTTTGACTATTTCTTACATGTCTCCATGCATGTGTATTGCTGTAAGCAAGCACATGTCTCTGTGCATGTGCTTTTGTTTTGCTCATGAACTGTCGCTGACTAATCACCACCTATTGTAGTCAGGGTTTGCAAGGGAAAGAATTTAGTACAGGAAACCTAATCTATAAGATCAGTTTATGACAATCACCAAAAGAGTCAAATACAAAGTGCAGGAAATCTATCCACACACTAAAGACCCAAAAGATCCAGCTGAGGGCCTGGATCCCATGGCAATGTACCACATCAGTCCAGCTAAACACGTAGAGCCCGTGACAACGCCCCCTCACCAAGTTCAGTTAGAGGCCTAAAGCCTATGACAATGTCTCATGCAAGTCTGTTTCACGGATCTGCACTGGGAAGGCCCAAAGGTCAACGGTGGACACTAGAAAGTCTGTGATAGCGGGATGGAAAGTCTGTTGCAGTAGGCTGAGGGATCTGCATGGAGCCAGGAAGCAAACCTCAAAGTAAGGACCAAAGTTCCTCCAGAAATTACCACATCCATTCTCAGCAACAACGAGATCCCAAGCTTCTTCAATGCTAAGAAGCACTGAGTTCATATCAGGAAGTCAGAGAGACAAGCTTCCCCAGAAGATTGAACAGCGCACCATCTTCCCTTCAAGAGCCAGAAAGTGATGCTCAGTGTAAGGACCAGAGCTTCCTCAAAATGAACCACGCCATTCTCAGCCACGACAAAGTTCTGAGCTCTTCTTATGGTGAAAACAGCCACATTCATATCAGCAAAGAAGCTTGACAAGCTCCTCCAGGAGAACCAACAGCAATAGAACCAGGAGAACTACTTCTTTCTCTCCAGTTCTCCTTTTTATGCTGTTGGCAACAATCCTCAAGTGGGCCCTGCATACCCAGCACCATGCTGATTCAGTTCAGTTGGTTGTTACAAGTGGATCGCCAGTTGTCAATCCACCACACTACCTACTGGGGCACTATTAACTATTTTCAAGAAGATGGGTTTGTCTATAGAGTTTACATCTATGTTGTTTATAAATTTCTGCCACTGGAACTCCAACAGTTCTGCTGGTAAAAGCCCTGATTTTTATCTGAGTTATATATCTAATAATAGAGTATCCTAGAAACATCATGAAATGCACCCAGTTACCCTAAGGGAAATTCCACTGTAGCTACAGCACTTTCTGGATGCACAGCAATCATTTTGTTATGTACCCTTCTTTATTGTAATTTTGCTTAAAGGCTTAATTTTGATCAATTGCAAAGCCTTGATCACTTAAAGCCATTGTGACAGATGACAATTCATGTTTATACTCTTGTTTTGGAAACTGATGAAATGATTCTGGAGATTATGATTTGAATTCAGTATAGTATTTGATAGATTAAAGACAATCCCCAGCTGTTGCTCCACCCCTGGCGACTAAGAAAAATGGTGAGTCTGACTATTAGTAATAAGAAGTGTTCTCTCATATGAGAGACAAGTTTAGTGAAATTTTAATGCAGGCTTTTGTGTATTATAAGGAAATGAATGTAATTTACAAATCCATACACATAACACATTGGAACTTCCACTAAACTGTAATATGCCTTAAGTCAGCCATGATTGAAATTGCATTTGACAGGGAGAAAAACAGTATTTCTCTTTCCAACAACTCCCTATGTTGTCATCATGGCATGGTTGGGTAGTAGTGAGTGCCAGCTGAGAACCCTTCGCTCCTCTGTGTCACCATCTGGCTTTAGTTCCACTTCAATCAGTTTCTATTGGCTTTTTGATTTATGCTGGAATTCACAAGAAGAAATAAAGGAAGTTTGCCCATACATTTGAGATAACCTTTTCTCCTCAATTCTGCCCCTTGAAAATGTGTACAGAGAAATTTGTATCCGCAAGCTTTTATTTCACTCTTACGTTTCACCAGCTGCAAATATGTCATCTTGCAAAATCTCACAGGCTCTTCTGCTGAACTATGATGTCAGCAGAAAACTATGTTTTCTTCCTGTTTTTCTACAATGTGATCTGAATTTTTGTTTACACTGTCAAATGTTAACTGTCCTGTACTAATAGGTGATAGTTGTTTCTAATAATTCAAGTTAGTTATGAGGCCTTTCTTTTTAACCTTGAGTTTACCCCATTTTGTTTTAAAAATTGATATCATTCTCTATTTACTTTGGGGAGTTCCATAATAAAACATTGTATGTTGACATAGTTATGAAAGATGAACTGATTAAATTCGTATGAAAACTGTATAATTCCAGGATCTACCCACTCAGAAAATCAGGTACAATATAAACTTGGGCTTCAAAACAATTTCACACAGAGTACAAGTCCTCAGGAAGGATAAAACATGAGGTTATTCACCTCTCCTAATCACAGCATGATGCTAATCAGCTATTCATTATAAATTTACCGTTAGAAGAGCTACTGTGAACGCCACTCTGCTTAATGGTCAATTGCTTTTTCCATTAGAAGCCCATTTTCAGGGTTTAATATATTAACGTTTTACCTTGTGCTATATCAGAAATTATACAGTTAACGTTGAAGCCAACAAACAAGACTTGGAGAAAATGAATTATTCTTAGTAACTCAGTAAACTGTTTAATTTAACAAAATACATATACCCAGATTCTTCTCAATTATTCAGCAGATACTTATCGATCATCTCCCATATGCTGGGAACTCAACAAACCACAAGGAGCTTCTTTCTGACTACGAAGGTGAGTGTGAGTGTGTATATGTGTGCATGGTAGAGTTTTAGAGCTGATTTGGACCACCAGTTTTTCTGAAGTATGGTCTCCAACTTTCAAAATGAAAACATTAATATATCCAGAGGATATGTGATTTTCCTCAAATGTAGATGGGCTGGATACATTTCCATTTGGGCGTACTCCCTGATACTCTGCAATCTGTACTGAACAAGTACTCAGGGGTCTGCATATGTAAATATATGGAGAGAATTCCAGGACATTCAGGCTGTTCATCTGTGGGAATCAACAGCAGAGGCTTTTTTAATTGTCAGTCTAGAAACAGACATTTTTCTATCATGACTACAGGCCAAACAGAGGGCTGTCTTAGAGAAGAAACTTTGTAGATAGAAACCACAGTTACCCATCAGCAGGCAAACCAGCAAAACAATGGTAAAAGAGGAGGACAGAAAGCACACATTTAGTACAAACTTCCTAGGTGATCGGCTCACATCAGAACTAGAAGTTCACTGATACTGGGATTTAGCTCAGCGGCATAAGTTCCTGCCTGGCAAGCCTGAGGTCATGAGTTCGATCCCCAGTACCAAAAAAAAAACAAAAACAAACAAAAAAAAAAAAAAAAAAAACCAAAAAAACTCACTGACAGATATGATAAATTTGTGATTGCTAGTACAGAATGTGTGTTTCTTAGAATATGTGGTCATTTTCTAGTGTAAAACTCTATTATAAACACAAATCTTTTGGAATTTGTAATTGTTCATGTTGAATGAAGGGTTGGGGGAAAATGTGCTTTCTAGATACAGAAGTATAAGTGATGTTCAAAAAATTACCTACAAAAAAAAATCTTTAACTTCTATGTTTCCAAAATCTTGAGAAAGGAATGAGACAATTCATGTTTTTCACCTTAATTCAATGAGGTATTTGGTTTTCAACTACTGTCTCAGCACTGTATTAAAACCCTGTTACTAGGGAATAAAAGAAAATTACCTGTAATCCCTTTTCCTCAGAAAGCATGTTATTATAATGGATTTCTCACTTTAGTCTGCCTGAGCTGCTGCCTGGAGAGAACTTCAGGTGCTTTAGAGCCCCAAAGCTGCTAAGCCACCTCTCAGGCAGGCGCTGTTCGCAGCCCCACTGAAGGAAACACACATCACTTCAGTCCTGGTACCAAAGAAAAGACAGAAAGCTGGTGGATTAGAGCGACCTGTCATGGATTTCATAATTTAGACAGCTGAAGGGGAAGCTATTGCTGAGACAAAACTTTGGATGATAATTCTGCAACAGAAGAGCTTTCTTTAAAAGATATCCTTCTATCTAAAAATATTGTTCTATCAGGAGACCAAAACAGGCCACCCTGAAAAAATAATTCCTGAGCATTCTTCCAAATAGTTATTCACAGGTGATGAAGAGGTAGGAATTGGTTTGAAAAGCTGTCCCTTTTAAAAAGACATTTATGCCTGCTACACAATAAAGGCAGTCAGAAACTTAGCTGTCAGATGCTCCCCAGGAAGAAAGGGCCTGACACCTGGCCGTGGCAGAGATTTTCTCAAGTGGTCTTTTGGTACCCATTACCTGGCAGTGTGATCCACTTAGTAAAACAGACTTAGGAAATTTGCCTTCCTTCATCCACCTCAGTCCAGCAGCTCAGGGTTTTGTTTGTTTTGGTAGCAGGTAGAAGGTGTGACTGAAATGTATGGTAAAAATTTAAATGTTTAGTAATTATTACAGAGAAATCCACACTGCCAGTGATCCTACTCAAAACATCACTCTTTCACTTTGGACGTACTTATCCCCTCATTCTTGCCACCTTTCAAATCGGTTCTGGAAGTCCTCTTTCATGAGTGCCTCTAGTTGTGTTGCCCTGGGTGCTGAATCGACTCAAAAAATTTACTTTGAATGGACTTCGGGAAAGAGTCACAAGTCTCACAGTAGCAGATCCAGTGAATAAAGTGAATGAGGACACAGGAAGAGGTTGATCCAGGCCTCCTTCCCATGGAATGGCACAGCGCAGCAGCTGCGTGTGTGTTTTATAGCATCTCATATAGACACTCACAGAAGAGAACTTCCAGAATTGCTTCCAAAAGTGGATGCATGATGGGACAAATGCGTTCAAAGTGAGGGTGAATATTTTGAAGGGACGAACAGCAATGTGTCCTTTACTATATTTTAAGAATGCAAGCCTTCACTCTGCCTCTCAGTCACACCTTCCCTGAGCCTCAGCCATGAAGTGTACTCCTGAATGCAGGCCAACAAGAGTTTTCCCATTCACAAACCTGTACATTCATCCATTTCATAGAACAGGATTATTAAAACTTCATTAGGATAAAAGAATAGTAAAAGATCTCTTCAATGGAAAACAACATTTATATATAGCAAATACAGTGGTTTCGATAATAAAGAGGTCTCAACACACTTGAAAGAATTATATCTTCTTCCTATCATTTATTTCTTCCTACTTACTAGGGTAGAAACTCATGATAGAAGCTACTTTCCTTAGACTGTTGGCTTCAGATCTATCTCCTTTTGACTCAGTGTCTCTGCTCTCTCACATGCTAATTAGTCCTAAAGTGATAGTTATTACATTTCTTAACAACTATTTATTGAATGTAATATAGGAGAGATGGAAACAAACACTTAGACATATATGTATCTGATAGGATTGGCAGGCCATTTAAAATTATTTTATAAAAAACTGGAGAAGGAGGCATCATTAAGTGGAAGAAATTGAGGATTTAAAGGAATTTTCTTAAGTTTTCCCTAGGGGTAGTAGAAAAATTGCTATTAGTAAAACAATTGATTGAGGCATTAGCATTGATTAGGTAATAAAGAGGCACAAAGAAGCGAAAGCCTCTGTTTTCTAAGAGCTTTAGTATACTGGGAGAACTATGATACTGGGAAAAAATGTATTGATGAAGAAAAGCAGGATATACACCATCAACAATGCAGAAAGTGAGAGGAAGTTCAGCTCACATAAAGTAACAAAAAGTTATGAGAAGAACAGTATTTAGGTACTAAGGAAAATCAAAGCTCTCATTTTTGGGGATTCCACCAATATTCCTCTTACTGTTGTTGCTATTAGGACTTTACATTGGGAAAATAAACAAACAGAACACTACCAAATGACTAAAATATTATTTTCATGTCATAATGCATGCATGTAGGTCTCATAAATGAAATACATGTTCTCAGTTCTTTCTGGGGCTTCTATTCATTATTCCTTTTTCTTTCCTAAAAGCAAAACAAAACAAGACAAACACAGAAACAAAACAACTACTAGATCTGTTATAATAGATGTTGAATGCACTGCTTAGCACCCAGAGAGACATCATCTCACAAGTTGCTAAAACAGCTGATAGATGATGACTGTCAGCCAAATCCCTCTCTGAGAATTGCTTTCAGACAAAGAAAAGTCAATGATGTCTGGATAGTGGGTTGACACAAAGGACCAATCATTTGTGCTCAAGGTGAGACAGCACTGAAAGGCTATCCCAGCAACAGGATTTCCTGAGAGATTTAGTCACTTGACTGCCTTTGTTTTGACTTCTGTGCATTCTTATTCCATTCATTCTTCTGAAGTCCTTTAGTCCTTTCTTTGTCACAGATGTCACAGATGTTTATTGTAGGTGCACAATTCGGTGGACTCATTGCCCATTTCAAAGAGTTTTCTAGGAATGTGTCATAAGGCACAAACCATTAGACTTGATTATTCATTGTTGCTCTTTGCTTTTAGTATCTTGTTTACTGCTTGTTTACTGCTCTCTGAAGACTGCAATATTGAAATGAATATCTTTTGGTCCATAATTATCATCTGCATTATTCTTGATAAATTCAACATCTGTGCATTTGATTCCTTCAACACTCTGGTCTTTCCAGTCATTATCCCACTTTTCCAAATAAGAGTAACATGAAACTATACAAGACAAAAGAAATCTGGATTACAAGAGAATAGTGGGGAAAACGTAAATAAAGGTGCTGTAAGCCATTGTAAAGTATTTTAGTTTTACTTGCAATGAAATTTCAATCACTGATGATTTTAAAAGAGTAACCTGATTAAATTTTCCATTTTTTGGCTATTTTTCTGCTAAGTATGCATACACAGGAAAGATCAGAGTAGAAAGATGGTGTATAAAATTTTTCTAGCATTAAGAAAGAGAAGATGATCGATCTAACCATTAACAACAGTATACATGTAGAGAAGTGGTTAGATTCTAGATATATGACAGAGGAAAAAAAAAAAAACCCCACAGGATTTACCTTGATATTGAATGCTGAGGGGGAAGTGATTCTATAGAAAATAAACAAGCATGAACCCAAAGATTTTGATCTGTACAAAAGAAAAGATGATGTTTTAATTAACTGAGGTAAGAAATATTTTGAGTAGAATATTTTTCATGCAAAAATCAAGAGGTTGGTTTAAAACATATTTCTTTTCATTTATGAATTAGACATACATGTCAAATAGATAAATACTTACACATAAATGTCAATGTGAGTAAAAGGCTGTACTGGATTATCCTCAGGTATTCTTGAAGTTGTCCCTCTAGACCTTCTAAATTTCCTTATTTGTATTTACCCTTTGTTCTTTCTTTCTTTTTTTTTTTTTTTTTTTATTTAAAGAAAAGGAAACGAAAAAAAAATACATGGAGATTAAAGAATAAAAGGGTAGAAAAATAATACTAAATTACAGACAAACAAAAGGTAATAAATTGCCAGTTGATAAGTTACAAATTGTCTTCTTCGAAATGGCTGTTTAGGTTATAGAATTAAAGTATTTAGAATGACATTCAAAAAAGTGACCCTACAAACCATTCTGCTCTATGGCCGAACAAAAGCTCCGTAATATGATTATCAGTCCCACCTATTTGTTTTACATCTCTAAGAGGATAAGGTTAACCATATCAAAACAGAACAGAACATTTAAAAAAAAATAAAAAACTATTTAAAGAAATACAGATTTCAAAGCAAGTCCACTGGAGATCTACCTTATCTAACTGTCTCTAGCTTCTTACAGATAGTTGTCCCTAACTTCACCCACTTTCTATACTTATTGCATATTATAGAACTAATCAAATCATTACAGGATGATGGAGTCTTTTTAGGTCCTCAAGTTCCAAATTAGGGAAGACATTTCCAACTACCATCGCATCTCTCATTCTCTTTGTGATAGCCGTCCCCATCTCTGCATATGCTGAAGTTGAGCTGAAGAAACCAGTCCAGAGTCATTTTAATCAGCAAGCAATAGATTGCTAGAATTTATATTATAATGCTACAAAATAAGCCTCGGGTTTTTCAGGTCTCTTCCTCAGAGTATTTGTTCCTATCCTCTCTGTATTATAGGGAAAACCAATTCATAACAAGACAGCGAAACAATTTCCTAGATAAACATGCAATGGATAAGACTTACAAAACTATAATATAAATGATCTTCCGTAGCTACTATGTTTTCTCTTGTTATTTTCAATAGATTTGTCGACAACACTGGCTTATTATAGTTAAATATACTATCACCTATTTTTATAAAAACTTATCTTTGACTGCATTGTAGTATTTGAGAGCTGTTACTGATTCATACCAGTATGGATATCCTTTACATCCTGTCATGCTCAGAGTAGTTTCCTCTACTTTTAGGGTTGATTCTAACACGCATACGGATTTCAAATAGGATCAGTCAAGGCCAACCAATAGTCTTATGATTCAGATACAATTAAGATCAGTCATAGTAAGACAATGTAAGTAATACAGGGTTTCAGCTTAAGTCAATAGGAAAGTAAGGATGGTTACCATGGTATAACCTGCTATTTTTGGTTCTAGAGGTCTGTGTCTTCAAATCTGATATGAGTGGACAGACCAGAACAAATTTAATTCAATCTAAATATGGCACTAGGACTACTGTGTCTTTTAAATCGTTATACACCATTAGCAATGACCTCTGCTTTTTTTTTTTTTTTTTTAAATATAGTTTCAGAGCTGTCTCTACCAAAGACTAGCTTACCGTCTCTGCCTCATGTCTGCTACTCCACTTTTCTGCTATAATTTGTCCACCTTATTCCCTCATTCCATGGTCTGCCCCGTACACTGAGGCCTCTCTGCCACTGTAGCTGTAATCCTGATATTTCTTCCTCTCTTTCTCTGTAATGTCCTTCAGCGCTCTCTGTAGGGTTGGATTGGTGGCCACGAACTCCCACAGTTCCTCCTTGTCTTGAAAGTATCTTATTTCTTCATTAATTTTTAGAGAGAGTTTTGATGGATATATGAGCTTAGGTTGCATATTTTTTTCCTTCAGGACTTGGAATATTTCTCCCCACTCCCTTCTTGACTTAAGAGTTTGTGTTGATAAGTCTGCCGTTATTTTGATAGATTTCCCGTTATAGGTAACCTGCATCTTTTCTCTGGCTACTTTTAATATTCTGTTTTTTTGGTGGATTTCTGGGATCTCGATTATTATATGCCTAGGCGTAGATCTGTTTTGGTTGTAGGTAGCTGGCGTTCTGTATGCTTCTTTTATCTGGATATCATTTCTTTTTGCTATACATGGGAAATTTTGCTTTAATATCTCTGTGAATATTTTTTGTATTTCATTTTTGGATGTTCCTGCTTCCTCACTCACATTCTTTATTCTTAGGTTATGCATCTTTTTATCATCTTCCAGTTTTAGAATTGCTTCTTTCTGGTTCCTTGTTATTTTTAAGAGGCTTTTTCTTTCACGTTCATAAGCCCTAAATCTCTCTTCAAGTTTCAGAAGGTTGTCTTTAGTTTCTGTCAAGGCATTTTGCCAATATTCAATGGAGTTTTTAATTTCCTGATTTTCTCTTTGGATCTGTTTCATGTATTCTAAGTTATGCTTAAATTCTTCAGATGCTTCTCTTTCTTTTCTGATTTCCTCAGTTCTTCCATCTGTGTTCTCTTGGGCAGGGCTTGTCATTTCTTTAATTAATCTCTTTATATCTTGCCTCACTTGGATCAGGAGTACATCTTTAAATTCCTCTATGAGATCATGTAAATACTTTTTAATTTCGGCTGATGCTGAGTCGAGCAATGGATGGTTACTGTGCTTGTTCTCTTCAGTGTTTAGTTCTCTTGGGTTTAATTTCTCCTGTTGAACAGCTGGAGATTTTTTTTTATTTTTATCTCTTGTCATGTTTCTGGTTTCTTTCAGACTGTCCTGGAGTTCTCTGGCCCTCTCCGAATTGCTTAGGGCCTTTCAGAAGCGTGCCGGCTTGAGTTTTTGCTGTCCTCCCCAATTTGCTGTTATCTGGGGTAGGCTGGGATGCAGGGGCGGTACAGTCTAGTCTCTAGCCTCTGTGTCAGTTAGTTCATAAATTAGGCTGTACTTTCTGGTTGTCACTGAGTTGTGACCATTCTGCATCCGCCCATTGGGCCCCAAGCAGAGGCCTGATCTAGCCCCAACAGCTCCTGCCAGTTCTCCCTGAATCAGAAGCAGCTGGGTAATGGCACAGGATTCTGCCCAGGTCCCAGCCGTTCTCTTCCAAACCTCTCTGTGATAGGAGCTCTAGAAAAGCAGATCTGCCCAAAACCAAGATGGCTCCCACTAAGTTCTCCGTGCGGAGCTGAAGCCAGCAAGCAATCAGACTCTGCCAGGACTCAAGATGTCTCCCACCAGCCCTCCCTACAGGGGGTCCTGGTGATGTCACCAAGCTGCGATTTCTGCCGCCAGGCTAATATGTCTGCACCAGATTCTGTGTTATTGATTTCCCCGTGGTGGCGGGCCAGCTGTTCTCTGGCCAAACCCAGCCGCCGCGGGGTTTCCTATACTCACCAGAGTCCGGTGCAAGTCCCCGCTCCGGGACCGCCACACACCAAGCCGTCCACTTTTCCCCACCTCGCGGCTCAGCGCTGACTGGTCAGATTTCTGTGCACCGTTTAGATTCGAAACGCCAGAGCTCTGTATATCTGCTCTGGTGCAGCGGTGCAGAACTGGCTGCCGCCTGGAGTCTCGATCTGGGTCTCAGTTTCCGCAGTCCCCAGAAGCAACTCAGCTTTTCGTGTTGGGTCCACGAGTCTGTTCGTTGATTTAAGGGCGCGGGATTTGCAGCCTCCGGTCTCAGCACGACTTTAAATCCTCCAGCTGTACTGTCTTGGTTGATAAGAATCGCTATCGATTTGTCTGGTCCTCTCCATGCTGTCCTTTTTTTTTTTTTTTTTTTTTTTTTAGCTTTGAGTTTGAATTCTCTGGAGAGATTCTTCGCTCGATCCCCTAGCACGCCGCCATTTTCTCCTATCTACCCTTTGTTCTTTCAAAATCTGCTTCAACCTCTTCTGAAATTTCTCTCTTGAATTTCAGCAACATCTTTGAGACAGCTTTCTCCATATCTTACCTTTGCTCTTCATTTTATGCACTTTTCTGCTGAACTACATGCTTTTCAGCATTTTTCTGTTCCTTTGGTTCTAGCAGAAAATATCCATCTGGTTTTTCTCTTAGGATAGATACTTAATTTCTTCAGACTCTATTATGTTCAAAGAATTGTGCTTTCCTAGGCTTCTCCCTGTGTCCATAGAATCTAATGTCAGTAGGAGTCAGGCAGCAAACAAAAATGAGTGAAATAAAGACTGGGAAAGTAGCTAACATAGAATTTTGCCTAACATACACTACATGCCATGCTCAGTCCTCAACACTTTCTTCAAAAAAAACCAAAAAAAACAAAAAAAAAACTATAAAGTAGGAGGAACTGTACCAGCCTGAAAGTTACTTGACTAATTTAAATGAACATTACTGCAACATTTTAAACCATGCAAATAAGACAAAATTTATCCATGGATCACAAGAACTTGAAATAAATTACCATGAGCCAACATTCCTCCGCTCCAGCCGTCTTTCCAATAAGCTGACTTAAGCAATAACCTTTGTGCAGATAATTTAAAGATAAATATCACTGGCTTTGATCTTTCTCACATTATACAAGAGCCAATGAACTACCTAACCAGAAATAATATGAGTAGTATTGTCTTCGACTCGAAATACATTATGCTTTCAGATCTTTTTCCAACATCATGATTTAAATATTTGACATAATTTTGGTATCCTAAAAGTACTTTGAATTCATCATATCAAACTCAAATACATTATTGTTTCCTAGACAAATATTTTCTTTTCTATCATCATATAGCTGAATCAGGTAATTTCCCATGTTAAAATTTAAGAATTAACCTTACATCCCTCTCTCCTTTATTCTTCTTTTTCTGATAGTTTCCTGTCTTTTGAATTAAGTACATAGCTATTTCAGAAATACTTTCCTTAAGAACTTGAAATATAGGTAAATATTCCAAATCATGCGTTGGAATAAACCAGAGTTTAGCAGTTATTCTCAAGAAAGAAAACAGTTCCCAAATCTCATTTAGAAAGCTAATATGTATCATTTCTGTGTTATTTTGATGCTAGCCAATCAAGCTTCAAAAAAGAAAAGGAAAGAAAAGAAAAAGAAAGGAAAGAAAAGAATTATCAGGGCAAATATTAGAAATATGCATTAAAGGCTTCCCAGAAGATATTGATAATCTGATTCCTTTGACAGTGTAATCTTCCCGTATTAGTCTATTCAATGGATAGTGTCTTTCCGTATTTGATTGATACAGATTCTTCAGCTTTGACTACCATATTTATGAGATAATCTTCTGTTATTTAGTTTTTGTTAGAAATTTTCCAATTTGGAAAACAGATAAGAAGATGGATTTCCAATCTAATCTTCCTAATCATCACTTGTCATCAAAGTATAAAGGGACTCAGAGGTAAGGGTGGATAGGGAAAGAGAGAGGATGAAAAAAGGGAGAAAGGAAGGGAAGACAGGAACAGGAAGAGGGTATGGGAGGGTCCGAAATCATTCTTAATTCCTTTTTCAGATAAGTCCTTGTAAAGCAAATAGGCAAATCATTCCTATTGAATTCTCAATTAAAATAATTAAAATATCATTTGTATTAACATAATGGTCTTGTAAACTTAGTAATGTGTGGTTCCTAATCCTTCAAGTGACAATGCTAGATCAGGGTTAGTGCCATATAAGCGTTACTTTGCAAAACCTTCGCAGAGATTGGCAAACGCATATCCCCTTCATTGCTGAGATATTTAAATTTTGTTTACTTTCCTCGTTCCTACAAATTCTATGTTGCCAGCACATCTTTCACCCATTTTCTGCTCCAGCTGTCATGATAGATGCCCAGTGATTTCCAATTTACACTGCCTAAGTCACTGTTCTCCTCTCACTGGCTTTAGTGTCCTGCTTTATCAAACATAACATTCAAAACATGTATAATTTCATCACTTGCACCTCTTCAGGTGAAGAGTTTTTCAAACAACAGTAACTCAGGGCACAAAGGAGTGGACAATATGAGCAGACAGACTACAAATTTTCCCGGTTGACCATATACACTGTCCTAAATCCACTATAATTTACTCTTCCTCAGCCAGAACATATCACTTTGGGAATAATTCCAATTTAGAAGAAATGAGTTTCTTTTCTCCTTTAGGCTTAAAAAACACACAGCTCATGATCAGATGAACTAGAAATGTTGGCTTTGACTTCAGTGATGTTCAATTTATTTGAAATAGCTTTTACAGATACTTATTCCAAATGGCACTACTTTGACCAAGTCTGCAACAGTAGAAATATATATTTATTCCATAAGTCAAAGTAGGAATTAGGCAAGTTGGATTCTAGTAATTATGTAAAGGCACTAACTTAAATCAGAAAGAAACAAACAATTGGTTTACAACCTCTTCTGAAAAATAAATTCTTTTTATAGCTTAATGAATAGAGAGAGGAGCTTTTCACAAAGTAGCAAGCTTTGGCAGTGAGTGTAATATTACCATGACAGTGAATAGCAAAAAATATAAGATGGTGTATTTTGGTAAAGCTAATTTGTCAACTTTGAAATACTCTGATTTTTCAAGAAATCAGAAAAAGATAATGAATGCTCAGTTAGAATCACGAATCTTATCACTGTTAATAGACTAGCAGAATATGCCCTTGATAAAATTTATCATGTACTATAGAAAATTTACTTTGTAAGTTACGTACTTTTGTTCAATATTGCTTACTCTTTCTTATGTGCATCCTCAGAAGAGATAAAATCAAATGATAACTATACTCTATGCTGTCAGAATATGGCAAGTATACTGTTAGAGCAGCTATGTATATATGAGAATTCCTCTGTATATTAAATAAATAATAATGTTTGATTTATTTCCAAAAAGATTAGAACAATAAACTGCAAATTAAAATTTTTAAAGAATTAATGATATAGTCAAAGAAACAAAAATATTATCTGCCAACAAACTCAGGTCTTGAAAACAACCTCAAATCATAATTTGGTTGTCTTAATGTCAAAGCCAGAGTTTTCTTTGAGTCAGCTCAGAATATAGCATAAAACAGCTGTTCTGGCGATCAGTGTAATACCTCTGAGTGCGTGTGATGAAGGGGCTGAGAAATTGCTGTGATGTATGATAGTGCCTGCATCTAAAGAAAATTTGTCTGCAGCCTCCCGGGCTCACTGAATATTAAGATAAGGCAACTGGGATTGGCATTTACTCCCTTCAGTCCAGAGCTAAGACATGTGGAACTGATTGTAGCCCGAGACTATCACATTCCTCTGAAAATATGTTGGCAAGTCCTCAGAAACTGAGACCAGTTATTATTATCATTTTCCTGAACATTATTTGAGGAGAAAAAATAAGGTCTGATAGAAAAGAGAATTCTGGGATCTTTGTGAATTGGAAAAAAAAAAAAACATTGAAAATTAAGCTTTGGAAAACTGATACATGAAAAAATATCATTTGGACTACTACCATTTGGACTATGAAAAAGTCATTGATCTGCAGTTAATTACTGTCCTTTTAGATAAAACTTTGGGTCTGGAACCCTAAGAAGATGGGTTAGGGGCTGGGGTTTTAGCTCAGCGGCATAAGTGCCTGCCTTGCAAGCAGGCAGTCATGAGTTTGATCCCCGGTACCGATACAAAGGAAAAAGACAAAAAAAAAAAAAAAAAAAAAAAGATGGGTTAAATTTAAAAGAAATCCTGTCATTTCTCTTTTCTTCATGGCAGGAAGTAGGGCAATTTACATTTACAGTATTAAAGAAAAGATTCAGGCTCTGACTTCTAAAGGGCAATATCCTATTCACTATACCTGAGAATCTATTCTCCAACGCTTTGGGGTTCTGCATAGAAATGGAAATCCTTTGAAAATAAAATGTGACAACCAAATTTTTTGATGCTGAAAAAATTCAAGTGTGAATTTTTAAGACACAGCCGTGATTGACACTTGAGAATGTTTATTGATTTAAAAAAATTTAAAACAATACTATAAAGTAAACATTTTACTTTGGCCTTGACTCAAAGGGTCATTTAGTCAGAAATATAATTGCTGTGCATAATGTAATGGAAATAAGTGTAGTATCCATGGTCCTCAGGTTTAAAGTACCAGTTCCAACCATTTTATGAAAAAGTCATTGAATCTTATGATCCATGAGTTCTCTTAACTGTAAAAATAATACTTATAATAAATGAATAAGAAAAAATAAAATACTACATATAGCAAACCTAACAAAATAGCTAATAAAATCTTTCTCGTATTAAATATGTAGAAAATAGAAACTAAAGTTTTCTTATAATCTGCCTCTAATTAGGTCTAAAGCTGGCTTGAAAGGAAAAATTTATATCTAATTAACTATGGGTAACTCATCTGTACCTAGTCCAGAAGCATTGCCAAATGAGTGAATAAGTTATTAATTTTCTTTTAAGTGGTGAATTTTGATCTGATTTCACTGTTTTAAAATCAATTTTTAAAAATTGCCTTTATTTTTCCTGCATTAGGAGATATTTCCTGCTAAATTCTAGATGGAGTTCATAAATCACCTGGTACTGTAGCTGCATCCTTCCTGTAAATATGGCGTCCTGTGGCTACTTAGGGTGAGTGCCAGATGCTGTATGAAATAGAGGTATGCTCTTACAAACTCCTCCGCCTAATGTGACATCCTGTAGAAAGGATCAGCTTTCTTCAGGAGCATACTTCATGCAATGCTTATGTGACCTTTCAGTGCATTAACGACAGCAGGTAAATCATTGGGTTCTCTCTAACAGACATTGATTTAGAGATGCAAGGAAAGTACTAACTAAACAATATGCTATCCAGTTGGAGCATAATAAACACACCTATAGCCCAGCAAATGGATCTAAATGCTTAATTAACTTTTGCTCACCTTCCAAACAATGAGGACACTGAAAGTACAATCAAATCTGCTCAGCCTGAATCTAGAGCCAGATTCCCCACAGCTACCTAGGGTTAGTTTTATTTACAGCCAGTTAAATATCTGGAGATTGTGTTTGTTTGTTAATGAACTCTTTTGTCTCATGAGAGGAACAACAAAAATCTAGGAAAGCATTGGCACATTCAAATGCTCTCTGACCAAGTTTTCCCAAGTTCTTCTACCCCTGATTCAACTCTTGAACCGCTCCTTTTAACTAAACTACATAGACATGGGGAAATTTTGGATATTTGTAATATTTTTATGTATAATTCACAAGTCAGTGGTAAGTCATATTTTTCCTTTTCTGCCTTTATCTGGCTTATGAGCTTTCTCCAAGAGAAAAAGAGACAAAAATAACCAGCTAAGAAGCTGATGAGGAGAAAACATGACACCAATATTTCATGTCTATTCTATTTGCAGTTTATAGGGCATAATGATTCAATTCATGTAAACAGTATGAACACAGGGCGTACTCCATTCACTACCTGTATGATCTTGGTAAGTTGCTCAGCTGTTCTGTGCTTTGATATCTTTATTCATTAAATTGCTTATCATCACAATACCCCACTCAGATTGCTATGAAAATTAATATTTTTAACATATGTATACTTGTAATTTTGGAATTTAAGAACTATCATATAAGTAGTATCTATCTACCTACTATCTATTATTATCAAAGTTATTCATAAGTAATGTGTTTACTGTTGCTAAAGTGGAAGAAAGTGACTTGGGCACAATGTGTTGCATTTACAAAAGAGTTCTTCATTGCTCCCAGAGCTTTTTAGCATTGTATTTTGATTTAAATCCTGTGATGTATATACTAGGTAATATGAATGGAATTATGACTCCTGGTTTATAATTATAAAGCTGATTACATGTCCTATCATGTTTAGGGCTCTATCATATTTTCAGCAAAATGTTCTCTGTTTATTATAATACAGAACATAAAGATGACTAGCATACAAAAGTGCTTATAATGAATTCATATAGGTGTATACACAAATAATATAACATGAGCAAAGGGCAGAAGAGTATGAAGCTATATTAGTGGATAACAGAAGAGGTCAAAACTTTAGCATGCAAAATGAGGTGTGGACAATATGAATTTCAAGTTTGAACATAGCAGTTTGATCAATTTGAAAGCAAGTTTATCCAGTTTGCAAATTGAGAAAGCATACCAGTAATAAGACAGCTGTAAAAACTTAAAACTTGCCTAAAATTAGTTCTTTATGGTCCAAAGTTTTATCAGAGCATATAGGTTGGGCTACTCCTGAATATCAAGTATATGGAGAAGCAAGCAATGTTATGTAAAATTTGTAGGGAACTCATAGATCAGATATTAACTTCTATACGTTATTAATAGCAACTTTATGGCAGCATTATCATCAATGCTTGCCACTGAGAAAATCATTATTGCTGTTTGTATCTTACCAAGTGTCATTAGAAGTTGTATTTGCTATGCTCCTCGACAGTCCTATTAATCCTTGGACTAATTTTCCATTTTCTCCTAATACGGTCCAAATATGTTATCCTGAAATATCAGATTGCTTAAACTCTCAACCAACTTTACATTTTGATGACTTTGGTGGTGCTAATAGAAAAGTAAACTTATTAACTCATCAAAGCCACATTCTTCAGATGAACTTAGTATAAAATCAAGAGTAAAGTAGCAGGACTCACTTAGTAGAATGATTTTAGTAACTTGGCAAGTTAAATGGAAACTCTGCCCCATAAATCAGAGTTAATAGTGATCATACTGCAGCCTCAATATTACTCTTAAACTCTTCTCAAATCAATTATTCTTGCTTTATTTACATTTGCCTCTGAAGTTAACACTTATATGGATCTGTTATCTACTATACAAGGGAAGTAAATTTTGAAACAACAAGTTTTTATTTTAAGAAGGAATAAAATATTAGTATTCTAAGTATCTCACTCTTAGACACTAAAATTAAAGAAAATAGATTAATAGGAGATAAATGTTCAAATCGGGCAGGACAGAAGTCTGATCCATTTCACCATTCACGGTGGAGATGCCTGTTTGACCATAGCCAAGAGAAAATGCATTCCAGGTGTTGATAATTTGTGAGGGTCTCTTCTTTGTATCCTTTGATAGAATAGAGCCAACTCTTTGGAAAGTTAAGAGAAAAAGAAGAATGAGAAGTGTGTGCATGTGTGGTGTGTGTGTTTCATCACAAAGTAATATCTCTGCTTTAAGAGGAATCTGAAGCGGTCCCTCATAAAGTTAATACAAGGGGATCTTTTTCAACTCGCATCTCTTTTAACTTAAATATTTATAGGTCCCTGCCAAATATCTGTTTTCAATAGAGCTGGGGTTTTCAGACAGTTCTGATGAGACAGAAAACGTGGCTAACCTCTGTCCCTGACAATGACCTATTTTTATAAAATGGCTTTTGTCTTCCCCGAGTTCCAGCATTAGACACTCATGTATAAGTAGCAAACATGTAATACAGGGAAGTGTCAGTAGCAATCATCAGTTGAATCCGGTCCTTGTCTTTTTTTCAGGATCAATTTCAATGTTGATCACCAGGTTGTTGGTGTTGAGAACATCTCCCTAATGCCGTAAAACTAAGTTAACCCATAGCTTCTTTCCAGTGTCCCCCATTTGAATATCTTCTGATATGCATAAAAGTTTTGCTTTCTTCTTTCAGCTGTATCTTGACAAGAAGGACGCACAAAAAATATTTTATAGTCCAAGCTAATGGAAAGGAGGAGCAGAATAGATGATTTAGGAAAGGAAATGAGCTTTTCTGATCAACCTGGTGATGGCAGCACAAGAGGCTTTTATTAGAAGAAACACAAATAAGCATGTAGCTGGGATAAATGGAGTATAATAAATGAATTATTAAACTCAGTAGTTTTCCAATCTTAATATTTGCACTCTAAAAGTTTCTTCCCTTTAATTTATTTACAGAAACAATAATTATCTTGTAAAGGATTTTAGCATTAGAAGTTTGTTGTTGTTTATAACAGAGATAAGAAAGCTGACCAAGGGTGGGTACCTATTTTGGCTCAGTGAATACTAGCAGTTTCTCAGAGGTTGTGAACTAGTCTAGCTCAAGAATGTATATGGTCTTTACAGTAAACAGAATTCAGTTTAAATATTTAGATCTACCTCTTAGATCTTTATGATGTTTAGATCTCCACAGTCTCAAAGCTACTGAGAGTTGGTGACTCCTTTCAATGAAAAAAATAAACTTCCAAGATAGAAATTATTTTGAGTTTACCCAAATGACTTAACATGTTTACAGAAACTAATTTAGCAAACTGTTATGTGTTCTTCCACTGTGAAACATGAAGCCAAAACAGTGACTCTCTCTTATTGTTGCCCTGGACACAGTTCACTTAGGTTAGTGACATAAAAAATTGCCTTGTTAAATCCTATATTTTGGGAATCAAACCCTTTCTCAAGATCCTTAGTAATAGTTCTCAGATTGGGCACTAATACGAGGTATTAAAAATTGTTCTTTAACAAATTGTTCCCAAACTTAGCAGCTTAAAATAACATATAGTGTTTCACACAGCTACTTAGGGTAAGAAGTCTAAAGGTGTATAAGTAGTGTAGTTGACAAAGTATCTCTCATCAGTTCATAAGCTGCCTGCAGGAGCTGCAGACTTCTGAAGGTTGCTTGGACTACAGACTCTACTCTCAGTAACAGACATGTTCTTATTCAGTGGCCTCCATTTCCTACACTGGAGGTGTTTCAGAAGTCTGCTCATCATGACTGATGGATTTCTCCAAAGGAAGTGATTGGAAGAGAACAAACAATTAAAGTAGAAGCTGAAGTATCTCCATAACCAAATTCCAGGAGTGACATACCATTACTTCTACCACATTGTACTGATCACATAACTGATCAAGATAACAATGTGGGAAGGACCTACACAATGTGTCCAGAAGTCAGAGGACAACATATGTATATTGTACTGGGGATCAAACTCACAACTTCAAAGTTTCTAGGCAGGTGCTTATGCCACTGAGCTAAATCCCTGGCCCATCAATAGCACTATTATGAAAACTGGTGTCCAAAGGGATTGGACATCAGCAAGTTGATACCACTCATCCTTGACTCTAAGTTACATACTCTGTGAATTAATGTTTGCTTATCGCATTTTAATCTTCTTACATTCCAAAATACACGACACCTGCTAAATGCAAACATTTTTGTTTCATTTTGTTTTGTTCTGTTAACCAGCCCTACATCAGAGTAAGTTTCTCAAGTGAGAGCACCTAAACTCGTTACCAAAATATCAATAGATTATTATGATAATGCTCAAATAAAAACAAATCTGTGCTCTCTCTTTAGTTTTTAAAGTGTTCTGCCCAGTAAATAGGGTTGGTCAATGACAACATAAGCAAACAAGCTCTGCTTTATATAGCTGAAGAAAGGACATATAGGAAGACCTACAGAAATTAGAAAAGAACAGATAAATGCAGAAAATATAACCCAGCATTAAAAACAGAACAATATGGTCATAGGCATAGTAAAGGAACTAGAGAAATCTGTGTGTGGAATGCTAAAATGTTGACTATATGAAATAATATGTAATAGTCCAACAAATTCTAGTTATAGAAACTGTATTACAGCTAAGTTTAAATTTAGGGTTGCCCAGATTTATCTTAGTACTTGGGAATTTAAATCACCAACTAAATTTCATTTAGGAAAGCCCTAAGACAAGTCAATTAGTCTTCCTTGAGCTGTACTATTTATATGAGTTTAGAAACAGTACAAGGAAAATGCAATCTATAAAATGACAAACATATTCATGTGAAATTGCTTTTTTATTAAGGTCACAAACGATCTTTGGAATCGCAGCAAAACCACATAGAGTGTTTTTAATTGCTATGCTATTTTGCATTAATTCCTTGCTAAAAAAGCAAAATTAACAGAAGCAAAACTATGAAGCTCAAATATAACAAACTCTACATTTTTCTACATTTAATTTTGTAGTGAAACTCCTATAATCTGATGTATAATTATTTTCCTGCCATTATATTTTTATAGCTTTTAAAAATGCAGCTGTCTCATTTTTTTAAGAAAAGGTGTTTAATTCCTGGACAAAAAAAAAAAAATTAAATATTCTTCACAGGAGCTTTTCATTATTTATATACATCTACTTCATTTTATCAACTTGCTTAGAAAATCAGGTCATTCTAGTTAATAGGTGTCACCTATGGGAGGTCATGTTAAAAAATTGGTTAATTAAGGATTAGTAAATTCTTCTATCTCTTTAAACAAAACAATACAGTTATTTGGGGGAAAGGCTTATTGCTAAGAATCAATAAAAATTATCCCATGGTTTTCCATTGCTTCGGAGTTAATTATATGCCTTTGATTACTTTGCATTATGTTTTCAACTGAAGCATTGAACTTTACTCAAAACAAGGTATAGAACTTGGTTCCACATAAACAATGAGGCCATGGATTTTTTTTTTCTAGATGGATGCAGTAGTTTCAGTGCACAAGGCCCCATTTATTCACTTGCAAACCCAGGCTTATAGCATAGGAGTGACAACAGCCACAAAATTTGAAAACCCTGTCTGGTTTCACGAAGGGCTGAAAACGACTCTACTGAAAGCAAAGCACGGAAACTAATGAAGTGCACAGAGAGTGGCCTCCGCTCTGCAGCAGAAGGCCAGCAGGTTCACGGGCATTGATGCCGCAGAGCCACAATAGGGACCTGCAAAGAGCTTGTGCAACACGGCATTCATATCCAAGCTCTTGCTAATGAGCAAAGCATGCTACATTGCCCAACAATCACATTATTTTCTATGTATTATATTTGGAAGAGAACTCAGAGTATCTTTTTATAGATTTATGTTATTTGCTCCAACTTCACACTGAGAAATGGAGATTAGCAGGCAAGAGGGAAGAGAGCATTATACGGAGTCATCAAAAAGAAACTTTGTACTAAACTAGAGCATTTGGGAAAGATATGATCATTAGCATTTTTATGAGCTTTTAGTTTCCATTTTTTTCAGACACTGATAAGAGATTTGTCTTCTCTTAAATGTAATGATTTGTATATTTGCCCTCATTTGCAAGTTCAGAGTCTAGGGAAAGACAAATCCAAGTACTGTCTAGAACTGAAATTTCCTTAGGCTGCAGTGACAAAAACAAAAAGGCATTCATCTTCACACTAGTGACTTCATGCAAAATGGTATGAAATGCACAAATACAACTATTTTTGGTGACAGAATTCTTCCACTCCACAAATAGAACTATTTTTGGTGGAAGTATTCTTCCATTCCAGAGTGAATACTACTTACTGGTACATAGGCAGCAAGAGTAGCTGGGAAGCGATAAACAGCACTATGTGGAAGGGGTAAATCTACAACAGAAAGATGTTAAGCACCATTCCATACTAATACCAAAAATACACTATATCACTTTCCTAAGTTGCTTCTAAACACTCTAAATGTGGGAAGGAATGTATTTACCATTTATCTTCCTTACCAAGGTAGGTCATTGTGATAAGTTTGTAGGCCATCACATGACTCGGGTCTCATGAACACTACACATTTGACAAAGGTCTATTTCTGTAACAGGAAAGTAGAAGTAAAGGTTGATTGATTGTGTCAACTTGAGACATTTAGAAGCTTAACTAAATGGGTTTAGCAACTCTACACCCAAGGGTGTGGAAGACCCACCCTAGGGTGGCACACCACCTGGAGGTACAAAAGGGAAGGAGGAAGGAGGAATGCATTCCGTTCTTGGAGAGCTCCAGTCTTTGCCTTTGGTTTGGACATTGTCTCCTGGCTTCCAGTGTAGACTCTTCAGCTTCCTGGCACAGACTCTTTAGCTTTTTATCGTCCTCCTGTCGCAGACACATCAGTCTGCTGGTGTGGCCTTGCAGGAGACACTAGGGTGAACTCCAGACCTTGGATTGAATCCTTCGGGTTCCATCGTGTAGATACCCTGTGCACACTTGTTCACCAAGCTCAATGGCTGACCATCCTAAGCCAATCTTGTCATTTCTTATACATGTGTGTATCTCCTGTTATATCTGTTTTCTCTGGTAAAACTCTGACTAATATAGTAGATTCAGAGAGTCTGAAGCAAGGAGTCTGGACCCAGAACTCCCTCTTTTGAACCTAAGATTCACCCCTTCATGGCTCCATTAATCCAGAACAACTTAATCACTTTATGTCTCTGTTTCATCTATATGATGAACATAAAAATCTTAGGGCCAGGGTGGGAATGTAGCTCAGAGGGCACGGTACCTACCTGACAAACACGAGGCCCTGAGTTCAATTCCCAGTACTGAAAAAAAATTATACAACCTTGACAAATCAAGATAGCACATGTAAAACAATTAGAGGAGAGATTACAACATAGTTTGGATTATATATGTGATTTAATTACTATTGTGTTATGTTTGATAAAATATATCATTTCATAACTTTGATGTAGAAAATTGCAAAAATTAAAATCAGAGTTAGAAAGTTTAATAAAATAAAGGTGAATACTGACCTCCATGTTTAGTGATTTGCCTGTCATTCACAGTTGCCTTGTATGCAGACACTCCCTTTGGTTTCAGGCATGAAAAGCATTTCTAGGGCCTCCTATTGAGTGTTAGTAACACACATGTGCTGGTATTCTAGTACTAAAGAGGAGTGCAGATTAGAAATGTAAGAGAATCAAGTTATCATTAGACAGTGACTCAGGAACTTGAAAGTTCATAACTTACCAAGGTCTTGACCCAAAGTTTCATGACTTTCTCCCTACATTGCCCTTTATTGAATTTTACCTCCAACCAGGTACCTTTAATAAATCCATAGTTTTGACTGGAAATAGTTATAAGTAGCAATGTATGCTACTTCTTAATTGAGCATGCTCCCTTTAGGTCTCACTACAAAAGGAAAGCCAAATTTCTAAGGCTCTTTTTATTCATGGAAGTTTCTCAAATGGACCAAAGCTAATATAGCTGTAGCAGATATCATGATATATGTTTATTCTTTGATGTGAATAAGGCTGCTGAAGGGTTTGCTAAAAAGAAAATGATGAGGAATGGACTTGAGAGAGAAATATTTCCTTATTTCCATATTTATAACTTTTCTCTGGTATGCCTTTCACATTCACATTGCCCAAGATGTTCCAGCTCAGAATTTGAAAAGAACAGAATGATGACATGTACTCTTTTCCCAGGATAAATGTCAATGCATGTTGACACATAATATTTGGATATCATTTGTGATTTCACTGAACTCTCCAAAGAACACCCACATTCAGCTGTTGCTTCACCCTTACACACATACCCTTCCTCTTCTTGAATTTTTTTCCTCATCTGAGAAAGATGATTTGGGAGGAGGACAGACATGAGGCAAATATTCTTTCTTTTTTCTCTTTGTTGT
Source organism: Cavia porcellus (assembly GCF_034190915.1). Taxonomy (NCBI): domain Eukaryota; kingdom Metazoa; phylum Chordata; class Mammalia; order Rodentia; family Caviidae; genus Cavia; species Cavia porcellus. The sequence continues at coordinate 149,402,091 of NW_026947484.1, forward strand.
TCTCAGAGCACTCACTAAGGATAAGTTGACTCCTCAAAATCCATTAGGAAAAAGGATTCAGCCCGTCTCCTCTTTGATGACCGCTGAGAGGAATGCTAGAGGAATAGTGTAAGGATCTTGGAAAATAACACGGAATAAGAATAGTAGGCATTGACGCCAGTGTGACATAATTCTCAGAGTAATAATTCTCAGAGAGATGGCTTTTCTTTCCAAGATCTATTTCTTCATCTAAGAATGGCATGTAATGACTTATGCATGTTTTCAGCTGCAGGTTTAGGAAACCATTTCTAGGAAAACAGGAACAATCCATATTACCACCACATTAATTTTAAAACTATTGATAAAATGTGTTAGCCAGCCTCCAAGTTGGACCACCGTGATTTTATTATGAAATTATTTACACTCACGTGCTGATTCTTTCCATGCTGAAAAGGGATAAGTATGTAACCAAGAGGACTGGACTCAAATGATGGAGTCCACTTCCAAGGTGAGGTCATAAAAGGCAATATGTCTTCCAGCTCTGTACTGTTTAATAACTCTCTCTAAGGGAAGACAGCTACCATGCTATGAGGACACAGGAGAGCCCTACCGATCCACACAAAAAGACACTGAGGCTTCCTGCCAACACCTGTCAGGGGGTCATTTTGGAAGCAGATTCTCTTGTCCCAGTGAGGTTCCTAAATGACCACAGTGCTGGCTAACATGAGGGCTTCTACTTCGTGACAAGCTCTGAACCAGAATCATAAAGCTAAGCTAAGGACCACTGATCCACAGAGATTATAAGAAAACATAGTTTAGTGCTTTAAAAAACTGAGTTCTTTGATAAGTTTTATGTAGTTAACTAAACAAACATGGAAACCCATATATTAGAATATTAATTGAAAAAAGAATGGGATGAAAGAACACAGTACAATTTCACTGCTACAAATGGCACATAAAAAGAGGGAAAAGGGATGGGGGATTTAGCTCAGTGGCTTAAGCCCCTGCCTGGCAAGCGCTAGGTCATGAGTTTGATTCCTGGTACCAAAAAAAAGAAAAGAAAAAAAACTAAGAGAAAGGAAAAATGTCTTACAAAATTGTCACTGGCATTCATCATTATCTTTCACTGCTATTAGGTACTTTCATATTTATTATGTATAAATGTCTTAAAATAATTTTAAATTATATTAAAATGTTCATTTCATTATCACAAAGATGGAAACCACTTTTATTTTCTTAAATATTTTGGAAAATAATATTTGAATAATTCTTTCAAAAGTATGAATCTTTATTTCTGACATCAAATTAGTTTAAGTGGCAATATTTTTCAGGTCTCTCTGTTCCCCATTTATGGTCTTAGCTGAATTTGTAGTTTTCTTCCAGCTTTAGACATGATCTTAATTATATAGAAGAAAATATCATACATTCTAATGTTGCAAAGATTAAGTAGCAAAAAATCTGAAATGCCTTGCTTAGACACCAACATGTTATATATCTTATAAAAATGACAATTAAAATAAAGTTTAAAAAGACAACTCAAGTGGTCACCTTTTATACTTTCTTGTCAGCTGTATTGACAGTACACAAGGCAGTCAAGGCAGTACATAGCATAAGAGCTGAATGATCAAGTCTGGTTCAGACACTTTCTACCTGTGTAACAACATATAATTTCCTTATTGGTTTTGTACCTCTTTCTCCTCATCTTTAGCATGAAGATGCTGTTCACAGTATCAGTCTGAGAGGTTTACTGTCAGGAGGTAAAACTGGCTAACAGTAGCGTACACTGTATTTTCTGCTTAAAATCTTCTGATATTCAAAATCTGAATCTGTAAGATTTGATTGTTTACGATACTATATGATAACAAACAGTAAATAGAAAGTGCAAAATGAGTGACTTAAATATTTTGCATAGGTTTTGCAGTCTCACAGTTTAGAACTTAAATCTCTACCATAAAGTTTAGTATCTGTGTGACTATGAAGATTTTCATAATTTCTCTGAGCCTGGCTTTATTTATTTGGTAAGAAGAATATGTGGACTATCTGCTAAATCTGTTTAAAGATCTGAATGAGATAATTAAGGGGAAAAGCTCTGAACTCCTGAAAAAATAATAGTACAAAATACATAATTCTTTTCTCATTCCCCATGTATTGGCTGAGTCAAGAGACAATGGGAACACAGATTAGGAAAGAAAACAAACAGTTCATGTTTTAAAAAAAATATGGGAATGCATTATTGAACCACTGACCCATTGTGTTAACCTTCCAAAATATAAAAATAATACATGTGTTAGATATTTGTTCATTAATTTCACCATGGTATATTTAGTTGCCTTGCAGAAATTTCGTATCTACTATGTTTTCATAAAAATAGACATTACCACATATAATTTAGATGTTGTCTTGGTTGCTTTCTCTCATTGCTGAGACAAAATACCTGACACTCAAAATGAAGGAAGGAAAGGTTTATTTAGCTCACAGTTTGTGGAGGTTTCAGTCCAAAATCACCTGACTCCAAGGAAGGTGGTATGAAAGAGGGACAACACTTCAAGGCACCAGAAGACAGCAAAAGCAATGAGAGCAAGGTCCATTTCCTCCCTTATATTGTAAGCAGGCTACCCACACTGCCCTGAGCAGGTATAGCACTCACACCATCTTTTTTTTTTTTTTAAAGAGGGTAAAATTAAACAGAACAGAACAGAATGGATCATAACAATGTAAGAGATACAGATTTCAAAGCAAAACAACTGGATATCTTCATTGTCTATCATATTGTCTTTTGCTTTCTTCCAAATCGTGGTTCAAAGCTTCACATACAATGAATTCATACAAAACAAAATAATATAGAACTGATCAGAACAGGATGATGAAGGCATTTTAGGTCTTCAAGACCAGACAATAAAGAAGTCAACAAGGGCTGTCATAATGTCTCTCATTCTCTTCAAAATAGCTGCCCATACCTTCATGTATGTTGCAATTAAACAAGACAAACTAAAATCACTCTGAACAAAGAATAATAGTATTGCTGGATTTCACATCATGATGCTACGCAATCAGCACTGGGTACCTTAGTGTCTCTTTTTGTTCAAAGTAGCTGTTCATTCCATCATGCATTATATTATCGATTCTCATAAACTTTTTAGAAGTTCTACACATGCATGAGTCTCTACATGTATACCTATCCTTTCTGTACTAGAGGAAAAAACAGAACAAATCAAGACAAAACAAAACAAATTTTTAGAAAAGCACAAAATGAAAAAGATATATAAACAATAATAGCAAAGAGCCCAGAACACTGACAATATAGGCCTTCAAAACAAGGTGGTATGAGCATAACTAGGGTTGTTATTTTACATAGTGATCTTCAAGAGTTCATCAGATCACTACACAACAATATGCACAATTGTTCTAGTCCTATGAATGTTAAACTATTTTGTCCGAAGAACTTAGTTTGCATCGCAATAATCTTAGCTATCCTAAGTGTGCTTATATAATTTTAGACATTTTTTATTTTCCCTTCCTTTTTCTTCTTCCTTATTTTCCCTGAGATATTATTTTTTCCTCTTTAAGCAGATTCTTATTCTTTAATTAATTATTGAGTTTTTGTATCTTATGTACTCTTACCATTTCTTACACTAGGAAGACTATGTGGCATTTACATATGTGAGTTTGATTTTTTCACTTATGACTATGGTCTCAAGTTGCATCCATTTACTTATAAACATACCAATGTGATCATTCTTTATAGCTGAGTAGTACTCCATTGTATAAAATACCACATATTTTTTATCCATTCCTCAGTTGATGGACCCCTGGGTTGTTTCCAAGATCTGGCTATTACAAATTTTGCTGCTATAAACATGGGTGCACGTATATCACTGTGGTATGATGTTTTCAGTTCTTGTGAGAATATGCCTAGAAGTGGAATAGCTAGGTCAAATGGGACTTCCAATACCAGGTTTTTGTGGAAGCTCCAGACTGACCTCCATAGTAGTTGCACCAGTCTACACTCCCATCAACAGTGCAGAAGAGTTCCTTTTTTACCACAGCCTCACTAGCATTTGTTGTTGGTAGTTTTCTTTATCCTGGCTGTTCTTTCTGGAGTGAGATGAAACATCAGTGTTGTTTTAATTTGCATTTCTCTAATGACCAATAATGCTGAGCATTTTTTCATGTATTTATTTGCCATTTGTATTTCTTCTTCTGAGAACTGGGTATTCATCTCAGATGCCCAGTTTTGGAAGTGTCTTTGAATTTGGGGGATCTGATTTTTTTTAATTCTTTATATATTCTAGACAGAAGTCCTTTGTCTGAGGGACCATTCACTAAGATTTTTTTTTCCCAATTTGTGGGTTTTCCTTTGGCTATGCTGGAGATTTGTTTTGACATGCATAAACTCTTTAATAGGATGTGATCTCAGTTATTTATTCTGTGAAGTACTTCACATGTTTTTTGATTCTTATTCATGAATTCTTTACCTACCCTTGTGTCTTCAAGATTTCTAACTACTTTGTCTCCCAACAAATTTAGTGTTTTTGTTTTAGTATTTAGATCTTCTATCCATTTAGATTTTAGTTTAGTACATAGTGATAGCCATGTGTCTAGTTTTAGTTTTTGACATATGGAGAGCCAATTTTTCCAGCACCATTTATTGAAGAGAGACTATCTTCCAGTAGATGTGTTTGGCCCCTTTGTCAAAGATAAGGTGGCTGAGTGACTCACACCATCTTGGTGCCCTCTTCTCATACAGGATGAGGATGTCTACAAAGTGAGGAACCCAGTAAGTCCCTTAGTTAAACTTCTAAACTTCTCAGGTTGACACAATATATCAAGGATTACAGATGTATTCTGAAAACAGCCTGCTTCAGCCTGTTAGAAAAAAGTTGAGAGCCGAAATGCTCACAAAGCAGGTAATGGTAAGCTACAAGTTGTCAAATTTATCCCTGTCACTAAGAAACAGGAATATCTTTATAAGGTTAATTCAAGGTCTCTATAACTCTGTCAAAAGAGTGGCACATGAGCTTTTGGCATTTGTAGGACTTTAAAAATTGCTGAATAGCTCAGAAATCTAAAATCATTGCATAGACTTTTCTGGCACACTCACAGGTGTCCAGTATTGAATTTTAAGCAAGTTGACAATTTCTGATCTTGCTCTAAATGCACAAGATCATTTGTCTACTGGGTATGATGTTTTCCTGAAAGTTTAATTTCCCTTCTTCCTTTTACTAATGTTACTGTTGGTTGTTTAGAATATTTAATTAATGACTTTTTTCCCCAATCTGCTCATCTGGGGCTTTCAAAACAAACGACATAATTTTTAAAAACCTAACAAAAAGTAATTAATTAAAATAGTTGTCACAAGTTATTATCCTAATTCTCAACTGGGAATATTTTAACAGACAAAAATAAGTGGGCAATGAAATAGCTTCCTGGATTGTTCTATGACTACGACACTTCTCACAGTCCCTCCAGCCCTTCCCTGAGATACACTATAAAAACATGACTTACTTACACGTGTTTTTCATGAAAATTATGTCAATCACTTAGAGTAAGAAACAAAGGGAGGAAGGGAGGGAGGGAGCACAGAAGAGAGGAAGGGAAGAACAAAGGAAAAAAGGGAGAGAGGAAAAATTTGAAATGCCACATAATGAAACCTGCATATATTCTTTTTGACCAAAGGGCGTTTTACTTTGACAATTTGGGCTATTATTTTTCAATCAGGGAAACTCAAAAACAGAAAGAGGAAATGAATGCACAGATATGGAGATAACATAGTCTCTCTCTCTCTGTGTCTGTCTGTCTCTCTCTCTCTCTCTCTCTCTCACTCTCTATCTCTATCTCTGTCTCTATCTGTATCTGTATCTGTATCTGTATCTCTATCTCTATCTCTATCTCTATCTCTATCTCTATCTCTACCTCTCCCTCGCCCAGAGCCCTCTTTCTCTATAAGTTTTGGGCATCTCGGTGAAAGGATAACAGTGACAATATGCAATATTTACTTGAAGACTGCATATTGAATGTTACCATTCCATTTTTTAAGTGAAGAAACTAGAGGAAACTGAGGCTCACTAAAATATTATCTCAGACTCCTAACTTGGTTTTCTATTGTATACCCTAGACAAACTGCCTTAGGGTCGCAGTAAGTTGTTCTTCACATTTTCGTTCTTATAGTTAAGGGACCAGTTTGAAGACTTTATATTTTTTGACGCACATTTCTTTCTCTATGTTTATTCCAAGACCAAACTACCTTAATTTCTACTGTAGGATTCCATGTCTCGTATAGATTTGGTTTATTTTGGTAGTCAGAGTTTGACAGGTTTTCTATTTATGTAAAGGTTATTGGTTCCTCAAGGTTTTCTATATCTTCTTGGATCTATTTAGTATTATATGACATCTCAGAAATTTTTCATTTAATCTGACTTGTCAAATGAATAGAAAAATTGCTCATCATAATTCTGCCTTTTAAAGATTCCTAATGTTTACTTTTTTTGTCTTGATTTCAGTCTTTTAATCAGTATTACAAAAATTTGTAGGTTTTTAAAGCTTATTCCAAGAACCACATTTTGTACCCTCACCAATGGATATTTGTTTTCTATTTTTTATTTCTTTCTATGTATTCTGGATTTCTTGCTCTTCTTTTCTTTCAGTTCTGATTTTTAACTAACTTCTTTCCTAATAAGCTTCTTAAACTGTTAACTTTAAAAAAATAAACTATGACATAAGTTGTATCTGCTATATGGAAGTGTCATATTTCTTAGTATACACATCTATGTTTTAACAATTGTGTTTCCTTTTTTATCTAATGTAACATCGCAATTTCCGGTTGAGAACTTAGGTTATTTTAATTTCATATTTTGTGTTTAAAACTGCCATCTTGATTTTCCTTTTTCTTCCTTTTCCAACCATTCTTTATCTCCTCCTCCTGCCCTGGTGTCTTTTGAATTAATTGGGAATTGTTCAGGATTTCAGCTTGTCTCCTCTAATATTTTAATTAACATTATTTACAGTGTTAAAACTAACCCAAACAATTAAATTTCATTTTTATTTTAGCACAATCTACATGCAATTATTTGTGCCACTTCAAGGGAAGTGTGAGCTTTCAACATATGTAGAACTATATGCTGAAAGCCTCACCCTTCAGCCTATATTCAGCCTGATTTTATATATATATATGCTTAAGGATAAAAGTTTACCAGCTAGAAACAATAATGGTTTATTGTTTCTCCTCATTCTGTTGGTCAGGAATTTGGGCAGTGTTCAACGGGTACAACTCCCTGTGATGTTAGTTTGGGTCAAATACTTGTATTCTGTTGAATCGGGCTGCAACTGGAGTGCCTAAGAAAGCCTCTCATCTTTGGGGTTGTATCAACATCACTTCTAATTATTCAGTAACAAGTAGATTTCATTACAACATGGAGCTGAATGACATGGAGATTCCTGGTGTATCAGCCCTTATGTGCTAGCTCTTAACAAATGTTGTATTTGTTAACTGGTCACAGAGTGTCACTTGACTGTGCCAGTAAGGAAAGTAGCAAACAGCTGCATAACGGTTAATACTGTAAGATGGTAAATTGGAGGACATCATATAAAAATTCAAGAAAGACTCAATCTGAAGAAAATTCGAAGTCTCCGAAGCTTTTCTCCTGCCTAACCCATCACACTGCATGCAAAACACAGAGCACCTGTGGTGGCTTTCTCTCAGTTCTCTGACTTGAACTATGCCTTCTAAAGTTGGCTAAACCATACTTGGAAAAAGAAAGTGTAACACTGATTCTTATTGTAATCCTTTTCCAAAATCCCTCATGTATTCAGGAAAGACCAATAAAAGCAAGTTGAGAAGTGGGCATGTTGAAGAGTGGGTTTGTTGTGTGACTATGACTGCTAGGAATCTGACCTGTCATGTTAGGCCACGCGAGATTGGTTGACCATCATAAAAGCTTTAAAACCAGAGCCAAGATACGATTTAAAATACCTTCCAAGAGGTAAAGTATCTTGTAAAAGGAAAAGGAAGACTATTGGCAGTGTTCTTTATTCCATGGTTGGTGCCAGTTTAATAAAAATCAACTTGAAGTAACTTGGACTAACAGAAAATAAGTTATTGCTCAAAAACTGATCTTATAATATCAGAAGAGGACATGAGTCAAATTGATGGGCTTGCCAATGATAGTCTCAAAAAATCTGAATACAAACCTTATATGAAATACTAAAACTAAATTTATGGCAATTTTCTTATTTTGCTAATTGAGCTATATTTTGGCACAGTGACCTTATCTTTAAGCAAATAACAGTGTGGTATTTAGAGACAGACATGACTGAACTGCAACACACATTCAAATAACTAAGAGAGCTGATGTCCTTGTAAAGACTAATATTCAGGAAGGTTAACACTTATTTCCTCTAAGAACTCATAAAGGAAAAGACTCATACTTAATTTTAAAATATGTGTAACATAAAAATAGGTCCAAACATATGAAGTCTAGAAGTTTTTTGTTACTAAAAGATACCTTAGCAATTCCATGAAACCAAGATCCACTGCCTTTTTATCAAGGCCTGGCAAATAACAAGAAATGAGGATACAGTGCATCTACCAGATACTTAAGATACCCTCACAATGTGTGGTCAACCCGTGCCTGCAATCTTAGATTATATAATTTATCAGAAGTTTCAATAAGAAGACTCATAGATTTATTTTTAAAAATATGTAAATTTCATATAATTTGGTTTTCCAAATTTATCTCATAGCAGTAAACATTGAAAATGAAACCATAAATACTATAATTTCTCTGGATATATAGAAACCACGTTACTGATTTCTCTAGGTAATTTAAGTTTCTAAAACTTTTGAATGCTAAACAAATTATATTGCACTTAGCATAATGCCTTTTTAATTTTTTTTTTTTTTTGCTAAAATATGATGATTCTCTTTTTAGGAAGGACTATCTTTATAGTATCTTTATAGTAATATTGTGGATACAGTAGAAAGTCATGTTGGAGAATGTTTTCCATATTCATTGTTTGCCGTCCTTAAGAAAGAGTACTTTTTCAGTCTTTTAAATAGTATTATAATTCTTTCACCAACTGTATTATGAGATGTTATAGTAAAGAATATAAATATCAGTGTGTGGCCTATCATTACTGCTTAACAAATACTAAATAAGAATTTTGAATATTGTACTGATGATATCAATATAATTTGTTCTTTATTTTGTTTTTACTTGGGGTAAAATTTGCATCAAGTCTGATTTGTTACCAAGGGGAAATTTTTCTTTGTCGTACCCTTACCTTTGGTGATATCACTCACTATTTGCTGATTTAGAATTCTACACACTGCTGAGATGAAATGAGCCTGAGAAGACAGACCATGAATTAGTTGCCTACTTTGATTTTCATGGACCTTAATGACTTTTTGTTTATTTGTTCTTTGATTGGATGTTTTATTCACTTGTTTACTTTGTAAATCAAGTTTAGTGGTATAATTTACATTAAAATGAACTCTTTTTAATATATATTTCAAGAAATTCTGACATCCCTGTAAATACCGGCTCATTTCAATTTAAAACATTTCTCATTCTTCTAAAAAAGATGCAAGTGTAGGTCAGCACACATATATGCACACACACACATACACTCACAACACACACACTCAGTGCAGTCTGTTTGCTATAGGGAACTATAATTTGATTTCTGACGCTATAATTTAGTTTTACTTGTTGCAAATTTCTATAAATGGAATAATAAGGTACATACTCTTTTTATCTGGCTTAATTTCTTCAACATAATATTTTTGTTTTTGAGAATTATATTGCCGTGTAAATATTTCATATTTTTTAAAAATTTGGAGCACTATTACATTTGCGAAAATGATGCCATAAAGTACATATATACCCTCCTCTCAGCATGCATGGTTTCCTCTCTTATTACTGTCTGAGGTTAGGGTGGCTATATTCACTGTAATTCATTAACCGGCTTTGATGCATCACTAGCTGGGGATGGTGGCACACAACTGGATTTCTAGCTCTTGGAACACTGAGGCAGGAGGAGTGCCACAAATTTGAGGCCAGCCCGGACTCTATGAGGAAGTAAAGGGCAGCTTGACTACATAGCAAGGCCCTGTCTCAAAAAAGATTTTTAAAAATCACATAAAATCCATAGTCTATATTATGGCATTCTTCCTGTCACACAGTCTATAAACTATCAAAAAGCATGGCTTGTATCTAGCATCAGTGTATATTATACAGGAGAGTTTTCTAACTCTGATGTTCTCTATTTTTCATCACTTCCTATCTCCCTGCCTCCCCTTTCATATTCAGGCAACTGCTGGTCTTTTTATTGTCTTCAAAGTTTTCTCTTTTCTAGAATGTCCTGGAGTTTGAATATGTGTTGTTTCATTTATGTGTCAGATTAATTGGACTAAGAGATACCTATGAATAGCTGGAAAAATATTAGTTCTGTGGAGTGAGGAGGTGGGTGAAGCCGAAGTTCCACATATGTTGTTAAACATACATAAATGTATATATGTAGGTATATATATATATAATATATATATATATATGCTAGATATATACTACTAATCTGTCTTAGTTCATCAAAAAGAACAGTTAGTGCTGTCATTGTTTGATTGATCACTTTGTGTCTAGATATTGTGTCCTGAACAACTAGTTCTGAGATAACAATATATTATGCAATATGCAACATATTAACTAGCGTTAAAAATATTATTTCTGAAGAGATTAGCTTTTGGAAAAGTAACCTGAATAAAGATCGCCCCAATGAGTGTGATTGGGCATTATTCAATCTTCTGAGGGCCTGAACAGAATAAAACGGCTGAGGAAGGAAGAATTCACTCTCTTTTTGAACTGAGACACATCCTTACTTTACCATAAGACATTAATGTTCCTGGTTCTTGAACCTTTGAACTCAGATTCAGATTTACACCACTGTCTTCCCTGATCCTGAATCGTGAACTTTTCAATCCCGTTGTTCTCTTTCTTTTCCTGCTTTCTCCTACTGGGGAAGACTTCAGGACAACGCTGAAGGAAGGGTAGGGACTGACATTGGCTCTTCCTGAACTTGGAAATAAAGTATTAGACTCTTTCTCCGCTAAGTGTTTCTTACTAAGCTTTCCCAATAGCCTGCTACCTAGAGCTCTATTTGTAGATATCTTTTTTCTTCTTTTTAACTCACTTTATTAATTCATATTTGCAGCAAATGATTCAGTCATCAGGGTGAGCATGATGTAGAACACGTCTGAACTCATTTTACTTGCCTTTTCCTCTCCCTCCTTCCATCTCTTGGTCTCCTTCTGCATTTATCTGTTTTCAAATTAAGACTGTTTGTGGAGAATTTTTCTGGAAATAGTTACTGGATTTTGTCAAATGCTTTCTGGGCTTTTATTGATATTATCATATGAATGTTCTGAAGTCTGAATTTTGAATGTTGTCTCAGCCTTGTATTTGCAAACTACAGGGCAACTCTTTGTGATTTCATTTTTCATGTAATGATGGACTCGTTTTGCTAAGATCTGCTGAGGAACATCTCACCTTGGCTCCAGAGAAAAAGGGTCCTGTCTTCTCCCCTGAGTTCCTCTCTTTGCTTCTGCTCCTCTCTTTTCTTTGTAAAATCTCTCTCGGATTTTTGGGTTAGGATAACGGTAGCCTCATAAAATGAGTCTCAAAATATTTCTTCTAGATTTTTTAAAAAAACTTGTTGATATGCTAATCTTTTCTATCTGCAGTGAAATTAGTAAAGTTCTCTAGACTTCAGATTCATTGAGGCCTAGGAGAATTTTCAACTATGAATATGATATCTTTAATTGATATAAAATTATTTTTGTTTATTTTTAATAATTTGTCTTTTTCAAAGAAACTTCCCATTTCTCCTTTGTCATAGAATATAATAGCATAGGTTCATTCATCATATATCATATAAATAGGTAATTCACATTATGCTTCCGCATTTATTTCTGAAATGTGTTTTCCCTCCGTATCAGCTACATTTCTAACATGCTTTCCTGACCTCTTTTTAATGAACCAGTTTTCTTTCATTACTTTCTTTATTTTTTCTCTTTGTACATTTTTCATTCCATTGAGCTCTCCTGTTTTATATAAACATATATGTATTTTCTTTCTTCTGATTGCTAGGATGTAATTTGCTCTTTGTTTTCCACTTTATTAATTGGAGGCTAAGCACTAATTTAAATTTTTCTTTCTTATGCAAGTATTAAAAATTCTAAATTTCTAGGCACTATTTTATTTGCACCTCATAACCTTTAGGTTTATTTAAATTTCATAAGGTTTGAAATATTTTTAACTTTCTTCAAGACTTTTTCCCTTATCTATGAGTTATACAAAAAATGTGTTATTTAATTTCCAAAAACTTATCTTAGCTACAAATTTATAATTTAATCCTATAAAGAATAGAATTTTTTTCAATTTTTAAAAATTTGTTGATATGGTTTATATGCCAGGATACATCTATCTTGGTTAACATTCTAGTATAATTGAAAACACTTATGTCTTTTGACTCAATATACATAATGTGTACAACTTTCAACTCAGTTGAGGTAGTTGATGGTGTTATTCGAGATTCCTATCTTTCTATCTGGTTTTGTTCTAATTGTTCTATAAATCACCAAAAGATATTGCTGTGATAACTACTGTGTTATGACTATTTCGCTACTACTACTGCAAGGTTTTGCCTTAGTATTTTGAAATTCCATACATAGTTGCATATACATTGTGGTTTGTATTATCGTTTTGATGAATTCATCACTTTATAGCTGTGAAATATCAGTTTTGAATCTTTGCAATTTTTATTCTTTGTACCATTTTTATATTGAAACTTATCTTGACTTATATTACAAGAATCATTCCAATTTTTTATGTTTAATATTTATATAGCATTCCCTCCTTTATGTAAGTTCTAATTTAATTTTCTTATAAAAGCTCATAATTGGAAATTATTTTTAGCCAATTTAAAAATCACTAGTTTTTAATTGTAGTGTTTAGACTATTTACATTGAATGCAGTTATTAATGTACTTGATGTAAGGAATCCAGTTGAATATAAATATTCTGTTTATCTCATCAGGTTTCTTTTTATTGCTCTATTTTTTAAAACTTCTTTTGGCTCAGTTGAGCATATTTTACCATTTTATTAGCACTGCTCTATTTATTATCTTTGTATTTTAGAAAAATGCAAAGTTTATGACTTATACCTATTTTTTTACAACCTTCCTTCAACAATGCTAGCTCAAATATATATAAGAACTTCATATATCATGCACATAATCCTACACTTCTATTTTTGTCCTCCTGTTCCATGGCTTATTTTTCTCATATATTTTATATCTGTATCTATTGTAAGGACTAGAAGTGTGATAAAAAAGAATAGTTTTTGAATATTTAAAGATTTTTAAAGTATCACAGAAAAAAGCAAATTGCCATTCATTCTGCCTGAAAGTTCAAACAAACTGTATCCCTTCGATCATTCCACTTTTTGAAGTGTTTCTGAAAACCTTTTTTGAGTGTCTTTATTTGGTCTCTACTGGCTACCTCCATGACTTGAATCCATTCAAAGTGTTTGTCTTTCACAAGCATTTTGACTATGGGAAAGACCCAGAAGTTCCACCATGTCAGATTTGGTGAATAAGATGTATGAGAATACTTCATAATGATTTTATGAGACTGAATTTCCATTAGATGAATTTTTTATCACAACTAATAAAGCACTTGCTGAATTTTTGATCAAAACTAATAAAGGCATTCAGAAAAGTGGAGTTCTAGAAGCACTTCAGCACATAGCAAGAGAAATGGCATGTGTTAGTCGCTTTTCTCATTACTTGGACAAAATACCCAAAACTGCAAAGTTTTATTTTTAGCTCACAGTTTGTAGAGCTCTAAGTCTATAAACAGCTGATTCCAAGGCACAGAAGTACAGCAGATGAGCATGGCATAGGAGAAACAGTCCACAGTGTGGCAGGCAGAAGCCAGCAAAGCAGCCAGCCAGCCAGGATTTTATTCCATCCAAACTAAAAGCCTATTAAATGGTGTTACCCACAGCCAAGTTGGGCTTTCCCATAATCCACAACCACAGCTAAGCTAAATGAAGCAGTGGACTAATTTAGTTATCACACTCTCTTAATCAAAATCACACACGCTAGATCTAGCCATCTTTGAAGATTCCCACATATGAGTGTATGAGACTTTGGAGGAACATCCAGACATAAACCATAACAGATGGGATAAGCATATTTAAAGCAAAACAATACTGTTTTGAATGGGAATAATGACTGTGTCTTTAATTGCAATGTATTTTACAATATATACTAATATTTTATATAATAGAATATAATACATATATAGTATATTATATATAAATTATACACATATAATATATATGATGCACTATACATTTACATATGTGTATGTGTGTGTGTGTGTGTGTGTGTGTGTGTGTGTGTGCTTTGAGATATGGTTTTGCTATGTAGTTCAGGCAGGTCTTGAACTTACCATGCAGCAAAGGCTGGCCTCAAACTCAAGTGATCCTCCTACCTCAGCCTCCAAAGAGCTACAATTACATGCATGTTCCACCAAGCCACTACACCCAGCTCTATGGTATTATTTTAAATTTAAAATATTTACCATCCTTATTTGATCACACATTTTATATTGAATTAATAGTTTCACTTTCAAAGATCATTTAATGCTTAAAAGGATAAAAATTTTAAAATATTCTGTTCTATCTGCTAACATACTTAATTCTAACATTTTTTCCTTACATCTGTCCATTTTTAAAAATGTCATTCATAAAAGGAGAGCAAGTGCAGTACCAGTTACCCAATTGTTTCTTAAAAGAAAGTTCACAGATATTTTTATTTTGATCTGAAATCATTGTATACTTTAAGATCCAGCATAATCAGTACAGAAAACCTGAGGAAGCAATATCTATAAAACATGGCATTCAAATGGCAAGACTCTAGGCTACAAGGTATGTATCTGGAAAATTGTCATAAATATCTAACAGACCAGTTCAAACTCCACAGATCCAGAAAACATTTTATAGACCAAACATTTAATGAGTTTTACCTATTTACAGTCAATAATCTTTAGCTTTGACTACTATTTGACCACTTTTCATGGTAGATGAATATTACAAAGAAATATTTTTAATATTTCAGAAAGTACTTTCCTTGGAAATATATAATCCCTAAAAAGAAAAGAATTTGAAGAATGATTACTACATGTCAAATTAAATTTAAAGAGTTTTATTGCTGAAATAATAATAAACCGAGACATATTTATTATACATTTTAGAAGCAAGACATATATTCAGAATCAGATAGATTGACATTGGTTATAAATTCTTAGTATTTATGTAACTGTTAATGTTGTCATTATCTTTTAGAAACACTAATTTCTAAATCTATAAAAGTGCAATAATTGCTCATAATCCTTGTATCATTGTGTATATTATACATCACAATGTATTAGAAACTCTGGATATGGAGTCTGGCAAGGAGGAGGTTATCATTCAATTTTATGTTCCCACTTTCTGTTAGTTTCCCATTATTCCAGAAAACACAACAAGAACTTAAATGTTAAATGACTTTCTCAATGTTAAACTGTTAGCAGGGTCAGAACTAAATCTCAAACCTGTTTTTTGGTTCTTAAATTACTTTTATATTTTTTTAAACTACAACACAGCTACCTCAGAAGTATCAGCAGGATTTTTTTTAATAACCATTTCACTATTGTTCTATAGCATAAAAACTAAAAAAAGCAACTCTTGTCTGGGTACATAGATATGGAAATTATGTTGGACAGGCGCTGTCTCATCACTGAGCTCCAGTGTGAATGTTCTAAATTTGGATTTTCACTGTCTTGTCATTGGTCTAAGTAATCCCTGTTACTTTAAACCCAACCACTGAAAATAGCTGATTGCTTATGACAACTCAAAAAAACAGTACTTTTCATTTGCTGTTTATTCTTGCTACTACATTTAATTAATGGAATCTATTTAGTAAACGAGATGACAAGATAAAAAGGAAAAGAAGTTATTGAGAGTGTCAATGTTCCAACTTTCCTGGGAGGCTAAATTGACCCACTTACAGAATCAAGATAGATCTAATTCATATACAGTGTTCAGTTCTATTTCACTTTTTGTTTGCAAGGCATCATGAAGGAATTTTTTAAAAAGTTGAATTCTTATAGGAATGTCTAAAATTCTAAGATGTTGCCTTTCACATTACATGACACATATTACTTGGAATCTGCACTCTGAATACAAATGTTGTAGGCAAACTGAATGTATTTGCAGATAATTTTGAGTTCTGTTGCTTTTGTTTATATGCCTTCTATAATTTAGCTAATAAGGGAATAGGGGCAATAGCCAATATAATGTCTCTTTGAATAGAGACTTCCTTGAAGTCTAGATTTAAATGCATGCACAGATCCTGGTTTAATTGATGATGTGTAGATTTATAGTTGCCATAGCAGCAGCCTAGATATACATGATATTAGAAAAATAAAAATAAACTAAACAGGAGTAATAATTAACATGGAAAATAGACTTTTTGGTAGAAAGGATATTTGATAAATCCCATAACACATTTTTTAAACTTCAAGGAATACAGAGATTTTATCTTAATTTCAAAATCCATGAATGATTTTTAATAATTAGCCGAAGGCTAGCGGAGATCAACTGCAAGACAGAAATGCACAAAATACATTTTGAAACTTCCTTGAACTGAAAGCAGAAATTAAACAAAGTAAATAAAACAGAGGCTAAATAGTTTTCTAACAACATCTGAGTTTTAAAAGAAAAACTTCAAAATACATTTGCAGGGCTGGGGATTGAGCTCAGCGGCATAAGTGCCTACCTTGCAAGTGTGAGGTAGTGAGTTTGATCCCTGGTACTGATACAAAAATAAACCAATAAATAAATATATGTATATAGTTACAAAATATGTAGAAAATAATAAGATTAATACAATTTGATAAAAGGTATGAAACCTGTACTCAAAAGATCAGTTTAATATTTTACTAAACAATGTAATTAAAAATCAATATTTTGTGATCAATTTTAAGATGTGAAACAGAAAAACAGCGACTACACAGTTGTAAGGGAAATAAGACAGCAAATAATAAACATGGAAGCAAAGTAAGAATTAGAAAAGATGAAACGCAATCCAATCCATTACACGTCGGAAAGTATAACAACATAGACAAGCTATTTTTATTTGCATTTACTTTGTAAAGACATCTAAATTTCAAAACATTTTTAATAAGCAGAATAGCTTCTCAGGAAGAAATGAGGAGTGAATTGCTGAAAGATGAAGAAATAGAAAATATCATCAAGGAAACATCCAAGCTCATATGATTTCTGTTTTCAAAGAAAATGAAAATCTACAAATGCATTTGAGAAGGCAGAAAAATCTAATGTTGATCCTCAAGAAAATACACATTAACCAAAAAAGCATAATTTTAACAATATTAAAACAAAAAATGCTTTCACTCTCAAAATCCTTTAGAAGATATTTGGATTACCAGTTAACATGCATGCTGACCATGTAAAGACTATATCATCTCTGAAAACTTCATCTAGTTTTAAGGAAATGCATTAATATATAACACATTACATGAATAAAGCATGAATATTCTAATAGTTTCTTGTGGTAAGCTTTGCACAGCTTCATTGCATGGAAAAGCCACAAATAATATCAGAGAAGGAACACAGGTTGGAAATATGCCCCAGCAAGACCTAGAGATCCTTTTGTGTGGCACTAGGAAGGACTTTTAAACAGTCACATGCTGCTTGCTGACCCTGCTTCATCTCCCCCACAGAATGGCAGCCTCCAGTGGTGGATTCCCAGACCAATATCTCATCAATAAATTGGATAGAGATATCAATAATTGGGGGCAAGACTCATCCATGCATACACCCTTTAGTATCAGATGCATTCCTCATACTGCTTATTTCCTGTTTCAATAAGACTGTAAAGTTAAAGGCAACCTTGTCATGTCTCTTGCATCAGTTTTTCAACACTAGGACTCAGACAAACCCTCCTAGCTCCTTGTAAGATGATATTGCATATAAGCTGACACTCATTCCTAATATTTGTTTGGAATATTAACTGATAAAATAATTCTATTAAAATCAAGATTAACATCCAATTTCTGAATACTGTATCCAAAGCTGTAGGTTTTGAAACAGAAAAAATCTTATGATTAAAGGAAATAAAAATTATTACCATTTTAAGTAAAAGACAGAGATATATAGGGGGTAACAACAGATAATTACTTGGAACTGTTTTGAGATTAAAAATAAATATTTAGATCAAAAATATACAAAGCCAAGAAAATTTCTACCTACTTTTGATAATCATTTGCAAAACATAATGGAAAAATTTCAACAAAATTTATGAACCTCATATGGATAATATCAAAACAAAATAGGGTTGTTCCTAGATATTAACAAGAAATTCATTCTATAACTTCCTTTAATACTAAAATCCATAAATGTTTAAGTCACTTGTGGAAAATAGTATCATAATTTGCATGTAACCTACTCATATCTTTCAATATACTTCGTCTTATTTCTAGATTATGCAATATTTAATACAATGTATTAACTGTAGACATTCAGAATATTATCATTACTTAGTTAAAAACCTGTACTAAAATAAGATGGAGAATTGGGAAGCAATGGGAAGATTTCTAAAGACATAAATTACCAAAACTGAATCAAGAAGATGAAAATTCTAATAGCTCCAATGTCAGTCAGTGAAATTGAAGAAGTAATTTAAAAAATCCCAACAAAGAAAAGCTCAGGTCCTAATAGGTTCAATGCTGAATTTTACAAGGATGTTAGGGAAGATCTAATGTCAGTATTCCTCACACTCTTTAAGGAACTCAAAAGGGAAGCAATACTACCAAAGTAAGTAATCACCAGAAGTAAACATTATCTTGATACTAAAACCAGAGAAGGACCCAACCAAAAAGAGAACTACAGGCCAATCTCCCTGATGAACATAGATGTAAAAATTCTCAATAAGATCCTGATGAAATGAGCAAATTATCAAGAAGATTATACACTATGACCAAGTAGGATTCATCCCAGGGATGTTTCAACATAAGCAAATCAATATATGTAATAAACCACATTAACAGAACCAAGAAGAAAAATCATAAGATCATTTCAATAGAGACATAAAAAATCATTTAACACAATCCAACACCCATTCATGATTAAAAAAAAAATCCCAAAGAAAACTGAAGTAGAAGGTCTTTATCTCAGTCTGATAACAGCCATCTATATGATCAACCAACAGCCAACATCATATTAAATGATCAAAAACTGAAAACTCTCATTCTAAAATCAAGAACAAGACAAAGGATGTGCACTATCACTACTCTTATTTAGTATAGTTCTAGAAATATTAGGCAGGATAGACAAAAGAAAAAGTAAAAGAAATAAGGATAGAAAAGGAAGAAGTTGAAGTGTCATTATTTGTTAATGACATGATTTTTACAAAAACTTCACCAAAATACTCCCAGATTTAGTTACCTAATCCAGTAGTATAGCAGAATACAAAGTCAACACTCAAAAATCAATAGAGTTCCTGTACACAAATAATAAGCTTTTTTACAGTGAAATCAGGAAAACACCTTTCCTAGCATCAAAAAAGTGAAATTCTTAGGATTAAATCTTATAAAGAAACTAAAAGACCTTTACATTGAAAACTACACTACTTTGAAAAAGATGATCAAGCAAGATATCAGGAAATGAAAAGATATCCCGATTCCTGGGTAGGCAGAACCAATATACAGAAAATCATTATACTTCCAAAGCTGTTATACAGATTTAATGCAATACTAGTCAAAATACATACAGCATAACTCACAAAACTAGAGACAATAATCTTAAAATTCATATGAAACCACAAGAGACCTAGAGAGCAAAAGCAATTCTGAGCAACAAATGCCCCAGAAGGGGCCTGGAGAGTAGGATTCACAATCCCCAATTTCACATTATACAACAAACCTATTATGATAACAACATCATGGCACTGGCATAAAAATACCCTAGAATCAGCAAAATATTGTGGAAGATACAGAAACAACCGAAAACTCACTCAGCTATTTTATCTCTGACAGTGAGCCAAACACCAGCACCAGAAGAAATATACTGGCTTTCCACATGCCAAATATTAAACTTATACCCATATCTTTCACTATGCACAAAATTAAAATTGGAAAAGATTAAAAATCTAAATATAAAAGCAGAAACACTTAATATGCTGCACAATAGAGTAGGTTGAACTATTGAAGACATAGATGGAAGCAACATCTTTATGAGCAAAACCTGCAGCATACAGGAATCATTACAAGAGTCAACAACTGAGATCAAATCAAGTTAAAATGCAAAAGAAACCACCAACAGAGTGAAGAGCCAACCCTTAGAATGGGAAAACTTTTGTCACTCATTCCTCAGGCAAAAAATTAATATCTAGCATATATGAATAACTGAAAAAAATCAGACCCTCCAAACTTAAAGACCCAATCCAAAAATGGACATTTGGGATGAATATACATTCTCAGGCGAAGAAGTATCGACAGTAAATAAATGAATAAAAAAGATGTGCAACATCACTGGCCATTCATGAAATGCAAATTAATACTGAGAGTCCATCTCAATCTAGAAAAACATGGCTATAACAAGAAATTGACTAAATAAATACTGTTGAGTATACGGGGCGGGGGGGAGAATGCTTCTGCACTATGAGTGGGAGTGTGAAGTGGTACAACCACTACCGAAAACAATATGGAGATTCCTCAAAAGCTAAAGCTAGAGGTTCCATTTGACTCATCAATTCCTCTTCTGGGCTGTCCCAGCCTGTGGGTAAGTACATGGAGACCCTAGAGGGGGAGTGGGGATGGAAAGGAGCAAGAGACACAAAAAGCAGAGCCAAGACGAAGTCCTTTCATTCAAGCCTCGTTTATTCAAGGAATGTGTATCAAATATATAGGGTACTGGGGAGGAGGGATTTAGGTTCTGAGACATCAGCAAGTAACTTAGCAACAGTGGCAAGACTGAGGGTCATAGGTTAAATCAAATTTTCAAATTTCCCACAGGTGGGCTCATAAGCATAATCCCCGAATAATAGGCCAGGCTAAAAAAGCAAGGCAAGGTGCTGCTTAATTACCAAACTTAACTCCTAGAGGGAATTAAGGTGGTGCGGCCTGCAGATATAAGGTGGCAGCCAATTACAGGGCTTCCCACACTAGGTATCTTCCTGAAAGAGTCAAAAGTATACCATAGCAATGTATGCACATCTTTGTTTGTGGCAACACAATTTATAGTAGCTAAGTCTTAGAAACTGTCTTTATGCCCATCAGCAGATGAATGGAAAAAGAAAGTGTACTTTTCATGCAATTAGCATATTACCCTGCCATAAACAAGGATAAATTTGAGACATTTCTAAGAAAATGGATGCACTTTGTGAATATACTTTTAAATGAAATAAATGGAAACCACACATTTCAATATGCATTATTTTTCTTGTGTGAGAAACCCAAGAGGTAAATATGTAGCAAATTGGAGGGCAGATATTGAGAAGCAGGAAGAAAATGTTCAAAAGAGAAGGGGAACATGAAAGAGGGTAAGGGAAGGAAAAAGAAAGGAATAGAGATAACAAAAAAAATAAGAACCAAAGAAAAACAATGGAAGCAAAGTTTTGTAAATAGGTAGAGAAGAAGGATTCAAAGGAACTAAAGAGAATGAGAAAAAAAAAAAAAAACAAGAATGAAGATACAGTATGCATCAGTACAAATTCACTAGCATGTGTGTCATTGTTTAGTATGGGAAAAGTGTACCAATAAATTTGATTTTTTAAAAGAATGATATGAATAAATAGTATAAAAAAGAATGTATTGGGAGATTGTGATGTAAAGATCATTATATTAAAAATTATACAACTTAAAAAGAATGGCTGGCACATAAACTGGTAGAGATCAGTAAAAAAATATAAATCTTGAAATAGAATACATGTATGTATAACATTCATATAGTATGACAACACTGTAGAGGAATGGGAAACAATACTGCTAAAATTTCACAGTATGTTGTCTTTTCTATATGTCTTATTTTCAGCATTCTGCCCTGAGATCTGTTCTCTGGCCTATTCGGTCTTTTTTAGTGATTTAGTTACTGGTTATACTCTAAGCTTCCTAGTTGTTCAAAAACAAATGGAAATTTGGGTTGCTTTCAGCATTTTCTTGCTGGGAAGAAAGGATATTGTTAAGTTGCTCCAAACATTCAAGTTCAAGCATATGTACAGCTGAGTGTTTCTATTTGTCTGGAATATATCCATAAGGATGGAACTTTTAGCTCATATGATGATACATTTAACTTTATGAGCAAATGTCACAATATTTCTTAAAATGACTGGATCCTCTTTACCCTTACTATTACTTGCAAATTCCATCTATTCCATATCTTTGTCAACACTTGATTTTGTTAGTCTTTCTAATGCGAGACATAACAGTAGGTGTGTAGTGGAATCTTATCGTGATTTCAGTTTGAAATTTTCTAACAGCTAATGATGTTGAGAATGATTTATTTTGCTTAATTGCAATCCATATTTTTAATTCATGTCTTTATATATTCTGTCTATTTATATTTACATTGTCTGCTTTGCATTAGCAAGTTGTAAAATGTTCATACCTGATTTTAAAAAATACTTTATCACATGTACACTTTGCAGATAGTTATTCCCAGCCTGAAATTTTCTAGTTTGTCTTTTCAATATTTAAATTATGCTTATTACTTTTTAATTGAACAAATGTCTTTATTCAAGAATCTCACTTTTCACAAATAATATTTTATATAAAAAACAATAAAGTATAAAATCAATATAGAATTTTTTAAAAATGGCAAATTAACATGTTAGTACATTGCATACTGTTATCTTAAAATCAGTTGTCCAGATTACAAGATTTAGGCATAAAAAATGACCAGTCAATGAAAACGCAAACTTTTCTTTTTGATGAACTAACAGAGATTAGTAGTATAGTTATCTATCTTGTATACATGCTACTAATCTGTGTTAGCTCATTAAAGTAGGTTTATTACATTTTACAAAGTCCAATTGTTTAATTTTTCTTTTAGAAAATGTTCTATGTTCTACTCCGAAACCTTCGTTTTTCTCTAAAAATCTTTTAGGTTTTCTTCTGGAAATTTTGTATCTTTTAATTATGTGTTTTTTTCTAATTAACTTTTTCTTTGGATTAAGTAAGAGTAAAGGGATTTTGTTTTATTTCTTGTTTTTTTTTTTTTGTCCTTGTTGTTGCTTTCCACATGGATTGCTTTCCAATTGTTCCAACACTATATACTGAAAAGATCATTATTTCCAATTACATTGCCTTGACACTTAATGCTAAAAATGTACTGACTTTATATGTGTGAATCTATCACTGTGTTCTCATCTTTCCTCCTGGTGCCATTTTTGTACTAATGCCACACTGTTTGACTATTGTAGCTTTATTGCAAGTCTTTAAATCAATATTATAACTCCAAAAATGTTCTTTGTCAAAATTATTCTTACTTACATGATTTCTTAGCATATATCCATTAATTACAGAAACAAAACACAAATAGTTAAAAACACATGCCAATTATTTTTCATGTCAATTTTAGCAAAAATAATGTGTAGTAGAGATAATGCTGAAATGCCATTTTTATAACTCTATGTGACTAAATAAAAATAATACTCATAATTTGTAAGAGTACTATGAAGAGAGCTACTGTGGGGAATATTTATGTGTTCTTCATGAAAAAAAATTGGCAACTGGTGCTGAGACATAAATGTATTTATATCTGATAATTCCATTTCTGAGCATCCAGTTAAGAGAATAACCAGCCATTTACTTAAACTTTAATTGTCCATTTGGATGGATTGTGGCAGACTCTGATGGTGCTCTGCTATATATCCCAGAGAGTCACCATCCCCATGCACTCTATTTCAAAACTGCCAGCACCTGTGACTTCACAGGCATGTGGCTCTGTGCAGGCCCGTAACTCCTGTGCTCAGATGTGCCCTAGTTTCATGCTCTGCTGTTACGTGATTGAAATGTTTAACCATTTTTAACAAAAGGCCTCAATTTCATTATACACTTAGTTGCCAAAATGAAACCATCGATCTTACCTTCCAAAATGGCCCGTGGTTCCACTTATACGTCTCTCAGAGTCAGGACAAAATCAAACCTCAGTTGCCTAATGTAACCTGCTCATGTACCTTTTTTTCTTTCCCTGTTTCGTGTTTCTGCCTTCTTCTGCCCAGCAGCACCTCCCAAATGGCTACCATCTTCTTTCAATGTCTGCTCCTAAAAGAAAGCTCAATTTAGAAAGAAGGCAAAGAAACAAGCAGGGAGGTGGGTGAAGGCGCTGACTTTGACCAGGGCAAGGTGATGATGGCAGTGTGGCCAAGGAAGGATGAATTTTGAATTTCTGAGCTGTGCTAGCAATATTCACAGAAATTTAGGAAAAGTGGTTTAAGATCATAAGGAACGAGAAAACGAATTCATGAGTATTGGCATGAACTACTATAAGAGTAATGAGAGTACAATGTCAATAGAACAGGCACGTGGTAGAAAATTGGAATTTCACACGAAGTTTAAGATACTGTATAGACGTGAGAATCTATCACATATGGAGTTGAATGCATGAATCTATACTTTATAGAAATGCTAAGGCTTGAGTTATATATTTAAATGTCTTGAGTGTACGAGGGAGTATTTAGCCCCATGGCACTTGATGAATTCAATAAAGATACGAGTATTGACAAGAAACTGTAGAATAAGGAAACTGTAAGAGGTCTCAGGAATCAGTATCATAGAGAAGAGTCTGAGACAGAGGCGAGGCAAATCAGCAGAGAAGCAAGAGGAATGTAGAAAAGCATAGATTCTTAGAAGCCTAGTAGTCAAAGAATCAGAAAAAAAAAAAAAAAAAAACACCTGATTAAGAAAAGACCACTAGATTTAATATTAGGGATTTCAGCATTGACTTCGACCTTCTACTTACAGCAGCTTTGGTCAAAGTCTCTAAAGGGCCAAGAAAGAATGGGAGAAGAACTTTGCAGCCAGAAAACAGTATTTACCTAGTAATTTTGACTTGAAAATGTAGGGGAGATAAGATGAGAAGTAATTGGGAAACTGGGGTAAACATTTTTTGTTTGCTTTTTATTCAGTTCTAGATGTAACAGTATAGTTACAGGTTACGGAGGCAGAACCAGCAGGCAAAGTAAACAAACTTGCTTTATTCATTGCTGTTATTGAAAAAATAAGCAATTTCTTATCACATAAATGTGAGTATAATTGTCTAATCACATGGAAACATATACTGATTATTCCTTAAAATTATTAAATGGATAATAATTCAATCCTTCCATCTACTACTCCTTCAAGATTTTTCAGTACATTTGGAGGGTTAATAATCTATTTCATCAATCTAAACTGTTGCACTTTGCAATCTATATTCATAGCTCTTGTATTTAAATGAGGTAAAATCTGGTAAACACTACATGTAGTAACACAACCATAGTAGGAGAAATTGGAAGAATTAATGTACAACTATACAGAAGCTGACAAATGCACATTTTTATGAGAGTAATTAGTATATTCTGATATAAAAA
Organism: Cavia porcellus; assembly: GCF_034190915.1. Taxonomy (NCBI): domain Eukaryota; kingdom Metazoa; phylum Chordata; class Mammalia; order Rodentia; family Caviidae; genus Cavia; species Cavia porcellus. The sequence continues at coordinate 149,427,756 of NW_026947484.1, forward strand.
TTTAAATATTCTGTAATGATGAAATAGGAAGCATATGGGCTTTTTTATTTTCTTCTCTGAAAGAAAATTTCGTCTCTCATAATATCTTCTAAAATAATGTAAAACCTAGGGGCTGGGGATTTAGCTCAGCAGCATAAACACCTGCCTTGCAAGCAGGCAGTTATGAGTTCGATCCCTGGTACCAATAAAAACGAAAAAGATAAATAATAATAATAATAATGTAAAACCTAGTATTTTATTGCATGATCTTTTCAAGCATAATCAGAGTTTCGGATTAAAAGCATACTCAAACATTTTTATTTTAGATCAACTGCCAACAATAATTGAACATCTATATTCTAGAAATTACAAACAAATTATAACCTATGTCCTGTCATTAAGAAAACAGGCTTTGGTAAATTTGTTTAGTATGATTAACAGAAACAACTATGTAATTGGAATATCTATGTTCTTCAAGGGATTGTACAAAAATATAGGCTACCATAAGCACAGCCTTTCAAAGATCTGTTTCACAAATGTGCATTATGAGTAAATTTAACGTCCTCTGGTCAGAAGACTTTGCTTTTGCTAAATGTGCCCGAGGTTGGGGAGATAAGCCTATTTTGTTTGGTTTTTGTTTTGCTTGTTACTTTGGGGTGAGTTTTTCTGACACGTACAATAATTGATGTTTACCATGACCACAGCTGAAAGTCAGCTCATTCTTCAGGCAGGAAATAACGTACGCTGCTTTCTGGTTTGCTGTTGTTAACAGTGCTTGTCTATAACCTGATTCCTGGGTAATTAGGGACTGAAAAGGTAATCAGGATTCAAGTGTGCTGGAGCTCACAATGGGGATTTGTGTTTAAAAGGCTTAAAAACTTAGCAAAAAAGCCCCTCTGCACCCTTTAAAATGGTCCAAAAGTCTAATGACCAACAGGAGAGAATGAATTCTGCTGCTCCTCAGAGTGCAGCAGTCACAGAGAAGACCCTAAGACAACTCCTCTCCTCTCCTCTAAGTAAATAGAGCTCCTTTCACTGTCAGATTTAATGGAGTCTGGAATCCACCCAAACGTGACTGAAATCAATGTGTCATTTTCACATCCTAAACATACTGTGTTAAACTTCATCCCTCCATACCAGCTGTTTATGTAATGGTTAAGAGTTTATTTCATTTTACTGGGTAAAACAGGCTATGCTTCTTTTCTGTCATTAAAACTAGAGTTAAAGTAACTACGGAATATTTCAAAGAGGAGAATAAAATGAAATAAAACATCTCCTTCAAATCTGGGGTTTCAGTTCCAACAGTCTTATCATATTTCATTTTTTAGGCAGAGTTACACAAAAATTATAGGGAAAACATATTTATTGATAAGGCACTGATGAAATGATTAGGATTGAGACATCTTTAGTCAATTTTGCAGCCATTATAAGTAGCCTCTTGGACATTCCTCTAAGACAGCTAGAAGAGTAGTCAGTTCATTCATTAGTAACCCAGTTAACCACTGGCTCATTTAACTTTCTTATACTTTTTGTCCTTGTCTTCAAAATGGACAAAAGCAAACAGTATTTGGTCAAGCCCTGATAAATCAATAACTTAATGCAGTTAGTCACACTTACTTAGTGCAGTTAATATTAAGAGCTTGTAAGAGTTTCCTTGTATTTACTTCTTTATTCCCACATCGGCCGTTACAGAACATTCTCATTTTCCACATGGAAGCCACAGGAGCCATTTCACAGCACAGGCCCAGCAGACAGAGCACCAAAAGATTAAGTGGCTAAGCTGCCTAGCATTGCTTGTTTAGCTTTGCCCACAGGATTTGAATTTGCACTACACTGTTGAACATCCTAAAATAATTTAACCACATCCCAAACTCTGCATAAAGAAAGTCTGTTCCATTTCTCGCCTCTTTAGATTGCACGTCCAAAGCAATTTCTTCCAAATTAAATGCCATTTGGTTTGCGTTAGAATAATCAGGACAACTGCAAACATTAATATGTGTGCAATAATAGCAAAGTTATTTTCTTTCCAAATAGCAAGACACATGGCTAAGAAAGCTTTTCTGTCCCAATTTTTTTTTCTTATTTTCAAAATAGATCCATTTCTGTAATCTTGTTGAGTATAGTGATTCACACCCTGGTTATATGATGATGTGAATCTTAATATAAACACAGGTGTTAGGGAAAGAGAAGGAAGTGGCCAACTGAAACAAGTTTTCAAGTTGCAGGTTGGGTTGGGGTTATTTTAGGGATCCACATGTGCATTCACTCTATTGCTACATGTATTTAAAAAGCATTTATGGAGAGTCTATGATATACCAGCATCAGTATTTGGAACTTGAAATAAAAAGAGAATGACAGAAAAAGAGAGAGAGAGAGAGAGAGAGAGAGAGAGAGAGAGAGGCAAAATCTTCATCAATAAAGAATGCAAGATCCTTGTGCAAATAAGTAATTAATAGATCATGAAAAGGAATATCGACTTCAAATAAATGCCACAGTATCTCATTGTACAAATCTCTAAAGAAAGTCAGTTGTATTCAGAGCGTAAGGCAGAAAACTGACACTTTCCACTCATGCATTCACCCTAAAAGTAAAACCATGGTGCCTTATTTGGAACCAACCTGTCATCACTTTCAGTTCATTGTAAAGAACTGAATTTTGGTGGCCTGCTGCAGTGCGTGATGGTGGAAGGAGTGAGATGCAAGACAGGTATGTGGATCACACAGATTAGAGCTAGAAATATGCAACTAGAAATCAACACACATGATAAACTTAAAAAATACCAAGTAGAGTGGCTTTCAGTAAATGACACACACGATAAATATGTACACTAAAATAGATTGGAAGAAGTCTTCAAAATGGAGGAAGTCTTCAAAACAGCTACTAATTTGCATCTAAGGAAAAAAATCAAGAATAATAATATATTCTAAGAAGCCTTAATAGCTTCTTAAGGTTCTTTTAAATCCAGAAACAAAATGTTCCATGTCAGAATTTTTCTGATATTAAAATAGAGCATTGATTAGCAGATGTTACAAATTTCTCAGTTTTTATAATATTTTTCACAAGCTTGTAAAAATGGCTACCTTTTTCTTTACATGTTTTGTATACACTCCAACTCTATTTAAAGGAATGCAGGAAAAACTGTTCTTTTTTTAACTTTGCATTTCTCTTCCAATGTAAAATTCCTTACAAAGTAAATCCTTTAACATTACATCATGATATTTAACTCCGTTTTTCCTATATACATTCAGATAAAGAGCAAATTCCTCCACAACCACTTCATCTGTTAGAGAACCTTCTAGCGATTTCATAGATCTACTATTTGAACCACACAGATACTGTTCTAACCTACACACCAAGATTTCTTTTCAGAGTTAACAATTGCGATTCCTAACATCACAGCAGTGTTTTTGTTTCTACCGTGCTTCTTTAATATTGGCAGGAATCAGTTCAAAAGAATGCAATGAAACCTTCATTAGGAGACTCTGATACTCATAGACTCCGGGAAGGCAGCCAAGGGAATCAATTGGTGAAACATTCAAAGCGAAAGGTGTGCCACCCTCTTTTGCATTTTCACATGCCAAAGCTGACTGCTGAGGCGTCCAAGTACACATCCTTGTCCTAGTCTTCATGGTGTTCAATTTCTCTTTTTTCCTCAGACCTGAATACCTGCTTTTATTATACTGCTTTCAGCGTGACATGTTGTGATGTCCTGCAATTTCACTTCGAGGCACTGGCAGGCTTCTTTTACATCTGTGCATTTGCTAATCAGGAGATGATATGGCAGCAGAGGACGCGAGGAAGGTCAGGTGATACAAATCATAAGAATACTTACATCCTGAGAAGACACTTGGCCCTGAGTTGTTCTTTGCCAGAATGAAAGCAAGGCAGCAAGTTCATGCTCTTGGGATGTGAAATGCTGACGTTCTGCTTATTATTAGAATATAAGCCAAGCTAAGAAGAATAAGGTCTCTGTAAAAGGAAAAGCACCGTTTCCTCTGGCCTGTGTTCTCCTGCCCGTCTATGGTGCCGGATCCAAATTATAAAGAGTAAGGAAGGCAGGAGCAGGAGAAAAACAGCAAATTGCCTCTCACAGAGTCTGGATTAACTAATAAGATCAGCTAAACTTTTTTTTTTTTTTTTAACTTTTTTTTATCGGTACCGGGGATCGAACTCACGACCGCCTGCTTGCAAGGCAGGTGCTTATGCCGCTGAGCTAAATCCCCAGCCCCGAGATCAGCTAAACTTTTGAAAGTACCTATCAGAAATCAAGCAATTAATTTAATCTCTATTTCTAATCAAGAGCAGCCACCACGAATTTTCAGAGTAAAGACATTAGGAAATGATTTGTTTATGTTATTTGGATAATCATAGTTTTACATGATAAACTTTGAAGTCTTCATAGTTGAAAATCAAAGATTATTACATGAAAAGACAAGAGTAGAACCATCATATTTATAGATCCAGTACAAAATACTAACTTAAAAAGGCCAAATTACAAAACAAAGAATGCGATACCTATGAATCTCTGGCTTCCACTCTATTCTCATATACACACGTGCCTATGTGTGCTTAATATAGATGTTGTCATTGCTTCCCAAAATCTTGTTTTATCAGGGTTCTCTAAAAATTAATATAGATTTGTAGAATCATCAAAATTTTAGAGCGCTCAAGAACTTTGAAGGTATTCCATCAGACATTGTTTTATAAAATGAGAAACTGAGACCAGATAGCACAAATATTTTGCCCGAGAGGACACACCACTCACTGTCAGGCATTTCTGATTCCCATTAGCTCCAGCAAATACCACCCTGCTTCTAAGGTACAAGTGCAGGTAGAAGAACGTTCCGTACAGCACTCAGTTCTTATACATTAACTGACAACAGATTAGAAATAGGTTGTAGGTTTCTTCAAATGGGAAACCACAGTAATAAGCACAGGAGAAAGGCTATATATACTTGTGATAAATAATTATGTTTCCTCAAAATCTAAAATAATTGCCAGTATAAAGTCGATCATCCTTTCAGAAAATAATTTCAAATAAGGAATTTGAGCAAACATGGTATTCTAAAAATGAATAGAAATGCTTTCAAAATGCTGAAATATTACTTCTTAATGTCTACTGTTGTCATAGAGATATTTTTGAATTTTCAATTACAAGTCTTTCCCCAGTGAAGGTAAACTTAGAGATTTGTTTTTGCAGCTTTTGTCTGACATGATTAACTGAACACTGGATTAACATGCTTAGCGGCCACATGGATATCACTTGGAGTAATAATACAATGGCAAGAATATTTTCTTGACAAATTCTTTAAAAAGTAAATACTACATTGAACAATACTTTGAAAAGGGAGGATGTAGATGTTCTCCAAAATGATTTTTATAAACATATCGGAATGTTGACTCCCCCCAAATAAAGAAACACAAGAAATAAATCCAAATGTGCTTTAAAGTGGTGTTTTTAAATACATAGGTGAAATAAAAAGTACAGGAGATTTATATTCTGTATATGAAAATTACCTTAAAACTACAACTCTAAGTTCATACAAAGAGTTCAAAATGAGGGAGACAGAAGATCAGAAAAAATTAAATGGAGATTATATTATATGCAATTTTAAAACTGAGACAAAACTTTTGAACATATGAGAGGAAATATTCTTGACCTAGCCCCCCCAAAAAAAAACATCAAGTGACAGAGAAATTCATGGATTATGTGGTAAATAACCCATTTAAATTAAATTGTGAAGACATAAGTTAACAAAAAAGACTACATAGACCAAAAAAAAAAAAAAAAATAGAAAATAAATGGCTAGTTAGGAGATGAAGGAGGGTAAGAAAAGCACTAGTTATGGAAAAATATGAATTTTGTTGGTAGCTAATTTACAGGAACAGCCCTAGCAAAGTGTCTAACACTTCATGCGTTGTCAACATTAGCTTTTTGTGTCCAACTGGAGCCAGGCCACAAAAAACTCAGCAATAATTAGCAAGATAAATAAAGGTCAGGGCAAATAAATTACTGTCTTACTGGTTTTAGCCTCAGTAGGAAAATACATTCCCTTGCTGCAACTACTAAACTATTTTCCCTAAATATCAAGTAATTCACAAAAAGACTCCAAATTTTCTGACTAAAACAGAATTCGTGAATTTGACAAAACAGTTGTTTAACAACATTGCCAAAAAGAAAAGAGCCATTACCAGCATATTTCGCTCCAAAATTAATCTTAATATTTTTCTTCAGGTCTCAGCAGTATGGAACAATGCCACTAGGCAAATAATTTCCTTGGTCATTGTTTTCAATTTTATGCAGAAGTAATTTTGTTTTCTGTATTTCTCAACTGTGGCACTCCCATAAGATTTTGTTGCACTTAGTTTTTGCCAGCACTCAAGACTATTTATCTTATCACATAGAACATTTCAAATTTCGTATTGCTACCCAGTCAATCAGCTTGACAGCTCCATTCTCACAGTTGTGTTCTGTCTTTCTCTTTCTTCTTTTTGATTGACTCGGCATAACCACTGACACCATAGCCTTTGACCAAAGGGAATAGCTCTTTTCCAGAGTTATTGTTTTGAATTCTACTCACAGTTAACTATGTCTCAGTGAACCTTTCCAATATAAACAAAATATTTGGATTACTTTCAAAGTAATAATGCCCCGAGGCAAAATTTAATATAAAACCAAACTTCTTTTTTTTTTCTTGCAACTCAGCAGAAAGAACTGCTAACTATTTAATGCTTGACAGAATGACCAAGATCAATTTTTATTGTTGCATCAGGTCAGCCACTAACTTATCTAGTAAGCAGATTGTCGAGTTTTTCTTATTTTCTAAAAGCATATGTTATGAGAGTTAAATGCAACATCAGCTGTTCATGATCAAGAAAGAAGAAAATGATTCACCCTCCCTTCCAACCAGTTTGGGGTGGAGTCACCTCAGATTGCTTTATGCATTTACAGTTCACCTTGTGGTGATTAAAGCAAAAATGTACATCATCCAGAATCCATGCTGTTTCAGTTATCAGATAAGCAAATTAATAATAGTAAGATCCTAAATACTTTTGTAAATAACTTAGAATATGTTAGAAGAAAATGATTAAAGGCTATAAGTTCTAGAGAATTTTTCTTCATCCTATTCATTATTCAGATAGAATAGCTATCTAAATATAAAATATTAGTAGGTAAGAGAATCTGGTCTTGGTTGTCACTGGTCTTTAAAAGGAATTTATATCCATCAACACTTCTTAGGAATATTTTCTCCTATAAAATCATTGCCAGTTTTTGCAAAGGAGGATGTCTGGAATTTATCAGCTTCAAATAACTGATCTTTAGGACATACTTCTAGACAGAAAGCTAATGGTTAACAGTCATAAGATACTCTTTTTTCCAGCTGTATTAGAGCTCCTGTGTCTATCTTGGCAATCTGGAAATAAGATGTCTAAAGTTATTTTATCACTATGTTTACTCATAGACAAAATAAAGGCAAGTTCTTGGATAATATAAAAAAATAATAACTGATTCTTTGTTGTAAATGTACAGAAGACAAAAGTGTTGCTGTAAGAAACAGCCATTGATTTTTCCCAGATTTATTTAGCGATATTGGCATGAGGTTCTGTAATAGAACTCCGTAAGTGCCAGATTCCTCACATTGTTTGGTTAGACTAGTAGTAGAAACTGTGTTTCTCTAATCTTCAACATTTTCTCTCACACTTAAGTTTATGCTTATCATTTTCACTTTTTAAAATTTTCATTCAATGAAATCATAAGCTTTGGAGTTAAACAGATATGATTAAGGCCTAACTTGGAGTGTTTTTTTGACATTGACCGAGTTAACCTTTCTTAGTTTACTTTTTTCAAGTGCAAAACTTTGACTTCAGTTGAGTCAAATATGATAATGTGTGTATGTGTGTGTGCAGTTTTGCAGAATTTCCACTAAAAATATTTAATAAAGTTTAAAAAAAATATTTAATAAAGTTCATGTATACAGCATATAATTTCATTATTAAATTTAGGAGATTCCTTAATTATTTTTAAATAAGATGACAATGTAATTAAGCAAATAAATTAAAATGTATATATCTATTAAATTGATATTTCATAAGCACCTCTTCTACTGGACAGTGTGCTGGTGTTTCACAAACAAGAACCCAATAAAAATAACACCCTAGATTTTAAAAAACAAATAGTGTAATTTATCGGGGCTACCTAATAAACCTAATATGTATCAGAGTAGAAAAATAGCATGCTGCAGGAGCATGGAAAGGAAACAAAGTATATGTTTTATCTTTCCTGGAGGAATACTTAAGAAAATCTATTCCAGATATATGTCTATAATTTGCCTTGTAAAAAGTGTGACAATCATGGTTGTGTGTGAAGCTTAGCTATAGATACCTGCTTCACATACTTGAGGCTGTGGTGTAATCACCAATAGAAAAGTAGGGAAGGGAAGGGAAGGGAAGGGAAGGGAAGAGAAGAGAAGAGAAGAGAAGAGAAAAGGAGAGGAGAGGAGAGGAGAGGAGAGGAGAGGAGAGAAGAGAAGAGAAGAGAAGAGAAGAGAAGAGAAGAGAAGAGAAGAGAAGAGAAGAGAAGAGAAGAGAAGAGAGAAGAGGGAAGAGGAGGGGAGAGGAGGAGAGGGGAGGGGAGGGGAGGGGAAAAAAGAAAAGCAAGAAGGAAGGAAGGAAGAGAGAGGGCGTGAATACTCTGACATTCAGTGTTCTTTAATAGATGTTCTGAGCAATCTTCAAGAAAAGAAAGTATGAATTTGTATGTAAATTATGCGTTCCCCCGTGGATTATTCTAAAAGTTAATTGGGGTTTTCACTTGCCATATCACAGATAACTTTCCATAATGACATGTATCAGATTTGTTCTCCTAAATAACTATAATACGATAGACCATGTTTTTTCTGGAGATGCATCATGAGAGAAAAAAAATCTACATTCATTTGAAGCTTACACTCTCTTGAATGTGTAGTTTGTTTTTTTCTAGTCATTAAAGTAAATTTCAGAGGTGAAATACAATCTAAGATGGTTTACCACTCCCCTTCTAATAGAAATTTAGGTATTTTCCCTAATAACTATTTGACAACCTTTTTATTTTTGCTTCTGTGGATTCTTTAATATGTAAGACAGATTCCATGAGGTAGAATTCCAGACTTGAAGGTTTTTATTGACTCTCACCTACTGAAAAGTGTTTGCCAATTTACGTCCCTATTCCTAATCCTTTAAAACAGCCTTTCTTTCACAACATCCAAACTGACATTTGCAAAACTAGCTTCAAGAACACTATAGAAATGTTACAGAAAAGAATAGTCTCTGGTCAAACAAGTTTGAGAAACACTAGAATGTGTTTACTGAAATTCTTATGTTTTAGTGCATAATAAATTCTCAATGTAGATGTAGAATATGCATTCGTTTTACCATACCTGTGATGACAAATCAAAGCATAATGTATAACACATTATGTGTGAATTGTTAAAAAGTATGTCAATCTTGAGCCTGTAATATATAGGAAATATGCAGTTATCAGAAACTAGAATATGATACAGTGCTTTTTTTTTTTTCTAATTTCCAAATGTATTTTCATAGGTCAGGATAGGCTGTATTAACAGATTTTTACAAAAATATATCTTGGACCAAATATAATAAAAGTTTATTTCTTAATAATTTAACCACATGGTGGTTATTCCTAGATGGCTGTTCCCTCTCTGAAGAGTAAGACTCAGGTTTCTATCATACATTTCCAATGTCTCTAGGGTCTCGTCATCTGTCTAGAGTAGACAACCTTCTCTTAAAAGCCTTGTTTTAAGTTGCTTGCTTCACATACAATTTCTTCAAACTCCTGTGGCAAGAACTATCCACTCGCCATATTTAATTGCTGGGAAGTGAAATTTAAATCTTCACCCAGAAAACAGGAAATGATTACTGGCTCAGAAGTCACCAATCTCTGACACATCTAACATCTAACAGGCAGTTATAATAACACGACTAGAAACTATTGAGCATTAATTGCATGACAGTCTCAGCTTTAGGCTATTTGTATTCACTCACATAATATTCGAAACAGTTGTACGAAATAGGAGATTTCATTTCATAAATTAATAAATTAGACTAACGTCACATAGCTTTCACATGGCAGAAATCCAAGATGAGGCCCAGTACTAGTCTTTTGCCATGCTGTATGGCACCTATTTGGAGTACCACATAAACTAGCATGCTGGAGTAACTGTTCCCTATATCTTCCTACACGGGTTTTGTCATGTCAAATTTTGCAAATCCCTTTTTCTTTTCAATGGTGTTGAGTCCATTCTGGAGAGTGAATACTAGAGCCTTCATAATCTATACTTTCCTAAAAAACAGTTCAGCTCATTCATTTAATTCACAGTGGTAAGTAACAGGACAAACCTTCCTTTGCTAACATTGATATCAATCCACAATATAATTTTAATGCTTTACTGTGAAAAAAACGTTCTCTATAGCCATTTGATTTTTCACTGTCTTCTATGAAGAACCATAATCTTAGTTTTATTTTATTCTTTGATTACTCTTTCTCTACCCTTCTTTAAAACTTTCTTTTACTGTAACCAAACTATGCATTGGTTCTATTGAAATTCTTTTTTTCTTATCATTTGGAACTTTACTATTCACTCTTATACCTCCAATTAAAAACCACATCTGTTTTCCAGCTCAGGGAATTTCCAACATAGAGAGAAGTTGTGGTGGCTAGATAATGCCTAGTATACTTGTGACACACTTGAAAACATTGGGGAGCCTTTTCACGTTAGTCTTTGTTGGATTTCCCAGCACTAAATATTCCTACACATGTACTGTGTTGGTTAGATATTGTACATCCCCATGCTGTTCAGTATACCACACTACAATTTAGTCCCTTAGAAAGTCATTGTTCCAATTCAAAGTCTTGGGTTGATAACATGGTTTTCCTCACTCAGCAGTTCCCTGGGTCAATTAGAAGTTTGCTCTGTGTGTAGCTCATCTTCCTACAGTTAGTGGGCTACCCAGGATTTGTCATTCTTGTGACAATGGAGAAAGCACAGAAAAAGATAAGCCCAGCCTTAACAGCACATTCCACACTTCTGCTTGAAACAAACACATGAGCTAAAATCCCAGTAGTCAAAACAGGGCATATGCTGAGCTCCAAATTAAGACAGAAAAATATACTCCATCTTCAGTGGGAGGAATTGCAAATTCACAAGGAACAGGGTATGGATACAAGGAGAGTTGAATAACTTAGAAAAGTAATACAATATGTTATGCACAGGTTAAAATTCACAAGCAGAAGATGTTACTTTTACTGGTAAGAAGTGTTCTAGAAAATATCAAACATGTCAGATATACTCAAGCCATGAAAAACTCAACTGTATTTTTTGGCAACTACCAAACCTTTACATATGGCTGCAGTCTTTTGAGCTTTAGCTTTTTTTCACATATTTATTTTTAAATCTACATTTGTCGAGTAGCCACTAAACGTAAGAAAATTTATAAGACACTAGAATACAGAATCAAGGAAAAAATTCCTCCTGTTGTCAATCTGAGAGTTAACAGGGAGATATGCATGAATAATAATTAATTCCTCAATTAAGACTGTGAAAGATGCAGAGAGTAAAGAGGGGACCCTCAGTGTTTTTAATTGTGAGGAGAGAAGAATGACCTCTTCCATTAGTACAAAGAGGATTTACTGGAGGTGATTTCTACTGTATAAAAGCTTAATTACAATTACTTGTTTGAACTCAAGACAGAATACAAATGTATGAAATGTGGCTAAGATAGGATGAAAAATTATTTTTAAAAATCTATCTAGGAGAAAATAGCAGTGGTGGTGTGGAGGAGTGGGGAATGATATAGGATTGTTTGACAATCCCCACCCCCCAAAAAATAGAAAACATAGAATGATCACACAGTCTGAACTGAGATGTCCAGGATGTTAGCCTAGTTCTTAAAAGTAATAGGAAGTCATTAAATTCTCAAGCAGAGATGGGACATGATCCAGTTTGCATGATCAGATTAAGTCAAGAAAAATAAGAGAATATTCTTTTTAAAAACCCATAAAACATGAGACCATGCTGAGAGCAGGGGGTTTGCAAAGACTTGAGCACTTCTAAGAGTGATAAGGTGGAGTATTATTCTAGAAATTAGTCATTGAAAGGACACATAGGACTAGGAGGAAAGGGTCTAGAACATCTTCAAGGGTCTGAATTCTGCATGTTGTTGAATGTTAGCTCTGTTTGCTGAGAGACCAACAGTTAAAAAGAGAAGACTGGGTCTATAGGAAAGACCAGGAATTCAGTTTCGAGGACACTTGAAGATGAAGATAAAACATTTGTATGTAACTGTGTATGACCTAATTATACAGATGAGGCTGGAAAAGGACCAAGTTCGTGGGCAAGATCATGAATACAATTTTCAAGATGTTGAAGGGGAGATGAGACATCTATATGGAGATGTGCATGATCTAATTAGATATATGAGTCTGGAGCTCATAGGAAATGACTGGACGAGGGAAATAAATTAGAAATTGTCAGCATATAGGTGGTCTTGAATCCATATGTGTGAGTGGAATAAAGTTAGGGGTGAGTCTACAGTGAGCAAGGGAGGAGCTTATAAATGCCATTGAGAGGTCAACCAAGGGAAGAAGGACTAAAGTTATGAAAAGGAAGAAAACAGAAAAGCAGAAAAGAATTTGTTTTAAAGCTTTTTAATGTAGCTGAAGCATTAACAAAACATAAAATGCTCTTGTTTTGAATGTGTGGCAGTAAATTCATTGACTACTTCATCAGCAGGGAGCTCCCATGAGCACGTCAGCCATCTACTCTAAGGGTCACCTGAGATCTATATCCACACCATATTCCAAAAACAACTTTTTACTTCTTGGTTGCATATGTCATTATTCTTAGCGTAGCCATTCTAATATTATCGTTAGTGCACTGTTTCATTTCTATCCTTTAATTCAGTGTGTATATTGACAATATCCCACTCACATTTGTTTTCATTAAAACAATATGGAAAAATTTCACCTCTGAATTAACCAAAGATTCCATTGTTTCATTTTACTCTCTCTCAGTGGAGTTCTTGGAGCAAAGCTACAAAATGTGGCCGGCTCCTGGGTAATTGTGCATCCTCCTTGATTTCCATCAGGTAAGAGTCATTCAGCTGCTTATTAATAAGCCTAAAATCCTCTCTGAATCTTCACCTCTCTTTATTCTTTCCTTCTAGTTTCAACAGATTAGACAGACTTTCTTTAATCCAAAGGCAGTACTATTACATAAACACTGGAATTAACTTTTTCCATCCTTCATAAAATTGCATATATGATTTTTCTGTTACTCTTTGTCATTTAAACTTGGATTCTTCTCATCAATACAACAGAATGATGACATATTCACCACTTTTGTCACAGTCTCCTTCTTTTCTATGAATGCTGTGACTAAAAACCAAGATAGCCACCTTCTGAATATGGGCTTGTCTTCTACTAGTTGTCCAAGCATTTATGAATGAAAGCTCACAGTTAAGCCTCTCCCCAGGAATTTTTGTATGTCGTATATACCAAATAATTTCATCCCCTGTAGATGGAGAGATAAAAAGCTAAGAACTAGTCACAGAGTTTAATCTATAAATAACAGAATCCTAGATAAAGTTGAATTGCAACTCTATGAAATCTATTATACCAAGTTTAGGTCCTTGATTGAGGAGAAAAGCTTTACATTTTTATAGGAAATTATAAATCATTGTATTCACCTTTTTAATATCTAGATTAAACCCATATGAGCTCCACAAATTACCTACATTTTCCATGCAAAATTATTTGATAGCAAGTTAGACTTCTTGCATGACAATATGTGCCACACTCCTACTAAACAGACTGTTATGATTTATATCTAGTGTCCCCCTAAAGCCTCATGCTATCATAGGTAGGGTTTTCCCTAAAGTGACTGGATCATGGGATTTAATACTGATCAATGGGTTAGTTAATTTATAGATAAGTATTATTTGCAAGATGAGGCCTGATTGGAGGAGGACAGTCTATCTCCCTCCTTCCTCCTTTGATTCGTCTCTCTGTTTCTCACCACTATGTCATGACCTCTTTCTCCTTTGCTGTGTCACCATGCCTTGGAGTGAGACAAGTATGGACTGAAAATTCCAACAACTTTACTGTAATTTTGAGTTTATGTTACATCTCAGGATGAGAAAGTACTAAAGACACAGACCAAATGAAGGTCAAGTTATAATCTAAACTAGGTGTGTTCCACAAGTGCAGAGGGAAGAAAGAGACCATACTTCTCACAAGCTACGAAACTTAGCCAGGTATCACTGTAGAAACCAGTGAAGTATATATGAATGATATCCAGAGAAGAAATAGTAAGACATAATGTTGAACATAGAGTTCATTGATATAAGAATACTCTCTGACCCTCAGAATTAATATTTTGTTAAGAACACTGGGAATGTAGCACAAAAAATCTGCTAGAATGGCTCTTGGCAACCGTAATGATCATGGCAAAGTAATGCAGAGATTAGCAGAAAAAAAATTACAGAAGTAGACAAAAGCCTCCAGGAAGTAAGTGTGGTAAGACTGTTTCCAAAAGGCTGGGAACACTATCCTTCAACTATACCCATAGGCATGTGCCACAACATCCAGCATCATATTTAGAAATTACATCTGTAATAAATGAGCTAGTGATAGAGTAATTCTTTGTGTAATCAGACATACTTATAATCCAATGTTTCTCTACTACTTAATCTAATTTTAAGCCAATTAAGATTCTGCTCTCTCTCTCTCTCTCTCTCTCTCTCTCTCTCTCTCTCGTAAAAGGAGGCAATAACAATATTGTCCTCACAGAAATTTCATGTGAATTAACTGAGATAATACGTATAACTTTTTATTAATACTCAAAAATAGTAGGTATATTTTACTAATTTAAACTACTAGTAGTAGTCAGTGGGTATCTATTTTATTTATGCAGGCTAATGATAAATTTAACACTAATTACATATAGGAAATGTCTCTTAGAAACGAGAGCTTTCTTGCACACTTACACTATGCAATAAAATTCAGTGACCACCTTACCAGCTGTTTCATCTCTTCCTTGGATTTTTCTGCACAACCTATCTTTTATCTAATCTCTTTCAACTTTTGAACTGTGCTACTTGATCTTTCAATTCTTGATCTGTAAAGAAGAATATATATTTAATAATTCACCCTAAGAATCAGATCATGCCTATCACTCAACCTCTTTCTGATGCCACCAACATAAAGCTTCTGGATTTCGTTTTATCATAAATATTTCAATAAATCCATAGGTAGCTTTGGAGATTTATTCCTGAAAAAAAGAACAGCCTTAGATGTTTTTGAAAAGCCCCTTTAATACTTTAAAAAATTAATAATTGGGTCAAAGCTGATGATTTATTTTATTAACTAGGGCTGTTTGCCTCACATTCAAGTAATTTATTTTCAGATTTTACTTAAATACATAATTATTTTAAAAGCAGATGAAAACTTTTTGAAGCTTAATTTTTAAAAGTGAAAGACAAATTCAAAAGAATAAAAGAAGATAACCTGCTCTAACTTGTCTTTTACAGGTTTTGAGAGTAATTCTACTTGGCAAAGAGGAACTGGAAGCCAGTCTTCTGTAAGAAATTAAAACTAAAATAATGAAGCTTTTAAATTCTATAAAGTCTAATAAGGTTTCAACTAGCAAATGTACCTAATTTCATACAATTCTTTGTGCTACGAAGTTCACGGAACTGCTGCCACCTGAAGAAAACTCACACTGTTTAATTACAGCACTAGTTGCATTTCACTTTTGAAATATTTACTGAACTCAAAACAAATGTGAGAGACCCTCTACAATGCATCATGAGTCTAAACTTTTAAATAGGTTTTAACTCTTCATTTAAAAGGTTAGAACCTGATGGGGAAGGTCTGTAATCACACCACGGAGACTACTAAATGAGAAACTCTCGTGATGGAATGCCACGCATTGGAGTTGGAATCATTTGGTGTGAATGTTGATACTTGATCTGGATCTGGACAGGAGCATCTTTGTTCTTACAGATGGAAATGGTAATAAACTCAAAAATAAAAACCAAAGTGTGCAACAGCAGCAACACAGGGCATGAAATGGGATGCCCAACAACTCAACCCAGTGCAGTGCGTGTTGGTAATGGTCACACGGTAGGATGCAAACCAAACCCGGACTGGATGGTGTCCCTTACCTTATGTGGTTCCATATGCTATTAAGAAATTTAAAATTGAAAGCAGAGAGCAGCCAATAATTTTATTTTTTTTGTTTGTTTGTTTGTTTGCTGGGAAAGGGAGCAGTAACCTAACAAGTGATATAGTAATGTAATAACACTCATCGGAATTGCTAATCAAAGAATTTAAGTGAGGGATACTGTTAGCCTTCTATTTAAAACAAGATGGTAGGACTTGTGACTTTCCAAAATACTACTGTGGGTTCTTTTTCATAGTTCCTCACCAATGAGTAGGCCAACAGGGAAGGGGGACCAGTGATGTAGCTGGTACAGTTTTCTCACTGGACACAGAGCAGGGTGGAGGTGTGGATCTGAGGGGAAAATGAAAGATTTGCAGAACAATATGTGGAATCACAGGATTATCAAACTATTTATTTTTTTGCTTGTTCATTTATTTATATAATAGTGGATACTGAACCCAAGGCTCTGAGCATACTAGGTAGGTACCTTACCACTTTTGTCTGCAGTCCTTTACAGTTCTTTTTTAACAGAGTCCTGTTAAGTTATGTTGGCTGGCCTCAAACTTATCCTCCTGCCTGACATTCATTAATAGGTGAGCTCATTACATATACAGTCAAATAAAGTATTTGTAATAAAAACATCAAACAAAGCAAATAGCATATACTCACCTAGATTATCATGAGGACATGTTATTGGTTTTTGTTCAATTTTTTATGATTTATTTTCTTATGATTTACTTTTTTGTTTTTTATGATTTATTTTCATAAAATTTTCTTTTGTCATATATTTTATGTTTGCACAGACACAAAATCTAAAACAAGTTTGCAAAGTTTGTACGCTACAGATGTGTTTTCTAACATAATAGTCACTAAACTAATGCTACAATTTTTATTTGCAAATGTGGATTGAGGAGTAAATGTGCCTCCATTCATAATATGAACTTTAAAGCAGAGTTATTTACTGTTATCTTTGTTGTCATACTTTGTTGAAGACTCCATTTCACCAAAATGAAACATAGCAATTATTTTTTCTCAAAAGTTAAAATAAAGGACGTAGTACTACTTTTCAAAACAAAAATAACTGAATCAGTTTTTCACTACATGACATTGCCTAAGACATGCTTTATATTATTAAATCATAAAACTAGCATTCTTTTAAAATCTCTGCAAATAAAAAAGCTATCTCAAACTTTCACACTTAAATTACAATTTTTGAGCAATAAAGATTGACAGAATGTAAACGTCTGATCTTCATTTCAATCAAGATTATGCAACTTATTTATGAATCACACATTACAGCCTCAAATTTTAAAAATATATGGACCTAAGAAGACCACACGACCCTTCAGGGTCACAGATTACATAATGAGGTGTTACATTTTACATCTAAAATGTCCCCCAAAAGTCAGATGCATTTGAAAGGGGGTTGGATTATGGGGAACATGGGTTATGGTTTGGTCCACTGATAAATTTAAAGCTGACTTGGTGGTTGGGGGAGTGGGGCTTGTTAGAGGCTGGGTCTCCAGTGGTGTGACTTGAAGGATATGTGCCCCCCACCAATCCTCTACTTCCTGTCTGCTTCCTGTCTGCCCTGGGTTGAGTAGCTTTCCTCAGCCATGTCCTTCTGCCATGCAGTTTCCTTCTTGGAGCCAATCAACTATTGACTGACTCCTCTGAAGTCATGAGCCAAAATAAACCTCTCCTCTAAGTTGCTGGTGTTGAGCATTATCCTGTGACCAGAAAGAAGCTAACATATGAGGCCCTAAATTTGAATAAAATCTAGAAATCTGTAACCCCAGGGGATTATTTATGCATTTGCATTATAAAAATATCCAAACCAAAAACAAAGCAAAAACTAATGCTAATTTAAAATTTCTTCATTTCTCTTTGATAGTCTCAGTGGTCTCTGAAAGACAGCACAGTAAGACAATACCAAGTATAGTTACTCTAAAGTGCAAAAACCATTAGTGAAATCATTTTTCTTTTGCAATGTTTATTTTTGTCTAAGATGTAGATATTGAACTTTATTTCCTACCATGATCTTTCCCCATCTGATTGAAATTCATTTAGCATATTCCAAATTCCTTCACATATATATTCATTCTACAAGTATTTATTTAACAAGTGAATGTGATGCCTTAAACAAAAGTACTAAGTAGTGGGATATAAAACAGTCAGACCAAGGGATTTCCTAATAGACTGGAGAGGTAAAATTATGATTTACTGTGATGAGAAATTAAAGAAAACTGTTTGCATCCCATAATAAAATTCTACAAACCATAAGCAAAGCATTAAATGCTCAATTTCCATTTCAAAACCCTGTTTTCATTCTCATTGTTCATAGTTGCTTTGATGTTCTTGCACTCTGACAGAGAGCATGGTTTCAGTTGGGGAAAGGAATCAATTTCTCAATGTAAATTGTGATTTATACACTTCCCTTCCTCACCTATTTTGAATTGATTTGATTCTAGAGGCACTAAGACATGGGGAAAACACTGTTTTGCTTGATTTAATAAACACTTGGAAAATGGCTTATTGGATAAGCCTTAAACCAAAAACTAGCAATCCAGAAAAAAAATGCATTTTATTTTCCACTGTCATTCCTCTTCTCCTTGTTCCTATCCCTGCTCTTTAATTAAGGTACAAAGAAATTCTTAGGTCAAAAGAAGCTAGCATTTCTCATATGGCAACTGTTTACCTAATAATAAACTATTTGCAGAAGGCACTTAATTTTGGCTCCAAAGTATAGTTTATTAAACTTGCATGATAATGTTAAAATTGCTAGAACTCAGGGATGAATCATTTCCATAGGCTCAAAGCCAGGAATGAAGCAGTGAAGTAGTTTATTTCTACTGTT
Source organism: Cavia porcellus (assembly GCF_034190915.1). Classification (NCBI taxonomy): domain Eukaryota; kingdom Metazoa; phylum Chordata; class Mammalia; order Rodentia; family Caviidae; genus Cavia; species Cavia porcellus. The sequence continues at coordinate 149,446,812 of NW_026947484.1, forward strand.
ACATCAATGAGCAAATAAAGAACATTCTTAATACCTTTAGAAGGTCACCACAATGTTTTGCAGAAGGGAGTATTTAATGATGCATGTGGTCTTATTAAATAAATAGCCAAAGGTAATGGAGTGAATTGTTATCACATACATAGTGTTAGCTATTCTTAAACACTTTGCTTATGCTGTATTTCATAGGCTAAAACAGTCAGTATGTTCACTTCAGAATAAGAAAACTTGGAAGTTTGTGGCAGTTCATTTCTATTTTCTTGAGCTACTTTCTGTTCATTGGGATTAGAACATAGAATGGAGCCTCTCTGATAACCATCTGGTAATCATCCATTGAAAACAACCGCTTCCTGTCTTGGCAGAAGTAGACGTGTCAGTGATCCTGAATCATAGCAGCTCTTGGATACATCTGTGAATCCGGATAACCACCTAAGCAGCTGTAGATCTTCACAAGGGGACCGGAGATTAATGCGTGAGCAGAAAACGTGCCATACTAGGAATCTTCTGTCGTGGAAAATTCTGGAGACCAGATCAGTTGTTTCTAGCAGGAAAACAACACTAAGTTCTGGAAAAAGTCAAAGGGCATCTCAGTGTGTAAGATTCTGTAGTTCAGTCTTCTTTACAGAAATCAAACCAGAGTGGAATGGTGAGCAGTTTTATTCCTAGTGAAAGTTCTCATCCAAGTTCCCATTCTTGTGTGCTTGGGGAAATAACTGGTAGGCTTAAGAGCAGGATTCTAAAACTATTCTTGGGTCACACTATGAAATATAATCATTACAAGAAAAGCTCCATAAGAAATAAGGAAAGAAAAGTCTAAATGTAAATAACCAACTTACCTTCTTGTGCTCATAAATGTGACTTCCAATGTAAAAAACCTTTCTGTAATTCTCAACCACCTTAAGACGACTTTTGTAAAAAGGTGTTGGTGACCTCTCCTATAGGTTCTTTTTCCTCTCTGCTTGCCTCATTTTATCTTCAAAATTAAGCAGATGTGATTCAAAGAGTGACAGTTACAAGCACTTAAATTGAGGAACAAAAAGAAAAGTATGAAAACCGTCGCATCTCTTAATCATTCTGTGACTTTATCAAGTTACTTCACATCTTTAAGCTTCATTTACTTCATTTATAAAACTGAGGTAAGTATGTGTTGTAAGCATTATGATTAATATAGATAATTCACATAGGTGCTTAAGACACCTCGTAAAACTTCAGAACCAAAATCATGTGACCTAGGATAATAATAATGATAATATTAATTTTTCTCAGAGTTAAAAATATCATGCATTATTAAATAAAAAGTGAAAAAAATCTGGCATCTGGTCATTAAATAGCAGCTTTTTGAACCTCATGGCCAAGGAGGTTTATTCATCCTGCACATGATTAGTGCATGAAGTCAGAAAATATTTCAGAGTCAGTCACTGGGCATGATGAAACCTTTCTCTAATTATCCAGAACAAACTTCTCGAAAGACATATCACTATGTGAGTACCATCAGGTTAGCCTGGCAGTAACTCTGAATAATTGATCCAGAGCCTGATATGACTGTGGAGACCCAGCTGTAGCAAGCCAGGGTAAGGCTCAGAGGGGCCTGGCATGATCAGAAGAGGATTTTCCATCCCAGAGTCAAAGGAAAAGCAAAAAATTTAAAAATTTGGAAGAATTTTGGTTTAGATGTAAAGAAAGCCCCAAGAACTTTGAATGCCCTATTTGGAATTATATGGCTGGGCCCTTTGTATATGTGGATCTCACCATAGAAATGCCCTCTGCTCACCTGAATAACTCCTCGGTGTCCTTCAGCACTCACCTCAAGCAAGCTTTTCAATTTATCAGGGTTGCCATGCCAAGTAGACACTATTTGCGGCCCTAGACTCATAATCTGTCTTCAAGTTAGAAATAAAGAGAGCACTGGGTTTGAATAAAAAAGCCAGATTTGAGAATCTGGGCTCATACGTATAATCTCTATATATAACCTTGGGCAGATCTCTGGTAAAAGTTCTTCAAGCCTAAATTGTCTCATCCATGTTGCTAATTTTATTTGCTTCTCTGACATTCTCAGAAAGTTGTTCAGAAGATCAAATGATGGAAGTTAGTTACAAAAAAATTTGTAAATATTGAGCCCCGTACAAAAATGAAGCATTTTTAAATTAATGCACAGTTTCACCTCAAAGTTAAAAATTAGTCAAAAAAACATTATAATATGAAATTTTATTCTTTTTTTTTTTTTACCATTAGAAGCTCAATCACATTTAAGTAGAAATTTTCATGCTACTTCTCTGTGATGTGTTGGAATCCTGTTCGTTTAGAGAATTAATATAGTACATATGACTCTGGACTGAAAAGTTATCTAATATTTAGATAATTTAAAATCTGCTTTTGAAATCTAGTTTCATTAGATATAAATCATCAATGCATTCCAAATTAACATGCAAAGTACATAAGGTCATACATATATTTAAATGTACCCATTTGTGCAGTATTTCTCTTACATCAAGCATGACTTTCTCTTATTTTCTGTATCTGACACAAAGCCAGTCCGTTCCGTACTAGGCTCCTTCGATCTCTGCCAGAGATGAAGGAAATGAGAAAGCACAAGATTTATTTATTTATTTGTAAAAATATGTAAAAACAGCCATTTGAAGAGTAGGAACACAGTTCTGTGGTAGAGTGCTTGGCCAGTAGGTGTGATGCATTTTGAGTGGAGCAGGGGCCCAAGAGTAAGGTGAAAAAGAGTGTGGTGTCACAGAAAGTGTGACAAAGAAGTCAACCCGACTGCACTCATGGGTGACTTTTCCACATCTTTGATGGTGCCAAGTGACAAATATATCGCCACACTTAAATAGCTGTTCAGAGAGAACAAGAGGGCTGCGGAGAGGAGGGCTTGGGGAGAGAGCATAATTTTATTAAAACAATAAATTTCAGGATGTTCTGAAAGTAATGTTGAATGCTGTTCTAAATATATTAAATTGATGCTTTTCTTTTGAAACAGGTTACAACACAGCAAAGGAGATTCACATTACCTCATCACGGAATGAACGTCTCATTGGCAACCCTTATGGATTGGAGATGAAAAACCAGACAATAGTCTCTCTTACATGGTTGATACTACCTGAAACCATGGAATCTTGTATCATGGTGCAACTCTCAGGTGTAGAAAAACTATGACTGAATGAAGGTAAATCCCTCACAGGCTTTAAAATTAAGTTGATCTAAAAAAATTAAATGTACTATTTCTTTAATAATTAAGATGTACAAAACTTTTGTCTATGCTATATTAGTGGCAAAGTTTATTGAGCTCTTACTATATGCTAAATCTTTGATAATATGCTCACATTGATTAGCTTGTTTAATTCAGTCTAAAATCATTTAAATTAGAAATTCAAAGCTTGGATGTCAGGGTAAGTGCCCAAGTTTCAACTACTTCAGAGCTAGACGCAGGCGATATTTAATCTCATGTGTCTGATTTATTTTACTTAATGTTATGGATTCAAAGTGCATTAAACTGCATCCATTTTCCTACAAATGCCTCAGGTTTACTTCCTTTATGGCAGCACAGTACCTCATTGTACACTGTATATAAATGTCACATTTTTTATCCATTCATCTTTGATGGAAATTTTGCTCCCAAATGTAGCTTTTATGAGTTGTGTATGGTTTCTGTTACGTGAGAAATCCAAACTATAAATAAAGAGCAAAATAAAAGATGGTTAACAGGAAATAACAAGATAGATCTTTTGCAATAGAGGAGACCAAATAATGGAGAGAGCAAAGGGAGAGAAAGGGCTGAAAAGAGTGAAGGTGTGTTACATACAGGCACCAGCTTCCCATGTGCTGGGAACCTGTACCAAAAACAAAAATTTAAAAGCAAGGGGTGGATACAGGGTAGATTTCAACCAAAGTCTGAAAAACTATATTTATAGCTGCTACTTGGTTATGATATTAGTAAATTGGCATTATTATATATTTGACAAATAATTATATTAATATTTGTTACAATGCCAAAACTTACTAAATTTAACATAATAAAAGAAAAATAATAAAAATATAGTATTTTTAAACAGTTAAATTTACTCTCAACTGACAGAACCTTTGGAACAAAATATAGAGTTGAGCCTTTATTTATTTATTTTTTGTTTGTATCAGGGTTCGAACTCATAACCATGTGCTTGCAAGGCAGGCACTCATGCCGCTGAGCTAAATTCCAAGCAGAGTTGAGCCTTTTAATTATTTCAGAAAAAAAGCTTCTTTATATTAATATTTTACAGGTTAAACAAGATCAGATTACATACAGTTAGGTCAATAACAACTTTAGACGACAAAAATTCTGTATACCATCAAATGAGTGAGAGTTCATGGCAATATGAAAGAAGATTTATTGATTTTGAATTAAGTAAAATGGAAATATACTGTGCCCATGATTATTCTGATGAAACTCAAAAATTAAAAAAAATTTGGAAATCCTACTACCTAAAGCCAGTAGCTGCACGCAGATCCTCACTTTCAGCAGGACGTTTGTCAGTCTGACAATAACTCCAACCCAAGATTCCTGGGAAGCTGGCTAAATGAGCTGTAGCTTTCAGCACTACACTGTAGCAAAGTATAATAGCTAAAGTTCAGTTTATTTAATCCTAACCTTTGTCTGATTCAAATAGTTGTTTGGATAACGACCTTTTTGGGTCAGCTGTCCAAGCTCTTCAGATTTTTCTCGAATAACTTCTTTTAAATCCTGGGCACCATTGCCTGGCCTTACCTGCTAAGGAAAATTGGAAGCTCTTTGTTATAGAGTCACTACTTACACTAAAAAAAGATTGGATTTGTGCTCTGAGTCACAGTCTCCTCCATAAACTTAGAGAAAACATCTATGTACTGAGACTATCAGTTTCTAACTAGTTCGAGGAACTATGGGTCACATCAAAGCTGATTGTCACTAGTCCAGACTTTCAATATCTTAGCAAAATAAATGAGCAGCCAACACCAAACTGTGTTAAATGGTTTGTCTATCCAAAAAGGACCATTCAGATGGAACCTTTTTTTATTTATATAATGACCATTTTGCATTTTAAGCCCTTCCTACTTCTTCTAAAATAAACAGATAGAAATCATGTCAGAGAATGCTATATTTTCTACCTCTAAAATCCTATCTTAATCTATTGGTTTAATCTTGTCTATTGGTGCAGTAGGATTTAATCTTTTATTATTTATTACTCTTATTGTTACTGGGAATCTAACTCAGGATCTTCCATTTGCCAGGCAACAGCTTATGCTGCTGAGCTATAACCTGAGCTCCTAACCTCATATGATGACCACTTAAGAGATACCTCTTCAGTGTAACAGATCTTGCAAAACTATACCACTTATCAGACTATTCATGTTAATAGCAACTATAAATATTATACAGAGATGCATAGAACAAGCTTGTTAGAGAAATAATTTTATGTTCTAAATGAGGCAAAAATGAATTCACTAATGTACCTGAAACAACAGATTTAGAGGGGTATAATTTGATCAACATGCTATCTTTATATAAACTCAAATTGCATTGCTTATCATGTCCTATAGTTATTTCAGATGAAGTATATTTTAGTAGTTCAAAGCCTTCTTGTGCCTTCTCAGACTCTTATTTTTTAGTTTTACCTAAAAGTATCTTTATGTACTACAATTGTATTTTGATGTGTACCCCAAAAGTTAAAATATTGGGATGAAAATATTGAAGAAAAAAATCAGTAAGTAAATTGCACAGTGTTGTATTATATTTATGAATAAATTTTCTTCCAAATGAATGTACTTTCCTATCTATGAAAATTGTTCATTTTGTGTCATAATGAAATACATTGTTTTTCATTTAAAGACTACTGAAAAAGTTTTCAGTTTTTGAAGTTGTTAACTGAAGGACAGACACACGTACAAACTCTTGAATCTTCATAGTAAATGACTGAAAAGTCCCCTTAACATTATCTGTTTCATGGTTTGGGGTATTGGAATCTATATATGTACACATGGTATGAGATATATTTAATTAAATTATAATTGTAATTATATATTTGTAAAAGCCTTCAAAAACTATCCCATGGCTTTAACAATATACTGGGTGAAGATTTACAAATCTAGAGGCCAATATTCTTGGCTTCTTGCTTCCAACTAGTTGGATTTTCAATTTAGAGATAGCTAAGTCACGTTTTTCATATAGCGTCTTAAACTGTAAAATGAGGATGAGGACAAATGCCACTGATTTCATCCTATACTTAACAGCAAAGTTAAAAGAATTAATAAGATATTATAAAAAAGTTCTAAGTCTAGAGGCAATGTGCTGCATAAATCAAAGGTAATATTATAGTATTACTTCAATAATATAAAAGGTGATGGTAGAAGATTAGCATTATCCATAGATTTCCATGTGAACATAGGCAAGGTAATAGTCAATTTAGATGGCTGGCATTATTGAGCTAATTAATTTTTAAAACTATTTCAAAAGAGAAAGAAATTTAAACATTAATGATTGCACATGCTCAGAACTCAACCTTAGGCTGTCTCAATGCCATGGCCCTCTTAGAAAGCAATCTTATTGCATATCATATAAGATAGATATGAATACATAACTATATATATATCCATTTAATTCTATGTTATTTAATTCTATAAGTTATTTACTTAAAATTTTGTCAAAATCTTGTACAAACCAATTCTTAAAAACTATACAAGGAAAACTATTTTCTCACCCATATCATATAACACATCAAGAATACATGAAACAGTTAAAACTAACTCAAAGCATGGTGTTTTTTTTCCATTTTTATTCTGCTAGAAAATACTACAGCAAAAAAGAAAAGCAAACAAACATTTGGAATGGGTGCTATGAAATCCAGTGCTATAGTTGTCTAACTAAAATAAAATAAAATGTGTTTTATCATTGGACACAATGACAACTAATAAGTTTTCAAAATAAAACAATGAAATAAAATTAAGAAAATAAAACTGTGAACATTATTCACAGTAGCTAGATTAAGAAAGGCAAACATAAAGAAAAAGGAAGAAAAAATAATGCAAAGAAACATAAGGATGAGATTGTGATAATGTTTCACAAACATCTCCATATTGGCTTGGAATCTTTGAGACTCTCAGTGAAAGTAATAGCCATTAGGAATTATTACTTCATTCAAAATATTATGGAATATTAATGTCAGGTAAAGATGCTGTTTTCACTATTAGTCATTTATCGTCATCATTAAATTAGATATGGGCAATATTCAAAATTATTGCATATTCCAAAAATTTCTGTATCATATTGAAATTCAACCTATTATCTCCAAAAACAAAGAACTGATCTTTAGGTGGTCCTTGAAATAAAGGGAAACAATCAGGTGATTTGAGCATCTTTAATGCGGTATACTTGAAGTGAATAAGCTTCCTAATGACAGATGTATATTAACTATGTTTATAAGACTGACATAAAATTAGAATCACATTTTCATGAATTTGCACCAACATGACTGTCGAGAAAACTAGTGCTCACTTCTCCAAACATCATTCTTTTTCTCCTTGTAATCGCACTACACAAGCACATTAATGTTTCACCATGGAACCAGTCTAAGGATTTGCAGTACTGCATGTGAGAGGAAACTGTCACAGCAGGAATAAAGGCAGAAGCAGTGAACATATTCTCCATGGCACCTGGTGATGAAATCACTCTTTTGATAGTTGGTTTTCCAATCAGCAAGGAAGGAAAGAAGAATCAAAGACGCAGGAAAAGCAGAGCCAACAAACTCAGAAAATACTTCCTAGAAATTTGACTGTCAAGGGGACAGAGAAATAAGACTAGCAAAAGTGGGCTCGAGAATCATAGAAGTTAATTTTATTTGGCAAGTAATGTGTGAGAAGTACCATGGGAAACTCATGATTGACACCTATGGTGACAAGGAAACCAATGCATTTCCTGCTATTTGGTTGCTTCTGCTGAGTTTTGAATGTAGCCTTCCTCCACCCAAAGATTCAGGTACTGGAAATTTGGCCCCCAATTAACAATATGAACAGTTGGTGAGGCTGTTTAAGATGTGGCAGGCAGAAGTAGGTGCTTCAGTCACGGGGGCACCATCCTAATGAATTCAATGAATCTTTGACTTTCTTAAGAGATTGGATCTAAAAATGTTAGATTCTGTGGAATTAGACTAGTGGGAACTATTTCAGGAACAGGTTGTTACGGAACAGAATTTCCAGTGGTATCGGCTCCTCTGCATGTTGTGCTATGAACTCCTCCCCACAAGCCAAACAGATACAAGTGCAGATACAACTCCACAACCTTGAGCTAAATAAGCCTCTTTTCTTTACAAACTACCTGGTCACAGGCACTTGGTTATGGTCACAGAAAAGGTACTAAGAAATTCTCTAAGAAACTGGTAACTGGAATCAATTTGCTACAGCGCTTCCATGTTGTAGTATGGCCCAGGAGGTTCCAAAAGGCTACTGTTAATACTCTTGGTGGCTACACTGAGGACGTCTGTTCATTTGACCATCTCCTCACTAACTCCAGTACAAACTGGCTTCTCTAGATGACTGGCTCCTGCCCCATGGACTGAACCTGTTCTGTAACCTGTTCTTGGGAAAACTCACTCCTTGTATATTAGGAGTAAAGCAGTTCTCTTTTTTTCTAGAAACCTTGGTGGAGATACTTCTTTCACTCCCTGACGTGCAATAATTATTTGCTTGGAAAATCCTTGTTAACTTTACTTTGATCAATCATGAATCAGAGCAAAATCACAATCATCACACCAACTTCTACTAGCCAGTTTTTGTTTTTGAAAAGATTTTAATAGCATTTTGACATATGGAAAAAAGATACAGACAACAATATTTTACTAGCACAGGTTTGTAATCCATAATGACCACATTCCTCATGGGGACTGGGACATAAACCTGGCACATCTTAAATCTTTTTCTAATCTCCCTCTCCTCCACTTTTGGTTTCTTGGTCCCCTTTCCAAGAGAGGTCTACCTCTCTATTCCCTATTATCTTTTATTTTGCTTTTTATTTTGGTTGTTCATAATTTGGGTTTATCTTGTGACACAGTTCACATGATATTTAAGCTTGTGTGTCTCCTTTGTTTCACTTAACCTTATCATCTCAAGGTGCATTTATTTTCCTACAAATAACTCAAGATCACCCTTCTTTATGGCAGAATAGGAGACTGGAGAGAAACAATATTTTAAAGTATTCCTTCATCCACATCCCTAACTGACATAGATGATCTATTACTTATTATAATTTTCCTTTTTAAAAAAAATCAACCAATCTCCCTCACTATTTTTACCCACAAACCTAATCTTTTATTCTCTTATTTATCTGTTTTCCATTTTATCTGCAAAAAAAATGGGTCCTCCTTATCTAGGCCTGGGGAAGACTGGAAATATCCACTTGTTAACTTGGATCCCACAACACCTTCGCAACCAGAGGTGATGTGAATTCTTTCTTTCAACCCACCTTTTAATTCATGGCTTTGAGAGCAGTTTCTTAATCTTGTTACTATCTATATTTTCCTTTTGTCAGAGGAAAGTAATAATTTCCCATCCAACCGCAGAGGACCTCTCTCAGGAAACAAAATGTGAAAAGAAAATATAAAAATAGTCAGATATGATTTGCAGGAGAAAAAAGGGAAAGAGAGGCATTGTTATTTATACTGCCTGCATTACCACAGTGACAGTTCTACCCTAAGAAATGAAACAGGTGATGAATCTGATGTATTTTATAAAATATATCACTACACTATAAAATATATCACTATTAGTGTGAACATCCCTGATGTAAGTTCCTAAGGAAAAAAAAAAAGACTAAGATATAAGAAAATATTAACAAAGGATTTCTAAAATAAAGAAAATGAAAAACAAGTGATTATGACTGAAGCAAGGGAAAAGAGTTCCTTAGGAAAAAGATTGGAATTATTATACTGACTGGTGCATGGGAAATAAAACATTAGACTGACTACTAAGGGATCTGAAACTTATCAGGGATTTGGGGGGAAATTTACAGATCATAAACAAAAAATAAAATAAAATATACTCCCAGCTATGACTGCAACTCAGAAAACAGAGTCTCCAAAGCCCCTAAAATTGCTTCTTTTGTTCTATTGTAAAATGATTATTATGATAAGAAAGAAAAGTCCCACTAAGAACTATGGAATAAAACTACAGGCCTGGCAATCCCTGGGCATCTTGTTGAAGCATTGTTTGGAAAGAGGAGAAAGTTAACATATTCTGCATTAGTGGAAATGGACAAATGGAGTCCAAGTATGTTAAGTTACTAATTTTGGTTTCAAGTGAAATACATGTGGCCATAACTCCGAGTGTACTGCAGTTCAATATTTTAACAATAAGGAAAGTCCCACACAAGTGCTGTAGAAACATAGGTGCAGAGAATTGTGCTGCAATTGTGCCGAGGCTTCCTGATGTTTGAAACAAAGATTCTCTAACTACCAAGGATAGATTTCAGGAACTCCGACTGAGGAAATACAGGCTGACGTGTGGAAGCTGGAATTTTTCACAATCATCCCACATGGTCCTAAAGCAGACATCACATTAGCTAACTTTTGAGAGCCTGGCCTCAAGAATCAGGTGTTGATTTTTAAATAAATCTTTCAAACATGTAACATTTTGTGTGAGAGTAATATTTTTATCTTGCCTCTCACTACATTTCCTATATGTTTTATTCCACTTATATATTCTTTTGCTGTCTCAGTCTATATTTCAGTTTGGAAGTTTTGCCTTCATTCTGATACATCAACATTCTACTTATATATGTCATTTTCATTTCAGCATTTACTGTGTTGATTACGTGACCTTTCATCAGAAAGAATATTCTATGCTTTGTATTTTTAAAAACTTTGTTGCTATTTACTTCTTAGTTGACTTGATCTTATATTATAGCTTATAGTGAGTTCATTTTTGTAACTGCTTGTTTTAAGCCTTCCCGGGCCACATTCAAACATTTCAAGAAAGGTTTTATTAATTGAATCACATGATGGTTCATGTCTGATATCTCATAATCTTCTTATTTCACCATGGAAAGGAAGAGACCTTCAGTTAACTGAAATGGAATTTGAATGTGGGATCAGAAGGAGTCCAGGAGTTCCTGAATGATATTTACTTGTTTGCTGCTGCATTGAACTGCTCAGATTTTGAAGGATTTATAGGGTGAAAAGTGCTCCAAAAGAGTTGTGAGAACATAGAGAGTTACTTCCCAGGCCCTCGGTGCTGTCAACCCCCTTACAGAATCGCCTAGACCAAAGAGGGCTGCCTTTTCTACCAGGCAGCTTGCATCCCTTTCCATGAGGAATAAAGACCTAGGCCTCCTACTGTGAGGCCTATCGGCTCTGAAAGACCACTGTGTATTTAAAGGCTCCTGCAATGCCAGCTGAGACACCCACCAGAGCATCATTACAGCTTGACTTCTTCCTCTACCCCAACCTGCTTACCTTTCTTCTCTTGTACTCCCAATGATATTAACAATACTGCCTAGTAAAATATATGTGCATTAACTTCTTTCCACTTTCTAGTAGAACTCGGCTTGCAGCCCTACGAATGTGTACTGTCCGAATGGTTAGACTATGCTTCACTTTACATAAACACCACCTCCACGTCCATAGTGATTACAGAAGTAGTCAACAAATGTTTAGTTAGTATCCGTTCTACATCAGAATATTAAATGTACATTCTTTGCATTAATGATGCCAGCATCCTGAAGTCATCTGTGCTACATCCTTGCCTTCAGATCACTGCTACAATACTATCCCCGCAGACAACTCTCCTTCTCTGACTACCCTACTGAGAGTTGCTAATCGCTTCCTTTGTACTGCCACCACCATGTTCCTTATTTCCTCAACCACTTTCATGCTGCTGGAAGAAAATATCTGAGGTTGGGTAACTGAAAAGGAAAAGAAATGTTTTAGTTCTCAATTTTGGAGACAGGAACAAGAACACACTCTCATGGACCATTCTTACACTGGCGTCAATCAATTCTCTGGCTCTGCCCTCATGATCTAGGCACTTCCCATTAGAATTCACATTCTGGTACTGTCACCCTGAGGATTAAGCTTCCAACACAATAATTCTGGAGATGATATTCTTACCGTAGCATTGTCTTGCACTCATAACATTGCACAACTTGAAATTATGTCTCATTTATTTACAGAGTTATGGTTTGTCTCTAGTGAAAGGGATTCTGTAAAAATTGAAAAAACTGTCTTGTTCCTTGTTTTAGTATCTAGAACAACAGATGATAGAGTCACAAAAGTTAATTAAGGGATGAATAACATCTAACTTTGTATAGTGAATGGAATATTTTCAGAAGTCCATCATTTGGGGTAACCTAAAGTCTTCAAGTCTTTTTCCAAGAGAAATCACTACTTAGAATGAAATCACTTAAAAGACTAGTACCTAAATTGGTATCAATAGGCAGCGCACCAGAAATTCTTGTAATGCGGGAGTTGAGAAGTTCACAGAAAATGGGAAAAAGATCATAGTAATAAGAGAAATAGTCTCGGACCAAATTAGCAACTTTGCCACCAGTGTTGAGTGTGGTGTGTGATGGATCACAATGAACAGGGATGCGGGACATTTATCGGTGTAAAATGACATTACATTCTGGAGGGGGAGCCTTTTGAAAAATCAGTGTGAGGACTCCCACTGTTGCGGCTGCAGCTGTTCCGTGGAGTGGCAGAGAGATGTTCCCCAGAATTTTGAGCTCTGTCTAACAAGCCCCTCCAAGCCTGTGAACTCCCCACCGCTTGCCTGTTAGCCTCCTGTCTGGCAGAAAGACTGCGGCCGCTGTGCTGACATTCATCACCGAGAGTTCTGGCCCAGTGCTGCCACTCCAGGCCGACAAGCTCACTCAGAAGCAGCGTGCCAGGGCACTAGACACAAGCTGTCTCTGGGGTGCTGAGTGTTGAGCGGAGGAGGCCGGGAAATCGGGGAAGGTGATGTTTCCTTCTCCAGTGTGATGCCATTCTGTCTTAAAACCACAGAAAGCACTTGAAAGTGGCTTATAAAATAACCCCAGTGAGAACACGTTTTCAATGCCCCATATGATGGGGAAAGAATAGAAATATAATTGAGAGTGATATTAGAGAAAGAGTAGAGAACGCAAAAGAAATCTCTTCCCGGATATGGAGATGCCCACTGGCAAGTTCCTGCTAGCTAACTTCAAATTTAGTACAGAAATCCACCAGGCATCTCAAGTACAAAAGAGCAGGTATTTCAGAAGGCAGAGCTGAAGCTGGGGGAAAATTAAACCTGGTAGAAAACATCTTACACAATGCACAACAAAACAGAACAATAAAAACTTCCATAAGTAATAAAGTGACTCACCGCCAGCATAAGCACTTTGAGGAAGTCAACAAATGCTTATTCCACGTCAGCCCTTACCTGGCCACACTTGAACAAACACTCCTTTTGCTGAACCTCTCAACCTGAGGTCAGCGCGGTGACCTTAAGATGTAGATGTACGTGCTGTGGGTGGCAGAAGGCGGGCTCAGGGGCCCAGGGGAGGAAGAGCTGGATGATTCAGAGAGCAGCCTTTCCTGGCTCATCTTCCTCATTTTCAGGCCTTGCCTTCTCCTGCTCCTGGTGGCAATGAGTGTTTCTGCGCTTTGAGGGTTTTAATCTGACACTTTACATATTTGAAGGATTCTTTGCCCTCCATTCTGTGCGTTCGGATTGCAATTTTTCCTTAGCAACAGTGTAGGTGGTTCTTCCAAGGAGAACTGTCCCTTACAGCCACATAGGACTAGAAATCAGCAACCTCTACCCAGAATTAGCAAAGTTAGGCAAAATATGTATTTTCAAAGATGTTTTTTCTTTATATCTACCTATTTATATATTTATGCACACATACATATGGGGGATGCATTTGAAAATATTTGCATTATATATTCTATATATTTGTATATATATGTATATTTATTTGTATTTGTATATTTATACACATATACATATAGAGGCATGAAAATGAAAATTTTAGCATAATATAGTCTATGTAATAAAATACATTATTTTATTTAATCAAAATTCTAACTTGAGTATTCTGTGTCTCATCAGCACCCTCTTCTTTGCCCCCCCCTGAATTTCTGTGACCCTTAATTCTTTTTATTACGGCTTGCACTTCAAATTGCTTCTTGCAGAACTATTATAAATTGTTTGTGGGATTATGCTTTTAATGTCTGTTTTCCCCACTGCTCCACAGGGAAGAACAGTGCCCCAGCGCTCATCACTGAAACTTCAATAGCTGAAAGAGTACCCGACATACATTAAGTGATTAACAAATCTGACCTGAATAAATAGAAATATAATACGATGAGCAAAACTCCAGTGTGAGTGATCCTTAAGCCCATGGTTCTTTTTACCCTGCGAGCTGGTGGCATACGAAAAGTAGCCATTTGTTGCAGCACACGTCATATATATTTATAAATATTGAAAAGCCAATTTCAATGGTCACAGCCCAAAGAGAAGGTATTATAAATCAGAATCCTTTTTGCTAACTTCTATAATGCTAATTGCCCTTTCTGCATCCTGGGTATTTTCTCCATCAAGCGTTGAGACTCATGGCATTCTATTTTATTTGATAGAAACTTAACTATCCTTCCCTGTGGGATCTGGATACGGTTGTTTCTTTTAATGGAACACAGTCTGGATGATGAAAATATGGCGCACAGTGTTGTTATTGGTTCCATCCATGAACAAGATTTTCTAAGCCATGCAAGGATGATTTAGAGATCCTGTATCTTGCCAAAGGCTTAACATTTCCAAATAGGCTTTTGCACAATGAAGTGTAAAGTTCAGGGGCTGCTGTTGCACTGAGCTTTACAGGAGCAACCTCCAGGAACTGATTCAATAGCCAACTCTAAATTCTGGGTGCCCAAGACCCACTGCGCTGCTGTCAACTTGGGTTAAACTAATTATATTATTTTTGTACAGAGAAGTGGAGAGGAATTAAGATAAATGTGTTTGTTATTTTCTTCTAAAACATTCAGTGCTAATGTTACTTTGCTTTCAACAATGTGTTGGGGTATATTTGATACAGCAAAATTTAGACACATTTAATACTCACATTTTGTACATCACATGCACTGTTGATGTCACCACTAGGATCAAGCCATTAAACATTCTTACTTGCAAACATTTACTCTTGCTTATGTGTGTATTCACATTAAGAATACTTTTAATAACATATAAAATTTTTCACATAAAGTTTATAATTTGTTCTAACCTCTAAGGATAAAATATATTTATATTTCTACAATAGAGATTTATTTTTCTTGTGATAAGACTATTATGTGAAGAGAGGAGAACTTATCAAGTCCAGTCTAATGACACCAAGGTTATTCCCAGGATTTTTAGACAGTGAGGGGTTTCAAATATTAATATCCTGCCATGATTACCTTGGCATCACACTGATGATAGTTGGATCTGTCTTATTTGTAGAAATTCAATATATTCAGCTCCTTTGAAGATCTTTTCTCTGACCCACTCATCTGCAACAGCATCATAAGCAACCAGATCCTAAAAACCTGACAGACGTTAATTGGAATTAGTACTGAGGATCCAGGACTGAAAGTCTGTGTATAATAGGAGGTCTGCAACCACCACTCCATACAATGTTCAGAGCAATTATTCATAGAAATTTTGTTCCTTTCTCTCTTTTTATAAACAGCAAAATTAATACTTGCTCTATTTACTTCTCATATCTTTTTCAGGAAATGAAATGAGTTAATAAGTGTGAAAGCATATTAATAAAGTTGAAAGTAGGAGACAGCTATATGAGACATAATTCTCTCTAAACATGATGCTAGCTTGTTTTACAAGGCTTCTATTTAGAAAAATAACAACAAATATAAATCTACATGTTCTGATACAAATAAGAAATAGAACTTTAAAAAGATAAACCTTTTTGGAAGTTACACATTATTTGATTTGTTTTCACATCTGAAACAATTATCCATAATGTTCCCTCTGGCCATAATTAGTATTAGAAACATAATTCATTTATCAAATACATGCTGGCTAAATTAGCAAGTGTTTCACAAGTGATAATGTCCAAATTTTTTCCACTTAATGAACAAATTTTTTTATTAAAAAAAAGCAGACTAGGCCTACAAAATATAGGATACATTAAAATTTCTTAAACCTTGATACAATTATGCTGTCTAGAAGAATATGTACAACCTCAAATATGACTCTCTACACTTGAACACCAGCTCACCTTCAGAATTCGGTATTGATTAGGTATTTATATACTTCTCTATATATGGCGAAGTAAGCAAATTAGAATTAATATGATCTGAAGAAAAACAGAATACTGATTATGAATTAAACTAGGAATGTGTTATAAGAAATGTGTTATGAGATGGGGTGGTAGGGATGGTTAGAGGGAAAAGAGATGTGTTGTATGCTTTTAGAAGAGATTATTAAGTAAATTCAGTAAACATTTACTGAAACCTTCTCATCACTGAACTACGCTCACAGAAAAATGACACTGTATATGTATAAATATACACATAAATATATATATATATATATATATATTCAACGGTTAGGGTCAATGTTGACCTGATGATGATCTTTGATTTGATTCTCATCTAATTCAGTTTGTAAACAGAATTGTGCAAAGAATTAAGCTTGTGAACCCAAGTACTACTGTATGTATCATACATATACATATATAAGTATATGTACTCAAAGATTTGGTATACACAAACATTTACATATGTCATTCTACTACGCAACATTTCAGTCAATGATGGAACACATATATGCTGGTGGCCCCCTGGGATTATAATGTAGCTGAAATGCTCCTGTTGCCCAGTGAATATATAGTTAAAAGTGAATCAGATATAAAGAAAACTGCTGAAGAAGAGCAGGAAGAGTCCCCTGGAACTTCACAGTGATGCATTTAGTAGACTCTTTTGCAGACCTCAACACTTCTGAAAACTGTGACAGCGTGAATCCCAACACTGAAAGGTTTTCATCAATAAAGAAGAATAACTCACAGGGCATTATCTGTTTAAAGCACATCTATGATGAAAATAAAGAGGAAAAATTATGCAAGTTACCATGGATATGTTGTAGAAAAGAGAAACCTTGGTCAAGAAGAGCCTCCATGGGTCCGCCAGACTGATTCCAGCAGGTAGTACTTATAATTCTCTCTAAACATGATGCGAGCTGTCGCAGTCAGCCTCAACTCCCTGTCTCCCTGTGTGCTATTGTCTCGGGAGACTTGGATGGCAGGGTTGGGGCAGCAATCCTCTTCTGGGTTGCCTAGGATAATGTGGGTCTTTGTTTCTTAGTTTTAAACAACAATGTCTAAAACATAGAGGAAAAAAACTAATAGAATAAGGGCAAATAAAGAGACTGTACAGCTGTGCAATGTGTTTGTGTCTTTTTTTTTTTTGTCTTTTTCATTTTTTTATCAGTACCAGGGATCAAACTCACAACTGCCTGCTTGCAAGGCAGGCACTTATGCCGCTGAGCTAAACCCCCAGCTCCAATGTGTCTGTGTCTTACACTAAGTGTTATTAGAAAGTCAAAAGGCTGGCCTGGGGTATAACTCAGTGGCAGAACATTTGTCTTCCATACATGAGGCCCTGTGTTCAATTCCTAATGCTACAACAATGAAAAAAGAAAAGAGAAAGAAGGAAAACTAGCTCTAGTAAGCAAAAGGTAATTTATTGTTTACAACAGAAAAGCAACTTTTATAAATTTAGTGTGGTCCAGGTATGTACTGCTTACAAAGTCTACAATAGTGAACAGAAGTGTCCTCGGCCTTCACAGTGACTTTCCACTCAGCGAATAGCTCATAGCCCATTCCAGTCTTGCACACTCCACTCATGGTACTTTCTTTATACTGCTGTACCACTTTTTATCTTTCTACTTTATGAGTTCTGTATATTTTCTATATTTATATACTGTAGTGGTTGATTGACTGTGTCAACTTGAAATACTTAGAAGCTTAACTAAATGAGTTTAGCAACTCTACACCTAAGGGTGGGTCTTCCACACCCACCCTAGGGTGGCTTATCACCTAAAGGTACAAAAGAGAAGGAAGGAGGAATGCATTCCATTCTTGGGAGAAGCCCCAATCTTCCCCTTTGGTTTGGACATGGTCTCCTGGCTTCCAGTGCAGACTCCTCAGCTTTCCGGCACGGACTCTTCAGCCTGTCAGCGTACAGCCTTCAGTCTTCCATCGCAGACCCATCAGCCTGCCGGTGTGAACTTTCATGAGACACTAGGGGTAACTCCAGATTTTGGATTGAATCCTTCGACCTCCAGCATGTAGACACCCTCTATACACTTCCTCATCTGACTCTGTGGCTGACCATCCTAAGCCAATCTTGTCATTTCTTACACATTTGTATATCTCATGCTGTATATGTTTTCTCTAGTAAAACTCTAATATATATATATATATATATATATATATATGTGTGTGTGTGTGTGTGTGTGTGTGTGTAATTTTTTCTCATTGTGTAACAGTTGCCCACAATGCCTAGTACAGTTTCATAATGTGCAAGGTTGTAATGTGAGATCAACAGTGATACTACTCCCTAATATATGTGTAGTCCAGATATATAGTAGACCATAATATCTAGGTTTGAACACCATTTGATGTTCTCACAAGGAAAAAAATTGCCAACAGTGCATTTCTCAGAATATATCCCTATTGTCAAGTGTTCCAAATCTATCTGTCTATATCTGTCTGTGTATCTATCTATCTATCTATCTATATATATATATATATATGTTATATATCATACATACATGTATATGTATACTTGTGGGTGATTATACAACATATAAACAAACAGTACCCATTTGGTTTCATTGTATATTAGCCAGGCACTGTGTATGTGTTTGGGCATATATAAATTTAAAAAAAAAATCCAGTTTTCAATGAGTTGGTCACCAAATAGAGTGGCCAAGGTATATAGATTAATATGGAAACAATTCCTGAGTAGTTCTTTGAAAAATAAGGTATTTATATAACCTTATATGCATAGTATTTAAAAGGTAAAATATTTGTATGAAGCATGAATAATAGTCTATACTATAAAGCGCTTACTTATATATGGATGACTTATACCTCCTTTGGAAAAACAGCATGTGGAAAGGAAATGTGGAAAAAAATAAGAAAACTCTTTTGCATGTTCCAGTCTCAAGAAACAAGAACTAGTATTAAGATGCCTTACTTTTTAAAAAAATTATAATTGCAAAAGGTAGCACCGAGTACTTTCCACAAGTTAAAAATAATGAACAATGTTATAAAAGCCAATATGATGTGAAAAGGTGCTGATGGAAAATGGAAAATTTTAGAAGAAAATATATATCATTTATAAAATGTCATCACTTGGTGTTATTTTATGAAATTTAGCCGTATTACATGAAACCATGCCTTCTGGAATTTTTTTTAATATAAACCCAACAACCCTTTTCAATATTTTTGAGTAAAATCTTAAATTAAATTATTCATTTGAAATACATTGGAAACCCAGCTCATAAAATCATGTCTATGTGCCAGTGATACCAATTTTATCACTTACTTTCATTTGTTTAAATAAAACTGCTTAAAAAGTTGTATCTTACTTTCAAATAACATGAGAACCATACAGTTATACTCGTCTGTTAAACAGCTCAATAAAAGGATGATTTATATAAGGAATGCCTTACCAACATGTGTCAAAAATATACTGCTTTAGGATCTGGGGATTCAGCTCAGCGGCATAAGTGCCTACCTTGCAAACAGGCAGTCGTGAGTTTGATCCTTGGTACCAATAAAAAAGAAAAAGACAGAAAAAAAAACATATATATATATATGTATATATATATATACTGCTTTTAACTAAGACAATATAAAGTCACAAGTGACATCGCTTTCTGAACATCTACAGAATTCATCTGTTAAAAATCCATAGTATCTATTTAGCACTTAATATTTGAAAGAAGGGTGAATACGCATTGTTTTACCAAGAGTTTCTTGAAGGTGATGACCTTCAATTTACTCTGATTTCTTTCTCCTTTACACTGATTTCTTCTTCAGACTCTAAAAATGCCCTTCATTCTCATCAAACTGTTTTCTGAACAGTTCGCAGAGCAGCTATCAGTATCTGAAATACTTAGTAGTTTTAGAATATGTATTTTTTTCTGTGTTTTAAATCATATATATATTCTCAAAGACTCAGTTTTAGTGACCTAGTTATGCTTTTGTTTTCTTTTAAATAAAGCGCTAATCAATAGAGAAAGCTAGGGCTTCCCGTGTTCTTACTTTCACATTTGTAGAAATAATGAACAACCTTCACTTCCTCTTCTGCATCCTCGGATCGTTTCTAGAGTCTTACTGTAAATGCTATGATGCTGGAAAATGCCATCCATTTCTCACACTCAGCCTGCCCTCCGTGGGCTTATTATTGCTCCATGTAAACCACTGCTTCCTCACTGTCCTGTCTCTGCCCCCAAAAACATTTCCAAACTTAGGATTTTACATTTTGAGCTCTCTGATCACTATCTCTTAAGTCAAAAAAGTGTTCCATTACTGCTGTATCCAATTTTTATTTCAATAAATGTCACACAACTAAAAAAAAAAAAAAACAAGGCAAATTGAAGTGAAAATTAATTAGTGAGTGGTTAGCTAAAACAAAAACAATTTTTAGTAAAAAATGTTTAAAAAGACCGTTGTGTATTCTCAATGATAAAAAGCGCCTTTGCTATCTTGAGATTTCATATACACAGAAATTATTCACACAAGAGGGAATAAACCACTTTTTAAAATTTTTAAATATTTTTACTTGAAACAGCCTCAATTAAATCTTTTAAAAAAGTTAAATATGAATGTGCAACCTGGGATTTCTTTATTCTTCAGATATTCAATCATTTTTTATCTTTTCAGATCCTTACTGAATAAACCCTACTTCTGAGAGCAGTGGACATTTTAAGAGATGATATATCTTCCCCATCATTTTGTATGGAACAATGAAATATTAGCCAGAAACTACCAATAAGGGAGTGTTCGGTGTGAAAATTCATGTAGTGAACTAACATCAACTCAAATTAAACCAGCTAGATTCCAGAAAAGTGCATTACAGATGGTAGTAACATAAGGTTTATAAAAACACAAAATGCAATATTTCTAACAAACATTCTTGCTTCCAATTTTTTTATATATAAATAAGTTTTGTATAGTTTAATGTTTCCCCATCGAAGTTTCCCTCTCCACATAAACAGCTTTTCCTCTTCAGGCATCTCTCACACCTAGAAGTATCTGAAATGCATACTACAAAATCACCAGTGTTTCTGTACTTAGTGTACGTCTTCCAGCATAACTCTGATGTATAACCTTTTTTCTGAAGTTATTTGTTTTTAAATTCTTATTAGTCCTTTGCCAGTTCTGTTCGTTCTCTTAACACCTCATCTGACGGAAGAGAGAGATGTTGTTCAGTAGACTCACAGCTGGCACGCCTGTTGAGAACCTTGCATATTACACTGGGTTACACTTCTATTGCAAATACAACAAATACCCTTAAGCCACTCTGCTATCTCAAGGAGTTTTAAAAGTTTTCCTTCATCAAGTATTGACTTTTTACAATTTTTGCTGCCAGGTACAAAATGTATTTCAATGGAATGCTGATCTCCAGGAGAGTAGTTCAGGCAGCCATTCTCCAGAGGCCCTGGGTGTACAATGGCAAACAGAAACACCAAAACAACACCCAGGATTTGGAGGTAGATCTATCTTACATCAATGGGCACTGATTGGGATTATTCACAGAATATCAGGCCCAGATCTCTGGTGGTCTAGGGCTTATATGGGATAAGCAAGCAGCAAGTTCAGAGGCAGAATGGCTTGTCTACTGTGGATTGTTTTACACCATAGGCATCACAGTGACCAGCTCTGCATCACAGTGACCATCCGTTTTCAAGAGACAGAAGCAACAGGCACTGGAACAGGAACTATTACCTAGGCAACTAAGAAACTGAAGTATACTGGCTGGGGGAGGGGTGGCGTTTTCTGTTACAGACCTACAATGCTTTTGTTCAAGCGTAGCTGATTCTTGGTAGAGCTTTCAGAGGTTTCCAAGCCAATAGCTGACTCTAGCGACTCATAGAAACCACGCCATGCTCTGTGAACAGTAGCACTGATTTTATTCCATCTCAGGTAAACACTGAAGGGCATGTTATACAGGTTTTAGATAACTTTGAATTTTGCAGCAGTATGATAAAATTTCAAGGAGGAAGGATTTTCTAGAGTATTTGTCTTCTCTTGTCATGGTGTTAACAACACTTTCCCTGTTGTTTTGGTTAGAAATGAAGCCAAAACAAATAAGCTACACTAACATCACTTTGGAAATGCAGAACAAGCTGTGATGATTTTGAGACCTTCTAAGTTGTGAACTAAAAATATTTTCATAACAGTAAAAATATATTCTTAATAGAGTTTGCAGACTTAGACCATCCCATGTCTAAAAGTCTATTACATTAAAAATGTTCCTATGGAAATGTCCACAAGTTGGGAGTGTATTTTAGTTCTATTGTTGAAAAATTTGCAAAGCAAAATAAATCTTCAAATTGAGACTGTTTCTATCAGTTCAGCTCAACTTGTATTTTTGGAGTATTTTCAGTATGCCAGGCCTTTTCCTAGACATTGGGAATATGTAAATAAGACAGTTCTTGCCTTAGAGGAATTTAAGAGTCTGATGAAATCTTCATCTCAGTAATGTATAGTAAATACTAATGCAAAAGGAAGCTCAACACAATCAAACCGTGGTGTTAGGGAATGATTCTTTGAAAATTTAGTGTCTAAAATGGCAATCTCACTATAATTCAACCTAACAGACTACTTTGGCTTTAATACAAGAAGATGACTCGTAGCCAGGGTATAACTAGAAGCACGGACGCCAGGAAGGAGGCTCCTGTAAGTGAATTAGGGAACAGAGACTAGGAGGATCATAGGAAAGAACACACAGGATGTGTGATCACATGTTTCTTAGCTTTCCCGGTTGAATGTATCTCTTGTTTTTCATATAAACTTTGTTAAATGTTTATAAGAATGCAAACAAAATATGTCAAAGTTTGCCTTGACTATATTTTAAGTAACTTTTTTTCCTCTAAATTTACTAAATGCAGTTCATCCCTAGGTCTAGCAACTGCCACCTCAGTGGTTATTATCCAAGGTATGTATTTTTGGCTGCCTGGTTTGGGTCCAGAACAGAAATAAATAAGCTCAAACTGAATATGCTAATATGTTTATAGAACAAGCAAGGATATATCATTTGTAATGGCTTCATTACATATCAATTAGCACAAAAAATTTAAAATAACAAATATTTACATAAAAGAATGTAATATAAATCTCTCCAATGCCTTCAATATAGGAATATTAGCAAAATTTATACCTAACAAGGGCTTTAGAATAATAACTATGTTATCTGTTTTATTAAAGACCACCAGGAGAACTAATAATTGAAATGTTATTTGAAACAGCCTCTGCTTTGGACCTATAATCTCATAAATTTTGTAATGTTAACATTGACCATTAATTTGCACTACATCAATTGAGTTTCTATCAGCTTGACAATACAATTAAACTACCCTAGGCAGAACTTTAAACTAGGCAATTATTACCCTTCATGTACATAATTGATGTTCTGTATGTGATAACAAAATATTATATTATCGATTAAGAACTAACATGCTTCACTCTGAATGATCACCTCTGGTTGATATAAGCTGGCTTTACCTTCCTATTTCTTATTTTCTAAATCTCTGACATAACTGGATACTGTTGATATAAAATAATTTTCAGGGTGAAGATGAAGACAGGTAACATTTAGATATATAAAATGTACAGATACCATTTTCTATAATATGTGCAAAGCATCTCCAAGCTGAAGGAAATAGAGGAAAATAAGAAATTTTCACTCCTCTCATCTTTATGCAGTATAAGTCCACTCCACTTGCATTAAATTCCTTTCCAAAAGGGAGAATTAATTTTGTGCCACGTGATGGTTTACATCTAGATGTTAAAATTCTCACATGTATAAAAGGTGACTGGGTTCATTCTTTGATATATATGGGTTCATTCTTTGATGTATGTGCTCAGGAGCTGGCTGTGCTGTAAGGAGTGGGGACCTGGCTGGAGGCCCCCACTGGATAGCTGGGGATTGATCTGGAAGAGCGAATTCTTGTCTCCATCTCCTCCCTTCTCTTCTGCTTCCTGGCTGCCATGTGTTGGGCATATTTTTTCCTGCCATTCCCTCTCTGCTATCCTGCCTCTGTGGTGGAGCAAGCCAACCATGGGCTGAAAGTGTGAGCCAAAATCTTTACAATTGTGAATATTTTTGTGTCAGCAACTACTGGATAGTAGCCAAAAATGTGAAACTGGGGGTTCTAAGGTAAAGGTCTGAATGCTTTTGGGCAACCCATTTGAATAAATATAAATGTTTACAGTAAATGTTTACTATTTATTGGGTACTATTTTACAACATGATTTTGATTCTAATAATACAGATCTTACACACTAGGAATACTGACAATAGAGAAATATATCATCTTTTTTCAGGGATGGTAGTAAGTTACACAGAGAAAACAACTCAATAGAAATTGTATGAGTGACTGAAAGTCATATTTTATGGCCTGGCATTCAAGAAAAGATGACTTTTGAGTTCCTGAGCTAATGAGAATGAGTAAGCCAGGGAGAGATCAGAGAACAGAGGGGCTCCTGATGGAGGTCAGAAAGGGTGAAGGCCCTGAACTGAGAGTGGACTTGGACTCCATAGGAATAAGAAAGATGATCAGTGTATTTGTACTTTGTGAGCATGAGAAAGAATGAATAAAGGTGATATTACAAGAATTATATATGCGTATTCAGAGGTTGAACTTGAAAGTACCATACACAGATCCAGCAGCCACATTTTCTTTTTTTTTTTTCCATCTTCAAAGTATATTTAGAACAAACCTCGTCTCACGACTTCTACCACCATAGTCTTGTTCCAATCTCTGTAGCTTTTCACTTGGAGTTGTCCAGTGATCTCATAAATTGTATTCCTGCTTTCTGGTTGATATGAATCAGTGGTCAACAAATCATCTGTATAACTTATGGGTAAATAAAAAATGATATATGCTCTGGGCACTTTTATTTGAAAAAATATTCACCATTTTGGAAGAAGAATTAGAAAAATTACTGCCCTGGGGTTTCAGTGCCTCTCAATCCCTTCTTCCCAGCTTCCCTGCAGTGCACACAGTCCATGATTAAAGAAGATGGCTTCCCAGGAAGACCCTGCGCTTCTTTCCTGTTTAATATTTTTCCATGGTTTGTATCATATAAGATACTTCTTGACCATTTTTAATTGCCTTTCCCTGTTTCCTGTCTTCAGTACCGTGTCAATTCCACAAGGACATATATTTAGATGGTTTTATTTATTGCTTTAACCTCAACTCTCAGAATAATTTTGGTAGATGGTAGTGTCTTAAAACACAGTAGGTATCAAATGATGATTTTTGCAGCATCCTAAACATCCTGGTTGCTCTTGGAGAAGGTATGTAGCAGCAAAACCACCTGGGAATTAATTACTGAAACCCATGTGATAGTTGGATGATGAGGCACATGGCTGGAGGAATGGGAAGCAGTAGATAGATTTACAATCCATTTTCAACATCAAAGTAGATAATCCTGTTAGAAAGATTCAAGGTAGAGAAAAAAGAAAAATTAGAGAGACCAGGATGACTTCCATGGGTTTGAATTGAGTAATTAGAAGGATGTGCATGCAATTTACTGAAAAGAGAAATATGGCAAGAAAAGATGTGAGTGGAGATAGATGTGGGGTAGAAACCAGGACTGATCTTGTTCACTGGCTTTATTTCATTTTTCTCTGCACTTTCTCTGTTTTTTTAATGAAGAAAACAAATCAATTATTTCCTTTATACTTTCTTTTTTTATTATTTTAGATTTGACCTCAGGAAAACCTTCATTATTCCAAAGTAATTATTTGTGTGTATTTTTATTTGTTTTGATGTTTTACATTTTGGTATTCAAATTGTAGCATGATTTAGAATTTATTTAGACACATAACATTGAGTTTTAATTTAATTTTCCTAAGAATTTAACCAATTATCCCAGAAAAGTTGGTTCATTAAATTACTAACGGCCTTTTCCCTACAGATTTGAAATGTACTTTTTCTCATACACTAACTATGTATACACATTTGAATATGTTTATAGGATAGTTATTTTGTTTTATTGATGTAGTCACATTTTCCAAACTATTATTTTCTATTTAATATAAGTAAGATCCCATCGTGTTGCTTATTTTCAAAGATGCATTGGTTATACTTAACCATTTATTCTCCTTAATAAATCTTTTTGGGGAATAAATCTGTTTTTCACATAGTAATCAAATTATCCTGATTAAATCTTCCTTTTCAAACTTCTTTTTCCTATCTCAAGTTTTCTCTGTAGCTGTATATTGTAAAAAATTCCTGAGGTCCCAATCTCTTTATCTTCCTAGAACATTTTTCTCTCTGCCTAGGTATTCTCATGCTTTTCCTTCTATAGACAAGTTACTATTAAATTTTGCTTAGTGATTCCAACACTAGTGCCTTTAAGGTGATGTATGCATCTTGTGATATGGTAGGTATTTTTGTGCCATTGCCCATCACTAAACTGTCTTCAGATCTTGTCCATGTTTGTATTTCTGGTACTACTCACACTTTCAGTCACTTAGTGGAAAATATGTTTACTTAATGAATAAATATGCAGAGATGGCTTGTTTGGTTTCCATGAATCTTCACTTTTCCAAAGGGGAAAAAAACACAGTTTTGGGGGGAGTTTTTTCTACATAGTTTTTCTATGACATGTCAAAATTCTACCACCACCAATTTAGGACTTTCTTGATTGTGATGTACAAACCAGCACAATGCCAAAACTGAACATGCAACTCCAAACATTTTCCAAGCATAGGAATAGCAGAATTATTTTTTATTTTCTTGGTAGTGGGGAGATACTATAACATGGTTAATCATAGCTTTAAAATGTCTTAACTTTTTAAATAGCCATGTCACACTATGGGTTCCTATAAACTTTATAATCAACTGGCAGCCCAGGAATTTTCATTGAATTATTGCTTTTTTTATGACTATCAATCCTCAAATACCATTCCAACATAAAATTCTACATTCACATGTGCATGTTTAAATTCAACTTTATTCATTCTATAGATAATCCAAAATTATGATTTAACCATTAAATATAATAATTTTTTCCCAAATTCTTGAATTTACTAGGCAACTTTTCTATTTCTGGACTTCAGTCAGTTCAGTGAATATTGGCTGCCTCAGAGCCTTGTGCCATGACCCAGGGAACCTTGGCATTTGCTTGAACACTTGCCCAAACTGTATTTTCCCACAGGACAGATAAGTTTCGTGAGAGGCTTTACCAAAAGCTTTTCTGAAATCTATGACATTCTCTCTATCTCTCTTTTTATAATCTTATTAAAAGCTCTTTTTATACTTGGTTTAATGGAGAATAGAAGTAACAAATCCCAATTCTGAATGATATTTCTGATAAGTTTTGTAACTATAAAAAAGGGGGAGAATAACAAAAAAATTATGGGACTTTTTCTATGTATTTCTCTTGATTCTGTCCTCTCCGTTTTGCCAGCTTTATCTGTAGGATGGCTTTACTAATGATAGCAAAATAGCAGTAGTGGCCATGCCTCTGAAGCCCACATCATCGTGGAAGAAAATACATTCCAGTGGCAAATTCCTGGAGAAAGTCGTGGACTTTAGACTGACTGAATCGCCCTACTCTTCAGTGCCAAAGTCTTGCACTGGTTGTTTAGGTCTGTGTTACCTTAATCACCCAGTCCCTGTACACAAGGCAGCACTGGCAATTAGGGCCCCTCATTACCCAAGTCATTGCTCTTAGCAGTATAAAACAAACACTGTAGAAGCTGAGGAAAACACAGGTGTCCAGTTGACATCCGGATAATTAAAGGCAAATACAACGGCAGTATATGGTCATCAAATTTGAGATTGTTGAAAACATTCTGTCTGTGGTGATTCATCAAAGCATTGTGCATATAGTCATGCCTGATTGGAAATTAAAATGTTAAGAATATTTTTTTCTACAGGCCAATAGAAATAGAATTTCAAGAAGAGGGAATGATATGGGATTATTATCAAGTTTTATCGGTCAGTATTTCATATTTTTGTTTTAGCCCCTTTGACATAGTCCTATTTTTATAGTTTGTGGGAGGAATGTATTGAGAAATGGTGGATCTGTGACCATGTTTTCTCTTCTCTTACCATAAAAGCCCTCAGGGGCTATGTGTTTGTCTGAGCAAGCTGTCAGCCAATTAGAGTTTACCGCAGGAGAAGAAGCTGAGAAAGTTAATCCTACTCCTTCAAGGCATAGTTAGAAAGGAAATATGAATCTTAAGTAGTGCACGTTATTTCATCAACTGAGAACCAAGAGAGACTAGTTAGGCAGGAAGAGGAGAGGACAGTTTTAATGGGCTCATTTAAAGAGGAAAACCACAGCATACTCAGAAGAAGTCATTTCTTTCCTTTGGCCTAGAATTGAAGGAGGAAGAAAGCATTAATGAGTCGATACTGACATTTAACACTCCCTTCTTCAGTATTGTTCCACTGATAAGAATGGCTATAATTTAAAGATCATTGCACTAGAAATCAGTAGCTCTATATCTTCTCCCAATATTAGTGACCTTTCACAAGTTCCTTACCTTTCTGGTCTTTTAAGTCCTCCCATGTAACAGAAGGGTGATAATGACTGCAATGAATTCCTTAAAGAGGTGATGACGTATCTGTTGAGAAATAAAATCTCCTTGGGGAGCATAATAATGCATTTAACCAGAATTTATTCTATTTAATATCTTTTTACTCCAGGCTCTAGTTTTCAGAGGGAGAGAGACATCACAAATCACTTGATCAGGTCACGTGCAGCAGTCTTCAAACCAGTTGAAGCAGAGTCATCTAGGAGAGTTTTATAAAAACATGCATCTTGGAATATTATGATTCTGTTTGTTCAGTATGGGAGGAAAGGATCCATATCTTTTAATATCTTCCTCAGTGATTCTGATTGCAAAACTCAGTAACTATTGCTGTCATTTAGCCATACTTTGAAGATAAGAAAACTGGCCTTAATTGGAAGACCTGAGTATAATCTAGTCAACAAATCATTTATCTGGAATTGATAATTCATAACAATATTGGTATTGTATTGATGCTAAGATAGCACTGGAAATTTTGAGAAATGAAAAAAAAATATTTAAAAATTGCCTGGAAAGTGTAAGAGTAGGGAAAACAGAACATAGGGACCCACCAAGTGGCGTTAGTAAGTGCTTAGGTCCCACGAAATATCTGCTATGGAGAAGTTTTATGTATTGCAAGCAAGACTGGAAGACTGTTGGGCCTCCTACTCATGATCCTCTTTTTCCTTAGTTTCCTCTGAGCAGAGCTCTCTATTACTGCATAATCTAAATAAATGTGAAACTGAGGACTGAAAAGACAGCCTAGTCCATCCTTGTATCTCCATCCAGACTTACAGAGGGACTGGCCTAAAACTATGCAAATACTTGAGACGATTTCAAAACATGAACTTGTCTTTATCTCTGAGTCAGGTTTATCTCAGCATTTCATACAGTTTCTCATCCCTCTTCATTTAAAAGGATTTTAGCCAAATTATTTTTATTTAATAAATCGCTAAGACATTAAAGCAACAGATGCTATTTCTTATTGCCATTAGCTTTTAGTAAAGCTGGCCATGAGAGTTTATACTTGCAGGGAAGAATACACACAGTAAGAGCCCCATACTTAGGGTTGCTCAGCCTATGCTTGTATGAGCCCCAGGGAGTTGCAGGATGAAACTAGAGAGAAAGTCAAGAAAATAAGAAAAGCAATCAAAATGTCATATCCTAGGGAAACATTAATACCCTACATCTTTAAAACTCCGTGCGTGACTGTGTGTGTGTGCATGTGTGTGTGTTTGTGTAACTGCAGAATGATTATATTGTTTCACTACTAATCAATAAAGTTTTATAAAGACAAGAGTAGTAATATGATCCAGAACTCAAAAATAATATTCAGACATATCTGACTGTAAGAAGTTTGGTAATCAAAATGATCTAATGATTATTTATATTGAGACAGGATTTTTAGAAGCAGAAGTTGTGACTAGGCCATAAAAACTATAACTGCGGACTTCTGGAAGAACATGGTGGATAGATAACAGCAGCTATGGAGGCTCTCTGAGATAGCTAGCTTAGATTCCAGGAATGGTATGGTGTGGGGAGTCCTAAGCAGGGGGAGATATACCCTGCAGACCTAGGAACAAACTAAGCTGAAAGAAACCAACTGGAAATGCAATCCTGGTGCTACGACTAGAACAGCTAAGGTCTCAGTGCCAAAGCTGCAACCCACGCCTCTGGAAACCACGGCTTGAATTTCTTGTCACTGCTGCTGCATTGTATCGGCACAGCAGGGATAGAGACGTGAAAGCTCTGAGAGTGGGAATCAGTGAACTCAATTGAAAGCAGAGGGGGCTGGGGATTTAGCTCAGTGGCATAAGCACCTGCCTTGCAAGCAGGCAGTCGTGAGTTCGATCCCTGGTACCGGTAAAAAGGAAAAAGACAAAAAAAAAAAAAAAAAAAAAAAAAAAAAAAGAAAGCAGAGCTGGCAGTGAGCCCTGCAATGACCTGTGGTGAGTGAGGGATGGGAACCCTTACATAGACTAGGAGGCTCCAACAGAGGACATTTTGGAACTGGGCAGACTAGCCGGACAGGATGCTGCAGTGACTTTAGTCGCACATTTCCCTCTCAAGCAGGATTGGTGGGGAGTGCTTGACCTGGGTGATGCCCCAGACTAACTCCCAGTAGGCTAGCCCAAATCAAGTCCCTGTGCCTGGCAGTGCACCCTAATGCAGTGAAGCCTTCAGCAGGGTGACTGACCTGGATGGAGGGCCCAGAATAGGCTGCCCAGGTCTGTGTCTCCCTAGTACACTGCAGCGGGTGGGAACACCTAGCTGGTGTGATTCAAACAAACTGTAACTGACAAAGAAAGAAACTGGGCCTCCTATATACGCTTGTATGGAAGGAACAAAAAGTATGGGAAGAGGGAGCAACAAGAAAGGGTCCTCAGTCCCCAATCCTGAGAACACTGATCCAGGAAAGGTAAATGCAAAGGAGAATGAGGACAGAAAACATGCAATATCAGGCATGGCACCGATAGACATAAATCAATATCTCCAGGCTTCATAGAAGAGTTCAAAAGTGAAGTATTTAACCGAGTAAAGCAAGATATAAGTAGAATAGTTAAAGAAATGCTAAGCACCTCCCAAGAAAAAACAGATGGTGGAATGGAAGAACCGAAAAAAAGGGTGGAATTGTTTCATGGAGAAAACAGAGAAAACATAGAATACATGAAGCAGGTTCAAAGAGATTACCAGGAAACTAAAAACTCTATTGAAAACTGGCATAACAGCTTGAAAGAAACTAAGGATAGATTATCTGAACTGGAGGACAGATTTGTAATGCAGGAGCACGAAAGGAATAACTTCTTAAAAATAACAAGGAAACAAGCAATAACAATACAAAGGCTAGAAGATGATAAGAGGATCTGTAACTTAAGAATTAAGAATGTAAAGGAAGAAGCTGGGATACAAAGAAATGATCTGCAAAGGCTATTCACAGAAATAATCAAGGAGAACTTCCTTAATATGGGAAAAGGTAAAGATACTCACATCTATGAGGCATACAGGACCCCAGCCACCTACAACCCAAACAGAAACTATACCCAGGCATATAATAATCAAAATTCCAGAAATTCAGTATAAGAACAAAATATTAAAAGCTTTAAGAGACAAGAAACAGATCACTTACAAGGGAGCACCCATCAGAATTACAGCAGATTTCTCGGCACAAACCATCAAATCCTGAAGAGCGTGGAGGGAAATAATTCAAGCTTTGAAAGATAACAACCTCCAGCCAAGACTGATATATCCTGCACAACTGTCCCTAGAAATTAACAGAGAAACAAGGTGCTTCCAGGATAAAGAGGAACTAAGAGAATTTGCAACCACCAATTCAACTCTACAGAGAATCCTGCAGGACATTCTAAAAGAGAAAAATACCAAGATTCCAGAAACAGTGGCAGAGAGGCCACAATGGATGGAGCATAAAGCGAAATGAAGAAGACAAACTGACAACTAATGACAGAAAAAGAGCTCAACAGAAATGAGGCAGAGAAGGTTGGATGGTAGGAATAGCTATTTTGGAGAAAACAAGACATCATTATAGCTAGTGCTGATTTAATGTCATCTTGTTTTGAAGTCCCATCAAGCTTTTGTTCCTCTGTCTCCAAAGGTATTAACATGTTGTATCTTATTGGATTTTATTATATGTGATAATATAAACAAAAACTTTTATAGACAAGGAGATAATACAGAAACCATTGTTCATTTTCTGTTAATTGGTTCTAAAAACCCTGTAATACTGTCATTCTCTTGGATGGTTTTACATTGTCTTGATATGTTTGATGCTACAGTATATGAAGTTATACTCAAAGATTTCAAGGAAAGAGACACTATGGCAACTACTTTTATGTCAGGATATCTTGTGGTGAAACACTATTTTGCTTAAATGGTTATGTTCTGACCTGTGCTGTTTTGTTGTTATATCCTCTTTTATCTGAATCTCCTTTTTTATTATTTATTTTTATCTTTTTAACTAAGGGAAAAATAAATAACAAATAGCAGGATATATTATAGTAACCCACTTTGATTTCCTATTAACTTGATTTGAAACCCTGTATTGCTCTCACCATCTTGTTTTGACAGACTTTATTCTGTTTTGCTTGATACTACCAAGTTTGAGAGCATAGGCAACAACTGTGAAGACAATAAGATTCACTATGATGCCCATTCTGGTTTGACTATTATCTTTTTTTGAAGTCCTGTAATGTCTCCAATGTTTTGGTTTTATTGGTTTTGTTCTTTTCTGTTTTGTTCAATTTTATTATAAGTGATGATATAGGCAATTCTTTTTAAGATAGAAAGAGGCATTATGGTAACCATTGTTGATCACCTTGTATTCTGTTTTTACATTATGTACTATGTCCATCTTTTTTATTTGACTAACTCTGTTTTGTTTTATTGCCTCTGACGTTTGGTTTTATTTTCTTAAAAAAAAGTAATAAGAACTGGGGGAGTAATAAAACCCAAAATGTGTAATTGTCATTGTAAAAAAGAGAGGAAAAGAAAGTGCTCTAAAGGATATAACTGCATGTATATTTAAGCGTATAAGATAGATAACCATATTACTGAGCTTTTGTTGGATCATTGAACAGAACTGTTTTCAGTCTCACTGTTTGAATGTCCACTTTATATGCTTTAATTTTGTAACTTGAACAACTATTTCTAAGATGACAATATGTAATCTATTAATTAGTGATTTCCTATTGTTCATTTTTTTTTAAATTCGGTATAACTTGTACCCTTTTTCTGTTTTTTGGTTTTTTTTTTTTCCTTTTCTCCGTAAATAAAATTTTTTTAAAAACCTCTAACTGCTTGTGGGAAGACAATAACACATGGTGGAAGGACCTGAATACAGGCTCACTCTGCCCCCTTATCTGTGCTTTTTGTCCCAGGAAGGTGACCTCGATGGGCTGCATCTGAAAACTCATTTTCTTTCTCACTACTGAGAATAGGAACAAGCAAGATATTGAAGGGCAGAAAGAAGGTAGGGCCAGCTGTTTGTTCCTTTGCCTTCTTTGTCCTTTACCTTAGCTACAGGTTGGCAGTGGCCTTTTCCTGAAGGCTATGTGGCCTATGACCTGGCCCACTTTAGAATTGGTATCTAGTTTTTCCTTTCATCTTTCCAGATTGAAGGATGAAAGTAGTTCCCAAACATTATTAGCTGCAATATGCATGATGATGCTTTGGTACTTTTCCTCAACCACTTTATAAATATCTTCTTTATTAAATTCCCTCATCATCTGGTTTGAACATGTGCCATCACTGCCTCACCAAATGCCTGATGAGCTATGTTGTGTCTTTGCACAATTAATTAATTAAATTTTTTAGCCTCCATTCTTCCCTTGCAAGATGAGATAAAAACATTTATCAATGCCTCTTCACAGGCTTGTGGGGAGATTTAGTGAGTGAATGTTGAGTTTTATTTCCCTAGCCAAATCTTTTAGAAAGTGACCAGAAAAATGTTGTGTGCAGAAGTGACACCTTGTCCTTCCTTTGAATAAGAGACATTCTCCCATGGAACGGAATTCCCACATGGACTCCTGTGGTGGACAGAAGCCAAGCAGTACTCTTAGAGCACAGCACATGGTGAATGCTGAAAGCACTGTATATGTCTGTGGAAAACATGCAGAGAAAGCAGGTTGATATAGATGAGATGCCTAGACCTGAGTATCACTAGTTTGAATAACTCTCAGAACTTTGCTTTTGTAACACACAAAACCTATTGGCTAAGGCATCTGGGAACCAAAGAACAAGACTATTTCTATAGTGAGGGGAACCACCCTTTAAGTAAACAATGTGGGTGACATGCTTAATTTTAGCATTTGGGAGGCTGACACAGGAAGATCACCATGAGGTCAAGACCAGCCTGGCTGGATAGTGAATTCAAAGCCAGTCTGAACTACATCATGAGATGACCTGTATGGGAAAAAAAAAAAGTGAATGGTAATAGCACCACAGATCCAGGTCAATAAATATTTGTTGAATTTTCTCCCTCCATATATAGCTTTGTGCTAGGTACATCAGAATATGATATTTATTTATTTAAGTCAGTGCAACTTGAAGTCAAACGAAGAATAATCAGTGCAGTTTCCTTTTTAACATGTCAGTTAATTTTTGCACCCATGTAAATCGCTAGGTAAGAATTTTCACATCTTTTCCTTAACATAGAGACAGCATTTGCGATTTAATTTCCAAGACACTTCTTTCTGATATGCGGCTTTCTCATACTGTAGTAGTAAAAGCTGGAAAAAAGACTGATTGCACTTCTGTGCTTCCCCACTCCACACAGGCTTTTGTGTGTCTTCCTCCAGGTTTCTTTACGCATACAGAAGATGCTGGCTGAACAAAAGGAAACACTCTTGGTTGACAGTAATTCAGCAATGGGAATCTGCAATGGAGCCACTGAGTACCTCCTTCAGGAAATTACGTGCTCAAGTACTTTCAACAAATTCACAAATTAAGCAGATCAATAGGTGCAATCTTGAAAGATAATCAGCAACACAAGCGAACTATCCACATATAAAAAGACTAAACTGGTGAAGGCCAGAGAAATGAAACACCATACCCCCCCCACACACACACACATGCATGCACATCAGTGAGACAGAACGAAAGTCTCTCACGGTGCAGCTACTTCAGTTAGGAGAGTTGAATTCATCTAGCTTTAGCTGTTAGTTTTTCCAAGACTTCTCCATTATTTGTTTTCATATTCTACCAAGTGGAATGGGGAAAGCCCTGGATAAAACATTAGTTTTTATAGGAAATCTGTTGTGTGTGTGTGTGGCTCTATAAATGGGACCAAAGATTTTTAGACAAGGCATCAAATTTAGTGAAATTAGAAGATTTATTGAAATCTTCAAATGTAACTAGAAATAATGTATAAAGAAACTGTAGTCAATAGCCGTGTTCATCATAAAAGTGCTGACTTGCTGCAAGTGTTAAATAAATTTCACTGTTACAGGATGTCTCACATGGTGGAACCCTTCAGGAATAAAACAAGCTCCCTGCTGCTTTTAACTTGAGACAAGAATGGTGGCATCAGCCACTATGAGATCAGCCTCAACTAAAATTAAGGAGCTTAAAGCTCACCTAAAGAAAAGTGTACAGCATGCATGGTGAGGGCACATAATCTGTTTTAAGGATGATGCACAGCTGCAGAATTGCAAGCAGTGAATTTCCTTCTCACGGAAGGCAGAGCTGTTTTGGCTACTTGAAGGAACTGAGATTTCTCAGCAAATTGTAGACATGACTTCTGAATGACCTTTCATCTTTTCCACACAAACCTAAGAAAACAGAAAGTTCGAAAATTTTGTACATGAATATGTAGACTGGGAACTCCTATAATCTTCCTCTATTCTCCAGAAGAGAAATGTATTTTGTTTTTCTAAAAAAGGAAAAAAAAGCTACTTATTTGATAACTCAACAGGAATAACACAGAAAAGTGATAAAAAAAAAAAAAACATGGAATCTTTTAGTAGCTTTCTAGTAAAACTAGCAATCTAAAGAGAGTAAACCTCAAGTAATTTGTAGGATAACCATAAAAGACTTTTATTCCCAGGAAGCCTCATTTTGGCTTCTTAACAGAGATGAGGAAACAGTACCAAAAAAAAAAAAAAAAGAAGAAGAAGAAGAAGAAGAAAAAGAATTTTATTACATTTGCCAAACACCATGGCAAATCTTTCTGAGTGGGGAACCAAGAATTTCCTATTCCTTAAAATGGGGTGACAGTACAGTCCACAGAGATCACTGCATGGTATAAGTGCTCTCAATAGTAGAATGCATAAATCAATAGCTTTTTTGTTTTCAAAATTTCAAAGTGACAGCTGGAGTACAGGCAATGATCAGAACTTAGTGAGAAATAAAGATTAAGGTAGAACTACATAGATCACATTTTTGTCACCTCCTCTGTATTCTCATTCCTGTATCTTCAGGAAGGATACAACATAAAGTGATTGGTCTAATTCCAGGCATGTATGACCAGCGTGGTTCCTCAGAGGGTCCCTAATGCATGCAAGGCCATGCAAAGATGTGATTTGTTATGCTTCTCCCATGCTTTACAGGTATGCAACATAAGGAAGTAGTCAATCTGTCTCAGATATGAACCCTTTTCATAGTGACCCCAGACTCTGTTATACCAATCAGAATGTAAGAATATCTCAAGACTGAATTTAGGATTTAAAGAAAGTATCTATAGGACTTGAGAGAAGTCCTGTGCACTGCAGTCTGGGGACAATTCACGTGACAATAAAGGGATTCTCTGCTTCCTGTACCATTCTATTTGGAGAATGTTGAGGGAAGAAATTAATAGGGCCTAGGGTGGGGT
This sequence comes from Cavia porcellus, assembly GCF_034190915.1. Classification (NCBI taxonomy): domain Eukaryota; kingdom Metazoa; phylum Chordata; class Mammalia; order Rodentia; family Caviidae; genus Cavia; species Cavia porcellus. The sequence goes on from NW_026947484.1 coordinate 149,483,919, forward strand.
CCGAGGACTACTTTTTATCTGGCAATACTATTAAAACCTTGCTTGAATACACTTCACTTGAATTTCCTTTGCCATCCAGGCCACAGACACAATGCTCTGGGTACAAAGTGCACAAAGCAGATGAAGATTGCTTCTGTGGAATATTCGCTTTGTGAGGTGCACTGGGGGCATCTTAACATACGTGGAGATGTAGAGAGAGGAAGCCGGAGAAAGGGAGAAGGAAATGAAAATCAAACGCCATCTTTCTGCTTTATATGGTTTGGTAGAGAATCTCCCTTTCAAAAAGTCACTTAAAGCTGAAAGAAAATGTGAAGAAAAAAAGCCAGGAAGAACAGTTACATGAAGCCAGCAGAGATGGTCAAGATGCAGCTACTGAAAAGGGAGGAAAACCAGAAAAGCCTGTAATTCCGTCCTCCCACTCAGGATTTTAAATGATGATTTCTACTTGCCATTAACAAATGTCAAGATCTTATGAATACTAAAGGGAAAGAGGTACCAAAAGTGAGACACCAAAACCACTTGTAAGAAGTTCATATTGCATAGTTTTTGTTTCTGTACTACTGGAGCAATACTGTGTGATCTTCTTAAGAGGTTATGACGCTTCATATTGGAAAAATCAATGCCGGGTTTTCAGGGAGAATTGGAGTACTTTGAAAGCAACTTGAATTCTTTGCTCACATTCCTCAGCATGAAGCATGATTTGATGTGGTAGGAATTCAAGTGTTGAATGATCAGAGTAGTAATAATAATGGCTTTAAAAATCATACTGTTGTATCTCAAGCCATATCAACCCTAATAAAGGTAACTCGATTGCTTCAAATGTAAAGTTGGTCTTATTTTTGATGCAGCAAGAAGGTCTGTGGGCCTTAATGAGGTTCTGCAAAAGATGACAGGTGGGAACAAGCGAATTTACACAGGAAATTTTGGATCAATGAGAAATGCGGCTAAGGAGTATTGACTTGAGATTTTTGTAGGGTTTGGAGGTCAAATGGAAACCAGATGGCTAAAAGAATTGTAAAATATTTGCTTTACAATCTGATAGTTGTGAGGGGGGTAATTTGTGTATATAGCTAGCATCTCCGCTGTCCTTCTGCTGAGTGTATATCCCAGAGAATGCTCATACTGAGCCCTAAGGGAGCACGTGAGAGATTGTTCATCATGCCTGGTTTTACAACAGAGGAGATTTTGAGGCAGCCTAGGAATTCATCATGATGAGAATGGATAAACAGGTGACTAAAATGGGGTGTATGAAGATTGGAGATCTGTAACTCTACGGATAACAGAATGTACAGAACTCAGAGATATGGCATGGAGTGAAATAAAAAAGAAAGTACAATCCTATTTTCACATTTTAATTCCCCAATGACACTATTTATTTTGTAAGAATACATTCACATAAAACAATGAAACACATTAGTGTGGGTGCCTGTCAAACGGTGTTGGAGAAAAGTGGAGATAAAGGATAGAGGGAAGAAATAGAATGTCTAGAAGGTCATAGAAAGAGAAGGCTACTGTTGCTAAAATGCACTATCAAATCAAGAGTGTAACTCTTCTCTGCTTTTAAAGATGGAGATACCTTTTTAAAAAAACAAAATGTTTTTCATATTTGCTTCTCAAGATTCCTTCAGAAATAAGTGAAAACAAATCTTTTTGAGTGAGAATAACAGAAAATGACATCACAGAATGGACAGAGAGCAAGACATGAGCTAACACGTCTTTCTGATTCCAGGCCCATGAGGTCCAGGCGCCGGTGGAACCGCGGGGATAGGGCTCAGTGTCTGGTAAGAGCACACGAACGTAGCAGTGAAGAAGGAGGTGAGTGTTAACATTTGTGTAGTGACCTTCAATTTAGAGAGAGTAACTCCTATCTACACATCGGGCTGGAGTTGTGACTCTTACAGGCAAAGTGGGAGAATATCAAAACCATGCCATGTGCAACAGAGAGGGCAGGAGGAAAAAAATGTGCTTCCTGCTTCTCCACCCTGTTAGCTCTCGCAGTTCTGACAGATGTTTTCCTTCTGACTCTCATCTTTGCTTCCCTCTATGACCCTTCCCCTCATACTGATTTTGTTTTTAACTTTCTTTGACTCTCAGTCTCAGCCTCTTGACTTCCTTGTAACTAACACCATATCCCTGCTGGCATGGCATCCACTTGAAGATTATTGCTTTGCACTGGCATCTGAGAACTTCCTCCTCTCCTGACCCTGACAGCCACCATTCAGTGCTGTATATTTGGAAAAGAGAGGAAGGGCAGCGGCTCCTACACAGAAACATCTGTGTAGGTGCCCGATTCCTCAGATCCACTTGAAATAATTTTCTTTATACTCTGCTGGCTATGATCATGGGTCTAATGTTGCTTTTTAATGAAAACCACCTTTAGATTTAGGGAAAACCACATTCATATTGATATAAGGCTTTCTTATGTGAGATCTGAATGTTTTTGCCCAGGTCTACAAGAAGTCATAGGCCACGGAAAAGACAATAACCTGTGTAGACTGGACCTTTGGGGCAGTAAACTAATAGGGAGCCGTTTATAATTTAGCACTGAACTGCCCTCCTTATATGACCAAGGCAGGAATTTTCTTTGGATTGAGTATCTGTTTCCTGTTCTGATAATTAGCACCTGCTCCAAATTTGGATGAGAATGCCACGTGCAGGGCCAGCATCTGGTGTCCCAAGCCAAAATGAGCTTAGAAGACTCCATATGCGATCAGAAACGAGGAAACTTTCTTGGCTGAGGTTTTCATTAGGCAAATGAAAGCTTTAGGGTTTCATTTTACTTCAAAGACGGGATCCTTCAAGCAGTATATCCTGTTGCGCTGGTAGTGATGATATTATATTAATAGCCATGAGGAACTGGAGCTGAAGAATGGAAAACAAGCTGTCCACTTCCTTGCTGTCAAATGGGCAGTGCCAGAGGTTTTTATGAAATTTAAGATGTGATTAAAATATTCCTGAAGTTCTAAGAGAGTTTCTCCAAAATATAAAATTGTCACTTTAGGACAGAGTCAATTCTGCAAATATTTCAGTAACCAGAGTTAACTTACATATACTGTTTAAGCAGAAATACAGATTAATCCCCTTTTTACAAGCAGCTACTGACTCTTGGACATTTTATTTTATTTTGACTTTCAGTGAACAATTTTCAGTCCGTTCATTAAAACAGATTGATAGAGCTTTGGAACATTCTGTGCTTTAGTGTATCACTGCGGTACACAGTTTACATCCGAGCTCTACCACTTTTGTGTTGTTGTGTTAGGTGAGTTTTTGGATAAATTTGTATGCCTATGATTTGCCTTCTGCCTGTTTCGTTCAGCTCCTTTCTCAGCCCCTCTCCTGCTGTTCTCTGTCTCTTGTGGATCTACATCTGCCAGACTTTGTTTCTCCTGGATGTCATGCTGGTTTGCTCAATGGAAGCATGGCCGGAGAACCACACTTCACTTGCCACTTGGGAGCATCTGAGTTCCCTCAGTTGTTTCGGGTGACGTGAGCTGTCTTCCCCCAGCTGTATCCAAGGAAGCCCTGTGTACTTCCACGTTTCATGAACTTACCATAGACCTGATACACAGTGAAGGACTTTCTCTCTTTGTTCTTCTAAGAAAAAAATGGCTGTGCTTGCTGCCAATGTCCAATCTCAAAGTTTCCTTTTCCTCTGTGGCTTCTCAGCTACCCCACCTCCTGTGTAACCAGTTTTGTCTTTCATTTTCTTTCTGTTTGGACTGTCCAGAAGGGATTTTGTTTTCCTTTTCCAATATCACCTAATACAATGAATACATATATTATTGTGTTTAAACTACACAAAATTGGGAGTACAGGATCACTATCCCAGAGGATAAAAACAGGATATAAAATTCTGTGAAATTAAAAGTGTATGTATGAGTTGTATATGTGTGCATACATGTGTGTGTTTTTAATGGCATCAGTGATACAAAATAGTGGTTATTGCACATGAACTGTGTACTGTAGTCTCTAGTGACACAAAATCACCATTCTTCCTTCTCACACGTATTATAAAATATTATTGAATTCATATGTTCTCCTTAGCAGAAAACCTTGCTTAAAAGAAAGAACCTTGGTGAAAAGAAGTAAGCAAACTGCCAGTCATCCCTGTTCATCTAAACATTGTCCTCTACTCCCAAGGACTCGCTCCCACTTCTCAAGAACCACCCATCATATGTCCTCCATGTCATTGCTTCTTCACTCTACTGCCCTGTAACTTCAATCTTTTTCCTTCCTCCTTTCAAACATGGGCATACAAAACTCCCCTCACTAACAGCTCTTTGGCTTGGCCCTGTGTTACTTACCCTGTGATCTTCCATGTCTGCAGTCCGCTCTGTGATTTCATCTCCCATTTGCTTCCCAGTCTGGGGTAATCTGGCTTCTGACTTTATGACTGGCCTTCTTTCAATCTGGATACTAATGATCTGGTTGCTAATTCCCTAATTCCCTCACCTCAGGATAGCTCACTCCATTTGGCACTGTTCTTGACTCACCCCTCTAACTTTCATCGTCACTCTGGTTATAAATCAAACTGTTTTTGCCTCCTCGGATGCTCCTGCTTTATCTCTATCTTTCCTTTAAAAGTTGGTATTCATTAGGATTCTGTCCTGGCCCACTGCTATTACTATTGGACATACTCTCACCAGAAAGTCTCACTCATTCTCTGAGCTTTCAAACATTACTTAAATGTAAAAATCCCCATATGCATATTTACAACACGGTCTCTCCAGATGTTTGGAGTCATTACCATAAAGTCTGCTAACCATCTCTAATACATTTTCAAAAGAACTGATCTCATCATTGTAACCTTCCAAACTGACTTTTCCACGTGGACTCTGTTATTTTACCATATTCGGAGCATGTGAAGCTTCGTACCTAGGACTTGAAAGTTTTGCATAGTTCTTTTCTGTCCTTCAGCACCAAATGTATTTGTGTTGTACATATTTCTTGGCTGGTACCTCTTCTCAATCTTTACTATCATTATCGTGGCTCCACTCGAGTCTTCCCCTTCTCTTAACAACTGCCACCCTACTAGTGATCTCACTGTATACAAGGCTCTTGCTTCACTCTCAAGCTTGCTGTGTTCCATGTCTCCTTCTACCTGGGTCTCAGCATCATGAGCTTTCTAAATTTCCATACACACGCCATGCTTTCTTGCTCTAAACAGCATTGTATACACTATTGCTTCTCTCTGGACTGTTACTGCTTTCTCATTACTTAGTTGATCCTTACCCAAACTTCAGCTTATGCCTCTATTTAGATGTCATAAAGGAAACCTTCTTCATCCTATTGTCCCATTCTCTTCACTGTAAAATAGCATTTGGTTCTGTTGTGAGCATAAGACTTTGGTTAGCACCCATCTCCTCAATCCGCCCATAAACTCCTTACGAGATCTGTGTTCAATTCTTCATAATTAGCTGAGTTCTAATACATAAAGGACACTCAATGATTATTTAAAACAAAAGTTAATAAGCAAACCAACAAACTCAGATAATACAACTGCTACAATAGAATCTGGTGGAGCTTAATGGGGGTGATTTTGGAACGCTGAAACCTCTGCAGTTCATCCTATCTGATTTTTTAAAAAGTATCTAAGAACTCAAAGAGACTTCAGAAATACTACCTTTGTGCCTCTACTATGAAGCTTTGTTTTTCTGTGGTATAGGGTCCCAGAGCACCATGATTCTCATGGTCTTGCCCTATGCAGTATGAGGGTAATGTTTTCACTCTCTCATCCTTGGGTTCTTTACTGTTTTTCAGAATACATCTTTCTTTTTTTTTCTCATATTGTCATAAGAGGAGCAAAAAAGTATTACCATAAACAGTTTCACAATTCAGAAAAATGGACATTTTCAAGCAATTGGAAGTTAAACTTGTGACAGTTTATCCACTGAGATTCGTGAGAAACATACACCAAAAGAAGTCAACAACAAATGTAAGATGGAAGTTATATGGTACTTGTGCTGGCTGTTTCAAGCTTTGTACTTCTTATCACCCATGGATTTGGTAGAAAACTGAAAGGTGGCACAACATTCTAAAGGTAATCCAGTACCTCTCACTATTAGAGAAGTGAAATGTGTCAATTTTAAGGAAACTCAACCCTGTCCAATTCATTGTTTTACATAAGCCTTCTAACATGAGGCTAAACTGAACATATCTGAGTGTAGGATGAAAAACAGAAAAATCACTTTGAAAGGAAAAGTACTGGAACTTGAGCAGAAGGATTCTTTCTCCCAAAGAAATCTGCTTAGGATTCTGAGGCTTATAATCAAAAGTATAACCACCAACTAAAATGAAACCTAGTTGGTTCTAGTCCTTCCACTGACATTCTTATCTTCTAATGACTTTCATCACGCATTAGCAACTGTTTCTAGAACTGTTTTCCTTTTATAAGGAAGATCTATTTTGCCATTATTATATCAAAATCTCAAGCAAAGGGTCAGTACGATATGAACCAAGTGCACCTCGTTATCATATCCTACAACTACCTATCCTTCCTTAAAGACAAGCTATTTCAAAGTTTCTACTGAATGATTTTCCTTTTTGTTCATTTTTTTCTTTCTTTTTCATTTTGGCTTGTCTTTATTGCATCTAATCCAAGAATATCTAAAATGAAATGTTTTCTATGGTCTTGTATAATACATTTATAAGGTGTGTATCTATATATATATGTATATATATATATATATATATATATATATATATATATTTCTGGATATTGGTGTACAGCCATGCATAAGGCAACTTCTTAAGTGTTTAAATAATGAAACAATTTACCGAGTTCCTGTTGTTACATAAAAGTTGTTGTTGTTGTTGTTGTTTTTTTTGTTTGTTTTTTTTTTAATATCTACCCCAGGAATGAATAACAGCCCGAAAGAGACCTGGAAGAAAAGGAAGTTATATTGTCAGGGCAGGAGCCAGCATAGGAAAAAAGATTGCTGGCCCCTCCCTGTCCTCTTGGGAGACACAGATGAAGAAAGAGCAGCCTGTGATCCACAGAAAAGGACACTGAGTCAGATTCTTCAGGTGATTAAAAGGCACAAAGGAAAAAAAAGAAAAAAGTAAGGTATGGGCTGAGAACCAAGATAGATTATAAAGGAAGCACATAGAAAAGGAGAGTCTGCTAGAAAAACTGTTGGACTTTTTTCCCCCGTCTTCTGTTGAAAAAGAGCCATAGAAAAACTGGAATAGAAGTGCTTTTATCTAAAAAGAAAAAAATGAATGCATGCAATTTCTGGGTCATCAGAATAGCTCAGCAGCCTTTCCCTTCCCGCCCTCCCAAAGCAAATGGGCTCTTGATCCTGAGTGGCTCTTTTTATCTGGAGAAGTTGGAAATACTTTGACCTGGGACTGGAGAGACCAAGAAGTTCCCCCACCCTGCCTCTAAAGAGCAACAGCCTGGGAGTAATCGAGGCGTTGGGGGTTTGATTTCCTCACCAGTAGTTCTGTGCTGGGATCTGCAAGATGTTATCAGGAGTTCTGAAGGTGCAGGAGAAAGTCAGTCAGTCTCCGGGCCTGTTTTTCCTCACCTGTAATACAAATTAGGAAGCCCCTCGCTTACTCTACTGATCTCAAAGGCTTTCCCAGCTGTTTTAGCATATCAGAAACATCTTTTATAAATCCCAAAGGCCTAAGTTTAAAATAGTAATTCTGACCCCAAAATTCCTTTCTGTCGGTGTCCAACTCAACACTTTTATGAACAACTCCAAAAAGACTCTTCGAACAACATGAGTCCAAGAGGTTAAATGGGAAACAGAGTGTGAATTACTTAGACAGCTATTTTATAAACAAACACCAGCGAGGACTGAACTCTGTGCTGACTTGGCAGTGACTTAACTCCAATTTCCTGCTCCTTCCTACTCCTTCTTTCCAGGACCTACAGCATTAAGTCCTACAAAGAGTCCCGCTGAGTGTGACCTCTCCTCCCTCAGATCCTGACAGGAAGAACTGCTTTGTGTCACATTTTGACTGACTCCTGAGTGATATTGGATTTGTCCATGTTGCTCAGCCTGAAAGATGGTGGCACTAATCCTAAAGGACAATAAAGAGTTTTTTTCAAAGGAAGTGACTTGCAGACAAACAGAGCAGAATGTCATCTAATGAGAGAACCTAAAGGATCTTCTGAGTGACAGCTAGAAAGAGGCCTGTCAGTCAACCCTAGGGGCTCCCCACACCTGCGGCCAGATTCTGTCAAGGGGACCTTTCCTAACCCATTGTGATGCAAAGCTGTGACTCAAAAGCCAGCATCTCCGGAAAGCTGTTCCCTGGCCTGCGCGGGCCCAGGTCAATTGGGGGCAGTCCTCAGCGCAGCAGGCTTTAAGGAGCACCTTAGGGTTCAGAACAGACATTTCCCTTTTTCTGCCTTCATGTAGCAGATCTCCTCCTGCAGCCTTGGCTGTGATCTCCGCTCCTCGCACACTCCGCCTTGGCCATCTGCCTGGTCTCCTGCTGGCCTCATCTGTAGGAGCTGCGCAGCTCAGCAAGAAACTGTTCTTCGTGTGCCCATCACAGCACTGGAAGAAAAAGAATACTGAGAAAGTTGCTGAAAAGCAAAAGCAGCTCTTGTCGGAATGCCAAATTTATTCTTCTAAGGGCTCCTGATTTTACAAAAGAAAATTCCCCCAAACCAAAAGTTAAAGATTAGAAAGCACCATGTCTTAAAATGGACAGATCTGGGTTTTGCCCACTACCTTGAAAAACATGTAAGAATCATGAGAAATTCCCCTCACACACACACACCCTTTGAGGCTGATTGGTTTTTCAGACACCAGTTTGGTAAGAGTTCCCTGGATAAAGATTCAGAGCGATTACTTGTTGGATATGATATACAAATGTCTTCCCACCAAGATAAAAATATTTAAGTGTGCAGTACTCTGTGTGACTGCTATTACTTATTCTGGAATTACTGTTTTATTTGATAATTATGTAACAGGATAAGATATACGAAGACAGCAGTCCTGATGTGTAAATAGGCAGATCATTCTGGTAATTATATCTGTTTATCGGAGACCTGCTGCTTTATTGATGTTTGTTCTTTGTAATGGGGTCAATATTTCTTGCTTTGTGCTAGAAATAAGCATCAAAATTCCACTCACCTGTGACACCATTTTGATATGAAATATATTTAGTGTTAATAGACTGATAAAGCTTGAACTATAAAACAAGTGTGGAACATATATGTTCTACAATCAATTGGACAAGCCTTAAAAATTAGGAGGCCTATTAAATGCTTGGTCACTCCAAGTAAGTGCTCTATCCATTATATCCTTAATTATTATTATATATCAAGATATGCTTTTTGAGAGTGTTAAAGGAAGGGTAAAGATTTTAATGAAGTGTCGGTTCTTGAAGCTTATACAAATCAAACACTGTGACGACTACTTGAACTTACAACTTAAATGTCTTTTGTAAATTTATGCAAGTGAGTTCAAATTTTAATAGGATAAGCTTGTTTTATGGCCTCAAGAAATAAAGGATGGATGCTGCTGAGTTTACAGTAGGTATTTAACAAATATTTATTGATTAAATGTTGACTAAAAAAAACAAGGAAAAATAAAGTTTATTAGGCCATAACCATGACTGAAATAATCATTGGATCTTGTATATTTTAAGTTCCAGACATAATAAGGAAACTTTTATATACCTTCAGTAATTTTCTCCTTAAAAATAATTTTTCTAGGCTTTAATTATTTAGAGGAAAAATTAAGGCATAATTTATATCTGAAAATGAGAAAACAACCCCTTATTTTTGGTTCTAAAATGGTCTACAGAGCAGTAAGTTCTTAGCAGAACTAAATCCTGTTCAGAAAGTTCAGAAATATATATATATATATATATATATATATATATATATATTTGCTTCACTTTTGGTTTGTTTTTGTTTTTGCTTTTTTAGTTAAAAGTTTTTGTCCTGCTCATTTCTATGTAATCAGGATCAAAAGCAAAAACCACCAAAAAATACAAATGTTTCCAAAACTTGAATTAAGAATTTTAATAAGATCCTTGTGTCTTATATTCATAAGCAAAATCCAGCTATTCTGAAACTCAAACATGTAATGTAACTGTTGTTATATAGTGTTATTTTTACAACTTCAAGATCTTTGGTGAGTGGGGCTGGGGATTTAGCTCAGCGGCATAAGCACCTGCCTTGCAAGCAGGTGGTCGTGAGTTCGATCCCCGGTACCGATAAAAAAAATAAATAAATAAATAAATAAAAATCTTTGGTGAAGGTAAAGTCAACATGGTGGCCTCTGGATACTCTAGGCCCTCTGCATTTTTGTTTCAGTTTTGCCTCAACTAAATACAAATCTTGAGGAAATTAATCCTTCATGTGTGAAACAAGGTTAGAACGGATCATCTCCCATGATTCTTCTGATGACTACTTCAGAGATGGGCTGATATCTCCCTTCACTAACACAGCCCAAATGTTTTTTCTCTATCAAGTGCATCCATGTGTTAATAACTTACACTAAGGTTTTACCTGCATCTTCTTGTTTAACAGATGATTAATAATGGCATTTTCCAAGTGAGGAGGCTTAGGGATGTTAACAAATCTGCTTAACATCTCACAGTTGATGGGAGATGCGCAGTTTTGGCCACACATTCTTATACCAGTCTTCCACTAAAGTTGTCTGGGACTGAAGGCACCGTAACATAGGGAAGCATTTAAACACAAGAGCATCACAAGTTCAGCTCTCCTCCGGGAACTGGGCTCTGAGACAGGGCCCAACAAAGCCACGTTCATTCAATACTGTCTTGAGTACAGGACAGGAAGGAAACAAAGCAGAAATGGAGGAGGGGAGACAGTTAGGTGCAGTTCAGCCTCCGCACATGTCCCAGCTGCCTGTCCTACTGCAAATTCTAAAACTGTGAACACTCAACATCATTCTGAGTTCAAGAAAGAGCCTTCCATATTTGCTCATTAATTAGTAACTAGATATAAAAAGCTCTGGAAAGACAGTGTGACTTTGGTCAAGGCAGATCAGCACAATCTTGCAAATCTCCATATAGGCCCAACTTCTGAGGGATGCCAGTAGGAGACCTCCTAGAAGCTGAGGGAATAGTCTTTCCTGTTGGAAAACGACCATCATAGCATCCAAAAATGGAAAGAAATGCAAAATAAAGACAACCTGGGGTATGTCTAAATAAATACAAAAATACTTAAACCACAGTGTGTGATCTGGTTGGCCTCAGGAGAGAGGAAATTGGGGCTTGAGTTTCTAGTACAATAGTAAAAGAAGTGAGTTTGATAGGGATCCTTTTATCTTATTTATTTATTTATTTTTATCTCTGGAAAATGTTCACATAAAGCCTTGTGGTGGTTAATCTTGGTTGACAACTTGATTGTTTGAGACACCTAGGAGAAATCCACCTCCAGGTGTATCTATGTGATCATGCAGACATAACCTCAGGACTATATCTGGTCTTGGCCCATCTTCTTGGGGTTCATGCCTGCTCTAACCTGGAAGCAATGAGTGAGACAGTTTTACTCCATCGTGACCTTCCTCTATATTTCTGCCTAGGAGCCAGTTAACCATGAACTGAAACCTCTGAATCTGTGATCCAAAATAAACCTCTCCGCCTTTAAATTGAGGTCTCAGGGGAAAAAAAGCTGACCAGTACAAATCTTTAACATCTGTATGTAACATATGAAGGTTAAATTTTGATGATGCAAATGTTATTGCTGTACTACTCTACGGCTGAACAGGGCAATGTCTTCATCCTATTGAAGGCTGAACTTCAGTAAGGAACACTTAGGATAAATAACTATTGGACTGGTTAATCCAAGAAAAGAAAGTACTGCATAATTCTTCCTCTGTTAATTTATTTATTTATTCATTGTAATGTAGCAAGAATAACAATGCTTGAGGTCAGATCAAATCTCTATTATATGTATTGATAAACCATTCAAATTCCTGCTGTTATATGTATGTATGCCTAATACATACATATATGTATATATACATACATAATTATCTGTGTGTTTGCATATATTTAACTTCAATGAACAAGAGATTCTTAAAGTGTAAAATGTAGGTTCAAATGAGTGAGATGTCTGGCTTATATTAGGTGCAGAGTAAAACTTATTTCCATGTAATTTTTCATCCACATATGCTAGATTCTGAGAATGTAAAGTTAAGGTATAGTACCTGCCCCCAAGAAAATCACATTCTGTGAATGGAAAGGCATGTTTTAAATTCAATTGTAATTCACTGCAGCAAACATTACAAGATAGGCATGAAGAAAATGCCAGAGGATCCCAGAGAATATTAAGTCTATTTCAACCAACAAGAGTTACAGTGTCTTCAAAGTTATATGCTTTTTGAATTGAAACTACAAATGAAAAGAAGTTTTAATCACAAAAGGGAAGCAAGGGGCTTCTAAGAAGTCGTGATATAAGTTCTTCTATTTTGTATGTGTAGTATTTTAGGTCATTTTTTGTATACTAAGCAACTATTTTCTAATCAGTTTTTACAATTTATCTTACTTGATGTGTTGGTACCACTTTTAAAAGGTTTCTAGTTGGTATCATTTTAAAAAGGTCTCTCAGTTTACCTAGAGATTAAACTGTGCTTGAAATCCTAGTGGCCCCACTTACTTCCTGTAAATGATTAGAAAATGTACTTACTGGTAGGTCCTAAACATCAAATTTATATTTATACGTATTTTGAGGATTGTTCTAAAGATTAAAATGTGTAAGACATTGAAAGCACCTAGAACCTGGTAAACATTCAAAGCTGTTATTTGTTAAAATTCCTATATTTAGTCAGTGTCATGCATGCAATAATGAAAGCTAAAGCAAAAGTCCAAAAGAATGGAAAGAGAATTGCTGGGGGAAAGGACTAGACAAGTAATTCATAAAGCGAATAATTAGTCCCCAGACACTGGTTTCACTATAATTATAGCATTCCTGGTGCCAATTTTAAAGCATCCATCCTCAGGAAATGCCTTGCGGGTAGCAAAGGAGATGGGGAAATGGTACACGGAGAACTGAAATTTAAGTGTACTTTTCCAAATGTCTCATATGTCTTTAGCTTTCCATATTATTTCAAACATTCTTTCCAGCTATAAACACTAAATGAAGATAACAGATCTCTGAGATGGCAAGAAAGTCCATGACAGAGTTTGAACTCTTTCAGAAACAAGAAGGCACTGCTATTGGAGTCTACATGTAACTCCTAGGAAGAAATAGTTTATTGAAATACGCAGAGGTCTCAGGTTAATTGTTACCTATATGTGCAGTGCCCGCGCAAACTGGGTGTTTTCAGATTACGTCAAATGAGGATTAGAATAATTCACATAAGCAATGACACAATAGGATTTTCCAGACTAGCATTCATCCACAGTCTGGTAGAAACCTCAGCTGTCACTCAAATTACTTTGAATTAGGAATTCCCCAAGGAGTGCCCTGTTTACTGCCTGATTCAGTAGTCCTGTCTACACACAATAACCTCCTTCTTTCTTTCCTGGCTTGGTAACTTGAATCTACAGATCATGTATCAGTTCTATCCTTTTGCTGACAGAGCCACAGTGAGTGCCCTGGTGCTGATACTGCTGCTGGAGCTCCGTATCAGGGAAGTAAGCTACCCCTCTCTCCCACCACCACACCAGGCTGGTCTCAGTATCCTGGTTTTCACCAGTATAAACTGGTTTAGGCATGGTAGTTCTGATTCCCTCTTCTTATTACCATGAATGGTGGTAAATCAGCAGTGTCCTACTAACATCACCTATGTGAAGAAGGGCTAATGTCCTGTCTCCAAGTTTGTGTTCCATTTGTCCTCTTCTATCTGGTGCAAAAACATTTGTGTTGCTTTGTGATATGTCTAAGTAATATGATGAAAAAAATCACATTGCCATCTGAGTTTCTCAGTGATACATTCATGTTATAAACATCAGTGATTGTTGGATATATCTCAAATAAATTTTCATGAGGCCATTAGAATGGAGAATGAGACTCCAAAGGCATTTTCCAAGGCAGATGTGCAAAACTATAAAGAGGAAAAAAAGAAAAAAGTGCAGCATGAAAAAAGAAGATGCAAGGATATGAAGGAAGATAAACAGTATTATATACCTGGTCCCAGCAATCTCCATATTTTAGCTCATTCTGCTAATTCTAGTACACGTTCTTAAAATCTGGCTTAATTAGGTTTATTGAGAAAGTGTTAACATTCTGCACTATCTGACCCAAAATGACCAAGCTATGATCTGAGTTTTTAGAAATCTTAGGAAAACTGAGACCATTCCCAATGAGGGAATTGGAATTGTCTAAGTACATTTATCTCAACAGCAAACAGGTTAACACATGATAAAGATTAAAAGAAGTTTCTGTAACTCTTTCTTCTCTCTAGAACTCTGGGAAAGTCACAAGAAATGAGAGTTGAAGAAAGCTTTCTGCACAGAACTCAACCTTTACACACAGTAATCCTGCCTGATTGATCACCTTTTATCCTTGGACCCAGATTATACTTCTGACAGTCTCTTTAAATTGAAACTTCACCTTAATAGTCATAATCTCATAAGCAAATTCATTCTATTTGTCTTTCAGATTTGTCAGGATCGGTCTGAATTTTTAATCGGTACCTTACCTCTTTTATGTAGAACCACTATGCTTTACATTTCTTTTGAAAATCATTCAGTTGATATTAACAGAGGCAGAGAAATATCATCTTAGAGAAACATAACAAATAGTTATCAAAATTCTCTAACAGCCAGCTTCCAACACAGTCACAGAATCAAGAGACCAAGATTGCCCATGTTCTTGAACAGTACTATTGTGCCAATTGGTATTTAGCCCTTTTATCTCCTTGCAAAGAGTTTGTAAAGACATAAATCTTGATAATATACTTTTCTTTTCTTTGAGCATCCTCTAAAATCCCAACAGTTCGCAAAGCACTTGCATTCACAAGTTTGTAAAAAAAATAGTGGCCTTTGTGTTTTTCAATGTGCGCAGTGCAAAATCTCATGTAATAATCTATGTTCGTAGCTACATAGTGTTTCTTATTACTAAACTGAAAACTCTCTGAGCTAGAAAATAATAATTATCTTATTTTCTGCACTTATATTGATGTGATTAGGACGTTTGATTATCATTTTTTAGTGAATTACAATATTTTTGTTTTAAATTTTCTAATATAATTGATTTAAGTAGCATAATTGTTTTAAATTTTATAACTTAATTGATTTAAGTAATAACTACTTAGTCAATATTTAGTCACTGCTTGTTTGTATTTGTTCACTGTTTTTAAAGTTTCCATCATTTTTAAGATAAAATTTATCATGCTTTTAAAAATAATTGATCTGTAGGTATTCAGAATTTTTTTTTTTTTCAAAAAGTAACATAAGAATAGAAGTCTGGAAATACAGAGAACTGTGTGCTATGCAATAATTTTGGTAAATTTGCAGGTAAATTTTGGACAAATCACAATCTCTTCATAAATTCTCCCATCTTCCAACTGTCATATGCCCATATTCAAGTAGACAAACTCTTAAGTGTTTTTAACTCTCAGATTTTACGATCCACTAATCCTATTTTGACAGTCTTGTAACTTTGAGAACAAAGTAGCTTAGGTTGTTCTTGAAAAATTTCATTAAACAATTCTAAATTTGTCACTTTTCCAAAGAAGCCTTCCCTGACCACACTATCTAACATTTTCTTTTTCACTAATGTGTCATTAGTCTATTTTACATTTTCTTTTCAGTTACCTACACAAGAGAGTATCTTCTTTAACTCTTGTACATTGTCTCTCTCCCAGCTTACTTTCATGAAAATAGGACCCATAGTGATTAGTTTATGAAGGTTACAGCAGTACAGAACAAGGACTTCCATATACCAGATGTCAACAGTTATATACTAAATAAATAAAGGAGGGAATTCTCATGAGTCAGCATCTTAATCTTATTTCAATACTCTTTGGCTTGTCATACTTTTATAGAATTGTTGATAAGTAGAAAAATGATTCCAAGTAATTTTAAATTTAGTAAGAACATTTTATTTTTCAAGTTACAAAAAACTACATGTGAAAATAAGGTGGCTGAAATCATGGTAGCCATAGATGATCTCTAAAAGAGAAAAAAAAATATTTCTGATAGAAATAGTTCATAGTGGAGATCAGTATGGAGATGCCTCAAAAAACTAAGGATGGAAGTTCCATTCAGTCCAGCTATTCCCCTCCTGGATATTTTCCCAGAAAAATTGAAGAGGTCATGTCACAGTGATATATGTGCCTCCATGTTTATCGCAGCACAATTTGTGATAGCTAAATCTTGGAAACAATCAAAATGTCCATCAACCACAGAGTGCATAAAAAAGTGGTATTTTTACACAATGAAATATTACCCAGCTATAAAAAAGGATGATCTTCAGGTTTTCATAAGTAAATGTAGGCAAGTTGAGACTATCCCATAAGTGAAATAAATCAGACTCATATTTGTAAATAGCATATTGTCTCTCTAGTATAAAAATAATAATAAAACACTGAAAGAGTAATAAGATCCAAAATGTATAATAGATATTGTAATAATGAAAAGGAAAGAAAGTGCTCTAAAGGATATAACTGTATGTATGCTTATGTGTGTAAGTAAGAAAACCATACTACTAAGTTTTTGTTAGTTTATCAAACAGAATAGTTTGTGCTGTCATTTTTGATTGCCTGTCCATTTTTTATGCTTTGATTTTGTAACTTGAAAAATTGCTTCTAGATAACATGCAATTTATCAACTAGTGATTTGTTACTGTTTTTTTTAAAATTCTGTATTATTTCTACCTTTTTTTCTGTTTTAGTTTTTTCTCTAAGTTAAAAAAAAAGACTATAAAAAGGGAGACCCATCCACAAGTCAGAAATGAGCCTTCACTAGAAAATAATTGACTGATGTCTCGGTCTTGAATTTCCCAGCTTCCTGAACTGAAATGAATTTCTCTTGTCTAAGCTGGAAAAAATAAAGTTCATGAACATCTTTTATTGTATACATATATAAATAATAATCTTGTTTCCTTGTGTGCACTTAAAATGTCTTATTCCATAATTTTTCCTATCATTTAAAAGAGAGTTCAGCATTTATATAATGTGTTTTGTATGACATCTAAAGGAATGCCAAAAGAAAGGATCATTGGATCATTTTAAGCAAGTAGTAGTTCTGTGGAGTGTTATACACATATACAGCATATATGTGTGAATAGAAGAAAAATAAGTATATCAGCCTCTATTCTCATGGGGATTTCATAGGAATCAAATAAAACAATTATAAAGTGGTTAGAAGAGCTTCCAACTAAGTTAGCTAAAATGTTTATAATGTAATTTTAGAATGTATAATTTCCAGAAAAGAATTGTTTAAATATACACTCCAAACTTAAATTTGAGAATTCATAAATTAAAACAAAAATCATAAAGCCTCTCTTTTTTTGAGCCCCTACATAGAAGATTCTTATAGAGAATCACAATGAAAACAAGATATTTAGGTATTAGTTTTACATTCTAACAAAGGAGAACTACTCTTTGAATGATTCTGTTTATCCTTAAAATCTCAACTTTGAAGCATGTACAGACTGTCCACAAAACAGAAATTCAGAATACTTACAATGACTTCATGTATCGGTTTGGAGTGAATAACTTCATTAAGTAAAAGAACACCTAAGCCACATGACAACTTGCACCTCTTTCTCACCAATGGAAGAGAAAGAAGTCATTGTAAGGCATGTTTAGTTTAAGAAAAAAAAAACACCCTTCTCTTATTAAAAAAAATACTAAATTGACTCAAAAGGCAACTCTAAAAACTTAAAATGTGTTTACTTACATTGGTTTAATTAAATAGTTTATTAACTGTGCTTCTACCATACATTAAAGCCACGTGCCTTGACTTGCGTGCCTCAGCGTGAGGGAACCTGGGGGTTCCAGCACAGTTAGGGGTCACATCAGCCTTGATGCAACTGAGCTCATAAACCTCATCTTACTTTTTTTAACCTCCAGGCTGGTATGGCCTTGGGAAGGCCCAATGGGATCCTTGCAGTCTGTTGACACCCAACTCCTCTGATCTGGTTTGTTGAGTGCTTCCGTATCCTGGATATTCCCACTGTCCTTTGTCTCTTGTGGCTCCTGACTCCGATATCCCCTCTCACCATGAGAACTTCAAAGTATGGGGCCTTGTCCTGTTCTCCGGCTGAGCTGATTTAGTCTGTCCGTGAGTTCCATGGAATGTCTCAGTGTCTTGCATCTCTATAGACAAGTGCAGAAAGAGCCTCCTGTCACGCATGACCCAGTACCCGGCATTTAGGTGCTTTAGGGTTACAGACAGGTTAGTAGTGATTCTCTGGGAAAGACACACACTGGCCTCCGACTCACCACTTGCCTCAAACTTTGTCCTTTGTAACTCCTTCCCTTAAGCCATGATTGTCCTGGACCGAAGGTTTGTGTCCCCACAAAACACTTATGTCCAAATTGTAACCCTCAACGCATTTTTTCTAATAAGGAAGAACCTTTTAAAAATAATTAGGTCATGAAGGGAGGACCTTCATGTTTGAGATTAAAGTCCCCATAAGGAGAGAAGTGAATAAGATGATTCTTCCCTAAGCCATGTGAGCCTACATGATGATGGCCATCAGTAGATGGAAGTCTCTCTTACCAAACCTGCCAGGTCTGCCACTGCCTTGAGGTCGGGTTTCCAAACTCCTGAACTTTGAAAAATAAAACTTTGTTGCATAAAGCACCAAATCTCAGGTATTTTGTTATAAGAGCCCAGATTCCTCGGTCTCTATGGCAAATAATACCACACTGGCCTATCCAAGGGTCTTTCAGACTTGCACAAAATATTTTAAAACTTTGGCAGAAATTTGAAATCTCTATGACAGATGTTAAAAAACATTAAATGATTATTTTCAGTCTTTTTCATTGTCAATGATTATAATAGTTATGTCATTCTGGAGAAATATGAGTTTGAGAAGAATAGTAAATTTGAGTCAAACATTCAAACATAACACAGAAACTGTCAGGCTCAGGTTAACTTCCAAATTTATACATGATAAATTCATATGCAAATGGACCTATGTAGGGGAAAAGGTGGCCTTCAAAAATTAAATAATTGCAAACTTGTGCAATAGTATTGCATATAGTTTGGGACTTTAACTCAGATTTAACTAAAATGTATGAATTGAGCAGGAAGAGTGAATACACCCATTCTACAGATGAGAAATTTGAGGCTCCAGTGTAGTGCTTATGTAGCATATTATTAATTGTTTGGAATATAACAAAATAGCTTAGTGGTAAATGTATTGGCCTGAAAGTCAGAAAATTTAAGTTTTAATTCTGGCCCTTATTGATTAACTGGTAGATTTGAGATAAATTACTTCTTAACCTAAATTGCAAATAATAATTATTGGAAATAATTACTGGAAATAATATCTACATTATTAATAAAATTAGGTTTTTATGATGATTAAATGAAATAATGTTTGCGTGAAAGCTTTTCAACTGAAAAAGTCTTAGCAAGCATAGTATTTAATTTTTTCTACTTCAAACTGTGTTTCAGAAACAAGCCTTTGAATTTCCAAGAATTGAGAATATTAATAGCCTTACATGTACAATTGAAAAAGTACACACATCATTCATCTCATTTAGATTGCTGATACATTTTTAAAAGAGCAGGATTTACATATATTTTTTGAAATATGATTTTGAGGATTTATCTACAAAATGTAGTCAATTGCCCTGGTTCCTCCAAAGGACATTAATGTGTGAAGAACTCTGTTTAAGAATTTCCTTTTGATCCAGTCCCTTTAAAGCCATTGCAAAAGTACCAGATCTTAGCAGCTATGAAACATTATCAGTTCAATCTGTGGCTTTTCATGTCAGATGTATAAACAGTATCAAACATTAACTGGATTTTTGAGTCTAACATGGTAACATATGACAAATTTATTATCTCAATCTATTTTTCATAATAAATGAATTATCAAACTTCACCATAACTGGCCAGGCATTTATAATCCTTCGGCTTTCTTACAGTTTTAAGGAGATAAAGAGTGAAACTATTTAATGCATGGTCACTTTCAATAAGTGCTTGTATCAGTTACATCCTACGATTATTACCTGTCAAGATGAATTTTAAAAATATGACATACTTATGCTCTTAATATACATACATGTAATAAATGTGTGAGAAAAGTTTGTTGTATAAGATTTTATTGTAAAAGAGTATTGTGCAAGGATAGTCAGTGTGTGAGAAAGCTTCTTGTAAGAATGATATCAGAATTTTAAAGATTTTTGTTCAGATATCTTAGACCATACACAATAGGGATATCATTAGTTGAAGGAAAATAAGTGTAAATTTGAAAGAACTATCATCAAAGATGAAAGGATGAGAGGGAGGGAGAGAGAAGCAAGGGGGGATATAAATGGATAGTATTAGCATGTGTACCAAGAAATCTTTGTGTTTTTTTTTTTTTTAACAATGAACACTTTCTATAAAACCACTGCAGAGACCCAAATACTTACTAATGGAGTCAACTGAATGTCTTCACAGGTTTTTACCTTACCAATATTATTGAAAACAAGACAAAAAAAAAAAAAAAACCTTCAATGGACAGAAAAGCTGCTTCATGTATACTAATCATTCACAATGAAGAACAAATTTGAGTCATTTGTAGGAGTATGTATGAATCTTGACACCTTACTGCTAAGTAAAATAACTCAGAAACAGAAGGTTAAATATCCCATCGTTTCTTTAATGTGAGAAATCCAAAATATTATTCATCTAAAGAGCAAAATAAAAGAGTGATAGCAGGAAACATGAGGTAGACTCTATGGAGATGAAAATTAGAATTTAGAGAAGGAAGGAGGACGACAAAGGGTCAGGAGGGGAGCTGGATATGCACCAGTTCTCAAAGATGAGTATCATTGTTAGGTACAACAAATATTAACAAAAAGATAAATAAATTAAAAAGAAAGCTAACAGACCAAAAATATCTTCCTGAGATTTTGCAAAAAGACAACATAAATAAACTTGTTAAGGCTGATGTGGAATACAGTCATATCGTACATGAAATTTCAAAAATGCCCCACACATGTAGCAGTGGCCCCATACGATTATATTGGTTAGAGACACAGTAGTCAATTTAGTTGGTATGAGAATATTTTGATCCCACAATAATGGAGTTTCCTAAAAAACACATTTCTTACAGTCTGTCCCCATCATTCAGTGGTGCCTGACTACACACATAGAGTCCCTGGCTCTGTTTGCCAGGGGAGCCAAGTGCAATTGGATCCAACAGCAGTGAAGAAACCCACAAATTAGACCTTGATTTCTCCAGTAAAAGAAGTAGGACTCCTTAGAAGTGACTGATTCTAGAACTAGGGCAGGGAAATATAACAAGCCTAGAGCATCTTGTAGTACAAGAAAGAAAGGAAGTATTACAGCACCTGCAATTATGTACACACAATATCCATAAAATGAGAATGTGTCAAAGGGACACAGGAATCACCGAAATAGTTCTCAAGCACAGATCTGGAAGGGCTTGAGTGTAAATTAACCATGTAGTATTGGATTAGAGCCCAAATAATATAATATATACCCATATATAAATAACTCAATAAATAAATGAGAATTAACTCTCTATTGAAAATTTGGAAATAATTTTGTGTAAGTAATCACTCCTCAAGAAACATGGCTTCTCATCCTTTAAGTTTGGGCTACAAGTAATGACTTTCTTCCAAAGAAAGACAATGAAAATGAAAATACATTTTCAGTGGTGAATTCTCATAAACTCTTCCTCAGTCTATTAAGATCAGTAGTGATAAGTCATGCTAGTATTATGTAGTTTTCCTGTGCTATGATGACAACATACTTTTTTATGTGATTTTCCTCCAAAAAATCTGTAATTCTCTAACAATGAGAAGATCATCTGGAAAATCCAGATTGAAAGATGTTTTGTACAATATCTGACCAGTTTCTTCAAACTCTCAAGATCATTAAAAACAAAGTCTAAGAAACGTTCTTTACCTAAAGAAGCCCAGGGACACATGATGATGAAATGTGTTATATCCTAAATGTGAACCTCAAACAAAAAATAGAACACTAGGTAAAAACTAAGAAAATTTGGTTAAACATTATTTGATAATTATGAATCAATACTAATTCATCAAGATGGCAGAACATAAGAGCAAAAATAGAGTGAACTGGATCTGGACTACATGCCAATTCTCTGTACTTTTTTCACAACAATCCAGTATCTAAAATCATTCTAAATCTGAATGTTTATTTTTCAAAATGTGAAATCATATCATGTCTGTAGTATTATCTGTCCTCTAAAACCCTCCAATCAATGTCTCTAATATTATGATCAAAATAAGTCTCTATATTGGTCATCAACACTACACAATCTAGCTTTCTCTTCCACCACCTCTGTTATCTCTCTGACTCCTAATCTTTCCCTCTCATGGGCTGCCTTCCAGTCATACTGCCATAGTGAATGGCCCAGAAACACAATAGACATCTTCTGTGATGGGGCTTTTACTCTTCTAGGAAAAATTTTCCAGGAAAACAGCATACCTAGATCCTCTGTACTATGTGGGTTTTTACTCAAACCACCATCTAGAAAAGATTCTAGAACAATTGAACTCTTCTAGTGGCCTACATGGTTCTTAAACGTAGGGTAAATGAGAATGTCATTAAATCTATCGATGAATGACTGCATTTCTGCCATTCATTTGGGTGCACATAATTTCTCAGTATCCACCCTCCCCCATGTTAGATACTGGGGCCCACTACTGGGAGTCATTAAAAAGCCTGCAGGTGTAAAAAGATTTAAAACATCCACCAAAGCTCACCTCTGCCTTAACTCACAGCACAAGATTCTTAGAAGGCCTAGCAAATCAGAAATGGCATATCAAAAAGTTTACCCTGCTTGGAGTTTAGTTGGCTATGGAAATACATTTTGTCTTCCTTCACCATTTGTCTCAGTCTCTCTTAGGTTCAGCTGTAGTGTAAAAGATGACATAAACAATGAAATGCCCTTTTCTTGTGATGTGGGTCTCTATTTCCCAGCATGGTGGTGTCAGCAATAGAGATAAACACAAAGGTTAATCCTATAGACTTTTTACAGCATGGTCAAAAGTCTGAGTCAGCTTTTTTTAGCTTGGGAAAATGATGGGTGCTATAAATGACAAAACAGCAATAACACAGTAGTGAATAATTACTCTGTATCAGCTATTTCAAAGTAGATTCTAAAAAACTCTATTTTGAAACCTGAGGATAGTAAGATGATAGACATTTTCTCCAGGCTACAAGTTCGCTAAACTATGTGCTTTTGCTACAAAAAAATGTTGTCTCTACCTCTGCTTACTGACCTGTTATGTTGCTAAGCGCATTGCAATTAGTGTTATTATAGGTAGTCACTGAGCAGTGACTATATTGAAGCAAAGAACAGCAGATCTACCAGCCATGGCAAACACAGGGCCACAAAAAAAATAAAATAAAATAAATCTTCTTACCATCTTCCCACATAATTCAGAGTATAAGATTTAAACACAAAAGTGTTAAGACAGCAAGTACAGTAACAGTTCAAAAATAGAAGATTCACCTGGAGGATTTTAGAATCCTTGTCTCAGATCTTTTCATCATCTCTAGCACAGAGGAAGTCACAACTTCACAAAGTTAGAACTGATGTGTTCCAATCATCCCACAAATGGTCTTAGTTGGTGGTTCTAAAATAAGTTAAAATTTACTGAAATCTTGTTGTATGCTCATTATCACGTTAAGCACTTCACATATTTTCCTTATTTAATTCCAATACAATGATATTAAGTACATGAGGAGAATAAGGAAATTGGGTTACAAAATAACTAAGTAAACTGCCCCAAATTCTGCAGCCTGGAAGATGTGAATCCAGGCTTTCTGAATTCAGACTGCTTTCTTGTCAGTACATCACTGTATTAATGTTATACTTAGCTACTTGGAACAGCTGGATTAGAAGGAATCTTTATCCTTCTTCTTTAGTAGTAGTGTAGACTACGTGCCTCCCAAATTCCTATTGAAATCTATTCCCCAGTAAAATAATATTAAGAAATGTGTCCTTTAGAAGGTGCATGGGCCATGCATATTTCACCCTCATTAATGAGACTTGAATCCACACACACACACACACACACACACACACACACACGTTTGAAGAGCTTGTTTGCCTCTCACATCAGCTGAGGATACATTTGGAAGATGTTATCTATGAAGAAGAACCAGATCTCCCCCTACACTGAATACACTCATGTTATGAACTTGGATTTCTCAACCCCCAAAACTGTGAGTAAGAATTTCAGTTATACCCATATTTCCCAGCCTGCAGTAATTTGTTGCAGCAGCCTAGACAAACAGGAATCCTTCTTCCATAGTCCAGCATGCCTGTTAATAATAGATGGTGCCACATACGAGGTGAATGATTATACTTTTCTTTCAGCCAGCAGAGTACACAAGGACAAACATGGACTTTAGAACTCAAAGGCTCAGGATTAAATATTGTTTTTTCTTTCTACAAGTTCAATAATCTAAGCACAGAACATGAACTTTCTAAAGTTCATTTGAAAAGCAAAGATAACATCTATTTCTCAACGTCATTGTAAGAATAAATAAATAGGGCTAATCAGAGTACTTTGCAACTGTAATCCATAACACAAATGCGACCTTATATTATTCTCTTATCCTCAAGGTGCTCTACGTCTAGCTTCAACCTGAGCTCATCTTTTTATTAACTCCTTTTGGCAATGTTTTACTGCTTTGATGACTTTGCTGATGACCTTAATTTCTCTTGAAATGGAGAAGAAATAGTGATGCTGTCCTTGGCACTTCCATAAACCCTCTTCACATCTCTCCAGCATCTGCGAGCTGATCATGTAAACTTGACTGTGTTTGCTATCTGACGAGAACATTCCACCAAGAGAGTTCACAGCACTCTCACAAACAATCCACTTGCCCTCTTTACAGGCAAATATCAGACACAGAATCAAGGCCAAATAATAAGGAAAACAAAGACAGCCAACCAACCAAGAAATAAATAGAATTAAAAAAAAAACTTTGATAGCAGTAGGGAATATTTCATATAAGAAGCTACAAATATAAGCTGGATTAATGAAACATTTTTGAAATGTTATTTAAAATCAAAATATGTTATCAATAAAATTGTAACAAATATTCCCTGAATTAAAAAAATAATAATTATAAGATTTACATTTAAGTAAAAATGAACTTAGCTGAGTTAAAGAACTGATAAAATGAACAATTAAGTAGAAATATGTGATACAGCACAATAGAAACCATAATGGCCCTGACATCGCCAAATGAGTATGAAATCAGCCTCATCTTTCTGAGGTGCAATTTTGTTATGTGGGTGTTGAATTCATAGATATCCTTTAACCTCTTGATTCCATTTCTCTTTTATCTAGTAAAAAAATTGCTTGGGAAAGTATAAAATTATTTGTGAACAAGAACATTCAATTTTTCACCAATAACAATATGATTTATTTTTAAATGGATCCATTATTTACTTAATACTCCAAAGCTTACTGTGGGTTTGCTTTATTTTTAGAATTAAGAAAAATTTATACATGGATATAGCAAGTATTTGATTTCTATATTCTTAAAATAAATATAAAGATGAGGGTGGAAAAATATATGCCAAGTATCGATCATAGGGTATTTGGTGAGCATAAGAGATGGAGTGTGATAGGAGAAAAGGAAAGAGTTAGGAGGAGGAAAAATATTATTTGTTTCGAGGAGCACCACTATATTGCCAAGCACTGTGTAAAAAGGATGTGTTGGTTTTACAGTTAGAACAGAAAAAAATAAATGTTTTCTTTTTAATCATGAATAATAAAATTTGGCAACTACCTGCAGTCATTAAAGTGAGACTGTCTGCTGAATACATGCATTTCCAGAGCACAGTGAATTGTAGTGAAAGTTATTACTTTCTCACATTCAGTGCAGATGTTCTTTCCATCGTATGCCACGGTCCTCCTGTAGGGCGTTGGAATACTTTGCTCTTTGCTGATGAGAGAATGAGGAAAGACAATGCAGGGAAATAAGGGTCCTAAGTTCATTAGACACAGCCCTGTATGTGGTGGATATTAGTTGACCCAGTTCTATGTAACAGGGACAGAAATGGAGTCCAGTCTAAGTGACCACTGCCCTGCAAGAGCTCCACACCATGGAGGGCATCACAGCCTCAGCAGACAGTATCTCTGCTTTTCCTCTCAAACACTGTATTATCTAAAATATGTATGTTACAATTGGATTATGGAAAACTATGCAATAACATGAGAATGTAACTATTGTGCCAACAAATTTGCAGGAAAATACATTTATATTTTAAGTATCATATAGTATAAACACTCACACACATTCACACATACATACATACAAACACACACACATGCACCACATATATATCCATTGTATTCATTCCTGATTTTTCCCTAAGGAAACCTTTCTAAGTGGGGAATTCATAGATGAAATACATTTTAAAGTATTGTGTCATTTTTTTCTCTTTTTCTTATTGTAAACATAATTCTTCACATTGGAAATGTTTGAAAAATACATCCTAGCATGAAGAGAAATTACACATACTTTCACCCAGAGGATACAAACCAAAATGTTAACAGTTACTAACTCTGAGTTTAGCTATCATGAGTGATTTTTATTGTCTTCTCTATGTTTCTTGGTGTTTTCTAAAATTTCTGAAATGTGCTTATATCATTTTTATTTTCAGGGAAACTGAATACTAGTAAAAAAAAAAATCCATCTACTCTTTCAGTAAGTTTTAAGAAGTTTCCTGAGCAACCCAGCAGTAATTTTGCAAGAAATGTTACCTGAGCCACCCAGCAGTAATTATGAGCTTTTGCTCTTACTGCAGGTGTATAAACACCCTCAAGAAATGGACACTAAATTAATTCAACTTGGAATGATGTTATTAGGATGCCTGTGGGGGCACTAGAGAGTCAAGAGCTTGACCAGAACCACAGTGTGCCCTTATTCTTCCTGAGGAAGCTCTCTGTCACCCATTATTTGGTCCCATAGAAACTTCTCTGCCTCAGTTTCTTCATCTGAAACTGATGATTATAATAGTGCCAGTCTCTTCAGGCTAAAGGCTTACATGTGGAATTAAATTAGTCAATACATAGAAAGTTTGTTCTAAGTATAGGCAAATAATAGACTGAAAACAGGCATTAGGTATCATCACTATTACTATTATATTAAGTAATTACATAGATTTTGTCATATCTTATTTTATAATTTTTTAGAAAATGTACTTTAATTCTTCTAATTTACTCTTTGAAGTAGAAACCATGGCTCATGTTTATTTATAGATTTTCTAGCACTTCGTACAAAATTTTGCACACAGTAAGCCTTCGATTAAATATTAAATGAATTCACCAGTAAGTGTGTGAATGGGACCGAAGAGCCTGAAGCTCAGGTGTATTACAGAGAGAACTCAAATACAGATATTCAGAAGTGGATGCAAGAAAGTAATGCAGGTAGTGGATCCCATGTGTTGGCAAGAAAAAACATCGAAGAATAGAGATCAGGGGGAAGAGATGGAAAGAAAGAGGTGATGCCACTTTTAAATTGTTCTGAAAGTAAGACAATGACATTCAGAATCATAAAAAAGAAGTAGGATGTCCCCTGACCTGATGTCTACAGAAAGTGACAAGCTGAGAAAACTATTAGCAGGACGATTTTTTGTTTGTTTGTTAACAATATTAAGAAATGATTGCTCAGTAAGACGCAAAAAAACCTAAGCAAACTGCCCAGATCGACACAACTAAAAACTGAACCCAACCCCAGTGTGGCTGATTCTGCTGGCTGCACAGTTTTTTGGTAAATACTGGCTCACAGCAAGTTTAGCCCGAGTTAGACTACAAGCATATTACTCTGCTAGCACTGAATCTGTTTTGTATTTATTATTTTGTTTTACAGTTTGGTGTTTATTTGACTTAATTATTCTTTACAAAATAGATTAAGTACTTTAAATCTGTTATAAATAAGTCTCTTTCTTGTATATAAACAACACCGCTTTGTTATTTCCCAGGGATTTCCCTGGGTTCAGTCCAAAAAACCAAACACAGTTTCTCAGATGATGCCACTTTTGTCGCTCAGCTACACTTCGACTTGTGCCTGATGGCTACAGAGGGAAAGGGCATGATCAGAGTGCTTGAAAAGTCCCAAGCCACAAACTGAAGGAGGGGGCACCCTGCCAAACCTTCTTATTTTAGTTAGCTTTAACGAATACTACTATGAACCAATCTGCACTTGAATCCTTCGGCTTGTCACTGAATAATTCATCGTTATTTAATTTTGGCCCCCATCAAAAGATTTACAAAGCATAATCTTTTAAGTACAGAGATTGTAAGTGTGTCACCGAGCTTATTTAAAGCTTCACTTATTCTGTTCGGTACATTCAACTTTGCCAATAAAAAGATCACAGAAATTAATGTGTTTTCATCCAGCTCGAGATTTGACAATACATGTAAACGAAGAATGACATCGGATATCACCAAATGTCTCCTTTAGTACGCTTGGTATGTGAAACTCAGAAATGTCCAAACAAATTGTGTGAAATCATTTTCAAGACAAAGCGATGGAGGGTGGGGGTGGCTGTCTTGCTTTCCAGCTCTAGACTTGCATACAAATCTTGGAGCCAATGGAGTGTTTGTTTTAGACATCAATGTAGCAATATTCCACTCAATTTTAGATGTGTGTTTATATGAATTGACAGTATTTTGTGGTATGTAAACAAAGCAGAACTGTCAGAATTTAGACAATTCTCAAACCAACTGTAACTGAATAGAAGTAGAATGAGCAGTTCTCAAACTCCCATCTGCTTCACATGGTCAGATCCTCAAAGGTAGAGGCAGCGCCAATAGCTGTTAACTAGCTAACCTCTGATTCAGTTTTATTGAGGCAATCCCACCATCTTTGGAGTAGCATCTTAATAAACATATGGTATCTTTGAAAGAGATATCAGTATTAAAGGGAAAGTGTCATTAACAAAATCTAAGATTTATACAATGAAGAGCAAAACTTACTATTGCTTATTGAATAAATTATAAACAATATAACTCAAGCAGATACAGTAAATACGCATGTAGCAGTCTTTCCTTCAATGGCTGCATGCATGAACTTTGAAATGTAGATGAATTTTCAAAGTTCTCTTATCCTATAGTAGTAAGCAAAACCTTACGTTTCTTTGAATTTCACAGTAGTTTATGTGTGTGTGTTTTCATGATTTCTTGACTTGAGGGAGAGAAACATCAATCTAGAGAATATCACTTCTTAAGAAAAAAGGATCTCAGCATTAGGTGCTTGTTGTACAAAATAATAGGCCGCTTTGTCTGAAAACAGCAGGATTCTGCCTTCCTGGCAAGTACATTTGTTATATCCATTTTTAAGCCACATAGTTTCCACGTGTCCTTTTCTTTTTCTTTTTTTTTCTCCAGTAAAGATTGGTCAAACAAACCAACAAAAATGCATTTTCTTCCAGAAGAATATGAACAAATGTCAAAAAAGCAAGCACTTAAGTTATAACTGCCCCCAGGCAAATGTACTCCATGCTGAGTTTATGCTACTATCACAAACACCACACCACAGGAAATCACTAACACTAACCATGACCAACACCAGTTGTGTCTTTCCAGAATCTAAGGCATAATTGCCTTAACGAACTCATACAATATCTGAAAAGTTCCCAGTGCAGAGCCATCCACTAAAATAGTATTTTGTTCCATGCTATAATGTTTGCTGTGTTTGCAAATAGGTTATTATGTGTCATTTTAATGGATGGTGAGCATCAGGGAAATGATGTATTCTTTAAAACTAATCATATTAAAATTGTTTCCATATTTTTCTTGGGTGATTGAATGAGTGAGGCAACCCAAAATCAATTGTACAATCCCAACTGTTAAGGATGTTGCTTCAAGGATTCAAACGTAGGCTTGGAAAGGAACAATTGAAAGGAAGAAAGATCAAGCGAGCAATCTAGTCCACATAAGCACTCCAGCAGAGGGAAAATTGCTTCCTAAAATAAACCTTCTAATATTTTAGCACTGTTGACTTTTGTATGTCCCTGGTGATTATGCTTCTATCACTCACTTTTCCTGCAAGAATGTTCTTGTAACCTAATATTTTCCTAAGTCAGGAAGTGCCTTAAATTTTACTTTCTCAGTTTCAACCTACAATCTCAGTACTCCGTGGGATATTAGGGGAATAATTAACCATTTATAAATCATTCCATATTTCAAATGAATGCTTGCAAAGTCTTAGCCAAAAATTAGCTTCTTCTTTTATAATTTTTTTTTTTTTTTTTACTTTTGAGGGTCTCATTATGCATTATTCAATAGCAAATAAGCAGAGAGATGAAATCCCTTGAACAGAAACCATGGCTAAAATGTAATTTTAATTAGTATGTTATATATTTTTAATTTGGAAAGCA
This sequence comes from Cavia porcellus, assembly GCF_034190915.1. Lineage (NCBI taxonomy): Eukaryota > Metazoa > Chordata > Mammalia > Rodentia > Caviidae > Cavia > Cavia porcellus. Next base: position 149,514,379 of record NW_026947484.1, read on the forward strand.
TATTAATCCTTACTTTTCCTGGAGTCCTTTTGTTACTCTACACTTTTAGATTTAGCTATTCATTTGGAACAAAGGATATTTCACAAGTATATACTACATTTCAAATAGTTTTAGTAAACAACTTTCATGCATGTAATTAATTTTATATTCAGAGACAAAGAAAGACAATTGATGTGACCTCTGAACTTCATTGTTCCGTTTTAACTCTGATTCTAGGGTTTTGTCTTTAAAATAAGTTAAATGACACTTGTCTTAATCCATTCTCTTCTACTGTAACAAAGTACCTGAGACCAGATCATAAATAATAAACCAAACAGTCGGCTCACAGTTCTGGAGGGTTGAAAGTCCAAGATTGAGGGGCCTCTTGGTCCTCCATGGCTCTGCTTCCCCACACTGTTGGGTTGGTGATTCATTGTTCAGCGTATGCTTTCTCAAGGTCAAACCACTGAGACACTTCAGACGGAAAAAAGATGTTCAATTTGAGATTATTAACTCATGGAATATGTTAGAAGTTCATGTTTCTCAACCACTCAGCCTAGCTCATCAATTATCTGCAGTTCTATCGCATGTAGGATTTCTGTGATTTTTGTCCCTTGGATACGAGACTTTTTTTCTGAGAATAAATTAAGAAATTTCTCAATACTGTGTGTGGGTATTTTCCTTCTGATTATAAATGGACAAATATTTTGTACACTAGATTTTGTGTTTTAAAGGAGATACACACTGTGTTGAAAGAAATGACATTTCATACTTCGCTGGCTTCTCTCTAAAGAGTCATTTTAAATGTATTTACTTTTATTTTTTTCCCATATAAATGTTACCATATTAATTCACTTGGAACTTGCAGATATCCCGAGAATTCTGAACAAATTATTGCCACTTGTTTAATTTTTTAAGTACTTTATAATCTTCCACATCAGTTATTTTGTGAAAAAGATAGTTCATATTGATTTCAGCAAAATTCATAACAATATTTAAAATACACTGGCAAAATATAAGCTAAGCTAAAAATTAATTCCTGCTCACAAAAACACAAGTTATAAAACAAATAATTCATGGGAAAGAAATTATATAAAAATACATTACATGAAAGATGACAATAGAGCAGAAAACAATACTGGGGAATGATGCTACTTTGGGGGGATTTTTATATTTTATACAACAAAAATTTTGTCAGTAGATTTTTAAAGCTTCAAAAGTGATTCTACGACTTTATAGCTAATTCATTTATGGGTTTGTGAATTTGTCATAAATAGTGTAAAAGAAAATTCAAAATTTAGCTTTATTGCTATTACATTGCTTTTATATTTTCAAAGGCCATTGTGTTAAATGCAAAAGTTCTAGTTTGCTCCCAATGACTACTATGGAATTCACCACTATATGAAAAACAAATTTTGCTTAACTGTGGATAGAACTGGCTTTCTTCGAATGAGCAGTAAATCACAATCTTATATAAAGTTTTTGATTTTACAGTATCTTTTTTTCTTTCTCTCTTTTTCCTTCTGTATTTTATGACAAAGAAGCATGAAAAATGAGAGCCTTAGTCCAGCCGGCACTGTCTTTCAGAATAACTAGCATTTATAACAAACAGATCACCTTTGAAGTCTGCATCTCTTACCTATCCATAAAGTATTCTTTAAAACTTGAATACATACAAAAGAAAAATTTATAATTTTGAAAAGCAATTTCCCATTTTCACTTATAATTTATCTATTAAACTAATTGCATATTTTATTTTAAATTAACACCCACTTGCTTGGGATCAAAACTATTCATTTTTAAATTACATTTTTCTTTCATCAGTGAAATTATTTCATATCATTTTAAAGAGAATCATATGAAAACATTCACAAATAAACCAAATTTTTGTGAAAGTATAAACAATACATAAAACTTTAAAATGAGGATTGCAGAAATGTATTTTCCAAGAGTTACAGGGATCAGTAAATGTTATCTTTAAAAGTTCAAATAGCAAATATTCAGGATTTATGGGCTGTATTTTGACTTAATTCTATATTCATTGGTGTGTTTGAGTTAATGTGCATGTGTTTGTGTGTCTGTGTGTGTGTGTGTGTGTGCGCGCGTGCACGCGGTTTTTATACAACTTGTTAAAAATGTAACAGCTTTGCTTAACACACAGGCAGTTGTAGCTCAGTAGTAATGGATTTACCTGTCATGCATGAGGCCATAGGTTCAATCCTCACTACCAGAAAAAATAAATAAAATAAAACAGGACACAAACTGCAATTAGCTAGCAAGCTATAATTTGCTAATAGTTTTTATGGAATGACAAAATGAAGTGTTTAGATATATCTTTTCTGTAGGGCAGAAATCAAATATATCTATAGCACACAGTATTTATCTTAATATCTACAGAAAAGAAGAAACTGCCTCACTACTAATACATCTACTTCAACAGAACAAAAGATAATTTAGACCACAGAAAGATGGTCAATGTTTTATATATCTACAGAGCCAGGAAAAAATTCTCACAAAGTCACAGTGCCCATCATTCTGCTATAAGGAAGCTCTTGAATCACTTTTACTTAAGTCCAAGTCTTGGCCTGTATGTTTGGTAATGTTAGTAGACAGCAGATAAAGTTATGAACTTTCACAAATGTCCCATCTTTGGAGTTTCATTCACATGGTATTGAACCTCAGACAAATTATTCAATTTCTACAAATCTTGGAATATTTATTTATCTGTAAGGTAATGTTAGTAACATGATCAGTTTTTATTTTAATAAGGTAATACCTAGATAAAATAGTATATTTTCTTCCTTCCCTCCTGACTCTCAAAATTATTCTTGCTATCTGAAGCCTAAAAAGCAAACCTCAAACATTTCACAATAGTAAGAATTTTTGCATACTTCTTCAAAGCCACATTTCAGCTTATCGCTGGCATTCTTAGCCTACAGTAAAAGGGTGCTACTCCATCACACAATAGACTTAAGAGTCAAGCACGCAGCCAGATCTCTAAATAATGTTGTGTCAACCCATTCATTCCATGTAGTGATCAATTCCAACACAGAAGAACCTCAAGTGTTGAAACCTAGAGCAGTTGTCTCTCGGCCAGTGGCCACCCAAGTGACCTAAGTGCCTCTGGTGTGTCCCTCAGGTCACAACTATGTTTTTTATGATAATGACAATAGCATTCTCTCATCCCTTATTCTTTTAGAGTTTACTGGAGTCTATGAAACCTGTAATATATAATAGAATCAGTGTATAGGCATATATCATACTCTAGCTAACTAGAGTTTAAAGAAATTACAAGTATAATCCAACAAAACTAGTTCAAGATTGTCATTCATAAATAAATACAAACTTCAAAAATGCTTTTATAACATTTTTAATATGTGCATATTTAACATCCACAAAAAAAGCTATGGGTATTCTCAACACCTTCTAAGGATTTAACAATCACTCCTATATACAGGCCTCTCATGCTGCAATGCTAGTCTAGATTGCAGAACAGCACAGTGATGAGAGGCATGGACTTACACTACTGTGAGATCTTGGTTCTGCACTCCAGCACAGTGTAAATTTGGGCCAGTTTTCAACCTCTGTGTCTCAATGTCTCCATCTATTAAATGGTAATAATGCTTTTATCAGTCTCTGAATTAATGGGCAGAGCCTGACTCTTGGTAAATATCAAATATTTAGATTTAGACCAGTTGGGTCCAGGTTGGCTTCAGGGGAGTGGGAAGAGGTGGGATACAAGAGAGGTAAGGAGGAAAAGGAAAAGCAGTGAGTAGAAAAAAAAATAATCTTATCACACAAAAAACGTAAAAATTCAGTAGCAGATAATTCTTTAAGTAATATTAAGAAAATAAATATGAAGACATATTGTACATGCCATCTAGTTCAAATTGCTTCTAATTTTCTTTGAGGAGATTTAAATATGTTATTTTACAAATATTCATTAATTACATTCTGTTTTTATTAAAATGACTTTTAAATGCCTAATTTTAACCAATGAAAATTATTTTCATCATTCATATTGCCAGGAAACAGCCAATTAAAGGTATTCTGGATGAAATCATACTGACTCTTAGTTCTGTTCAGGGTTCAATCTTTAACTATAAGATCACTAGTGAGTTACTAAATTTCAATGGTAAGATCGCTAACCAAAATGGATTTTTAAAGTTGAATACTAAAAATTTCATGGAAAATTGTGTATGTTCCATATCACAAGAAAATTGACAGAGAGTGTAACATGTTTGAGAGAGAGAGGTATATTCTGAGATTCTGAGACAGAGTAAAGGATCTAGAACAATGAAATTCAAGCCATTGTGTTAGGAACAAAACTCCTTGAACAATTTCCCTGCTTAACAGAATGATTGAAATCATTTTAGATATGCAATATGTCTTTTATGAAAAAGCCTTTTTGTATTGATCCTCTTATTTCAAACACCATACCACCCATTAAAATTAATGGTCTCAGGGAAATTTGATTGAGAATTTAGTAATCTGAGTTGATTTAGAGACTGAAAGGCTAATAGTTTTATTTGGTTAACTTAGTCAAGCATCAATTCAATGGAAAAATAAAGCTTTTTAGAAATCTCTAAGTTCAGTCAAACTGACACTTTGATGTTCAGTTTATAAAATATATGTAGTTAACTAGTTCACTGGCCAACTGTGGTAGATGTAGGGGACTATTTTTTCTGTTTAATGTAAAATTTTATTTTGATATTTAAAACACTTTCCTGTTACTCTGATATTGAATTTCAAAGAAATTCTGGTATGTTCAGCTTATTTTTTGGATCCAGATATAAGACAGCATTTATTTTCATTTATCTTCAGGAATCCATTGATTCTAACGCTTGCAGGAAGCACTCCTTTATTTGCAGGTTCTTGATATGCCTAACGATAATCTGATTGTGAGATACTGTAAAAATTTTAAAATGGATTAAATAGGCCATAAGTTAAATTTATTATTATTCTAAAACCCCCAGCTGACACTGCCTGAACACTACATTATTATTAATTTAATTTTAACCATACAAGGGAAAAAGTGAAGGAGAACAGAGCTCCTGCTCATGTCACTTATTCAAGAGAGTTTGTGACTGGATTACAGTTTCCTGTGAATCTACCAATGCCAATGGCTTTTCTTTTCTTTTGGTACTGGAGATCGAACTCATGACTGTGAGTTTGCAAGGCCGGCGCTTAAACCTGCAGGACTAAATCCCCAGCCCCTACCAATGGCTTTTCTACAGATCCCATAATTAATCTAAGAGCAATGCAAATGATTCCTGCAATCAAAGATAAAATCTTTGAGTACTAGAAATTAAGAATAAGGAAATAGACAAAACTGATTGCATAAAACAAAATCATAACTATCGCTTTAATTAATTTCAAAATTATTTAATTAAGGTAGTATTTGCACAATGTAATTCCTCTGCTGAGTGTAACATCACAACTCTCTGAATATACTCTAAAATTTTACACATAAATTTCTTTTTCTTTGATGTTAGCTTCTAATCTTTGTGCTATACTGTCTACCCTGGCTATTTGCTAAAACCTGCATAGAGTCCAGACAGCCTATGAAAATATTTATTAAGTATTATCACTGACTGAATGTTTGTGTCCCCAAAATTCACATATTGAAACCTGCTCCCCGGTGTAATGGTATTTGTAGGTAAGGCATAATCCATCATCATTGTAAATACAAAAGACATGCAGTCACTACATTCTGCATTCACCAGATCCTCAATTCAACCCCCACAAAGAAAAATTGTATGTACATTTCCGTGGAGACAGACAATACAAGTAAAAACTGAGACACACACCTTATGACAGAGTCTTATAGGCCATGAATGCTGCACACAGAGACCTTTTGAATCCCTACTCTGGAAACTTTGTTTTGCATAAGGGAAACATCAGAACCTAGGTGCTGCATTGGGTTCAATCCCTGTGAAAATCTTTAGGCAGTCATTTTTGATTACAGAAGTTGATGTGTGAATGTTTAGGGGAAACTGGTTTCTAAGAAATGAAACTCACTTGCCTTTCATATGGTGTGTGGCTCCCCACAGATATTCTGGTGCATTATTTAGAGTTTCTAGCCTCTCTCTGCAGGCGACTGTGCTTAAACTTGGGCAGTGCAGATAAAGCTCACTGGCAGAAGTCAGGTTTCACAGTCTGACCACCTCTCTGGAGGAACCAAATCAAGCCAGCCACAGAAAAACCAAAATAGCTATAGAACAATTTCTTTTTGACATTTTAAAAATATATTTTTTACTTCTTCTTCTTCTTCTTCTAACTGAAGAAACTTTATTTTTCTGGTCAGATAAAATATTTAGGGGAAGAATTCTCAATGTACGATAAACTAAAATGAACAATGGAAGGTAATCATTTCTATATCACCAAGTATGTTTACTTACATCAACATCTTTTAAAGTCAGCTTGAAGACTTTTTGATAAGTATCACTGCTTCTTGAGAAAGATAATCTTTCTATACAAGCTTCATAACAACACAATTAGCCAATAATTATTGATTTAGCACCTGTTGACATATACGCATCATAACACATCCTCACACGATTAGGAAGGAGTGTCTTAGCCACTTTTTTCTCATTGCTTAGCTATTTTTTTCTCAAAATACTTGACACCCAAAATTAAAGAAGGAAAGGTTTATTTAACTCACAGATAGGAGAGATGTCAATCCATAACCAACTGGTTCCAAGGCAGGGTGGTACACAGCAGAGGTTCATGGCAGCATGACAGAAAGAAACAATAAAAGGAAAAGAGAGAGAGAGCAAGGCTCTTTTCCTCTCTTATATTGTATGTTGGCTACCTACCCTAAAGTGAGGATAGCACTCACATCCATAATCCCAGCAATAACAACCTCTTTAAGCCCAACCCTATGACTGCATGAAGTTTGGGGGCACATCTAGACACAAAGCATAATTAAACGTAGTGTAGAGTCTTCAGCTTCTTATTGTAGACCAAACGGCCTCCTGAGACAGACTTGCAGGAAATACTATAGTGAACTCCAGACCTTGGACTGAACACTTCATCCTCAAGTGTACAAACACCTTCTGCACTCCTCCTCCTTCAGCTCTGTGGCTGAAGAATCTACACCAACATGCTGAAGGATTCAAGGAAGAAACTGAAGACTCTGCACTATAAGTCAGGAGATAATGACCAAGATGAAAGCAAAGACTAGAGCTCCTCTGAAGAACAGAAGCCCATTCATCCTGCCTCACTTTCCATTTATACCATTCAGGTGACAAGCAGCCCTAGGGTGGGTCTTCTATACCCTAAGGAAAGGAATTGCTGAATTAATTAGTTAAGCTTTTAAATTTCCCTAGCTGACTCAATCAGTCGACCACTACAATGAATGTGACAAATTATGGAAGATCAAGTTAAAAAAATATAAATAGCCCAATCATCTCAATTCTCAGTAACTCTATTCTTTATATTTAAAAGTATTGCTTTATTAGGTATCTACATACACACATACATACATACATACATACATACATACATATATCACAACAGCTGGTTATGATTCCTTACCTGATGAGGAAATATCCATATTCATTCCTGAAGCATCTGTATCATTAGTAATCCTACCAAGACTGGCCTTTTGTGATTTCCCTTTCCCTTAATTATGGGACATGGTAATACTGAAAGACACTCTAAAGAATCTCTTGTGTTAGGGAAATAGCTTTCTTTACTTCTATTATCTGCATTTCTCTTGGTAGCCTAAGTCAATCACCTGAACTAATACTATTGCTTCCCTTCTAGGCTTGTAAACTTTGAGGTAAAAAGACATCAAAGTGACTCAATGACAAAATTAACTGCCCGATTAGTAGAACCATGTCTCCTGGTGTTGGCATTCTGTTCTTTGGAGATCACATTTGTAGGCCAGTCTAGCTAAGGGTCATGGGAACAGGAAGCAAAAAATTGTGCTAGTGGTGAGTAAAGGGTGAATGATATGACTCTCATTTTTCCCCTTTGATTCTTGGCCTATTGAATCCTGCCTATGGGAGAAATAGCACCACCATATAGTTGATGCTGATTCAGAACACACACAGCTTTTTGTCCCAGACTTGTAACATACTACTACCCAGATGACACTATGCCTGAGTCTAAACAGGCCATTCCACTGTTCTTTCAAGCCACCTGCCTTAGACGTGTGAAGAATATGTTAGAACCATGAATTCAAGAGCATAAGTTCCTTATCACAATTCATTTGCTGTGAAATGATTTCTTACATCAAAAACAATATCAAGAAGTACCATAGTGGTTCATAGGTAATCCAGAGACAATGGTTTTATTAGGAAGCATTATATATAGGAAAGGCAAAATATAACCCAAAATAGCTACTCTAATATGAACAGAATATTTCCTGTTCTGTGGAGAAAGAGAGTCAGTGTAATCAACCTGCCAACTGGTGTCTGGCTAATCTCCCAGGGGGATGATACCATATCAGAGACTCAGGGTCCATTTCTGCTCCTGGCAGACTGGACACTTGGCAGAGGCTAAGGCAGATCAGCCATGGTAAAGGAAGTCTCCGTTTCTGAGCCAATGCATAATTCTCACTCCTAGTACCATTTCCATTTTCTCCATGAGACTACTGAGCAATGACAAAAGAGCCTGGCCTGTGTGTACAGAATGGATCTACTTGCTTATTAAATCTTCCTTTACCGAGGTTACTCTTTGATGAACACTCATCTGTGTAATTTTGCTCACTCAGATTACCCTTGGTTCATACTTCTTCCACAGATATCCTTGTCAATTTTCTAATCACATTCCTTCCAATGTTACTGATCATTTGGCCAAACCATTGGACACAGCCCATGAATGTAACCACACATCAGTCCATTTCTCTTTCCAAAAATTTAAACAACCAGATGTGCTGTTCAAATTTCTGTCCACTGAGAGAATTTTACTTAATCATTATCTTTCAAGAATGTTTCCAAAATGGGTTGTAGTGAAGCATTTTACCAATTTGGGATAGTTTCATATCAGATAAGCCAGGCCTTAGCCTTTTCCTCCTTTGTCAACTGATTATAGAGGAAAGGCCTCGGTGTAAGCTAGAAAGAGAAACCAATATAGTAGATTTTGACAACTGAATGAGATGCTGTTTTAAAAACTACTCAAACATGTAGAAACTTTTCTGGAGCTGAGTAACAGGTAAAGGACATTATAGAGAGTCTCTAGTAGAAAGGAGTAAGAGTTTATTTGAATTTGAAAGAAAGAAAATCATTATTACAAAGAAAGGAAGAATTTAGTTAAATTATCCTACTAGTATTTTGAGGAAGATAGAATTTATAAGCTATAAAATTGGCTATTTTACTAAAGAGATTTCTAAGGAAAGTGTTTATTTAATACGTGGCTTTGGTCTTCCAGATTTTTATACCACAGGATAGTATAGGGAGTGTGTAGAGATAAATTGGAAGAAGAAAATCTTAAACTCTCAAAACTTAAAATTTAAGAAAATTCTCAACCTAGTCATATTACAAGAATAAGATTTCTAGAAGAAAATGCTGAATGAAATGTTATTAGGTGTCAGTTGATAAAGAGATGATGGAAATTTTTGAGCAGAAACACTGCCAGTTTGAACTGGATTGGACAAAGGCTGCATTTAATGAAGGACAGGGAAGAATGGCCCTGAAATCTATTCAGCAGTCATCGGGGTTGGCACCACATGACAGGTCCATGGGATCCAGCATGTTTCCCCTTAGCTTCATTAGCCCGGACGACCACCACAGAGAGCTGTGTGGATGGGGTCATCTTAGTGATTCACAGAACTGCGGTTCCCTCATAGAAACCTGAAATTGAACAGGGGAGATGCTTCTATCCCAGTGAGCTTGAAGGGCAGAGCATTAAACCAAAGAGGAATACTCTGGAGTTTTGATACTGATTAGAATTTGTCTTGGTAGTTTTGGGACTGGGTTGACACTCATCACTCTTTTCTTCCTTCCAATTTCTTCCTTTCAGATTGGAAACATCTGTCTTTTATTTGTCCCACTGTTATAGTTTTGGAAGGATCTAACTTTTCTGTTTTCATAGGCTCACAGCTGGAGAGGAATTACAGTATCACAGTGACATGCTCATCACTCAGAGACAATACCCTATACACCCAACTTTAAGGAAGAAAGTTTTATTTTGGCTTACAAATTTGTACACGCTTTGGTCCTTAAATGACTGGCTCCAAGGCAAGGAAGCACTGCAGAGGGGAAACAACTCATAACATTGCAGAAAGAAACAGAGAGAGACGAAGGGAAGGGAGAGGGAGACAGACCCATCTAGGCCATGCCCGCAGAGACCCACTTCCTTTAACAGGCTTCACATAATGCCACTTTTAGCTATAAACCTATCAGAGACTAATCTACTGATAAGTATCACATCCCCATGATTCAGTCACTTCCTGAGAGTCCCACCTATGGGCACATGAGACTTTGGGGGACATCCACATATAAATCCTAACAGGAATTTTATCTCTAACACCCATGAATTAGTATATAATTAAGAAAACTTTGTACTTCAAGTCTCATCCATATCTATTTAGATGACTGTTGAATGCAACTTGGAACTTCATAATGACTTAATATTTTGCAAACGATTGGGATAAAACGAATATGATTTACATGCAGAAATGATGTGAATTCCGCATACCTGGAAGCAGATCCCAATGGACTAAATTACTTCTTCCCAAAATTTCTTGTTTTGAAACCTTGACCCACAATTTGATTACATTGTAAGATAATGCTCAAAAGGAGGTGATTAGGTTTAAATAAAGTCATAAGAGTGGGCTTCTGATTCAATAGGATTATATACTGCACTTATAAGAAAGGTCGTCAGAGAAAACTCTTTCTGTTCCACATTCAAAAAAAAAAATCCATAAGCACAAAATAAGTTGCCACAAGCAAAGAGACCTCACAATGAAATCACGATATCTTGAACTTCCAGCCTTCATAAAAATGAGAAATAAATTCCTATTAAAACACATAGTCTATGATATTTTGTTATGGTAGCCTGCACTGATTAGTACATTACACATCCCACATTTTTACAGGGAAATAAAGCCCCGGTTTCACATTTAAGTTTATTTTCAACATCAAAAATAAAATCTAAAAATAAACCGGATCTAATAAACAGTAGTAATCTTCTGAGTGCTAACAAATTGAGTACGTACCTATAAGTTATCAGAGTCCTAATTACTTCTAACACCTAATTATGAATATTAATGCTGAAAGCTATTCCAAGATGTGCATATAAATTAGTAGATCATGGATTTAAAGTGTTTAAAGCTCTCCCAACGTCCATCTCCCAGAGCCTTGACAAATGTTTTTCTTCCTTTTTCTCTTCCTTTCTAACTGCCCATCATGTAGCCCTCAATTAAACACTACTTCCTAGTCAGGTATAACAGAGGCTTGGAATCCCAGCTGCACAAGAGGCTGAGATTAGATGACTGTGAGTTCAAGTCCATCAAGGGAGCCCCCAAAATTTAAAAAAAAATCATTACTTCCTCAAGAAACCTTCCTGACCCTCAAATTGGATTAGGTTTCTTATCACAGGATCTCCAAGGCACAGTTAACTATGTCTTTCTACCTATTTCAAACCACTAGATTCACTGGAGAAAAAAGAACCAGTTGGATAGATAGATAGGCAGATAGATAGATAAATAGATAGATAGATAGATAGATAGATAGATAGATAGATAGATAGATTGATTGACCAACAGACAGACAGACCAACAGACAGACAGAAAGATTGTCTTAGTTACTTTTCTCATTGCTAAGACAAAATATCCAACACCCAAAGGTAAAGGAGGGAAGATTTATTTAACTCACAGTTTGAGGAGGTTTCAGTCCGTAATTGGCTGGCTCAAGTTGCAAACATTCTGCTCTTTCTTCTACACACTGCTGCCATGACATGCTTGCTACTTTTACCAGATGTGCCTGGAGTCTGCCCATCTGAAACTGCAACTTTCAGAATGATGAACCAATTAGTTTTCTCTTTATCAGTTAATTGACCCATCTATTATTTTAGTAACACGAAGTCAAATAACACATACACCTTATATCCTGCTGCACTCTGGAAACACTGGCCTTACATGGTTTACTTTAATGCTCTCCACAATTTTTCAGACATGGTCTGACACTGATACATCCAGATAGAGAAAAGGAGAAAAAGAGAGAGGGAGAGAGGAGAGAGGAAAGGAGAGGAAGAATATAGAGAGCGGAGGGAAGAAGAGAGGGAAGAGAAAGGGAGGGGAAGGGAGAGGAAGGAAGGAAGGAATGCAGGGAGAGAAGGGAGGAGGGAGGAAAGACAGAAGCAGTGTTTGGCAATAACAAATATAAATATACTATTTTATAACTCTGAAAGCATCATTTTGTAACAGAAGTGTTAAGAAATTCACAATCTCTTTCCTGGAACTTCCTAAGAGGGGAAAAAAAAAAAAAAACCTCAAGCAAATATCAACTTTATTCTATTTATAGCATGTCTATGAATGTGTGTAAATTTTTACAACAGCAAATTGTGTCATCAGATCTCCACGTCACAATGAAATCTATACTGGAAAGGATGTGGTTTTTAAAAATATAAATCTGCTTAATTTTATTCCTTACCAAATTAACACATTACTTCTTTAAACAAATATTCCCACATGGTTTGACTTTGAATAGGATCATTTCCTCCTCCTCGGGCTTCTCTCCCTCTCTTCCTCATCCTCCTAATCCTTCTCCCTTCTAGAGGCAATTGTTAGACAATTTCAGCTTGAGGCATTAACTAGAGGAGATACAACTTTCACTGTCTTTTAACTGCATTCTTTTATCTCCTCACAACATAGATGAATAGTTTTTAACCTTCCTTTTTTTTTTTTTTTTTTTTTTTTTTTTGAGACAAGATCTCTCTAGGCAGTTCAGGCTGGCCTTGATCTCACTTTGCAGCCCAGGCTGCTCTCAAACTCGGAACGATCCTCCTACCTCAGCTTCACAAGTGTGGGGATTACAGGCATGAGCCACCATGCCCAGCTACCTTCCATATTCTTTATGTAGGTGTATCATAAATTTTTAGGTTCACTTTATATTCATTGTTTATTTTAAGTGTGAAAGTGTATTTGATTCTGAGTTGTGCGATACATAGTGTTATTTTCTTTCATGTACAACTTTCTGCTTTATTCTGGAGTTAGTAATTGTCCTATTTATGGTTTAATTTTTCATGAGTGTCAGTAGTTTTCCTTGGTGGGGTATTTTATTGGTACATTTTAGATATTCAAAATGATCACATATATTAAAGGAAGTTTGTACCTGTCTGTGACATATTTACTTCTTCTTATATGTGTCAATAGTTTAATTCTAAATATTCTGCCAATCACTTTATTCTATTCTATTCTTTATTTAGACACAGTAGGTGTTCTGTTTATCCTTTTGCAGGAGTCATCCATGGAGACTTCTGACTTACTCCAGTCTGAATGTAGAAACCAGCTGTCATCATAAGATCGTGAGCCTTAGAATCTTTGAGATCGTTTTTATCTTTTTAGTTGAATCCTGTGTCTCCAGGACCCCTTTTCTTCCTTTTTCTTATTTATCCATCTATTATTCTGGAATGTATACATTATATTTCAAAAGAAGAATGCTTGAAAGGTATATGTTTTTATTAATTATGTGTCTTAACATATTTATTCTTTTAACTTACATTTAGTAGTAAATTCTTCTTTGGAATTATTTTATGATTCCTTTCATGTATTTCAAGTAAAAATGTTCTCCTTTTTCTTTCTTATGTATGTTTTTATTTATCTGTTGTGGTACTGGGGATTGAACTCAGGACTTTCACGCTGAACTACATCTCTTTTTCGTTTTCTATTTTGAGACAGGTGAGACTCAAACTTGCAATTGTCCTGCCTCACCCTCCACTGCGAGGTTATTCTTATTTTTTGACCAATATTGTTTCTAAAAAATTGTTAAAAGTTCTCTTTTTCCCTCAGTTATCTAATGTTTCATAGTAACTACAATAGAGCAAGTTTTAATTTTTTTAGTGTACTTTGTATTCATTCAATAGAGCATCTCCATCTGAGTTTTGAGGAATGTTCTGTACTAATTTCTTTGGTAATTATTTATACAGCTTTTCTATTTTTCCTTTTCAAACTGGCATTTTAATTTTCTTATCTTTCCTTTCTCATACACATCTTATTTTTATGTTGTGATTTTGAAGGGAAATTTCCTCAGCTTGATTTTTCAAAGAATTTCTTTAAAATTTTCTACTGTCACATTTTTAGTTTCCAAGTGATACTTTTTGTTCTGTATATAATAACCTGTAACAACACAGAGCCCTTATTTCATAAAGTGAATATCTTCTCATGCCTATTTTTTCAAATTTTCTTGTCTTGCTAAGTCTTAATTTCCTCCAAACAGCCTTTCTTCTCTTTGTGTGATTTTGTCTTTGAGTTTAATAACAGCGGATTTCCTTGCTTGCCTGGTGATATCTGGCTGCCTGTTCATAATTAAAAGTGGATACATAACAGCTCCTTGTAAACCCTTCTAATGCCATGGCAGTGATTCTCCATCATGGAATTCCTTGTAGGATGGTGGGCACGGGGCAGTTATGATGGTGAACTTTAATGTTATGATCTTTATGTCTTTTTTCATGAGTTAATTAAGTTCTATGGAGATTCTTTTAATCTTCTTTCTCAAAGTTTAGGCTGCAGCTCCTAGGGTTCTGGGAAACAAATAGAAAAACATGAGAAAATCTTGACTTCCATTTTTAACTTTCTGTTTAATATCTATATCTTTATTCTTGACTACAGCTCATTTCTATAGTCCATTCTTTATATTTTCTACAAAGAATGGATTTCCTATCACCTGCAAGGATGAGTAACATTTTTCCATCTACACATGATGAGCAGACTGAATGAGAGTAACTAAGAAATTCATCTATGGGATTTTAACCAACCATTCTTTGTTAGTGTCAGTCTCAAAAACTCTCAAAAATACCATAGTAGCCACCCTCTGGTATAGTTTTGCTTGTCAGAATTTGAGACTGTTGACTGACTTTTTTTCTTTTGCAATACTAGAAATTGAACCCTGGCCCTTTGTACTGTTCTATAACCCCGGCATGTTTTTCAATTTTTATTTTGAGATAGGAGAATCACAAATGAAAACCCAGCTTGAGCAACTTACTATTGAATTTGCTACAACTAAGTTCTGCTACGTCAATTACTGCTATTTTTGCTTTCTAGCTGCTAAATTTGGAGTTGTACATTTCCCTTTTCTTTGCTTTTATGTACATTAAAATTTATAAAAACATTATTATCATAGTGATGAGCATGTATACCTAAATATACCCAATCCCCATCCCTAAACATCTTGATTTGTACCATATTTATCTATATTAAACAGTATTAATGAATACATTTCATACTCTTGTAAGAATTATATGAAATGATATTTGCACAAATACCATGCAGTAAAAGCAGTAATATTGGTGTATTGCAGGCACTTAAATCTTTTGCCCTTTGATAAAACAATATTCATATCCTCATCTTATTTTTTCGTCTTGGTTGCCCATCTTTCCCTAGTCTACTAAAAAAAGTGCTTAGACTCATAGAGAGTATATGATATATCTAGGAGCACATCAACCACTAATGGTAGAGAGACTTTAGTATCACTCTTCACTTTTTTGTATATGGATGTTGCTTTTTCATTTCAAACCATTTTACACACAGTTGTTAGTGTTCCTCTTGCAAAGTTGAGCTTGTCATTTCCTCTAACAGGTAATCAAACTATATCTATAAAAGATGTTTACACAAATGGCCCAAAGTACCTAATTTACAAGGAAATGTAATTGTTCGGTCATGGCAACAAGCTAGCTAATTAAAACAGGCAACATTTCTATATTTAACCAGGAGTCAGCAGCAGTTGCCCTAAATGACTCAGAAATTACATACTTACTCATCAAATGAGAGAGAATAGAACTCTTTCAAAGAGGACTACATTCTGCAAAAAGTGTTTTATTTTTTGCTTCCTTATTGTGATCAGTATGATAGTAACAGACAGACTGAGTAAGCCCATCAGGAAGCCTTCCAAAAATCATCCCTTCCTAGTTACTTTTCTTGTTGAGACAAAATATCTGACACCCAAAACTAAGGAAGGAAAAGTTTATTTAGCTCACAGTTTGCGGAGGTTTCAGACAATAACTAGCTGACAAGGCAGAGTATCATGGCAGAGGTGTGGCAGAAAACAGCAAAAGTAACGAGACCAAAAAGGGAGGAGCATAGAGAGAAGACTTGGTCTGTTCCTTATATTGTGTGTGGGTGACACTCACCCTAGGATGAGTGTAGCACTCACACCCAAAATTGCAGCATTGGACTACAGTCACAAATTCTAGAAACCTGCCCTCATGGCCAAATGAGGCTTTGGGGGACATCCAGACATAAACCATAACACTCCCAGATCCCACTCACAGATGTTCTGATGTAGAGGCTCTGCTAGAGACCAGGAGCCTATATTTATACTTCAAATCTTTTTAAGTTATTTGAGGTGCATCCAGGCTTAGAAGAAAAGTAAGTACCACTCCGACAGCAGAAATATAGTGGCTCTTAATGGCTCGTGAAACATCCTAAGAAAGACGTTTTTTGTTTTGGTTTTGGTTTTGGTACCAGTGATCTTGCCTCATAACCTTTCACTTACCAGGCAAACACTTGTACCACTGAGCTAAATCCCCAGCCCCTAAGAAAGACTTTTTTGGAAATTTCTGTTATATCTTTGCATTTTTATGGCCCCAACATATCATTTGAATGGATTTTCTCCTGACTTCTATAACTACTGAGCGCAGTCTCACTCTAAATGAGAGTAGAAGAAGCAAAGAAGATCCCTGACCATAGCCATATTGCACAGCTGCTCTGACCCAGGGACAAGTACCAAGCACTCTCAACCCACTGATAAACTCATCGGCAACTAGACAGCTGCCACCAAGAGATTCAAAGCATTCACCATGAGAGATGCCTTTGAGTGGAGCATTCTGGTCTTCCTTGAAAAGCACCATCATCTAGAGATGTCTTTTCCAATATTTTACATAGTTTTATTACTGTAAAAATACACACACAAAGCACACACACACGAAATTACACACAATAAGCTATTAATGAGGAAACAGAAATTTTACCTTTGCAAAAGTGAGGAAGTTTCACCTGATCATGAGAAGGCAGGTAAATATGCATCATAGTAATGTTATACATTCAAATACATTGGCAATTATTTTGTGAATTTAGCATAATAACTACATGATAGATTTACAGGTATCAAATTCCAAATGGATGTTTCAAATAGAATTACACAATTTTATTGCCAGAAAGAACTAAAGACTGTACCACAGAATCCACAGTCCTTTGGCAAATAAGGGTTAAAGAACCAAAATGCCTTATCTATAGTCACATATCTCATAGTTGATATCAGAAAAAGTCTTTTAAATATCTTGCAAAGTTTTGCTTCTTTTACGTATTTTTAATGTTGCATTTTCAAAATACACAGTTGTCCCCCAAAATATTGTAAATGTTTGGTGGGGACTGAAGGTAGTGAAAGACTGGGCATATTTTGTTTCTATAAGGAGTAAGTGTGTTACCATCCTTTCCAAGTGCTTATCCACATAAGATGCTAACCATAGCACCTATTACAGTTCATACAGTTCCATAGGACACATGGGGAAATCATCTCTATCCTTTTGGTGTAGTCTGAGGGCAATTTGTTCCCACCTCAAAGCTCATGCTGAGACGGAATTCCCCAGTGTAATGTAATGAGGTGGTGAGCTTATTAAGAGTTGATAGAGGCTCTAAAAGAAACTAATCTGTTTCTCATGAGAGTACACTTACTCTTGGCTCCTGACCACTCTTGCGTTCTCTCGTGTCACATGATGTCACCTGCCATGTCGTGACACAGACTAGAGCCCTCCCCAACTGCCTATGTCATGCTATTGGGCTTTCCAGCCATGGGAATCATAAATCATATAAGCAGTGTTTCTCTTTTTAACAGCATCAGGTATTTTGTTTCAGAAACACAAAACAGAGAAAGACAACTTGATACTTGAATTCTTCCTAATTTTCTGTGTGAAATAGACCTCAGGAAGCATGTGATACTAAATAAGGTTAACTTGATTTATATACTTTTTATACTGTCTGGGCAGCAATGTGAAAAAATTTACTAGCAAATAGAAAAGGTATCATGCCATGGTTCCAAAGGTATTATAACTCTCTCCTCTAAAAATTTGCAGCAAGATTGAAGTTCTTTGAGTGAATATTTCTGTAGTTTCAATCTGTATGTTTTCAGCTGCAAATCCACAGGGGCTGCTACATTTGTGTATGAGATCAGGAAAGATGCTGTTACCATATTGATCCATTTTGGAAATTCTTGACCTTGATCTATACACTATTTCTATACTTGCCTTAACTGTGCTTTTATTGCTCCCATTTCCCCTATTTCTATTTTTTCTTTAAACTGCCTTGAGCCCCTTGGATAAAAGGATTATCAGAAGTACAAAGTGTTGTATTACTACCAAAAGGATAAGACCTTATCTCTTCAATTCATCAGTGAAACTTTGGTCCATTGGTGTAAACTTTTTGAAGTATGCTACCAACATATTTCTGAGGAATTACAGAAATTTTGAGGAACATCTATAAAATTGCATTGTATCTTTTGAATGCTCATATTCTGGTTTCTGGAATCATATGTCTGGTTCCTCCAAAGGCCTTTTTCTTTCTTCTCTTTTTTGCTTTACATGGATAGAAATAATTAGATCTCTTCCTCCTCCTCTTCTGCTCCTCCTCCTCTGCCTCCTTTTGCTTTCCTCCTATCCTCCTCTTCTTCCTTCTCCTTATCATGCTCCTTCCTTTCCCAATTCTCCTTATTCTTATTCTTTTATTCTTATTTTTCTTCCCTAATGCCAGCCTGATAAATGGGAAAGGTTACTTGTTTGACAGATACTGACAATTTGATTCAGTGCTGCCTTCAATTTAAACATCATTAACAAAGAGGGTTGGAGGAAAAGATCCATTCATATTTGCTTCCTTTTCTCCTTCTTGTGTTTTCTTGTCAGGAGTGTACCAGTAAGAGATGTCAAATGATGAAACCTGTGTGAGGAGTACCCATCTATAATTGTCACGTCACAGCTGAGAAAATCCAAACTCTGGCAATAGTGAAAGTGTACTATAATCCTTTTCTCAACCTGTAACTCTTAAACATAGAATTTGACTCTACCTTCTTGTATTCATACCCTTTTCCAAGTAAAATATGAGCCTAAAATTCCAGTCTCCTAGGTAAGCTTTACAAGTAATTTCTTTTCATTTTTCTTTAGTACCATCATTAGCACATCTCTGACTTCTGCCGTATTTCACCGAGCCTCAGTTCCCCATCCCAGCCTCCTCTCCACCAGCCTAAGCCAGGGGTCATTTATTTGGGTAACTGTGGGTTCTTCTATCTGATTTCATTTTTAAATTTAAAGTTTGGGTTTTTTTCCTGTCTTCTAGTCCAAGTTGCAAGCTCCTAAAGGGCAATCACAGGATCATGCTTTCTTCATGTACCCTAACACAGTGCTGAGAACTTCACCAGAGTTCAATAATATTTGTGAGTTTGGTATATCAAAGGATTGAGATAGTAAGAAGTTCAAACAGTGTACTAGAGAAAAGATTTTTACCCTAAAAGTCCAGTTACAGAAATTCTACATTTCACATTTAAAAATGAGTTCATTAAGGCTGATCTCTGGAATTAGACAGACAGGGAACAGTCCGATGATACAGATGGCTAGGCGCTGGAGGGTTGAAGCAGGTTAAAATAGTAGCAGAAGAAGGGATGATTTATAATAATAATGCTTATATTTTTCTATACAGCTCACTGCTATTTTACCACCCAGAAAAACTGTCTTAACTTATATTTGCATTTCATTAGAAAAGACCTTTCACATGGAAGAAAGAGCAGCAAGAAATTTTAGTTAAATTCTTCAGCCTGATTCTTTTCCCTAGTGGGTCAAAGGGAAGATGGTCATGAACCCTCAGGAGCTCTGGAGAGTAGTACCACTTCACAAAGGTCAGGGTGGCCAAGGAACAGAGATTACCTTGCCCCCTGTGCCTCTGCTAATTCAGTAGATGGGGTCACATGACTTCACTTAACTCTAAAGCTAAGAGAGATCATACAGGGAGACATGTGCAAGCTC
This sequence comes from Cavia porcellus, assembly GCF_034190915.1. Lineage (NCBI taxonomy): Eukaryota > Metazoa > Chordata > Mammalia > Rodentia > Caviidae > Cavia > Cavia porcellus. Next base: position 149,534,530 of record NW_026947484.1, read on the forward strand.
AGAGATAACATTTTAACTAAAATTGAACATCATGCTACATCTTCCTGCAATAACAAAAGCCAAGAATCAAGAAGCCTAGAGCTTCCACCTAAGTGTCTGATAGACCCCATCTTTAGCGTCTCACCTCTGCACAGATAGTGGCAGTGACAGTTGCCCTGACAGAAATCATGTGAGGTAGCATAAAACACAGATTTCCACAGTGTAATGATCTCTTTTTTATCGACAGGCTGGTAAACAGTCTATTTTGTGATATATGAAATTAGCCTGTGATAGAAACAAATAAATTGAATGTGGCAAAGATATAAAGAACAATGCTCCAGATAGGCAATGATTATGCGGTCATGTTTTAGCCCAGCATTTCAGGTTGACAGGGGCTTGCAGAGTTGGGACAAATTTTCTGACCCAGTGACCCAGAAACATCTTGGATCTTCACTGTTTTTATCTCTGTTACCCAGCAACAACAGCACCCACGGCTCTGTCGTGTTGCAGGTCTCTAGGCTCCTAGGATCCCTTCTGAAGAACTCATAGGACTTGACAAACAAGATACCAACAAATAATAGAAACGAAGGTTTAAGCCAAGAGACAAAAAAAGAGCAGATTTATCCATCAAGTATTATAGTATGAAAATAGATCTCAGAAACTAGAAATGTGTATGTATTTAAGAAGCACAGCTACTAAGCAGTTTGCAGCTCCTAAGGATAAGTAGGGGTTAAGGAAGTCTTTTTAAGAACACAAGTTTTTATTAAACAAAGAAAAGAATTGAGGCTTCCATCCTTCTTCCCAAAGACTGCATATGGCAGTAGAAGTCATTCTAAAGAATGGCTCAGATTGAAAAGCTTTCTGCTTTCTTCTTATGCTGATAAGGTTAAAGACTCAAGGTAGATGCATTTTGTGCTTTTTTGTACTTTTTAAGAAATGAACTGAAAAATCATATTTAGTTGTAAAAGATGAAGTTGACACCATCTGAGACTTTTGTTTTTTTGTTTTGTTTTTATGCCTAAAGAAAAGACTTAGAGTTTTCTTCTGGCATCTCCGGAAAAAAACTTGAATGTCCTTCAGAGAAATAGTCAAAGGAGAAAATGGTTTCTTAAAAGGAGAATGAGCACACTGTAGAAAATGAAGCCTGCAAAAGGAAAAAGAGTGGAATCAATTATTTGTTTATTTTATGCATTCAGTCTCACACCATCTTTTAAGCTGTTAGTCTCTCCATTAAGCTGCATGATTTTGGAGTCCATTAGAAAGGGCTTCTCATGATCCCCTTCCTTCCCTCTTTCGCACTAATACAACAGCACATGCACACACACACACACACACACACACACACACACACACACAGGAACTTATACCCTGCTGACAAGCAAATGGCCCCAATGATAATTTGCTGTATGTAGTCATTACACTGAATTCTTAGTAACTAATGCTTATTCAGATTCTTCCAGGTCTGCCTCTTCCCAAATATTTTTTAATGGTTGCATGCACTTTTCAAAAAGATCCCTGTCTGAATTGCTGGGATGTCTTATTATCCTACTGCCCCTACAAGGTAACCTGAGAGTGACAACCACTGGCTAATGGCTGTTCTATGCTCCTCTATATCTCCATCAAGACATGCAGAGCCCATTGCCAGACCTCCGTTGGTGTGTGCATTTTAATAGATGTCCCTCCAGCTTTACTTTTCAATAACTCCTATTTCAGTTTTGTTTACAAGTCTGGACATAATATTCATGTCTTCAACAATAGATAGACTTTTCTTCAAAAGTTGTCTGGAAGCTGATTTTTACGTATAACTTTATATATATATATGTCTAATTCAAGAAGATACCTTGACATTTTGTTAGAAAACATACTATTTTCCTGAGATACCAAAAGACTTTATTAGCCAGTTGGAGAACCAGGGTAGCATGCCTACATTTCTCTTGCTGTATCTCTAAGGTTCAAGGGCTGTGTCTCAGCAGAAAGCGCTCGGTGAAGTCTATGGCAGTTCCGAGCATAGGGGGCAAAGAGAGAAGGGACTTGGGTCTGCCATGTTTCAGCACACTTGTCAATCAAAGTCACAAAGCAAAAGGAAGATTCTTAATAGTTTTGAATTTTTTTAAATTTCATATGGAGAATGGCATGTGTGACTTATCTAATAATTATTAGACTATATAAAACTTCCAATTCTTAATCATTGTTCTTAATGACTCAATAAATAAAATATTTTAACAAAAAAATATTACTTCCCATTTTTTCAGATGCAGTTCTCTATCACATTAGCGCTAGGAAGAGGTACAATTTATGTAAAGAACATTTACTAACGTGACACGTTTTATGAAGTCTGTTAAAATGTTTATTATCTCACAATAACATATATATCCTTTTAATGGGTATTCCTGCCTGCATTCTCTTCTAAATATATCCCACACTTAAGTTACTTTTTTAAAGACATCAGTGTTCACAGTGCATTCCACTGAAGGAAGAATGTCCAAGTCAAATGTAACACCTTGGCAACTCAAATACTTTGCATCTTATAACAAAAAAATGACCCTTCCCCGCCAGTACACTTCAATTGCCCAGGTAACAGTTCCTGTTGCAGTTTGGTTGCTTTTGTCTCCTAGAATTGGCTGCCACCATGATGCATATTGTAAGACCCAATCAAAGGTAGCCAAGTACTCTACCTCTGTATTTTTCCTTTGCAATCCATAAAATCCTCCCTTTTTGAGTCATCCAGGCCTGATATTTTGGGAATGATTCCGATCAGTGCCCATCAGTGTGAAATAAATCTGCCTCTAAATTCTGGGTGTTGTTTTAGTGTTTCTGCTTGCCTTTGCAATCTCATTTAATCTCCAGCCCCAGTTTCCCCCAGAAAGATATCTCTCACTTGGACAGTCCACTTTTCAGTCCACACAAGGAGGCATGTCTAGAGGCCGATCAAGATGAAACTTTAGGGTTTCTCCCAATTTTGTTTTCCTTTCCTTAGGGAGACCTCCAAAAATAAAAGTGAACTTGACCTGATCACATGTCAAGCATGTTCATTCCACTCTCTTGTGTTATAAAACTTCCTTCGTCGTTTTTGAGTCCCCTCTTCCTTCTATTTCTCATACCAAACATGTACCATTGTGTACCAGTACACATTTGTAGTGCACAGTGTTCGCGCTTCTTGAGAGGACTTGTTACATCTGAATTCTTGCTTTCATCTCTTTCTTTCCCTTCCTTCCCTCCCCATCTCATGATCCTCTTCCCTTTTGTACATATTTGTATGCCTAATGGTCAACATTCCTTTTGTAGAATTGGGACATATACGTAACACATCTTAATTCCTTTTTTCATCTGCAATCACTGACTTTCCCTCCCCCTTCCACCATCCTGTGATCCTCTGCCCATTTGAAAAAGATTTATCTCCAGATCAATGAATAAAGAAAGTAAGATATTTATACTTGCGGTACTATTCTACCATAAAGAGTCATTTGTAGGAAAATGGATGTACCTTGAAACCATAACATTGCTAGATACACAAGCTTAAATATTGTATGGTTTCTCTTTTATGAGATAAAGTATAAATAAATTTCTTCTTCAAGGTGGAATCAACCCTTCTTTCCTCCATGAATCAGTACACAACAACTAGGATTTTTGGTCACTATTACATGCCTCTATTTCTTCACCCTTCTTTATTTTTCTTATGTTTCAAAATAATGTGATTTATTATTTTTATGGGTCCCTGTAAGTCATATGAATTTAAATCATGGAGAATATATATATGTACCTAACCTACACACATAAGTTACAAAGTTTCACAGAAATTCTAAACTCAAGGAACTTTTGCCTAGGTTGTGTATTTTGATATATTTTTTTCTATATTGCTTTTTCTGTGTAGATAAATACCTCCAGACAATTTATTTTAACTCAGGTCAGAGGATAAGAACTCCTAATTTAGTGCTAACAGCCTTCATGATATTTGATATGCCTTAAATATTTATTTATTCCAAAAACATTTAGGAAATACCAACAATGTACTGTATTAGGAATAGTCCAGTAGAGGGGAGTAGAAAAAACAGACTCATTTTCTCCTGCTAAATATTTATCAAACAGTGATGTCTATGATTTCCTCCCCTTTGGTAAGAATTGATTGTTGTGCAAGCTGTAGATCCAGCCATGAGTGACCACGTGGCCACCACAGTATCAAGAGTTTCTCAACCGCTATCCTTTGATCCATGTTTATGTAAATCATGGCCGTTCTAGCAAACCCCACTGCACGGAATTCAATCCTGATGCCCACCCTGGAGATACTGTCAGATCCCATAGGTCAAGAGCTCAGTCCTGTAATACTGGCCCTGCCTCTGATCAAACAGCTACAAGTGAATCTATTGCTCTACCCAATAGATTTGGTAGAGCAGCTCAAACATCACAGAGAAACTGTCATAGGGAGGACATGTCTAGGAAGGTCCTGAGCACCTGAATTTCTCTTTCATTGGTGCTAGCCTAAGCCGCCTTCCCAACACACGGGTGAATCTGCATCTTTTGCAAATCTTCATGCGTACAGCTGTCTGGAAGCTCTCAAAATCCCACCCTGCTCAGTTTGTATAGAAATATTTTGCTTTCTAAAGTGTGAAGTACCTCAACAGTGTTAGTATCTTAGGAAATACCAAGGAATATGGAAGCAATAAAAAAAAAAGAGGAGGAAACCAAACAACATGTTCCTATCATAAGGGGCTACAAATGATGGACACTCAAATCAACATATTAAATTCTGTGGTAAGGAAATAACCCTAACCCTACTGAAAGTGCACTGGACTATATTTAGTGTTCAGATAGAGAGACAAAGGAGCCATGTAATAGGATGATGCAGAGAATGTCAGGTAGTCCATGTTTTATATAGCAGATTAAAGTCCACCTAAGTGGACTCATGAAATGATTTTCAAATATCTTCTTCCCCTACGTACGACCTCATCATAAGGAAAGAATATGACCCCCTAAGAGAAGGCTGTCAAAGAGAAAAGACAGCAACCAAGATTCAGACTCAAGAGAAAAAATACCTGGTTCATCCTAATGTGAACAAGCACATTAGGAAAAGCTGAAAAATTAGACAGAATGGTTGATTGACTGATTATGGACTTAGGATTTTTGGTTGCTTGGTTGGTTGGTTTGATTAGTTTTGTATGATAGGACAGTGGCTCTCTACTATTTTTTAGTATTTAATTTATAGTAACAAAGGTATTAATTCATCTTCACAGCAAAAGTATTTTTGAGGCAGAGGAATTAGTAAGCAAGCCTTGGAGTTCTAGGAAGAAATACAAATAGTCATGCTGGTTCTTGGAGAAAAAAAATAAGGACACTAAAATGAGAACATAAATATTATAGATTTCAGCATAAGTGCTGCTTCATAAATTTCTAAAACAGATCTGCAATGCTATTAAGATAGAAAAGAATACATGTTACATTCAGGGAATACAACAAAACCGCCACTCAAATTCAACAATGTGCCACATCTAGACCTTTCTAAGGCTTCTTCCTCAACACGTCTTGAAAAGAAGAAAGATCTTTTGAATACTTCTTGGCATTGCTCTCATTTTACAGTAAATATTTGGGGAAGGATACCTTTGCCTAGTTGAAACTGTTCTCCAGTTCTCCAAAGATATTGTGGTGGGAGCTAGTAGGTATTACTGGGAAAAGAGTTATCACTAGGATAAAATTCCAAGCATTCAAACAACTTTTGTTAAACACAACCTACTGGCTTGTGCTGTCCTTTGAATTTTTAAAATTTAACAATGTGGTCTAAATTCAAAGAGTAAATATTTAAAGAGATTATTGAGCAGCTAAGAAAACACCGTAACAAATGACAATGTCATATGCTCTGACACGTGTATTTCAGAATAAAAATGAATGATATATGAACAGTGATGCCAAAGGAGATATGCAAAACATGTAACCATTTCTAAATTGTACAAAAGGGCCTCCGTGTAATAATGGGTTTCTCCATTACGGAGAAGCATGGAGGTCCTGTGGTTATAGTTTTACTGCTGAAGACAGATTGATCTGTTTTATAGTCACAGGCTACAGATTTTTTAGCAGCGTATCAATTATCTAGTAATTGGCCTACTCTCATGCGTGGTCAATAAAACAGATTATGGGAAGAATACTGTACTATTCAAGGTAAATCACAGGATAAGTATGTGTGATAGCCCCTATGAGACAATCAAGACCAAACAAGGACTATAAAAAATGCAAGACTTTTCCCTTGCTAAAAACACTTTGTCTTTTGATAGATGATGTGTTATGCTTCTTTGAATTAAAAAAATGGAGGGATATGGTTATTCAGCAATGCTCCTGTCCCATTGTTTTTCGTTTGCCTTCCTCCTTGGGAGCAACCAGTGTCATTGTTTCTTTCTTAATTCCAAAGTCTCCATAAAGAAGCCAAACACAGGTCATAGAAATCACAAACACAGGTACATATGTATGTATTTTCTAATCTTTTTACACACAGAATATCATCCTACACTCACATTTTGATTTTTAATTTATCTTAAAGATAGTCTCAATCATATACCTTACCATTAATTCCTCTCAAAATACTCTGCCTCATTTAGAACACACTTATTCTAAATATAACTTTTATTATTTTTTTAATCTAAAATTTCACTAGTTTTGTTTTTCAGTCATCTCATAAATACGAAGAACCTTCTTAGTCATTGCCATAATTAGATAATACTCACTGGATATTTCAAAATTATTTAACTGTCTCCTTATACCGAGTCATTAATTTGTTTCTAATAATTTGTGATTTCACATAATATGTTATTATATTATTCTCCACAAGAGGAGACTCATAAAAACATTTTAAGAAAAATTATTTGGGGTTCAAATAATATAAACCTTTTTATAATTCTAGAGAGACTTTTTAAGCAATGCCAATGTTTCGTAACAAAATTGTTAGGGAGCTACATAATACCTTCAGTTTGTTATATATTTATAAAAAGTAAGTTTCATTGAATAAACAAAGTTAAATCCTTCCCAAGCCCTGTTCATAAGGAGGAATTTCTCCCCACTTGGTCAGTCTTTACCTCTTTTTTGGCATTCATGCAAATGTTGAGAAATTTAGGGAAGCACAAAGAAAATAATATGGGAGTAGGTGAAAAGTATAAAGAAAAAGAACTCTGGAACCATTACCATATATTATGTGTGAATTTCATGTTGCCTAAGAAATTCAAGGAAAAACTTAGAGCTATTTTTTTAAAGTATTTACTTTTTTGAATAGCGAAACCTCCCAAAATTGGATGAAATAAATTTGTTCTTTAACAGGGATACATTTGGAATAAAAAAAAAAAATGTCATTTTGGATTTTGGACCTTAGGTACTATTTAATACTATTTACTTAAATCAAATAATCCACCTAAGCCCAAATTAAGCACAAGTTTCCCTATATCTATTAAACTGTTGAAATAAAACTGCAGAGGAACAATATTTAATTCATATATGGTGATTTTCAAAATAACATCTTTAAAATTAGAAATAGCATTAAGGGCAATAGTAAAATTGAAACTGAACATGAGAGAATGCTGTACACAGAACCAAAGTCACCAACAAAAGAAAAAAAAAAGTGTTATTGCTGTTTAATAGAGGAAGTCTGAGACCATTCTTTTTAGAAAGCGCCAGAAATAATTTTTGCCAGTATAAACTGGTACTCAGTTTATGGTTTTTTAATGAATTCTGTTGTCAATGAATTCTGTTGTTTTATAAATTCTGTTGTTCTGTTTTTAGTCAAGATTCTTTTGAAATGAAAAAAGGGGACCTTAATTTCACACTAATACTGCTCATAGTTAGCTCAAAACCTCTGCCCAATTCAAACTGTGTTTCTTATAGACATACTAACAGATAAAGATTTTTGTAGAATAAAAAGTATAACTTTCAGAGCTATCCTGCTTCTGATAATTCCCAGCTATTGATATCTGATCAGTTATGTTCTATATATCTCAATTTCCAAATATACAAGCCAGGAATAATAACAGAATTTTGTCCATAGAATTCTGTTGTATTAAATTAGTAAATTTCTATAATGATTTTTATCCAAGACAGAGTCTCACTATGTTCCCACGCCTGGCTTAAAACCCTGGGCACAAGAAATCCTCCTGCCTCAACCTTGGAAGTAATTAGGTCTATAGGAAACACGCCACAATAACTGAATTAAATAAAGACTTTTTAATAAGACTTTCAATTTTTCTTAGATGAAATAGCTTGCAGCATGTCAATGATGTCAACAGGAAAAACTAGAACCAAAAAAATAGAAGAAAAAAATGACAAAACATTTATGAAGCTGTGGAGGGAAAAGTTACACAACTAAACCTTGAATTGCAAGTAACTTGTTCTGCATAGGCAAATATTTCTAATAAATTTTAACTTGATAAACTAGTGATGTTCTGCAGTATGAGTAGTGCAAGGCACTAAAAGTCATGTGATCATAACTAAGTTCTCTCTCTCTCTCTCTCTCTCTCTCTCTCTCTCTCTCTCTCTCTGTCTCTCTCTCTCTCCCTCCCTCCCCCTTTTTCTCTCTCTTTCTCTTTCACTCTCTGGGATGGTGAGTTATCATCTCCCAACAGCAAGAAATTATGGAGATCTTATCTCCAGAGAAGGAGGAAAACAAAGAGAATCCTTACTTCAAATGAGATTAGAAAAATGTGTAAAATATGTGAAACTGCAAAATTTTGTTGAAAAGCATCACCCAAATAAGACTATAGCAGTAGAGCAATGCATTTGTTTAAAGAAAATGCAATCTCAAATTTCCATGAAATCAAGAATGAAAAGCAGGTGTCGGTGGATAGGTTCCTCATTCAAGTTGCATGAAAAGAAGACGCCATTGACCGGATGGCCAGCAGTGACTTAGTGATAGTGAAAGTCATCCTGCGCAATAGCCCTCATCTCTCTCTTGTCTTACATCAGCCGTGAAGGTTTTCAAAGGCGAGTTCATGCTAATTTATTTTTCTTTGTATTTTCCTTATTATGTATTATTTTACACTATTATAATTATTTTATATGACAATTTTGGGGGCAATTAATTTGAGTATCCATTATTTCCTATGGGGAAATGTACTTTTATATACAAGCACTTTAAATTACAAGATTTCCAGATTGAATTATGCTTGCAAACCAAGGTTTTACCGTACGACTTTTTTTAATTGGCCTGAGATTATAAATAGTATTTTCTTTCGTTTTAAACCCCAAACACACTAGAGTTAGTAGCATTTGTGATATTATCAACAATAAAATTACAAATGTTCACTTTATATTTTCTTTATCTTAATATATTTATGATTGTCTTGTGTGACCGTTACTTTCACGTGTCAACTTAGTTGAACCATATAACCTAGAAATTTGGTTAGAAATTATTTTAGATATTTCTGTAAAATTTTGGGGGGAGGGGTGTATAGGGTGACTTTAACATTTAAATCAGTGGACTGCAAATAAAGCAGATGTACCCTGCAGAATATGGATAGAATTCAGTCAGTAAACTGAAGGCTCTAATAAAGTTCCCTCCTAACAGGAGGAATCTTGCCAACAAGTAACCTATGAACAAGAGCTATGACGTCTGCTCTTCCTTGGGACTTTTACCTCTTGTCCTATATCATAGTACTTAATCTTGTCAGTCACCAGAGACACATGAATCTATATCACACACACACACACACACACACACACACACACACACACACACACACACACCTTAATTGCCTTTATTGGTTCTGTTTCTCTGGAAAACTCTAACCTATATATCCTACTTAAAATTTATGGTATTGGCTATATTGGCTAAATATGTGGCTAGATTTTACTATTTAATGTGACATAAAGAAGCATATATATTGTAACTCTACATGCTAAAATATGTATTTTGATGTATTGTTTCAATATCGTTTCTTTTATAATCATATTATCCTATTTCCCACATTCATTATTTTGAAAAAGTGTCCATAGACTTTAATTAGCAAAGGTCCATGCCACACAGCTTAGTGATCCTTAGTTTAAAGGTGTCAGATATGTTGAAGGTCAAGTTCCCCCAAATAAGAAAACAACAGAAGAGTAAAACTAACACTTCCAATCAACTTTTCCCTTCACACAGTTATAATTTAAGTGCTCGCTTCAGAAGCACATATACACTTGCCATTTTAAAGACCTTCACAGGAAAGAATATAAGAAGCCAAGGATAAATCAGCTGAAAAATTGCACAAAGTTTTTCACTCCCTTCTCATGCTAAAATATAAATATTACTGCCCAGTACCAATAAAACAGGAAGGCTCCAGGTGGAAGCACCGAAGAGCTGTCTTGTAGGAAAAGAGAGGAGCAGAGTGCTTTGCAAATTGCACAAAGAGTTAACCCAATGCCCTGATAGTTCAAAATCTGATTGGATCATAACAATGTTATTTTATTCTACTTGCCTGCCAGAGAAAAGGGTAGTCTCTGGGATAGGTCAGTAAGAAGATAGATAGATAGATAGATAATATTTTCATAGAATTGACCTGGCATGTAGCTAAAAATCAGTAAGGTCTCATCTACAGGACACAAAATAAAAAACAGACAACAGAAAGAAACCCAGAGGAGATACAATATATGAGGCAAAGTAACAGATCTTGAAAAGGTGATACTGATATATTAAAGAAGCTGCATAACAAAACTAAACATTTCTATATAAGAATTCTAGAAATGAAAATATTAAAACAAGAATGCAAGAAATTAATTTGAGAGCATACATGCATCCTTCTGTATCCATAAAGCATTAATTCCCGGATCCCACTGTTACTCAAATTCTTGGACACTGCATTCCTTATATCAAATTATATCATATTTGCATATAATCCATGTACATCTTCCTATATAAATCATATGTTAATCACTTGTAACACCTAACAGTATAAATGTTAGGGAAAGAGATATAAATTTTTGGGAATAATAATGAGAAAAATACTCCATATGTATTTAGTACAAGTATAATTTTTAAAAATACATTGATGCTTGAATCTGCAGTTGAAAAATGCACAAGTACAGAAAACTGGTTTTTTTGATATGGAAGAGAATATCATTGAATAGGATATTACATTATTAGGAAATATCAAGTGTGAGACACAAGAAAATGATTAAAAACAGAGAACGGATTCTTGAGATATACAAAAACTGAAAAAATGGTCTAATGCATAGCTAGAGAATTAAAAAGAAAGAAAATAAAATGAGGCAGAACCAATATCTGAAAAGATAATTACTACATTTTACCAAAAATTAAAGAACAGAAAGTCACAGAATGCCTATAAACTCTAAATAAAATAAATGTAAAAAAAAAACTCCACAGCCTCAGAATTTTACATTGCAATAGCTGAAAATCAAAGGAAAAAAGTATTTAACATAGCAAGGAAAAGCATATTGTCCTCAAAAAGTATTTATAAACATTTTTAACAAAAATAACAGATACAAGAAAACAACAGAAAAATGCTTTTAAAATGTTGAGAAAATAATAAACATTTTCAGACATAAAAGATAAACACAGGGAATTTTCCTTAAGAGACACACAGTAATTCTTCAAACAAAAGAAAAGAATTCCACACAGAAAGACAGAAAGGTAGAGAAGGAAAAAAAATGAGAACAGCAAATTTAACATATATTTAAAAATATACACAACATAAAACAATAATGATGCTTCATTGTGTTTAACAGTATACAGAATTAAAATGCCTTGTAATAATAATGCAATAAGAGGAAACAGAAAAATGGAGTTAAACTATTTGGATGTTTTAGCGTTGTCTGGAAGAGCTGTGTTTATATTTATATTAGGTTCTAATAAGTTAAGCAACATATTATAATCCCCAGGGTAAAAATTTAGGGATAAATTATTCCAAAGAAGAAAATGCTTGACTAATTTTTTTAAAAGCAAGAACAAAGCTAAATAGGACTACAGAACAAATGAGGAAGAAAGCAAACTGACAATCAGTAGATACATTCAATTATGTTAACAACTACATTGCATGGACTAAAATTGCAAATACAAGACAGACATGATTAAAAATAAAGACAAAAACAAAGCTATATTTTCCCTACAAAGGTATAATTCAAAAGCTTAAAGATAAAACTAGGAAAATGTATATCACTCGGCCACTTACAAATGTAATTTACTGGTATTATAAGTATCTGACATAATTATACTTTAATGCAAAAAGTTAAAGAGGAATATTTCATTTAAAAGTCAATTCACCAGAAAAGGAAACAAATAGGGAAATTTGAACAAATATAATAACACAGACACAAAATACCCAAAATTTTCCAATATAAATGGAATAGCAGAAAAATCCAAGTAAGACACTTGAGCACTGATGAAATTATTAAGAGAAATTACAGAAAATTAAAGCATAGGAGATACATATCATGTTCATGAATTAGAATTTCAACTGTTTAAGTAAATAGTCACTTTTTTTTAGTTCGGTCAATGTATACAATGTGATTCTGATGCAAATCTTGGAAAAGTTTTAAAAACTATGTGTTTATGTGTATGGTGGGAAAGAAGAGGTCATTATACAATAATTTCTAATTTTACACGGGCATCCAACACCAAAAAATAGAAAATACATGCTTAAAGAATAATAAAATTGGAAACAAATTTGAATAATAAAAGCACACACAAAATTCCAAGAGGTCTTAAATAAAAGCAATAATTAAGAAAATATGGTGTGAACAGACAAATGAGTAGCAATGATAAAGAAGAAAATCCACAAACAGGCACATAGTACTGTCATTTTATTTTCATATAAATGTGATAAAGTAATAAGTATACTTAACATTAGGGAGAAAATATAGTATATTAATTATTATATATTATAAATATATATTTATTATATATTATTATGTATTATATATCATTGTATCATTATATGTTATTATATAATATTAAAACATATTATATATTAGAATATATTATTATATATAATATTAAAATATTATATATTGATATGATAAGTATAATAAGTATACTAAACATTAGGGAGAAAATGAGTAAACTTCTAGAAGTAAACAACAAATTTCTCCTTGACTTTGAGATAAGCAGGGTCATAAGTGCACTAACAAAATAGAGGGGGAAAAGTGACACTGTAAATATTAATTAAGAATTTATTCCTTCCTCAAAAAATATCATAAGGACCATGAAAACCACAGTTATAGTTTACACCATATTTTTAAGTGACAGGGGTTGAATTCAGGGCCTTCCTGCTGAGCTATAAGTCCAGTCACCCTCTTCTTTTTTGAGACAGGATCTTGCTGTATTGCAAAATTTCCCACATTGGGTTGGAACTCACAGTCTTCTTGCCTCAACAACATGAATGAACTGATGAACCGAGCTCGCCTTATGATAGGGGGACATCTAAAACTCTGGGGACAAGTGATGCGATTTTCATGTTTTTGGATTTTTTAATACTTAAGGATACATAACGAGAAAGCTTGAAGATGGAACCTGGATCTAAATATGAAATTTATTTGCTTCATATACACTTTATCCGTGTACTCTGAAAATAACTTAAACAGTATATTTAGTGTGCCTCTGTTTTGACTGTGACCTGACATGTGAAGTTAAGTGTGTGATTTTCCACTTGTAGTACCATGACAGTCAGTGTTCAAATTGTTTCAGATTTGAGAGCCTTTCAGACTTTGGGTTTTCAGATGAAGAAAATGTTGAGTTAAACCAGATCCAAAAGAGAAGATTTAAAAAGACTTCAGAACTTCAATCACATGAAGTTCTGAAAAATGCATAATTCATTTCTGGTATTTAAAAATCTAGATAAAAGTTCCATTTGGGGCAGGGAGAGTAGCTGTGTTTTACTTCTAAAGAAGAGCGTGATTATGGTAGTATATGAAAATTATCAGACTGTACAATTATGTTTTCTCCATTTGCTTCTCTACACATTTTGCTTAATATTCACTTACATGGAAATGCTGACCGGTCTACACATAGTAAGTACTAAACAAAAATATATATATATCAATCAATTTTTTGGGAGAGGAGATATTTGAGAAACTAATTCCCTACTCTAACAATTGAGGAAATCAACTATGATGACTTGAGTTAGAGGTGGTTATAAAAATACAGAACCGGAAGTATGTACATCCTAAATAGTAATGGGCTAGAAATAGAAATGTAGTGTAGATAAGTACTACTCATCTGTTTTCAGGGACCACCAACCCTCATCAGAAGGAAAGTGTGACTGAATAAAAATGACCACTCAAAACTATATATTCTAAAGAGAATTCTGACCTTTGAACTGGTAGTTTGTTGCCCTTTTCCAAAGAGGATTTTTCAGTTGCCAGATGGTTCCCTGGGTTTTTGTAATGCAAACATCAGTGAAAGGAGAAAGAGAATTTGGGCAATGGCAGAATAAAGAAGGGAAGAATCAGAAGAACAATATCCAGATGGTGCATGCCTCTTCTATAAGGAAGAGCCATAGATTGAAAATAAAGATTATTTTCCTAGAAAAATTAACAGTGAAAAAGAGACAAAGAGAAGCAAGTAGATTGTACTTAAATTATTAGTCAGTACCCAGTTTCAGAAAAGTTCACTGAGCACAAAGTTAAATGCTGAGCAGTGTTTGACCAGTCTCAGAGACATAACTACTGAGTTAAATGTCATATGGTCAGGAAAGTACAAAATAGTAACTTCTAAATAGAGAAAGACAGTGCTGTAAACCTTAGATTTGTCAATAGACTATTCTTCTAATAGAAAGCAAGATAATAGACAACTGTTAAAGCTGCTTTCCTGGCAGGAGTCCCATCAGATGAAAAAAGCAGAAGCAGAAGCAGAAGCAGAAGCAGAAGCAGAAGCAGAAGCAGAAGAAGAAGAAGAAGAAGAAGAAGAAGAAGAAGAAGAAGAAGAAAGAGGAGGAGGAGGAGGAGGAGGAGGAGGAAGAAGAAAATACAGTTCCAGTTTGGGATCCAATGCATTGTTTTTATGTGCTTGCAGAAATTAAATTTTAGTAGCTTTCTGATCCTATGTTGGGTAAATGTAGCACTGACAAAACAGGCCTCCGTGCCTGTCTGACCTTATATGGCAGAGGAGTGATGCCCTGGGATTCATTCTCTTTATCCTGGCCCTCTTGACATGATAGTGATGCTTGGGTTCTTCTCAATGTTCCAGGAGTCTCAAGTCTTTAATTGACAGGGCTGCTATGCAGTGAGCATTATCTCCTTCTTTTCCAAAGCATATAATATTGGGATTCCTTAAAGAGCTATTGAACTTCCAATCATGTATGGATATCATTAGTTCAGAACTAGGCACAAATTTGATGTTAAAAATTATCTGCAAATCTCAGAGTATATGTAGGTGGCAGTTATTTTTCTAAAAGAAAGTCATTTTACTAGGCTCTCAGCCCTATTTTTACACTGATTTTTTGAGGAGAGATGGTTTCATGATATGAGTTTGTGGGTTTCCAGAATAGTCAGTTTTAAACTGACCTCAAGTGCAATGATTTGGTTCAACTCATTGTAATCCCTAAAAATTAGAATGTGAAATGCCTGCAGCCATTTGTTTTGTCTATAGCGCTGGCTGTGACTCAGAGCATAAAAGTCATGTACAGCACTCTAATTTCTGGCTGCTTTTGTCTCCTATGCTACACACCCGGACTGAGGAAGGAGGATGGCAAATTTGAGGAAAGGTTGGGGAACCTAGAAAGAATGTTCCAGAACAAAAAAATAAATAAAAAATAGAAAGATCTAGAAATACAGTCAGTTGTCAAATACCTTGAGTTCAACTCCCAATACCAAGAAAAGGAAAACCAAAACTCTGTTAGGAACAAGTGAATGAACTTCTCTCTTCCTACCTCCAGAGCAGCGATTCTCACCAGAAACAATTTTATCTCCAGTATACATTGGACTGTCACAACTTGGGGGCACTGCTACTACCACTGAATGGACCAAGGTCTGTCGCTAAAGCTCATGCAATACATAGGACTGTCCATCATAACAAATATCATTATCACTATTTTGACAAACTCGGGGCTACAATAAACTTCTGTGTTGCTCCTCAAAATAAAATGAAGCTAACAGACATCTCAGAGTAGCCTGATGTCCTCTAATCTTCATGTCTGTTGATAAAGACTATTCTTAAAATAGTTGATGCTTAAAGATTAGCATTGTTCTAGGGTTTTACCAGGGTGGCAAGTTTCTTATCCTTAAAATGTCTATGCAGTTGATTTCGCTACAACTTTATCATTGTATAACCTCTCATCTGGACTTATTTTTCAGTTCAGTAACAATTAATTACTAAATTTCTGTTAATCACTTCTCCATGAGATTGGCCTGCCCAATATTATTAGCTCTCCAAAATTTGATGGTAATCTGAACATTCAGATGGAAATCTGATAGAATAAAAATCCAAGAACTGTATCCCTTTTGTATTTTCAGAGGTATCATCAAACCACTCAGTTTATGGTTTCAGCAGGAATGCAAGTAATTGCAAAATTATATAACCACCAGGCCACGTGGTAAAGCAGATCTGGAGGTCAAGCAAGCAAACTGACATGACAATTTAAAATATGCTATTTTTTCAGGGTGAATGACAGTTCTGGTATGTGCATAAAAATCACAAATTTATTTGAATGCTAAGTAACTTGTCAAGGAGTCATTATACCATTCCTTTAAAAAATATTTTTTGCCTTCTGTCATGTAAGATTCCTTGAAGCAACTAAAAAAACAGTCTTAATCCATTTGATTTTCTGTCTTCCTATGAGAAAAACTTTTGACAGATGATAAATAGCAACTGCTGACAATCATCAATGCGAAGCTATCATGCTTTTACATTAAGTACAAAAACAGAGTTGTAAAGTCACAAGGGATAGGACTTTTGACACATAAGAGACAAATATATAATCCTCAGAACTAAATCACTGTTGGGATCTGAGCAAGTGCAGCAAAGCACAGCTGCTTTTAGGATATCACAAAGTCAAACTAAAGCTAACTTTGATATCTGGAACCCTAATGTATGTTCCAACCCCAAGTGCCACGCTCTTATCCTGAAATCCGAGTTAAACTCACAAATCTCAGTGAATGTGCATGCACAAAGAAAACAGCCATTTTTATCATATCTCTTATAATTAAGACCAGAAAAAACTAGAAAACAAATAAAAAATACCATAAAACCTAGTTAATTGGAGTAGAACAGCCATTCTGAGGCAAAAGGATTTGTGTATCAAATGTCTGAATCTCATTAAACCTGCTGGAGATGTAAGCATTTGTGCACCTTCAAAGAAAACCGGTTAATTGTCCAGGCGACTTGTCAATATGAGGAAGTCATCTGCAAAGGTTACTTCTTTTATTGTCTAAGCTGCTCCCTCTTCAGCTGTTGAAAAGTAATCAGGGTGCTTCACAGATCATTCTTGCACTAAGGCTAACTCTGTTTAGTGACATTTACTTCAAGTTATCTAACCAATTTAGCAACCCAAGGTACCCTTGGGACCCAATTTCCATCTCAAATTATACACATTTTTGTACTTTGGATTAAATGACTGATCTTAATGGGGGAAACCTTATCTAATAAGGCTAGGGAATAACAGTTCTTTCAAATTTCATGCTATTCTGAATGATTTTCATATCAAATTAGCAAGGTTTTACATCTTACTGTTTATTTACCCAATTAATAATACACTGGCCTTTTGGCTTTTATCTAAGCTTATTTTTCTCCATTTAGCCTAATTTGCCCATGGGACAAAAGAAGTGAAATACACAAGGTGAGAGAGATTATTTTCTTTCCTCCAATTTTCTTTCTTTCTTCCTTCTTCTTATAGATGAACATATGTACATACAAGAAACATACACACACTGGAAAAGAAATAGATATATACACACTGGAAGAGAGATAGATGCAGACAAGAAGAGAAAAAGAGACTGTCTCTCTACATGGGTTACAATGCTTAATAGTCTCTGTCACTGAAAATCTTTGAAAAGGAATACAGTTTCATAAAGGTTTTTGAGTGTTTTTGACATTCACCTCATCTGTACATTTTCCTACATCCATTCTGCATTTCTGTAATCATAATTTTGTACTTTCAATAATTTCATCACAATCTGTCAAATCAACCATAAGGGAAGATTTATGCAAATTACATTAAGAATGTGATTCAAGGAACTGACCGATTATGTGAACGTGGCACCAAGGACCACGATGACGGCCATAGATACTCCAATAAGCACAGACATGACTTGATTTTATCCTTAAAATGACTGTTTGGGAGTCATGTCACCCTGAGTTTAGAGAAGTAGCTGATTCCTGATCACAGATGTAGCAAGCAGAGAGTCAAGCTGAATCTCTTTTTTGCCCTTATTTCTTTTTCTTTCTTTCTGGACACTGATTTCCCTCAGTGACGTTCATATGCATAATACATTAAATCAGCTTTATTTGATTATTCTTATTTTTTAAACTTCTAAAGTATTTTTCTTCAAAGAAGTAAAATAATATAAACATTTAAAATACAAAAGTCAGACAACATAATTGAATGAAGCAGTGGTTAATTAAGCATTTAAAGTAATATTTCATTTTTCTTGCAAACAAACTATATTATTTTCTCAGACTTTGAAATATGTTATGATTAAATAATTGCAATTGAAATAGAGCTAAATCGGATAAAGACATCAAGGAGCACAAACCTCCGTAGTTAGTTCAGGTGAATAAA
Organism: Cavia porcellus; assembly: GCF_034190915.1. Taxonomy (NCBI): domain Eukaryota; kingdom Metazoa; phylum Chordata; class Mammalia; order Rodentia; family Caviidae; genus Cavia; species Cavia porcellus. The sequence continues at coordinate 149,553,180 of NW_026947484.1, forward strand.
AATGACTGGGATTAACACTACATGGAAGTAGTCTATAGAACCCTACGAAATTTGAATGCACTGAAAGTCAAGACAATACATTTTCATAAAAGGAATTATATTAACATGTAAATGGAAAATCAGGCAATGACTTTCATAGTAAGCTACTAGCTTCTAAGCAAAGTGTTATGTATGGCTTGAATCAGTGCCAACCAGAAATACTCAATATTCACTATAATTTTTTCACTAAAATTGATTGAATGCTATATGTAGTAAGTTTGCATACATTTTGTCTGAAAATATTCAGAACCAGGGCAAATGAAAACATTCATCCTGGAAATCACTTTACGATCATTTATATAGAAGGTAAATTGTATTTTTACTTCTCAATGTAGATTAGAGGAGGAGTCTCTCTTATGATGGAGAGGCTCCAAGTTGCCAGTTTTAGTCTCATCTGACCTGAATATTTACATCTGAGAATGACTTTCATAGGAAAGATGCCTTTTCCCCCAAATTATTCCTTGACAAAGCATTTTTTTTTTGTCAGCCTGTTCTTTACAAATTAAAGTAAGTAGATGTAATGTAATGAAGCAGAGCTATGATACCTGGATGATTTTCTTAAGGATACAGGCATGGGCAACTCCAGCCTATTTTAGCTGATAGGGATATATATAGATAGTGTGGTACTCAATTCCCTCTTTCACAGTTCCACTCTTAAGAGAGAACATCCTAATAAGAAATCTAATATCAGAAAATAATTGTTATGTAGTTGAGACTTATTAAGTAAGTTTCCTTATTACTCTTATATCAGCCCAGAATTAGGACAAAAGCACTTTTCAATTGCACTTCAGTGCTCCCTTTGGGTAGAGAGAGGGCTTAATTTCCCCACAGGTAAAGTATCTCAATATCCCGTACGTATATTGAGGGCTTTTGCCATTTTAATTTTAGTTGTCTAATAAAATGATATCTAAAATTACTGGAGATAAATCAAATTGTGGTGATTTATCATCCAGCTGTAGAAAGTTTGAAAGACAAGAATCCTCTGCAACCAAACCATCATGAAAGATAACTGATGCCCCAGTGGTAAAATAACTCACTATATTTTACATTCTCACAACTTAAAAAAGTGCAGTTGAGACAATCAGTGGCCTCTAAGTAGAGATCATAACACCTGTTACATTTTATTCTTTCTCTAAGAATATTCCCTGGTGGCTATGAGCGGAGGAAAATAGGACCACTTAATTTGAGTCATTTTGAATACTCATCACGGTTAGGTCAAAGGTTGAGACCTAAACAGACCAGTTAACTTCAAACGAAGAAGACATCTGTTCTTCAGTCACTTATTGTGCCTCCAATAATCCTGGCCAGCTGTCTCAGAAACTTTTCAATCACAATGGGGATCAGTTGAGACTCTAACCAGCTCATCGCTTCAGTGCAAACATATAGCCAAGACAGGTAACAGGGCTCAAAAGTCAACATTCCACAAGGCTCAGTTGGCAATTTTAATGTACAAAAAAAAAAAGCAACACTTTTTTTTTTTTTTAAATGGCCTTGTCTACAAAAAGCTCGTGAAAGCATCTATGTGGTGAATGAAAACCAGTTACAATATTTAACACTGGCAGCAGGACAAATAATATTGTGATGTTTGGTATTTTCCAGCTGTCATGAAGACAAAGCCTTCTTCTTTTGTCTTATTGCACTTGTTTTCAATGGCATTCAACACTTGGGGGGACAAACTGTCCTTTAAGAAACCAAGGAAATGTTTATTTATTCCATTTAGAAGAAATAAAGCTGGTCATTCACCCTGTGACAGATGGACAACAAAAGAATCAGAGAGTTAAATGACTCACCCAGAGAGACAGTCTATCAGCAAAAAATGTGAGGCTGGGACTTGGGCCTCTCAAATCCCAATTTTTATTGTGCCTTAGACTCATTAAAAACATTCATTATTTAAATATATTTTGAGTTTGGGAGATGACAATATCGGTAAAGTCTTTTTACTTCAGAGAATTTTTGAAGACCTTACAAATAATCATCACTAAAAGAGATAGATATCATTTAAACCTAGAGTTAGAATGAATTTAGTTTTACACTGTGTTCCATGGCATTATTTGTGACAATTTTCTCAATAACATTGAGCAAATTACTCTAAATAAATCACAAATTATTTAAAATTTTTGGCCAGGGATTCAGTTCTGCAGTATAAGTGCCTGTCTGGCAAGTGCAAGGTCATGAATTTGATCCCTGGTACCAAAAATAAATAAACAAATAAACTAATTAACTAAAAATTGTGCTACTTTCTTACCAAGCAATCAAGAGATAAGTAAGCCAAAGCTGAGTTTAAATCCTATTTACTCTAAGCAAACAAACAAAAATCAGGCATGAGTTTTTCATGGTTAAGTTAATTAAAAAGTATTAAAGAGAATACAGCGAGTTAGAAGTGACATGACCACATGGTGGAAAAATTCTAGGAACAATGTGTTCATTAGTCTGAATTGTTACTTGTTATCTTTTAAAAATAAAGGGAAAAATAATCTGAATTAAGGAAACTACTCACTCAATAAATCATTTACCAATTAAAGGCATATAATTTTTAATTAACACAAAGAATCTAGAACATACATGATGTTAGTATCACTGTGTTTGATTTCTGAATCTCTTCCCATCAGATTTCAATCCCCTTGATCATTTCTAAGTAGTGATAGGCTTCTTGCTATCTGACGCAGTATTTTTAAGTACCAGCAATCATCCTACTTTACAATTTTGGTCCATAGAGAGTTTAATTTATACTTGGGTCATTTATTTAAAAAAAAAAAAACCTTCAAATAAGTTCAGCTAAGTGCCTATATGGCTTTAACTGTGCTAGATAATTGCCTTGAATGTTAGCACTCTGCTTTTTATATTTAGGCAAAACAAAAAGATAAAAAAAAAAAAGAGCATTTGAATCCCAAATGGCAAGGTATTTTCTCAAAGAAAAAGAAAAGCATGTTTCTCGTTTTCATAAAATACCATATTTTGACCTCAGTGTTTCAATCAGGCTGCAAAAAGGATCAAGAGTATAACTGGGTAAGGGAGAAATACAGGGTGAACTCAGTTTAGTTACATTTTCACAGTAACCAATTTTCTCCTAAATACAGTCTTTATTAGAGCCACTAATAAGTCAGCCTTAACAAAAAGAATGATAATTTAATTTGAATTACTGGAATTGTATAATTCAGAATAAGAATGTAATTATTTTAATTTTTGCATTTTCATCCATATATTAACATAGAGAACAAATATCCATTTGGTATTGAAGTTTAAGGGGAGTTCTTAATGAGGGCAGCAAATAGCAGGAGGATGGTGCTGGTAACAAAAGAAGCCTGAGATTCACTTTCATTTTGAAAACCAAAGATCTGCTCAGATTCTTTCTACCTGTCACTGAAACCAGGGAGCCAGGATTCACCCAGCTTCACATACACACCCTCTAGTCTGCATATTGCCTCCTACGGAAGCTTCGCTTTTGTGATTTGTCCTGCCTGCTTCCGTACCACTGTAAGCACCACAATACACAGAGATCACTCCAAGCTAGTAGCCCTGCTTCCACATGCACCAAGCAGTGCAGGAGCTGGGTGCAGCTCGCCTCCCTTTAGACTGAGTTATAACCTCAGTGACGACAAGCACTGCTGTGCCCACCATATCTCCTTCAGCGTGGTTCCAGAGACTGGAAATCACTGGATGCTGGTCAAATATACGTTAAGTAAATGAACTCTTAAAATAATGAATTTTCAGGGACCCACTGATGTGCAGAATAAAATAGATACTGCTTTATGCTGACATTATCCTGCTCATTCTCTCCAATCTTGCCTTTGTTTCTCTCTTCTTGTCTTCCCCCCAAAGCACTTGTTAGGGCCCTTTAGGACTCATCTCATGGTTTTGACTTACATAATCTTTATTTATGAGTCTATATCCATGATTAGACTATGATTCCTCAAGGGCAAAAAACACAATGTCCTCCTTTGCTTACACAGCTGGTATCTGCAAAAATGCCTCTCACAGGATTGTGCTCAGCAAGTACCAGAAGGAATTACTCTGACTGCTGTGGGTGAGTACATTACACTTGACTAAATGGATGCTCATGTGTTAAGGAAGAAAAGAATGCTCAGACACAGTTTTAAGGAGTTTCCATGCATGATTTCATGAAACATCAAAATAAGGTGATATCATTAAACTCATTTCTGCTTTGGAGGCTGAGATTCACAGAGGTAAAGATTTGAGTCAAGTTGTGAGTGTTAGCAGCAGCAGAATGAGAATCAAATGTAAATCTTTTCAACTGCAATGCCCATCTCCCTTCTACTAGGTTCTATTTCCTCTGTGCTCACCATTTAAATGTTGAAGATAGAGCTAAACTAAACCTTTAATTCTTTCAAATACATTCCCTATAAGCTAGTTACTGGGTCTTATCGACATTATAGTGTTAGATTCTTCGATAACATTTTACCAAAGATTAAATTTTGAAATTAATCTGTTTCTAAGTACCTTGCATAATGGTACTTCAGCAACCTCCCTTTGGTAAGCTTTTTCATTGTCAGTTGCCTCTCTCTATTATAAGTGCTTGTTAATTACATTTTTCCCTTTTCACTTTCAAATGGTTATCTTCAAACCAGTTTTTCTTTGATCACTGGTAAAATTTTCTGGAGACATTAAATAACTAAGGACTCTCCTTAGTCATGTTTTCTGAAGCCATATTTTATGAGACTGGATAATCATTCTTCGTAAATAATTTCTAATCTCTTGAATTTTAAGTCTGTTGTGCTGTGCTCCATCCTACTTCTTCAATTTTGTAATATCTTTTCAGCAGGATAATACAGTGATCCAAAGTGTGTAGAGCACATCATTCCAACCATGGCTGTACTTTCAAAGCAGGCCTATCAAAATAATACCGACTTGCTCTGACTACTTTTTTTTCTTCCTAAACATGAATTTTGCCTTTCTATTTTTGCCAAAGTGTTTTATAGCAGGAATTGCAATACATTAATATACACATACAATCATTTCTCATGTCATTTCTCAAGTCTATACTGTACCTTGAGTTTTAATATGATCTTTGTGATTTTTTTCTCCCTATGTGCAATGTAATATATGAGATCGTAATAGTCATTTAGAATCCATTGACTAATTATGCAAAAAATTATGACTGTGTTTGTTTTGTTCCTCAACATTTTTTAAACTCGGAGTTTAAAACTCTATGTAATAAACAGATTTAGGTATTCTGGCAGAATCTTTACTTATAGCATTTATTTTATTTTATTTTTATTTTTATGTGCTTGGAATTGAACCAAAGACTTTTGTATTGAGCTGCAGCTACAATCTTTTTCAGTTTTTATTTCAAGACAAAGTCTCATTACATGACAGTGCTACCCAGCCTCCTTCCCCACACCCAGGGTGCTAGCATAGCAAGCCTGTGCCACCACATTTGACTCCTAAGATCATGTCTATACTTCTAAAAAAGATCGTATTCTTAATTCCTTGAGTTCTCAACTAATTTCAATTATATACTGTGTACTTGCTTTAAAATTTATTTGATTTATATATGAAAATGATATTATTTTGAAACACAGAGAACTTTTTTTCAAATTCATTTATATTATACTTCTGTTTACAAGGTTAAGAAGGTTTCATTTATGCATGTATCTGTCACACAAAACTTGCAATGTTTAGTACTGTATCTTTTGCCACATGTGGATATCAGATTCCTCAATTGTGCTAGTTGCATAGGAACTTATAAGTACTCCAGATTCACATGTGTTGACTGTACTGTATTGCACAGAGCAGACTGTAGAGCATTTCTGCGTTATAGAAAGTTCTGGGCAACATTCCCCAAAAATAGGTACTCTAATCACAGAACTATGTAAATGCCTATGTGCAGCTTAGAGGGGTTAATTTTGCAAAGGATGCCCAAAACAAAAGCATTATTTTCCTAAATACAAATGCACAGTGTTCCTTCTAATAAGTTTTGCTGGAATCTTTATGATCTAATAGACTAATGTCAAAAATCCCAGAAGCACTCAGAAAAAAAGATAGTATATCTCAAAATAGAATTAAAATAATATTACAAACATCACCCAGAGGCTACACACTTAAATGGCATTTTTAAAAAATATACAGACATGTACTACTTATAGAGATACATACTAGCAGAAGTGGAGGGGAACACATGCACATATTTGGCAAATATTTACCGTGCATTGCTATTTGCTAGACATTGAATATATGATTCATTATTAACAAAGAATATGTCTAAGTCAGAATTAGACACTACACAGAACAGCAGACTTTTAAATGAGAAATTGCAAAACAAAGTTGTATTACTGCACTAGAGGTTGATATGAGATCGTCATATGGAGCCCTCAGACTTACTCAAGAAAAATGTATTGGACAGAATCTGTACTCATCCATCGTTTCAGTCACTAATAGTGAGAGCAGACTTAGCAATATTGCAGGAGAACACAAAGAACAAGCTAGACTCCTACCCCACTGAACCCTCAGACCAGTCTGTGTCACAAGTGAATCCAATGTCAGAAAGAGTGAAGATTTTCAGTGGGTCTAACCCTTATACTAAGATCATAAGACCCCTTATGCTATGGACGTCATTTATCTGTCACTGACTCAGGACATCCATCCATCTATATAACCCATCACTAATGATGATAAGTCTGACCATAACACCACCAAAAGCAGTTATCTTTAGAAATACACTATTTGAGGCTTCTGATGTAATGCACATGGATGTGACTATTGCTTTAAAAATCCTTTGAGCATCAATCATTCATAGATACACTAGCAGAGACCTATGAAACCTGGAACTTGTGAAATAAATTATAAGCACTGTGTTGTATTGTACTAAATTATTATTCAGTGTCACAAATTTTCATGTTTTTTAAAAAATGTATCAACAATACATTTAAGGATTTTATAGCAAGATGATAAGGGTACTGTACTAAGTTGACTTTGGTGCCACTAAATTATTCATTTCTAAATGTTTGATAATTGTCAATTACTTCAGTACTAGGCTTGATCTTTTAATCAGCTTTCAAGGTGACTTCCTTTTGTTTCTGTTTTAATATCTATAAATCAAAGCAGGAAGCAGTGAATTGATACTTGTTATGTACTTTGGAAAGGTCTTTTGATGATTGGTAGGTTACTGTCTATACATTTATTACAATAATTGCATATAAAAGAGGAAAAGGGCTCCAGGACTCGTGTGTGTGTGTGTGTGTGTGTGTGTGTGTGTGTGTGTGTGTAATCTGGAAATATGTTAGCACCTTTCAGTTGTCTGGTGAAATGCTGTCCTCAATGAGTCATCATAAGAATTCACTAAAAATGGTGCAATTTGTTATTTCCTTCATAATTTTAGTGAGTAATGCATTTAAACTAATACTCTGTCAAATTTTAATAGCTGTAATTGCCTAATTATCTGCTCTAGTGTAATGGTAAAGCCTTGTAAATCTCGGTTTCTCTTAAGGAAAATGCATTCAGTTTTTAGACTACTACCTTTCCTGTCTTTGGAGAACATTCAAGCAAATAATTCACTTCACTCTCAGCTAAGTAAATATCATTCCCTTATTCAATAACTGGATTTTTTGTATTTTGTTTTGTTTTCAGTCTCCAGTTTCTCTTTAGGTCTCAGATATATAAACCTTTCTAAGTGATTAGCTTTCTTATTCATAAAATATTGTTGTTCCTTGGCCTTGTTGGCTAATTTTAAAACATTCGTTTTCCACGAATCCTTTTTTGTCTGTGCTTTACTCAATATTTTATGTCTACAAATATCTTTTTCATTTTTATAATAATTAACACTTCCCTTATTCAACTTCTGAGGATTTGCATTGTTTCATACAATACAATTAATTAACCAGCATAACCAGATAACTTTTCATTATGATAAAGTTTTTTATATGAGTTGATTTTTATCTGTGTGCTTTGATTTCTATACAATTTCCATTTAGTGAACTCAATTAGCTGACTCTGTATTGTATGTTGTTGTATGTTGTCATGATATTTTTTACCTCTGACTTTAAAACAGGCATATGAATTTGCTCTTTTAATATCCAGTCCACTTGGGGATTTCATGTGTTAGCTGCCACCATGATAGGAAATACAACTGATTTTAAAAAAGATGCCAGCACTCACAGAGAATCTTAGAACTGCTCAGTGAAAGGTACAGGAAACTATAGAGAAAAATTCAATAAAGCCAAAAATAGAAAAGGGTGTGGGGAAGCAGGATTAGAACTTCTCTAATACTACAAAAATCTCCTTTCAGCAGTAGTCACTCTGACAAGATCTTCCCCTAACCCTCATCTTCTAGCAAAAGGCAGGGGGAGAAAACAACTCCAAACATTCTCAAACAATTTTCCTACATTGAGTGAAGCAAAGGTCTGTGGCTGAGTGAATTATAGTTAGGTCCAAAGTTCAGACCTATTTCAGATGCTTCAATTTGTCTTTTATTTTATATCTTTGGAATCAGTTTAACAAAGGACCTGTATATTACATTTCAGATTTACATCAACTTATCACACAAATTTTATCATTTATACAAATAAAGTTCTGTAATTCCTAAGCTATTTTAACACCCCTAATTGGGTGGTGTGTGTATGTGTACCTATCTGAGAGCTTGCATGCTTGTGCATGCATCACTGGACACTAAACAATTGATTATATTCATAGACTAATAGTAATATTTGATTCTTTTCAGTGAAGGTTATAATACTAGGGAATAATATTTTATCAGGGATTATGACACACAGTATGGCATTTTACAATCTATTGGAAATACACAGAATAACGTGAAAGACGAGAATGCTTAAGTCACTGTAATTACTGAGCAAAAATTAACTTTCTTCCCAAAGATCATCAGTTCAGACTAAGGTTTTCATTTCCACATTTTCTAACTTACTATTAAATATGAGATTTTTAATTTGTTTTTTCTGTTTTTCTGCCAGCCGCCAAACATTACATTATATATTGTCATTATTAATAATGTTATCAAATTACAGCTTCATGCTATTTTACCTTATACTCAAGTGTTAGGAACTGACTAATTCTAGCTGATGATTTCCTTTTCAGCATCATTTGGGCATCAATGCTCTAAAAAGAAAATAACCTTCTAACCTCACGCAAAGCAAGCCTCCAAATACCACAAGAATCAAAAATGTAAGCAGAGAGAAAACACATGATTACAGTCAATCATTTGACTTTCAAAACATAGGCCTTTGAATTTTTAGTCTTTTGTTACAGAAATTTTAATTCTGGGCTCAAATTTCATAATGATCGCTAAATAAATGTAGAAATCCAATGTATTTTTTATATGTCTCATTTTTCTAAACAACTAAAATGACAAAAAGTACAGCCAAATTGGAAAAAAATCAGCATAGAATTTGAAAACATTACCAAAAAAATCAAACAAAATATCTGAATATGTTGCCTTATTGCCCCAATATTGCCTAGTTTCTATAAGAAGCAAATTTTAAAAGTCACTAAAATACTTGTATTATAACATGTTTTAATTTATGTTCCAACCTCATGGCTTTTAGTTAACAACCAAGACCTTTGTCAAATATCTCCAGAAAGTTTTGCCTTCTGCTAGAGTCTCTACTTCTACATGAAAGAATCAGCTAAGTTCTGCTTTTATTTTATGAATATATAGAAAATTTGAATCAATTCAAATGTGTACTTAATAGTCTTTCCCTCTGTTATAATTGTGTGCTCATCACACAAAAGAAGTAATACAAAACCTTTTCTGGAACAAAGTGTCTCAGATTAGGGCTTTAGGAATCCTGGGGATCAACTTTGCACAAAAGAGGCCCAAAAATGCAAGACAGCAAACCACACTGAACATAAAATAACTAGTTTAGATTCCCCCGAAGAGATCCGGTACAGGAATCATCAACTGAAGAGAGAATTGTAGGATGTACGGAAAAAGAGATTATAAAAATATTGTAAATATGTTTAAGAATTTCTGTAGCTATTCAAGCTTCTAGAGCAAAAAATCTGGGCCTGGATAGTTTACAAACAAAAGATGTTTATTGTTTTCAATTGTGAAGATTCAGTATTCCAAATGAAGGCACTACCAGTTTTGGTGCCTGGTAAGGGCTTTCTCTTTTAGAGAGTGCTTTGTCTCTCTAAAGCAAAAGGGGCAAGAGAGCTTTCCCAAATCTCTCTGTTGAGGGCACTATGCAGTTCCATTCGTGAGAAGAGATCTGGCCTGATCCAGTTATCTCCCAAAAGCCACCACACTGGTACTGGATTTTAACATGCAAATTTTGGAAGGACACAGTATTAAGACCATAGAATTATGAAAAATATAAGCAGAACTATGAAAACTCACCACAGACACAGTAAAAGACAGGAGACAGACTGGAAGAGAAAATTGGTAAATATATAACCAAGAATGTATAAGTAAGCCAAAAAAATTAACAGAAAGTGTAAATAGGAAATTGACTATAAGAAAATAAAAAATAATTGATACGTAGCTGAAAACTATTCAAGTACATAAGAATTAGGAGAAATGAAATTGTAATAATATTCATAGCACATGATTGTGAGAAAGGGGAAATATGAGCTGATGAGGTTGTAAACTGAAACAATCATTCTGAAAACAATTTGGTGTTAGTAAATTAAGTATGCATATATATTAAAACCTAATAATGTAACTTCTGGGTACATACCACAAATTTACCTGTGTAAATAAAGGACATGATTTCTAAGCGACACAATTTCGAGTACGTTTAGCAAATATGTTTATAGTGGAATGTTTGAAAATACTTTGTGCTTTGGTAGATCTGTCCCTTTCCTTTCAGCTTTTCCTTCTTTCATTCTCCTCTATTCCCTCCCTCCTTTTTTATCCCATTCTCTCCTTTCCTCAGTCTCCCTTTCTTCCGCTCTCCTTCTTGACTCTGTTGACTTCTTTTATCAGACAAAACTAGGCCATTCTTCTGATAGCTTTCCAATTTTACAGTATTTCTTCTGTCACTTGTCACCACCACTGATTGCAGGTTTCTTGGAATCACAGATTGTGTCACATTCATCTTTTTATTTTATTATTTAGTAGACAATATTTGCAACCCTAATTGCCACACTCATTGCGGGGCATTAGGACATGCACAGGAATCATCTTAATGCTTTTTACACCCCCTGCCCCCCACTCATTCCTCCCGCCTCCCTCCAAGCGTCCATCTGTACCCACACTGCTAGGACAGAGTATGGCACCTAGTCAGAATAACGCACAAAGACACAAAATCCTTTTTGTATTATGAAACTATGCCACACTGATTCACATCATTCAAACTCGGAAAATGGTTGAAAGCTGTATTTGTTAAAATTCTTATTTTCAAATACATGCTGGTTTACCCTTAAAGATAGTGAAAGGTAACTAGAACCCCTCTAAAGTCTAGACACTGATAAAACAATATAAACACTCTTGACTTGGTGAAGCAATAATGTTGAACTTTTAAAATATGAAATCCATACCTGAAAGCTATTATAAGAATTTTGGCCTCACTCACTAACATTTTCTTTCCTACTTCAAAAATAGAAAATCACTGTAGCCAGTTGATCAATCTATGGAAGAAGAAAGCTTTCCCACACCCACTCTTCAGCAAACAGAAGAAACCAGTAGTTAAATGTCAGAATATTGAATTGAAACATCTTTGAGTAAAATTTACCCCAATAAATAGAAGGTAAAATATCTTTAAAATTTGAATATATTTTGGCAATATCTAGTTTAAAAGGTAAAAATTATGGAATGTGTTTAAAATTCACAAAGTTGTATTAAAATAGAACATGGCACAAAACCTATAAAGTAAGTTGTTGTTCTCTTATATAAAGCAATATATTAGATACTCCTTAGATTCTACACTATATATATTTCCCTTCAGTTGTTTTCAACTCTAATTTGCATATGAAATGGTATAAGATGTTTTTGTTAATGAATAGTAAATATATATATTTAATTTCTTTTAAAGAAAGCAAGTTTAAAAATAAAAAAGTATTTTCTATGTACTTCCAGAAATTTCTCATTCATATCACCAATCTGTTCTTTATAGTCTTATTTTACCAGATTCAAGACACTACTATTACCTATAAAATATTTATTCAACTGTTGGTCTAAAATAGAGACAGAATAATCTACTAATCACAAATTTGGGATATGGAGCCCAACAAAACAGAATCCAAAACCCAAATGCACGATATATTGGTTGAATGACTTGGAACCTTGTTTTCTTCATCTGTGATACACAGAACATTATACCTACTGATCTTGTAATTGAGAAAATCACATAAAAATAATCATCACAAGTTAGATGACAGAAGTAGCATATATAAATTCAACTGGAGAATTTATCTGTCCGTCCTGTTAGATAAAGAATAAAATCCAGAAGAAAGCAAGTCTAGTGTATATATTAGTATTCTCAACAGCCTAATAAAATTTCCTTGGTATACAGTTCATAATGAACTTTGAGGGATAAATATTTTTAAGTTGACATTGTCACAATGCTATCAAGTAGTAAATTTATTAAAATATTATTCAACATTAAATTACATTCTAATTTGAATATAATTACATTTGGATATCTTATAACTGTCGTACAATCATTTACTGTTTTGAAATCTGTTAGAAAGAACTTGTAATAGTAAAAAGAGCAAGGGTCCTTAGAACAACACTTCAACCACTGAAGTATTGAAGGATCTTGCTTAAACTCTTAATTTAATTGAGCTTCACTTTTCTGTCCTGTGTAACTGTGTATATTCCTCGGGTGTAGGAATGGGTAATGAGATTATGTATGTAAAATACCCAGTCCAGTACTTGACATGAAGTATTTGATGAATACATTGTCAACAAGCCCACCCTACCACCAACCCCTCCAGACAGATCAAATAATTTAGAAACCAACTCATCTCTACAAAATATAAAAGCTGTCTATAATGGGAAGCTGGGGTTATGAGTGATACGGTAAACAGAAAAATGTCTTCGGTGAGTTGAAATAAATTGTTATGGACATAATCAGAATATGAGTAGATATGTCATTGACTCTTGTGTTTGTTTTTCTATCCCAAAGCAATCCAGATCAGTGCATCCAACTGTTTGCCAACTATATTTGGAAGCCTCACCAGCACATCATAAAATCCTTGTCCTAAATCCTTGAGATCTTTTCCCAGTGTTTCCTGTCTCAAGAAGTAGCGGGAAACTTAATCTGTGTACAAATTAGTATTTAAAAATCACCATTCACCCTTAACTCTCCAGTTGCAACTTCTACCCATACTATCATATAATACTTGTGATTTGCTTCTTCTAAGTATTTTCAACATCCGTTTTCTTCTCTTTATCCCTATTATTATCGCCTTTGTCTAAGCTATAATCAAGTCATATCTGAAGAACAGCAACAACCTCTTAGTCTTTTGTTACCCACACTACCCCTTTTCTATTTTATTTTCCAACTTGGGGTGATTTCAAACAAATAAAAAGCATCTTTTGTTTCCCTTGTTTAAAACATTTGAGCTGCATCCACTGGCATAGCCTACCAGCCCTAAGCCTATGCCTCAGCCCCGCATAGCTCTCTCACCGCGCCATCCACCCGCACCTCCTCTTGCTCTGCTGTGTATTTACGCTCAGTTCATCAGTGGTCCCAGGCCCCTCCTTACTAATAGCTTGCTTTCCTCTGCTTGGCAGGCTGTCTTGGTTCTCCTTCTCTCCCTTCTACCTAAATCCTAATCCGCCTTCAGAGTTTAGCTTAAACCAAACATCCTCAAAAAAGCCTGAGCTTCTGCCAGATTCAATCAGACCCCTTCATGCTTCTTCCCTTTTTTCAAACTCCTATATGCTTCTTTCATAGGACAGAGCCCATATTTATTTATTTATGCCTTTTTGATTAATTTGTCTTTTCTATTTGACCAGAAGCTCATTAAATCTGCTAGCTTTCTGCTTCCTTCTTGCTATAGTTTCTGCTGCTGGTATATCATAGATATCAAAGAGCTACTGAATAAATTCATGGACTGAAGAATATAAGCTAAGCTGTCAACTTCACCATTCCTCTTTTATCCATTTCCTATCCCATGATACTTGGCTTGATTCTTGGTGGTTTGTTTGTTTGTTTGTCATTTCTGTCTTTGGTTTTATTTTTCAGATAGGAGAAAACAGAGCAGAGATTCAGAAATTTGAACCACGCTGTGGGTGATGAAAATGTTTTTGCATAAGTAAGATCTACAGGCAGTTGTAATAATGATCGCTATTAAAGCAAACAGATTAAAATAAGGAATTTACTTTGGTTTTTAAAGCTAAACTTTCTCGCTTTTCCATTTTGCACATGCTGCTTTTGGAACACAACCCAGATGAGACCACAGTGCTCAACGCATAAACAGATTGCCTAGACTCTCCTCTGAACTAGACAGAAAGGCAGGCATTTGCTTCCTATTTTCAAAATGTCAAGGAAAAATCCAAAAAGGAAGATAGAGATAAGTTTTTCCTGCATAGATGGTTCTGGGATCAGTCTGCAAGGAACCAGAAGGTCAGCCTGGCCATTGAGAGTGGGATCAGCAATGCAGAAGGAGGTTTCTTTGCAGGAGCCAATTCTGAGCTATTAGGAGTGCCTTCTTAGAATCTATATTGACAAGGATTCTGACACCATATCTCAGCCAAAGAGCCAAGAGCGATGTCATCAATTAGTGATGCCAGACAGGCTTTGACTGGGTACCAGTACAGTGAGAGCTACACATTTGCTTGCACTTGTCAGAGACCAGAAAGGTGATAGGAAGATGGGGTGGAGGATGGGATTAGTATTCCTCTCATTACCATTATAGGATTAAGAAATGCATTTCTTTGGAATAGGAGCCCGATATCTGTTACTTACGTGGGCCAGACATGCTGTCCATCATTCTTGATTAACAATTTGGAAGTTGGCCTGAGAACTACAGATATAGAAATGCTAAGTGGTTTCAACCAAGATATTTATGAGAGCTCATGACAAGTATAGAAGAATTTTTATTCCAAAACCTTATCTTAATCAATATAGCCTCATTTTAAATTCACAACCTGTGATGTAAAAATACCTTAACATGTTTAATAAGATCAATTAAATATTTAGCTTGACATTGTCAACAGGAAATGGAACATTTGCATAGAAATAAGCACTCTTGCTTTTACTATCCTAAGTAATACGCTTCTCTGCAGTTCAATTTTCTGGCCTCTCTTATGCCACAGTAAATGTCTCTGGAGATAATGTCAAGCATGGCTGCCCTTAGGGGAAGGTGAAAAGTGAGGATGCCTACTCTGCATTATTTATTTTTTTATTGTGAAATCTAAACTCAGAGTTCTTTATTAGCATTTGTTAAAATGTACATTAAAGGGCTTACAGAGATTTATCAACTTGCACCATTAGTTGTGAGTGTGATATTAAGTGTCTAATGAATGCCTGCAGATTCTCTGTTCAACTCAGAAAACACACATATATTGCTTATAAACACATTTTCTCCCATCTGCTGCTGTTGTCTTACCTTTGCTTTCAAACATGTAAGTTGATTAGAGTTGTGTGGGTGGGGTAATATCTGCCATGCTGCACCACCTACAGGCTGTAATATATCACCCGCGACTCTGGAGGATCTAACTCACTAATTACTTCTGCAGAAATGTACCAGAGGTCACTTGCCTGCCACCCTTCGTCATTACTTACCCACCAACAGGAGCTTTAAAATGGTTCTAAAGTTAGGAGGAGAAAATGAGCGAGAAATATTTTGAAAACCTGGAGCTAAGCTGATCAGGAAGAACTCAACTCACAAATATAGCTGCATACAGTGAATGCCACAAGTCATTATTTGAAAAATGGGGAGAACAGATGAACGGGGAGGAGGGAGAGGAGGATGACAAGGTTTTTCTGTCTCCTCCTAGGAGCATATACAAATTGATCCATTTGTTTAAAAAAGAATATGTATGCTGGGTCTCTTTTTAATCATTTGTAAATTTGCCATGGAATCTTAATCCTCTTCTTGTTTATGTATCTTACACATAGATCTTAAAATCCTGTAAATTCCTGCTCTGTGTTGAAATGGAGAATAAATTCGAGGATTCCCAGCTCTGGCTCTGAGTGTCCAGAGAACTGCCAGAAGTAAAAAGCACAAAAGTCAAACAACTCTGCTACCCAATCCATCTGCATGGGTTCCAGTATTTTGCTCCCCATTTCAGGTTGAAGTTCTCAATAGAGCCTAGAAGTGGCCCTTCACAAGCTGTACAGATGTCACATTGGGCCACTCATTATCAGATATGTGCAGGAAGGAGTTCAGAAGCATGAGGATGGCATAATTGTTCTGTTGGAAAGGAGAGAAAAATTAATTTATACCATGTTAGGAAATTGTGATATCAAAAACAGAAAACAGAATTTCTCTTTTCAAGCCCAAAAAGTTAATTGGCTCTGCTGAGCATGGTGGCACATGCCTGTAATCCCAGCACTCAGGAGGCTGAAGCAGGAGGATCACTACAAGTTTAAAACCAGCCTGGACTACAAAGTGAGCTCAAGTCCAGTCTGAAATGCATTGTAAGACCATATCTCAAAGGACAAAAAAAAAAAAAAAAGTTAATTTACTTTCCCCAAAAAATAAAAGAAAAATGAGGCTTATCTCTGCTTTAGGTTAGAAAATCAAGGCATAGACATGATAGTTATTTTTTGGAAAATTTCACATGAATGCACATGAAAAACATTTCCTAGATACAGATTATAATCACAAGGGCTAGGGATTTAGCTCAACAGCATAAACACCTGTCTGACAAACACAAAGTCTTGAGTTTGATCCCCGGCACGACAAACAAAGAAACAAACAAATAAACCAAATTACAACCACATGACAGAGCATTTTCCTTTGATTCTTGTATACAACTACCAACTTATATTTAGTATATATACATATGGAAGTATCATTTCATATATTTTCAAAACCATGTGCCTTAGTTACTTTTTACTTTTCCCTGAGACAGAATACCTGATGCACCAAGTTGAGAAAGGAAAGGTTTATTTCTTACAGTATTTTGGAGGTTTCAGTCCATACTCAGTTGGCTCCAAGGCAGGGTGGCATGGCGGGGCCACAGTTCATGGCAGCTGCAAACAGCAAGGAGGAAACAGGCAAAAGAGAGAGAGACACACCTTCTTCCTGCCGTTACATTCTATGCTGGATCCACCCCTATATGGGTGTAGCACTGACACTGTCAATCTAGGCACTATACAATGAATCAATCACAGATGCATAATGTAAATGCATGAGGCCTGGGGGCCACTGACATAAACCGCGACACCATGAGTTTCAATATCAGTCCAATCACAGGGAAAAGAAATTATCTAAAATCTTTCATTTTTGACATTATTTTTAGAACTTTAGAAGATATAACCAACTCCTGGTTCTAATAGCAACTGTTTTAATGTTTTTAAGATCAAATGCATTAGCCTTAGATTCCTCTATCATTTTCATCAATACCACGGTCATCAGCATCATACTGAATATTGGATAAATGCCAATTAGGGTGTAGAAGACTTGTAAGGCCACAACCATTTGGTAGCCTAAAACTGTGCTAAACCAAATCTAGAAGAAAACACTGGAGGAGCATGATAAAGTTTCCAGTCTGATTTAATCACCTTTTAGATTCAGGATTAGCAAATTGCCATCTTATTCTCAAGAGACCACAGCCAAATAGGTGGTATTTATTCCTTAATATGTTAGTCGTTTGTCTTCTAATGCTTTCATTGTATCTTCCAAGCTAATTCCCCATACTAAACAAGAGCACTCATGAAAAAAATAAAAATATGCAGAAGAATATAAAGGAGATGCTTAAAGTACCTGTGAAGTTCACATAATAATTATTTCCAAGGTTTAGATAAAATTGGCATAATCTTCACTTTTAATCATGATTCATAAAGAGCAAAATTTATAGTATAAAATAAATCCTTAGAAGCGAGCAGAATAAGTATTATTCAACAAATACTTTTTATATCATATATACACAGTATATTATATAATATATACAAGTATTATTGTATGTCATGCAACAAGTATTATATGATAAATATTACTGCATATGTATCTTTAATATGTGGACAGGTTTCATAAATGTATTTAGATAAATTGTTCATAATATTAAGTAATTTACATTATTATATACTCAGCCTATGATCTTAGACACTTGAATATGTTATTTTGTCCAACTCACATAAAGGTAGATAACAATAAAATGTTTAAAAGTCATATCTAGGCCAGTGCTCCACCTCACCAGCAGAAAGTGCACGCTGAGAGTTTCATCCCACAGTGCAGCCTCTGAGCATCGCCCTGAGCCTGATAGGATCCTGCCCAGCATCCACCATCACTGGAGGACCACCAGAAGGTCCCTCCTGGTCTAATTGGGCCCTGACCAGTGACCCTCAAGTGGCCCAGAGCCTCCTGAGCTCCACCTCATGAGCCAAAAGTGCACATTGAGAGTTCCATCTCACAGTGCGGCATCGGAACATGGCTCGGAGCCTGATAGGGTCCCGCCAAGTATACCCCATCACTAGAGGACGCCAGGAAGGTCCCTCTCAGACCAGCAGCCCCCAACTGGCTGGGGGCTGCCTCCACTTGACCTCGCGAGCCCAAAGTACGCACTGAGAGTTCCATCCCAGGGTGCAACTTCCATGCATTGCTCTGAGGTAGGGCCCTGCCCAGCGTCACGTACCACCAGAGGACCCCCAGGAAGGTCCCTCCTGACCTAGATGGGCCCTACCCAGTGACATCGAGTGATGGGAGGTCACCTGGTAAGGCCTGCCCTAAGATCTCCACTCAACTGGGGAAATTCCCTGCAGTAGAGATAGACATTCTCAACCCAAGAAACAGTTAAGACCTTGCCATCAGCTTCCCTAAGGGAATATAGGAAAATGGCAAAGCAAAAGAGCCAAATGCAATCTCAATCCTCCAGCCCATCCCATCCCAAGCAAGCCTAGAAGACATGGACATAGCAGAAAATGTAAGCCATATACCTGAAACCCCTGAAATGATAGTGGCTGAAGTAAAGAAACAACTCTGGGAAGCTATAAAAGAACTTAGATCAAAAATAATATCTCAAGTAAAGGAAGAAATGAAAGAAATACTGAACACATTTAAAGAAGAAATAATTAAAAAGTTAGAAGAACACTACAAAAACATGGAAACCTTCAATGAACAATATAAGAAACAAACAGAATGTTTGAAACAGATTCAAAGAGATAACCAAGAAATCAAAAATTCCATCAAAATTTGGCAAAACCAATGCAATGAAAGTGAAGACAGACTTTCAGAACTCGAAGAAAAATCTTTTAAAAATAGCAAGAAATCAACAAATAATAATTCAACAGCTACAAGATGATACAAAGAAAAGCAACATAAGATTGATAATTATAAATGAAGAAGAAAGTGACAACACAAATTATATCAAAAGACTATTTACAGAAGTAATAGTCAAAAATTTTCCAAACATGAGAATGGAAACTGACATAAAAATAAGTAAAGCATATAGAACTCCAAATAGCCATAACCAAAATAAATCTAAACCCAGACATATAATAATCAACATCTCAGAAATTCAACATAAGAGCAGAATATTAAACAATGAAGTCAAGAAGAACATGGAGTAAAGTATTTCAGATCCTAAAAGAAAATGACTTGCAACTAAGATCGATGTACTCTGCAAAACTGTCCTTCAAAATAGATGGAGAAATAAGATACTTCCATGACAATGAACAGCTGAAGAACTTCAAAACCACCAGGCAACCCCACAAGGAATACTGAAAGTCATTCTAGATAGACATAGAAAAAAACCACTAAGCAAGACAGACAATTAAACAGAGGAGAAAGATAAAGAACCAATAGGAGAAAGATAACTTGACAAAAATAATCTAATATATATTAGTTATAATAATGTAAATGGCCTCAATTCATCAATTAAAAAAAAACAGACTGGCAGAATGGATCAAGAAACAGCATCCAACTGTATGTTGTATGCAGGAAACCTATCTAACCCAAAAGGAAAATAGACTTAAAGTGAAAGAATGGAAAATAATATTTTATTTAACAGAACACCCCAAAGCAGTAGGGATAGCTATGCTGTTTGCAGACAACATGAACTTCAAACCAAGAATGATCCAAGAGATAAAGAAGGTCACCACACACTAATTAGGAGAAAACTTCAAGAGGAAGAGATAACAATCTTACATATATACCGAATTTGGGAGCACCCAACTATACTGAACAAATATTAACAGAAATGAAAAATCAAGTAAACAATAAAACAATCATAATGGAAAACCTTAAAACCCCATTTACATTAGATTGACTAGACAGAAAATCAGCAAAGAAATAACATAACTGAATCACACTTGTGAGCAAATGGATTTAATGGGTGTATAGTGTGCCACCCCAAAACATCAGAATATACATTCTTCTCAGCAGCACATAGGACATTCTCTAAAACAGACCATATACTAGCCCACAAACCATGCTTAAGTAAATGCAAAAGAATTGAAATCATCTTATGCATGTTATCAGATCATAGTGCCATGAAACTAGAAATTAATGACAAAAGAAACTGCAAAACTCCACAAACACATGGAGATTAAATGACACACTCCTGAGCAATCAGTGGGTCACAGAGGAAATTAAAGAAGAAATTAAACAATATCTGCAAGCAAATGAAAATACAAATACAACTTACCTGAACTTTTGAGACACAATAAATACAGTCCCTCGAGGAAAATTTATTGCAGTGAATTCCTATATCAGGAAAAGAGAATGAGCATAAACAACCTGATGTTACACCACAAACATGTAGAAAAAGAAGAGCAAGTCAAGCCCAAAGCCAAAAGAAGAGAGGAAATTATAAAGATCAGTGTGGAAATCAACAGAGACTAAGAAAACAAAAAGAATCAATGAATCAATGGTTTTTTGAAAGGATAAATAAAATTAATAAGCCCCTATCAAACCTTA
This sequence comes from Cavia porcellus, assembly GCF_034190915.1. NCBI lineage: Eukaryota > Metazoa > Chordata > Mammalia > Rodentia > Caviidae > Cavia > Cavia porcellus. Next base: position 149,574,162 of record NW_026947484.1, read on the forward strand.
CTTTAAAAGGGAAAGAAAAACTCAAATTAATGCAATAAGGAATGAAAAGGGTGAAATCACTACAGATTCTGCGGTAATACAAAAGATCATCAATACCTAATTCAAAAACCTCTACTCTCATAAGTTTGATAACACAGAAGAAATGGACAGATTCCTAGAAACATGAACTACCAAAGCCAGATCAAGAAGCTGTGAAACTGCTGAATAACCCAATTTCAATTAATGAAATTGAAATTGTAATTAAAACCTTAATAACAAAGAAAAGTCCAGGTCTCAATGGATTCACCTCAGAATTCTACAAGAAATTCAAGGAAGACGTGATGCCAATACTCCCCATTCAATAAAATTGAAAGGGAAGCAATTCTCCCTAACTCATTCCTGGAAGCAAGTGTTACTCTAATACCAAAACCAGAGAAAAACCCAACCAAAAAAGAGAACTACATGCCAATCTCCCTAATGAACATAGATGCAAAAATTCTCAATAAAATACTGGCCAACAGAATGCAGCAAATCATCAAGGAGATTATATACCATGACCAAGTGGATTCATCCCAGGAATGCAGGGATGGTTCAACAAGCACAAATCAATAAATGTAATCTACCACATCGACAGAGCCAAAAATAAGAATAACATGATCATTTCTATATCTGCAGAAAAATTTTTTGATAAAGTCCAACACTCATTCATGATAAAAACCCTACAGAAAATAGGAATAGATCATCTTTACCTCAATATAATAAAAGCTATCTTTGGCAGCCCAATAGCCAGCATCATATTAAATGGCCAAAAACTTAAAGCTTTTACTCTAAAATCAGGAACAATACAGGGATGTCCTTTGTCAACACCCCTATTCAATATAGTGCTGCCAATACTAGCCAAGAAATTAGGCAAGAGAGAGAAGTAAGGATGAGAAAAGAGGAAGTTAAATTATCATTATTTGCAGATGACGTGATACTCTACATAGAAGACTCCCCCAAACTACATTGAAAGATTGCTAGGTATAATAACTAAATTCAGGAATGCAGCTGGATACAAAGTCAACACACAAAAATCAATAGCATTCCTCTACACAAACAACAAAATCACTGAGAGAAAAATAACAGAAGCCATACCCTGCATAATAGCATCCAAAAAATGAAATATTTAGGAATCAATCTAATAAAAGAAATAGATCTATTCAGTGAAAATTATAATACCCTGAAAAAAGAAATTGAAGAGGATCTCAAAAAATGGAAAGACATTCCTTGTGCATAGAAAGAACAAAATATTGTGAAAATAACCATTCTTCCAATTAATGTAATTCCAATCAAAATACCACTAGATCTCACAGATCTAAAGAAATTATCCCTAAAATTCATCTGGAATCAGAAAATACCTAGAATAGCCAAAGAAATTCTGGGCAACAAAGGTAAGGCAGGAGGCATCACAATCCCTGACTTGAAGTATACTACAAAGCTACTATAATAAAATTCCATGGTACTAGAATAAAAACAGATCTGAAGATCAATGGAATACATTAGAAGATACAACCACAACTACAAACACACTCAGCCACCTTGTCTTTGACAAAGGGGACAAATACATTTAGTATTACATTTACAGTTTACAGTTACACATTTACAGTTTGTAATAGTCAGATCTTAGAAACAACCTAAATGCCCATCAACTGAGGAATGGATAAAAGAGATGTGATACATTTATATAATGGAGTACTACTCAGCTATAAAGAATGATCACATTGAGATATTCATAAGTATGAGACTGTACTCATAAGTGAAATAAATCCAACTCATATGTATAAATACCATATTGTCTCCCTAGTATAAGAAATGGTAAGAATACATAAGATACAAAATCCTCTATAAATACAATGAAAAGGTAAGAATCTGCTCAAAGGGGAAAAATAATATCTCAGGGAAAAGCAGGGGAAAAGGAAGGGAAAAGAAAAAATATCTAAATTTGTATAAGCACACTTAAGATAGCTAAGATGATTGTGCTACAAATTCTATAAGTTCTTGGAACAAAATATTTAACATTTATAGGACTGGATCAATTTTGCATGTTTGCAAAATTGGTGATCTGAGAACTTTTTTGAAGATCACTATGTAAAATAACCTTAGTAATGTTCCTACCACCTTGTTTTGAAGACCTGTATTGTCATGTTTTGGGCATCTTGTTTTGGGCTATTGTTATGCTTTTTGTTTGTTTTAATAGTAACTTGTTTTGTTTTTCCCTCTAAAACAGAAAGCATAGATGTACATATAGAGGCTTATACATGCCTAAAACTTCTCTTAAATAGTTAACAAGAATCGATAGTATTATACATGATGATATGAACAGCTACTTGAAGAAAAAGAGATATTACGGTATCCATTTTTTTATTTCCTATAATCATGCTGTGAAACCGAGTAATGATTATACTTTTTTTAGAGAGGTTTTAGTCTGTTTTGTATTGTTTAGCTTCAACATACGTGAAGGTATGGACAGCTAATTTGAAGAGAACAACAGACATTATGGTAGCCATTGTTGATTTTCCTATTGTCTGGTTTTGAAGGCTTGTAATGCCTTCATTATTGTTTTGATCAGTTTTATACTATTTTGTGTTGTATGAAGTCATTGTGTGTGAAGATATACACAACTATTTAGAAGAAAACAAGAGACATTATGGTAGCCAATAATGATCCCATGTTAGCTTGCTTTGAAATCTGTCACATTGTTTTCTTCTCATCTGTTTTGTTCTGTTTTGTTTTACCCTCTTTAAAATAAAAGAAGTGTAGACAGTAAAAAAAAAAGTATCTAATTTGTATAAGAAAAGAGGTTTCATTGTTTACATTATGACAAACTGTGGAAGTTATTATACATATCATAGATTAACATTTATATGCAGTAAGTATTCAGTTTTATCTTGATGATAAGATTTTGGTGAGATATTAGCAGAACCCAAAATGAATGCGGACTTTAAGACAAAAGAGATCTTAATTTCATAAGCATTAAGAATGATATTTTCAAATGTTTTAGGTAGTGCTTATCAACCATTTTTTCTGCTACACTTCTTCTGTTGAAAAATAAACAGAGAAGACACAAGTAGAAAGGAGGGCTCTATTAATTTGAAGCAATTTCCTTTGGAAAAAGTTTATTTGTGAGGTAGACACATAAAGGGCTCTGGTTTGCCTTCGTGGGAGCAGGCATGCGAATCTGAGTGGACTTCCTCCCTGAGTAACTGGGTGAGGAGTGTACAGACATTACAGAAAAAGGAAATGGGTTCTGACAGGCAGATCCCCACCCTGATTTTGCACACAAAATCGCTTTTCATTGTTCTCTGTATGATGTGTGGGTAGGGTTTTTGTTGTTATTGTTGTTGTTGTTTTCCCTTTAAAACAATCACAGATGAAGAGCCTTGCCTCGGGGTACATATTATAAACCAAGCAGATCAGTGAGCTTCAGGCCTCTGGCTTCAGTGGCTTTCTCATCTGAGATGCTAATATTTCTCCTATTCACTAACATGACAAGAACATGATACGCTGCTCCTGGCATCCTTCCTTTGGTGGAAGAGAAAAGAAAAGGAAATCTGAAAGCTGCACTTTATTAGTAAAAATTGCTAGGAAAATCAATCTATCTGATGTTCCCTAAGGCTGCGCTATCATCTCACAGTTGAAAGACTATTGTCTGTGCCAGAAAAGGGGTAAAAGGCAAGAGACAAGAGTTCAGAATCTGGGTCATCACATAATATTGAAGGGAAGATCAGGGCCGAAGTGATTGGATGAATATTCTCATATTACTACGAGGACAATAATTCACCAGGGTGTGATGCACCTTTCTGCCTCCATCTGATTTCCTGTCTGCAAAATTGAATAAGGAAAGGATACCTATTGGCTGATAGACAGTTCTCTGGTAGTATTCTTACAATGTTCATATCATACTTAATAAGCTTGTCTCTGAGACATTGTGTCTTATCATTATCTTGTACTTACAAGTTATCCTTGCTTTGAAAAGTATTTACTAAGAGAAAACAAAAATTAATTCATTTTTTCTCATCAATTAAAGAAACAAAGCAACATTTTATAGATCTAGGATTAGTGTTGTTTGATTTCTGCCTCAAGCATCTACAATAAAATATTGAAAATGCTTTGTAGAAAGGCCAGCTCATAGGAGAACGTGGAGCACAATTGTTGTGTGATTAGGGGGAGGAATACACTTAGAAACAAAGGAGCTAAGGCTCTTTCCTTTCTTCAATTGTAAAAGCCACACCACCCTAATAATTAACCAGATTTAAGGTTGGTACCACCCCAATGATTATTGGGTGCTATGGCTTGTGTTTACAATGCCCACCTCCAAAGCCTCATGTAGTTACAGATAGGACTTTTTCAGAGGTGGTTGGATCAAGAGTGTATGATGCAAGAATTGATTCATGGTTCAATGATTCAAGCATTAGGATTAAAACTGCACCCCACCCTAAATATAAGATAAGATCTAAGGGATAAAAATAGGTGTGGTCATCTTTCAGGAGTGGTCGAGGATTCCCTCTCTTCAGCTCCTCCTTCCCACAGGCTGCCTCCTCAGTAACCTGCTCAGTCAGTACCCTCAGAAGAGAAAACTATCTCCTCCTTCCACCCTGCACTAGGTCTTGGTCTGCTTACCCTGGGACCTTGGGCTCAGGGAGCACAACATCTAAGACCACTGATCTGTCCCTTTTAGAAGTGGCAGGCACCAATGGAATAGTCCACAGGGTAGTTTGCTTTTCAACTATAGATTTCAACAGTGCAAGGAGAAATTGGGTTTCTCTGATATTTCTCAAAAGTTTGTTAACAGTTTCAATACCCTAACAAATGGCTTTTGATTTGACCTGGAAAAACATGCCCAATTCACACTCATTTCTTGTTGCACAGCAGTAGGAAAAAAGAGAATTTAAAAGGCTTCAGCACAGGTCAATGATGAAGCTTGTGCAGTTTCATCCTCTGATAAACAGCTAACTGTGGCATTATTGGGTCTCAGGAAGGGCCTCAGTTGACTTATAATCCAGGAGAAAAAAAAGCTAGGCAAACTTACACATCAGAGCCATGTTAGCTGGAATTCAACAAGGGATTCTTAAACCCGTGACCTATAATCTATTCAAATAGTCAGGGTCCCAATGAGAACACAGACACTTCAGCTTTGGCTTGAGGAGCCCCTCTCTAAATGCACTAATTTAGATTATGAATCTAGATAAGGTCTGATTATCCTCAGGTAATACTTTATCAGTCAATGTGCTCCAGATATTTGGTAAAGGCTCCAAACACTCCAATGGGTTCACTAACTGAAATAAGCCAATTGGTCAATGAAGCTTCTTCAGTTTTCAATAACCATGATGAAGTCCGCAACTCTAAGGGAATCTACGGTAATCCAAAGAATGATGGGAGCAAGTCAGAGTGCTGCAAGCACAAGCAAAGGGGCCACAGGCAAAGCAACGTCCTTGGAAACCACCTGGCCCTTACTGGACCTGTCAGGACATGGGAGAAAAGACTGCCCTCACTCCCCGAGAGGGATGAGGTCATCCCTCAGCATGGTGGCCAGGGAAGAAGGTCCAGACAGTGATCAGTGATGGTGCCCGAGGCAGCCTGCTAGGCTCCTTTGCAAGAGCATCATACTTACTCCACAGGAGCCTCAGTGTATCAGTCAGTGTACACTAGAGAAACAGATGGAATACAAGATACATGAAAATAAGAGAATGTACACATTGGTTTACCATGGATGCCTACAAATTCAGGTACAGAAGAGTGCAAAAGGCCTGTCTGCACACTGGGAATCACAAGGATCCAGATAAAGGGCTGGATGCCCCATAACAGTCTGAATCAGGAGGTCAAAGAGTATGCATCAGAAAACTGAAGAATCTGCATCAGAAGACTGAAGAGTCTGCATCAGAAGTCAAGAAATGATATCCAAGGTAAAAGCAAAGACTGAAGCTCTTCTAAAGAAGAAAAAACCTATCCTCCTTTCTTCTTTTTCCTTTTATAGCACCCTGGTGATAATTTTCCCTCGAGTGGGTCTTCCACATGGAGAATTATGTTTGCCAATTTAGCTGGTTGTGATTTACTCAAATTGACATGGTCAACTATCAAAATCCAATCCTTTTAACTTGACAACTGGGCACATTTCTTTAAACCAGGTCTCCAGATATAAAGACAAGTTCATTATTACTCCTAACATCTTATAAGAATCCTGGATGTAAATGGAATTACGCTAATTCCCTCCGTAGAATAGAAGTTACCTTGGAGTACTGTTTACTTTTAACATTTTATAACTTGAACATTGTAACATAGTTTTAACAATACTTAGGAATAAATATTAAGTCTATCAACATTATGTTACATTGGAATTGTATTAGAAGCAACTGTTACAATTGCAATCCTCATTTCTATATCTGATCACAGAGTCATAGCTGGTATTTAGAACTACCTTCTGCTACTAACCATTCTGTGTCTGTCTCCTTGGCCTTCAGCAAGCAGCTCAGTATATCTCATCTCATTTCTTTCCTTGATGATGTAACCCATACCTTCATTCCAGAAGGCTCTGGACCATTTGTCATTCTGCCTGGTTTGAGTCACTGTAGTTTTGCATTGACTTTAGTAATAATGCATGGTAATATTAGGTATCCTAACGGATTCCCTTCCTTCCAAATATATTCTTCCCTTCCTCCATTATGGAGTAATAGTCCAATTTCCCTTCGATAGACTGGGTCAGTCACCCCTGCCAACACTGTAACTGAGACAATGAGGAGCTCAAAATGACCAGGGGAAGATTTAGCTTCTAGGTATGATCATTATGCTTCCCAGTATAAGTTTTTCCCTCTGTGGAACTAAGACAATCAAGTGATCAGTGCATAAGATCATGCAAACAGAAAATAAAAATTTTGCTAGTTCCATCACTTGATGGTACCATCTTGACTTTCACTGCTTGATTCTTGAACCCATGAATTCTGCTATGAGACAGACAGTACCATACAGTGGATGCTGATTCAAAGGACATACAGTCTTTTGAAGAACATTTCCCTAGCCCTGCAAGCTATTACCACCTAGCTCAAGCTGTAACTGTGTCTTCAAAAAAATCATTCAACCTTTCTATCAGTCCAACAGATTTTGGATGGTGAAAAATACAAGACCAGGGAATTTCATGAGCATGAGCCCACGTCTCACTTGTTTGACCATAAAATGTGTTCCACATGGAGTTCCATGACAGTGTGTAAGACATTCTGTGAACACGTGGCTGGTAGTTTTGACAGAAAAATTACATGCGGGGAAGATAAATGCATATCCAGAATAGAGGTCTATGCCTGAAAGGACAAAACACAGTCCTTTTCAGATGAAAGGGGTCCAATATAATAAACCTGCCACCAGCCCTGGGTTGATCATCCCAGGGGAGTGATACCATATGAGAACTCAGTGTTACTCTCTGCTGCTATGGCGGGCATTAAGCAGTGGTTGTAGCCAGATCAGCTTTGGTAAGTGCGAGTCCGTGTTGTCAAGTCCATGCATAACTGTTATCCCTCACACCATGGCTACTCTGTTCATGAGCCCATTGGGCAGTTACAGGGGTGGTGGAAGAAAAAGGTTGACCGCTATCCACAGAATGGGTCACTTTATCTACTTGTAAATATTTTTACATTCCTTGCCCATATGAACAGGTCTATCTACATGCCTCTTCCCCAAATATCTTTGTCACCAGTTTCCCAGTTCTGTTCCTTCCAAGTTCTTCACCATTCAATTAGACCATTGGCCACAATCCATGAATCAGGATACAATTGTATATTTGATCATTTCTCCTTCCAGGTGCACTGTCAGAAACTCTGCCCACTGTGAAGATTTCCCTTTATCATTGTCCTTCAGCAATGTCCTGGGAAGGGTTTGTAATGCTGCGGCTGTCCACTTGAAGATGGTACCTGTATAACATGCAGGATCATCTGTACACCTGGCCCTAGCCTTCTCTTCCTCTGTTGGTTGGTCATGTGGTACGCCCCATGAAGGCAATTAGCAAAAGTAGGAGCCATCTGGGCCACATCTTCATGTGATTTACTTGTACTCTCTGAACCTGCTCTGGTTTGGTCACATAAAAATCATTTCAATTTAATGATAGATTGTGGTTGACCTCCTCCAACCTTATGACTTGATGAATCAGATAACACCCAGGTCAGGATAGGCAACTCAGGTCATATGGTAACCTAGTGTCCCATGGTCAGGCATTCAGTTTCCACTAAGGCAAAGTAGCAGGCCATGAGCTATTTTTCAAAGGGAGTGTAGTTGTCTACAAATGATGGCAAATCCTTGCTCCAAAATCCTAAAGGTTTCCTCTGAGATTCATCTAAAAGGCTCTAAACAGCATCTTTACCTGCCCCTGACACTTCAGGTACTATTGTATCTGCTGGATGGCCCTAGAAGCAAACAACTTACACAGCAACCTGGACCTGTTGCAGAGCCTTTTTTGTTCTAAGACCCCCCTCAAAACTAGCAGCTTTCCACATCACCCAGTAAATGATCCAGTGTAAGATACCTGAGTGAAGAATGTGCTGCCTTCAAAATTCAGATAGGCCCACTAGGGATTGTGCCTTGGTTGTAGGGGGAGCAAGATGCAACAGTTTATCTTTTACCTTAGGAGACTTATCTCTACATGCCCTCTTACTGCTGAACTCCTAGAAATTCCACTGAGGTAGAAGGATCTGGAACTTCTGTTGGATTTATTTCCTGTCTCCTGGCTCACAAATGCTTCACTAATAAATTCAAGGTGGTTGCTGCCTCTTGCTCTCTTGGTCCCATCAGCATAACATCATCAATGTAATGGACTCGTATGATACCCTGTGGGAAAGAAAGATGAAGATCCTACCAACTCAGCTGTGACACAGGCTGGAAAGCTAATATAATACTGAGCTAGGAAACTGAAGGTGTATTGCTGACCTTGCCAGCTGAAACCAAATTGTTTCTGATGGTCCTTATGGAGAAGAAGGCATTTACCAAATCAATAGCTGCATACCAAATACCAGGAGATAAATTAATGTGCTCAAGCAAAGAAACCACATCTGGTCCTATGGTCATAATTAGAGTCACCACTTAATTCAGTTTACAATAATTATCATCATTCTCTAAGACCCATCTGTCTTCTGCACAGGTCAAATGGGAAACCACCATTCCTGCATCCCTCAAGTCCTTAAGGGTGGCAGGATTCTTGCAGTTCCTTCTGGAATGCCATAATGTTTTTGGTTTTCTAGTTTACCAGGCAATAATTCTAATGGCTTCCATTCGGTCTTTCCAATCATAATAGGCCTCATGCTACAGGTTAAAGAATCACTGTGAGGATTCTGCCACATACGAAATACATCCATCCAAGTTATGCATTCTGGAACAGGGGAAATAACTGCAGGATAGATCTGAGGACCTACGGGACCCACTGTGAGTTGAATCCTTGCTAAAACTCCATTGATTGCCTGACATCCTTAGACTCTTACTCTCACCGGAGGGCCACAGTGCTGTTTTGGAGCCCCTGAAATCAGTGTTGTAGAGATGTAGTGTCCAGTAGTCCCTGAAATGTCTGATCAATTCCCTTCTCCCAGTGTCCATCATCTGAGCAAAAGTCCTTAGATCTCTGGGAGAAGGAAAGGGAAATGATTGACTATAAATTTTTAGTGCATCGGGATCCTTTACCAAGGGGACCTCACTGACCCTACACATTCAACAGGTGCTGGGTCTGCAAACCAGCTCAAATCTGGGGACTGGTCTAGGTGCTGACCTAGATCCCCAATCTTCCAAACAAGTGTACAGCGGAGGTTAAATAAAATGAGACAAATTGTATGATTTTTAGGGCTCCAAAACCCTTTAGTTGAGCTCATGACTACAAGGGCTATGACAAAGCATTCTCTGGATTAGCCCACTTTTATTAAGACTAAGACAAAAGACAGAGAAACTGAGGAAAACACAGGAAATGAGCAGGACCTGGGGGTGGGGGTCACTTCAAAAGCTTCCCCAAGTAGTAGGTTAAGCCAATTTAGGAGAATCATCTTATCTCCAAGATAACATTTATGTGGGATTGAGACTGCAGGAGGGAGATGCCTGCAGCTGCAGCCTCTATTTACTTAATTAGTGCTGGAGCCAAGGTGTCTGCAGCTGTGGCCTTACCTTGCCCTTTGAGGTATCTCTGGTCTCACAGGACACTACAGGCCTCAGCCAGGACCAGTGGTTCATAGAGGTTCACTTACTATGAATCAGCTCCCAACGCCAGGCAAGGGGGGCCGAGGCCTAGGACATACTCACAGATAAACATCGAAAGCCAATTACTAAACTTTAAATCCTGCTCAGAGCTACTACGTAGTGATCCCCAACATCTAGGGACTATGATTCCCTATTACTGTGATTTAATGTTAAGTTTCTGTTCATTTTCCCTTAAATTTTTATATAAATCTAGTAAAAGTTGTGTAGGTTTCCTATCTATTTTGCCCTCTGGGAACAATGTGGCTGATCAACCTGTGTTATAGGTCTACACACATCAAACCATGCTGGGCATTGTTCTGCTTCTGCCGCCCACAAGAGTAAGTATATGCACTCTGCTTTCAGCAATTAAGAGCTTCCACTCGATCTCTGCCACTCCAGGATCCAACGAAGCCCATTGTCCTTAAATTTCCCAAGTGAGTAACCACGTTCCCCAGTGTAATGTGTGACATATCGAGAAAAGCAATGACAGGACCCTTCAGGGAGGCTGGTACTCTCCTCATGAATCCTTTTCTCAAGGTGTAAGTGAAGAGACATTTTTCTGAATCACCCCAGTGTGCAGGGTTAGTTTTGATGTGATAGATCCACTCCAGCATTCCCATTTCCCTAAGCCTCTGGCTCCCCTCAGCAACAGCCAATCATGGAATGGCAAGCATCTCTAACTCATCACAGTGGGCCACTTTTTGATCTGTACTTCTGCCAACTGGCCAAATAAACTATTAACACCTTTCTTTTCTCCAGGAGCTACAACATCAAATTCAGAATCCCTGATTTTAATGGGCCTGACTTAGCCTGACCCAGGTGTATACTTTTGCCACCATTATTCAGCACCACAAAAATCCATTCTCACACTTGTGCACTGGGTCTCTGCTTGTAAGAATTAGAAAACTCAAGACATTCTTTGGGAGAATAATAAACCTCCACATGGGCCACACTATAAACCTCACCTTAGGAGCCTTCTGTGATTTGAGACCAGTTATAGCTTTACGGGCAAAAGTGGGTGGTGAGGGTGGGTCCTGAGCAGTGTCAGAATTTTGGTGTCCAGTCATTAAAGGATTATTTTATTTAGGTATAAGAGAGGATAATGTCACAGGAAGTGGCAGTCAGGTTGCACTGTGGGTAGGGAACTCTCTTGCTCTGACAAGATAATCTCATTAGCATCTAGGAGCACAACTCTTCAGGATCCTTCCAAATGTCTCCACTGCAGTTTACAGGATTCCATTGTGTTTGATTCAGTGCTGATCAGTGTTTCAGATACCCCTCAAGGCTGAGCATTACATGTACCGTGTAGTTCAGCCAATTGAATTATGAGGGACTGCACATGGATTTCTGCAATTTTGATCCTGAGGCTAAAAGAAATAGCCCCCTGCCCCCCAAGGCATACTTAAAAACTTTTAGAATTAGTATTTGTATCTAGAGCTGGGAATTTGAATTTTTTTTAAACTTCTTTTTGCTTTTCTCAATTTGTCCTCACTATTAGAAGACTTTTGACTTCCTATACATGTTTTGAGCTCATGGTTTCCCTTCACTAGTTTGTAAAGAGACGCTAAGACCAGCCAGCCAGTACCATTAAATTTTCCATCCTGCCAAAAATATTCAAAACTTTCATATATGGATTCACTAAACTCCTTATATGTCACAAGTGATGAATTAGAATAATCAAATAGATCTACACCGCATATTGATTTAAATATTTCACACCAAGGACTATCAGTATCCTCCCACAGAATTAGGAGAGATCATAGCATTATTAGGTCTCATCAAATTAGAGAGTCAACTCCAGGGGCCCCAAAACCATTGAGGAATTTCATCTTTATGGTTCCATTTCTCTAACGCCACTCTTGACACCAGAATCTCTCTCAGTGTTTACTATAGAAACAGATATAACACATGATATACAAATATATAAAAATTTATAGAATGGCTTACATAAGCTGCCCAGAGTCGTGTGTGAAAGAGTACAAGAGTCTGTACACCTGGGATCTGAAGAGTTCAGACCAAAGCATGGAGCTCCTTGTAGTATCTCATGGGAGTCCATACGAGGAAGAATGATCTTCACTGGAAGCTTGAAGAGTCTGTGTTGGATGCCAGGAGACAATGCCCAACAAAAGCTAAGACTGGAGCTCCCCCAAAGAAGATAGAAGCAACCCCTCTTTCTTCATTTCCCTTTCACAGTATTTCAGTGATAATCTTCTCTAGGGTAGGTCTTCCTCATGCAGAACTACACTGAGCCTATTTGGTTGGGACACAATCAACTATGACATCAGGTAAATTTAGATGTAGCAGGCAATCAGGTTAAATCCCTCTGTGATACCAGCTCAACATACTCAGTTCTAATTTCTTACTGGGATGAGTTTCATCCCATTCTAAAGTTATTGTATACCTTGAGGGGTAAACCACACAGCTTTCTTGACTCCTGCTCTGAACTGCCATTTGAAAGATTTCCTTTTCCAGGATGTCTTTGTGGTGATATTGGAGTATCCCACACCAATAATTGAAAAAGACATACTCTTCCTAGTCAGGGCCACTCTGATATTCAAACTTCTGGCAACTCAGGTTCTGGTTTCTAGGGACTCAGCCAGCCTGATCTCATGGAGTTCAATGTCTCTTCCAGGAGTAGCTCCTCAGGCTTTGAATGGTGGCACCCCGGAAAGGGCTGTCAAGGCCACTATAGTAGTCATTCAGCTAATGGATCATAATCTGTATCTTCACAGAAGACAGTACTTCCTTAAGAAAAAGGCTAAACTGTGGTTAAAACTCATTATTGATGAGTTGCTAGCTACAGGATTACTGGTACCACACCAATGCCCTTGCAATACACCTATTTTAACAGTAGTCAAGCTGCCAGGAAAATATTGTGTGATGTAAAAATCTCACAACCCAATTAACCTTTTCTTTAGCCATGAAGCTACAGAAAATAGCTACAGTCATCTCTCCAGGACAAAGCCCAAACTGCCTGAGACACTAGAAGACAAAGAAGGATGACACACTTCATACACCAGTAAACCAATAGATGGCCTCCCATTTCTTTTCAGAATAGAAAACACCAGCCACTCTGGTAAACCAGTTAAGTAATGCAGTTTGCTTCAGGAAAACTGTGCAAAAATATATATACTTGATACCGTCCTGTTTACATACTCCTGATCCAAGTTATATTACAGCATCTTTTGGATTTTTTCTATCTTTTGGGATCATCCTGGATTAGATGGAAACCACCTGTAATAGAGATAATAAACAGTAACTACCTGCATGAGATCTTAAAGCTAATCACATCTTTCTCCTGTCATCAGCAGCTATCTAACAACTTGACAGACAGCCTAGATGAACTTGCCCAGAGTATTGCCTTCCTCCAAAACCACATAGATTCACTAGCACAGTGGCCATAAAACATGAAAGGAACTAGACCTCCTAACAGCTGAAACAAAGGAGCTTTGTTTGCCCCTGAATGAACAATATACTTAACTTGTCAACAGGTCCAAAATAGTAAGAGACCTAGCACAAAGACTGGTTGGCTGTGCTTCCAAAACCCATTACGAACTATTTGAGTCATGGGTGTCCTTGCCAAATGTATGGAATTGGGAGTCTTGGATGTTGCTTATTCTCATAGCCTTATTATCTAGATCTTAAACACTCCAGATCCTACTCAAATTTGTTTCTTCTTGTTTGACAGCCATCAAACTACTGGTGGTGATCATAATTTAAGATCAAAATCTGCTTCCATACCCACAGTCCATCCAGAAATCTTTGAAGGATGGGTTCAGTTCCCTTGAACTCCTAGCACCAGTCAGGAAAAGGTTGTTTGGTCTCCAGGAAGGCCACAGTCCCCATCTAGTCATAAGTAGCTGGAGCTTCCTCCTTTGATTCCTCTCAAAGATTTTTGGGAACCAGGGTGGTCAAGGGGGAGTAGCACAGCTAGAAACAAAGGAACTGAGTCACCCCTTCCATTCATTCACCTGTAAAGTCAAACCTCTCTAAAGATTAGCCAGGTTTAAATTTAGAGCCACTCTAATTATTATCTGGGTTTAAGATTAGGAACACCCTCATGATTGTCAGGGCTTAATTTTAGGAGGTTTCAATGCCCTAGGCAGCAGATTCCTAACATCAGTAAGACAGTGAGACAGACACCTTGAATCAGAGGTGTCTGACTATCAGTACTGGAAGCCTGAGTTCTCTAGGGCCTTTTTTTTCACTGCTCTGCCCTTCTGCCTGTTCCTTCTGCTGCCTCTCAATCTATAATAAACTTTCAACATTTCAAGAGGTACGTGCTTGGCAATTCTTTCCTTGTGGTACACAAGAACCTGGACTTTTTTTTGGTCCACTCAACTGTAACAGGACCACTTTCCAGGGACAAAGAAATGGAACTTAAAATAGGACATTCCTCCCAAAAGAACTATTTAACTCCTAATGTAATTATTTACACTCAATCATCTATGTTCTGCATAACAATTCTGTATCCAATCATTTGGGCAACAGAAGGAAGCTCAGTGATTTTTGTAGGACTCATGTAGAGACTATATCTCTACAACACACTTTATAGAATACTGATAACTTTTAAGAATCTTTCAGATCAGTTTTTCATGGAATACAAGATACAGTCCCTACAATCTTTACCAAGTGGCTGTCTAGTGTCTACCATTTATGGTTCGACAAACATAATTCAGCATTGTTTTAAGCAGTAAGTGAAGCACATACAGTTTTTCAAATATATGCAAAAGTCTTGCCCTGAAGATTACCATAATCAAGGAAAAGAGACATATGCAATCAATTATACGAACAGTGCAAAGAAACAGGTGAAAAAGTGGTAATTCTGATTTGTTGAGCAGAAAAAGGCATGATAGAAAGCTAATAAAAGGGTAGGATTTTGAAAGATGAAGAGATTGTCACTTTAAGGAGGAATAAAAGAGGATATTTTAATCAAACTTAAAAAGTAGTCAAACATCTGAAATTGAAGAAGTTTTGGGAAAATTCTTGTAGAGACACTAACATATTTCCTGGGCTTTGCTGTCTAATATAGCAGTCACCAGTCAAATATTGTTATTAAACAACAGGTGAAGATTAATCCACATTGAAATGTGCCGTAAGTATAATATTTACTAGATTTAACAGACTTAATATTTTAAAAAAGAAAAAAAGAATAGAAAATGTTTTAATAATCTGTTGCTCTATAACAAATTACGTTAAAATTTGAGTAGTTTAAAATACCTAAAAATTGTTAATCTCCTTTGCGCTGGTTTGGATGTATAGTAACTGAAGATCTCGACAGAGGTTTCAATACTGATGCTGGTTAGGGCTGCAGATGCTTGAAGACTGAGCAAGGCCTAGCAGATTTATTTCTTGGCGACACAGTGCTAGTGCTGGAAGGAGAATATGGATCTTGGTAGAAGGACTCAGTTCTCTGCCATAGCACTGTCTCTACTGATAGAGCCTTCACAATATGATTTTGGATTTTCCCACAGAATAAGTAATCTAAGAGATAGAATTCAAGGAGGAAGTCATAGTATTTTCATGACTTAATCTCCAAAGTCAAACTCATCATCCTGTTTTATATTTTATCCATTAAATATCCTTCCTCATATCTAGTCAATTGTCAGGGAAGATGTTGATTGTACTTCTTGAAAAAGGGTTATCAACTGGACATATGCTAACCATATTCTCACTTTAGCCTTAGTTTTATTCTTCCAACATAGAAAGTCACTAAAAGAGTCACTCTGTGTGGTGCTCCAGCTTGAAGCACACAACCTTGTCAACTAGATCAAATCTGGATGCAAATGAGGGCCCTTGAGTACATTTCTTTAACAGAACAATGTGAACTAAAGATACAAATACTATGTCCTCTACACATATACCATACTGTGATAGAAAAAGCTTAAGAGACCATTACAGGCATTTCTGTTTAAAATAGACGAATACACAAAGCACAAATGAGTCACATTTCTAAAATTGATCCAAGTCACTTCCAGGAAAATGGCAGATTGGTGAGCAGCAGAGAAAGAACCTCTCTAAGTTTTGATATCCAGACCCTAGAATATAGCAACATGAAGAAGAGGAGGAGGAGGGAGACACAGGTCCTTTGGACACAAGAAGGATCTGAGCAGAGATTTGAAATCCATGGTGAGAGATGACATCTCAGGAATCCAGAAAAACTAAGAAAATCCAGGGCACAGGAAGAAAAGCAAGGAAGCCATGCAGTCCTTACCTTCCATGTGGCAGAGAGGGCCCTTCGGGCCGGGGAGAAGCAGCAAGGAAGCCACCTCCACCTCCCACCTCCCCCTACACACACACACACACACACACACACACACACACACACACACACAAGCAGCCAGATACAATACAGACTGAGATGATAATAACTGAAGTGGGGAAGTAACCTGACATTTATGTTATTTGATTGACTTTGCAAGCCTGAGGCCAGCGCTCTGAGCAACTGTTTAAAGGATAACAACATGCAACATAGTAACAATTCTGGATTTCCTACTGTCCTATCACTGTTTTGTGTTGTTTCATTTTACTGTTCTGTTTTACTCTGTTTAAAGTAAAAATTAGGAAAAATAAAATAAAAAAAATTGATCCAAGCATATGAGGAACGTTCCTTCATTCATAGGCATAATTGTCCGTGGCTTTAAATCTCCTCTGCCCTCTTGGTGTCACCTTAGGACTCACAATCACTTTTCAAAGAAAGTATCCTTTGTTTCAGCTCTCTAGTTTTTCCACCTCTTCCTTGCCTGCAGGATTTTGGAGACTAGGTCTCTTTTCATACTATCTCTGTAACTTTCCATCCATCCACAGTGTTTCCACCAATACAGTTCTTTATGAAATTTAGTGGATCTCCTGTGATGCTCATTCCATTAGACAGAGGAACACTCCCCATTTCCTTTAGAACAATTCCTTTGCTCCCTTCTCCTGAGATTATTAAGGAAAAATGATCTTCAGAGCATAGAAGTTTACGTTACTATACAGTTAAGAGATTCTGCGAGGTCTTCACTTTAAACCTTTCAGATGGGCTTTTGTTTTGCTAAAATGTACAGCACTTGGAGGCCGTAAATATCATCTTTCTGAGTTCTTATCAAGAGATTTTACAGTCCCACCCATGACTTCATGTTTGAGTCATGTTTTCCTAGCATGCCTTAGGTTTGATCTTTGCCCATTAAATCTTAATTTGGATATCATTCTCCCTTAGAAAGGCTAAGTTTGCCAAACTTTCAAGTTCTGAGTCTCTCCTTTTAAAAAGTCATTTCTGTAGTTTATCTCTTCTTTCATTTCACTAAAAGAGCAGGAAGAAACCATTTGGTCTCTTTCTTACTTTGCCCCCAGATCACACCTGAATCACCTAGTTTATTAAGGAACATTTTCAACTTTCATGTTACTATAATTTCCTGGAATTTTCCTTTCATAATGAAGTTTTCTGCTGTCTCCCTTCATTCTTCATTCACAAGATCTTCAAAGGATATCATGTTTCTGAAAACAGAGTTATAAGAACCTCCCAGCTTCCATCCATTGCTTAGTTCTAAAACCACTCCTGTATTTACGACGTTTGTAAAAATAGCATCCCATTGCCAAGCACTCAAATAGGCACCAGCTTAAAATTGCCTTGCAACAAATTACTTCAAAAATTTGTATCTTAAGATAACAAACACTTATTATCTACATAGTTTCTGAGAGCCAGGAATATTGGTGCTGATTTGTTGTGCTGTTCTGATTCCGACTATCTCATGAATTTGCAGTAAAGCTGTCCACCATGATGGACAATTTTCTCCACAAAGGGTTCAGATATGCAGGTTTTAGCAGGAGATCGTAGTTCCCCTCCCTGCTTTTTGGCACAAAGCCTCAGATCCCTCTCTATGTGGGCCTCTAATTAGGCCGTACTCTCTCCCTTCCGTTCACAGCAGCTGTCTTCCCAGAATAAATGATGGAAGGGGGTTAAAGGCAGAAACTTCAAGTCTTTTTATAATCTAGTTTAAGAAGTGACATGGCATATCCCATATTCCTGATCCTGATACAGTGTGGGAAGAGGTTACACAAGGGTGTGAATACTCACAGATATTCATGAGGGTCATCTTGGAAGCAAGCTACCAAGAAAGCACATAACAATAATTTGTACTTAGTTGTGTGGTTCGTGTCACCTATTTGCAATGATATTTAAGTATAAATATAAATTTATCACATATATATTAATAAAATAAACATTGTCAATAAGCCCTTCTATTTATGTTCATTTTCTTTAAAGATACCTATTAAATAAATTAAGCTCATGTATCTTTTATATTTGTATGAGTTAGAAATGTTCTAGAATTAAAAAGGAAAAGAAAGGGAAAGGAAAAGATGAGAGGGCAAAAATGGAAGACAAATCATGAATCACCTTAATTCTTGGATCCTTTTAGAGACTTTAGATCTGTTCTCTAAGCAATCAGGAGCCTTGAGGTTTTGAGCTGGGAAGTGGCATTATCAGAGATGTGCTTTGGTGTGATTGGATCCAACAGCAGGGAGTTAGATGGATCAGATGGAGGAAACATTGAAGAAAGATCCAGAGGAGTGAATGCAGAAAGCATGAACCTGAAGGAAAAAGCAGGATAAGAGAATGAAAAAGTCTGGAGTCACTTCTCAGAGATGATAGTTGCAGGCTTGCTTAGGGTTGAGTCCTTTAAGGGCACAATGCCAGATTCTTGAAAAAAAAATTTTTTTTTTTTTTTTAGAAAGTCAAGCAGGGTAGACACCAGAAGAAAGGAAAGGATTCCTACAGAACACGGAGGAGGCACAAAATGGAACAGCACATGGGTTTTCTGCTGTCTTTTTTAGGGGTTCTAATCTGAATTCTAGATTTCATTTCTAGTGCTAGGAGACTAGAACGGAACAAAGAAGTGATTCAGAGCGAGCGTTCCATTCCGCAAGGCATGACTTTCACTCCCAGCCAGAAACCACTGCTCCTAACCCAGCGCCATTTGTTACCCACAGGTGGTGACCTCCTCCAGATCAAGTGACTGGCAGAGCTCTATCCTCTCGCCCTCCTGCTGGCCCTCTCCCTCTGCACCCCCCTCCCGCCACCCCCCCCCCGCACCCCCCACTCATCTCTGCCAGCTCCCTGCTCTGCAGACTTCCGGGAAGGAGGCAGCGGGGGATAAGCAGTTTTGGTGTCATCCTGAGCTCTGGTCTAAGTGTTTATGATATGCTGCTATAGAAGAGAAAGTGAAAAGAACAGCTGGCTTTATTCAGTTGAGATTGAAAAGGCTTTTAATGAAAAGTTTAAATTACTCTCCCATCTTGAAAAAAATGCCTTGTCAGTAGCCCTACAAATGGTGAACTCAGTTGCATTTTAGATTATAGAAAACATACTTCTTTAAGTTTTAAACATATATTTTCAACTAACTTTTTGCCTCAACCATCCTGTTTTCTGAATTGTACGTGTCAGTTCCATGTTACTTGGAATACATTCCTATTGTTTAAAAGGTTTTTTTTTGTAAAAATTTATGTTAACTATACATTCTGTGTGTTGACATAAAAAAAGAAACCAAATACTGCAAATTTAAAAAGCTAAACAGCTACATGAAATTTCCTAATTCTTTTTACAGTGCCATTACCAAAATTTAAAGTGTTTATGGGCTGTGATTAAATCTAAACTTGTAAGCAGAAGTTAGAGGAAAAAAAGTTTCTATCCAGGTCTCATTTTCCTTAGCCTCTCTGTAATTTGAAAAGTACGGTTGTCAAAAGAGCTTTTTTTAATGCCTACTCATAAGTGGAACAAGTTCAGCAATTCTCAAAAGACACTAAACAATCTTTCTCACCACATTGTCAAGACATGTTCAGCTGACTATACTTGATTATGACTGAATATTTATTTTCCCACCAATATAAGCAGTTTTGATTAAGTAATTTTTATAGGTTAATTATATCCTGCAAGTAAGACAATCACAAATTCATTGTCATTAAAATCTCAGGAGTTACAGTATAAAAATTTTTCAAAAATATTCTTTATTCTGTGTATGTAGCAATATGAAGTGTACATTTTTAATGACTTGCTACCATATTCTTTTTCTAACAAATAAGCCAGATGCATTGCTGTTGGTGAATGGATATAGGAAATAAGAAAGGGTTGAGTGGGCATAAAGAATCTCCATCCAACTGAAAACGAACACAGAAATCTTACATTGTTATGTTTACTTGCTTTCTCTCGTGTTTTCAATGAATACTTATTAAGCAACTACTTTACACAAGGGATATTTGTAGATGCTGGGGTAATATAAAGGTTATAAGACGGTTTGTGTTCAACTGCAAATGTGATTACATATAATTCACTGAGAGGAGCAGACATTTACACAACTAACTATAATGCAACTCAATAAGAACTTCGACAAAAATTTATACTTCTATAGCATTTAATGTTGTAAAGCATTTTCACAAGCATTGTTTCATTTCATTTTATCCTGATAACAAACTCATTGAGTTATCTCTATCTTAAATGAATACAAAAAAATAAAAACAGAGACACAGGATGACCCTAGATTCCTCATTAAAAATGTACAACAGAGTTTGCAAGAACAGGTAGTATTTTCAAAGATTGAAGACAATGATGATGATACATTTCACAGAAAACCTGACATTAAAACAAATTCTTCATGAACTTATAGTGCTTAATTTAGGAGGAAAGAATATTCCACCCAAAGCAATTACTATTAGTGATGTGAACCTGTTTTCACCATGGAATGTTCCGGAACTATGGGCACTGGTGCTGGAGGGTAGATTCTAGCCATTTAGGAGGGACCTCAACCTGAACAGTTCAGCCATTGTCCTTAAAATTAAGAGAAGTCAAAGAAGCACTTTATTCTCAAATATTTATTTTTAAAGATTTTAATTTATTCTTAAAGACCTTTGGTTTTTAAGCAAAGAATTAAAAGGAAAAGGTTTTGTGCTTAAAACAGCATAGGTACCGCACACAGAAATGACTGGAGACAGTGACTTAGTGAGGTGGACCAAGGAAGAGAAAGAAATGGAAACGAGGTAAGAATGGATCATCCTTAGGTCCGTAAGAAGCCAGAGGTAGAACCCTGAGGAATATTTCTCATTTTCTTCTGCCAAGAGACTCAGCATTCAAAAAAGATGCAAGGGAAGGGGGGGCGGGTGCAAAGAGGACAATTAGGTCCATTGTGCAGTGAACGCCTATGTAGAAATTTTATCAAAAGAACCTCTGTAACTATTGTTGCATCTGCCAGAGACCATGGATCTGCCAGGCAAAAGGTAAAATCTAAAGAAGTAAACAAGTATTTCTTAACTTGTAAAGACAATCCTCAGCTGAATTCATTTTGTAAGAGGATATATTACAAGCTGCAATTATAATGACTACATCCCACAGGGATTTTTCATTCTGAAGAGATAGTTAAAGATGATTTCTTTGGCTTGAAGTGGCATATCTTGCTATCACTTGTCAGCTCTTCAAGGGTGTCAGAGTTAGGAAATGTGTCACTGACACCAGGGTTCCTTGTGATCCAGGCAGCCTTGGTGCTCCTCAGCTAACAAAACAGCAATGAAGGGGCAGGTCCCAGGGCCACTCATCCTTCCTCAGGGAAGGAGCCAGCAGCTTAGCAGACTATCAAACACTGGTTGGAGTCATTGTCGCTAAGTAGCACTTTTACCCAAAGGCACTGAAAATGCTTCAGTTTTCCTTAATAATACTGAACATTTTTGCAGCAGTTTCTAATCTTTAATTAGTTAATCTGAACACCATCCCTGTGAGATAGGTAAGGATAATTATCCTCATTTTGTAGAGGAGAAAACAAACACTAAGAGGTTAAATGACTTTGACAAGGTTATTTAGTAAGCTGAGGACACAGAGCCAAAATGCAAGACAATTTTCAGATCTCAAAAAAACAAACCTAAAATGCACTTTTCTTCAGCTTACAGCAAATATGATTCTCATAATGCTTAAGCACTCTATATGATGTAATTGTTTGCCTTCTTATCCAGATTACTTGGGGCCTTAAACTCAGTCCACTGAATCATCAATTAGTGATGGGTGGTGACTAACACAGAATATGTGTTGCTGTTGGCTCCCACCAGGGCTGAACTGATTACAAATAGTGGAGGAAAACAAAAGAGGATTAAAAAAAGAAATATCATAAAGCGTCCCCCGTTGACAAGGAGTTCAATAGAAGACAATTTATTTTAATAGCCTTACATAAAGATAAATAACATGCAAGGGCTATAAATTCAATCAAGGCAAATATCAAAATATTAAGAACAAGTCAAGCCTTATTATAAACGATGTAATTGTAATAGTCAGTCCACAATGGACATAAATTATCAACTACACTTCAGACATGTCGTGCATCATAATTTGCCAAACAATTGTTAGATGCTATACATTGAACATCATTGGTCAGGAACTATGGCAGGGTTCAATAGAAATTTAATGTAGCATCTACAGTTTTGACATTTTGAAATAAAAAAAATTTCCCAAAATAATAAACTTATTAAAAAATTGAAGTGAACTTAAATATTCTCATTTATCCAATTTCCAAAATTTAGTGTGTTCACCACACTACTAGGTGCATCTCAGTAATAATTTTCTACTTATTTCAGTTGCCAGAAAAATTGTAAAATCAAAACTCCTTGTCAACATTAATAGATATTCAGAGGCTACCCACTTGCAAATTGGCTTTCGCAGAACTAAGGTTGCATAAGTCCAGGGTTCACAGAGAAAAGAAGGCATCGATTGCCCAAAACTAGTCATGAAGCCTACAATTACTTGGCTGATGCTTGCAATTTTATATGTACCAGATTTTTCAACTCATGTGTGGTCTAAGAACAAGCAATTTTCTTGAAAAAAACTTTAAGAAGATAAAATAAGAAAGAATTTATTGTAAATATCACGTCCTTCACTCTATTTGCATGATTTTTATTTTTCTGTACTTTTTTTCCATTGAAAAAACAAACTTTAAACTTGACTGTGACTGTTGAAAATTTCAATATTTGCTTACAGAAGTGGACTTAACTAATTCCAAAGCACTAAAAGCCATCAATTTACTTACTAAAAATTTCTAAGATTAATGCAGTAGGAACATCCATTTTACATCCAATTACAGAATTTCCTCAATGTATTCCTTGGTGATTGTCTTTTTTCTCAAAGTCCTGTCTTTTTGTTTTCAAAGGTTCTTTCTTACTCTTCCCCTCCAAACCCTTCTTTCTATCCTTCCTTCCTCCAGGACTCCTCCTCCACTGAGACTTGGACTTCCCATCTTCGCTGCTCAGGTCCCTGAGCCTTTAGGCTACTTCCAACTTCATTTCCCCCATTTTTCCTGCCAAGCAATTCAACCTGCTGGTGACTTTTCCCACACAAATTGTCATCCTCTGCTCAGCAAAACATTGGCTGTTCTTCTACAACAAATATCCTCAAGGAGTGCAACAGAAAGAAAATGCAAATGTATACCCTTTGATATTTTCATGACAAATGAAAGGGATAAAAGAACAAAACCACTGGCCCTACGAAAATGGAATGGGAAATAAGAGAAAAATGTTAACTCTGATACACATGGAGCTGACAAAGGGGAAGCAACTGATAAAGTTCCGATGGACAGAGACATTTAAAAGCAGCTGATATGGCTAGAGATTTGCCTCTGTAAAATAAAAAAAAAAGAAAGGAAAAGAAGAGAAATGGAAACTGATCAGATAGCAGATCAGGCAATAGGCCTCCCCGCAGGACTGGCTTTGCTCAGCATGGGATTCTCTCCTGGAGGAGCCTCTGAGAATCAGTGTTCACAATCAATCTCTATTGAGCAGGGACAATTTCAGTCTAGGGAGTGACTCTTTAAAAACCTACTAAAGCAAATTTCTGCACAGGGACTTTCTGCAGCACAGTGACCCTGATAATGGCAAAGGAAGGTCATAGGCCTCCCAGAGGCCTGGTCACCCTGTCACCCACCACCAAAGCCGCAGGTGATCTTTTTATTCTTCCTCCCGGCCACAGCAGGCATCTACATGATTGGCTCCAGAGAACTAGTACAAAGAACAATTAAAAGTAAACTTTTAGAAAGATATTAGCATAGGAGGGAGGTAAAGAAAAAGAGAAGGAAATGCAATGGAGGGATATTTAATTCTGTGGAGTGGGGAGCTGATGAGAAGGAGGACTATGTTTTTCTCAGGACTTCCCAGGTGACACAGGTGCAGAGATTCTGCTCTCCGCACAGTGAGTAGCCCTAATCTCAAATATGTAACTGGATCTGATGGGCATTTAGTATTCCTGTAAATTCAGATTTATCACAAGTAGTCAGCCAGCAGGGGCTTGAATTTCTAAGACTTTGTGGAAACCTCTCACACCAATCTCTGTGCACCTCAGTTTCCCTTTAAGGGTGCATTTAAGATAGCTATCCTTAATTTTCCACCGTAGTTTGATAATTGGGTGCACTCTTAATTGTGGGTGAGGTCCCTAATTATACAATTAAAGTTCTAAAGCCTTTGAAATCCTAGAATGGAGAGTGCTTTCACGCCAGTGGCCCTCCCATTATTTTTAAAACTCCTTGTCATATCAACCAAATCCGGCAGAAGCTGTTCTGCAATCTATAGCCAATTCACACTTGCCCCAGATAGTAATTATAGAAAACTTAGGACTTTTCTATTTGTAAAAGCTGAAGTTTTTGAGGAAATAAGCAGCTTTCAAATGTCAAGCACTCACCAGAGCCTCCTCCTCCACTAAAGAGGTTGCTGCAGCTGTGTGGAAGGATAGGCGGGTTTCTGATATTAGAAAAGGGATTTACTCTGACCGGGCTTGAATTGGCCTGTGGGGCTAAGAGTCATTTGTTCAGTTGGTCTTTTCTGCAAGACGGAGAACAATTTGACTATGTTTGTGCCAGAGCCTTTCTGTTTTCCCCTGACCCTGTTTCCAGATACTTAGCTAAGGAAAAAACAAGTGGATAGACAGAATACTCACCTTTCTCCTTAATTAATTTTTCTAAGAAATGCAATGAAATCTCATTTTGGATGAGATCCTTTCTTACCATCCGCATCTTGTGGCTTTGAGAACACCAAGACCACATTAATGAAAATTTTAAGTTAACCAGGATGACAATGAAGATGCTAAATTGACCTATCTCTTTCCCTCTTTCCTTTGCTAGTTTTCTCCTTCATTCTTTGCCTTCCTTTTTCCTTCTCCTTTCTCATCCCTTCACTCTTCTTTTCTATCTAACCCCTAATAAAGAAATATTACATTATTCAAGTTAAGGCTCATCACCATCATCATAAATTGATTTAACATCATTAAGTACAATCATGTAGCATTACTATCATCATTATCTTGGGTGGCCAGAGATGCCAAACGCGCTCCTCCCTTCCTCCTTTTCTTTCCCAGAGCTTCCAAGATAAGCATATCTTTATTTTTATTGTCCATCTTCCTGTCTATGAATGTAAACATTATTTCCCCTCTCTGTCTCCCTTTTCCTCAGTACTATATAATGCCAATGTTATTTCTGTCCTTTCTCCCCTTTATTCACTTCCCAGCAATTATCTACGGTTACTCAACTAAGACTAAACTGGCAAGGGAAGTCAACGCGGAAATGACTTTCTGTGAAATACCAATGTGTTGGATCGTCCTATTAACTATTTAAGCACGCAAGATTACTTCAAAGCTTCATCTCCTGCAATTATTCCTAAGTACACCCTCACTGCAGAGATCCCAGTTATGATGTCCAGGGGTCACGCCCACGTTAAAACCATGCCTTTCTTTCCATCGTAAAATTTAAGATGCCCCTAGAGTAGCAGTTCACAGGAGAGGGTGTGTGCGCACCATCAAGTCAGAGTCGCGGCTTCGCTCAGGAGATCTCCCCATAGATAAACAGCCTAGCATTGCTTCAAACATCGTTTTATTTCTTAATTGGTAGCACAAACTTCTTTGCTGAATAAATGGAGTGGACTAGGTATGGCATCATCCTTAATTAATTGGTGTGCTAGCTACTTAAGAGGGCACACACCACTTGTGTTGTTAAACAGTGTCATGTCAGATTTAATGGATGTCATTATGGAGGTTCCTTGGGGATCCTTCCTTGGGCCCTTGTTATTTATGATCTTTATAAATGAACTGGCAAGGCAGTGTGCTGAGTGTGTATCTTTGTGCTGCTGAGGACACTCTGGTGTGTTCTCCATCGCAGTGTGCACTTTGAAGCTACTTTCTTTAGGACTTCCTTAGGGTGGAAACTGAATTGTTCTCAATAAGGCAGAGACCCACACCTAGGCACTGTGTGCAGGAATTCTCCAAAACTGTGTGTGCAGAGATAAAAATTAAATGCCCAGGTGTTTCTGTGGTCAGAAGTGTTAGAGCAGGTGCTTTTACTGTATTGGCAGATATGTTTACATATTTAAGTGGCACAAAGCAAATTGCATTCAGAAAAATAATTTAGTATATTTTTGATCCTGGAAGTTTAGATCAGCTTCTACTCTGGATATAAGGAGTAGTAAGGGAACTGAAAAGCTTGTAGCTTCGTGTTGCCTCTTCCTAAGTGTTATTTTCTGACTTTTCCAGTCTGTATTGAGGAAGTTTTATATGCGTACTTTATACTTCCTTTTCCAGTCTTCTCACTAAATACTCAGTTTTTTGAAGGCAAGACTCTGATTTTATCTCTTTAGTTCCAGAGCTGAGCCCAGCATAGGATATCTCTTAGCTCCTAAAAACATGTGTTGTGGAATGAATATATCAATCTATGTTTTGGACAGCAGAGAGTGGACCAGAAACAGGATTATGGAAGAAAAGGAGTTTAATATTAGAAGAGAGAATAAGAGGACATACATAAATGCAGGGACTGCTGAAGGGGACATGGTTGGAAATCTGCCCCAGGAAGAGAGAGAACTAATCACTCAAGGCTTATGTTCAAGGCACTGCAAAAAAGGGAGACATTGACACTCATAGGGAAGTGTGACAATTGGCAACAAACTTTGGACAAAGACGACTTGTAAGAGAGCCTGAATCAACCACGTCAGCCTGAACGTGATCTGGAAGCCACCGGATCTAGTAGGCAATCTTTACAGAATCACAGCTTGTGCTCCTGCCTGCACTGTCATTATCAAATGTAGAATCAGGACACAAAAGGAAAGGAACTCAGAAGTGTGAGCCCAGTTCACCTCTGTGGGCAGAGCTCTTAGGTGTGGGAGTAATGATAACAAAGCTGACAGCAAACAATTCAGCACAATACATAAATAAAGTGCCAGCAACCCCAAACAAAGGGACCCTTATTCACCAACCATTGCCCAAGGTAGGCGGCTTTGACTGATGACACTATTAAGACATCAGCTAATGTCAACACAGGAGAGAACACGCATGCCAACTTGTCTGTATTCCCTGTGAGATAATAGAACAAACACGGGCAAAGGAATAAAAGGAGCTGCAGTTACCAATAAATGTTTCTATTCTGATAGAAGAGAAAAATTAACACAACAGACAGCACTGAGTTATCAAAAATAACTGAGGACGTGGGGTTAAAATTAAATTATATTTTATGATTTAACAACTCAATATCATGGGAATAGTGCCAGCCTGCTTTCTTTCCATTTTGAGAGTCATCATATCTCTCTTTGCTGTCATTGCATCTGCCAGAGACAGTCTTGGCCTTCTTGGCTTGGCAGGCAGTGACCGCATTGTCCTGTGCTCAGAACGGTCCCATCTGGACTAACCTTCTAGTTACTTCCTTTGGATTGTACTCTGCCTTCACCGGATGACAAAACAGAATAAAGGTACTGTAAGCAAATGTTTCTTGTTATGGGTAGGCCCATGATAAGCAAAACTATTACACTTTTATAATTTAGGGTGACCGTAGCATTGCAGGCAATGTGCCATTACTTCTGTCTGGAACAAAAATGGTAAGAATAGACTCAGTGCTATGACTTCACTAAAACAAAAGCAAAGAGGAAGAAGGAAAAGGAAAAAAACTATTTTCTCTTTGTGTTGAACATTTGAATAAATTTTAAGTATTTTTTCTAAAGATTTATGTTGACTATGATGTTGCAGTAGACTTTTCAACAAAGTCACACACTAAGAAAACTTGAAAGTGAAGAATAATTTGGTTTAACAATGGTTTGTTCCTAAAGAAAACAGAACTCTTTTTTCAATAAAAATGCTGATGATAGGATCATAATTAAAGTTCATTCATTTACTCAGGGAATATTTACCAAGAAAGACTCGGAATGTACATGGCATTATATTGTACCATGTGGGGATACCAAGATGAATCTAAAATAAGCTCTATTCATAAATTTTCATTCTAGTAAGAGAAGAAAAATTAGTTTACATATAACTCCAATTTCAAGGTAAAATATAAATGCTAAAATATTTAAATTCATTACTGCAGAAACAGTAAAATCAGAGATGCTTTCATATATACATCATTGAATTTTGCTTTATAGAATGGATATGATTTGGGTTTCTTCTTGTTAAGAAAACTAAGTTTATTAAAATCACACAAGTTTACCTAAATAACACATAGTTAGAGACTCTCTAAAGATGGGTAAATTTATTCAGGGCTATCTGAGTAATGTGACAGAAATACACCAGTTATAGTTAGTTGTGAGTACATTCAAAGAGGTAGAAGCATCAGGAAATTTTTCAAGGCAAAATGAAGAGGGTTACATAGGAAATATGATACAATAATCCTTGGCCACAAGGATTAATAACAAGAATGTTCAAAGATCAATAACAACAAGGGTGACACCAGTCCAGGGTGAGCGATGTCCTCCAAGAGGTATTCTTTGTGAGAGTCCGAGGCAGTCACTGTACAAGGTGGTGTGGTTTACATAGGCTTTGCAAACTGTTTTCATTATCAAGTAAAAGCACAAGATCTGCTCCTTCACTATTGCCCTACTTCATTGATGTTGTTTTATTTACTTATTGGTCTTTATGAGGGTGTGACACTGTTGAATCCATTTTCAGTCTGACAGCTATCACCTGACCTTCAACTTGCTCAAACTGTGTCTTACCTGACTCCACAGCTATGTCTTCTAATGTTTCCTTCACTTGACTTCCAAGTCTTTTCGGCATTGGTTATTTCCTGTGCCACAGGCTGCCCACCCTCAGGCACCCTGTCTTATTTTTCCTATTTTCCAGCCAGACTGTCTTTAGTTGATCTTCTGATTTTTCTGGAAACTCTCCCACCTTAAAGACAAGATGCAAACACTCTCTCTACCTGGATCATTCTTTTTCCAAATAACCGCATTACCAACCCTCTCACTTACTTCTGATCTTTGCTCAGATGGTACAGTAAGCTGAATAGTGATCCCCCCAAAAGATAGGTCTGTATTTTAAGCTCCAGAACTTGTGAATATGCAGTTATTTGGAGAGAAAAAAAGAGGGGGGTGTGCAGATATAACCAAGTCAAAGATTGTGAGATAACAACATCCTGGATTATTGGACTATGCCTTCAATTTAGTGATGATATCTTTACATGAGACACTCATAGGAGGAGACACACCAAGAAAGAAGTCCTGTATGAAAGGGAAGACAGATTGGAGTCAGGAGTCAGATGTCAGGGAGTGCCTGGAGCTAGCAGAAGCTGAAAGAGATGAGGAAAATCTTCCTCAGGACTCCAAACAGAATACAAACCTGCCAGCATGGCAACTTCAGACTTCTGGCCTCCAGAACTTTGAAAAGTTAAATTTCTGCACTTGTTAACATAAGGTCTGTGGAAACTTTTACAGAACCCCTCCAAACTAACATAGATGTCTAGTTTATTAATGAATATCACCTTGACCTTCCCTTTAAAAATATCTTTTGCTCTCTCCATTGTCCTTGGCTTTTTTGGTTTTGTTTTATAGCACATTCCACTTGCTAAAGACTTTGTCCAATAAGTATCATAAAAACCTTATTATCAATGTCCTACTAGAAATCAAAATTCATAGCAAGGCTTTTTTCTATGTTTTGGTTACGACATCTCAACTGCCCTAACTAGAAGCTGGTGTGAGGGGGGCGTACACTCAATTTGTTAATGAGTGCATAGCCACAAATGTGAGAAAGTACTGAGAATATTTAATGAACAGTGAGACCCACTCTCTTAAGTTTACAAATGAAAGCATAGAAATATAGAAAATTAGACTAGGAATAATCTGTAGACAACGGTAGATTTCAAGTTAACTTGTGAACTAATCAAAGTGTACTGTGTTTAGGGGTGTTGTGTGGTGAGAATTATGGTTTTTTGCAAGCATTTGATGATTTCCTCCTTGTTAAATAACTACAGTGATGTAAAAATCCTGGCCTTGGAATCACTCATTTGCCCCACAGAGGGAGATAGAACTTTCATTATCCTAAGGATGGAGAAAAGAGTGAAGTAGACAAGCCTCCCTGACACTCTTCTTTCATTCAGAAGTTGCTCTCAGTGTGCATGTGCTTTGCTCTCTAATGCCGTTAATTTAATAAGTGGCAGGTAATTCAAGGAGAGACGGTCAGAGTTCAGTGCTGCTTGTGAAATCTGGCTAGTGATGAGGCCAAAGAATAGCAATAGCACCGGCAAAGGAAGCATGCGTTGTATTCTTTTCTACTGTGGCTGGAGGATGCCTTCAAGGTGGGAAAATACTTTTTGTTTATTGGCAAACAACAGATGAATGTCCCTCAATCTGTGATTTTCCTGTAACATTTCAATGTGACCTAGGGCATGGAACCAATGGCCTTTTGTATAGCCAAAATATGCGTTCTGCATAGGGAAGTGAAGGGACTCCATAAATTGAGAATTAAGAAAGTTTTGGGAACGGAATTAGGACCATGCAGGCATAATGATCTCTTTGAAGACAAGTTGAAAACTTGCTTTCGGAGAGCATAGGATGAGACTGACCACACTGGACCAAATTTAAGTACATTATCTTACTAATTCTTTTAATCTTGAAAAAGATTGGATTTTTTGGCCTCAGTTTCTTAGTGCATAGCTTTGGGAAAAATTTTTAATTATTAGGTCATTATAGGTATCGTATGATTTATTCAAATATTTCCAGGAGAAAAAAAACTTCTGCTATAATTACACTCCTGCCTTCTCTCACAATCTCTCATGCTCACTAAGGGAGGAAGAACAATTTATCTAAGAGTTGTGTTCAAGAGGAAGGAGTTTTCTGTTCAATTTCTTCTCCCTTGTTCTCTTTAAAATAGTCACTTATGAGACCTTTGTATTTTTCTGCTCTTCCAGTCTGTAAACTCAAGAAGTGGAGATCTGCAATCACCCAGCAAGATCATGGACTGGGAAGAAAATCTGTCTAATTAGAAGGCAAAGTATGACCCAAAGCGCTGTGCAACACATATACTTCCAGTATTCAGCTCAGCTTTCATCCATAACAGAACTCTTGATTTGCCTTCCGTCACATAATTTTTTTTGTGTTTGTTTCTCAAATTGTTCCAAATTTGGATAAGAAAAAAGTACATGACTAATGGCCTCCCTCAAACTCTAACGTCTTCTACAAAGCAGAATTAATGTAATTATTACACAATATCTTTAAGCTATGCCTGGAAATAATTACCATATGTATTACATTTTTGTCAGAAGCATAAAAATATTTTCATTTTATAGTTCAAATTTTCCACTTATATAGCAAATAAGAAAAGGAGTGAGAAAAAAGTTATTGACTGCAAAATAAATGATAAATCTTTTTTTTTTGCATTTTGCAATCATACAGTATTCCACATACACTTCCTTAAAAATGAAAGTCTGTGTGTTTGTGTTTGTGTTTGTGTTTGTGTGTGTGTGTTTATGGTTTTGAGATCTAGGAATTGCTCTTTTATCTTTTGAAAAACAAATAATTCCAGAGAAATTTGTTTGTTTCTCCATTCTGTACTGTACCCTCCTTTCCTCCATGCTTGGCACTCCCCACCTTGGTCATTATCTCCCTTAGTCAGAGTACAGAATTGTCTTTTTGTTCTATTTTCTAGCTTCAGATGAGTAAAAGACACTGCTTCTTGAGTTTAAACCCTAAACACCATAATATCCTCCAAACACGGGTTATACAGTTATTTCAAGAAAAACTAGTAGTTTTAATACGGTTATCACAGCCACACATTTCTTTTTTATGAGTTTTTATATAGCACTATTACTTACGTGCTAATCCTACGGATATTGTTGTAATTTGTTTTATGTGCTAAGTATTATAAAGGCCTCGCTAGCGCTGCTATAGTGAAAGGTCTGCAAGCACCTCATTTGATCGCGCGTGTCTCTGCCTTGCACTGCGTCTGATTATCACGGGCTCCACACACAGCTTTAGGCGCGCTGACCCAAGCCTTGTGTTCTTGGAAATACTAACTCCTTTTCTGCAGAAGCTGATCACCCGCCAGCTCCCTGAAGCCGGGCCTCTTGAGAAATTGCGCAGCTTTAGGCTCCTGCTCCGCGTGATGGGCATCCCTTGTCTTGTTCCCTGCAGACCAGATCAGTGCTTGTTTGTAAACCAACCCTTCTGTCTGTTTCTCTGTAACTTTTCAAACTGCAGACACTGCTTGGTTGTTTCCTTTGTCTGTGCTTTAAAATTAACGATTTCCAGCGTTGTTATTACCTGCTACCTTCAACCTCTGTTTTGTTTGCTTCACTTCACATAAAGGAAAGATGTTCCTCAGAGAGCCCCGTTCTGGAGTTACCATGACACCTTACTTTACTAGCAAGACTGTTTATGGGAAAGCAATTTCTTTGCTTCCTTAGGAGTTGGTCCATGCTCACGAGGTACATTTGTTATTTTTGAGAGTTTCTTGCTTTGGGCCACAGTACAGAAATACACTTTTACGTGAACATTCACCAGCACATATGCACAAATCATGGAAGGCATCCAACAACTGTACTGTATGTAATTTCTGCTTTAGATCTCTCTTCGTGTTTATAGCCAGAAAATGAAGAGAAGAAATAAAATCTCACTGTAAATATCATGGTCACTTTCTGGTCTCAAATATCTATGCTAAAGATGTTTTGTTTTATTTTGTTTTGTTTCATTTTGTTTTGTTTTCACAATGTTAAAAAGAGACTAAGAGAGTCTTCCAGTTTGATTCAACATATAGAAAGTCGAAAGGTATAATTTTTGTCATCCCCACAAGGAGCCAATTAAATGACAGACTCATAGAATTTTAACAGAGAAGAGCACAAAGGAAGCAAAAATAAACTAAATTCCAGAAAGTGCTGAATTTCTGGAAGAGGACCGCAGCTGCTTTCAGGGCTGTTGCAATGATAGAGGGATTGGATGGACCAGCAGAACCTTTGGCCAGCTTGATGGGCTAGTGTGTAGGATAAGAATCACTAGAAAGAAGGCACAGTCTGCCTGTCTTTTCCAACTCTTGCCAATAACACTTCAGCAAACACATGCATGTAAAATACGCCAAAGGCCTGCGCAGGACAGAGATTCAGCGGGAAGTTTCTGATTGTGGCATAGAAGCTCTTCTCCCAGTGTAAGTCAAAAAGAGCAAGGTCGTGTAGAAGGTGAAGATAAACCTCAGTGGGCGACACTGAGATCCTTCATGGAGCATAAGCTCTGACTGCAGAATATCCAAGAAAGGGTGGGAGACCTCACCTAAAACAAAAAATCTTTCAAGACATTCTGAGCCTCGACCCAATTTAATACGTAGGTCTTATAAAAGTTGGTGCAAGATAGCCAAGTGGAAGACTAAACTACAGAAGCCAAGGGAAGAGCTGAGATGAAAAGAGAACTCTCTGGAGACTGATACAAGAAGCTGAGAAGCTGGACTGAAAATGAGTGAGATCACTCATAATTTGACAAGGTGTTTGGAAGACAGAAGTGTAAAGAAATCTCTGAAATTCCTCAGACATTTGAACCTAGCAATGAGTTGTGCCTAATTAAAACTGCATCCCCAAACACCCACAATTATCTGGTTAGTAACAACCAGTCCAGCAGCCCTGCAGAGGGAAGGTACCTTTTTGGGGGGAAATAAATATTTATTTTAGTCTCTAAGGTTGTATATAAATAAAAACATGAGACATACAAGAAACATGTCACCCACATTTAAGAGAAGATACAATGAAGATCACCCAGAAATGTTCCAGCTGTTACAAATATGAAGCAAAGTTTTTAAATAGTGTTCTTGTATTTACACATGTAAAAGAACTGTCGGAAAGTACAGAGAACATGTGTGAGGAGGTGGGGAATTTGGGGAGAGAAAATAAAAACTAGAAACATAAAATTTAGTATAAGAAATGAGCTCTCTCAAAAATGATCTCTCCTCTCTCTCTCTCTCTCTCTCTCTCTCTCTCTCTCTCTCTCTCTCTCTCTCTCTCTTTCCTGTCTTCCTCTCTCCCTCTGTGTTCATACAAACACACAAGTATACCCTTAGTGGGCTAAACAGGAGATTAGAAAAAAACATGGAAATGGAAAACTTGAATACAAGTCACTATGCATTTTTCAAACGGAATACCAAAGAAAACTAAATGAAAAATCAGAACAAGATTTGTGGGACAATATTAAAATATTAAATGGTCTACTTACGAATAATTAAAGCTGAAGATGTAAGGACAGAGAATATGGAACACATACACATATTAAAAAAGAAATAACAGAATGTTTTTTCAGGTTTTCAGTCCTAGGATCCAGAATTGAACACTAAGTAGGGTAATTTCAAATAAAGTTGTTCTTAGACTTTACAATCAAAATTCTGAAAATCAAAGGAAGAAAACTACTGAGGAAAGAAATTACATTATGTATTGAGGAACAGCAAAGAGTAATTGATGACTGACATCATCAGAACAAAGAGAACCAAAGAAAATTAAACAATATGGTAAGAGGGCAAAATGAAAGAGAAAACACATGAAAAAAATCCAATAATTATAAAAAGTGAAATAGAGCTATTTTAAACTTTTAGAAAGCCTAGAGAATTAATTTCCAGCAGAGCTACTAAATAAAAAATTTAGTGCAAAGGTTTTCCAGGCTAAAGCGTTGGTTCCTGGGGAAATATTAACTAGAAAACAAAATAGAAAACAATGAAATGTATGGGTAAATGTAGCACATTTGTTCAGAAGACTATTGAGGATTTTAAGAGAAAGTAGTACCAATGCATACGTAAGTATAATAACAGCAGGTGGAAAGAAAGGATGCAAAGAGGTAAAGGAAATCACATGAGTATACTGTATTTAGCTGCTTGCATATAAATGGAATATAATTTTAAATATTGCTATAATCAATTAAGGGACATACTCAAAGTATAATTCATTTGAGTCTAAAAAATAACAACTAAAAGTAGAAAAAAGTCTTAGACAGTTTATCTCAAAAGGTACCTTAGAAACCAAAAAGCAAATAAAGTGTGGTTCAGAGAATAGGAGAGAGGCCTTGAGTGAGTCTGGCTAACACAGCCAGGTAAGAGGGGCATGTCTTTTTCTTCTGTTATACAGAGGGGCCTTTCCAGATAACAATATTACAACATTCCATTCAAAATAGATAGAAGGGATTTTGAACATTCTCATCACAAAGACATGATAAATGTGTGAGATGAATGAAAGTCTAAGTATCCTAAATTACACGATAAACAATGTAAAAATGTACAAAAGAATCATACTGTATCCCAGAACCATGTATAATTTTTGCCAGCAAATACATTTAAATAAAATAAAAAAACCTCAATGCTATTTGATGTTGGGGAAATACAGATTAAAATCATACTGTGATACCATTATTTAGCCATTAGAAAATATTAAAAAAGGAATTATGTTATGTACATATACCAACTCCACCCCGGGATGTAGACATTATGTTTGGCAAACATGTACTGATAGTTTTCTTTTAAAGAAAAGAAAATCTAAGATCAAAAAGACTGACAAAAATAAAAGTTGGCAAGAACGTGAAACAATTGGAAATTGCCTACATTGCTGGTGGGAGTGAAGAATGGTAATTCACACAAAAGGACTATAAAGTCGTTTCTTATAAATTTAAGTATAAAACTAACCTATAAAGTAAAAGCCCTTTATAAGTTTATGCCCCACATTCTTATATAATAATGTCCATGGCAACCTTACTTAGAACAGCCAATAACTAGAAAATACCAATGCTCGTCTACAGAAGAATGGGTAAAAATAGGGTTGCATACTGTAACATGGGATGTAACTGGACAACACAAAATGATGTAATCTTGATTCATACAACAGCATGAATGAACCTCAAACACACTTTGAGTGAATACAGACATAGAGGACATGCATGTACCAATCGACTAAATTTGCATGAAGCTGAGTGAGACCTCATTCTTTTTTTTTTTTTTTTTGTCTTTTTCCTTTTTATCGGTACCAGGGATCGAACTCACGACTGCCTGCTTGCAAGGCAGGCGCTTATGCCGCTGAGCTAAATCCCCAGCCCCGAGAACTCATTCTTAGTGATAAAGTACCCATCTACCCTGTTCCACATCTTGCTTGGGGTGCCACTTACAAAGTAATACACAATTGTCAAACTGCACTAACTTGAAACTGAACCTCTCTAAGATCTTATGATTACTACTCAAAGGAAAAAAAAAGGGAAAAGAGTTTCTTGAAGAGGCATCTGACTACTTTATACATAGGCAGTCGTGATGGAGCTTTTGCCCAGAGAGAACTGCACAAGACCTGACATCATCCTTCACCCCACGACCCAGAGTGGAGCGCAAACTCCTTCTCCTTGAAACAAAACTGAGCCAGTATAATCAGTTTGTGCTCATTGTGAGTGAAAGAAGTTTTACATGCAAAAGCAGCTTCATTTAATTTTTGCTTAAACTTTATATTAGTCTACAATTTAAAAGAAAGTTAACTGAAAATATAGATATTGTATTTTTAGATTTATTTTCTTTTTGTTTTTAAAATTATGTTTCATATTAAGCCTCTTATCAAAATATTGTATCTTAAAGTCACATACAAAGGTAAGACGGTGCTTGCTAAATGCACGTGGGTACAAGGAGATGGTTTCCTTAGCTATATTACACATATATATTAAGTACTCAGCTTAAATTTATGACAGAAACAACACAAAGACTAGGTTCTTAATCATCTAGATTATTATGCTTGGATTTTACTAATTTATAACAGAAATTTTTCACACTGAAAAGTTCATTCTGTGAAACAATTTATCTGGTCCCATGCAGCATGCATATCTTACACTACACATACATAAATACATATAAGTTTATGTATATATGTACATATGATTAATAATACAACATCTGGCATTTTGAGGAATTAAAATTGCTGGAATGCTCTACATCATTTTTCAGTGGTGACAGTAGCAAGTCTTCTGACAGAGATTGAAAAAAGAGTAATGATGTAGATGTTTATTTTGGAAGATACTTTCTTGGGAGAGGGTTTTAAGCAAAGATGTATGACTTGAATTTTGGAGCTGAAAGGAATTAGGGGTCAGCTGGTTCATGTTCCATGCCCAAACTGGAACTCACTCTACCACATTGACTGATGATCAACCTGCCTCTGCTTGAATTCTTTTTGTAACAATGAAGTTTCTACTTTGGAAGTCAGCCCAATTACATTCCTCATTAACTCTCTGTTTCTTCATCAAAATACTCCAGTTTTCTAATCTGGGGTTTAAATGTGTTACAATGTACGCCATTTGGTGCCACAACCATACAGAAAAGATAAAAACCAGACTACTCAAGTAAACAGAATTGTCTGAAATAGCAATTGTAGAGGCACCATCATCTAACCACCCATGCCCTGGTTTCAGGGCTCTCTTCTAGAGACCCAAAGATTTCTTAGTTCTCAAGACAAGGACAAGGACATGGGCAAGAAGCCACCCAGAAGAGGTAGGACATTGACAATCTGTCAAGACTATTGTCAAAGGAATTCATTTTTGCTATTATAAAGTATCCCTGTTTAAACAGGAATCTCTTAAGATAAGTGTAATAAATATCTTATTTAAGTGACAGGGTTTCAGGAATATTATTTTTGCTTCTGTAAAATCATATTTAGGTGCTTAAAAAATCATGGGATTATATCTATAGAAGTAAGTCAGATACTTATGGTAGCCTAGTCGTGACTGAATAAAAAGTCGTGACTGAATAAAATAATCAGAATTTTTAAAAGGATGCAGTCTTTATCTTTGGCAGTTACTATGTTCACTTCCTCATTACAAATATGGATAAATCCATTGTTTCATTAGGAAAACATGCATTAGTTCAGTGACTTTTCCTTAATCCTTGCTTACTGCTTACCTGTGTGTCGGTTTTGG
This sequence comes from Cavia porcellus, assembly GCF_034190915.1. Classification (NCBI taxonomy): domain Eukaryota; kingdom Metazoa; phylum Chordata; class Mammalia; order Rodentia; family Caviidae; genus Cavia; species Cavia porcellus. The sequence continues at coordinate 149,612,505 of NW_026947484.1, forward strand.
AGTGTTATTTCCTTATGATTCTATTTGCTGTGTATACACTTGTTTCTTTCTACAGTATATATACTTTCATGATTCAGGCTGGGATTTTTTTACCCTATTTTTGATTTATAAGTCTGGTTCCATCACATCTATGGATAAGAGTGCCTTAGAGTACAACTAAAGAATGTGGAATGGACAGATAAGCTTTAGCTATTTACCAGAAAATCAAAGTATAGTTCTTTCTCCAAGGGGGAAAAAAAAAACCTTGGCAATAATATACAAAAAAGTTGTTTTAATCCCTATAGAGAGCTAAAACATAGAAAATAGAAGATGTCTTACATGGACTGAATCTCAGTTATTGCCATGTATCCAAAACTATTTAGGATATGATTGTTTATTGTCATTGCACATTTAAAGCAAATTATTTAAAGAAGTACAGTGAATGTTTTTCAGATTTTAAACAATTTGAAAAGCTTTCCATTGTAATTTATTCTTAATTTAAATAAATGCTCTATACTAAAAATATTCTTATGAAAATTTCATGGAATGTAATGAGCACAAGCTTTTGATAAGGAATTTGTCAATTGTTATATACGTTTAACATGTACCAATGCTCAAATACATATAACTATCAACATATTTTATTTTTAAGATAATAAAACCAAACAAAAGAAAGCAGAATAAAACTATTCAGAGGAAAATAATAAAAATGGTACGGGACTTCAGAACAAGATAATAGAAATCAACAATGGCTACCATAATGTTTCTTGTTTTCTTCAAAAATAGCTGTTCATACTGTCAGAAATAATAAAATAAAACAAAAAAAAAACAGAATAAAAAGAATCAATACAAAAGAATGCAAGTGTTACAGGACTTCAAAAGCAGATAATAGGGAATCAACAATGGCTACCACAATACACTCCATTATCTTCAAAACAGCTCCCCATCCAATCAGACATAGTAAAATCAAACAGAACAAGACAGAATAAAACCAACCTAACAAAACTATGAAAACAATATAGGAATTCAACACAAAATAACAGGAAATTAACAATGGTTACCACCTTCTCTTTTTATATATTTCCTCCCCTATCACTTTCATAATACCTATTGTACATTTTGACCCCTCTAACTCCAGGTTTTTACACTAGGATATAATACAGTTGTCCATTCATGAGTCTGAGCCATTACACCCATGAGTATGATCTTGAGTTTTAGCCATTTACCTGCAAGAACCTCAAAATTAACTTTTTTTTTTATAGCTGAGTAGCTTTCCATTGTATGGAAATACCATATGTTTCTCATCCACTATGTGGTTGATGGACAAGTTACCTTTGTCTTTTTCTGGTTTCCTGTTGCATGTAACAATTGTTTTCTCTCCTTTGACTCCCTATGAATGTCCTTGAGAGTTAACTGTGTTTCTTGTATACAGAATATTGATGGATCATGTTTCTTGATCCACTCTCCCTGTGTTTCTTTTTATTGGTGAATTGAGGCAGTCTACATTAATGGTTATGACTAACACGCACAGGCTTGTCTGTTTCATGCTATCCTCCTTCTGTTGACCCCTCTTTTCCCCTTCATTAAATTGCCTCCCCGACTTGGCAGTCCCCTCTACTGCTATTCCTGAAACTGTGTTCATCTCTCTTTCTCTCTCTCTCTCTCTCTCTCTCTCTCTCTCTCTCTCTCTCTCTTTCTCTCTTTCTCTCGTCCTTCAGCACTCTTTATAGGGTTAGTTTGGTAATCATGAATTCCTTCAGTTCTTTATCATGGAAGTATCTTATTTTTCCATGAATTTTGAAAGATAATTTTTGCAAAGCACATCAATCTGGGTTGGAAGTTGTTTTCTTTCAGGATTTGAAACACTTCACTCCAAGCTCTTCTTGATTTTGTGGTTTGTGTTGAAAAGTCTGCCATAATTCTGATTGGTTTTCTTTTATAGGTGATCTGTTTCTTTTCTCTAACAGCCTTTAATATTCTGTTCTTGTGCTGAATTTCTGAGATCTTGATTATTACATGTCTAGGTATAGATTCATTTTGGTTATGGCTAGTTGGAGTTCTACATGCCTCACTTATCTGCATGCCTGCTCTTTTCCCCATGTTTGAGAAGCTTTCTGCTATTTCTTTTGTAAATAGTCTTTTTATATGTGATTGGTGTTGCCCTCCTTTTTTATGACACCTTCATTATTAAATTATTTTTATTTGCATCCTCTTGCAGCTGTAGAATCATTATTTTCTGGCCCCTTGTAATTCTTAAGGATTTTTTCTTTCACAATCACTTGCTTCAAGTCTATCTTCAATCTCTTTCAAGTGGTTTTGCCAGCTTTTGATGGAGTTTTTTATTTCCTGGATATCTCTTTGAATTTGTTTCACACATTGTATTTCCTTCCTACATTATTCAGTCCATGTTTCCATCATTTTCCTATGCTCCTCTTTTTTTTAATCTATGTCTTCTTTAGATACGCTCAGCAATTATTTCCTTATGTTTGTGATTTATTCTTTTACCTGAGATATTATTTCTGATCTGATTACTTTTACAGCTTCATGAAGATGTTACTTTACTTCAGTTGCTAGCCTTTCAGAGATTTCAGGTGTGTGACTTCCACTTTCTCACATATCCATGCTTCCCAGTCTTGTTCTGTATGGGCTGGAGGTCTGACATTACTTTTTACTCCTTCGTGCTAACATTTTCCTGGGTTTCTCCCAACAAGCTGATTGTGGGGCTCCAGGCACTTCCCAATTGGCTTCCCCTCTGCAGTGTAGGGGAATGGGCCAGAAACCTGGGTTTCTCTGAACCTAGGTTCCTGGGGATGCAGTGGGGCATGAGACAGGCTTTTCCAGACCTATTCAGCTACACTGAGGCTTCCTTAATGACCATGGGTGTGTGGTGGCAGGGCTGCTTCTTCTCTAGGCCTGTGTGGCTACACCAGGACTCCCTACGTGGCCCCAGGAGCACAGGACATTCTGGCTGTTTCTCCCTGCCCACACTGGTTACCGGAGGGAAGTAAGTGTCCAGATGGTGGTGGGGGCACAGGGGTGGGCCTGGCTCCCTGTCCATGCTGGTGGCCCACAAGAGGAAAGCCTTCTGATCTAACATAGTTTCTTGAAATAAATATAACAAGATTATTTTGAACAAATTTAGAAATATATATATATATATATATATGTGTGTGTGTGTGTGTGTGTGTGTGTGTATGCATTTGTCTTTATCAATATTCACTGATACAGATGCTGTAATAATAAAATTTCAAAACATTTTAGAAATGACTCAGTAGGCAGTTAATTAGAAATAATATGGTATATAGCAACAACAAAGCACTATCACTGATAAAGAAATTGATTTTCAATAAACATCCATGCGAAGTTATCCATTACAGCGCAACAAATGTTTTATGCAAAACTGTGAGGCAGGACGCAAAGAAACCTTCCCTATGTAAAAAAGAAACAGACACAGAATGGAAGTTTATAGAAATGTTAACAGTAATTACCTCTCTAGAGAAATAACTTGATAGTTTTAAACTTCTTGGCCAATTTTATTATTTATTATTTTTTTACCATAAATGGGTAGTTTTGTGGAAGTAAAACATAAATAGTCCTAATTTTCTTATTTTTAATGCAGTTTATATCTTGATGCAGCACAGCAAAATTAAGTAGTGCCTATGCATCTTAAATGTAAAGAAACTGAATGGATAATATTTTCCATGTAAATGGGTCATCTTCTCAGGGCAGACTTTTGATAGGTTTTGTGTTATTGACATTCAGACCTGCTGAGGTGAGATGTCTTTAGTTCCTAACACAGGCTGAAGAATGACTTTCTCCACAATGAATAAGTCTACTCCAAAGCAGGTCTAAATAGAAAAAGAGACAGGATTTGGTTGATACCAAATTTCAATAAATTTTAATGAAGTATTTCCATATCTAAATATGGATATCTCCAAGTCAACTTAATTAATAGTCTTTATTTTCACACTTCCACTTAGTAATATAAAACAACAATCCTAATTCCTCAAAATTTTTTGCATGAGGATTTCAGGTAAAGCTTTTTCAGGGTGATGTAGAGGTTCCTCATGGAGTTAGCTGAGGTGCTTTGTGAGATTACAATTAGACTGGAGAGAAGCATCCAACATGACTTCACTCTAACTATGGAGTCTTAGTGAGAGTAGATCCCTGCTCTTGCCTCTCTCTGTCTTCTCTCTCTTCAAATGTACCTCTCTATTGGTTGTCTTGGGCTTTTATATATCTCGCTTATTTCAAAAATGAACCAGAGGATGAATGATAGAAGTATCTGTGGCACAGATCATTACTGTGTCCAATCTTTGCCATATCACTATAAATGAATTGACAAATGAAGTGAAGTTGTCCTCTAAGATACTTACTCTCCACTGAGAAACAACATCTGGTTTTCTACTGAGACTTAGCAGAAATTCAACATTTGGCCATTGGACACCAAGTATAGAGAACCCTTGATTTACAAACTCAGTTCATTCCCAAGGGCAGGTTGTAACTCAAGTTGTCAATTGAAGACTCAGGCTCCCCTACATAGCCTTTGAAGTGTCTCTCCTTTATGCAGGCAGATCTCAATGTCCTTAGAGAGACATTGACCCAAGACTTCTCATCTGACCCCATAGAGGAAAGGATGCTGTAATGCTCATTTCAAAACTTTTTAAGGATTAAGTCTGAATCTGAGACCATCTGGAAGCACAAACAGCTGGCATTTAGGTCATAACTCAAGACTTTGGTCATAAGTTAAAAGTGAACTTTGGGTCATAATAGGAGTTGTTTGTATGCCAGGCCAATTCTAAATCAAGGGTCCACTGTAACAGCTTAATCTGATTTCCCCATTATAAATCCAGTATTGCCTCTCTCTAGTAAGTACACATCATCACGTGAAAGTGTCAGGCACTTGACACAAGTAAGTTTCAAGTTTGCATGAGAATTTCATGAGCAAATGGTTCAGTCTTTAGTGATTCCATCTTAGTACTTTTGAGTTACCTTTCTAGACCTGTATCTATAACTTCACAGAGAGTCTCTCAAGTGATAAAAAGGAGAATTTAAAAAAATAGTCCTGAAATACAAATTGTTCTCCATGATACCTTGGCACTATAATAAAGTGAACAGGTACAACAACATAACCCTACTCAAGGGTAACCTTAAAGGAGAACAGAGAAAATATCCATAACCATTCAATATTGTACCTGGTTGTTAGCTTTGCTTAATAGGAGAAATGGTAAAAGGTATGGATCTCCATCAATTCACAAGTAATGGCTGAATGATCAAGAACTTGAAAAAGACACAACTGATAAATCAGAGGCAAGAAAGACTGTGGTGATGGCATAATTATACATTTCTCTGATCAATCAAAAGGGCATAAATATATTTATGTCTTTTGTGAAGCCTGAGTCTTAAGTGTCAGATAAAAATAACCTATTTGAGTGTTAATTGTACTTCTTCCCCATCCAGCCTTGTTTCTGCCCAGTGAGATTATGAACAAAGCATCATAGTGGTGAGAATGGAGGCGACACATAGCTCAGAAGCATGAACTTCCACTTGTGAAGGCCAATCTGGCTGCAGCTACTGCCAAGTGTCAACAGCAGAGACCAGCACTGAGACCCCAGATGGTAGCATTCCTCACCTGGTAAAGATCCCCACGGCATTTATCTAGTGCCAGGCTGTCTATATTTGGCCATTTCCATCAGAGAAGGGACACAGCTTTGTTCCCCCTGGAATAGATTTTTACTCTGGATATAGATTTGCCTGCCATGCCTACAATGCTTTTGCCAAAACCACCACTGTAGACTTGAAGAATGCATTCTTCGCCATCTGGGTATTCCACCCTGCATTGCTTCTCAACAGGAAACTCATTTTATAGCAAATGAAGTGTGGAAATGGGATTGTGTTCATGGAATTTGCTGGTCTTGCCATGTTTCCCATCACCCTGAAGCAGCTATCCTGACAGAATGATGGATTAGCCACTTGAAGTATCAGTTACAGCACCAAATGGATGACATCACCTCCCAGAGATGGGGTAATGCCCTCTAGGTTGTTGGACAGACTTTGAGTCAGCCATCAAAGTATAGTGCTGTTGCTCTTACCCCTAAGTTTTATGGGTCTGAGAGTGAACTTGATAAATAGCATAAATAAAGATTATCATCCTGAGGAGTATTTCTTTCTTATTTTGACATATTGTTGAACATAGAATGAGTTTTTTACATTTTTTTTAAACTTCTTCGGTCTCCTTTTATCAGTAGCATACTGCCATACTTCCTTTAATATAAAATAAATTCCCTGAGCTGAAGTAGTGTAGTGCAGGATACCCATGATTATAAATAAAGCATTCCAACATCCAGTGGACCGTGATGATAGCCACAGAATTGTGGGAAGTAAAGGAAGACCCATATCCAGAACAAGTTTATATTTAAGTCTTATGAAAACATTATTGTTTCCAAAATGGATGAGAACTAACTTAAAGCTGATTGCCCTGGAATGAGGACTATATAGAGGTATTGGTCTTCAATAATGGAGAGGTTGATCCCCCAATATAAGCTGTAGCCACAGCAGCTGTAGTGACGGAAGGTCCATGTTTTCAACTTTACATGTAACCTGAATTCCTGTCATTGTAACATGTTGTGCAATAGTTCAGGCAGCAAAGGAAGAGCCATTGTCTTGAAAATTTGGACTCTAGAAGTAATTTAGCCACTTTCAGAAACACTGCCAAAATTGGAGAATGCAAGGAAAAGAGAAAGACTGAAAAAGAGAAAATAAATAGAAGGGGAGAGAAAAAAGAAAGAACACTAGCTTCTTCCCTCTTTCTGGTTTTGAGCCCCCACAGCGATTTCTTAACAACGAAAACAAAGAGTCCAGAGAAATACAGCTTGCAGACTCTCAGCTCCAGCATCTCATGGCAGTTATTAAAGAGTGGGTAAGAGGTTAAAAAGGCAGAAGGAAAATAGTGGCATACTAACCATTTTATACTACTGTGAATCCTTCTATAAAAGTATGGAGACCCAAATGAACTGAGATGTAGGTAGGACTGAAGAGACTTGTGGCAACTAGGAATCATTTAAGATCTAAGAATTATGTCCTGACCATTTGGAGGTATAATTGTCATCATTATTATTTTTTATTATTTGATCAAGTCCCTTTCTGTCCTTTAAAGTTACTATGCCAAGATAAAGTAATACATTTAAAGAATGATTTTGTCTTCTCACCAAAATCCAGCACAAGTCTAGAAAAAGTCATCAACAAAGGAAAGCTGATCTGAGGTGATATGAGCATAGAGAAAATTCTCCTATAAAAAGAAAGAAAAATGTAGTTGCTAATGAGGTTACGTCCCCACTTTAATTGATTTAAGATTATATAAAATTTTCACATTTAGACCTTCCACCAAATATTCATTTTTTTCTACTTTTCCATCCATCTAAATGACATTAGATTCGTAGCACTTGAGACATAGCTTGATTCAAGTTTAATTATTTCACACATGTTACAGCTGTGTTTTTGGCAGATGTAAACAGAGCAGCATTCCACTGACAACCAAATAATTCTTATGAGTGAATACAGATTATATGTGCACTGTTGTTTATCAAACACAGTGGATCATTTTGCCCTGGTGACCACAGTACACAAAATCCAGGCTATGGAGAATAAGAGCAGTATGTGTTTGGACAAAGCAACACATTTCTGGATCTTGATTCTTCAGCTGATGATCATTGCCTGTCCTTGTGAGCTTGATGAAGTCGTTTAAGCTTCCAGTTTTGATGCTTTATATCTAAAGTAGGATAATTGCACAGACTTTAAAGATGTTCAGATGAAAGGAATGATGTAATTGCCAAATAATCTACTCATCATTAGGAAGACAAGTTCTAATCTACTCATGAAAGTGAGTGGTGCTAGAAAAAAACACAGTCAAAGAAAGTACACTTAAGGAAATTCATATAATGACAGGAAGCTAATTTGACTAACTTCCATTAGACCGGTATGTGTTTTATTTTATATATTATTTCCTTTGCAAGATGGGAGATAATATCATTGAAATTTTTCATTTGACTTTCCACTACAAGATTAATATTTCCCATGAGGACTTAAAGGAATTGTTCAATAATATTGTCAAATGTTTAAATTACTCTCTACAAAATAAGCAAATTAATTAATGTTACTGCAATATTTGGTTGTTTTGAGAGGAACTATACTAAAGGCACATATCTAATTTTGTAGGTTGTAAAAATATTTAATTTTTGAATTTAACAAATCAAAGTGTGGCCACAATATTCTACAAAAGATATAGACTCTTGTTTGGGACCACTGATAAATAATACCAATGAAATTATAATATCAAAATCACAGATACTGAGCGAACTTCAAGTTTGATATTTCTTAATTAATTATTTGCAAGCAATCATTAAGATTTATTGCTTTAACGTTGCACTATAAAATTGGGTTCTGGTTTTTGGAATGGTTTCAGAACAAATTATGAATTAAAAGACCAATGATGCAAATGTATAAATGAAATATAAAATAAAGCAAAAGAGATTTAAGTTTCTCTGAGTACATTATATGGCTATGTATTCATGAATCTTTTTTGTCAAGTAACCAAAAAATAAAGGCTACAAAAATGAAAGGAACAGGACGAAACAGAAAAGAAAAAAGAGGAAAGGAGAGAAAGGTGAAGGGAAGGAGAGTGGTTTAGTAGAAAGAAGGAAGGGAGGAAAGAAGACACGAAAGAAGGAACTGTGGGAAGGAAGGAAGGAAAAAAAGAAGGAAGGAAAATTAGAAAAAAATGAAATGTTTTAGGAAAAGCTTGGCTTTTCATCTATACCATCAAAGTGACTGACAATGCCCTGTGCCAAGAACTGTAACACATTCTATGAGTTCTAACTTTAAAATGTTTATGTATAAACACCATATTTTTGCTGTCATCAATTCCTTTTTTGAAGACTAACCACAGTAAGATTTGTATGTAATTGACAGTGACATATTTTTTAAACAGTTCCAATCTTAAAGCCACAAAGAGGTACTACATTGGAAAAGCTAGGTATAAAATGTAGGCCGTTTAAGTAGGTGTCTTAAGCAGCTCTTTGGCTTCGTGCTCCAATGAAAGAAAGGGTATGACCAAAGCAATCTTAAATTTTGAAAATAAAAGGACTTGCTTGTAAATTACTAAAATAATTATCTCAAATATTGTATTCAAAGTGGTGAAGTTTATCAACAGGTTCTGTTTATATTGCCAGAGAATATTGCCAAATGAAGAAGAGCACAATTTGGAAATTGTATGGAGTACTGCAAGAAGGGAACAATACGTTAAACAAAGTTGTAAATGAATATGGCTACTTTTATATTTCTGGATATTTTTTAGATATCTAACTGTCGATGTGCCTCATAGATCTATGTGGCATGCTGGACTTCACTGCTATCATGAAAGAACTTGAGAGATGACCTTTTCCAGGTGACTAGGGAGAAAGGGCAGAAGGGGGGATATTCAAAATCACAAAGTTCAAAAAGCATAGCTAACATCAGAATGAAATGAGTGAACAATGACATACAAAGTCAGTGTTGTGAAAGCAGTCAAAAGTAAGGATCTAAGGACAAAGAAAATTCTTGCTAAGTTATGAGGGAGCCCAGGGCAATTGAATTTTTAAAAGATCCAAAATAGTTGAACAAAGATGCACGAGCAAGGTCCAGATACTCAGCAAGAGACATTGCAAAGATCTTACATGTCTTCTGGCCTGGTGGCTTCCCAGCAGATTAGAATAAAAATTAGAACTAGCGACAGAGTAGAGACATAGAGGATGAAAGCTAAAGTTTGGTGATCACAATAATGCTATGTGTAAACTGTCTTACTCGATTTTCAAATTTGCTGTGGGACACTAGTAATACTGTCACAAGGTTGACTATTAGTCAGTGAAATAACTAATAAGAGGCAAACTTTTATTAAACCAAAACCTTTCCAACTCCACAGCCCATGTATCTTTAAAATATCCTTAGTATATCCATTTAGTCTTTATAATAAATTCTGATAGGCAAATATTTTAAGCATGATTTTTACAGATGAGAAAATTTCAATTATGTGATCTTCCTATCATATAAGTAGTACACAATGATTGAAAACAATCATAGCATATACTAGTGAAAGAGAGCAGACAAAGTCAACACATACGCTGTTGTGATTAAAGACCCTAATAAAACACACTGTCTCATGCTCAGTGACACAAGGATTCATTAGAAGAAAAACTTTAGACTGAAGTAACATACATGTAGCATTAAAAGGATGATAGGTATATCTATTCCTAAAAACACACTTTAAGATATTAATGAAAAAAATAAGATGGTTCCTTGGATCCTATACCAACATTCAAATGATTATCAGTTCAATATATGCAGAAGACTGGCAATTCTTGGCTATGAGAGCAATCAGTAGTCCAACTAGGAGGTCTGGGGATTTATTCAATAAATAAGTTTACATCAGTCATAGGGATATCATGGATGAGGAGACAGAGGTGAATAAAAGTCAGAAAAATGGAGCCAGAATTTGGAAATCAGGGGGGTGATCAATTCATGTTTGAACACAGAATTACTGGTCATATCTGGGATTACAGAGTAAAAGAGAAAACTCAATAAGCATGTTTGTGTAGATATTTTATAGCTTGGTGATGCAATCAGGGATATTACATCAAATCACTATACTTACTCTTTTGAGGAATCCTCACGAGTAGCAAACATATTCCAATTCCCTTTCCAGCTTCCATGTATACAAAAATAAAGGTGACAAAGGTCCTACCCTTACTAGGCATATATTCTGGGGAGAGAGATAATTAAAAATCGAAATGCAACATCCCTAGCTATGCAGGAACTGATTACAAGATGCTCTTCAGATGGCAAAATCCCCAGGTACTCAATTCCATGTATAAAATGACACAGAATATAGTGGTAACTTGGGCCCATCTAATCATCTCTTCATTGCTTATAATACCTAATGAAATATGAATTCTATTTAAATATTTTGTGCCACATTTTCAGTAAATAATGGCAAGAGAAAATCTGTACATGCTCAGGGCAAATACAACAAAGCTGGACAGCACACATCAGTGCAGTGCAATTTTTTTCAAATATTTTCTGTCAGGATTTGGTTTAACCTGCAGATGTAGAACCTCAAAATATGGAGGGCTGACTATGTATACAGTTCTCTTCTGTGTTTAATATTAAGATGAAAATTTAAAACTGATAAAATGAAATGATTAGACCTTTTGAGAGATTCAGGAGAACTTCTCTGAGGTAGAGATGGCTGAGCGAAGACTGGGATAAGAAACTAGCCCATGAATATCAAAGGGAAAGAGAATAAAAGCAGAGAATGTATGAAACACACACCAAAAACTTCATACTTGAACAAAAACACAAATAAGTGTGTATCTGGAGCACAACAAGCAACAATAGAAGTAGTAGATGAAGCGAAAGAGAAAACACCATGATTAGATCATGTAGTTAAGGAGTTTGGTCAAAATTTGAACAGGAAAATGCCATTTTTGACAATTTCAAAAGTTCCACAATTGTAACAAGACTAGTTAAATGTGTAGTCTGGGTAGAATGGTCGAGTGATTTATACAAGAATGGGAAAGCACTGAGATAAGAGTCTTCAGATGAGAAGTGTTTATTGAAAATATGTGGAAAAGTACGTGTTCTTCATAACCCGGGAATTAGAGGAAAGGAGGAGTCAAGAATAACTCTGTAGGTGTTTCAACCTGAACAGCTGAATAAGCAGAGATGTCACTTATTAAATAGAGAAGGCTGCGAAAGGGAAGGTTTCAAATGAAGGAGGGCTGCATAAGAGAATTTGATCAAGAGTTCAGTATTGAAAATGTTAAATTAGAAAATATACATTAGGCATCCATATGGAAATGCTAAATTGTTGCTATAAATTGGAACTCAGAGGTCCAGAGAAAACTAGGCCTTAAAAGCTATTGATATAGTCATAGTAGTTGAAGCCCTGGGACTAAAGAACAATAAGGGTATATCTTTTAACAAGCTTGAGGTTGGAGCTATACCGAATGTATTTATTTGAAAAAGCATGATAAACAAACAAAAGAAACTGAGAAGTTTGCCTTATAGTTTAGAAATAATTATGATGTAGATAAGCACCCATGATAGTATGAAGAAACCAACACCAATACATATCAGGCTTTCATATTTAGAAGTTTCATTTCATAGTTAAAGGCAAAACCAACTTAATAAATACTGCCATGATTAGAGCCCCTCAGATGAGATCCACGATGGCTTACTATGTCACTTTTTAAACTTGTCACTTTTCTACACACACACTCATTATTCACGTAAGGTTCTATGCACTGCTAGGATATGTGAATGTAGCTAACCAAGGAGGAAAGAATTCCTGCACTCAGTGAGGGACAAAACTCATGCTCTTATTCTATGCTTTAATATGTCTTTAATATACTGATTTAATAATCTCCATAGCAGCCTTCTGAAATAAGCATTTTCAGATACAAGGAAATACCTTTCAAGATTGCATGGAAATCCTTTTCAAGATTACACATAGCTAATGAGTTATCAAACACCTGCGTCCTGAGAAAATTGAAGAAATTGGTCATTAAGAACACAAGCTCAGAAGATGAACTAGCTACATCCTTCTTGGGCTCCACTACTGTGTGATCTTGGTGGAACTAATGAAAATGTCTCTGCTTTATTACTACTGCTTTCATAGGATTGTGCCATGATGATACACGCTGTCAGGTGTGATGCTATCTGTAAAAAGCCTTCAGAGGACCCAACACAGGGCCAAAATTTCAGGACTATAGTAAGGTTATTATGCAAGTCTGAACAGAAGAGTGAAAGCTTTAAGATAAAAAATACATAACCTTATAGGATCACTGGGAAGATTCAATACAACAATGTATCGATAAGACTTCAAATGACCCATAGTACACAAGTGGTCAATGAATGTTAAATAATAACATCTAGTCCAGGTCCATTCCATCAGCTGATACACCAGCAATGCACTCTGGGCATCAGATAATAACTAGGATGAAAAATATAACTGATGCCCTTATGCAGCACAAATATAGCAAAAACTACACTTTGGGTAATTTTATGAATCAAATCTATAAATATTTAGAGTCTTTCTTGACACTAATCACCATCAATGCTTTCACTGCAAAGCAGTAAATACCAAGAATTTTCATGAGAATATTCTAAGTAGGACAGATGCTTTTGTTCATAAATCAGGCAGTGACCTCAATCATTAATAAACAAATCAGGGCCAGAGCAGCAAGAGAATGTAAAGAGTAATTTAGTGAGGAATCCAATAAATTTTTTCAGCACAAATAATCAAAACGAAGAATTTATTCTTAATCCTTCCATGCTAATGGCTTCTGTTAAAGGGAAAATGATTAAATCAAATTCAGCTTTAAATTGTTGAAGTGAGATGGAGTTTTCCCAATGTTATAAATTACTGTGAGGACAACTCAAATAATATAAAATTTACAATGAGCCTGCTGCTGCGTAATAGCAGAGAGAAACAAGGAAAAATTCAAGGTATTGGCATACAGTTCACAAAATCCAAGCACTAAAACTCAAAATTCACATAAGTTTGCGTCTCACACACCTTTATCACTGCTGATCTGCTGTAAAAGAAAGAATTGCTTTTATATTAAGGCTGGTAGACATCAAAACCTCCCATACTCTGGCCTTCTGCCTATAAATCATGTGTGTACTCAAAATGCTGTTCCACCTTCCAAAATTTCAGGGTGCTTCCACTTAGAGACAGCCAGAAGTAGTTTATTCCAACTTTCTTAGTTTATAAATTAGAAAACTGAGGTCCAGAAAAAGTTTAGTGCCTTCTAAGTGCCATTTAGGACAAACACGGAAGTAGAATGCAGTTGTTATTTTATGTTCAGCTAATAAAATATGAGAAAGGAAAATGGAAATGAGATAGGGCACACATAGAGCCACTTGTCCTTCAACCTGTTGTTTATTTAATATTTATAAATCACAACTACTCTTCTACACGTAAGTGGTTATGGCCATATTTCCTTGCCCCATCTCCCAAGTTTTAAAATTTTTGCTATTCCAAAAATTGTTATTAAAACTTGGATTTGTAAACTTGATTGTTTTAAAAAAAATCATTTCAGTGAGCTTGTCTACCTTTGTCCCTTCAAATAGTCAGAGGAATTAGTGGACAACATCTGTAACTCTCCATCAGGAATAAACCATCAAAAACAACAAGTGAATAATTGGAAACTGTGGCAAAAGCAAGTTGAAGCACCTGCGAACAGAACAGAAGGGAAGGCCACAGGAGGTAATGAAGGGTCACGGCAGAAAGAAAGAGAAAGATAATCAGAGTGACTCAGAAATTTCCACTTGTTATCGAAACAGAATGTGGTAAATTTATTCTGTCATGAGGAAGCTGGCCTGGTAGACACTGGCAAAGGGTAATTAAGGAGTCACTCTCCAAAGAAAACTATTTTTATAAGAGGAAATCAATGGGTATATTCGGTCCATCACCACCTTCTGCTACTGAATTTGTGATTTTGCATTGACCTGAAGGTGCTGATTAAATCAGTGACTCTTGGAGCAGAATAGAAACGTGTGATCCTCATCCAGTGCTGAGCTCCTGGGGCCAGCAACTGCACAGGACAAGAGCTCTACAAATGCACCACAGCATAAGTGGAGAAGAAAGAGACCAATGAGATATCCGCCACTAGCGTTGGTCGTATCAGTCCAAGGGGCGGGGGGTGGGGAACAACAGTCTGGAAGATTTACCTAAAATCAAGACTTTACCTGTGAGAAGATAGGTCATTTACTGCTCAAAATCTGAATAATAAAAAACAGGAATCAGCTAAGAAAGAAACAATCCAATCTGCATTGATATTATAGCATGCTAACTTATATGTGTATACTAATGATACAGGCAGAACCAATAATCAAACACATTCTTTCTCTTAGTCCAGTGCCACTTGATAACAGCAGAACCCCAAAGCATAACTCTAATCCTTGCATAAATCCTTTCCCAAAGTGTATCTGTTGTCCAAGGTCATAAATGAGTTTTTCTTGAACTCTTCCTGCCAATCTGCATTAAATTAATCCTCCAGAATTTATATAGATTGAAGATTATTTTCCTTGAGCAGGTTCACTTGTCACCAGCAAAAGAATAATTTTCACTATAATATTCTCTATTCTTCTAGCCTGGCCCAAATTTACTATCTTTTGCGTTTCATCTGATACAGGAATATATCTTTGTATTACATAAAGCCAAGTAGTTCAGATTCTTTCTTTTTCTTTCTTTTTTTCTTTCTTTCTTTCTTTCTGTCTTTCTTTCTTTCTGTCTGTCTGTCTGTCTGTCTGTCGGTTTGTGTTTCTGTTTTCTTTTTTCTTTCCTTCTTTCTTCATATCATTGTGTGTAAGAAATTCAATAACTTCTTTGTTTTGCCTGGGATTGAGTACAAAAGATATCAGGCCAAATTTTTCATTGCCAAGAACCCAAATTAATTGATGGCATTCTATTTAAATTTCATTTCTGTGAACAAATCTTCTGATGGCTTAGTCTAGATTCCACCAGTTGCTTTTTAAATGCGTTGTCAAATTGATTTGGCATGTAGAAGAGGTTTCTGGCAAGTTTTATGTTTTTATAGAAAGCAAACCACAACCTTGAATCTTAGATGTCTGAATGATCCATAAAGAGTCATTCCAAAATGTAGGATTTGCAGTGAGTTTATAATATTCTACAACCACATTATAACATGATAAAGGAGTCTCACATTATTGGTATATCCTTGGCGCTATCCTTTGGGGCTCATTTTTCCTGTAAACTTGTCTTTACCATGTCAGAATCAGTGTCACAACTACACAAATGAAAGAAGCAATTTTGCTTGTAAAGGTTAGCTGCAGGGAACTGAGATGCTTCTTTCTGCCAAATTAAAGAAAATAATAAAATCTCAAGTTGTTGAACTATGACTTTGAATCTGGGTACAGCTACCATCAACATCCACATTGAGATTTCCTGTAGTACTACTTTTAAAGGATATTATATCTGAAGAAGACAAATCAGGGCAAATCCTTTTTTAGTCCTTCCTCAGATTTCTTCTTAGAGAACAGTGTTAAATAGAACTCAGGAGGTGGAAACTGTAAGGTAGAGGTGATGCAGAGGTTGCAAAATACGGTAAAGATGATGCTCTGGTTAACCTTTCCTCCACCATACCCTGTCACTGTGTGGCTTCTTCCTCCGTGCCAGCCAACATGGCCTGAAGTTTCTGAAACTCTGAGCCAAGATAGACCTTCTGTCCTTTAAATTGTGTAAGTCAAGTGTTTGTCCCAGAAGAAAAGCTGAATAATTCAAATTATCTCCCTAAAAACGTCTGAAGCATGCCACACCTCTCCACTCCCACTCAGTCTATTAGTGGCTTCTCTTGCCTTCCAGATAAAATGCAGCTCCTCAGAGAATCTCACCCCTCTCTAGTTCTCACCCCCCACATTTTACAACCACATTCCCTCTGACCACACTACGCTCTCACCCCAGGCCTCCTCGCGGAATTCAGGATGCAGCTGCTTGGCTTGCTCAACTCTGCTGTGGCCTCACTCTGGTCTGCTTCCCACATGGAGGAGGCATAGAGGGCTAAAATCACATGTCTCCCTCTCCATTGCAGCCAAGATTCTAGATATATCATAGGTTCCGTTAATCCGATGCATTGGAAAGTGAAGTGAAGAAAAATAAAGAATGGTGATTTATTCACTCAGACGATATCATGCCAAGTATTCCTTTACAGATTCAAGGTGCAATTTCTATTTTTAGAAAGTAATTGCCAGTTCCTAATGGGACCCTCCTAAGAGATAGATATGCGGGTAAGGAAGAATGGACTCCTCTGTGAGGACTACCAATTTCCTTTTGCTTAGATCTTCTACCTTGATCTTCTCTCCTTCCCTTCCTCCTCCTCATCTCCTCCCACTCCTCCACTTCTCCATGTCATAGCAAAGGTCACTGCTTGGAACAACTTGAGTGAGAATCACATTGAGAAGACCACCAACCCCATGCACAAACAAAGGAGAAACACAGCTCAATTTGTGTTTCCACTCCCTGGTCCCTGCACCGTCAGTGTACTCTATGCCATACCTCTCACTGCTTTCAAGCAGGCTTAGCCTTTCAGGTCTGTTTCCAGAACTCACCTGTACTGGTTTCTGAGACCTTACAGAGAGCTGGAACTTCATGGGCTCTCTAGCTCCTTCCTTTTTTTTTTTTTTTTTTCATTATCTTTTCTTTTCTTTTTCTGTTGTTGTTGGTGACTGAATACAGGGCCTCACTCATGCTAAACGTACAATCTGTCACAGAAGTGTAGCTTCAGCCTCAGTCCCTTAATTTTGCAAATAAACCTGGGACCTAGAAAGAAGAATGACCTTTCCAAAGTTACACAGCTGGCGAGCTATAGCGCCTCACTAGAACTCAGGCTTCCTAACTTACACTAGAACACCCTCCAGCATTTCATGGTTTGTAGATAGTTATCAGGGTTGCTCTAATCCCCTAAATTGTCTGCATTCCTCCACATCTTGAGCAGGATTTAGGAGAGAATGATTCTCCTTATCATCCTTTCAGCCAAGAGCAACTCTTCCCAGTGGATCTACTCCCATCTCCTGTCCTGATGCCTACCTTACTCCTAAATCTAAAAAGACATCAGAAGGAAAGGTCAGACAATGAAATCTTGGCACAAAACAACAGTTTTGGAGACATAAATATTTTCTAAATAAAAAGAATCAGTCCTGTAGAGAAAGGCACCTAAAGTGCATTCAGAGCCTTCAAAGAAAACAGAAACACTGAGATAGGTTGGGACTTGGAAAATCCTTTCCCTTCAAAAACAGATGACAGCTGCTTCCAGAAATGCATCAGTACTTCTTGGACAAGAAAGTCAGTGTGTCTTCACTGACCCCTAATCTTTCAAATAATGCCGATTTTGTTGCAGTTCATATAGATTTGCTTGGTGAGCTCCATGACCGTTTCAAATATCAAAGCACAACTCAGCCATGACCAGAGAAAGGGCCCCTTGAAGAAGTCCTCCTCAGATGAAACTGTCTTCAGAACAATGCTTCTCAGAACAACACCACACAGGAATTCACCCATGTTCACTCAGAGAACATGTGCTCTGGAGCATTCCAGAAATTTCCAGTGAAGATTTTGGCAATTGACTTTGAGATGGTAGGCACAAAAATCAGGGGATACATCAGCTGGAAACAACATTGTCATCTCCAACAGAGATATGCTTTATGGTGAGTGCTTGCCAATACCCCCTGCCACATTATAAAATTGGTCCAAAAGGATATATGTGACCAACCACATGGCGTCTGCGATACCCTTCAAGATTGCTTGAAGACAGGTCTTAAAAATCCTTATAGGGAAGGTAGAAGTCAGGCATGCCAGTTTCAAAGCCCTACAGTGTTTTTCCCCCAAGTGACTCACCCAAGACACCTGCCAAATCCTCCTCCCCTGCCCTATGAACCAAAATGACAGGTGCCCAGAAAAATGCCATCCTGTCTCAGTGTGTCTCACCGAGAAAGGTTCCACTGAGAACAAAGCTTGGAAAGGTGAATGTCCCTCTGTAGCAGAGGGCCAGGCTGCCAGTGGCCAGAGCCATCCAGGTGAGCTGAGCAGCTTTGCCAGCCCCTTTTCTGCCCACAGCAGAGTGGAGGTCCTCACGACATTACAAGCATCAGTCACAAAAAGACGCAATCTAGGTCTTGTTCAGTGGCTCCATGTGCCAAGAGCTGCATCAAAAACTCTGTTCAGGACATTCATCTCTTTGTTTCTTAATTTAGTTGCACATAGCTGGTGCTGTATGGCTTCAGGGACAGAGCTATATCCCTAATCTGCCTTCACTGAGCCATTTTTCTTCCAACTGAAAAGCGTTGCATGTTGCACACTCCTTAATCAGTTTAAAACTGTTAACAATAGATGTTCTAGACGCATCCTTCAATTTTGTCATTGTAGTTGAGTTTTAATCTTTGTAGCATAAAATACTGCATAAGTTTAGCTTTTATATCTGGAATTTAGAAAGTTGCCCCTCTAACTTCTGCACTCTTCCTTTACTTTCATTCCTTCTTGCATAATGACCAACTCTTTCCTAGCCTGTCTCTCTCTTATGTTGTCAAATGTCTCCAAAATCCATCAGTGCATCAAACTAACATCTGCTATTCAGTTCCTTCTGCTAAAGCTGCAAACTCATTAAATATTTTGGTATTTCTATGCTCTCTTAAATAATAATCTCTTATATTACTGTGTGTTTGCAGGACATGAGGATTACATTTGTTTTGAGAAATTGTAGGTGTGCAATTGGGAATTGTGTATGTCTTGGGATTTGTTAAGTGTTGATTCTTTGGGGTTGTTTTGTTTTGTTTGCTATCCATTCTCTGTCTCTCTCTTCCTTTAAACTCTTGAGCTGTTGCAAATGGATAGGGGTCCAAGAGGTAGAAAGGCATCAAAAATTGCAAGACCAAGCAACAGCCTTAGCAAACTTCTGTCCCCACTTACCACGAATTGTGTTTCTTCTGGCCTCTAGGTGTAGTAATTATATGTTTGACACATACAATGACTCCCACATCAAGGAAATCCCACATATTTCAATTTTTGATTCAGGAGCAAATCTGTAATTGTACCAGTTTATAAAGCACTCAGAATGTGACAGTTTAAACAAAAAAAAAAATGACCCACAAATTATAGGAGTTAATGAAGATTTTTGTCTTTAGCATAGAGAATCAACACAACACTCTCTCTTGCTCCCTTACAGTATTAGTTTAGAAGACTCCCATGAGATGGTCATGGTGGCACATGCCTATAATCCCAGCACTTGGGAGGCTGAGACAAGGGGGTCACTGTGAGCTCGAAGCCAGCCTAGGCTACATAGTGACTTCAAGGACTGAGAGAACTACATAAGATCCGGTCAAGAAGGAGGAGGAAGAGGAGGAGAAAGATAAGGAGGACAAGGAGGAAGAAGAGGATGAGAAGGAAGCAGAAGATGAGGAGGAAAAAGAAGGAGTTAACTCACATGATTTTTATTTCAGATCATTTCAAAAATCTCCCTCTCCCCAGTCTTGAACTCATATAGCACATAATGTTGTGGGAACAACCTACAAATTTTTCCAGTCTGAATCTATATCTTTCCATTGTTCTCAATTATACCAAGGGTAGTAAGACAAAAACATTTTTTAAGACATCATACTTAAGCTGTTTCATGTTGTAACCACTGACAACCTTTCTAACTCAGGCTCCTATCTAGCAGTTTGCACTTAGGTTCCAGAAACACAAATGTCCTGTGGCCATGTGCCACCTCCTCCTGAAAGGATGGTTTTATTATGTTTTACACAGTTTGGGCTCCACTCAAACACAGGTAAATCATTCTAAAATCCCCCGCTCAAACTGGGCTACCAGAATTTCTTCCTTCAACAGAATCTTGTGAATAAATTCATCAAATTTCTTCTGGCTGGCATTATATCTTAGGGTTTCTCTTTCTGTCCTCTAGAGTGGACTATTAGCACTTTGAGGCCCGTAGCTGCCTTCTATTCATCCCATTTCCTAGCAGTGAAACACATGATAAATGCCTGTTATTTATTCAGTTTTTCAGGCCATTGTGTGTGTGTGTGTGTGTGTGTTGTTGTTGTTGTTGTTGTTGTTTGTTTGTCTATTTTTTTTCTGAGACAGGGTCTCGCTATGCTATTCAGTCTGGCCTTGAACTCACTTCATAGCCAAGGTTGGTTTTGAATTTGCAATGATCCTCCTGCCTCAACCTCCTAAGTGATGGGTTTATAGGCATGCATGACCATATCCAGCCCTCAGGTCATCGTTATAGAGCAGGAAAGCTCATTGGACACTACCCAGGGCTTTGGGGAGAGAGAGGCTCCAGAGGCAGATATAAATTTGGGGAGAACTTTTCCAGTTTGGTGGTGGAATGGAGCAAATATAGAAATGGCTTAATTCTCTAATGTTCACATGTGAGATAAAGAAAAGGCTGAAGGGAAATGCTTTCCACCTTTCCCACATAATATTCACAGGAGCCAGGAATTTTCAGGAATAACCTAAGATTATTTTTCCTCATATAAATTACTGGTGTATCCTTTAAATTCACTTTGAACACTTTTTATCCAAATGCTTTTCTTATAGTAGGCTGGACATTATTTTCATTTCTTCCAGATTTTCTCTGAAGAACAAAAATATGAGTGCTGATTTCATTTCCCCAAGTTTTGGAATCATACATTCTCCATTAGCCAGTGTTGGTTTTTGGATTTGAATGTTTTCCTTTTGCTCCAGACTCCTTGCAACTGAGTACGGATGATGTCACTTCCTGTGTGTGCCATAACACTTTTCCAGTCCTCAAAGGCATGAGTGGCAACTCCTGCTTATGAAAAGCAGTCCAGACTCTCATAATTTTATGCTGCCAGAATCTTGACCCCAATCTCAAAATGCCAAAAGTGGCCTGGTTCCACTACGGGGGCGGGGGGTGGGTGGGTGCAGTATGGTTAACTAAACCCCATGTAAGTCACAGAGTCAAGTTTCAATTCTCTTCTTATTTCTTCCTTTTAAGCACCATTTATTTTTTATTTATAAAAAAAAATTAATTTGGGGCTGGAGACATAGCTCAGCAGTACAGCATCTGCCTAACAATTATGAGGTCATGAGTTCAATCCCTGGTACCAAAATGAATCAATCAATAAATAATTTTTAAATTTTTTAATATATTTATTTATTTAATAGATTGCAGGACCTTAATCATACTGATTATATGAGTTTAGTTTTAAACACCTGGAAACAAGATTGTAAAGTATCGCACCTCGTTTTCCTGCTTTTTAATGCATGAGTGTTTTCATTTCCTGTGGATTACTCCAATATCTATTATTTTTCAGCTTTCTTCATACTGCAAAAACTATTTAGTACAATATTTTATACTACCTTCTGGGCATGTCTTTATGATCACAGTTTTAAAAAATTATTTGTTCCTTTTTGAAATACCTTTTTATAGCCTGGAGAGGGTTTATCTTGCCATCTGCTCACCAAATCACTTTAGCTTCAAAGTTTTCTTTCTGCAGTGCTTTACTTCTTTTTGTTTGCTGTTCGGTATTTCCTGGGTTTTTTTTTTTTTTTTTTCCTTAAAACTGTTAAGTATTCTACAAGGAAAGAAGAGGAAATCCAAATTAATAAAAAAGGGGTTTCAAAATGTTTGTGCAATTGCTAGTGGTAATGATGTAAATGGTAGAAAGGAATGTTTACAGTCAATATCCCTACCCAGGGCTCACCGTGGTGGGGCCAGCCCTCTTTAAGAGGTTTCAGGGTGTTGGCTTGTTTGTGTTGACAGACATGTCATACATAGAAGCAGGGTGAAACAAGAGCAAAATTTAGAATTAAGAAAATCTGACAATAAAGATGTGAGGCTATATCCACTCCATGCTGGAAAATCACTAACCTTCAGACTGTGTTCTTTGTAGAATAGTGGTAATAATTCTTCACCATGTAGGATTGCCACCAGGAGTGGAGATAAAGGTGGAAACATACAGTACATGTGGGACACACTAGTAGTGGTATTATTATTACAGTTGTTGTTAAGAGATAAAGAAAAACATTCTCTTTAACGCTGTTAATTTTACTCTCTTGACCATTTTGGGGTTTCCTACTTTTTCTGTTTTCCCCCACAGACTATGTTTTCTTTTACAAATAGAACAAATGAAATTTATTATTATTCTTATTATTATTAATATTATATCTCTTCCTAGTCACAGTTATAAATAACTATTAACTCAAAAATTTCAATGTGACCAGGGTTTATTGACTTTCGTAATGGAAGAAATGTAAATTTTAACAATATTTGGATAATTTGAGTTAAACAGTTAGAATCTGCATCATCTAGCAACCTGGAGTATGAGGGATAGGCTCCTCTAGTTCTTGATTGTACCTTAAATTAAGTGTTGGATAAACAAAGACTTCTGGGGAATATGAGGCAGGATATGACAGATGGTGATAGCTTTCAAACTTATCCTTGTAGAGAAGGCAAAGAGGGAAGATAACCAATCAATGTGCACCTGTACTTAGAATTCAAATAAAAAACAAGTAAAAGTGACAAACTGGCACACACACAGATCTTAATTTATGCTTCAGAAGAACGATTTTTAATGAACAATCAAAAATCCAATAGAGTGAACCCTTGATTAACTGTGAATATGAAGCAGGAAATACGTGAATAATAACTTTTTTAAAAAATAAACTATAAAATGTGTATGATGTTGGAAAGCAGACACATTTTAAATAACTTGCACACCTCAGATGCCTACATCCTCGGCTCTGACTTGAAACCTGAAGCAGTAACATTAGTCACTCCAGCACCACGTATACATGAAGAAAACAGCCTAAAATTATCACTCATAGCATTTGGCTTCCCTTTTCATCCTTCCTGAGTTGACTCCTTAAATTTTGGTCTATCAATACATGGGTTCATGAATTTTTACCTTTCATTTCCTCTATAGAACAAATCTGATTTCGACATTAATTGACACCAATTAACAGTGACCAGTACCCTTCATGACCCTCCCAAAAGGTCTAAAAGTACAGGTCAGAAGACAAGGACATGGTCTTCACTCTCCAGTAAGCTGCCATGTGACCCTGAGAAAGTCATTCACTACTTGAAGTTATTCACTCACAAAGCTATGGTCAACACTTCTCACAGCACTCATGTTGTCACCACAAGTCTCTGTGGAACACAGAACTCAGCTTCATTATAGGATGTGGAAACTGGAGATCTGGCAGTACAGTAACTTGTTCGGTTTGAATGCACATACCTCTGTACAGAAGCTGTACTTTTAATAGGGAAGCAGGAATAGTGCCATATGGTTGGCCTCGCATGCCTGGGAGGAGACATTCTATGTAACTTGTAGAGAAACACGAAGGAGTTACATAGACAGTCATCTTCCAGGCAGGAAAGAATGTTCAGTAGTAGAACATGCTATAGTCCAACTTGCAGCTGAGGAAATAAAATGAAAAGAGAATTAACAGTGTCAACTTGGAGCAGGGAAAATGAGATACTGGATTGTTTTTTTCCGGAAACAAGAGTTAGGAAAAGAGACGCTGAGACAGGTCTAAATGAATAGTTACAAGTTGGCTTGGAGAGACATATTAGCAGAGAGGATGGAGCAGACCGAGAGGTGAGAATTTAACTAGCTTAGGAGTAAATCAGAGTAATGTGATGATCTGCCATTGTCCAGTCAGGCAAAGCAGAGACCTCAGGTAGCTGACCTGAGTTGAGGTCTACAGATTCGGTTGTGTGCTGGTCTGGAGTGCTGGTGGCAGACTGTGAACACACTCAAATGTCCATTCTGCATTGTTCTGTCTTCTGGTACGAAGAGAAAATGTCAGATACCTAACAAAGCAGTATATCAAAATGACTTTCGCTCACTTTCATAACCTACACAAGTCTTATAGGCACGGACTTCTCAGGACGTAGCTCATCAATAATTCAAACAGTGGGCAAGAAGGCAGAATTAAGGAGCCTGACAGCCTTCTTTCTCTATGAATGTAGTTATCTCTAGAATTTCAAAATTTAAGATTATAAAACATTGCATTAATAGTATCTTTGTTAAAACACCCCCACATTTTAGACAATCCTAATTTTGTCCTCATCTTTCAAGATCCCAATCAGAAAAGCTTTTGTGTACAATTTTAAATTCCTGTACCCAAAATTGTCATGAATAAGCTCACAAAACAACATTGTGATCTGTCCTTTTGGTTAAATAAAAACAATCCCTCAAAACCTCCACCTTTCTTTTTATGAAGTTTGCTTGCAGTTTCATACTTTTGTTTGAGTAACATGGTGCCCCAGGAAAGATCAGTTTATTTTCCTCACTATAAGGGGCATATGGGCAAATCAAACTTGAAAACAGGGACCAGTATCCTCAGGCTGTGCAGCCTTTCATTCATCCACGTGAGATTTATTGAATAATGAACATCTACTTAGTATACAAAATTATGCTTAAAAGACAATCCTGCAGAAGTAATGTATAATTATTTTGTAATGAGAAAAAATGAAGCCAAAGTACATAAAACACATTTAGAATGGCTCACACATAGTACAAATAACACTTTGAAGGAAAAAAAAAAAGATCATATCTGAGTAGAGGAAGACTTCATAAATGTACTCTTAGAATTGTGTGCTCTTACATAGGCAGTGTTCTTAATGGACTTGGTGATCCTTTGGATGGAAAATCCTCAACCTGACGCTATTTTTCTTTGCCTGGTAATTTTCTTCTTTTCTTTAACAACAGGTTGTTCCAGAAGAATGTACAGACTGGATTAAGATATTTTCTTCCTACACTTTTAGTAATATAATGCAATATAGGACATTACTATACACACACATATTGAATACTTGTTATGTATTTAGTATGGTACACTACTGTTTTACTAGAGTAAAACAATTGTTTTACTAGAGAAAGTGTTGTTCATCTGTTTTCCAAGCACACTGCATAAATTGCAGAATATTGGAAGCATTTCAAAAATGGAGAATGAAAGCAAACCCGGTTTTAATTGGACCTTCAAGAATGGCTAGGATTTTTATGACTAGAGATGACAAGAAGTAGAAAATCAGAATATATAAAAACACAACACTGTGTTTATGTAAAAATACAAAACTTATTCAAAGAATGAAACAGGGGGAGATTTTCAAAATTAAGACTATGTCAAGGGTAGTAGAAATAAGATTTAAAGACAAATAAAGGAAAACTTGGAACCTAGAGCACAAGATCGAACATCAGGGTCCCAATCAGTGAAGAGTTACTAAACACTTCTCAGCAGATAGGAGTCATGTGCAAGGTATAACTGAGGAGCTGTGCTGGAAAGTGTCCGTGAGGATTACCTGGAGTGGGATCCCATGCGGAGAACACAGATGACTGATCTATATAGAGCTGATCAACACTTGACAAGATAAGGTCATCAGCACCTGAACCAAAGCCCTACAGAAAAAATGACAAGAAATAAGCTATGAGAGTTAGAGGCTCATTTGGACGGAAAGATAAAAAGTAAAGAAAAAAAATGAAATTTCAATTCCATACAGTGATCGACACAACCGTGAATAGGGAATTTCAAACAGCAGAACATATGTGAGATTAGTAGAAATTTTACAACAGTAACATTATCTAATCTAAGTTGGCAGAATTTAGTTTAGTTTTGGGGACAAAGATTTTTTGCTTGGGCTTTTTATTCTCATCTTTGTCTGCTTTGCTTCCTGATTCTTGTTTCCAGATTTCTTCCTATTTCTTCAGCATTCTGCTCACTCACTGGTTATTCATCTTCGGCTTTCCCACATGCACTTCTTGATTTACTTATTTGAGGGAATCATCAACCTCACACCTGACTTGCTTCCACTTCCATCTACTTTTGATTTTGAGTTTAATGTCACATATAACTCCTGTCAGTCTGTGACCCTTACTAAGTGACAGGCAAATTAGTGAAACTTTGTAAGAAATTCATAATCCTGAAGAAGAAACATTCAGAGATGAGGAGAAAGTCATGAACTGGTATCTGTGACTAACTGTTATGTGACACAGATATCTGTTCAATTTTTTGTCCATTTCCATCTAGAAAAGCTTCACCCAAACAACTGATATCACTGGGGAAACCTAACAGATGTATAGAAATTCTTCAGTCAATACATTAGTACCCACTCTTCATCTAGTTTATGGTTTCCACTCAGTTATCAGAACTATGCAATATTTATGCAGATCTTAAAATGTGGAATTTCTTCAATTTCTGGAAAAAATGTTAACTTAAAAACATATGTACATCCACATAATATGGACTATTGAACAATCTTTATTCAAGATAGAAATGCTAAAGTTGGATATGTATCTGTTACTATATCTTAAATGACTTGCAGATTAAACATTCTGCACCCCAAGTTTCCTTCACCATTGTGTACCTACATACTACTAACTGATAGTTTGGTATAAATCATACGTGTCAAGAAGTATACAAAGAGCTTGATGGGTTTGGGGGAGGTGGGCAACAAGGAAAAACTTTTAGAAATAGCCACATTTAGGTGAGAAGACAAAGAAGAACTGATAAAACAGAAAGGAAAAATAGGATTAAGTACACTGCGAAGTATAAATGAGATAAAAGCTGAAGGGTAAACAGTCTAAGGAGAAAGAGTAGCAAACCTACTAAGCAGAAGTAGTAAGGTGGGTGAGAGCTGAGGAAAGGTCACTGAACCGAGTACATAATTAGATCTTTGCTGCTGAGTGACAATTTAGTAAAGAGTCAAAGGGAGACAGATACAACAGGCCTTAGGAAGGAGCAGCGAAGGGAAGTCAGACCAGGATGCAGGCTGCTGCGAAATTCTCCATACCAGGAGACAGAATCGGATGGCATATCACGCAAGTTTTATGTTAGCCAAAGTCCTATGTATGTGCTGATGAGCAGACATTGTATGTGCTGTCAACAGCTTACAGTTTTAGAAATGGAAACTTCCTACTCCTTTGACAATCTCTTTGTTCTCCACACTTTTGGAATAAAAATTAGAAAGGCTCTCATATTCACATTTACTAGTTCTACAAAAATATCATCATTAGCTAGGAAAAGAAAAGAAAGGAAAATGCAAGGAGAAAGGGAAAAAGAGACAGACAGACAGACAGAGGCAAAGAGAGAGAGAGAGGTTTGTGTCAATTCATTCCATCTCTTCAAGTATCCAGAAGCCCAAATCAATTTATTGTTAACTTTTCAAATCCTCTCCCAGCTGGAAGAAAGAATGTTGCTATGACTTGTGTGTGATTCTGGATGTTTCCAGCATGTTCTAAGTATATTCCCCCTGTCTATGCACATAATCAGCCCACTGATTTGGTAGGAAGAACCCACAAAGTAAACCCACCATTCCTGGGATCTCCCTGCCTGACTTCAACAGGAAAATCCTACCTGTAAAACATCATTTCCAGTTTAGCACTGGGATTTTCATCCCGCTTGAACTGGTTTACCTTTTTTTCCCAAGAAAATCTATTCATAGTCATATTTGCTAGGTGACCGCTTCTGATACCCACTCCATTTTGTGTTTGTAGACACTGCTTAGAAACATACAGTTTTAGAGTTAGAAATAGATGTGTTAGGCCACTCATTAACAGATAAAAACCCAAAGCTTCAGAAACATACTCAGGGTTACACAGTTCATGAGCTTCTTAAAAAGACTAGAGTTCATAGGTTCCAAAACTCTGCCCCTAATTACACTTTTCAGCTTGTGCTGGAGATAACAAGGCCCTCAGACCACTTACCTGTATGTCCAGTCTCAGTTTTACTATTAATTACCCATTCCAGAAATGAGCACACTACTTACAAAGCCCAGCTCTGTCATATGTAATGTGACTAAGTTGAATCAGGTAGTAGCTATTGTCTAGCCAAGCGAGGAGATAACATGATTCTCTGACTATCCTAAAACCTATCATTATAATCATGAATCTTTCTGTTTCATATAATAGAGTCCCAGTCAAACAAATGTAATTGCAAAGGTAGGTTTTCTATGAGAACTCAGGCTACACCACAGATAACAAGATAAGTACAAGAGAGGGTCACCAAGAATGAGTACCATACAACTTGTGGAGGACCACCTGGAGGACTCTTCTTGAACAGAGTGATTAGCTCCTTTCTGGCTAAACCTGACCCTGTTTCCATGCACTGATATGTACAGAGCTGGATAACCTGTTTCCTTTTCCCTTCAATTCGCTCTAAGCAATCTGAATAGGGCCTTCTGAGGTACTGATGTATAATCTTTGAAGCTAGAGGACAGTCTCTGTTTCCCCACACCCTGACTCCCAAAATATCATTGAGACTGACGGTATGAAAAGCCTTGGCATCAGGGCTGTCAACTGGGCTGAACCTCCAGGTAAGAGGCAACAGCTTCCCAGGAATGAGAACTTTACTTATCAGCCCCAAAATATTGAGTGCTACCTCATTTTTGTTATGCTAATTAGTCATTCTGCATATCCTTCCCTCTGCATAGTGCAAAGGTGCTTTCTGTCCTCCTTACCTAGCGCAGCTCACAGCACTCACATATTTCCCGTCATTCTCACAGTCATGCATCCTCAAGCTGCTCCCTTCATGGATCAATAAAATTCAGGCTGGATCCTGGGTGGAGGCTTTTGTTCCAGTGAATCTTCATCCTTGCCAGATTTAGGACCCATTGGCCCTTCCTAACTATAAGTATGTGCTATTTTCTTTATTCTCACTGTGGGTTGCATTGAAAGTGGCAGATTGAAATTAACTTGCTGAAATTCCAATGACTTTTCCACGGGACTACAAATATAAACCTCCCAGCCTGAGACGTGGTCTGGGAAGGGCTCTCTATCTAACCACTTTAAAAACTATTCCTTCTGCATCTCTCAGAATTTCCTGGAGTCTTAGGTCTGCTCATTTCTAAATATAAGCCTGGTTTCTCTTTCCCTCCACTTCTCTTGTATCACCAGGCACAGAAGACAGCTGTCTTGTCCCCAGGGACACACGTTGCCCACAGTTTAGATACTACCAGAATCTAATTGGCATCTGTAATTCCAAATGTCTTCTCAAGCACATCTGATTTGTCCAACCTGGATCAGACACCTACCCACCTCAATAAACTGCAGGTTGTAGGTCAGTGCCAGAACCCACTCCATTTACAGAAAAGGCCAACATGGTCTTGGCAGAATTTCCAGAGGAATTTTATATATTCAGAGCTACTGCAATCAATTGCTCCTTGGCTGACACCAGGATAGTAATAGCTAAGAGTCTATGACTGAAGTCATGTGTAGAAGCACCAGGATGCGTATTTTTCTCTCTCCGGATCTGGCCACAATCTACATAATAACTAATAGATGTATGTCCTACTTAGCTATTTCAAACTGGCCGCAGCTGAAGGATTCCATATTAAGAACTTGAAAAAGACTGGCATTATTCTGGGCATCATGGCGCACTCTTGTAATCTCTGTACTCGAGGCTGAGGCAGGAGGATCATTACAAGTTCAGAACTACTCTGGGATACAACCTGAGTCCAAGGCCAGCCTAACTGCAGAGTGAAACCCTGTCTCAAAAAAA
Source organism: Cavia porcellus (assembly GCF_034190915.1). Taxonomy (NCBI): domain Eukaryota; kingdom Metazoa; phylum Chordata; class Mammalia; order Rodentia; family Caviidae; genus Cavia; species Cavia porcellus. Next base: position 149,642,548 of record NW_026947484.1, read on the forward strand.
AAGACTGGCATCAAAGCGAAAAGTTCATTCAAGTTAGCAGTTTAGGATACAAATAAACTGCAGAGCCAGAAAGTGAAGCGGCAGCAAAGCCTCTCCTGAGAGGTGAGTAAACGCAAAGCAACAACTAAACGAATTCCACAGGGCAGAGGACTGAGCCTCTAGACAGGAAAGAAGTGCAACTATTCCTTTGAGAGTGCCTTGGCTTAAAGAGATTAAGGTAAATATTTAGGATAAAAAACGAATCAACTAGGACAAGACAGCAAGGAATTCAGCGTGATTACTCCATGAGCGGGAGCTGGTTTGTTATTATAATGAAACAAGCCACCCCGCTGGCACCTATACCCTGACTTGTTTCCAATCCTATTGAGATTTCTACCCTTCAAAAGAAAGGATGCGGATTATTAGACTCTTAGCAGGAGGTACAGAAAAATCTACCTTGCTCTTAGGTCCCACCCAGCAGTGGTGGATTAAGGTGTGATTGAATGGATTGGCAATAGCCCCACACTCTGTGAAGGGCATCCAGGTTCATTCAGGATCCCCAACATGTAGGCTTCCCCAGTAGACTCTCCCAGTGTTGCTTCTGTTCCTGTGTTGGCAGTATTCATTCACCTCCTTGAGTTGCACAGGTGCAGTGTGCTATCCTACAACCAAGAGTGTGTCTTCAGACATGGTATGTACCCTTAAACACTGTTGAGAAGAGGAAGATGCTATCCTTTACTACTTTTGAAGTGAAAACAGTGTTGGCACCTTTATTTTCATCACTAGACAACACGAATCATTTGAAACTATTTGTTTAAATCGGTTTGAATCAGGTGGTACCAGAGAGCTTTTCCTAAACACTTAACTTACTATTCCTCAAAATAGGAGAGTAACTAGTGTTTTTTCATCTTCTATTTACCCTAGAGATCACCTAAATATTATTTGATGAATAAAGAGAATACCAGAATCTTATGTGACTATACCTTTAATGGAAAATATTTAGAGATGTACCTGAAGTATTAACTCATTTCATGAATATATGCATCATATCTACTATTGCTGTATCTATCTGTACCATGATATGCATGCTGTGCCACTATTGCCCCGCTATCAGAGACCTATGGCGGAGACTAAAGTAAATAATGTGAATAACCATCAGCTCCATGGGCCACGGTTATTTTACTTCTCATGTCCATGAGTACTGGGCACAATCAAAGTAAAAGTTTTCAAGCACACTTTCAAGAATATGGTTTCCTAAGTTAAGAAATTCTATCTGCCTTTTAGTAATGTTCGTAATCACTTGTTCCTCAAAGCACACGGGAAGTGGATGAAAACTGATAGCAATAATTTATTTTTTAAAGGGTGCTTTGAGCTGTGAGTGGTAACCGAGGTGAAAGATCCATCTTAAAGCTCAGTACCCTTAAGGGTACCTGTAAAAAGAGAAGTTCGGCTGTGTCCTGATGATCGCCCCTTCCTCCCATGGATGGACGTGTCCTGAACGATCCTGCAACACGGCAGCTAGGAAGGATGAACCATTTCTTATTAACAGGTTTTATACATGCAAGAATCTGAGGGCGTGTGTCAAAAAGTAGATTCTTTACTTTTCAGACTCTAAGGGTTACTTCGTATAACCTTAGATGAGGAGGACAAAGAACACTTACTCTAATGAGAACCAGTTTGTTGCCTTTTTCTGAATTTTTGGAATATTGACCATATTTTACATTTAAATTTATGTATTGTTATACATATTAATTGTTCAAATTAATTAGGATTCACTGTGATATTGTCATGCATGTGTAGAATGTACCTTCATCATATCTATCCACTCTTCTGACACTGTTTCTCTGGTCACATGGACACAGTTTTTGGTCCCTAGTGACCATATTAAACAGTCTTCTACTTTTAGATCTGTCTCTCTGTCTTTCTGCCTCTGTCTTTGTCTCTGTCTCTCTCTCTCTGTCTCTGTCTCTGTCTCTGTCTCTCTCTGTTTTTTCCCCTCTCTCTTTTTCTTTAGTTCTGAATAAGAGAGAGACTATGCAACACTAATCTTTCTGTGGGTGATGCTCTCCAATCCCATTTATTTTGTTGAACACAACAGGATTTCATGCTGCTTTATGACAGAATTGTACTCCATTGTTCACATGTAAAGTAGTATATTTCTGACTGTTCTCTGACTAACCTGATTCTCTATCTTAACCGTTGTGAAGAGTGAGTGTCACAGTAAAAATGAATATGTGGGTCTCTCTTTTGTATGTTGACTTTATTTGCTTTGGACATATACCCAGGAGTGAAATGACTGGATCATATTGAAGATGCATTTTATTTTTCATTTTTAGTATTTATTTATTTTGGTACTGGAGATGGAACTCACAACCTCACACTTACCAGGGAAGTACTTGAGCTGCCGATCTAAATCCCGGGCCCACAAAGATGTATTTTTAGTTCTTTTAGGAACAACTATACTGTTTTCCACAGGGGATATACTAATTTGCATTTTCGACATTGTCATCAGCATTTGTTATTTTGTGCATTGTGTGTGTGTTTATATCAGCCATTCTGAGGTGAAATGATATCTCATATCTCACTATATTTTTTATTTATATTTCCTCAAGTTATGATATTGAGCATTTTTCATATATTTATTTATTAAGATTTCTTCATTTAATTATTTATCTATTTAATGGTATTGAGAATTAAATCCAAGGTCTTTACACTGAGCTACATCACCAGGTCTTCTTTATTTCTCCCTTTCCTTGTCTTTTCCTTTCTTCCTTCTTTCCTTCCTTCCTTCCTCCCTTCCTTCCTTCCTTCCTTCCTTCCTTCGACCCTTCCTTTTTTGAGACAAGGTCTCCCTGCAGCTAAATTGCCCATGCTAAGCTCTGTAGTGTGATCCTCTTGCTTTAACCACCCAGGGCTGGGATTGCAAGCATGCACCATCAGTTCTAGTCGTATTTCTTCTGCTGAGATGTCTGCTCAGATCTGTGACCCCTGTTTTACTTGGATGACTTGATTATTTGCTAAATTTTTTATATATTCTAGAAATCAACCCATTGTCGGATGAACAGTTAACAAATATCTTCTCCCATTCTTTCAGGTGCTCTTCACCGTGTTGACTGCTTTCCTTTTTGTGTAGAAATCTTTTAGTTTGATATAATCCCAAATGTTAATTTTTGCTTTGATTATATGTGTTTTAGGAATCTACGTGAGAAATTTCAGTCTTCTTTATGTGGATATCGAGTTTTTCCAACATTTTTTTTTGAGGAGGCTTTACTGTCTCCACCATATCCTTTTGCAACTTTGCTGAAAGCCAGTTGACTATTGGGGCATGAGTTTCCTTTCAGCTTCACTATTTTGTTGCTCTGTGTTTTGAGTTTGTGCCAACACTACACTATTTTGGCTATTACACCATTTAAGCATATTTTAAGACCACTTTTATGATGCTTCTGACTTTACTCTTTTGCTCGAGTTTGCTTTGGATATTCAGAGTCTTCTTTTGTTTTTGTTTTATAATTTTAGGATTGTCTTTTGTTGCCAGTATTTTGATATGGTTTGCATTGAATCTGGAAGTCACTCTGCATAGTGTAGACATATTAACAATAACGATTCCTCCAATACAGGAGGCCTTTTCCTCTTTGGGTGTCATTTTCAATTGTCTCTTTTCAAAGTTTCATAATTTTCCTTGTAAAGCTCTTTCACTTCCTTTGCTAAGTGTATTACTAGGTTTTTAATTATTTGTAGCTATTATAAATAGGATTGTTTTCATAATTTCTCAGAAATTTCATTATTGGTGTATAGAGAAGTTACTGATTTTCCTGTGCTGGTTTTGTATCCTTCAACTGCATTGTAATAAGTTAATCTTTCAGTTCTAATAATCTTCTGGTTGATTTTTAGGTTTCTCTATATATAGAATCATGTCATCTGTAAACAGGAATCGTTTGACTTTTAACTTTCCTATTTCTTTCCTTCATCTAATAGCTCTGGCTTAAATTTCTAGTACCATACTGAAAAGGACTGATGAGAGTAGAAAACTTTGTCATGTTTCCCCCCTTACAGGAAATGTTCTCAGTTTTCCCTCTTCAGTAGGGTGTTGGCTATGGGTCTATCACACATAGCCTTCACTATGCTAAGGTCAAACCCTTCACCACCTAATGTATTCAGGACTTTTATCATGAAGAGACAACGAGTTGTCTCAAATATATTTTCTCTGAATCCATTGAAATGATTGTATGCATTTCATCATTCAATTTTTGCAATGTAATGCATTTATTGATTTGTGTCTGTTTAGCCATTTATACACCCTTCAGTGAAACCAACTTGATTGTGGTTTATGATCTTTTTCACATGTTGTTGAATTTGATTTGCTAGTATTTTGTTAAGAATCTTAGCATTTATGTTAATTAGGGAATTGATCTCTGGTTTGATGTTGTTGTTGTTGTTGTTGTTGTTGTTGTTGTTGTTATGTCTTTGAATTTCATCAGCTCCTGTCCTAACAGAATGAGTTTGGAAGTGTTCCCTCACTTTCAATTCTATAGAATTGTTTGAAAGTCATTAGTGTGGAAGCCATAACCTCTACTGGAACACTGCTCTGAGGTCTTCCATGTGTTAGTAACAGGCTGTTTTTGCTTAAGGATACTAAATTTTACAACTCTTACTGTCCTAGTAAATAGCCCAATTTCTCTTGAAGTAAAACTGGACACAATTTCAAAGTCACTTAGTACAAAACCTAAATAAAATGACTTGCAATTTGTATTTTTCCATGCAATTGGGAAGTGTCCTATGTACTCCCAGGAGCTGAAGGATCATGTAAAGACAGCAGTACACCAGCGACACAATTCTGTAACTGACAACTGAGAATTTAGTCTGGCTATTGTTAGAGTCATTGATGGTTAGATCATGTGGACCCCATCTTTTCTGCATTGGTGAAAAAGATGATAAAGCATAACAGTACAATGATTACATTTTGCTATCCTTCTTTTAAAGTCTTCCTTTCTGTTGAATATTTCTTCTCTCCCCATAGTCAACTATGATGAATGTGGAAGAGAATTTTAACAGTAGTGACTTCTCTAGTTGTCTATATATATCTATGTATCTTTCATATGAAAATTTTTAGGAATAGTTCTTTGTGTAGAGCATGGTACTCAATTTATATAGCATTTTTTGGTTTTTACACTTTTTTCTAAATGCCCTATATGCCAGGAAGTATCTTTGCAGCTGCTTATTAATTTAGACTACTCTTGGATATTCTAGGTCTCTGGGTTTCTAACCAGAGATAAAAGTAGCACATCTTATACACCTCATGAAATTAGTCCTTAGTGAAGCTTTTGGAATTGAACTCAATTAGGAAAAGTGATACTATCTTTGAGAATTAAGACATAGTCAGTAAAGACTCATGAAATTCTACCAAAACCTAAAATAATGGAATGTTCCAGACCAGTGTTATTTTTTTGGAGTAGAATGATTCTCATCTTAATATTTGGCCAAGAATGGAAAAAGTCATAAATTCACAAACCACTTAGGACAGCCATAATTCTCTGGAATAAAAAAAAAAAAATGTTAACCAATGATTAACTGTACTCATAAAAATGGTTATTAGTTGCATCAGAAAATTATTTCCATGCCACTCATCCCAGTATCTTTAACTGCTTTTATACTATGAGAATTAGGGAGTGTCCTTAGGAATCTTATCAGTTAATGATGAATAATACATAAAAATTAATCTTTAATTATGGAGCCGTTAAACTAAAATCTATTCAATGAAGTCAGAGGCAAATCACAATTCTAAGTAGAAAAAGAGTTATCTTAACTTTTCAAAATTTATTATTTTTTTACTTCTGCTTGAAAAATAGTAGATCTTTGCCTTGAAGCTTGGACCATGTTACTTGAAAAATAGCTGCACAACCAAGGACTGAACCTCTCTCTGTTTCTCTCTCTCTCTCTCTCTCCCTCTCTCTCTCTCTGTCTCTCTCCCTCTCCCTCCCTCTCTCTCTCTCTCTCTCTCTCTCCCTCTCTGTCTCTCTCTCTCCTCCCCCTATTTTCTCCACTCTACTATGTATTGAGTGTTTACCATTTGCAAGGCATTGTCTTTTACACTTAACATAATATCTTATTTCATTCTCCCATAACTCCTCAACTAATTTTCATCCTCATGCTGAAAAACAAGTTATTACTTTAATAGTAGAATAATAGTCTTCTAATATATAGAAAAGAGGAAAAAGTTAAGACCCAAATTTAAACCTTTCTCTCTCTAAAATTGTGCTATTCATTCAGGGAGCAGCTTTTCTCAAGAATTACTTTTGCCTGCAGAAAAAATGAAAAATAGTCCTTAAAGCTAAAGATTTATTCCCTAACTTCCTGAGGGGAGGAGAATCTCCTTTTTTTTTTTTTTTCTTTCCCTTAGAGGAGGTTTGGGAACATGACATGAACCCGACAACAAAAAGAGAAGTAAATATTGATATTATCCCTGGTGGTTGACTATGCTTCTAATTTTTATTACTATTCAGAAAGTGTCACTCAAACTAGATTCTTTTTTATTGCAGGGCTGCTGTGGATCACTGTCATAAATTTTCTGTTTGTACAGTTTTCCCTCGCATATTGTCAAGTATCTTGTTGGTTTTATTAGTGGCTTGCCTGTAATTAGATTCCAGGTGCAGACTCACACTCATCTTTCCAGTTAGGAAATCAGAAGGACTATCACTTGTCTTCCGCTATCACAGTGAATTCGGTTAGGGATATACAATACGCTCGTGGTAATTTCATTTGGGGGGCGTTGCACAACACCCAGTGACAATGGGCTCTCGTCACCCGTGTTTCCACAGCCTCCCCTCATTTGGGATTTTGTTCTATGTGTACACTTACGTTTTTAAGTGATAATCTCCATCTCATAATTTGAGAACTACACAAATTAAAAAAGAATGAAAAAACTGTAAGGGTTTGTTTGTTTGATTGATTTAGGTTTTCAGTATTCCCAAGCTTTTTCATGGTATTCCTTATACACTTATGCACTTCTGTCACCCACAAAGACGCAGTCTCAGAACTTCTTGTTGTTTTCCTTCTTTCAAAATCCATAGGTTAGCATTTAATTCTTTTTCATTTGTGGTTTGGCTGAGTATGCACTGTAAGTGCAGTGTTTGGTGACACATGCTTACTTTATCTCAGGCCTGTAATATGATTTGGTTTAGATAACTTGAAAAATCAGTCAGTGAATCTGATGTTACTACATTTATGGACACCCTGTTCCTAGGATTTATCAAGCACAAAAGGCAAAAAAAAAAAAAAAAAAAAAAACCAGATAAATGTGTTTTAGGAGACACAAGTCCAGCAAGAAAGGTGTTATTGAACACCATTATAACCTACCAGATCACAAAGTGACCCTATTTTACCTACATAAGAAAATACAGAGGTCCCTTTTTTCTCTCTGTCCAAGGACTCAAAATTCATGACACATATGCACTTCAGAACAAATTAAGGTGAAAGATGCTCAGGTATTAATGGAAAGATCTCGTTTTCTTTTCATTAATTAAAAAGGATTTTAGGAGAAAACTAATAATGGTCCACATGAAAGACAAGCCTGTTAAAGTCATAGAATATATATTAGCAATTATCCTACTTTATTTACAGTTCTTTTTTTGCTGAAAACAGGAATGCACAAAATATATAAATTGTAATAAAATAATAAATATATGCAAAATTCATAAAAACCTGAAAACATTGTAAGAATATCATTAAGAATTAAAATAATTCACTGTTTTTTCTTGTGTTTTATAATTATACAACATGAGATTTCAAATAACATTAAATATAGTAAGATTATAATCAAATGCAGTCCTAATTACACACTCTTCATTCTGATCCTCATTTAAACATCCCCTAATTCTCACTTTTTGAAGAAACATAGATAAGAAATTATGATAAGGCTACAAAGAAACAGATAAATTCTAAATGCTTAATATTTCATGGAAATACCAAAATACACTCTTGCTGGTGAACATATGAACTTTGAACTTCAACAAATGTCAATAATGTAGCTATGGTCTAGACCTACTTAACGTGCACACCAACTTCTTTATTTAAGAATGGAATAACTCCAAGAAATCTGAAATTTTCTATGTGGAACTGTGAATTTGAGTTACAATTTAGAGAAATTCTGGTTTGGTTCACAGGATTTCAGACTGAAAATATAGTGATGTGGGTGTGAACACTAATGTTGACTTTACTAAACACGAAGATCAGGAACTCAAAAGAGTTAAAACCTAAGTACATTTTCCAGAAATGAAGACCTCTCTGAAGAGAACTCCAGTGGAGATATTAATTACCAAATATTTATCGAACAACTTTAACGCAAAGCATGATTTCTTATTCTAGAAGACCAACATACATTTCAAGTTTAAGAAACTGTTCATGAAAGGTAAGTAGCACTGCTGTAGTGTAGAAACTTGAATTTTAAATTCCCACTAGATAAAAATTCCTTTAATTCTTTAATCTTCAGGTATCTTTCTCCGTAAAGTGAAAATGTAAAAATCCACCACATAAGATCGTTCTGGTGATTAAATGAAAGTTTGCATTCAAGGGTTCTGACACATGATTGTGCACTAAATTGAGTTTAGCCATCAAATATATTATAATAAACAATAGTATATAAGAAGAACTTGATAACAGCCAGATTCCTTTCTCCTAATACTGCACATCAATTTGACAAGTGCCAAAAGAATGGCTCAGAAAATTAAAATCATAAGGATATCCTCGGAAATAGTCAAATCTATATCAGTTGATACAGGGCTTAAGTGAATATAAACAAGAAATACCAAAAACACAAATGCACAGAATGATTGGAGTGTCTGAGAAATAATAAATGGAGAATTAGGCAAGCCTGCTAAATAGTGTGTAATGGAGTATAGAAAGGTAAGATTGAAGAAGTGTTACAGGTTAAAAACTGGTGGTCAGGCCAGGAATATAGTTCAGCGGCATAAGCACCTATCTGTCTAGCAAGTGCAAGATCCTCAGTTCAATTCCCAGTATCAAAATAAATAAATAAATAAACTGGTGATCAACTTAACACCAGCTAAACTAAATCAGCATGGTGCTGAGTGTAGATCTTCCACCTGAGGAAAGTAGCCAGCACAAATAGAGATGTGGAGAAGACGAGTGAGGCATTGTGGGTTTCTCTAAGTGATGCTGTTTTGAGCCTTTAGTTCTGGAGGAGCTCATGATGACTAGCTTCCCCAGTGTGAGTTAGACCGTTGTCCTTGGAGGACTCAGGACCTTGCTGGTGAGAGTGGCTGTGGTTCACTTTGGGGGAGCTCTGGTCCTCATGTGGAGCATCGCTTTTGGGGGGGAAGACATGTGTCATTTAATCTCCAGGACAGACTCGTCATCGGAAGAGCTTGAGAACTCTGCATCACTGAGGATGGCTGTGGTGCTTTGCAGGACAGTCCTGGGTCTTATTTTGAGTGTGACTTCTCAGCTCCAGTGAAAAGCCCTCATCCCACCAGCACAGCTCCTTCACCCCGCTGGTATAGACTTTCTAGCTTCCACCACTGACCTTTGGACCTTCCCGGCACAGATCCATAAAACAGACTGGCGTGAGTCCTTTTCATGGGCTCTAGACCTCCAGTTGGACTCATGGGAGGCACTGTCACGGACTCTAGGTTTTCATCTGGACTCATGCAGGACTTTGCTGTGGGATCCAGGCCCTTGGCTGAATATTCTGAGTCTTTAGTGTTGGGGACAGATTTCCTACACTTTCTGTGTTTAACTCTGGGTGACCATCATAAAATAATATAAATTCTGTGTCCTGATTCTAATGGTTCTCCTCATAACCCCTGACTATAAGAAGTAAAAAGCAGTTGGAGAAAATGCTAGTTTTTCATGGACATTGTGCAGAATTTGAATGATATTTTCATCAAGGAGAAAAAAGTTGAAGAGCTCTGAAATGTTTCTGTAATAACAATCAAAAAGGATGATTTTCTGACAATGAATGTTACATGAAATATAGTGAGATGCACTTTCAGTTTCTGTACATGTTAAGTAAATACTTGCTGCTGTAAGGAGTAAAACTCCATGACTTATCAGCTTATGATAATAAAATTATGTTTCCATTCATATGAATTATATGTTTCTGGAAAGTGAACAACTTCTACAGGGTCAGAATATATCAGTAGCCTATTTTGTAGCTTTTCTTTTTTTTTGGTCTATAGGGCACTTTCCATTCAGCAAGAGAAGCGGGAAGAGTGGAGAGGATCACGGAAGGTCTTGGTTGCTTAGGTCTGCAGGTGGTCTCCATAATCTCTTTCATTTCCATTGGCCAGAAGTCAGGCACATGGGGCACCTATCTTGAGACCTACTCTGGCCTCCAGGTTTGCATCTACTTGAAATAGTTTCTAAGAAGAAAGAGAAATATGCCATTTCTCTAAAAATGCACAGGTCTGTCTTATTATCTAAGATCCCTTTATGTGTTTAGGATAAAATTTAGATTGCTCAGCTTTGGGTAAACAACCCACAAGCATGAAGAGGTAAAAAACTGATGGCTATAAATTGTTATTTGTGGTCTCTATCTTACTGGGAATTAAGTTTCTACCCTCATAAGAAAGCACTAAACTTTCAGTTTTTAAATAATGCAGACCTACATCAATATGAGTGGTTTGACTGAGTGCAAACAATCTAAAATGTCAGAAAAATATTCAAATTATCTGTCTGCTTGAACAGTTTACTGGAGATGACTAGCTTAGTATCTAGCTGTCTTATATACAAATGCCACATTCTCTTTGTCAATTTCACATGTAAATGACTGAAAGAATACTTGTGGTTACACATTAAAGAGCAAGCAATGTGAGCCATCCATATACAAAATATTGTAAAATTTTAAAGTGCACATAAAATTTAAAAGGTAATATATTAATTACACAAAAATATTACCCAAAGAAGGATGTCATATTCCCTAGTTTATAAGACATATGACAACCAATAAAATACATAATAAAAAATTTTCCTACTAATTTCAGTAGTGAATATCATATTCAATACTCCTTCTATGGGATGAATTGTCTGCTTCAATTTTATATGTTGATAGTTTGTAGCCTGGATCTCAGAAGGCAAAAATATATGGAAACAGGATCTTTAAAGATTTGACTGAATTTAAATGAGTGTGTTATGGAAAAGTAATAGGATAAGGAGAAAAAGTTACATTTATCAAGAAAAATTATATATATATATATATATATATATATATATAGTATTTATCTAAAATCGTGTTCTCAAAATATACAAAGGGAAATTGGGCATAAAGGAAAGAAGAAATCAAAAAGAAAATTTTGGTACAGCTTCTCAAAATTGTGGACCCGGAAGGAAAATAGCAAATACTTTAGCTTGGGACTTGATACCTACCCTGGCCTCCAGGTTTGCAGCGAGGACGCCCGAAGGGGGCGCTCTGCTGGTTTGGAACTGAACAGGAGCTAAGGCTCAAACCGGAAAGCCCAAGTCTTTCGTGTCTGCGTTTGACAGAAAGAAGATAACCAGAAAGCCACAAAGAGACCGTTCGTCTCCTCCGCCCCATGCTCGTTGCCTGCTTGATACTGATGAAATCTGAACAGCATTTGGGCGTTCCAGGAGAACTGAATGTGATAGGGTGTACAAACTATGCGGCTATTTCTCAAAGATCGCATCACAAGATGTCAAAAAGAGGACACAAAGAACTTCTCCCAATTTCACTCTCAGAGGACCTCAACTGCATTTCAGATGTGTCCAGTAAGGCATTAAAAAATAATTGTGCCGGTGAGCACCCATTCCCCTGGTTGTTTTCATGTATTTTTGTCTATAAACAGGAGCGGTTTTCTAAGTCATGGCCTTGGTTTACTTGGAAAGGTTCCTACGGCAAAAGCACTTGGGTGACCCCAGGATGACAAGCTGACCATTGCAAGGCTGTGTATGGGGCCGAGGAAGACAAGATTGTGATGGACCTCTTGCTGTCAGGTCTTAAATTCTGTGAGATTAAGACAGAGAAGATGTTGAAGTTAGAAATGATTATAGCAGCAAAAGCAAAGAGCCAAGGCTGTAGACCTGCACAACTGGATTCACAGATTTCATTGTGTGTGTGTGTGTGTGTGTGTGTGTGTGTGTGTGTGTCCCTGGGTGCGCGCGCAGCATCACACATCAGCAGAGTATTTCCAGAGCTGGCCACATACAGCACATAAGCAAGCACAAAAAATTTTACTTTTTCATTCTTTTTTTCTCTTTTTGACACAAGGTCTTACTGTGCAGTTCAGGCTGGCCATGAACTCACTTTGCAGCCCAAGCTGGTCTTGAACTCACAGCAATACTCCTGCCTCAGCTTCCCCAGTGCTGGGATTACAGGTGTGTGTCACCAAACCCGAAAAAAATTTTCAAATATGTGAGACTTTGAACACACTGGCTGAGAACACAATGACCACAATGACAACAGGAAGAAATAATGATACCAGGATAACAAAAACCTTGAAATTTAAGTGCTATCATTCTTACTTAGCCATGGCTCAAAAAAGAAACCTCAGAGTAAATAAAAGATACTTTAACTAAATGAAAATCTAAACTCATTTCAAAATTAAATGTTCATGTTGAAATGGAAAAGATAATAACAAATTGTATATATAATCCATCATAAGAAGTTAGCAGAAACAAACAGCTATTTAAATTCAGATAAGAGAAAGAAGTAAGTAAAGTGGGGGAATTACTTATACACTTAAAAAACCTCAACAGAGAAAAATAATGGAACAAAAATTACGATTTTGAAAGAATAAGAATAGCAAAGCTCTAGTTTTAAAAATACCAAATTCTTATATGTAAAATATATACAAGTATGTATGTATAAGAAAGTAATCAATACTACTAGTTATGAAAAAGACATGAATAGTAAATTTTCAAAGTTTCAGAAGTTTTAAGCTATTAATAACAATATGCAAATATATATGAAAACGGGTATGAAAAGATAACTACAAAAATGAAATTTAGTGAAGCTTTTGAAAAAAAATCCAGAAACCTGAATTGTCTTATATGTATTAAAGACAATAAATTCGGGGTGAAAAATTGCTTCATTAACTATGAGATCAAAACAAATTGAAACCAAGTTGACACTTCACACTGTAACTATTAAAATTGGAACCATGAGCTGTATGTGGGGTGCTCACCTGTAATCCCAGCACTGTGAGAGGCTAAGGCAGGAAGGATGCAAGTCTGTGTCCAGACTGAGCAGCTTAAGTGATGAGGACTTAGGGAAACCTCTCAAAAATGAAATCAAATAAAAAATTTTAAAGCCTGGAAACATATCTAAATGTGAAGATCCCTACAACTGCAAAAATAAATAGATGATAGATTGATAGATAAAACAAAATAAAATTGAAAACATAGAAAATGCTAAGCATTGCCATGACAAGAAGCCACTGGAATGTTTGTAAATTCTTAAAAGTGTAAACCAGGGCATCTACTTGGTGTGTGGATGTAAAGGCATGAATCTCACAGAACAAAGTAAGCGTGGCACAAAATTCCTTCTATGTGATTCTGCTTTTCAAAAATTAGCAAAATTAAACTAAATTCTCTTTTTTGGTGAAGAAATGGAGTGTGTTTAGGAAGACATATGAAGGGGTGGTTTTGGACACATAATATTCGAAACACTGTTCTTAGTTTTAAAACAGTTGCTAGATGTGTTGGTGCCCATCTTTAGGAAGCTGAGGCAAAAGAATCACCAAGAATTTGAGGCCGGCCTGAACTACATAGCAGAAACCCTGTCTCAAAAACGCCCAAATAAATAAATAAATAGTAGCCCATGCTTATGAAGCTAATATGTAATTTTTATGTACTTCTATAAAATGTCTATAACTAATAACATTTAACATATATTGAGTTCCACTGCAAAATTCATCAGTCCTTTTATTATAAGACAAACAACGTATAATTACCTGGAATGAAGAAAGATATTATACAGTAATCATGGAAAAATAAAGAAGTAAAACATTTGCAAACAACCAAAAGTAGCCCAGAATTTCACCTGAAGACAAAAGACAAAGTTGATCAGTTTATTCAAGAAATGAAAGAAAAATCAAAGCTAAGGCAAACACTGAAGTAGGCATTTTGCAGAGCACAAATACAGCAGAATCTGATTCCCTTAAAGACAGGAAGAGCAGAACTTGTGAATTTAAAAGAATCAGTTGAGACATTGTTGTTCTTGCTAATTAACAAGGAAGTGTTAATGTGGCATTTAACACTTAGATTTTAACTACTGAACAGATGCAAATAAACTGGTGAAGACTGGCTCAAGCTGTAAAAAGGCCTTGGGAGACGTGTAGAGGGAATCATTTGCAGCTCTGCCATTTCCCCATTTAAGCAACCTGGACCACAACCCTTTCAATTCCGAACTCTGGTCTCTCTTGGCTATTTAGATGGGGATCAGAACCAGGAGGTAAGGTTTGCTTTGCCCAAATTAACCATGAACTGTAGTTCTAACCTTGGTATCCGTTAGGCTTGGAGAAGCTTAATGTCTTTATGTCCACGAATGAATCTGCTTCATGGAAAGGTGGTTGCTATGGTGTGGATAAGCGTCCCCAGAGACCCATGGGTTAAAAGTTTGGTTAGAAGTCTGTGACACTACTGGAAGGTGGTGGAGTCTGTAGGAGGCAGGACCTAGTAGAGAAGCTTCGCACTGGGGACAGGCCATTGAAGGGGATACTGGAATAGTGACTGATCCCTTCCTGTTTTTCTTTTGCTTCCTGGCCATCATGAGGTAAGTATGGTTCATCCATCACCCACTTCTGCCATGCTGTATTGTGCCCCAACAGACCCAAAGCAACTGTGTTAAAACAGCCATGGCAGGAACTCTCCAAAACATGAGCCAGAATAAAACTATCTTCGTTTTTAAGTTACTCCTTTTGGGTCTTTTGTCCAGTGAAAGGAAGCTAACACAGTAGCTCTTAAAGAAACAAGGAAGCGGAGGAATCTACATTTCCTCTGACTGTGAAGCCTGCTGACTGCTGAGAACCTACAACCAACTCATTCTGTGAGAGAGATGACGTTCCTGAGAACAGAAAATAATGTTATTGTTGAAATGCAAAGTCAGGTAGCCTACAGGCTTCCAACTCACCTTCATCACAAGATAATAAAACTTCTTTAGGGCCGGAGATTTAGCTCAGTGGCGTAAATGCCTGCCTGGCAAGTGTGAGCTCATGAGTTTAATCTCTGGTACCAAAAACAAAAACTTCTTCAACCTAGTAATTCTGAAAGCGTGGGCCCCACAAAGTCAGCTAAAACTTTTCAGAAATGCAGATTATCAGGCACTACCCCCAAACTGATAGTCAGAAACTGGGTTGGTGATCTTAATGACCCCCGATTGTTTGAGCACATCTAGTATGAGTCATTTGCAGTTGGATTGTTTGGTACCTGAAGACAAAACATTTTATTGAATATTATATTTGGCAGGAAACAAGACAAAATAAATGATTATTGTGAGAAAAGAGATACAGAAAAAGTGAGAAGTACAAAAAAATAAAGCTAGAATCTGGTAAATTTACTTTTTTGTAAGTTATACCTCAATAAATCAAATCACACACTGGGAGGTAAGTGTGAATTTATTCTTCAAAGTCTGTGCTGTAACTTTTTTGGGGGGGATCAAACTCATGACCTTGTGCATGCCAGGCAGGTACTGTGCCACTAAGCTAAATCCCTGGCCTTATGCTGTACGTTGCTTACATCTCTCTGTGTGCCATAGTTTCATAAACTACTGATACATAAGATCTGATGGTCACTTTCATTGATTTTTTTTTGTTAGTTAAAATTCATTACATTCTTTGTAGTATTTCACTATGTACTATCTTTGTAGTATTTCACTATTAAGTAGTCAAAGAACAGAGTAATATCCCTGTTTCTTTCTATTGTTTTTGTTTGTTTTGTTTTGGTACCTGGGATTGATCTCACAACCTTGCACTTGCTAAGCAGGCACTGTGCCACTGAGCTAGATCCCTGGCCCTATGTTTCTTTCTACTCTTTGGAATTGTTCAGAGTGTGGGTTACTGAAGAAATACAAACTATATTACCTTTCTAAAATCACAGGGCACTCTAACCTTCAACCTCAATATTTGAGGAAGAACTGCCAGCCGTAGCAAAGAGCAGACAGGGATAGCAAACAAATGAGAAGATCAGCAGACCTCAGACAAAGCCAGCCAAGCACAGCCATCCATGAGCAGGACTGCATTCCAAGAAGCATTGATGTCTCCTGTTTAAATCTTTTCTGTTTCAAACAAAGGAAACAGGATGCCCAGACTGTTGTGGGAAACTTCCCTGGCTGCCATTTGTCAGCACGATCGCTCAGGAAGTCCATGAGAGAGCTCACAAACATACCTGACTGGAGAGACCGAACACAAACTGGAAGAAGGAAACTCAATTTTGAAGCCTCTTCTACTTATTGATATTTATAGGTTACAAAGAAGTCATGGTCAAAATAAATGTATTTCAACCAGCATAGCATTTTAAGGTTCCTGGTACATCAAGTTGCATTCCAACTGGCCCACAGGACTGGCATCATGCTGGTCTCATACAGACCTTCTGCACAAAGACAAAACCAGGATGACTTTGTGTCATTCAGGCAATCAAAGCAACCAATAGAGTTTCCTCAGAATACTACAAATAGAAAATATAACAAAAACAACATCAAAAGAATTACCAAACATTATGGAAAAATTTTTTAATTATCAGAATATCCAAAATGTCAACACAAAAAACTTAAACGAAAATATATGATGAGTGCCAGAAAAACGGGAGCTAACAGATTAGTGGAAAATAATGAATGAAAGAGCAAAACAGCTTCAATGATCAGAATGCAAAAGAAACTACAATGCTAACAAGACAAATAAATGCAAGTCAATATTTTTAAGAAAGATCAATTCGTACATAAGCAATGAGATAAAAAGCAGCAATCATGAATAAAGTGAAAAATTGTCAAGCATGTAATTTGAAAATACTTTCTAGAAATGTAAGCCAGAGTTACAAAGTATAAACAAAAAGTGATACCAAAAATCTAGAAGAAAATGATACAGAATGATCAACACTAAAGGACACTTGTTTTGTACAGTAAGGGGTCTTCTAGAACAAAATAAAATGAAACAAAACAGATCCATTAGGCATCAAGTTAAAAATAAAGTCACTAATAGAGTGACTTAGAGACTCTAATTCAACATTTGTCAACAGCAAAAGAGACTGGCTGTGTTTTGAGAGACAGAAAAATATACCACAAAAACTCTAATCCAGAAACTTTGGATACAAATGACAAAAGATAAACAATTTTGCATCTGAAGAATTCTAATTCTCATGAGTTATGAAATAGAGACAACCAAAAGACAAATAAAGCAAATGTTGAAATATGACTACTTAGGACATTGTATTCAGTTAACTGCTAGATTCAGACCCAACTGTTGAGCAAGTATAGTTTAAAAACCAAAGGAAAATGTCACAAAAATACAGCAAAAGTATAAGGATTAAAAATTAGAGGCAAATTGAAAATAAAAGGTAGGGATTGATGTAAGAACTGTATTTTCTCATCTTTAATAGATAGTGACTAAGATACATATTTTTTAAAAACATAAATATGTAACAGGCATGTTTTATTTAAATATGTAATGGTACATATTAGAAAAGCTAAAAGACACATTATGTTCAAGAAACATTATGTTCACCTGTAACGTCATAGTGAGAATAAAAGGAACAATGTATTGCAAGAATTTGTCATTACAGAAGATAGAGACTCAATAGTTAATGTTCCACAGACGCCGAGCAGTCATCAGTACACTTTCCATAGTTATAGAACTCATGCAATCACTAAAATAAGTGAAAATGAGGGGAAAAATTTTCATGTTATCAAAAAAAAATCCACATACAAGACAAAGCCAAGGACAAAACAGAAATACTAACCACTGGTAGCATAATATAAAGTACTTTAAAAGACCAAGCAGGCATGTCATGTCAATAAAGAATCTAAGCACACACAAACTGACAAAAGAGGAGTCTCAGATTGAACAAAGCTAAGGCCAACTGTGTACTTAGACACTCTGCAAACCATGCGTCTCAAAAACACTAAAAATCGCATGCTAGGGAAATGAATGCAAGACTATTACAATTTAAAGAAAAGAAAAGAGAATAGAAGAGAGGAGAAAAGAAAGGAAAAGGTAGAATTAGCAAATTTAGGACCAGATTAAAGCTTCAATTTTTGATAAAAAGAACATTTTTTAAAAAATTATAAAATACCCTTGGAATACATAGTAAACAAAAAGATTCCAAATTTACAAATGTGGTCAATTTATAGCAAATAAATTTTAAAATGTGTATAAAATAAATTTCATGGTCATAAAATATAGTGGTTTTAGAATAAATTACTTATTGTTGAAAAGACACTTAAGTGTGACAAAGGAAAGTTTGTAATGCTAAAATTACAAATTTTATTGCCAATGTTACTGTTAGATAAAAGTACCAAGGAACATGGCGAGTACCTGTATAAAGGAGAATGTACAGAACATTCAAGCATAGAAGCAAAACAGGGAGAGGAGACATCGCATCCTCCTGCTGCATGTATCGGAGGGCCTTCGTGTCCAGCTGGATCTGTGTAGCTCTCCATGCTTCACCAGTTGAGGCCTAATGATGGATAATTCACCCCAGGTGAATCTTCAGTCTGAAGGGCTGAGTCTTCAGTCTGAAGGGTATTGTATCACATAAACCTATAGTGAGTACATACAGTAAGAACACTTCGTGTTTTTGCTATTTCATTAAAATAAAAAGAGAAAATTTGAAATAAAAATAATTTTATAGCATTTTATGTGATAAAATTCCAAGTCTAGATAAAATGATTTTCTAAATAATTTACCAAAAATTATGCACTAAAAATAGAATACTAAAGTAGACAAATGTCCTCATAAAAATTAGAAATACTTCTTAGCATAAACGTCAAGGATTGATACTCTAAATAGATATCAGGTCACCTTGAGGAAGCCAGAAGGAGCCACTAACCCAACCCCCTACAGGCAAAGGCCTTGCTCTGTGTTCATGCCTGATGCTGTGTGACTTGCTTTCCCACTTGATCCCAATTTAATCAATTGTACTTGAGCAATTATACTCATAATCCTATTTGTTGACCATAGTCCTGTCCCACCTCATGCTCACCTTGCAAGTTCCCGTTTTTCCTCACCTTGGACCTACCTCACCTTGTAGTTTTGCTCTATAAAAATTCCTAGAAAAGGCAGGGTCCTTGGTAATCACTCAGGACCCTTTCTCTCTCTCTCTCTCTCTCTCTCTCGGACAGAAACTTTCTTTTCTTAACAAATATATTCTGCTTTTAAAAAAAAGTATGAAAAAACTCTAATGCAGTATGGTTTCATAGGTAAATTTCACTGAACTCTTATGGCCAAATAAAAACAATACTATATTAATTGTTCTAGGGCATAGAAAAAGAGAAAAAGAAATAATCTTACAAGAATTTTATCAGTTGTTAAAGCAAAACATGAAGACAATAAAGAAAATAAAAGAGAGAAAACTAAAAACTCTTAGTAATATCAAAAGCAAATTCCCAGGTGAAATGTTTGCACACAGAATCCAGTACCAAATTAAGAAAATAATATAGCATAACAAGGTGTTGTAATTCTGGACTTACAGATGTCCCAAAGCTTTAGTGTTGGAAGATTTGTCACCATTTGAAGCCACCACTGGAGATGGTGCAACCTTTAAGAACTAAAGACTACTGAAAGAAATGAGCTCATTGGGAGGTGCTTCTTGAGGGACCTATTGGATCCAAGTCCCTTACTGCTTGGCCACCATGATGTGAATATCTTTGATCCAACATGATGTCACCATCGGGGTTTGATCTTACTTCAGGCACAAAGTAACAGAGCCAGGGAATAGTAGATTGAAACATGAAGCCATAAGCCCAAACAAGCTTTTTCTCTGTTAAATTGATTTATCTCAGATATTTTGTCAAATATCTAAGATAACAGGTAGCAGGTAACATACACATAAAATGATCATTTGATACATAGGAAATCATTAAATATTTCTGTATCACTTAAAGCTTTATGATTTCCCTTTGATGCTCAGTGTTTTGACAAATGTCCATTCCTGATAACATACACAAAAACAAACCTTCTGTAGTGATGCTTCTGTTATGTAATTACATAAATAGGCAGGTAGATAGGCAGACAGGTAGATGGAGAGCTAGGCGTGTACAGTATATAAGAAGTGGTCACAATGTAAGGTGAATGTTTAAATTTTTAAAAATATATTATTATTGTAAAAGATATTTGACATTAGTACTTCTTTAAATGCCCCCTTCATCTTGAGCACATGCACCTCATCTTTCTCGCCATGGTCAGAAGCAGTTCTGGAAGGCTTTTTTTGTGACAGCGTTTAGGAGATGTGATAATGAATGTCACTGCTGGGTACCACACAAAGGAAAGGAGGATTTGTAACAGCATCACAGGGTCTTCCCCCACTTTATTCACAAGATTTGGCAATTGAATTCCTGGTTCTTCTCCGAAGTCAAAATAACAGTGAAAGTGATTCAGGACATCAAAGCAGTCACAGCAGCACAACTAATGACAGACGAGAAAAAGGACACCCAGCAGCTTTAGTGGAAAGTACAGTGCGATAATTATGCTTGAAACAAGGGAACTATTTGGAGGGAAATACAGCTGTGTGTCTCTTTCTATAACTTTTTTTTTAGTTCATGTGCTACCAAAGCAAGAATGACTATAATTATTTTTTAATTTAAATATATGGTATTTATTATCACGACTCACCCATAGGGATATATATATACATATATATATATGTATATATGGTCATCAACATATCTACCAAGATCTAAAATCATATATCTATAATCTAAAACTACCACCTTGTTGAAAAGGCAAGTAACTGTCCATCAGGTTCTGAAAATCATCACTGTCATTTAACATTTTATTATAGGATTTCAAAGAAACATCATTTGAGCTTTTATTATAGGTGAGAACTAATGGGAAAACTAATGATTATTAAAAATCCAACAAATAAGGGAAGATTCTTAAATTTTCTCTCTTCCCAAATGATTTGATGATACATCTAAAAAATTCAACAGAAAAATAAAAAATAGTTAGTATAAGAAAAAATTCATCAATGATTATATTTACTTTGTAACTATTATACATTATTATACAATATAAAATTGTGAACATACAAATATAAAATAACTAATTGGAAAAAAAGTGAATGCTTCTTTATAATAACACAAAAATTAAATATTTAGGTATAAACAATAATTGTAAAAGAAAAATGAAAGGAAAATTTTAAAATATTTCTCAAAGGTACAAAAGTAGATTTGGACAAATGAATATACCTTTCCATTAGAAAGGATTATCACAAATTTATTCTCCCAAAGCAATATAAATTTAATGTAATATCAAACATATATCTACAAATATTTCCTATAACTAGGAAATTTTACTCCAAAGTTGATATGAAAAAGTTCAAGAAAATTTACTGAAAATAAAACTTAATAAAAAAGACCTTAGTGTTAATACATTTTCTCTACATTAGATAAAATGAACATGACTGACAATACCAAAAGCCTAAGCAGTTGGAACTAGTATACACTAGATGGAGGAGTGACAGTGCTGTGTACATCAAAACACTCACCTCTGCTAATAACAGCAAAACCTAGAAAAAGTTGAAATATTCATCAATAAAAGATTATCAAAGTATGGTATATGTATAGACTAGAGTACCACTCAGTAGTTAGAGACATTTAATTACTCATACATACAATTTGTATGACGGTCAGAAAAAAATTATTAGCTGAAAGAAGACTTACATAAAGTTATAGTTAGTGTTTGATTCCACTGTATGATTCCCTACAATTGGGTATTTATTGGAAATGAGAGATTTTAGCTGGCATTAAGTACATGAATTTGTCCCTGAAGGCTACATTTTAAAATTTGTGGGTTTCATTGTATGTAAATTTATCTAAAAAATAAGTAGAACACAAAATTAATCTCAGTTTATATGTATTAGAATATTTAGGTGTGTGATACAGAAGAGCTTATGTAGAAATAGATTTCTCAAAACTAAGATGGACTAAAAGAGGGAAGGATAGGCAGATAGATATCTAACCAACTAAGTTTAGAAGAAATTAATGGTAAGATATAGACAATGGCACATGGATATTGACTGTAAAATCCTTCCACCCTTTCTGAACATTGGAGAATTTCTCATGATAAACTCTAGGGTGGGAAAATAGTACAAGCAGAAAAGGAAAATCTTTTATACTTCTAAAATTTAACAAGAAATGATTTATTATTTCAAGAATACTTAATAAAAATATCTAAAAATGGGCTAAAGTACAGATGAAGATTTTATATATGATAAAGGTGACCTCTTAAATCTCTGAGAAATGATAGGCATTTTAATAAACAGTGTTGATGTGTTGGATATCCATTTGAATCACAACTAAAATGAGATCCATTCCTCATACTATACATCATAATAAATTCCAAATGGATGGAAATGCATACTAGTCAGGGTTCTCTAGAAAAGCTGAACCAACAGGAGACATAGATACATATATAGTGAGATTTATTTTGAGGACTTGGCTCATGCAATTGTGGAGCCTTGACAAGTCCAAAATCTGATAAAGTGAGCCCACAGATTAGAGGACTGCAGGCTGAGACACAAGGCAGCCTGCTGGCAAAATGCCTTCCTGTGAGAAGGTCATTCTTTGTTTTCTTAAGACTTTTCAATCATTAGATGAGGTTCCCTCCCATAATAGGAGGTAATCTGCTTTCCTCTAAATCCACTGATTTAAATGTTAGTATCATTCAAAAATGCCTTCAGGAAAGAACCAGAATCACATTGATCTATGACCTGGGTACCACGGCACAGTCAAATTAACACATAAAATTAACCATCATGGAACATAAAGGTACTCAAAACCTGAAACCAGGTAAGTATTGGATGAAAACATGATTGAATCCCTTAATACTCAAAATCCAAACACAATGCAAGTAAGACAAAAAATTTGACTAAAATGATTCGCATGATTAAAAAAAAATGTTACATGCAAACTCAAAATGCAAATGACCAGCTAGGAATAAACATTTGCACCATATGTAGCAAATAAAGGGATGTTCTGTCTAATGTGTACTACATAGAGAGCTCCTAAAATTGAGGAGAAAAAGACCAAATACTGAAAGAACAATGGGTGACCTTGCGTAGCTTCTGATGTAGTGCACTGAGGACACGTCACACAGGTCATGTTGTTTCCAAACATGTGGAAAATGAACTTAATCCTGAGGAAGCCCAACTTACACAATATTATACAAAACAACCCTCTTGAAAATATCCCTATATGTCAACATCCTGTAATAATTTTTTGTCAAAAGAGGAAGTTGGGAAAGCATTACAGATTAGAGAAAACTAGAGGGACAAATTCAGTATTTGATCCATAATGAATTCAAACAGTTATAAATAAATACACTATTGGGACAACTGGGAAAATTAGGATATAGACTGGATATTAGATGACTGACTGGTTCAGTGCTACATGGATTGAGACTGACCATGCTATTGTGGCTATGCAAGAGAATGTCCCCTTTCTTCAATAAATGCTTGTTTCTGGGAAATGCCTCACAGTGCCTGGAACTTCTAACAGTCCACAGTTTTCATGCATGTACAGCAAAGGAAAAGCAAACACGATAGGGCACCTCAAGCGAAGACTGTATGGGTGTTTAATGTTCTTTTTCTCCATCTTTTTACAGGCAACCTGAAAACTGGACTGATCTTTAGAACTTCTCCAACTGGGGAAGAGTGTCCCAGCCCCTATGTCTCTCTACCCTCCCTGACCAGTCATTTGATACAGGTAATCATTTGATATGAGCAAAATGTGTCCTTGTGCAGGACCACCCTGCATTGTGGCAATCCCAGAAGGAGATGACAGCTGAAATTTTCATCTACAGAATTCTCAGGATCTGAATGAATAAATGTTTCATACAGGGGCATCTGGGCAGCACATCACGGTATCTACTACAGGATGCTTCAAGATACATAAGGAAATTTCAAAAGTTATTGCTGAGGAATCATTATTTTCTCAGCCAGAGAAAAGCCAGTGGGAGGGCCAGGTCTTCCGTACTGACAAGCTCTTGAAAAAACATCACAATTTATCCTAGTACGGTTATTGCTGTTGAGATTTTATTTTTGCAGCTTTTTAAATCAATTCTTGTTAGGCAACTCTATAGAAAACAGCACTTTTCACCCTGAAATTATGTGCCTGATTTAGCTGAAAGAAATATGGTAACGCATAATTTTAACTGAAACACAGTAGAACAATTTCCTTCTGAGAAGGTCAGGGTTAACCTTCGATGCCCTTACTCGTACAAGGAAACATCTTTAACTTGAATCAGCATATTTTCATTAAGTTCACATCACCTTTCAAGGTGCAAAAAGGGCTTTCAGCTCCACAAAAGCAACAACTAATTAGAAATAAAATGGGAAGAAAGACACAGATTAAACTGCAAGAATAGAGCAAACCATTACCAGCAAGGCTCTCCATAGGCTGTGGAAAGCGCTTAGCTGTGCAAAGTAGAAACCAAAGTTGGGCTCTTTGACACGAGAAATTTCAAAGGGGCAAAGTGCTTTTTCATCTTAATTCTAACATTCATAGAGGTAAACACACACACACAAACATATCTAAAGAAGATTATTCCTGGTAGTACACAAGGCAGGGAGCTTATAAATTTCAGACTGTGTAGGTCAGTCACAATTCCAAACTGTTCTATCCTTTTGTTCTCATAGAATCGAACATTGTTTCCTTCTACAAATTCCAAATTTCACATTCACAATATAACTATAGGCACTAGCTGTAACCTCAAAAACTAATTAGTTCTCTATTCATTGCATTTTGAACATCGAGATTGTGACATACAAGAAGACACAAACATATGGCAAGTGCGCAAAGAGTCAGCCTGTATGTTCAGATTTCATTTTTATTTAGAAATGCAGCACAATGCCTGACACATAATAGGCATGTAATACATATTCATTGTGTAAATCTTAACGTGTCCCCAACAGAGAAAACGGTTATCTTTTAGAAATGCAAAAATAATCGTACCGATTTAAATGTTGCACATGTTCTGAACAATTTTAATATGCAGCATCTCATAAAAAGACTTTATTTAACAACTGATGCTTTATTCTTAATAAACTACACACAATACCTAAGTTTAGGGAAAATATTGCCCATCTTTATGTGGTAAAATAAAATTTTTATAATTCAACAAACATATTGCTACTTATTTTGATCTAGTTTATGTGCTATTTTCTCAATGCAAGATCTGGATAAAAGATGCAGTATCTAGTTTTTCCATGTATTTTTTTCCAGAAATGGAGACATGGATTATTTTTCAGCTTTATAACAAATGCATATGAGATCATCTTTAAGAGTCATCAAATTGAATCAATTTTCCCAGATTACTGTAAAGTAACTATTTACGTAAATAAATGTGTTCACACATGGATAGAAGGGGAAAATGTCCATAGATTGGAAAATTCTTGGACATGAGTATTTTAAAACAATTTCTAAAAGTTTTAGAAAGGTGTATATTTGTGAGGTATCTTTTTAATCACTCTTTCTAAACTACTGAGGTTGATAAAACACTCCTCTGGTAATTTGAATTATTACTATTTGTTTTCTAAAATGTATTGGTATTGCCTTGACAGGACAGAAAGGATGAATCATCTGAACTTTAGTAACAAAGTCTATTTTCCATCAATTGAATCTGTTCTTCCCATCACTTAAAATATGGTACTTATTCTGTTGCCCTTGATTTTATTATGAGATGAGCTTTTCCCTTTTTTTAATCTCCTTTTTGAGGTACTCATTTTGAGTCTCTGTCATGAAACGGAAGCATTATCTCTGCATAAATATAAAACTCTGCCATCGTTGAATTTCAATGAACTTGGTGGTTCTAATGTCATGAAACTCTGTTAAATGTTAACAGAAATTATAGATAGGATTGTAAAGAAGTTTTCAAATCAACAGCTTTTTCTGTCACCATTTGATAATAACCTAACATCCATCATCTATCACAGTGAGCCCTTGACAAAAAAATCTTGCTGTTCTTAGTCTAGTGTAATAACAAAATGCCTTTCAAATTTCAAGCATTTTAAAACATTCTAATTATATTTTTCATTTCCATTATATGGCATATATGAAAAATAATGGGTAATGAATATAATCATGCATTTGATAAGTGGGACTATTTCTAATTAAAGCAATTGTATATTTATCTAACAGTTCTCTTTAGGAAAACAAATATAAAACTTTTCATATGTTTTTCTTTTTCTAAATGTTATTAAGTGGAGATACAATAAATATCAAACAGATTAATCAAAAAGATAAAACAAAATTTTAAACATTATTTTCACTTTATCTGTCAGCACAATTACATTTCTTTAAATACAAGTATTTAATATAGATAATTACAGTAGAGTTGCTTACCTTAAGTTAGTTTTTTAAAACACTGACTCAAAAATCCTTGGAAATCAACATTCAAGTGGTAGTAGATGCCTACCTGCAGATTCTTACCGGATTTTATATCATTCGAAGCGCAGTCAGTTTTTATATAACCAGGCCCACCTCATACCTGTTTCCCTCGTGTTTTAGTCTGTCCTTGAATATTGAACCCTGGAAATGCAAAACCATGAATAGAAATTTGGAAGGAAAGAGACCCCAAAGGCTATCTTTATTTTTAACCTCATGAGTACAGCAATGAATGATTTCATGGTTACTGATCTTAATTCAGGTCAATGGTTAAACCATTTTGAAACAAGCTTTGGATCAAGAAGTGCTGCTCTCAACAAGCTTTCATGCAATCTTTGGGAGTAGAAAGTCAAGTTACAATGGTTTGTCTCCTAGAAAACTACTAGTAAAGGGCTTGGCCATCTCAATCCTAAATTGTAAGAAAGAAGTTCATAAAAATTAATTTTATGAACCATTCATAAAACAGACAAGCTGACAAGGAATATGCAAAGGACAGAAAATCGTTGTTGCAAAGACATATGTGCACTCCCACATCCACTTGAAGCGTTATCCTCAGTTGCCAAGATATGAAAACAAACTAAGTCCAGTCAAGACTTAGTGGCTACGCAACGAATGGATGAAGGAAATTTGGTGTGAATTCCATAGAATATTATTCAGCCATTAAAAGAGAAAGCTTTTTTTTGTCATTTGCAGCATAAAGAAACTTGGGGAACCTTATGAAAAGTGAAATAAACAAGACACACAAAGACAAATACCACATGATACTCTGTTTTGGCTACTTTTCTCTTGTTGGTAAGACAAAATACCTAATGCTCAAAATTAGGGAAAGGAAGGTTTATGTCTTACAGTTCTTGGAGGTTTCAGTCCATACTCAGATGGCTTCAAGGCAGGGTGGCACGGCTGGGAGCAGCTGTTCCAGCCTCAAACAGCAAGGCGCTAACCCACAAGAGACAAAGACATGCCTTCTTCCCATTTGCCGTTATACTGTATGGTGGTTCTATCCCTGGGTGTAGCACTCTTTCCATCAATCCGAGCACTAGACAACAATCACAAAAGCTAGATTCAGCCGCTCCCATGATTGCATGGGGAGGGGCGATGACATATGTCTTCTATATGGAATCTAAAGAAGTTGAACTTGTGAAAACAGCGAATGAAATGGGCATTACTAGGACAGATAAAGGAGGATGCTGGTCAAAGAATATAGACTTTTAATTATAGATTAATAATTTCTGAGGATACAGTGTATAGCATGGTGATTATACTGTAGTTAATAATAATGCACTAAATTGCCACAAAAGTAGGTCATAAATGTCATCACTGCCACCAAAACAGCAAAAGAAAGTAAGAAAGAAAGATAATTCTGTAAGATGAGGTGAAGTGATGGGCATACTAATTAGCTTAACTCTGGTAATCATTTCATAACCTTATATTAAATTGGATGCCTTGAATACACACAATATTGATTTGTAAATCATGAGACCGTAGAGGATGGCGAATAGAGTAGGTTTGCTCTAAGTTTGGTAGTTCTGTTCACTTCTGTTGCTCACATTAAATGCACCTAGCCCAATGCTGTAACAGCAACTGAATGTACCACAGTCAACAGACAGTTACTTGATAATTGAGTCTTTTCTTTCATGATAGCCTCACCAATTTCCTGAAATCAATCATAGTAAATATCTTCAAGTGGATAGACCCATGTGTTGTGTGTGTGTGTGTGTCTGTGTGTGTGTGTGTGTGTGTGTGTATGGTGTGTATATTACAAATGGGATATAGCTGTTAAGTTACACAACTTGAAACTAAAAGCACAGAATAGCACAATGTTTTGAAAGCCAAATTTCCCAAATCTGAAGGCATTAATAGAGTTATTCAAAATTTTAAAACTCCATCTCTAGTTATTAGGGATTTAGGGCTTTAATCTTATACTAATTGGAATACTTGGAAAATTAATGCAGCCAAAATAATAATTAGACTTTAAAAGACTTTAAGCTGAAAATCAAATCATAGATTGAAATTTGAATTAGAATAAAAATGTTTAAGAACCATAGAAACAAATCAATGTAATACAATTCATTTGGTAAATCATAATACAAGTATAATTTGTTTTTATTTGTTGTGTAGGCTCAAATTAACAAGTAGAGTGATATTTAAATTATATTTCACAAGTCCACCACAAAGAAGAAAGAAATTTCCTTCCTGCACTCTTAACTAAAATGGAAATTCGTCTTAACTATTTGCAGTTTGTATTCCCCTATCCACTCATTTTTCTTTAATCTAGGTAATTTCTTTACTCTCACATCTCTAATGCTGAACTTGTCTTTGTTCTAATTAACTTCAAACCAGCATCATCTAAGATTTCCTTTTGGCGATTCAGGTTTATTTACATACTCCTTGTGTATTTTTTTTTTATCACAAATTCTCTGTGGCAATGCTGAAAATCTCTTCTTCTGACTGATTCCTAAGTCCACTAGTGATCTCTCATTTCTTATTGCCTTACTTCTTTAGTTACTCCAAATAGTACAAAGCTAACATTATCAACTTTCCCTTCCTTGCTCTTTATACATGATTGATTCCTATAGATTCTGTCCCTTGAGATCCTCCCTGGTCTGTCTACCTCTGAGTCAGGCAATCTGTGTCCCTGGTTTTGCTCACAACACCCTCTTTATCAATCTTTCTGTGTCTGATCATCCCTCTGCCACTGGCCTTGGTCCTATCATTCATCTCATCCCCAGAATGATCCATAGAAAGGGTTTCTGCCTAGTACCACCAGTGATACAGCATCTTTAATTGTTCAACAGAACCCCAAGATACCATTTCAAATGCATAAATCTTTCCTATTGCTTCACTCACGGTGACTGAGTTTATGTGATGCTGAACCGTATATATAAGTTCAGTTCCCTCTGCTATGGACTGAATTGTAACACCTCAAATTCACTTTTTTAAACTTTTTTTTGTTTTGGTACCTGGAATTGAACTCAGGACCCTGAGCTTGCCACACTCAGAAATTCTTGTTGAAACTTGAAATCTCAATGTATTTATTTTTGGAGACAGCATCTTTAACAAGGTAACTGGAGTTAAATGAGGTCTTAAGTGTAAGAGCCTAATCTAATAGATTTGATGTCATTATTAGAAAAGGAGGAGACCAGAAGACCATGCATACAAAGAAAAGGTCCTGAAAAGTCACACAAGAAGGCAGCCAGTTCTGACAACATGTTGGTCTCAGACTTCAGTTCTACTGACCTGTTAAAAAAAATAAATTTCCATTGTTTAAGCCATACAATCTGCCATAATCTGTCATGGCAGCTCTATCAGACTTATTCACCCCACTTGCATTCTGGGTTTAGGAATATTCTTCTCCCTTTTTTCCGCATCTCCTTATTCCTGAATTGGGTAGATCAGTTCCTAAGGATCTCTGCAAATACCTTGTGACACCTGTTTCAGGCAACATTGAAGTAGGTGCTCCTCATAGGATCCATGCCCCCTTCTTATTGTATTTCAATGATCTAGATTTTAAATTCTACCTAAACATTATCAGGGTCAGGGAATGAATGTATCTCATATATTCTTTATGCCCAGCACCGAAAATAGACAATCAAATCAAATGTGTCAATTAGATGAATGGATAGCATCTGCTGCATAGTGGATGTTCAGTAACTACTAAATGGAAAGATACAGAAAGACAAGTTGTGCAATAAACTTTCAACAAAATTGAGGAGAACTTCAACTGATTATAATCAAAGAGGTAGGAGCAACAGTAAAACTTTGGTAAAAAGATCAGTAAAGGAAAAACAAAGTACGCTAATTTGATATCTAGACATAAAGGTAGTATAGGTTATATAAACAAGAACAAGAAACAACGGAAAGAACAGATCAGATAGCATATGTGGAATAGATTTAGCTGTAATTGTTCTACATCAAATAGTCTTGTGCATTTTTCTACAAGAGTACAAATTTCATCTCCTTGGTTTCCCTTGCCTCCACATATACCTGTAGGAAAAATGATTATAAAATAAACCTTTTAAGATTTCATGAGATATTTCATGTTTTGTCCCTCTAATGGTTCTATTAAGTCTCTTCAAAGGGACACTTTTCTACCAGAGCAAACTTGAAAGAACAGAACATTTATTCCAAAAGCAATTTCCTTCCCCAGTTATTTTCTGTATTCTCTTGACACTGTTTTTCGACAGCTTTGCTTGAATAAGAGCTTATTTAGTCCCAAGCCAGTTTCTCCTACAGCTTGAACCTACAATCAAGAATCAGACCTTTCTGTGCGACCCCCAATCCAACCAAGGAAATGATTGCAATCATACAAATACAGAATGCATTTTATTGTAAGATGAGTTCAGATATTTACAAATAAAAATTAAAGCAAATATTCATGAAGTGTGTACAGAAGTGCATTTTCCTTCCTTTTTTCCAATTCATTCAAAGAAACTGAACACATTCCCAAAGGTGATTTTTTTATGTTTACAGAAAAATGTTAGAAACAAAGAGGTGACGGTGATGCTGCTGTTGATAATGATTCCTTTCATCATCTTGTAAAGTTTGCAACAGGTTAGGGTTTCACAGCAGTACCAAGAGGGAGAAAAAAAGGAATTAATCAAAATTTCCCCATTTTATAGGCAGGAAAACAGACTCAGAGAGGTTGACTTACTTAAAATTGTAGTTTTTCAACCAAGATAAGCCTTATAAGCAACCTGATATCAGTTCCTTTGTTTTGAAAAATGAGAAATACGATATAGTTGACTTTCACAAGATCAAATACCTTTAAGAACCAAGCCTCTCCTAACCTGCTGTGCACCAGAATAGGAGACAGGGGAGCTGGATTCTTTGGATGCATTAGTTCCATTCCAGGAACACAGTCCCTCAAGAAAGGTACATTTATTACTGTAGGATTTTTTTCAAGAGTCGAAAGCAATCAAATATCACTTTTATCTGCAAGAGGAGCCATTCTGGGAAGTTTGAACAACAATTTACGGAAAGAATCTGTAGAAGATTGAGATCCCCAGTGGCCTTTTGAGGTCTATTTGGTGTCCCACCTACCTGCTTGTCTGAAGGTGGTTTCTGCTTCTTCTCAGTCTTTGGAGACAGCCCTCTGGGAGGGGAAGTCACCTATAACAAGCGCATTTTTCAGTTTCTCTAGCTTTACATCCTTATTCTCACTGCCTCATTACCTCTACTGCTGGAGATCCCAAAAATCCTTGTAGAAAAGAATTTTCTGAATTCTCCTCACAAAGTGGCCCTAGACGCATGGTGTCATGAGGCATTTAAATAGAACTAAATTGAGCAAACCTCCACTGAGTACTAATCTGTATTCATACAAATATTTCAGACTATGCCAATAGTAGTCTGACAGAAACAGTGTAATTTGTTAAATTGTATGTATTGTTTTCCAAACAGGGAGCTATAACAGTTTCTGATTAGCCCAACTTACAAATCTATTCTTTTGCAGCCTCTTAGCTTGCTTTGTTTTTCCACCCAGACCCTGAGCACAGCTTCCAAAGACACTTTGAATCAGGCCAGAGAAGCAAAAGCAACCACTGTAGAGGTTGCCTGATCCCTCCCTAGATACTCAGGCCTCTTTGTGAGGTTCCAGAGTCATTTCCCTTTCTAACCAACCAGTTTCACCTCCAAGTTGCCTGGCTGATAGATAAGGAATCAGAGTCTTTTCTGAATTCATGCTTTCTCTGTCAGTCAGCAGCTTCCCTTGCTCCATTGTTGTGGAGACTGGGAAGGAAATGGATTTTGGATACTTCAGTGACACTCCTCCCATCAGGAAAGGACGGAACAGGTGTTTTCTCCCACAAGATTCCCATCCTGTAAATGGTTCTCCGCAGTTAGCCTGGACCACAGAGAACTTCCTTCCTCCCAGTACTCACTCCCTCCTTCAGGGCCGCTCACCTTTGCTCCGCTCTTTCAAACAGTGCTGCCAGCGCTTGCTCCTAAATGGGTTTCTACCTTGCAGTCCCCAGGTGTCTCGGCTAAAATTCCTGGGGCAGAGAGCATTTATAGTTCAGCACATGTTTTCCTTGTCAATGGGAAATTTTTTTCTTCAACTCCTAACGGACTTTCTTCAGTAATATGCTTCCTGATATCCCTTGATGTGTGGGAGACTGACGTTGCCAGAATATTTCTTTTTTATGGCTTTTGTTGCTTTGACAGCTTTGATTTTATGGCAGCTTTACTCATGTGTGTCCTATTCCTTCACCTCTGGCATTTTGCAAATATTCCATTTCTCTATCACTGCTACCATAAATGCCTTAAAAAAAAATAAACCGTGATTCATCAAGCTGTTTCCCCCATGTCCTTCTTCCGCATCCGCAGGGAAAACCCCAGAGGGACAGGCATCCAGCAAACAAGGGGATGCTGAATGCTCGTGAGTGAGAAAATCTATTAATTAAAAAGAGGAGGAGGAACAGAAGAGGAAGGAAGACAAATTATGTGTAGAAGTTAATGCAGCCCCCAAACACCACCAGCAGTAACTTACATACTGACACTTTAAATAGACTTTATGAGTCTGCTTACTCACGACTATTCATGAAAAAATATGCTATCAAGTATAACAACACGAAGTGCATGTGTTATCTTAAAGATAGAGCAAGTCAATAAATCATACCTGAGCTTTAACGGTATTATATTTCCCTTTTTCTTGTATAATCACAAAATAATGGAGGTGGAAGTGAAAAAGAGCCGGACCTGGGAAAGACCACATAGGTTATCCATTCAATCTCGCTCTGACAGAGGATCCGTCTCAAGCAATACATCTTAGCTTTTGTCATCTGGAAATTAGTGTATGCGCAGTGTCACAGCTTTCAAAGGCTTTCTTAGCAGTCAATTTCTGAAGAGCACAGTTCTACTTGCTTCTCCTCAAGAGGTCAAGTAAAATTTGACTTTGCTAATTTGCTCACCTTCCTTCTCATTTTAATTCCCTGGACAATATAAACAATTTTTTTTTTCTGTTGTGGATACTTACACTGTTTTACTCTAAATTGGATGGTTCCATTTCCTGAATAAATCCTGACTGGCTGATTCTCTCACTTGCCTGAGAGGCTGCTCCCAGGAAATGCAAACAACTCTCTCCCGAGGAAAAAGGTTTGTGCACAGCTGTGCTGTGACCCTAAGGGGATGATATTAGCACTGTGCCCTGAAGATCTCTGCAAAAGAAAATGGCTCTTTCCAGCACTCTCCAAACAAAGAAGAGATGTGCCCACATACCCATGAGCCCTCGCAGTCCTCTCTACCAGCGTCCACCCCTGCTTATTGTCCACCTATGTTCCTGGTTAATTTGTCCCACTTTCCACTTAAATCTCAGTAAGCTCTAAGCCCTGTTCATGTGCAAGATGATCTGATCCATTTCTAGGATCATTCTTTTCTTGAAAATACTGGCATTGTTTTTAAATTTCACTAAAGCGCTATATTTACTCCCTTCCGCAGATCATTAGAGATTTTTTTATACTGCCAGTGATGTAAATACAACCTTTCACTACCTCTCCAAATTGAGTGGTCATTGCCATTTTGAAGCATCGTGATACTTTGCTTACAGAAGTTAGTGAGTCTTCAAGACAAATGTTTAACAGAAATCATTCTTGCTATCAGAATGGTATGAATGTATAAAAAAGTGTTAATAATTTGTGGAAATTGATCCAAAACAATAGATAATGTATTCACTTTTTAACTTCAGGTCTGGTATAAAGCAGATGTTTGATAAATGCAGAATTCAATATTATTTTAGGATAGCACACCATTTTTCAGACCAAATAGTTTTAAGTGCGTTAATCTTGCTACACAAAAGATTAAGGCTTAAAAGTACAAACATGAGATCAATAACTAGAGAATATCTGTGTAGACTCCAGAGTTATGTTGTGAATTTTACATGAATTGATACTAAACCTCACAAGGTCCATGCAAATCAAAGTGACAGACTCAAGTACAGAGAACTAACTTGCCTAAGACCATGGTTTTCCAGGGAAACAGAACAATAGAATATATATATATACATATATATATATATATATTACATTATAAAAATAATTATTATGTTAATCATATTACCAAAGTAAATTTTGAATGCCAATTATTTACTTATGCATGAGATATTTATTATGGGAATTGGCACACATCATCATGAAGGTCAAGAACTCTCACTGTCTGCTACCTACAAGCTGGAGAATCAAGAGAGCTACTAGCATAATTCAGTATTAACCTAAAGGCCTGGGAATCAGAAGCTCCAACTTTAGAGGACAGGCACAGATGGATGTCTTAGCCCAAGAAGAAAGAGAGCAAATTTGCCTTTTCACTGCCTTTTTATTTCATTTGGATCCTCAACAAATTAGGTGAAGTCAACTCAGATTGATGAAAATGGATCTTTTTACTCAGTCTACTGATTTAAATCCTAATATCTCAACCCAGTAAGAATGGCTATCATCAAGAATACAAAAGACACTAAATGCTAGCAAGGATAAGGGAGGAAAAAAAGGAAACTTTCTACACTACCAGTGGGAACGTAAATTAATACCGCCACTATGGAAATCAATATGGAGATTCTTGGAAAAAAAAAACTAAAAATAGAACCATGATTTGATCTGACTATACCACTCTTTGACTTATATCTGGAGGAATTAAAGTCAGTATATCATGAAGATTCCTGTACCCCCATGTTTATTTGGAACAATATGAAATAGCCTGGGTATGGACTCATCTTCCTTGCTAATCAACAGATCAGTGGATGAAGAAAATGTGGTACATATGCACAATGAAGTATTATTATTCAGTTGTAGAAAAGGGTATGAATTAGTCATTTCAGAAAAGTGGGCGGATGTGGAGATCATATTGAGTGAAATGAGTCAGACTCAGAGAGGAAAAACATTGCATATTCTGCCTAAAAAGTGACAGGAAAAATAGAAGAATGACTGTTATTATACAATTGGAAGAGAAACAGGAGGGAAAATGAATTTAGGGACAGGTAATAAGGAATATGAATGTGATCAAAATATATTATATACACTGAAACTCCAAAAACCAAGGGAAGAGGGCGAAATATAAAGCATGCTATGGGCATGAGCCTGCCAAACTGAAACCCATCCATCTGTATAACCAACGCTTGCTAATAAACGAGTGGGAAATTAAGAAAAAAATCTCAGTCTCTTCCTGAAACACCTCCATAACAAACCCAGAAATAACGTTTTGCCAGCAGTCTGGCAAACCTTAGCATAATCAAGTGACACAAAAGTAACCATTGCAGGGACTGAAACAGAATTGAAGCACACGCATCTTATGTGCATGTTGGGAAGAATAAGGACTAAAATAAAGAAATAAACAAAGTCAGTAGTCCCAAAGGGAACTTTGTCAGTGGTCTTTGTGTGCACAATGGTACAGAAACATGGAGTGGGCGTAGGATAATCTGAGGTCATGCCAAAGGGAAGCCAGGTACATGAGTCACCTTTCTCATGAATGATACACAACATTCACGGCTTGAAGGAGAAGAAGTTTGATTTGGCTTATTATTTCAAAGGATTCAGTTAGTGGTCAGCTGCTTCTAATGCAGATATCATGGTGGAAGGGAAAAGTGGAACAAAGCTGGTTAGCTCACGGAGGCCAGGAAGCAAAGCAGAGGACTGTCTGAGCAGAATAGGCAAGGGACCAGAGCCAAACCCCCAGGCCTTGCTTCTATGACCTACCCAGACACACTGAGAAACTTAGAAGTATGTTCCCCAATCTCAGGGACAACATCCATCAAGCTGTAACTCCATCCTCATCACCACATATATAAAGGAGAGCTACGGTGGTCATAATGGGACAAGTCAGTTAGGCCTGGTAATAAAGTGAAGTCAGTTGAAGCCTGGTAATAAGGCTCTTGATTTTTTTTTAATTTTTGCTTGTCAAAAAGAGTATGAGATTTATTCAATCATAAAATAGTCATTGAGTAGCTTATGTTAAAAGAGCACTGGCATTTCTGTTCTGAGACATCAAGAACAGATTTTAAGAGAATACAGTGAGATAATGAAACTTATATGGGGATACCGCGCTAGTCCAGGTAGAGTACGATTAAGTACTGAACTAAGGCAGGCCCTGTGAGAGCAGAAGAAATGAATAAAACTGACACATTTATTTGTTGAGGGGAGCTGAGTGAAAAAAGGAGACTAACTCACTTTTCAGTGATATTACGGTGACATCTTCCACAGAGGTCAAATTGTAGAGCTCGGTAACCGTAATAGACTCTAACATGTGTATGGGAAAAAGTCATTGACTGTAACAGGAGGGACGGCCAAGAAAAATCATCTGAAGTTTTTCACTTCAATTTAGTAAATATTGAGCTTGAGAAATACATCCAATCTAGCAGAAGAGGTGAGGGCAAGATCTTGGGGTTGGATGAGATTTTTCAGGAAAAACATAAAATGTGTTCCTAGGTGCATTTGCTCAATACATACACTTGTGTCTTACCTTAGGGATTGTAATGTAATAGGTCTGATATGAAAATGTTGCTAATTAAAGCAAACCAGCACATAAGCACAAGTTCTCAGGGATAGCGAAACAGTTCTGTAGGGTCGCTGGTGGATGGACAGTGCTCCAGCGTCAAAGTCAGAGATGAAGAGCCCGTGGGACGTGAGCTGAGCTGGCACACGAGCCAGGCCACTTCAGCAGCCAAGCATCGGGTATTTTAGTTTAATTGCAGTGTTGGCACTTTGTGATAAATAAGTGCGTTTTGGGTTGCAGTGTGGGCACTCAGTCTCTAAAATATTTGCCATCACTGTTCAAGGCTACAATGTCTTTTATGCTATAGGTTGCAATCCAATGGCTGGTCGTGAAATCAATTTAGTAAGTCGTAACCTCATCTTTAGTGAAACTAAACAATATAGAAAATATGATGACCAGAGATGCACATGGAGGAGTACATATTATTTTCTGGTACTTGCATATGCCTTTTTTAATATCTACATATCCGTATGACTACATTAGTGCCGTATGCATACATACCAGTTTATAGCATAAAATTAAATTCTTGCTTACAGTCAAAAGGTTTTGAAGCCACTGTTATACATGACAAAAGAAATTAAGACAAAAATGTTAGAATGTATTTCTAATGTCAAATTGGTCAAACCCTGTGAAGAAAAACTAAGCTAGACGTTAAAAAACATAATTCTATTTCTAGCTCCATGACCTATGGTATCTATGCAACTCAAGATCTGTAAATGGCTTTATTTCTAAACAAGGAATAATAGCACTTACAAACCACCTTATCAATAGCAGTTCAATAAGATCACTTGTGACAAGTGCTTTGGAATCTAAAAGGAGACTAAAAAAAAATCTCGTAAGTTGTTTTTAACTTACAGAGAAATATATAAAGATTACTTGAAAAAGCTCTTGGATAATTCACAAATTTCACTGCAGAGTTTCCTGTGGACTAACATTTTTTTAAAATATGTTTTATGCTTTATAATGAAGCTTCATATACATAATAATTTGGGCTTCCAAGGTAAATCTCTGACGTTGGCAGGACAGGTTGCTTTATGGCATCTACATTAGAAAAACCAGTCTCAAAAATAATGAATGATTTATTCATTACAACTATGACCCATTTGCCCTCAAATATTAGCAGATATTGCAGGTAAAACCATAATCATTTTATTTTATAAATAATCATTTTATTTTTATTTGATAAGCATGGTAATTGATTCCTATCAAGCTAATGATTTTCTGACATTTTTCTTCCAATCACCACCAGTCAATGTTATAAACACATATTCAAAAAACCTTATTTTTCCAAAACAAAGCTTTCTTTTGAATGCTGTTGTTGAACTCTTGCAAAAAAGACTAATGATTGCCTCACCTGACTTTACCTTTATTTCTTGCCAAATAAACTCCTATTTTATCCACACTTTCCTACCTTAATCAGTATAATTCTGTTCTCAGCTCAGGAATAGATCCCAAATAATTTCTATCAAGTTATCCAGTTATACTTGTCAATGATTATTTTACAAATGGATATATGATCTGTTTTGGTAAGTAAAATCTGAAAAAGGGGATGTCAACTTTTCTTTCATAATTCTTTATTTTTTCCTGACCATCCTTAGATCTGTTCATTTTTCTGCACAAAAAGGGCACAGAACTGTTTATACACTCTTCAAAATTGCTTGTGCTGTTTATGCATATTTTTCTTTGAGTCGTCAATTCTGTTCATTCAGATAAGGAAATGATTTGATCTCCAATTTGATCTCACTTCATACATACTTAATTCATAGTCATAGTCTACATAAAAAAAGTATATATAGGTATATATATAGTTTACATACACCACTTGGGGGAGGCTGGAAATTAATAAAAGTACTAGGTGCTTTTTCAGAGAGGAAGGTGTAAGTCTGGCAGCTGGATTTTAGTTCTGTACCATTTAATCCACACCTCTATAAAGTGACTTGTTTTGTTTTCTTCAATACTCAATAAAATAAGCATATGAAAGATATAGAAAAATCTTCGGGTGAGCCAGGTATAGTGGCTGATGCCTGTAAATCCAGCACTTGGGAGACTGAGCAGGAGGATCCTTGCAAGTTTGAGACCAGGCTAGGCTACAAAGTGAGCTCAAGGCCAGCCTGAACTACATAGCGAGACCCTGTCTCAAAAAGACAAAAAAAAAAAAAAAATCTTACAGTGATATAGTACCATGAAGTTACACTGCTTCCCTGGAAATCTAAGGCTAACCAAGGCTAACCCACCTATAGGAACTCTAAAAGCCCTACTCCATGTTCTGCTCCTTTTACTCTTAAGTTCTAGTTATAAAGAGTATAATTTTCTCTCTAACTAAAATTTTCATCCACTGTACTTCTAACCATAGCATACCTGGGACTACAGTGTTCTCCCGTTTCTCCTTTGCTTGTTGCCTGGCATATCTCCTCACTCTCCATACCTGTCTCAAGAGAAGGATCTCCTACACCAACTACTGCAACCCCTCCTTTGCTCTCATAAAACCACAGGGACTCTTTCCACAAATATTTACTCAATACTTACGAATATTTATTCAATGCCTATAAGCAGTGAGGATACTGCAGAGATCAAAACAGTGTTCTCACTCTCATGGAGATAATAATCTAGTGGAAATAGATAATAAACAAATAAGCGCATAATATATGGCAGAGGTAAAAAGGCACTGTAGAAAACGTAACCAGGTGAAACCCAAGTATAGAGGCGGAAGAAGATCCTCCATGAGAATGTAATGCTGGAGACAGCTCAGAACCAAGTGAGGGAAGCTGGTGGCTGCGAAAAGAAGAGCGTGCAAAGGAGGAAGAGCAATGCAGCCCTGGAGGTGAGCTCGTACTTGGAATGTTTGAAGGGCAGCAAGAGGACAGAGTGTGGAGGGGAGAGCAGGAGGCAGTGAGGTCAGAACAGTAGCCTGGTGCCAACTCAAACTCCTCTGGGTGCTGGCAAGGGTTTCAGGGTTTTATTTTAGTGCAATGAAAGTATTGGGAAATTTTGAGGAAGGAGTGACTTGACCTTGTTTCAAGTTAAAACCTCACTCCAGCTGCTTTGGGTAGCTTTGTAAGTCAGGACTCAGGGAAACCATCCCCAAGGCCACTGCAGTAGCCTGGGTTTAAACCAAAGGTAGCTGCTCACCCTGGGGTGATTGCAGGCACAGGAAAGAGAAAGCAAGGGACACTGGCAAGTGTGAAGTGTGCGAGAGAACGAGTGGAGAAATGGTCAATACAGTGTGCAGGACAGTAAGGCCCAAGGGTAATCATAGGATCAGCACACATGTTAGTGTGTTTCAGACTGCTCTAATTTAGCTTAAGTTGAAAAGGATGATGTTGGTTTACAAATGGCCACTTGCCATGACTTTCAGCAAATGGTACAAGAGTTGGATTGAAAGAGTTGGGTTGCCTTTTCAGACCAGGGATAGTTCAACTACTGTGGGCAGAGATACAGATGCAAGCAGTGCAGGAAAGACAGTGGCTGAACATCCTATAGATGGTGAGAGTTGAGGAAAAAGGTATGAGTGCTAAAAAAAGGCACAGCACTAAAGAACCTTTTGATATTCTTGGTTGTGAGCATAAAATGTGATGATTCAGCATGTCACTGTGTTTTAGATTGGTCTCACTTTGCTTCCTGTATTCAAGGTGAAATAGGAAGGAGTTGGATTTAACAAGCATAGGGACTTCCCAGAGGAAT
Organism: Cavia porcellus; assembly: GCF_034190915.1. Taxonomy (NCBI): domain Eukaryota; kingdom Metazoa; phylum Chordata; class Mammalia; order Rodentia; family Caviidae; genus Cavia; species Cavia porcellus. The sequence goes on from NW_026947484.1 coordinate 149,683,238, forward strand.
CTGGTGGAGAAAGACTGTCAGAGTAACTAAGAGTAAATGCAAATAATGCCTTACGATCATGGATCATAGAACAAGCCAAGCAGGGAGGCAAGAGAGGCCACGAATGGTAGTGACAGACAGTAAACAAGCTAGGACAAATGTTCCAAAGAATTATTTAAGTAAAGGAGCTTGAAAGAGTGATATAGAAGAAAGAACAGCCATTAAAGGTGGGTATGCCTAAAATTGAAGTAGGGGGGTGTGATAAGGGAGAAATCAAAGCCAGTTAAAAAGATCTGCTGCCAGATAAGCTCCCTGAGAAGATGAAAGAATCACTGAAATCTGTTCACTTGGGATAACACCAAACTACAGTGAAAGATCACAAACAGCGCAGGGTCCCACTGCTGCTGGAACAGACGCCTCAGATTTTCCTGCCTTTTAGGATCTCAAGTGGCAACTATTGGAAGCCCAACAAGTCTAAGTAGCTCTCTATCACTTTTGCCGGTAAACGTGTTTTGCTTTATGCCTCCTACTTCCTTCCACGCATTTCACAATTATAAAATTGCTTGCGCATGTCTGATAGAAGAAGCCTAAATCATGGTCTTGGATTGTAGTTGTCATAAAGTTTGACAACTAAGTTTCTGGAATCTACCTTGAAGACAAGTTCTCATATAGGAGAATATTGATTGAGGTCTTAAATACTCATTGTCCTAAGTATCATTCATACAGCAGCGAATCGGAGATAAAAATTCATGCATAAAAAACACAAAAGTTTCATTTCTATTTAATAGTTATGCATAAGTGATTACAAATTAAAGCGTGTTGATTATAGGACCAATACTGTAATAAGAAAATAAAATTATCTATGACTTTGGGGCAATTCTTATCTAATACACACATTCTTTCAGTTTTTCCAAGTACAATAAGCATAAGCATTTTATGATAAAATAGGATGTTACCTAAACATGTTTGTCTACCTTGATTTTACACAAATGAGATTATGGATGATTATGATCATTTCAAGTATTTACTTACTTTTCTGTAATACAAAATTAACATATAAAGCCCATCATGATGATCTTTTAAAGTTTCCAATTTTAACCATTATGAACAATGCTACAGTGAACATCTTTGTACATGTATATATTTATACATTTATCTAGTTACTTCTTTAGAATTATTTCACAAATGTACAATTGCCAGATCAAAAAGTAACCACTTTTATTTTATTTTATTTTATTTTATTTTATTTTATTTTATTTTAGGGGGTACCAGGAATTGAACTCAGGACCTTGCACTTGCCAGGCAGGTACTTATACCCCTGAGATATATCCCCAGCCCGGAGTAACCACATTTAAGACTGTTGCTATACATATCAAACTCCCTTCCAGAAAAATATTCAGCCAGTTTCACTCTCAGCCTCAGTGTATATGAGGGAGAGTCCATTTCCTACACTGCAGCAGACTCTGCTTTTTTAAAACTTTTAATCGACTTCTGATGAGTCTGCCAGGAGCTCTTCACATTAGGCAGAATGGTAGTTGGGTGACTATAACTAGATGATAAGTCAATAGATTTTTTAATATGACCGTTTATCCAAAAGAGTAACTCTGTGCCCAGTGGAATCCTGACTTGTTTCATGCTGATAGAAATGCTTGAGAGATTTCTGAAGAAACAAAGCAAAAAAGAAAAGCAAATAAATTTGTCTTTTCATTATTAATGAGACATCTTTTCTTTTTTTAATGCAGCAGACGATGGCATACTTATTTTTTGGGTTTTTTAAAATTAAGTTTATTGGTACATTTTAGATATACATAATGACCATATTCATCATAGGGAGTTTGCACCTGTACATGGTATATTTTGATTCCTGATTTTCCCAGTTCCCTCCTCTTCCATCAACTCCTCTTCCTCTCTTATTTACAAAGCCTTGTTTCCATGTTATCTCTTTTTTATCTTTTTTCCTTTTCTTTTCCTTTCCATCTTTACTTTTTAAAAATGTCAATTTCATAAAAATATGTTTACACAAGAGTGGTGCTGACATAGAAATCATCTCTCTTTCTCTCTGAGTATCTGAACTACACACATGGATTATGCAAAAGTAAGAGGGAATATATTCAAGGTAACATAATATGCATAATTAAATAAGAAACACTGAACAATTCAGAATGTTTGTCCCATTTCTTGGAATATCTACATCCTTTCCAGGCATAATTTCTAAAATTCCAATGAAGAAATGATGCTTAAATAAACAGGATTTTGCTACTTTGTTCTACTTTCCTCCCTGTTTTAGTTAATGATAATTAGTGTACATTAAGTATCAGAAATATTAGTAAAATACTAGTTTACTTGATCTATAATCTTCTCACTTTACCCCCATTTTTTGATATTATATATGGGCCAAGTTTATAGCTAATATATGGATTTTGGGCTTGAAGAAGTTCAAGTATAAATATGCAGTTCCTATCAAATTGCTTATTATGCAATTTGATATGATCAATTACCAGTTAACATAAGGAATAAGAATAAATTCCATTGACACAACTCCACGGGGTTTTTGCCTCTAATTAAAAATTACTTTTGGGGGGCTGGGGATTTAGCTCAGCGGCATAAGCGTCTGCCTTGCAAACAGGCAGTCATGAGTTTGATCCCTGGTACCGATAAAAAGGAAAAAAAAAATTAAATTTAGAAATCTCTGTTATATAAGATCCCAAAGAAATGAGGAGAGCTAAACTAATCCTGCATGAACTAATAAAATTACCCAGAATACAACCTTTTATTGCTGGAAGGAAAGCGGTTCATAACCAGAACAGAGAGTAAACAGTTCCTATCTTCAGCTACAAGTGCCACTTCTGCATCTCCATGGCTCTGCCCCACAGGTGGCAGATCTAGGCTGTATCCAGGTTCCTAGGGGAAATGCCCTCCTTTCCTCCTGACCATACCTTACTGCCAGGCTTGAACTTGTGCTCATCAAGTCAACCTGCCTGGAAAGTTGCTGCCTGTGGCTTTGGCTTTGAACTCAGTTTTTTCTGTCCATTTCCTAAGGAACCACACCTCCTCCAGGTCCCTTGCTGTCAGCACAGGCAGATCATACATTCTTTTCAGAAAATACCTTCTTTTCCTCCACACCTCCTCGGAATTCAGACCGAGTGTCTTCTGGATGAAAGCTGTGCTAACTGTAAATCTTCTACCAGGATTCTTCAACAAATCTGAAGAATAACTCCTGTTAATTCTTGACTCACAGAGGTGGAAACTGAGTCATGGCATATTAAGTGAACTATGATACAATGGACAATGGCTTGGCAAAATTCATCTAGAAACTTAATCTCCAGAGAAATAGTATTAAGGAGTGGTGCATTTAAGAGGTGAACAGGTTATGAAGACTCGCTTTCCGGGTGGGATTGGTGTCTTTTTATAAAGAGGTTTGAAGAAGCAAGCACCTCCCTGTTAGCCTTCTGTCCAGTGAGGCCACAGGAAACCTGCACCTAACCTAATCTGTTAGGACTTTAATCTTAGACTTCCTAGCTAACAGAAATGTAAGCAACGTATTTCTCTTACTTACAAAACTCCAGACAAAGATATTTTGCTGTAGCAAATATTTGAGCAGAATCAAACCGTAAAGTCACTTGCCTAGGTTTTACCAAAAGGAGACAAGATTTGAACCAGGTGCCCTCAGTCCAAACCAATGCTTTTCCATTTTGTATCATTGAAATCAGATCACACAGAGCAGACATAAAAAAAAAAAAAAAAAAAAAAAAACCTTCAGAAACAAAACTGTTCCTCTCTATGACCAGAATTAGCAAGCTTCCGTGGAACAAAAAATCCCTGTGTCTTGCGTTTGAGACACTGCCACTCACTCAACAGTTCCAGGTTAAAGACAGACACAGGAATCAGGCAGGCAGCCACTGCCTTGGGCCTAAGTTATGAAGTCAGAGAGGAAGCACAACCTAAAAATAGAGGAAGATCTAGTCAACACTTAATAATAGATGAAACAGTTAATTGACCTATGCAAAACTTGAAATGCACAGAGAAATTATAAAAGTATAAAAACTATCTCACTATGTGTCTTATACCTCTCATGGCTCCCTCAGTAAGATGTGCCATCCCAACACAAGATGCATGCAAAATATTCCAATTAGTAAGGGACCTTAGGCATCTCAACATGTAGAATAACATTCAAAAGGATTGTGATTATATAACATTCCATATCTGCCTCCCAAATAAAAAATTGAAAGGAAAAATTCTGCTTTTTAACTCCTTGCTTAATTGCTTTCACAGACTAATCAGGAAAAAGAATGATGCTATCTCTTTCTCTAAACTTTTGAGCTGCTCCTTATTAGTGTTTATTTCACAGAAAGAATAAAATAAGGTGATAATGGCAGAAAGCATCCCATTTCCAATATTCCCTGACTTGATATATCTCTTTAACACTTAGTCACAAAGCATGTATGATTCTGCTTAATAAATCATGGAATTACTATTCCTCATTGTTAAAGACTTTCTTAGCAAAACATCCCCGTATTTGAGTTTCACAATATTTTGCTTACATGTATGACAGCATATGTGCTAACTGGTTACAGTTAGAATTTTATTTTGCCCAAAGAAAGGTATTATGGCCTCTATATCAAAACATACAAGGAATTTTGGAGTTGACAAAGCTAGTTTACTGCAAGAGAGAAGCCAAATTCTGAAAGTCCTTACACCATATAAAATATTATGGGAAATCCTATTAGGATCTAAGTAGACGTGTGCTGTGTTATGAATACTAATACTATTAGTTTTCGAGTTTGCATACAAATAGTATAATCACTCACATTAATGCACAGGCTACATAGGAAGCAATTGTGACAGTGTTTATCATATTGTTCCTTGTCTGTAAACAAACAATTTGTATCTTTCCTCTCTGTACAGCATTGTCTTAAATGCCATTCAGTACTAGCCAGAAAATCTGAATCATAACAGTTTTAGAATTAGAATTAGCATTTAGATAGTTGCTAAGCATTTTAAGGTGTGAAGGAAATAGTCTTTACCCTTTGGATGAAAGGAGAAGAGGGTATTTTTCCCAATGCCCATGTTTACTGTTATGAAAAATGTGTTAACAATTGTCTCCTTCTTAATTAGTATATGTCTGATTTATAATAGTGACGTTCACCATGGAGAATTGGTACATAGACATTTCACATCTTGATCATATTTACTTCCTCTTGCTTATCTTACTTAGTCTAGAATATACTTCGTATTTAACTCCTTTTCTCTAATGTCAGAGGATTGGTCAGTGTGCTTACCTGAATTTCTCTGAATGAGTAATCTTTTCAACAAGTTGAATCAATGGAAAGTCTACACTTCTAGCATTATAGAAGTTTTTGTATAACCTGAAAGGATGTTGATGCTTGGTGAAACTATGTATAATGAACTAAGGCAACAGAGAGGACAAATATAGTTATTCTATATTCTTATAACAGATATGTTAGTGTCCTAGTCTTACAAGCATCCTAATAAAGAAGTCTTCCAAGAAAAAAAAAATAGAACAATAAGTCATGAATGTGATCAATGATTGTTTATTAACTTATTTTACTTGAAAAGAGGGCATTATATCAAGAATTGCTTTTTTATCATTGCCATTTGTTAGACATTTCATTTGATAAAGACAATGTCTTTTGTGTTCTGGGTCTGCAATTCTTTATATCACTGTAGCTACGCAAGTCAAATTAGTTGCTTAATTGTTATTGGAAGAGATGGATGTGTTTTAAATGGTCTAAAAATATATCATGGCATATATAAATTTTTCTTCTTCCTGGATTCCACATTTGTTTTTGTAATTGAACACTGCCAGAGATTGATCACAAAGTCAAGAAGATTTTATAATCGTCCATGATCTATTCGCAGCATAGCTTTAATCTATAATAATCAATATGAATGTTGTTTTCCATTCCTTTTGTGTTATTTTAAAGAAATGAAACATAAAGCATGTGTCTTTTTTTAATCAGGATAGCTCTCATCTTTCCTTTCAGAGAAAGTTTCCTTTTCTGTCTGAATTTGCTGCACATAGCCGTACTAGAAAACTTATTCCTTCCCACTTTCTATGATAATTTAATCCCAAAGGACTCTCCTTAGCTTCTTCAATTAACCTCTCCATATTGGCTCTCATGCTCCCGCCTTCCAGAAGGCTCAGGTTATTCCTATTTTAAATAAACTTCTGCCAATTGTGCCCAGTTAATTTAGCAGTAAACTCTTTCTAGCAGATCTAAATGGCATTTTTCTGACTTATCTTGACCTACTCCTTTATTGAGATTTTTCAATGTTGATTTCTGTGGTGATGAACAATCTTAAATTCTTTTCCAACTGTTTTTTCTTGATTGACTTCTTTTAATCTGTTAAGAATCTCAATTGTGCTTCTTGGGACTCTGTCTTGGGTTCTTCATTCATCAATCTTCTGAGTCTTTCTATGACACAAATCTCTGCTTTCATTGCCTCTCCTATACAAATGATTCCTCACAGGAGACAGGACTCTAACCTTGTGGACTGCTCATGCAATGGACCCACAATAGATCCATTCTAAGGTCTCCCACCACTGACTCATCCCATCCATGAGGACTGAGGATCCTTTCTCCATTCTCTTGTGTTCTGGCTCATAGATATAAAGAGGAAGAATAAAGGATTGTGCCAGAATTTGGTGTTTCTTTTGTCTTCGTTTTTGTTTTTATACCCAACTCAGAGGTTGCACCTATTACTTGGGGCCGATATAGCATTGGCCATGACTCAGTGGACTGGTTACACTTTCCCAGAAGAGAGACTTGCACATAGGATAAAACGATGCCCAGGAGAAAATGAAAATGTGCCTCAGGGAATGTCTGGCTGTCTCTGCCCAGATTCACAGCTCCTGTCACCAGTGCTCCACACTGTCAAGACGTGACTTTTCCATGTTGTCCGCTAGCCACACATCTTCAGAATTAACTTAATCATAGGTGCATATGTTTCATCATCAAAGGGATTAAATGAAGAGTTTAAAACCATCCAAAGAGTTAGTATCAGATTCTAAGCCAGAAATTAAGTCTCCGAATCTCCACTTCCATCCTCCACCCAGACCAGCACCTGAGCACAGGTTTCCTGCACTCCCAGCCTCTCTCCTCCTCTCACAATGCTTTCCCACACTTCTTCCCTCCTTCTCCTCACTCTTCTGTCTAGTTCTGTAGTCTCTTCCTACTGTTATCTTTATTTCTCCCTCTTTTTCAAAATGACTTGTATCTGCACAAATCTTTATTCATCCTACTCTGGCATCAAGCTAACAACTCACAGTAGCATTAAAGTCTTTCTTCTGTTTCATCCCTGAATACAGTTTCTACCCTTTCACTTTTAGATTTTATAATATTTTTGTTTTTCTTATCATTTATCACTCCTGGATATTGTGCTACAACTTTATTCATACAATGTTTTTCTATCTGGATGCCTAATTTTCACTTTCAATTTCATTACACGCTCCACTGTCACATAGACTGAAAACATCATTGTCTCACCCAGGTGTAGTAGTGCATGCCTGTAATTCCAGCACTTGGGACAGGAGGATTGCCAAGAGTTCCAGGCCAGCCTGGGCTACATAGTGAGTTCAAGACCAGCCTGAACTACACAGTGAGACTCTTGTCTCAAAAAAAAACAAAAACAACCAACAACAATAATAACAAGAAAAAAAAAAGAAAGAAAACATCATTGTGTCAAACTAAAGCGCAAATTTATTGTTTAAAATGTGTAATTTCTAAGTAAAATAGTATTTAACCATAAAGAAGAAAAAAAAAATAATGTCATTTATAGGAAAATGGATGGAACTGGAGATTGACTGCCACATTAAGTGAAATAAGCTAGACTCTAGAAGTCAAATATTACATGATTTCTATATATGAGTAATCTGGGGGGGACTTGAAAGTAGAATGCAAGCTGTTAGAAAAAAGAAAGGAAATAAATCAGTAGGGAAGAGGAAGGAGGGTGCTGGGCAAAGATGAAACACAGGAGAGTTTGGAGGACATTTTAAAACTATACCATAACAGTGATAAAGGACAAAGGAAAGTGGCGAGCAGGAAAAATGGGAGATTTTAGAATACTAAATTGGGTAGCCAAGGCACTGGGTGACATTTAGGCAAAAAAGAAGGAAGTTAGATAATAAATTAATGTTTGTTATCCTAGAAAAAAACATTCCAGATAGAAGGAACTAAGTACAAAGCTTTAGGGTAAAAGTGGTCGCAGTGTTAAGGCTTAGTGAGAGCAAGAACCATACTGGATAAACCTGGGGGAACAGGCAGGGTACACCAAAGTACTGTTGGAAGGTTTAGGGTCCAGTATTATTAGCATGCTCACTGTCGTTTATACAGGTTCACACCGGCTATTGCACTGCCAATAGTTTGAAATGAGGCAGGAAACCATTTATGAGACCAGTGCAATATATCAGGTAAAAAAAAAAAGTCGAAGTCTTTGACTAGGAGAGTGGTGGGATGGAAATAAATGGTCAAATTGGAGATACACTTTGAAAGTAAAACCAATATGTTTTGATGTCAGATGAGATGTGAAGTGTGAGAAAAAGAAATGGGTCAAGGTTTTATTTTTTTGTTGTTGTTGTTTTTTGGGGTTTTTGTTTTTTGCCACTTTAGCCTAAACATCTAGAAAAACAGAATTACAGAGATGAGAGTTATTACAGGAAGGGTAGGTTGAAGAGGGAAATCAGGAATGTGGTTTTGGATATATTAAGTGTGAGATGGCCATTGCTCATCCAAATTGAAATGCAAAATACACAGTTGAGTCTATAGTTAAAAGGAAATTTTAATCTGAAAATATACACTTGGAAATTATCAATGATAGATAGCTATTGAAATCACAGGAATCTAGGATGTGAAGCTCATTTAATGAGAGAAATGAAAGGAAAGAGAGACAGAGACATACCCAGGGAGTGATATCTGAAATTTTGCAAGTCTGTAGAAACCAGAGCTTAGCACAGAAGATTGAGAAGCTGCAGCCACTGAAGCAGAAAGGAAAACAAAAGACTGTAATGTCCTGGAAGCCAACTGACAAAAGCATTTCAAGAAGGAGGGAGTGATCTATTTACCATCTGATGGCAGTGGTCAGTTAAGACTAAGTGAAGTTGGGAAGGAATTTCAACTGAAACTTGTGTGCAGAATCTTAAGGTGAAAGAGAAAAGAAAAGAGAATCAGAGAGAGCGTGCATAGTGTTTTCCAGGAGTTTTGTTGTAAGGGTCACTAAAGAAAGAAGATGGTAAGTGAATAGAAAAGTAATTAAAGAGAAGTTAAATTTTTTATGCTAATGGAAAGGTGAAGTCAAAAAACTAAAGCAAAGGAGCAGTAACAATTACATCCATTTAGATCCTGAAGCCCATTTCTTGCCTTTGAATTAGACTTATTCATACTGCTCCTTTTAATTTACTAAGTGTGATTACCAAAAATCTAGATCCAAAGCAAATTTTTCCCTGGCTTTTCTGCCATGAAATTACTAACACCCCCATGTGTTTGACAGGAAATGTTGAAGTCAGATGAATGAACCTTTTCCAATAATATTACCTCTACCCCTCACCTCATGTGAAGATTGGATTTCCCACTTCTACAGCAACTCATGTATGTGGAAAATGACCACAGTCTCAAGCACACTTTAATACATTGCTCTGTTTTGACTTTATTTTGCTCCTCTATGAGAACTCTGTAATAGTCACTTCAGTCACAATATTGATATTACAAGTTTAAAATGTCTTTTGTCCTTTATTATTCTGGCACACCTACCTCTAGTATAGCACCTACTGATTGCATTTATAATGAAAACGTGATTCCCACCCACTTCATATGAACTTTCAGGAGCACTGAGAAATAAATTTCATTCATTCCTATTCAACAACATTTTCCACAATTTTCACATCTCCTTCTCACTCTAAGTTTATCTACTCCATTCCTGAAACTCAGGAAGCTATATACTAGCACACAGTCTTCTACATGCCACTAGTCATCCAAAGTCCTCATCTTCAGGGATCTCACAGTCTCATGAAAGGAAGGAAATAGGATTAAAAGAATAAGTAAAAGATAAATAATGGAGCAGATAAGGGATACAGATCATAAACAAGCAATGTTTTAAAAATTGCAATACAATTTGATTCATGAGGTAATAGAAATATTATACAAATAGAAGAATAGAATCAGAAAAGTGCAACAGGCAATGTGATTCTTGATTGGGGAGTTAAAGAAAAACCACAAATTCTATAAGAAGATATTGGACAAGGCTGGGGATGTAGCTCATTGACATGGCAATGGCTTCATGTGTCTAAAGTGCTGGGTTTGATTGCCATCACAGGGAAAGAAAAAAACTGGACAGAACATAATTGTAAGCAGATGGAATTCCTAGAGCAAACTAAAGAGGCATAAAATATTTTTTTTCTTGTGAAATAACCACTGAACTTAATGCTCATGAAATAGATGATGCAAGTTAAAGAATTTGAACAATTCTTTAAATATCACCAAATGTTTTTAAGAATGGGTAAAGACATGTGTATGTCTCTTTAACAAGAATTATTGAACTTTCCTGGCAAGTGCAAGGTCATAAGTTTGTTTCCCAGGAAAAAAAAAAAAAAAAGAATACATTAAAGAATTATTGAACCAGTAGAATAGCACAGAGAGCCGAATAAGCCCATGACAGCTGATGCTGTGTGTACTATTGGGCACTGAACTCAATACCTTTACACAAAGCTACATTGCAAGACCAGTTTTATTTCAAGACAGAAATGTTAAATTCCCCGGGAAGGACTTGATAGCCAATTGAGTTTTGACAAAAGTGCTAAGAACATTTGTTGGAAAAAGAAAAATATTTTTAATAAATGGTGCTACAGAAATTAGATACCCACATGCAGATGAATGGAGCTATCTCTCACCAGTTACAAAAATTAACTCAAAATGTATTAAAGACTTAATTGAAAGATCTACAACTCTAAAACTACTAGAAGAAATTATTCCTCAGGACACTGAAAGGGGCAAATATTTTTTGGACAAGACTCCAAAAACTTAGGAAGAAAAGCAAAAATATATACCAGAATGTTTTGCATATATACATATATATTTGGATATATATATATATATATATATATATATATATATATATATAATTTGGTTTTATGTGTCAGTTAAAGAAGTTAAATTTATTCACAAAAGAAAAATATTGAAAGTTAGTTGAAACACTTTGGAGGAGAGACTCAATGCACTTAAGTGAAAGCTTCATCAATCACTTGCAAAATAAATGATAAAGATAAAACTACAGCAATGTTATTAAAAAAAGCTTTGTAAAATTTTTTGTTAATGGGCTAGATTTAGGAGGCTGTGATGGGAGAGTAGCTAAGCTTTGCTTTGATACTTTCAGCTGTATTTATTGTGCAAATGGTGGCCATTAATTAAAATAATGGATGAATGCAGTAAGGTCTGAAACGCAGTGTGAAAACAATGAACAGGTTAACCTTCAGCAGCTATAAAACACCTCGGTTCAGATGGCAGTAAAATCTGGACACGCAGGTCTCTAGCTCATGAGAGGTATCCGGAAAGGAGAAATTTATGTAGATGTCATCAGGATGGAGGCGGAAGTTAAAGGTGGAACTGAGGACTAAATCCTCGGAGAGTGTGTCAAGTAAGAAAAAAGAGCATTCTGGGAAAGAACCATGAGCACGATACAGGCTTTGAATATAGTCTCTTTACTACCTGCAGTCACCACCTATTTCTTCAGTCTTATTAACCAATAAAAACTGACAAGCTTCAGCTCCTAAATTTAAATCTTAAAAAGTACTAGTCCCGGCTTTTCTCTTCCCTGCTTCATTTTTTCCTTTTTCAAAATTCATTTATATTTTCAAAGGGTTTCAGATGACATTTCCTCTAATTGCTCATGTATAATTCCTGGTCAAAATGCTGAAGGAACTGCATATCAGAAAATGCTTTCATCATTTACTTGTAAAAATACCAGCTTATCTGCAGATTGCATGACTTCTGTCCATTTCACCCATTTTGTTTTCCTAATGAGTACAAGTATAAGCACTTCAGCCTCAGAAGTAAGCTAGGGTACACATGGGCAGCTCTGATCGAAGTTAGCCAGGGGTCCTTTCACAAACCTGACACACCCAACACTCCAGTTTGTGCACTGCTGGCCCTCGGACTTCCAATCACTAACCCACTTTTCTTATTCCAAATTTTCTGAATGACTTTACCAGTGTCACAAGGGGCGTGATCACAAAACCTTTTTGGTTTTTTTTATGAGTTTTTGTTTTTGTTTTTGTTTTTGTTTTTGTTTTTGTACCGAGGATCGAACTCACGATGTTGCTCTCACCAGGCAGGCGCTCTTTTTATTTTTTTAAGCAAGGCATACAAGGTTTGCACATTTGAGCACCAGACTCAAAGGTCAGTCTTAGCTACAGTATGGCTTGACTTTAGCAATCAGTTGGTTGAAACAAAGAGGCAAAATAATAATCCACTTCAGTAAGATTTGGGACAGCTCTAGATTTTTAATTTGAGTACATTATAGTGAAAAAAATCCTTGTTAATGGATTAGAAAGTTAATTATCTGCTTGATGACTGAAAATAGCCAGAGAAAGTAGAAAATAAAACACTCATCTATGTTCTGTACATACACTTCAGTTCTCCTTACATATTTTTAGCTCACACCATCAGCATTTAATGTACAGATAACTCTTTTTAAAACTGAAAGAGTTACAGGGTTATAATTTTTGTAATCTCTCCTCACTAACTCTTTATATATTACCTGTAAAGCACTCAGTAAAATACAACCCAAGGATTTCTGCCCTTCACAAACTTTATAGAAATTTCTTGGCTAGAGACTAAAACCCTGCCCTACATGAGACTGAATATAATAACTTCTGGATGATGTAAGGAATAAAATCATTCTTATATATATTCACTTTTATTTCAAGGATTTTGAAAACCAGTACATAGTTTTAAGAATCTAGAAAATATTCTCTTTGTTTTCTTTGTTCCCAAAACAGGGACTGTTTGGCAGTTGAGGCTAGCCCTAAACTCAGTATATAGCCCAGACAGGTCTTGAACTCAGCTTCCTAAGTATGAGGGTTACCAGGGTGCACCATGGAAGGTTCTCAAAACTATGCTTTGAATTTGAAATTGGGTTCTTACCATTACCAGCCTCCAGTCCACCTAATTCTGTGTCACTAGGAGAATAGCAATATTACTTGGCCTATTCAGGTCACAGAGGTGCAGACGCACAGAAGCACTCTACTCAGAATATAGTCCTCAGGAATCCACTCACCTTTCTTCACCCACAGAATGGCTCATGATTCTAATTCTTTTATTTTTCCTTCAATAAATAGTTTTTAAGGCTTTTTGTTAACTTCACTCTCCGATCTTCTTTTATGATTCAATCTTTTAAATGTTTTATGAATATTTTGTTAACCTTTTCACCAATTCTGTTCTATAATTTTAAAAAAAAAAATGGTTCAAAATAATCCTGCAGGCTAAGAGAGTGAAATTAGGGGGACAATGTCTGGACTCCCAAACTTGTGAGTCATTACGTGCCACGATGCTTGATAACCACAGGCTTCTCCACATTACTTCGTGCTCCATGCCACAGGATGGGGAGAACAATCATTGGCCAATTATTGCAGAATACAGGCATTAACGACTCAAGACTACACTTCTACTTGCAGGACCCATAATTTCAATATTATGTGACCTGAAATTCCTTCTGGCCAGGATCCTGCCTTCCCTTCCAGGGGATATGGTTTCCCTCCTGCTCTAACCAACAGCATTCTCTTCCTTTGTCAACAACTGCACATCCTTCAGTTCCTGAGTCGGATGTCACAGGCTTCTGACACTAGCCTCCCATGCTTCCTGTAGATGTCTGGTGAATGTGAATGGGAACATATTTCTCTCAGTCATTTAAAAGCACTCAATGACAAATGAATTTTTCTACCCCTGCTACTCTAAACTTTGAGAAGTATCAAATGAACCATTAGCCATTTCATGATATTCAACTTGGGTGACCATGCTGGGAACAGTTGGAATTTAATGCCCTTTTAAAATATATGGTTATGGGCTATGCTGTATCCAGTTCTACTATATTTTAATAAAATATTTTCATTTTATTATGCCATTAATAATTTAGCATCCTTATTTTTATCATCAGATTATATTATGCTATTTTTACTATTCTTATTTTTAATAAAGGTTATAAAATTAATAAAATCTTTGACCCTACGTTGAGGGTGCCAGCAGGGCTCTTAAATTGGCCTCTACTAACTGGTCATTAAGCATACCCTTGTTCAGGTCACTTTGGGAATCTCCTGCTCCTGCCACTATAGTCAGTGTGTTGGTCAATTTAGGGTATTTTTTTTCTCTTTCAATCTGAAAATTATATATAATATAGAAAACCTGAGACACATAATGAAAGATTAATTCTTGGTAATATAGAAATGCCACCATTCTTGGCAAAAACTATGATATGCATAGAAATACAATACCACAAAGATGTTATTTAATTTAATGATATCTAAATCAGATCAAATCACATAAGATTTTATTTATAGCAGCAATAGTACAAGCAAAGTACATTTTAAAAATTATAAACTAATACACCTGAATGTGAGGATGCACACCTGTACCCCTAGCGCTCAGGAGGCTGAGACAAAGGATCGTTGCGAGTTTGAGACCAGCCTGGGCTACCAAGTGAGCTCAGGGCAGCCTGAACTGCATAGTGAGACCCTGTCTGAAAATGACAACCAAACATTCAATCAATCAATCAATCAATCAATCAATCAATCAATATTAATTAGGTTTAAGAGAAATGAAGTTTTAAATTTGTTAACAGGAAAAAATTACTCTGACCAAAATAGGAATGAATAAAAGATATCTTGAGGCTCAGTATTTGAATTTGAGATTAATGCCTTTCCAAATTTAAGTGGAAAATTGCTGTCTTAAAAAAGGCTTTGATTTGAATCCTTCTTTTACTTTTCCATTTCTGTGTCTGAATCGTTCTAAATGCTATATTATTTCTGGAGAAAATTATTCATATCTATAGCAAAGATTTAATCATATATAATGTTCATGAGAATGTGGTGAGTTCACTGTAGCAGCTCTAGAGCCCAGAGCATTAGAAGTTCTCAATAAAATAAAATCCTTAAACTCAATCACTAATCTCAATAAAATCACTAAATAAATCAATAAATAGGAGTGAGATCAATAGACTTATAGTAATCATAAATATGCATTATATTGATTTAATGTATAATTGGTTAACACAAATATCATGTCATATTTGAAGTGTGATACTTAAAAAAAAAATCTCAGTTGGGCCTGGTTTGTGGAATTTTACAGTACTCCATGATATTAAATTTACCTGGTATTACCTACCAACAGCAGGGATAGCCAGTTCTTTGTGTACCAGGATATTAAATTGTTTTAACATGCATATTCCCAGAAAATGCATCAGCATCAAAATATTCTTTCTTAAAACTTTCTAGAAAAATAGGAAATATAATAAAATTAGCTTTGATTTCTACTAGTACATGTCACACAAATTTCTGATCCAATGCCTACCATCCTTTTGACAACAAATTGAGGAACTACCAACACTAATTAGCAAATAAATATACACATCTAATAAGACTACTAAAGTATATCCTGTAGTGTAACAGAGCACTTTGAATTTTAACAGAGCAGACAAAGATAAAAGAATGGTATGCAGCCTCACAACTGATCATTATGCTCCATACCTTTCCAAATAAAACACCATGCTCGCTAAATGTTTGCTAAAGGCCATTTGATTTTCCTCACATATGAAAACAGATCTAATTAATGTCATTTAAGGCATCTAATGTCTAATAAATCTCCTTTCTTTGTAAGTTTTACATTTTGTGTATCTTTCTACTTAGGTTTTG
Organism: Cavia porcellus; assembly: GCF_034190915.1. Lineage (NCBI taxonomy): Eukaryota > Metazoa > Chordata > Mammalia > Rodentia > Caviidae > Cavia > Cavia porcellus. The sequence continues at coordinate 149,699,130 of NW_026947484.1, forward strand.
ATTTTGAACCTTTGAAATTTTAAGTAATAAAAGATTTTAAACAGTGTCATTTCCAGTTAAAATACACCAAAATAACCTATCCTTTTAATCTAATGTGTGTATTAGTGATAGGGGTATATATTTATTTAAACATAAATACAAACAGCATGAGTCCTCACTATACTTCTATTCATAGGTTCATATATGGAAGCCTCTTATTTATAAAATGAAAACCAGGCATTATTTTCTAAACAGAAAATACTGAAAGAAAACTGCTTAACACAGATTGAGATTCTACAATATAGATTACATCATTATCCCAGTTTCATGTTGTACAGTGGATTTACAGGTGAAAAACTCACCTACTCAGGAACTAATAATTAAATGAGAGAAGCCTTGAAATCTGAGAAATCAATTCGAGCAAACGTTTACATATTATTTGATTTTTCATATCAATTTGAGACCTCCTATATGTGAGACAGGTATTTATATTAATATAGAGAAATATGGTCCAGAAAGATAGAATCCGAGTGCAAAGGCAGTGCATCTTTCCATGGTTCTAGCAACACCAAGGTACCATGTATAAAATTGGCAGTTAAAGAAGAATCTAAAGGGAAACTTTTCATAAAGATCATGGGCTGGCAACAGTAGGGAAATACCAGGAGGGCCGCAGGAAAAGACGTGGGATTGCTCACTGGAATGAGGAAACAGAGCCAGGAGGAAAGATACCCTAACCTAACACAGCTAGCCCACGGTCAGCTCACATAAGGGGAATAAGGAAAGACATTTCTCCTATTAGGTGCTTTCACTCTCTACATTGGTCAAGCCCATCTAGACACTGGAGAGCATGGAACCACTGATAAAGTTCATTATTAATCAGAGCAGGGTACAGAAGTGAGCAAAAGAATCTACCGGCTTGAGCAGAAGATACTGAGCACAGAAGAGACCTGAAAAAGGCAATCCATCACAGGACCACAAAACTGGATAAAGGAAACAAGGTTTGCAGGGAAAAGCACTAAGATGTCAACCAGGCAGAAGATGCATTCCAACTCGTCATGCTCTCAATGTGTGTGAACAAGAGAGTGGCCGCAAGGTGACTGGAAGAAACACTAACCCAAAAGGTAACTGAAAAGAGAGTTTGTCCTTGTGAGAAGCTACGAGGCACCAAGTATTGGATCAGAGAGTTGTTTTAATAATTAATACCACTAATTCTTGTGTGTGTGTGTGTGTGTGTGTGTGTGTGTGTGTTTCCTTTTTATCGGTACCAGGGATCGAACTCACGACCGCCTGCTTGTAAGGCAGGCGCTTATGCCGCTGAGCTAAATCCCCAGCCCCAATACCACTAATTCTTACAACCTGTCAATGAGAACATTCTGATTATACCAGTTGAAAGATGTGGCATTTGGTACCCATAGGGGAGCCTAACCCTCCATCCCCTATTCTAACTGAACGTAGATATTACACTTAGTTTCTACCTGTTTAACCTTCCTAGCCCAGGATTCTTTTTAGGTTAAGCCCAGTCCAGTAGTGAATGAGAACCCCGGCCTGACAATTGTTTTCTGGCCTAACAGGATTAGACGGAAACTCCTTTCCCCTTTCCAGCAGCTTCTGTAGCTCCTGTCTCCCCAGGGGCCCCGGGGACAATGAATACACAGATTGTGCTGTTTAGCATGCCAAGTCACCTTCTCTGCCTCTCTCACTCTCCCACTACACTCTGAGCTGGGGAAAGGACGCAAGGCATATAGCCTGACATTACGTATGGAATCCATTAGGCAATTCTACTTGGACCTAAAAAATAATAACCCTACTTTTCTTCCAACTTCAAATTGCCTATTGCAATCCCATACCTTTTTTTTTTTTCCAAAGCTATTTCCAGCAAGTTTACATTGTAGCCATTGTACCATACATTTATCTTATCAAATCCCTTTTATCTCCAAAACTAATTTTATACTCTGTTGCTTTGGTTTTACAGTTTTCCTTAGAGCTCTCCCATACATGACCACAACACACTCTTGAGATTAAGTAATAATAACAGCTAACATTTAGAGAGGGTCATGCCCTGGACTAAGGCCCAAGACTCGGTTTATCTCAGGATCTTCCCAGTGGATCTATGAGGTAGGTACTATTATTAGCCCCATTTCTGAGCTAAGGGAAGGCAACTTAGCTTGAGCAGGTTTCCATTATTGGCACAGCATGAAGTATCAAGATAAACTTCCAGCCCAGGAATTCTGGCTCTGCAATCTGAATATTTAACCATTGCCCTCTGTTGCTGCCTGTCTGTTAGATGAAAACTGTTCCCTCTCCTCCACCCCTGCTTCTCCCACACAACTGGCAGAGACAAGAGAGCTGGCTCTCTCTCTCTCTCTCTCTCTCTCTCTCTCTCTCTCTCTGACACATTCTCTTGTTCTTTTTTTATTTCAAAACTTTTTTTGCTGTAGTTGATTTATTTTTTTTTATTTTATTGGTACATTTTAGAAACACATGATAATAATATGCATTTTAGGGAATTTGCACCTGTACGTGATATATCTTGATTCTATTTTCTCATTCCCATCTCTTCAACCTTTTCCCCTCATTTACAAAGGCTTTGTTTCCATTTTTCCCTTCTAGGCTCTCTTTTTTTCTTGTCTCTTCCTTCTCCCTCTCCTCCTCCTACATTCCTATATATCTATTATAGTTTTGGTCCTTATTTATACTTCCTGTTCCTCACACCAGAGAAACAATGCAGTATTTAAAAGTTTGTCTAATTTATTTCATGTAGGAGTATGATCTCAGGTGCATCCATTTACCTTGAAATGTCTCTGTTGTTGATTCTTTTCTTTTTCCTTTCTCTTTCTTTCTTTCTTTCTTTCTTCCATTCTTTCTTTCTTCTTTTCTTTCTGTGTTACTTTCCCCTTATTCTTCTGTGTGGCTGCAAATGTTGGGTTCAGAGAATGAATCAGACTCCAAACACAGTGCACTACCATGCTGAATGCTTAGACTGAGGGACCTGTTAGACCTCAAAACAGCCACCCCAACATGCTGCCCTGGTTTCTTTCCTGTGTTTCTCCTCCTGATAGCATCCATACAAGCCAGAAGTCCTCTTCCTCAAGACGGGTGACAGAAATTCGAAACATTAATCTTCCCCCACGTTTGTGTGCAGGAGTTGGCTGTACAGAAATTCTCTGACCTTTGTGTGACCGTAGATTATTCCTAAAACCCTCTTTCAAGAGTGGTCCTGCCCTCCTGGAAGGAAGGAAGACATGGAAATTTAATAGTTCCACTTTAAAATATATTGCAACATAAAGCATATATGTGTGTGTGTATAGATATATTTCTTTTTTTTTTCATATTTATGATAATATACTCAGAAAGCTTTTTTTATTCTTTTCCCTCTATGACGGTGGCTAGGATTATTCTTTCTGATCTCCTGTTTTGTAATTGTGTCATTTTCAGCTCTTATCTCAAAGCCAGCACAAAATCATTGTTGTGCTCATTTCTTATGCTTTAGCATATGTGATTAAGACAGGCACCTAACAGGCCAGAGGGGGCAGCGGGAGTTATTATGAAGTTGTTGAAGTAGCCAGGGAGGACTGAACAGACAAGGCTGCCAGGCTGTCCAGCTCAGACTGTTACTACTACCACACCATAAACTTTATTCAATTACATTGCTATACAGTTCTCCATGACTCATCAAACCTAAGCATAAAAATAGTTTTGCCTGAGTTTCAGGTCTTCGTTTCTGAAGGGCCTCATGTCACATAAAACTTTAGTCAATAAATTTTTTATATTTTTTCTTCTTAACCTGTCTTCTGATACTGAAGTGTCTAGTATAACCCTTATAATAGGGGAAAAGGTATCATGACTTTCTGCCCCTAAACAGCTCTACATTTTTCTCTCTAATTCGAATAGTATTACAACACTGACCAGTGTAACCATGTTCTTCACAATATCCCCAGCCATACCAATTAAGAAATATATTATCAAGCCCTCAAATTGTGGTCAAATTTCTTAATGCAACAAAACCACAGCCCACTGAATTATACATGCAGGCACCTATTACTCCGTGAAGTACTTTCCCACTTCTAGTCTGGTTGATAGTCACCAGAGAAATAATAAATAATAAAATGTACACTCTGATGACTACATTAGTGACACAAAATTAATACCAAAGATATTTGTGTCCAAGAAGTACTAAAAGGACTGGTTTCAATATGGAAAAAATCAAACCTTCCTCAGTAGTAATTAAAGAATTCTGTGTGGAATCTGAGACCTACAGGCAAAATCATATTATTTGAGTTTTCATTATAATAGCGTTTTCACTATAATAATGTTTGAAATAGTTACTAACCAAATTCAGATGTGAGAAAAAAATAGCTTCAGAAATACCAGACAGAAGAAAACGAAAGATTTGTGACATGCTCCACAGAAGACACTGAAATTTAATAGTTTCACTTTAATATATATGACAACATAAAGCATATATGTGTGTGTGTATTTCTTTTTTCTTCATACTTATGATGATACACTCAGGAAGTACTTTTTTTATTCTTTTCCCTCTATGACGGTGGCTAGGATTATTCTTTTTGATCTCTGGTTTTGTAATTGTGTCATTTTCAGCTCTTATCTCAGAGTCAGCATAAAATAATTGTTGTGTTCACTTCTTATGGTTTAGCATGTGTAATTAAGACAGGTACCTAACAGGCCAGTGGGGGCAGCAGGAGTTACTATGAAGTTGTTGACATCAATTTTGCAGCCAGTCTGACACTGATTTAAAATGCACTCCAGGCTGATGAAAGGCAGTAGCTTCACAGTCTCTGAGACTGAAGTTCTCCGGTGCTCCACTGAACAAAGAGCGCCCAGGGAACTGCAGTGTCCCATAAACTCGCTTCAGCTGTGAGGTTGCGTTCGCCAGAAAGAAGCACGTTGGGTAGCAACAGCTGAAAGAACTAGATTATCGGAGCGCCACACATCCCTAGGTTCCAAAAATGTAGTCGATTTTTTTCTGTTGTTAAATGAGTCAAACCATTTGTACTATCTTTAATTCAGCAATAATTTCATGCTTCTTTATCATGTTTTCTTCTTTCTGAGAATGCCTAGCTTTTTCTAATATTTGACATTTCCTGGAAGCATAAACTTGTCCTTATTCAGAACTTTTCACTATCTTGCTATACAAAATCTGGCAAATTTCTATGTCTCCATATGAAGTGGCTAATATATTTATTAAATGACAGTTAATTAAACTGCATGACTTATTATAAACTACCACCTAACTCTGAAATTCAGAAATATGGTCACAGTTTTTTATAAAGGGAAATTTACCTCGCCCCACAGATATGCTGAAAAGTAGTCCATTGTGCTGTGTAACATATGCTGGGCTTTAAAGTATAATGGAGTTGGACATGGTGGCACACATCTCCATTCTCAGCAACTGGGAGGCTGAGGTAGAAGGATTGCTGTGAGTTCGAGGCCAGCCTAGGCTACAAAGTGAGTTCAAGTTCAGCCTGAATGGCATAGCAAGACTCTCCCTCAAAAAACCAAAAATAAATAAATAAATTAAAGAAAAGAAATCAAAATAAAATGGACATACTGAATTCAAAACGAAGTTAATTATGGGATGTGCAAAACATTTTGTGGAAAAACACTCCAAAAGGTGTTATCTGTTCCCATATACACCGTGAGTAAGTATTCTGGCCATTTCTCATTTCTTGATTACATCATCGCAATTCAACAAAACAAAAAGTAAGACAAAGTACCTCCGTTCCTATGCCAAGATAGTTGTTTTAAGACTGAGCCACAAGACGCGACATCAGAAAAGATAGCTATTGGAATTTCCTATATCAAATCTACCGCAGTTCTTTATCATTCAGAAATAGCCTTGTGCCGTGGGTCATGGTATTTGCCTCACAACAGACTTTTCCAGTTACACAAACCTCACATTGAAATGAAAGTAGAGGGGGGAAAATGTATAGCTCACCAGTGTTGCTTTATTACTCAACAGATTTAAAACAGACCCAACAGCGTGGAAGAGGAGGATAAGAGACTTCTAGGTGTTCGCTCCACTGGACTCTCACCAAAATCAGGGCTTAGGGCTCGGGAGACTTTGAATTCTTTGTGTTAGCCATTGTATGTTGTTTTTCTTCTCTTCCCCAGTCTTAATTCCCTCCTACTCTAATTACCTAACACATACACACCCATATCTGCCCACACATAAAACACACACACACAACTCAACCTATCTGATTGTTTCTTATGTCCTCACGCTGTGGAAAACAATAGTCATCTGTCAGCAGGTTAGTGACCAAATACTACACTCAGGTTGCAGGAGCCTTCAGCAGTCTGTTTGTGCCATTCAAAAGAAAATACTAATTCTTTTAAATGTCATTTTTAAAAGATTATAAAAAAAAAAACATCTATTTTCCTCTTAACAACCCAACACTTTTTAGAATTATATATGCTTCTTTCAGTGAATGCTGATTAATTTCTAAATTAGGAATGAAAAATTCAAAAGTCTTGTTAGCTTTGTTCTTTTTTGTTTGTTTGTTTTGTTTTGTTTTGTTTTTGTATCTGAAATACAAGTCAGCACCTCACTCTTGCCAGGGAGATGCTTTGCCACTGAGCTACATCCCTGATCCCATTCACTGAGTTCCTAAAGATGCAATGACAGCCAATTTCTGTAGTAAGATGAAAATAAACCTGTTTTTCCTTTCTCCAGAGTAGTCATTTGTTTTTTTCAGAGATATTAAAATAAATGCATAAAGGAAAATGCATTTACTTATGAGAGGTCAGGTGTCTCTTCTAATAAAAGTCTACCAAATGAAGGAGAAAAGATTTTTTTAAAAAATTAATACAGTGTGGTTATGTTGAAAAGAATAAAGACTGCAGAGTAAATCCAGTGTTTGCACCGAGTCCAGAGCATTCTTTCACTGCTGACCTCAACAACCTGGCTATGATTTTGAGTCTACTGTTTGAGTTAGGAAAGACCAGCATCCAAGTCGCCCGGGCCTGCTGAACAGGAAATGGGTTTGGCGAGCATGCACCGCTTCCTCCAGTATATAATGCGTGTTACAGAAGAACATATATCTTAAAATCACAAAGATAAGCTAAATTACTTCCTTTTGATCAAGCTGGGCAACTGAGTGACTAAGAAGCAGCACTGGAGCCAGGGATATCTCAGTGGCACAGCACCAGCCTGGCAAGCGTGAGGTGCTGAGTTTGATTCTCAGTATCCAAAGTAAAGACAACAAAAACAGCAGTGCTGCGTGGAAGAAATCACTGTGGATTTCCCGTCATATACAAGTAGCCTCCACCTAATTCCAAGCTTCAGTTTCTTCAACTGCCAAGTGACAATAAGTTGTTATTGTTGTTGTTATTATTGGCTTTCCTGGCCTATTTCACAGTTTTCCTGTGAGCATTAATCAAAAAAAGATAACAAAATATTCTATTTGTTGAGCACCTAGATAATAAATATAAGCAAAAGACTTCACAAGCATTATTTCAAATAACAATGAAAAGAAACTTTTGAAATAAGTGTTACTGACAGTACTTTGCAATGCAGGTAGTACACCTCTGAGAATTAAACTTCCAGACTTTAGAAAAGGGAAAGCAAGTCATTCCCAAGGATTTTAGGTGACATTTGCACAAAGAATACCAGTGAGACTTATGCAGTCATTAAATACAACCAAAAGAAATTGTGCTTTCCTGGCCTCTCGGTTTTCAAATCATGGTGATGTTTGTTGATAATAATTGCAGTCTGTTAAGAAACATTTTCAAAGGGGGTTTGTACATTAGCAGTGTACTAAATCTCCAAAGTTAAGATTCAGTAGAAAACGATGAACATTTAGAGAAAGAACTTTTTCTTTTCCTCAGCAAAGCCCAAGTTTTCACTGCCTTTTGCCTTACTGCTTTTCTCTTCTTTGTCCTTGAATACTGCTAATCATTATCTTCTCCCCATGATGCCGTACCATTGTTTACCTTGAGTTAGAATGCTTAAAAATTAAAATCTGCAGTTAGAGAAGGTGATACTGCACTCTCTAAGGTCTCTTTCCACCTTTCAAAATCCAGTTAAGGACATTTAATCTCTCTAATTCATGAAAAGATGCAAATAACTCCTTTGACCAAACTGCTGCCTAATTAGACCAAGAGCAGTAAAAGTCATTCTCTCTTACTTCAAGCCCGCTCTGAAAAACAAAGGTCTGTCTGTTGTGGATGATTTTTCCCTTAGGTAGATAATTGAAATGATGCTGATTTGGCTGCTCCAGCACTGAAGTGTCATAGTGATGGGTGTCATAAGATAAATATAGGGATAGCTTACAAATATTTCTCTTTGCAATCTGGTATTGCATATGGATGCCTGGAATAAGTAATGTAAATTAAGTCTTCTCTAATTTACATTTAAACAGGGGCTTAAGAAGGATCAGGGAGCACCACTCTGCCTTGAAAAGCTAGAGCCTAAAAAGAGTGACAGGGATTGTCATCAGTATTATAATTATTACCAAGTTCCAAAAAAAGACCCTTGTTAGGGATGGATCTATCTCTGCAGGGGATATCCAAGACTGCCGTGCTTGGATAAAATATGAATCAAGGACTAATGCCAAAAAGCCTAAATTACATTTTTAAAAGAGGATGTTACAGTAAAATAGTGATAAGCTGGGTAATTATAGAGAATTTTATGTACGTTTTAGCATAATTAATGACATAAAGCAGCAAAGTTTGGAACTCACAATCTGTCTATTTTAAATTATGCTTTTAAATTTACATATATCATTAGAATGAAAATAAATGTAGAATGGCAAGATTAATAAGAACAAACTAAACATGGATTAGATATTGTCCACAGTGAATCGTACAAAACAGAGCAAGAATTGTTTTTCCTATTAGGTAGATTCTCATTAACTCTAGGGTATTTACTAAAACTAATGTTAATATTATCTAGTTGACTTTTCATATATAACAAATGCTGGACAAATAAACCCTGTATGAAATCTGGAATGTAATTTGTAATAAATTTGTGCTAATGATATCAAATGTGCTTAGTTAAAATGGAAGCTTTATTGAGAATAAATGTTACTCATTTACTTCAAAGGGAGTCACCAAATATGTGTAATTTAATAGTAATTTCAGAAATAATAAAATAATGCTATGCAATATAAGTAAGATTTACAAACTTTCTCCTAACAATGAAGCACATATTTTATATATATTTTTAAAAAATTATTTACTAGTAAAAAAAAGAGAAAAATCTTATAACTTTGATAGTATAGATTTAAACAGATAATGATTTAGGAATGCACACTGGTAAGTGGAAGAAATAAACCCCAAAGATTTCCATAGCCTAATCCTATGAGTACGTAACTTTGTTGCATAGACAAACAGAAAAAAAAAAAAAGAAAGAAAGAAAACCTCTGCAGACTTCACCAGTTTTAGGAACCCTCAAAAAAGGAAGATTATCAATATACTGGATTGTCCAGATATCATCAGTCTAATCACATAAGTCTTGAAAAGCAAGAATTGTCTCCAGGTAAAGTCAAAAGAAAGATGGAGGAGGAAACAGGGGAGAAGAGCTACAGAAATCAAAGGGCTGAGCGTGAAAAGGAGGTGGCCCACCTTTAAGGTCTTTGAAATTGAAGGTAACTGAGGCAGCTTCCTGGAGTTGTAGAGGACTCCCATCTATCAACCCGAAAGGAGAGGGAAGCTCAGTCCCACGGCTGTGTAGATCTGAATTCTGCCAAGAAAGAGGGTGGGCCTGGAGCAGCGTCTCCCCCGCAGCTTCCTGGATGGAGCACAACTCTGGGAGCATCTTGATTTTAGAGCATTGACAGCTGGGCCAGCCTTCTAAACCACCGAGATGGGAGAGAATAATTTTATGTTACTTCAAGCCACTACATTTGTGATCATCTCTTAGAATTTCCATGCTTCTCCAGGTATCTTCTTTACCTTTATGTCACTGGCAACTGGTCTACCCAAGTCCTATAACTTTCATTTCCTCAAACTTCAAAATCTGAGCTCTCCTCTGCCACCACTCTCATCCAAGCTGCCACCATTCAGCCTTCATGCCTGGCAGTTGCTCTCTATCTGGCCTACTTACATCTAATGCCACCTTCCTCAGATCTTCTTTCTACCCCACAGACATGGTGATCTTCCCCAAACAGCAAGCAGACAAACTCTCAGCCCGTCAGCTATGCTGTCAGCCTCTTCTTGTGTCCCTCTTAGACTTGATGCAGACAAATATATATTGACCTCTGGGTGTACCCTGTGCCTATTATGCTGAGAGATTTACATAAATTTCTTGGCTTTGTCACCTTATATCTCCCTAAAGTTACAATGTAAATTGTGATTCCTGTAAAAGTTGGAAGAAATCAATGCAGAGGGTGAGCTGATTATGGTTAAGTCTGTCAAACCAAGGAATTAGAATTCAGGATCTGCCATTAGCATTGCATTAGCTGACTTGCTCCAAAGAGCAGTAGTCTGGTTCTCCTCACTGTGGATATGTGAAGTGGATAGTAGTTTAATAAACATAGGGCAAAAAAATGGAAGTAGTAACATTCTTCTTGTGACTAGAGTCTCCGATTGACATCCTGATCTCTTCACGTAGTTCTATGCAAGGCACAAGTTGTTTTGAAAATCACAGCTTTTATCTCCCACCTCAGAGGGAAAGGAAATGCTATTTTTCTCCAGCTTTAGTTTGACCTGATGACTCAGCCCAGGTCCTTTCCTTATATCAGCTTATATCAGCTAAGTCCATTCAGAGAGACTATGTCACAAGGCCCACTTCAATGTCAGTGTCTGTCTCAGAAAGGGGGACATTGTGCTTTGTTAAAAAGTCATTCCACTCATCGTCCCCACTACAGATTCCAAGTTCACCTATAGGATTAGAGCTTGGAAAGTAATCTAACCCACCTTAATTAAAACAGTATTAACATCGTAACAATTACCAGAAGCAAAGCATATTACTCAATGATTGAATAATGTTGTTTTGTCTTATGTTTAGGAAAACCTGGAAAGGTTAAGTATCCTTCTATGTATTGTTTTTCCTAGCTTGCAGACAAGGAATCAAAGCTTAGAGTTCATGTAATTTATTTAGAATCACACAGCTAGAAAATGGCAGGATGAATCTTAAATTGTCTAATTTCAAAGTTTATGCTCAAAACTGATATAAGTCCTGCTTTAATAAGAAAACTATTTGGGTACTTAGAGCAAACCAAAACTTACTAGATGATTGGCTGTATCTGTGTATGGAGATAAAAGAAGAATACACAAGGTAATGAAACACAGAAACTATAATATAAACTGGAAGGTTGGGAGGACCAGGAGGAGGAAAAGAAAGATGTATACAAAATACAGCAGGGGTAAGTAAATGTAAATAAACAGAATTACTTGAGATTGTATCAACCACAGCATTGAGCACACAAATATACACATGCAAACACACAACAGATACAGAACTTGAGACCATTTCAATGGTTTGTTTGTTGTACATTACTTCACCTGGAGATTAAATAACATCTGTCTCACAAAAAGACACAGAAGGATAAATATGTATGTGGCTCAGAAAATCATGATTAAATGCACTCATTTCAATTTTCAATCTTTTATTAGATCTCTGAAAGTCTTGTATTCTAAATTCACAGGAGAAAAATCTTTCCAGGGGAAAGTACAAATTGAGTCTCACATGCTGACACTCTTTATTTTAGAGGGTTGGAAATTAAAGATAAAAGAAACTAATTTTCTATAAATCCTGATACATTATCAAAGTGGTACATTAAATTTTTCATATCAAATTATTTAACTATTTAGCACATTATAAAATTAAATGTGACAGTTCTGTTTTAAATGATTACAAAGCATAGAACTTGAATATAATTTAATAATAGTGTGCTGTACCATATTAAGTCAATCTGATCAATTTCATAATACTAATACTGATGATGTAGAATACTATTAAAGCTGCATTAATACAGTTCTCTTTAAAGCATTTTTTTCTCTGCCATTGGGTATATGACTAAATGGTTTAATTTATTCTCTAAACATTACCTGGGCACTATTGGTTTTTGTAATTGTTTTTTGGATTATTTAATTATAAACCATTTCAAGATGTATTTGGTGCATAATTAAACTATACTGCATGATTTTTAGGCATCTGAAGCTGTTTCTGTAATTAATCCAGACAAGGATTAAATACTGTTCTAATGGTTAATTTTTCTAATTTTGATCTATTTAGAAGATGAGCTAAAAAGAGATTTTAAAATCTGAGAAAATTTTAAAAAATTGTATACTTATGAGTCCAGTTTTAAACATCTATGAAAGAACATTTTAAATTGCCATTTTTTCAAAATAATGTTATAATACATCATAGATTTTTAACATGACATAATTGATAAAGACATTTTTATTTGGACTCTATTCCATCAATTATCACATCTATTACATAGCATTTATGTAACACAAATATTCTGATGTACATTTAAAGCTGAAAGAATACAGTACTTGATTATACATTTATTCAACTGATAATCTTATTCCAAAATACCTCTAAGTAAATAAATATATTTTTTTAATAAAAAAAAATAATGGGCAATAAAGGAGAAAAACAGTGAAAGAACAGAGCGATGTTTGGAACCATGTACTCCCTCATACCCTACTACCCTGGATAAACAATTCCAGTGCAACTCCATGGCTCAGTTAAGGTACAGAGCTTGTGCTCGCCTCTCCCTGTACAAAGCCCTTTGCCTCTCCATTCTCGAATATCTCGCATGCGCTCCTCTTTAATAACTCATAGGCGTTTTAAAACCAACACACATGGCATCAAGTCTCATTCTAAAGATCCTGCCTGGCCCCCTGCAGCCATTTCTGGTTTTTATGCTTTGATGATGTGAACTCACATCACTAAAACTAAAATCTTCCTTTGCTGCCCAGAGTTTACATATTTAAATTTTGGTAACCTATCCACTTGAATATTCTGTAGGCACATCTTACTTCATATTTTAAAAATTAAATTCCCACCATTTTATACTCCGTCATTGTACCTGTTTCCACCTGCAAAACTGGAACTCACTGGCTGTGTTGTCGCTCAAGGCAGTAACTGGGAAGCTGTGTACACTGGGCGCTTTCCCTCTGCTAAACTCTTGCTGCCTAGCATGTTCCATGCTGAAGTGTGAAACTTCATCATGATCTTTGCAACACTGCAGCTTTTCCAGACAATTCCTCCTTCTCCTAAATTACCACTTCACGACTTCTTCTACCTGACCCTCATTCTCAGCTGAGAGCACTGCATAGCATTTTACTGAGCGACAGAAACGGCCCGAGTCTTCCTCAACAGTCTGGGCGGCTTCTGTCTCCTGGGCTTGGGAACCCTCCTAACCTGAGTCTCCTCACACCAGCCACCTAGGAACTCAGTCTACTGTGCCCTCTGGATCAGCCTCAATCTCCTTCTCATTTTCTGTCCCTTGGATCATTCCCATAATAAACATACTTACTATTAAAAATACTAATAACTTCTTTCTACCTGTGTTTCTGCTTACTTACTATTGCTTTTTAATGCCTTTATAAAAACACCCTTTTATCTTAAAAAAAAAAAACGCTTTATAAAAAGGGTTGTCTTCTATCTCCACTTTCTCCTTCAATTCTCTCCCTCCTCCTTTATAGCTTTCCTTTTTTAAAATCAAAGTTGTACATACATTAGCTCAAATGCAAATCTTGTTAAGGAAATATTATCCCATGTTACCTTCCTCGGTGTCAAGAACTTTTAAAATATTTAGCTGCATTGTTAAAAGCTGAGTCATGTCTCTTCTCTCTCAAACTCATGTAGAAATCCACACTAACTCAGAAAATGATTATATTTGGTGATAGGGAAAATGACTAGGGGAGTATCCTAAACCAATGTAAACTTTCATAGAAAGAGAAAATTTGGAGGCTGATAGCCAGAGAGGGAAGACTGTGTAGAGACATAGAATGAGTCAGCTATTTACAAGCCAAGCAGAGAGGCCTTGGGAGAAACCAAGTCTGTTAACATCTTGATCTCAGACTTGTAAACTCCAAAATTATAAGAAATAAGATTCTTTCCTTTAAGCCATTAAGCCTATGGTACAGATGGTCTCCAACTAATAATGGCTGAATGTATTATTCAAATTTCCTAGCACTGGAAAAAAATACTCAACACATGTAATTTAAAGGGAGAGAAATGTATTCTGGCTCACAGTTTCAGAGGGTTTAATTCATAGTTAACTGGTTCCCAGGCAGAAATGCCAAGGTGAAAGAAACTGTATGCAAAGGGATTGCTGCTCAAACCATGGCACCCAGAAAGCAGAGAGAGATGGTGCATTTGAGCCAAAAATATACTTCCTCAGGTCTTGACCCCATGACCCACTTCCTCCAATCAGGCATTCAATACTGAACTCCTCATAGCACATTCAATAATGAAATCATCAACGGGTTAATTCATGAAAAGCACAGAACTTCTACAATCTAGTAACATCTCAAGAGCCTCACCTCTGAGCACAAGAGACTTTTTTGAAGGACATTTTATATCCAAACCAAGATACTGGATATAAACGAATTTTCAACTCTATGATGAGATTATTGGAATGTAATGCTATATTGTAGGTAGAAAAATGCCCGCACTTTGTCATGGCAGATGAAGCATGCTAATACAATATTCTCTTCTTCGAAGAATATATACATTGTTTCTCAATTTTTCAGATTTAGGCAGTGTATATCAATTTCCTCCTAGGGAAGATGAGAATAAACATCATTTTCATTAACCCTGCCCATACTCACATACATGGGCAGCCATGCCACCCATTCCTACTATACACTTATTATGATTTATCACTCTAGGAAACCATTGATTTTAAGAGACAGTATCATTTCACACAGCACTAAGAATGAAAAATTCTGCCAATTAAACAATGACACAAAACATTCTTATCCTAGACTTTTTGTTGAAACAGTTCTTTCTGCATTAACCAGATATAGATTTTATCATGTATCTTTCTAACACAATATGAAAATACAAGCAAAATAAATACTTTAAGGTACGCTTATTTTTTCCCAGTTCAGAATCTGACTGCCACAAGTCACCTATTTGGCCTCAGAATCTTACTTTCCATGCACTGCCATCCTTTGTACAGTCAAAAATATTGCTAATAGCTGAGTGTGGTGGTGGGCTGGTGCATAATCCTAACTACTTAGGAGCCTGAGACAGGAGAACCACAAGTTTAAAAAAGGTCTGGGCAAAATAGTGAGAATCTGTCTCAAGATAAAATATTTTTATCAAGGGGAATACAGACAAAACTCAGTAGTAAAGCCCTTGCCTAATGTGTGAAGTCAATGAATTCAATTACCAACATCACAAAAATGTAACAAAAGTTGATTGTACAATTTTCATAATGGAATTTTTTAAGATAGTAAAAGACCTTGGATTATAACAACTAGATAAACTGTTTTCTCCCACTTTAAGAATATTAGTAAATATATCTACTTTACTATCTCAATTCCTCAAGCATTGATATTCTAATATGCAAATATTATGTAGTGTCACCAAATCAATTACAGAAAATCTGTCCTGTACCACTTGTGTTGGTCAATTTTCCTGTGCCTGAGACTTAAAGAAGAGTTTTATTTTTAGTTCACCATTTCAGAAGTTTCAGTCCATGGTTGGCTAACTCCCAGACAGGAACAACATGGTAACACACATGGTAGATCACAGTTTTGGTCAGTTCATGGTGATAGATAAACAGAATACAAGATAAGAGCAACAGAGAGGAAAAAGCCAGGGACGGCATACCCTTAGATCACGAATTCACGACCCACTCAGACATACCAAAAATTGTGCTTTACTAATCTCTTGGGACTCTTTCAAGCCAATCCAGTGCACAGTCAAGATTGATCCTTGCCTCAGGTTATGGTGTTCACCTATTCTGAAGTATGCAGCAAAACAGCCACCATCTTGGAGAGAGAAGCTCTCACTAGCTAGTGAACCTACCTGTAAACACTGATCTTAAAACTCCAGCCTCTATAACTACGAGAAGTAATTTTTTTTTTTTTTTTTTTATGAACAGCCCTAACTCTAGTATTTTGTCACAATAGCAATAACGGACAAAAACAATTGTCTGGTCCTAATCATATCTGAAGAGGCAGTAGATATGATTGTAAGTTTAATTTGGGTTTGTAAGCTTAATAGAGAGATACCTTCATACAATTTGTACTTTCATGTGTAATTACTCTAGTTGAGTCTTATTCACTAAAAGTCATGACATTGGAACAAACGAAAAGGTATCGCATTACAAACAGGTACTAAATAGTTAAGCACTTAAAAATCTAGAGGAGAAAACTAGAGAAATTGCAAATGTACACAGCCTGAAGCTAGCCTATGAGACATGGAGGAAAAGACTACTCGAAATAGTCCTCTTTTCTTAGAATATGAAACGACATCAACAAATACAAAATAAAATTTGCAATATGCTGATACAATGAGAATATTACTGACACACCGCTTGAGAGCTGCTGATTCAGACGTATTCACAATTAGTTTCTGTCCAAGAAAATCTGAAATCTGGAAATCTTGTTTTTTGGAAAAATAATAATTTTAAAAAGGCTTGGGGAAATTGTCCCTTGAAATGGACAAAAATCTAAAGCTTCATATGTTATTGTCACTAATTGTAAAGGTGAAGGAAAATTTTCTAAATCATCGAGAATAAAGGATAAATTTTAATTATGGTTGAAGAAAGACTGATTCTGGTTTTCATTCTAAAGAAAAAAACATTATAAAATTGTTTTCATAAAAAATGAGATCATATTACAGCTAAAACTACAGGAGAGCTAGAGAAGTATGTCAGTTAATATTTTATTTTTCTGAATTTTTGTGACATTTGCAGTGTTTTGCATTTCTAATTTTTACCATGCATTGTAAATAAATATCTACTCGCATTTAAATTTTGCAGCATTTTCTTACAAGCAAGTCTCCACAACTGTATTTGCGCTGGTCCTTCCTCTGTGAAGCTGGAACTGTTCATCTGAGATTGCTTTCTCCTTCTAGCACGCTGACCTCCTTGGGCTCTTGGCAGATCAGGTCCTCCTGGCTCGGCCTCTGCCTTGCAGGTCCCTCCTCGGAGCGCTCTTTGCAGACAGAGCAGCATCTTTCCCTTTGCACGCCTTCTGCCTGACACTCGGCTCATCCATGCAGACTTTACTCCCCTCTATAAATAGTACCTCCTCCCTCACACAGGCTTCCATGATAAAATACAGAGCACCTAGTTCCATTTAATTTTCAGATAAACAACACATTTATTTTTAGGGTAGCCAGGTCCCCCCAAAAGGAAATATACTTGAAGTAAAAAATCATTATGCATTGCCGTTTTCAAGTCCAAATGTAACCAAGTGCTGTACTTTTTTTTTAAACCCAGTGATCCCACTCTGAATTCCTATCACTTGCTCTGCTGCATAGAACTGGTCACATGCAGTGTAAGACACAATTGCTTTCTGTTACTGTCTTGCTTGCCCACTAAAAGACAACTTGGTGAGGGCAGAGGTGCTTGTAGGATTTGCTGTAGGACCTTCGTCTGCCTGGCCTGTTGGCTGGCCTACAGCAAGACCTCAGAGACTACTGGTGTTAAAACTAGTAAGATGTAAAAAAATCTAAGATCTAAACATCTAACTGAAAACTTTTAAAAATATTTCTTAAATCTTGTGGCTTTTTTTTTTTTTCTTATCACGATTTCTGCCTTAATCAAAGTTGCAGGCTATCACTACCGTGCTCTGACCTCTTTTGTTTCCAGCAACACTGCTTGGATGCACACTCACACTAACCAACTACATTGACGAATCTGCAGCACAAACCTAACCAAACCATCCCCTACCTGACCTGCTCAGCAGGAGCCTGCCTAGAGGAAACAACCCAAGCGCCATGGCACCATGCTCATGGCCTTCTTCATGGTGGTCCTGCCCGCCTCTCCATTTCACCCCTGCCCCTCCCAGCCGGGCTCCATCTTTCCTTCCAGTAGCTCCTCACTTCTCCATGTTGGTAGGGATGAGGCTGCTTGCCCACACAATGCTCCTGACTTCTTTTCTCTTCTAACTTTCTCACACTCTCAAGAACTTACATGAATTAACTGATGTCCTACAGAAACTCTTCTTCCTTGACACTTGGTACTGGACTATG
The DNA here is from genome assembly GCF_034190915.1 of Cavia porcellus. Taxonomy (NCBI): domain Eukaryota; kingdom Metazoa; phylum Chordata; class Mammalia; order Rodentia; family Caviidae; genus Cavia; species Cavia porcellus. The sequence goes on from NW_026947484.1 coordinate 149,717,245, forward strand.
TATTTTTTCTGTTTGCATAACATTCCATATAGCTGTCATTTTATAGTGTATATTGGACTAATACACTTAAATGTTTTCACACTAGAATTCCAATGTCTAAAAAAAAAAAAAAAAAAAAAACCAGTGTGGTATCTTAAGATGTATAATGACTAAGAATTAGGAAGGGCAACACATCAAAATTTGGCAGATTTTTTTTCAGAAGAAGAGGAAGCAATCTATAAAGAAGTTTCACCTATGAATAACAAATGCTTCAAGATCAATGTGATGATGAAATCCGGAAAATGGTCATAATGGCCTAACCAAAAGAGAGAGAATGGTCTAAGCAGTACAATCACAAGGATAATGTCCGATGGACCATGATGTTAAAACTGCTGAAATCTATGACAAAAACTGTGCAGAGGAGAATATGCGAAGCAGGTGCTAAAATAATCAAGCTCAGGGAAAGTGGATCTGTGGAAATCCTAGACATTAACATTTAGGGTTTGAGAGGACCAGGGATGCTGGGTTCAACTGCAGAGAAACAGAGCTACAGGAGCTGGCTTGTGGGACAGAATCTGTCCACCAGAGACAAAGAAGAGAAGGAGGGTCTAAACAGCCCAGATTTTTGTGGAATAAATTTAGTGCAGGAAAAAAAATGTCTTCTCATCAAATACATTTTAATTTTTCAAATAACTCCAGTCCATATCTTTTCTTTTCTGCCCATATTTAATAGCATTTTTATAACCTCTCATAGAACAGAATTCCTTTACTTTCTGCAAAAAACTAATAACATGGATTCAAGGAGATAAAAAGGAAGAAAATGAATAAGGAGAAGAGAATTCCAAAGTATACAAAAACGAAAGAGCAAAATAAAAGATAGATAATGAGAAACAAGGAGATAGACCATTTGCAAATGGGAAAGGGACCAAGAGACAGGGTGGGGCCAGAGAAAGAAGACATAAAAAGAACTAATTTAAGCCATGTGTCTGTATCAACCACGTACAATGAATGCATTCTTTACGTAGTGCAAACATGTACTAATAAAAAAAGAAGGAGAGAGAGAAGAGGAAGAGAAATCAACCAAGAAACATGAAGAATTAGTTTCTACAGTGCCTAGGACACTTTTATCTGTAGAGTGACCCATGGTCTATTTCTTCCCCTGCTGGGAGGGCTGAGTTAGAGAAAGAGGTATCCGAGTGACTGGATGGCCATTATCACTCACTTGTGGCTTTATTTTTTTTCTCACTAGTTCATAAACATGCTATATGCATCAGAGTTCCTGAGGGAGCTTTTAAAAATTACATAGATTGCTGTACCTTCCTCCCTCCCAGCCACTAAGTCCTCCATCTGCAAACCCAACCAACTTCTCACCTACCCTATTCAATATGAATTGTGGAGTAGAAATCTCAGGACTTTGTGCTTGGAAACCACCTAGACCATTACGTTACTTGTCATCATCCTTGTTTAGAATTTCTACTCTAATTTATGCCAAGCCCAGATAGCTAGGAGCTTATAATGAAGTGCTTGCCCCAAATCCTAAACCCTCTTCACCTGAGAGAATCATGCCAAGAACATTCTTTTACTGATGTATCAGGAAACTATGGTTACTTGAAGAAGTCTTCCAACTCATAATTTCATAAAAATTTCTTTCAAAAAATGAAAATAGGCCATTAAGAAACACAGTTTTCCTCCTCTCTACTTCTCTTTTCTTCTATTCCTATACATTAATAATTATCAATTAAGAAATCACACACACACATTATTTCACAGTCAGAAATCTGTTTTTTTTAAGTGCAGTGCTCATCTTATTTCACTCCTTTACATGACTTTTTAAATCCTACTAGACAGGCCCAAAAGTGGGGAATCTATTTCCATAAAAAAGCTCCTAAATTAAAATAACTTCATGGAAAAATATAATTCAAAACAGGTGTATCAAATGAAAGACATTGACCAGAAAGAGAAAACAATAAAGTCCCCAGAGAGTCTGGGAATAAGTTCTAAGTTGTATTAGACGGAACCTTCAATCAGATTGCTGTTCAACCTAATTATGGCCTAAGACGTGCACATGTGAAATTAATATTCGGGATCTTGGTGATTTAAAAAGCAGCAATAGGCCACCATTTAAATTCACAGACTTGTAACCCATCTTGTCCATGGAACAACTAAGAACAACATGATATCGGGGCTCAAATTTCTGGAGAGAAAAAGCAGTGGCCACATTAAAAAAAAAGAATTATGCAGATGTAACTTGAATACAAAAGGGGGAAATTATGCCAGTACCCATGCGGGAAGTACAAAGTTCCCATCCTTTCAGTCCCAAACCAAGTAGAAATCCTCACTCAGCACTTTAGGTCTATTAGGGATGTCACCGCACACAGACCATTGTCATATTCTTAGAACATGCTCTGAGCCTCCGGCTAGTCTCATGTCTGTCACCACCTTGCATGGTCAGAGTGAACGTACTAAACTAAGGATGAGACTTAGACCAGACTGATTCAGCTCCACAGATAACACTCCATTGCCTCCTGCCTGTTTCCCCCACGCTTACTCTTAAACACTGACTAGGGACAGATTCTCCTAGAGAAATGAGAACAATGATTGTGATCTCCCTAGCTCCACTCTGGTCCGAAGAAACTCTGACTCTCGAGTTTAGTACTGCAGCCCCTGCTTCCCTGGGGTCTGCGTGCCTCCGCTGGGGTCATCTCTTCCTCCTGGCCCTTCCAAGTAGAATTGCTGGATGGCATCCTCTCCACTCTGCTCTGTCCCTCACAAGAGGAAGCTGTGGCCCAGTAGAGAAACCTGGGGTTTGGGATCAAGTCTAGGCTCCATTTCTCACTATGGCCTTGTGACCCACCTAACCCTTAAGTATCCTGGACCTGATTTTGCCTCTGTTGTTGTTTACTAATTTTTCTCTTTCTGTTTTTTTTTTCAACTTACTTAGATAATTACAACTCCAATTTACTTACAGAACTGTGAGCATCAAGTGAAGAAAAGTTAAAAAAAAAAAAAAAAAAACCATAAAATAACTGCTAGGGATTACCAAACAAGAGGTGTTAGTCTTTTTTCCTACCACTCATGCAGCACACACTTCACCAAGATCAATGCCAATGCCATGGAGGCCACGCTGTGCTAATGATCACCATCAGGGAAAGCGCCAGAGCACGGAATTAAGTTGCTTTGTTCCACAGCAACATGTGGCCCTGCACCCTCCTGAGCCTCATCACGGATACACAACTCCTGTTGGCTGTCAGGCTCCAGCCACAGTGTCCTTCCCTCTGTTGGAACATTCTAGGCTCTGACTTTCATCAGGAGGATCTTGCTGCTATTTTGCTCTGGGTCTTCTTAGAACTCTTCAAGAAGCTTTTTGTAACTATCTTTCTAAAGGAAATTTGTTCTTTGTAGTTTTCATTCCAGAATCCACTGTTTTCTCAACACACACCATCTGTGATGAACTTAGCCATTTAGTTGAGGATCTCTGCAACCTTTTGTATCCTCTGTGCCTAGAAAGGTGTCTGGCTCAGGCATCTGTGCAATAAATACAGTATTTGCTGTGCGAATGAATGATCAAAGTATTGTTATTCATTGCAGCAGCAATTTTAAACCACTTTGAGGTACATTCCCACCCAATAAAGAAGAAAATTACTGGGAAAAGTAAAAGAAATATTGGTGCTAAGATGGTCTCTTAATGAACACTCAGTAGATACTATGTGTCTTGACATTTTTGTTAATTAAAAAATAATGACCTTAATTTTATCAGAGCACATAACAGCTTCACTTGCATTTGCCTTGGTTTCTTCTGTTGTGAAATGCATGCATGCCATGAAGATTAGATGAGTTAAAACATTAAAAGACTTGAAATAGGACCCTCGAAACACTGAATCATAACAACCTTATCATTTTCAGAGCTGAGGCTTCCTGTAGACAAAAACAAAGATGGCTTAAGTTAAGTGACTAATTATTCTCACTGAGGCTGTAGGTACAGGACAGGGAGGCTCACGCCAGGCACCTTTGGCCACAACAGCCTTGGTGACATACAAAGGTCAAAGAAAAATCTGTGACACTGATTAGTGTAATAGCAGTTAGTAGAATATGACTCTTATATTCCATGACAAGATAAAAAGTATACTTCCACTAAAATCTAGGGAAAAGTTATCTCCTTGAAATGTTTTGAAGCAAACTGTTTTCATTAAAAACGTATCAAAAAGTTGTTTTAAATCCACACCAACCAATCTAATCAGAGGCTGCAAAACATTTAATGATCTTCTGTTCAAATGGACATCAAAGCTTGTTAAATAAAACACATGCCCATTGAATCTGAGGTAATAATTAATTCGGTAAGTTCCCAAATTTGTCTGTTATACTTTCCTTACCTTATTTATTAATTTCTTTAGCCCTTGGAATTGAACCCAGGTTCTCATGCATGCTAAACTCATAGTTGGCTCCTGAGCTATATATTCAGGTCCCTGTTACGTTCTTCCTTAAATAAAATTCACTTTAGTACTTAGCTAGTAAGAGTTTTTCATATAATCCTACTACAAATTCGGGGGTTTTGAATTGGCAATAAACACTATGTGTCTTTTTATAAAGCTAAAAAGTCTTTTTTTTTTCTTCAAATCTATGTTAGGAGAAAACTAAAAATAGCAAATGGCCCCATATTTATATCTCAGTAGTCAGAATACAAATAAACATCCTTGGTGAAAACACATCAGTGCTTCCAATTAAGGCAATATAATTGCATGCTTTGAAGTGGAACAATGGAAAAATCTGACAATTCATTGTATTAATATGAGACACAGACTTTAGAGACATATAAAAAATAACATTTAATCTTTGTAAGGCATCTGCTTCTATATACTTTTTGCATAACATTTATATATTGTGTGTAAACACACACATTAGATAGATAAATAGATAGCAGGATAGGTAAACATATGTTACAGAGCTGGATGAAACCTGGTGCAGCCCACTAATTCACTTTAGTAAGCTATTTCCCAGTTACTGACGCAAGTTCCTTTCTCTCCTACAGGTTCACTGTTTTCAGGAGCCTGCACGAAAGCATTACATGCTAATACTCAGTCGATTCCTTTCCTCAGAGGCACATCACAAAATGATCAGAGGTAATCATAGAAGACAAAGTCTCAAATTAAAAAGAGTGGTGTAAAAGCTGACAGCAATGCTTTTTATACTATGAGTATCTAAATCTTTATTTTATGCATAAAATGAGTAAAATATACAGTTGAGATAAAAATGATAAGTCCATTGATAACTTGTGTTAACATTGTTTCCCAAACTCTCTGTAAGATTATATAACAATCATTTAATAATCAGTTTCCAAGTTTTATTATTCTCTTTCTCTGATCTCTAAAATAATTTAAACAAAATTAAGCATGGTTTGAAACTTTCTAAGTTAAGAATTACAATTGCTGAATTCCTGATCACCTACTACAATTTTTGAAATAAGATTTGGAAAAATTTCAACTTGGAGTTAAAAGAAATGAGAAAGGGGCCAGTTAAGGTCATGAATTAGAAAGGGGCCAGCTAAGGTCATGAATTAGATAAATGAATAATCAATATTCAATGTGATGCTCATAAATGGTTATTGTGAGGATTGGTCTATAGAAACTCCTCTGAAAGATGTATGAGCTCTATAACATTATTACTTCAAAACCAAGTGAAAAAGCAGGCAGCTCCTTGGAAAGCACAAAGTATTCATCACCATTGCTCTGGGCTTATAACAAACAGAGCAGTTACAATTAGGACAGTTTTGTTCTAACTTAAACTTTCAATTTCTGTCACACTTGAAATATTCTTTTCCTATTTTCTTTTGTAAACGTTTTTCAACTTGAAAGTGTCTTCAACTATTGTGCAATGCATAAATTAATTATGTGTAATATCTAAACCATCTCTCAACAGAATCCAAACCCCAAAAATGCAAACACGCTCCAGTACTCCAAGTTAGAAAAACTTTCTGTACTGTAAAATGTTATGTTATGAAGCTGATATCTTCATAATCTACACTGTTCTGTCAAGAAATAGTCCACGTGGTCATGGAGATTTCTCAAAGACTTACTTGAATGATTCCTACGTATTGTACCAATGTATTTTATAAAGTTCTTCTAGTATTCTTGATTACAGTTTCCAACCTGACAGAACGGAACAAAAATTAGAGTATTTGTCAGTGCAACTAATATGCAAAAGTATGCACATGTTCAGCTCAGTCACTAATTTAAACTCTGAATTATTTTTTTGAAATAAATAAGTGGTCTAGGGTTAAGCTGTAGAATTTTTTTTCTCACTATTCTTTGTGACCCATCACATTCTGAATTCAAGTGTCTCTTTAACACAAGTGGTTTGGTGCCCAGCTTTATACAGTACACAAAGAAAGTAATTATTTTTTTAACCTTTAAATTGATAACTTGATTATATCATATGCAGCTAAAAATGATATTTTAAAAGAATACCTAGTGACTACTGACTAAGAAGGAAAGATAAGGAAATTAAAGTTTACTACAGAAAAGAATGAAATCAGTATAGAAACTCTGGAAGAAGCCAGTGTTGTTAAATGTCATTAAAGCACCAGGAAATCTCAGTATATTTTTATTTATCAGTCTGCCCCTGATTCCACTGCCCAAGTTTTTAGGGTTAAAAATCTTTGTGTTCCTGGCTCTGTGACATTAGGAAAACCATTCTCCTGCTCTTTGTAAATTGTGAAAGAAATCTGAAGTGTTGTGTTGGGCTTACAGTCAGGTATTTGAAAGCTTTGCTACTCCAGTGAAGTCATCTCAAATACTAAGACAGAATTAAAGCAGGAAAAAAAATAATGACACATTAACATTTAATTCATTGTTGTCTTAGAGCCTGAGGCTCTGAGTGGTTTGACAAAAGACCACTAAGAATACCATGCTTGAAATATACTCCAAAGAACAAGAAAGTAAACAATGAACCTCAAATAGTTCAAGGCAACACACACTTACACTATGTAGGACCAAAAATAAAAGTCTAAAGAGAAACTAAAAAGCTTTGAGACTGGCCTTTAGGATGGTGAATATGAGAAGGGGAAGAATTTCTAGTTAAAGCCTTTCAAGATCCAACAGATTATACTTTTTGATGGCCAACAGTATCGTCCTGACCTTGACTGCTGCTGTAGGAAATAGCGGGGCATTCAAATATGGCCAAGCATGTGCTCCACGTCAGGCAGACATTGAGGATAATGATGGGCCAAGAATAGAGTGCCTTTTACTATATGCTTTGTTCTCTGTGGGAGGAAAATCTGAGAAAGATTTTCTATTATACCCCAAATAGCATTCTTTCTGCCTGTTCATAATAGCGGGGAAGGAAGAGGGTTATTAAACGAGGGGGAGTTTATCTAGGGAAATGGATTTTTGAAGAAACTTCAGTGCATTTCATATCAATAGAGTCTTGAATTCTGCTTTATCTGTTTTACCTCATGTAATCCTAGCAATGCCGAGGTAGGAATTATGTTTCTATTTGGTAGACATGCAACCAAGGGGATTAGTAAGCCCTGTGCTGCGACCACTCAATGATACAGATAAGATCTGCACTGTAATCTGTTGAGTCCAAAGCCTGACTTCTTTAATTACTATACTTTTCCACCCATCATTACATTTTAAGACTTGTGAGATCATCTCAGTAAGTCCTATCATTTGATCCATCATCTTTTGGGAAGGTATCATTCAGAATTCCCTGAGCGTGCTGTTGGGGATAACTGACCTCTCAGATTTTATTAAGAACCCCTCTGTGAAGAACACTCTCTCCTAAGGCTGCACCCAGCCCTTCTACTAATTAGAATTCAAAAGAAAAGAGATGGAACACATTTCATTCTGATGACAAAGATCCTGCTCTTCCCACTAATCAGAATCAGACAGTAACAACTCATCCAATGACAGACAGGTTTCACACTGGCTTTAACATAGACAGCCATGAGAGAAATGCCTCCCCCTCCTAGGTGAAGAACATCCTACTGATATAATTTCAAGTGAGAATTGTGTCCTCTACTGAAAGATCAATGTTTTGTAGATTGTTTAATGACAACAGTCAACCAAAACAACTAACAAGCCCACACTTATAATGATCAAGATAAGTGAAATGTTAACTCTCCATCCACTTGGTATATTATTTCAAGTGATAAAAACAAAATCATTTGCAAAGTGGATTCATTGAGCCCTTACTTTAAATAACATTAGTAATTTATTTTTCTATAAAATTATAAAATACTATCTTATAAAAACACCTCATTGTGTAATAATATGAAAGATATGGTTTTTAAGAATCAAATACTGCATTTCTAGTTTTCAAAAATGAAATGATACATGAATCTTGAGAGAGTTTCTGCTTGAACTTAGCAAGATTAACAATTCACAATAGAAATCCATTTCAGTGCAGCACTGGGGCAGCACCGTCATCACAGAGAATTGTACACTGTCCCTGCTAGACGGCAGGTTGGAACATCTTAAGAATTTACTGACCGCTTTCATCTTCACACCTGCCTCTATAATGTGCTAAGAAATCAATTCTCCTGAATGCCAGGTACTAGAAGTCACTCAAATATCCCAATGAACACAATACAAGAAATATATTCCCTTAAAATGCATTCCTCTAATTTTTGAATTCAGTAATTGTACCTTCTCGAAGTATATAAAACAAGTCTATCCTATAATTTCTATCATCTTCATTATAACTTTCTCTAACAAATAGAGAAAATAATGTGATGCATCAGAATTTCCTAGATTTTTTTTAAAGTTGCAATTTTTATCTTCTAGTTCTATCATCAGTTATAATTTCAACAGCATATTAAATTGAACATGAGAGGAATCTTGATTAATCCTCAAAATGATCTGCAATGATAGATGCAAATTGATTTTTTTGTAGATAAGATAAACTGAGGCTCAGAAATTAAGGGTGCCTAGATCCCACTGGTAGGTATTGGCAGTATGATGCATGTTTTTCAAATTTAAAAATCTATTTTGTTTTTGTTTATTTGTTTGTTTTGAGGAAGGTTTTGCCACTTAGTTCAGGCTGGCCTGGACATACTATTTGGCCTAGACTGGCCTCAAGCTCATAGCAATTCTCTAGCCTCCAAGTGCTAAGATTACAGATATATACAAACACATGCAGCCAAAACTCTATTTTGCTACAGCAATAGAGAACTAACCTTGGAATTGAAGATAGAACAAACAAATGTTTCTATTTCAGTTAAATTTTCTTATAGGTATTTGTTCTACATAAAGTTCTATCTGTTTATCTGTCTAGCTCTCCATATCTATTATCTATCTATCTGTTGGCCTAAATCATTGCTCCACTGATAAACCAGTGGAGCCCTCTATAAGAAATTTAAGTGACTGTAGTAAACTCTGTAAAGATTTGAACCTGCCCCACCACCACCATACTCATTCCCAATATTTACATTTCTTAACTTTTCTATCAGAAGCATGCTTCTGAGTTAGGGCACCTACAACTCTTGCTAAAATTATTATGTTAGTAGGTGAAGATGGCAAGGTATATTATCAAATCATTATGAGACATTAATATCATTCCACAATCCAGATGGAGCAATTAGCTGGAATCATAGAGCAGTTCCCTGAAGAACCAGATTACCCAGAACAAGAGCAAGTCATTCTGATATTAGTGAGTGGAGAAGAGAAAGGTTGAGTGTTCCTAAATTGGGTACCCCTAAAATATATACTCGAATTTTCAAGGCTGTTGGAAATGTCCATTAAATGCACTCATGCACATGGCATTGTAGTCAGACAGATATTTTCACATTCCAAGGCATGTGCAGCAACTTGTCCTTGAGAGAGTCCTTACAATAACACCAGGCTTTCAGACCTACAGGGCTCTTAGTCACAGTGCCAACCATACATGGTTCTTCATGACATTCTAATCTTTGTTTCCTTCAAGATCTTCCTTCGCTGTTACTCTTCTTTCCAACACTCAGGGGTGAAATGAGGTGCAAGTGGCAGCAAAAGATATATTTTTCACTTGTAAACAATAATTGCATATTTGTGGGTAAACAGTCACTTGAATATCAAAGGCAGATCCAGGATTAGTGCCAGACATAATAACTCATAATGCAACAGATCCTGGAATCGCAAGCTGCCTAGCAGTCTCTTCTCTGAGAACTCTTCCTCCTCCACCCTATACTTAAATAAAGTCTAAAAAAAAAATAAAAGAGGGTACTTATTGGGTAAACATTAGTTTAAAATGCATTATAATACCAATTTCAAGTTGGGAAGGAGTTAAATTTCTTAAGGTAGTTTCCATTTTCTCATAGATTGGTATCCCAAGGACAAGAAGCAAAGGATATTCACTTTGAGAACACTACTGGGGCCATGAAATCTGCTGTGTTCACTCAACACTGATCAAACCAAAACAAATAAAGTTTTTACAAAGCCTTTATATTAGCTTTTGACCTGAAAATACGCATTTTGTATGATCTGTCTTCAAAAACTGTTGGCTCTCAAATGCTGTCTTTATGATCTAGAAATCTCATATAAAGAACTCTAAAAATGGAAACAGATAAAAAATGACAAAATGTAATTAGAGTAACAACCAAATAAACTTTTTTAGGGTTCCATTAATGAAAGAAATACAAGGTAAAACAAAACGAAACCATTTTTAACTTGCAACTTTATAATTATATAAAATAAAATTGTGGCTGAAAGCATAAATTGGTAATTAGCTTTTAGCAAATAATTTATCAATATGTAGCAAGAATATAAAAATAGCCTCTGTATTTAAGGAAATTAACATAAACATCAAAGGTAAAGCATATAAAAATAATATTTATCAAAGCATTTATCCAAATATTGGGAAATTAGAAATAATCTAATATACTACAGTATAAGAATTGGGTAAATGGTATTACAGCTGTACTGTCACATCTTCAAGTGTAAAAATAAGAAAGAAATTAAACAATTTAGTCAGATGAGGAGAAGTGTTGGGCTGATGTGAAAAATATGGGACTTCTTTAAAAAAATACAGAGGTTCTTAAGTGACAGTGTTATTTAAAAAAAGAAACATATATCAATGTTAGGAGAAAAAAGTGTAGAAAGAAGTACAAAAACAATCTTTCATTTTTCAAGAATCTGTATTTTTTTTTTAAAAAAGCTAAATATTTGGAAATAAAGCTCATCCTTCTCTTCACAAAATCCATGACAACTGTGTGGATTTCTCCAGGAAAGTAAACAAGGCATTGGGAGAAGCTAGCCTGCCGGATGATAAAGACGGTTGAAATACAGATAGCAACAGTTCAACTGTAGAACACAGAAAGGGAAGAGTAATTTATTAAGGAAATAGTTTAAGTAAGAGAATGGTTTCTTTTCACAAAAAGAACCCTTCAGAAAAAAATAATATCTGCCCTTGGCAAGGAAATGCTTGGCTGGGTGACTTGGACGACTGGTGTGGACCAGAAATAGAGGGAAGAACAAAAGAGAAGACGAAACAGGCAGCTCTGCGATGAATGATGCTTTTGGGAAAAGGAAATAAGAATAATTTATACACAAAGCTAGAGGAAAAAAGGAAGAATAAACATGTGGAGCTCTATAAAACTTTCCTGAGATGACTTTCTAATATTTCCAATCTGCAGAAATATTTTGGTTGCTTCTAATCTGAAAGAAGTTCTATTGTTTTCCAGCCTTCCAGTGTACTTTGGAAAGGAACCATGACCTGAGGTATTGTTGTCTTTGGAGATTAAGAGAAATGCAGTCCTCTGCTATTCTTCTTCTGATCCCCTCCAATTATAACCAGTTGCAGGCAGTTCCGTGTGGCCTTTGCAGCTTGGCGACTACTAAATAATTGGAGTTGAGATGTCAAATATTTCCCTAATGAGCTCAGGGTCCAAAGTAAATCCTGCACTGAAATTCACGAATGCGAGGTATTTCAATGTGTCTGCTTCTGGAGATGAGTTAGAGCTGTTATGCCTCCAAACACATGTACACGATTGCTTAGGGGAAAAAAAGAAAGAAAGAAAATGAGCATAAAGGAGAGGGGAATCTCTTTCAATAATAGATTAAGGGGATTACCACTTTCAAATAGTTATTTCTATCACTTGAGTTTAGAAATGCAGCCCCAGAATTACTGACTCTGAACATTTCTAATTCTATTCATATCTAGCTAAATGTAGAAAGCTGGAGAAAGATGGATTCTCTGAAAAAGAAAACAATGCCATAAGCCCTCTTCAGAAATGGCTATTATGTTGGTGGAACTTTGCTATTTTTGACAAAGAGGGAGTTGGTACCCCTAAATACAGATAAACACAGGTGTTGCTTATAAACAGCCAAGAGTCAGCCCCCAGAGAATCCTCCAGGTTGCGGTCCATTCTGTCATGCTTGAGATGAAGGTGAACCCAGGAGCATCACAACACCCACGCTGGGGAAATGTGACTGCAGCACTCCTCTAAGTAAGTAACAAGATGTGACCAAAGACCTCAGTGACTCTTGCACTCTCAAATGTTAAAGAAGGTCTATCATTAGCCAACACGCAAGAATCTGACCATTGGTGAAAAGTCTGTTTTGAGCTTCCTTGGAGTGGGGGAAATCAACTTTCTTTTGGTTAATAGGAACTTCAAATCATGATACCATTCCAGTGAGTAATTAGCATATTGCACAAGAATATAACTCTGTGTTGTCCCTCTTCATTTAAACAATCATTACAAGCAACCTGCAGATGCTCTGAACACAGTGATTTGAATTACGTTTTGTTACACGCAAGCTTTCCAATCCTTTGAAACAGTGTGCTGGCTTGGGAGCAGAATTTGCCTCACTACTTGGAGTGCGGACGCGTTTGTGCTTGTCTCTCCTATTGCTTTGGGGATTTTCCCAATGCAAGTCCTCTTGGAACTCAACTCTCCAGCTTTGCACAGATGTACTGTAACTGACTCTTTGTTTATGATCCTGTATCCAGCCTTTTTTTTTTTTTTTTCAAAATGGGCGTAGACAGATTAGACACACTTCTAAGGGACCTATTGTGCATTGTGAACACTGCATGTTTAATTGCAAAAGAGGGGAGAAGAAAAAAAAAAAAAACTCAACAACCCAGCTGCTTAATTTATGGATATCAGCAACAGGGCCAGCAATTTCAACATGGAAAGTGGAACTCTCATCATTCATACAGTTGGCAAGAGTTGCTTTAGAATTTCAGACTGAACAAGAATCTCTTTGTTTTTCTCCAATTACTTTTTCAAACAAGTTAGTTGAGTGCTCATGGAAGGTGCTTGTTTTCCTAAGCAAAGTCCTCTATTTCACCAGTGAACAGGTGCAGTTCAGGGAGTGGCACATAAGACATTATACATTTACCCCAAATCCATTAATACACCTTAACTTTGTCCAAATGCTCCACTATTAGGATTGGACAAAGCTGAGCCTCTGTGACCCCCTGCCCCACTTTATTTTTTTAGAGTATCTTTAAAACCAACAATTGCAATTTAGATTTTTTGTCAGAATCAGCTGACCCTGGAAATAAACACATTTCTCACATTTCTTCTCTAATGTATTACCTCATATAATTTTGACTCATTTCCTTCTTTAGTTGGCCCAGGGCCACTAATATCATAGGGGCTCCTCAGTGCCTTCCAATGAAAATAAATTATGTGCTGAGGACAGTGCAGGCACCGCCCATGGCCACAGCTCTGTTCTTGGCCCTTCTTTCTCTACCCCTTCTCCTTCAGGCCTTTCCTTTGGTAGACTGTGTGCTTTACCCAACCATGTGCCTCACAGTCCATGCAGAAGCTCGTGAGAAGTCACCAAGGCTTCTTATGACGCTGTCTCCTGGGTTCTAAGAGTTTGGAACCTTCCTGTAATATGACTACAGTGGAATGAGAAGTAATTGTTATCTCGGAAATTAAATTAATTCAGTGGAATTCAAAAAGGATTTGCTTTAATTGTGAAACTGTTTTCAGAAACAAGTAGTCTTACAGTGCATTGCGAACAGAAAATCTTTAGCGTGGAACAATGAAAAAAAGAATAAGTCAAGAGAAATACCTGTTCAGCAATAAGTAACAAGAATCAGAAAAGAAAACACACATGCATGGAAAATGATTTTAAAACAAAAATGTCAGTGTACAAAGACCCATTAAACAGAGGCGTTCCATTCTAAATTATTCCACCAGAGCTCTTAAAATTCCCAAGTGCAATAGATTTTTGGTCACTAATAATTGAGCCTGGATTCATGCCCACAAATTAAAGATAACATGCTCCCATATCCTATTACTAATTCCTTTAACAAGGTTTCCTCTGCGTATTTTTCACTTTTTAACCTTTTGGTTACTGAAATTACATTCACCACAGTAGTTTCATAGAAGGGATTTCAATCTCATTTCTGTCCAAGTATTTAGGACGCAGCTGTCTAACGGGATGTCCTGATTCTACCACTTGCTTTAACATTTTGTCAATTTTGAGTAGTTACATTTGGATGTGTTAGGAGAGGGTAACATATGTCTATATATATCAAGATGTGAATAAAATGACAACCTGATCATATAGCCAGAAACCCGCTTAGGGAATTCCACTCACACAGTTAGATAAGCCAGCACTTATTTTTTTTTCTTTGGTAATTTTGAAAAACTACAATCTGAAAAGATAGCAAATCATAAGGAACAGAGCCCTCCCCTTACCCAAAATTCTGAGTAGATACCTGAAATTATGGAGAGTACCTAATTCTGTCTACTCTATGTCTTTTCCTGTATACACGTACTCATGATAAAGTTTAGCTTACAAAGCAAGCTGAGTATGAGATTAAGAACGTTAACCAATAAACTAGAAAACAATTACAATATACTGTGATGAAAGTTAGGTGAACTTGATCTTCCTTTCTTTCAAACTGTCTAACTGTACAGTACTCACCTTTCTTCTTACTAGTTTTTTTTTAATTTTTTTTTATTTAAAGAGAAAACAAAACAGTGAAAGGGTACAAGTGATACAGAATTTCAAGAAAAAAATATACAGTAAGAAATCACTAGTTAATAGATTACATATTGTCATCTTAGAAATAGTTGTTCAAATTACAAACCATCCCAAGAAAGCCAAGGAGCCATGTACGTAGAAGAAAATACACACTATTTGCTTGAAATACCTGAAATAATAGTAACTGAAACAAAGAAGCAACTCTGGGAAGCTTTAAAGGAATTCAGTCTTCTTACTAGTTAATGGATGTGTGTTCACCTTCTTTCTCGGCATCTGAATTATCAGCGTAACTACCCTTGCACCTTGGGGTCTTGCCCACATAAAATAAAGGGTTACTTAAACACAAACTCTGTGATCTCATCAAAGTTGACCCAAGTCCAGGTGGGTAGCATATACAGCAGGATAGAGCAGGACACTCATGATTTCATGTTGCTGCTCAGAATGCTGCAAAATTTTAAATGGATGCTTTGTTTATTTCTCAGATTTTCTATTTCTTGTGTTTAGGCCATGGTTGACCACATTAAGTAACAATATGGAAAGTGTAGCTATAGCTAAAAGGGGCAGCTGTACTGACTTTAATGGAAATGTATTTTTAATTTTCTTAGACTAATCCTAGGTCAGATTCCATGTTTAGTTGCCTCTATATATGTAATTCTTTTTAAAGTTCTCACCACTGTGCTAGGATCTGTGAGTCTTATTGTAGTTCTACCACTAATTATTTTTAGAAGTAAAGCAAGATACAAGTTCTCAGGTGATTTGTTTCCTCACACACCAGATAATAATAAGTGACTGTCATTTTTTACAGGGTTGGTATGAAGATTAAATGCTACCATAGAAGGGAAGGCAATTTAATAAAAGCATCATCAGAATATATAAGATCATTACTTATGCGAAAAGAGAAATCTGATTGTTGGACCATCAATGGAATAATGCCCATGAGATTTAAAGTTGAAATATATACAGTTCTAGTGTATTTGAGATGCAACTTTCTATTTGCCTTAAGACAAGATAAAAAAAAATAGGCTTATCTGATTATAGCATTTACTTATCTAGAAAATCTTTACTAAACTTTCATCATTTCCCATCCATTTTATTGTAGCTATTTACAGAAAACATGATAAAGCATATAAACTTTCACAGATGGAACGTTTAATAAGGGAAGCTGGACATTAAGCAGATAATCACACCAATAACTTTATAATTGAAATCATGTCAAAATTATGGATGAAGAACATTTTTTAGAGCACAAAACGAGGCCTAGAATATATTTCAGATTTTCCTGAAGTTTTCCAGGATGGACATAAGCTGAGACCTACTAGATGAGCTGGGAGTCACCAAGCAAAAACAGAAGGAAAACCTGAAGAGGAAGAAAAAAGGGAGGAGGGGCTCTGGACACAAAAAACGAAGAGTAGATGGAGCTGGTGACATCAGAAATGAAGGGAGCAGTGAGACCGTACAGGAACCTAAAAGTCAGGGCCTCGGAATGTTGGGAAAATCTTTAACATGGGCAGAAAGAATGCAGAATAATAAACACAGACTTCGATTTATTCTTAGCAAATACAACATTTTATAAATGTATTGCAATCACTGAATGCTACTTTATTTCGCTCTGGACCCATGATTTTTGCCCCTGGCTCTCTGGAGTCTTATAATTTTCAAAGATGGGACAGTTGCAGGGAGAGGGCAGAGAGGGCGCCTGGCCAAGACCTCTGCCTCCACTCTCACACACCCTGCCCCTGCTAGCAGCTTCGGCAAGCAGAGAGACATTCTGTTTTGAAACATTTGACTGTTCTTAAGGGTGATTAGAAGAAAGGATTCCAAAAAACAGGGGAGAGGGGGAGAGGGAAAGAGGGAGAGAAGGAGAGAGAATGAATATTTTCTCTGAGCCGTAAGTTTATGGACTTCATCCATGTTTTCTTCTTTGCTGACTATAGGAGTCTGGGCTTTGTTTTTGGACAACTTACCACTTTTTTATCTGCTGAAATCTCACCCATCAATCATCACGTTGTATCAGATCATTTGTCTTAAAATGAAGCCCAACCTGCTGGTTCCCAGGCCCTCAGGAAAGCTGCAGTGCACCCAGAGACAGGCTTGCTTGTGACTGTCCCTTTTACGGAAAGGAGAGAGCCTGCTTTTTCCACTGGGTGATGCTAGTTTGCCTTGACAGTGGTGCCACTTCCTCGGGCTCTTCTTTTTGAGGTTTTAAAACCCTCTTATAGTAGCTTTCAGGGTTTTGTTAAGATCAGCCATCCTGCTGGTGTCCTGAGAACTGGGGAGAAAGGAACAGCAATCATGGCACATACTGAAAGCTAGAAAAACCTGGATTCTGAGTCTCCAACCTGAAAAGCAGTGCAAGTGACTAAGGCTGGCACAGAGGAAGTTAAAGAACACAGCATAGTCCGCCCTGGCCATGGGCCTCAAATCAGCTATATGCAAATGATGGGTGGAGCAAATCTGTAAAATGTAATCAAGAAGGTACAGGATGAGGCTTTAATCCCAGAGCTTCCAAAGGGAGCCAGTGCTACTGATCCATTTATTATTCTTTATATTTCCCGAGCCTTGGCAGAACGCTACTTTTCAACCTCTCCACCCAGACCAGCAGGCCGCCAGTCCCAGGCCAGATCACACATCCATGAAACTGACAGATGCTATGGTACATTTTGTGGGTAAATATTTTCAAAATTACCATTCCGAACTCTTCACTTGTTGAGGGAGAAAATGCACTACATACACATAGAGTGAGGAGTTCTGCTGGTAGCTGATTAGGAGAAATGTCTAAATGGATCCCTCCAGCCGCTCCAGAGTCATCAATTTGAACTGAAACTGTGCAAGACCCATGGTGAAGTTCAACACATATAAATACTTTTAAGATCTCGGTAAGCATGTGACTAACTCGCTTGTGTGACAGGAAGAGTTGTACTCATCAAATATCACACAGGGGCCCCTACATTGTCCAGCCTCCTTTGTAGGTAACTTTGGGGCCCTGATTGTTTTGGCTGACAGCTGTGAGCTCAAGACCTACTCCAGTCTGTCTAGCCTGGGAACCAGAACCTGGCTGGGTCACCTGGATGCAGGTTGTCCTGCTGACATGATCTATAGTGACCAGTTGGAATGGCAGCTACCTACAGTACCCACTGGGCTTTCTGTTAGCTAATCTACCTTTGTAGACAGAGAAATAATTTGAGACAAATCGTCACTTACCTCTCCTGGCACTTCTCTCCACTCATTCACTCCTGTACCGCTCCAAGCTGTTGTATTTCTCCAGAGTGACATGATTTGCTTCTGTCCTCCTCACTCTACTGAGCTGCATTCTCAGATATTTGCCCATGAGTGAGCTGAGAATGCCTGAGCATCTCTTTTGTTACTCCCCGGAACAGTTGACACGAGGTGTCAAACACCACTTCATTTTTCCTTAAGTTCACTTTTCCCTGTGTCTTTGTGATCCTATTAAATCAATTAACGAACCACTTACACTAAATCTGTCTTATTCATTTAGACTCTGTTTCTTTTATGCTTTTTCATTTGGATTGTTTGTAGCTAAATCTATCGAGTCCCTAAGTTTAGTTTCCTAATTGTGAAGTAGGAATAATCTTATCCTTGCTTTCAGTTGCCAGGGAGGTAACACTCATGCAGGAACCTGTGATGGAATCTGAAACACACAGGAACTGCGGTCAGTGCCAACTGATCTTTTCAGGGAATAAAAACTATTCAAACAATTTCTAATGACTGAGCACTTACATCTCCAGAAGTTTAAAATTATGCATTTGAATTTATTTTGCTTTAACAGATATATGAAATCACAAAAATTATATATATCAACATGGCATGCTTTGGGAAATTTATATACATTGTGTACCATTTAAAACAGATTAAACAGATGTATTTACATGAACATTTATCATTTATTTATCAGGAAAATAATCAAAAGCCTTTCTCTACACTTTGGAAAAAAAAGCCAACCATCAGTGTTTCATCTCCCCCTACAGTAGCACACCAGAACTTGTTGGTCCTCTCTAACTAACTGAGTAGCCATTAATCACCCCTTCCCCTTGAAGCCCTCCCCTTGAGCCTCCCCAGCCTCTGGTAATCATTTTTTTTACCTTCAAGTTCTATGAGACCAACTTTTTTAGATGACACGCAAGTGAGACCATGCAGTATTTTTGTATGTGTTTGACCTATTTCACTCAATGTAATGATCTCCAGTTCCATTTATATTGCCTCATCAGATTTCCTTCTTCATGGTTAGGTAATATTCAGTTATGCATATGTACCACAATCTCCCTAATCATCCATCAGTTGATAAGTACTTTGGTATTTTCTAAGGAGCGTTTCCTACATTCATTTATCTTACAACCAGTAACGTAGTTGATAATTGCTTACCTCCACTTTACTGTAGACTCCCACCTGTCAAACAAGTTACCATTTGGGCCAGGGATACAGCTCAGCACCACAGCTCCTGCCTGGCATGTGTGAGGTCCTGAGTTCAATTCCCAGTACTAAAAAGAATCACTGTTCCTTCTGCTCCTGGCTCCATTACTAACCCAATCACCAAGGGTTGAAACTTGACATTAAATTTAATTCATCAAGATCTTCTGATATTAATTCATTTAAAAAAGCAACTGAGAAATAATATAAAGAATGATAATCTTTCCATAATTTCAAAATTGAATCAGATAGAACTCTAATTTCAGATTTGGAAAACATAGAACAGATTCATCTAAGAGAAAGATTAGAGAAATTTGAAGGTTTAGCAAATGAAGCCTTTGCATTGTACAACATAAAGTACAGTCAGAGAAATAATGATGGATATGGAGAAAATGGAGGGATACAGGATTTGGGAGAGACAGAAGAGGATTTTACATGGACTGGGAGAGTAAGGGACCAGGGTGGGGGCGGGGTGCTATGGTTAGAGTAGGATAATGAAGTAGTAGAGTCCTGGCACTGATTTAGGTCACGTGAGCATGGAAAGGGTTTATTAGATGGAAAGGTTCAAAATTAAATTTTGTTGTTGTGTGTGTTAGTTGCATGGAGACTGGAGATGGAGGTAGGAGTATGGTGGAGAGGAAGACAGTGAAATGCGATCAATGTCCAAGATAAGAGATGCTGATGGAACACAGATGATAATCAAAGGGTTGTGCAAATGGCCTGGCAATGAGTGTATTTTGAGTAAAGGTGGCATAGTATGAAAGAGGTGATTTGAGCTCTAGAAGGACACTTTCTGTGGCAGACGTCTGGGCCTTGACCTTTCAATAAGGCTACTACTGGAACCATGTCATCCACCATACTGGAATGGCATATAGTTAAAAATTGGAGAGATCTTTTTACTACACTTAGTTGCTGAAGTACCTCATTTCAGGAGTTTCTCATCTAGAAGGAGGATGTCAGCACAGATGTCAAAGGCATATTAGAAAGTGTTCCAGTAAATTTGTGAGCTATTAAAATTATTTACCTTAAATAAATCTCTAGAGTCTTCTTCGTTGCTTCTAACTTACACAGGTCACTAAGCAAGACTACCAGGGACCACCCACAAAGAAAGCTAAAAATTGTATTGGCCTAAACTTAGTCGTGTGGATAGCATCCAAAGGTTTCCATCCCCCTAGATTTCATAGGATTGTGAATTTATGCAAACCACCAACATTCTGAGGTTAGTGGTACAAGGAATAAACAGAAAGCTGAACAGATAATTCAAGCTGTGTAGCAATTTGGAAAAAGTAGTTCTATCTCAGATTAATAAAATGGAAATTGCACTTCTAGAACTATGTTACTTCCTGTTACTGCCAAATCTCTTTTGCATTTGTTTGATCAAAAACTCATAATCCTATTGAATGCACACAAAATTGGATAATAAAGTTCTCCAAGTGTTATTGTTAGTATCTGCTCACCAGTACCCGCACAGAGGGAAAGCTGTATGTGTGAAAGATAGCATAATATTATAAACTTTTGAATCTCTTACATTTTTTCAGTGTTGAATTAAATATTTAAATTAAGAATTGTAAAGTTGTTTCTATCAGACAAAATAAGCTTTCTATCATATGAACAAAAATAGGCAGGTTAGCCATCGAATGTATGAGAAACATGAAAATTTGCCATTTGTACTTTTTGCATCAAGATCTAAATGAAAGTTTGGCCACAGAACCAATAACTGCTCTTAAATGTTTTTTTTTTCTCTCTCTCTCTCTTTTTCTTCCCTCTGCAACATTATGCTTGAGCTGTGAAACAAAACATTATCATATACTAATGCCCTAAGAGGAGAGGTTTGTGTAGGTAATGTGTGAGAGAGAGGGACAAACGCCAGTGGTGATTAGCAGAACTGATAATACAGTATTGATTCCTATTTCCTCTCTTATACCCAAATTACCATAAGACAGACCACAAAGAAAATCCCAGAAGATGCCAGGCATTATGAACATAAACTCTTTCATTGAATCCAAATGCAGCATATTAGAAGACTCTCAAGGGCAAACGTTTCCTTGAGAACATTAAATTGGTATAATACCAAGTGTATTTTTTTATGAAATCTTAAAACAGTATGACTCAGAAATTCTGTGAAGTAGGAAGTAAGTGAGGAGAGACAAGCCCTCTCCAAATCCAGCTGTATCGGCGTTTTGAAATTACTTGAGTAGAAGAGTGGGGGTAAACTTGTCGCTTACAAAGGCCGTAC
This sequence comes from Cavia porcellus, assembly GCF_034190915.1. Lineage (NCBI taxonomy): Eukaryota > Metazoa > Chordata > Mammalia > Rodentia > Caviidae > Cavia > Cavia porcellus. The sequence continues at coordinate 149,738,803 of NW_026947484.1, forward strand.
AGTACTTTAAAAATGAAATGGTCTCATTCGACTTTATTTTGTTTTGTTTCTGCACTTGGAATCTGAGACGTTCCCTCGATTTCAAATTGAACATGTCTGTCAGGCTGCAGACGGGAAGGGGGACCGGTTTCTGTAATGTATCCCTTGTTCAACATTCCTGAATTATTTATGTGCCAGTTGCTTGCCACATGTTTATCATATAGATTATGCTTATACCTTTTAGACAATGAAGAAAAACAGATATAATTTCTTTTCCATCTCACTCTGGAGATGAAAGCAGATTTGTAACCATTAGAGACAGGTGCCTGTGTCCTGAAATAGCTGCAGTAATGTTGAACCAAGGAAGCCAGCATATCGGATGCCCGTGTTTACATTGTCCTGGGCCACTCGCACTGTAACACCTTTCTACATTTTAATTCTACTCCCAAATCACTATTGTTTGGCTTTTTTGGAGACAAGATGCCCAGCACCCAGATTAATTCTGTTCTCTAACTCCAGCATATGGAAAGTCAAGTTTGATTGAAATTTCACCCAGTGAGATTATTCATCTACAAAAGAAAAGTTGAAAAATAAGTTAAAATTTTTTTTAAAAGCACAAGATTTTTACCCTAGAACAGAAAGGAGAGAACTATGAGGCAATATGAGAGGAAAAATGGGAAAGAACAGAAAGAGACCCAGCGCGTTATAATATCCTAGATTAGTAAATTTTTAACCTTTTGCTGGGACAGGCAATTCCTCTCTGTTGGACAGTGTCACCCTAATGTGACCTCCCAGTATCCTTGTGGCTTACTGTGCCCCACAGAGCTGCTCCTGTATAGTTTTCTAGAAATCTGGGTCCATGGTGTTGTGTTTTTCTTGGTATCAAATAAAGGCCAGGTAATTAATGTCATGGCATTTGTTTCCTTGCTTTCAGGTTTATGTTCTGTCTTTTAAATGTCTGGGTTCCAACACACGTTGGTACTAGAGAAATTCATCCATAAAGTGTTTTGTAGAGAAACGATTATATCCACTGGTTTTGCATTAAGGTAAACAGAAAGCTTCAAATACAAAATTCCTTTGCTGTTTGTTCTAAAACTTTCCAAAATTTATCCTAGCTTTTGCGCAGGAAATTTCAAGGGAAAAACAAGAGGATGCTTAAAAGTAACAGGAGAGAGACTTCAACAATATTCGAAAGACTACAATTATGAAAACTTCCCATTAGTATTCAGAAACCCTACTGGGTTTAAGTGAAGTTCCTTATGCAACCGAGACTGTGGCACTAAAACACAAGGGCCCAGGAGAAAGTGATTAAATAATACTGTATATGCTCCAGTGTGCATGAAAACGTTTGGCTAAGAATATGTACGCTTTCCTGACATTAGACTGTGATATTCCATAGACTTACCATAAGGCTCCATTATGTGGAAGGATCCACTAGAGAACTCCTGTTATGTAGCAGAGCTGAAATATCTGCCTCTTTTATGCAGGCAATATTCCATTTTAAAATGTTTTCCAATCTGGCTCCGAATAACCCCCTCTGTGAACCAAATGTGTTCCTCACCAAATATTCTCCATGGTTTTCCTCCAAGGACCAAGACAGCCTCCAGGTGTTAGTAATGACCTAATCATACAAAAGCCAGCCTATTTATCTCTGCTTACCCCCAAGAAAATGTGGCTATGCTTTCTTCTTAGTCTACTTTGCCCCAACAGCCTTCATGCATCTGCTGATTATGTATTTGTAAATCTCTCCTTTTATCTCCCCAACAGATGCATGCTGTGATGAAAAATGCCGAAGCACACATTAGAAGCAATGATAGTTATCAGCCTAGCAGAGGCTGATGGGCTTCCTCGGGTCCCGCCATGGAACCAGTGGAATGCCAGAGAATGATTGGCTGGGGACCCCTTCCACGTTGTCAGGAGCTTTGGAAAAAGGCTGCTAGAGAATGATGAGAAAAGCCTAGAGAATGGCAAATGCGTCGCTGAAGCAATCTGTTACATTCCTCCTTGCAGAGCGGAATGCCTGGCCTGAGATGAGAGGAGAAGTAATAGGACTGCGACGAAAGGAAAGGAAATAGAACCTGAGGAGAGCAGGACAGAAACAAAAGATTTATAGCTTGTATCGTAACCACTCTAATATTTGGGGCTTTACTTGAACTTAATCCAACTTCTATGGTACTGAAAATTTATTGTTTCCCTTATGGATTTGTAGAAAACAGACAGCAAATGAGTAAGAGAAATGGAAAAGGACAGGGAAAAAAAACGAAGAAGAAGAGAGAAGAAACAGAGAGGACTGTGAATCCAATTTCTGTTTCTCCTGCTTTTGTCAGGCCTAGTAAAACATTTAAAATCACCAGCAGATATTGGCTGATCTACGCCATTTTGAAACTGGCTTTTCAGACCTTGTAGAGACAGACCTGGTCCTGGCACCAGTGATTGGCCAACGTATGACATGTCCTAATAGCACTTTGGGGACAATGGCCTTTCAATGACCATCAGTACCAGTGTTTCTAAATTGGCCAATTTCATGTGTCAGGAGGGCAGAAGACATACAATCACATAAGAAAAACACTTTAATCCAGTCATTATAAGGTAGGAACAGAACTATGGCTATGGTGTTTATAGGTATAGCTGTAATTTCGGCTGAGATTCATTCAGTCAAGATTGTTTCCAGTCTACTAGAAAACGTTCCCAATAAGCTTGAATTACAACCCCAATATCTTCCTTTTATTATCTCAGGTTAACATGTGAAATAAAGGGTTTTTCTCAGCCATAGTTACTTTCACTGCCTACAAAACCCAATGAATAACTTCCCCTCCACAACCAACTACACTTTAATTTTTTGCACACTGGCAAAGCAACAAAATCAATTTTACATTTTTATTTTCTTTTCATTTACTTGTTTGCAGCTGATCGCAGGCCTTACAAAGAAGAGAAGACAGATTACAGCTTCCATTTCGGCAGAGGTTTTCATTCATTAGTTTTCTTTCTCTCCTCTCCCTTACCCTTCACTCTCCTCTCCTATTGCATCAGCTACATCTCTTGCCACATGCTCACATAATTCTTGTAGTGTGCCTTTGCAGCATCTAATTTGTTATGATGTATTATGCATGCAAATGTAATTGCAAAGGAGGAGTTAAGCAGAATGACAGCTTAAAGAGGCATGTATTTTTTTTTTTTAGTCCTGTCACTCCCAGAAAACAGCATAAAGAGATCTGAGACAACTAGATGTCCTGATGAAAACATTAGAATGTCAAGACATCAAATTAAATAATAGAACTGTCCCACTGAACCCTCGTCATCCATTACATGCAACGAAAACCCAGAGCCAAGAAGCAAGCTCCATCGAGTTGAGGCAATTATTTGTCCTAAGATCTGCTTTTAATTTTTACATTGTGAAAAATAAAACAAAAATTGTGCTTTTGGTAAAACACTTTTGGGTGAGAAATATGTAAACCTCTTTTGTTGCACTGTATAATTACTTTTTCTCAAACCACTTATTTTGTGAAAATGCATATTAACAAAAATAGCACCCTAGAAGCTCACAGAATAAATCATAATGGAACTAATTAATGGTGCAATATTAAAAATTAAGACATTTTACTTTGATCCTATGTCTGAAGACAAATACTATAATGTTATGGGAAATAATTTACCCATAACTAATCAAATATAGAGCATTGGATATCCATTAAACATAGCTAAGGTTTGTTTCTTAAACTGTACTGCCACAAAATAATCTCAGAATTGTTTGTTTAAATTGCTAATGGAAACTCTGCATTGTAATCTCACATAAAATTGCTTTGTATGCAATAGACTGCCAACAATTAGTATTAATAAAAATAATCTTGTGGTGGTGTGTACACAGTAAAAGGTGAAATAGGGCTTTCACTGTGTGACTCTGGACTGTAGCCTCTTTACTTTCCTTGAACCCAGGAATATGTGCTCCCATTACTTGTGAGGACCCAGAGATTCCTGGAAGATGCTCACAAAATAGCGTACACACATGTGGAGGGGTGATAGCTGTCTCTCCAGGAGAGACTGGAAGGAAGAAACAGACCTTTGGGCAATAAATAATTAGTGGCATAGGCTAGGTCCATTCTCCTGAAAGTTCATTGCTCTGTAGTTGTAATTTAGACAGCCATGGGCACTCCAAGAGAAACAGAAAGTTCTTCCCCTACATGGCATAAGATGTCAGGAAGAACTGCATCTTAACATGGACAGAAGAGCAGAAATCTCTACCTAAAACTGAAGCTCATCAGAATTCTAAGGAAGCTGCGATTCAAGCCAAAAGCTTTTTCCTTCCTTTCGTACTTTTTAAAAATTTTGTTTACTTATTTGTAGTTTGAGATATGGAGACTCATGTATTCATTAGCAATCCTTTGCCAAACTAGCATCACACTTTTCTCTTTGGATGTAAATATCAGAGGGTTTCTTGGGCAAGAGCTAGAAATGTCCTACCAATGCACTGTTCTTTCTTACTGTTCACCTGCTTAGCTGGGAGAGAGCATCCTTGACTCTCCTGAGGTGGGCATGAACACAAGATTGGAACCAACTGAGGTAGCAGCATGCACTTTCACCACACCTGCTGCTGTGATCACATGAGTGAGCCCCCCAGGGTTTCCAGTTCATTGCTTCGTGAACTCTCCAAAATTTCATCTCAACTTATTTACTCTCATTTATGGAACAAAAGCTGCCCTGCTGCACCATTTTAAAGGAAATTGACTTTCTCAATGTGACAAGTGCCAGTAATGTTGGACCTTTCTTTGTGACCTAAGTTACTTTGAGGAAATGGTGGTTCAGACAATATTTTAGTGCTGTTTAGCCCTTGTCTGCCTATTTAGGAAGGGAAATAATACTAAACTTCACTGGGTTAGGATGCAATAGAAGAAAGAGATAGTCTCCTAGATGCTCTGGGACCTATAGGCTTGCGTGCAAATGGAACATCTGGTCTACTACTTGTGTGATAACCTTGTTTCCTCCTAAACTCAGAGCAACCTTTGACCTGAATTAAAGCTATCAGAATCTAAACTACAGACATAGTGCTTGAAAGCTTATGAGATGGCAACTGTTCTGGCCAGCAGGGTAGCTCATCAGAAGGCATCACTGAGAGAAGGCACAGCTGGGCAGGGCTGTAAAACTCTCTTTATTTCTCTCTTGGGCTCTGTTCTCCGTAGATCTACCACTCTGGTTCCAGCTCTATCATAGCAACCTTGCTAGCAAGTTCTAGGAATATTCTCCTGGAAAGAAAGAGCCTTGAGAAAGAATAATATCTAAAAACATACCAGTGCTATATTCACAAGCCACTTCTGAGTATCAGCCCCTCCGTGAACTGGCCTGCTTCTATATCTCCAGGCTAGTTACAGAGCTCATGCTCTCCACTCTATACATTAATAATGTCTAAACACTAAATGAACTGTGCCATTCAACAGCTTTTCAGCTTTGCTTACACTATTTCCTGTGCCTGGAGTACAATCCTTTCATGCACTGTCATCTTCTTTTACTTGGCCAAATCACATCCAAGATATTTCCTCTACTGGCCAACTGGGAATTTATGATGCTCTTCTAGCATTGAGCAAAGCCTCTGCCACACTATCTGAAACTGTTATGGCTTATATTTTGATGTCCCCCCACAAAGCCTCATTCACTCATAGATGGGGCTTTAGGGGTGGTGTTTGGATTTGGGGGTGTGAAACCAATCAGTGGATTAGTTCACGGATGAGTTTGTAGTTCGATGTCAGGTTGAAGGAGGTGGTCACCGGGATTTGTTTCACACATTGACTTCTACCCACTATGAGTTATTAGTACACACACTCCCCATTTTTCCCACAGGCAAAAATGTCTCCACACATCACCAAATGTCTCAGTGAGGAACACTAACCTAAGTTATTGGCCAGTACTGACAATTCTGGAGTATATTTGTTGTTTGCATGTTCACTATCAGAAAGATGGTCAAAGTTTTTGAATTTGATCATAGTTAAGCTAGAAAGTAATTAGGACTTTTCTACAGCTCCTTTTGTATCATTGAATATAGGTGGATATTTCCAAAGCCAATATATTCTGATTTTTAATATATCTTAGTCTTCTATTTGCATGCAAATTCCTAATTTTCATTGTTTTTAATTATTTTATTATTCACAGAAATTGGACCTAAAATGAAAAGTCTTTTCTTCCCCAGTGTTCCTAACATAATTCCTTCCATTCCCAGACTAACTGTAGATTTGGGAGGTATTCAACAGACAGTTTTGATTTAATTAAGATATGCTTTATGGTCATTAAAACCTCCTCGAAGAGGACAAAAAATTGCCCAAAGATTTCAAAAGGCACCCTACAATGCCAGCATCTCAGTCTCTTGACTCCCATCCCATTAGACTCCCAGGAATATGGCAGAGGGAAAAGAAAAAGAAGTTGGACAAAAACAGTAGAAAAATATATTAAAAGCCCATCCCCAGCTATTCTAGAGAAGGAGAAAAGTAAAGGCAAAACAGTGTTTAGAAAATTTTATCTCATCAGTCTGTGAATAAATGAATTAAAAGTGACAGTTCTAAATCCCTCTGCCTGGTGTTGGTGGGAAGTTCAAAAACTACACACCTCTGTAAGAGCATGAGTGGTTTTGATGTTTAATCCAGTTCAGTTACAAGGATTCTTTTACTAATTTTAGAGCAAAGAAGAAGTTCTTTCTTTAATAAACAGCACTTGGACATCCGTTTGAACAGTGTGAACCACCAGCCACCCTTACGAATATTCATCACCTGCCTTGTTAAACCAAGAGACCGGCCTATGCTGGGAGGCAAACTGGTGAACTGTGTGACTTCTCCAAATACTTTTTTTAGCTCTCTGATTTTAGCTCTTTGATTTTGCTATTTATAATCTTCCAGGAAAGAAGAATGGAGTTGATTTATTCACATTAAGTCCTTGATACATTTTGAATAAGGAACAGAGGAGGGGTTTGAGTGACTCCTGACTCATCCAAAGGTCCGTGACCCATGAACCGCATCAAGGCTTTCTTTTCAGCCTCTCCTGAGCATACATATTCACGGCCTACTCCAGCACTTAAACCTCCCATTCTTTGGAGAAAGATTTCATTTCAATGAGTCTGCCTGTTGCCAAACAGCCCTATAGTTCTCTAGTGAATATATATTTCTAATAAGTAAGCACAGTAGTAAGAACGGAGCTTCATCATGAATATCTCAAAGCTCCTTGTGCATCTGTGATCTCAGCGTGCAAAGCACCTAGCACAGGTGACCCTGCCCTCTGAACAAGTTTGCTCACTTCTTTCAGAGTCCATCTGTGCCTGGCACGTCAGAGCGCCACTCAACAATGTGCTGCAAAGGAAGTGCTTTTTTGCATCACGAGTGGCCGTTTCATATCTCCCACTCTCACCTCCATAGGCACCTTACTGTCCACAAGCGATGTGGAAGGAAAAGCAACTGTGCTTTGCTGCATTCATTGCTTCAGAAAGGCTACTTTACAATTTAGGAAGGGATGCGTTTTCTACCTCCTCTGGGTCTTTTAGAATTTTGAGTTTTTGACTATGCCACAAGCACAGGGAAATGAGCACCTAATGGAGGTGACATTGCTGCCTCCAAGAAGGGCACACCATGGTGTCACTTTTTTTTTTTTTTTTTTTAACAATTACCCATTACCTTGGATGACGGAACCAAAGTGCAATATTTTTTCTGCACTAGTGCACTCAAGCTTGTTTTAATAAATACTGCAGAGAAGTAGAACCATCTCATAGTTTCATTGAAAGTAAACAACAGAAATATATTCTATCCATGAAAATCATTTTTTACAAGATGATTTTGCACTAAAGAAGAATATTTTGTCTTACAAGACATTTGTTTTTGAAAACATAATTTTAAATTTTATAATGGTGTTTTGATCAAAAGTGTGAGTGTTAGGCCAGTAACTACAACCCTCATATGCACTGTTTCAATAGTAATTATTTTTCTAAACCACAGTATTTTTTAGTCTTGCAGGTAACTTAGAAAGCTCCTGTGAGACAAGGACTTTATATTGTCAAAACTCCTAAAAGTTAATTTTAGTTTTATCATAGATAAATGGGCATTAAAACAAATAAAATATTGTAATTTTTGCTGTATAAAAATCAAAGTTAAAAGGCATGTAGTATGCACTGTACCTACCATGAATTGAACACCAAAATAACTAATAAAAGAACGTCCCAAAAAAGTTAGCCAGTGGAAGAAATTCTCATCTTACAAGTCAATTTCACAATGCTATAAGATAATAGCATGTATTAGTTATGAAAATATGGGTGCTACATCAAATCAACCACCAAATTTCTTAGCTTATCCTAATAAAGTTTAATTCATGACACATAACACTGTAATTCCGCTATCCCTGACTAGCAGGCAGCTTTGTCCTTTTTAATTTACAAATGAGTGTACTTTTTAAGTGTAACTATCTGCCTTTCTTTGTTTCTTGGAGAGGCCATTATTTAACCAGAAAATAGATAAAGAAAAAGAATGTCAAATACAAAAATAAAAATAATGTGTAAGGACTAAGTTAGAACAGAGTGCCTATCACTCTGCTTATAAACCACTAGCTAGAACTCAGTCACATATCTATTTCTTATAACTTCTTATGATTGTAAGACAGGAGAGGATCTGTAGTGTAGATGTGTACTCAGGAAAAAGAGCAGAAGAATTTGATGAGTAGTTAGTCACATAATAATTAAGTGGAGAGAACCCTGGGTGGAAATTAGAAGTTAGAATTTTGAATGTGATACTACAAAGTAGCATATTTTGTGTAGCAAATATTTTCATATTTGAGGGTTACAACTCTTCTACAAATGAAACTAGTAATGATATACCTATTCTGCAATAGAAAATTAGAAGGACAACTGTATGCAACTTCAGTAAAGGTGTAACGAAAGTTTTTAGAAATACCATTTCCAATGGAAAAGGGCTGTCATGTGAGCATGAACATAATTTTTCAGCAGTTTTATTGAAGTGAAATTGACCCCCAAGAAGCCACAGGTGTATAATAGTTAAAACATTGTTTATAGATGGACACAAAAATATTTGTGAAACTATCACCCTGAGATAAACATTTTCCCTAATATTTTCTTACACCACATTGTGTACATATTCCCCACAACTTCCCCATCCATGCCCCTATTTCTAGACACACCCCAACCTACTTTTTGTCACAGTGGATTAGTTTACCTTTTCTAGAATATTATACAATTTTTAAAATGCATCTTTTTTACTCATCTCTTTCACTGCAATTGTTTTTTGATTCATATATATTGTATATATCAATATTGCATTCCTTTTGATTGTCAAGAAATATTACATTATCTGAATTCAAAAAAAAGTTCTTATTCAATTATCTTTTGATGTATATTTAAGTTGGCTCCAGGTTTTAGAATTTACAAATAAATCAGCTATGAACATTTACATACAATTCTTTCCATAGACATAGGTTTTCATCTTGCTTAACTAAATATCTACGAATTGAATGGCCGAATTATGTTTTCACTTGTTCTTTTTTTCTCTTTCTGCTTTCAGGGGTCTAACTGATCCATTTTTATATTTTTTTATCATTTCCATTGTTTTATCATTTCCATTGAATTACTGCATCTTTTAAAATTTTAGCAGTTGTCATAGGGTTTTTAACATACAGTAGTGCCTTGCTTTATGAACTTAATTTGGTTATGATTTGGGGGAAGATGGCTGCATTTGTGTTTGTTACCTGACCGGGAGTTTATGAACCAAAACAAAATTTTGCTGAGCACTTTTGTTTATTATCTCAATTTTTTGCAGAAAGAAGCATTTAACAGAGGCATTAATGTGAACTTGTTAAGTGTAGATTTTATGGTATTTACCTTATTTGATGCTCTAACCTTCTTGGATTCACTTGCTTAATGGCTATCAATAATTTTAGAAAGCTTTCAGCTATTATTTCTTCAAATATTTCTATTGGTCTTTCTCTTCTCCTGCAAATACAGTAACATCTATATTAAACCATTCGCTATTGTCCCACAGCTCTCATGTCTTGTTCCTTTTTCAATCCTCCAGTATCCCCCGCCACACCCATAACTCTGCATTTTGCATTTTAGTTGGTGTGATCTATTAACCTTTCTTCAAGTTCACTGATTCTTTGCTTAGCTGTGTCAGGGCCACTGATGAGACTACGAAATATTCTCCACCTGTCTTGCTTACTTTTTTTCTCATTCCTCCCTTGTATGTACACAGACCAGCACAACACCCACCCTCCACACCCAGGGCTGGTATAGCACACACAAAATCTCTGTGCCCTCCTCTTACACAGGATAAGCATATTTACAAAGTAAACATCCTGGCTCCCTGCTGAGTCTCTCAGCAAAACTTCTAAACTTCTCATGTTGACACAGTGTATCAATCATAATACCATATATGTTAAGACATTTTTTCTTACATTGCTATTCAATTCTTTGTGGCTTCTACCTCTGTATTGAAATGACCCATCTGATCCTGTGCACAGTCTAACTTTTCCATTAGAGTTTTTAATGAATTAATCTCATGATTGCTTTCTCTTTAAAACAAGTGTTTTTTTCTTGCCTTTTTGTTTTTATGGCTTGACAGACTCTTGTAGAAAACCAGGCATCTTATGTTGGACAGTAGATAGTGAGCTAAATATCTCTATGTTTGGCAATAAGCACTTTTTTTTTTCTCTCAAAAGCCTATTAGTGAGGGGTTTATGTTAATTAATCCAGTCAGAAATTGGACCGTATTTGAGGTTTGTTGCTGTATATGGCTAGCCTCGCCTTCAAATCCCTATCTTTAGGTTAAAAGCCTAAAGGTTCTTGCCTAAGGTGATTTTTATGTGTTTGCATGTTTCTCATAGCTCGCTTAGCTATTTTCCACTGCTGTTTTTACTCAGCAGCTGTTAGCATGGTAGTAGAAGGGGAAAAGGGGGGCATTCACAAAGATTTTAATTAAAACTCGACCTTAGGTTAAAATAGTGTTTGTGGATGCAAAAGGCATGTATGCTTCACGATGCTTTTGCTTTTCTTCCTTCTGTAATGCTGAGTCTGGAACTTTCATTTGCTCCTCCTGTGGGTGATGCCTTAGAAAAATTCTCTTACCCAGACAGCAATGTGCTTTCTCCAGCGTCCTCCAATAACATCTTAATCACTCTTCATGACCACACCCTGTCTAGTAGACTGAGGAGCCTTGATGTGAATGAGAGACAGAAAGGAGAAATGGCCTTTGGGGGAGTTTAAGCAGTATCTGCTCTATCATTCCCTCATTGAGCACCGTCAGAATTTATCTGAGGATTTCTCCCCATCATCCCTGTTGAAAACTAGTTATGATTTTTACAGTAAGAATGTGAGACTTAGGGTATCTGAAGTCACCCCAAATTTTTCACTTTCGTGCTAGTTATGTTCCATCTTTAATGGTTTGTTAATAATTGACAGCTATAAGGCTGAGGGTTTAGCTCAGCAGCACAAATGTCTGCCTGACGAGTGCAGGGTTGTGAGTTCAATTCCTGATACAAAAATAAGTAAATAAATCAAGCAAACCACAATTGATCGCTGTATCATCTGACTGGCTTTTCATGCATGGCAGCCAGTGGCATCTGTACCAGATAAGCACACAGTTGGGTCCTGTTTCTCTCAGTTAATTCCTTATCTCAAGATTGGCAATTGTTTGGTAAGTTCAATAAACTCACATACCAATTATCCTGAATTTTTCTTAATGTGATAGTCTTTCTTTCCCGCATCTCTCCACTTCTAAGCAGAACTAGAATATAATCTATTTATAGGACTACACTTTGAAATTTCTTCCTTTTTCCGGGCTTTTAAAATGGTGCTCCACTGTGTTTGCATTTGAGTTATTTCCAACCAGAAGTATTCTGCCATTTTTATCGTTGACCCTCTGTAGATAGCAGTGCCTGCCTGTAAGATTTGCATTTTTGTTTTTCAAGTAGATTTAATTGTGTGTGGTTTTATACAAGGGGTTTGGTGAGCTTGCATCTGTGGGTTTGTAGTTCCCATCAAATTGAGAAACTTTTTTCTGTTATTTCCTCAAATCTAGTTGATTTTTTCTCCTTTTCCTTTCCGTTGAAGATTCCAATTACACACATTAAGATACCAACAGTTACGCCTCAGCTCCTTGTTCATTTGTTTACTTTTGTGTCAAGTATATTCTTACATATTTTTCATTCTAAATAGTTTTTATTTCTACACTTTTTTCTTGCAAAGTCTGATCTTCCATTAATCCCACCTAGTATATTTTTCATCTTAGACACATAGTTTTTCATCTGTGGAAAAAGCTTCATTTTGATTCTTTTGTTTCATCTATGTGTCTCTGTAATATTTTCAAACTTTTTCTTTTTTTAAATATATAGAGTTATAACTATTTTTATGCACTTGTCTGTTAATTCTAACATCTGTTTCAGAGCTGCGTTGGTTTCAATTGATTAATTTTTCTCCTCATTACGGATTTCATTTTTCTGTTTCTTGTCATGCCTAGTAATTTGTTAATTGCATGCCAGAAATCAGGGCTCATGCATTGTTGGATGTTGGATATTTTTAAATTCCTTTAAAATTCTTGATCTTTGTTCTGAGACTCCATTAAGCAACTTGGATACAGTTTGATCCTTTGGGGTCTTGCTTTTAAGATTTGTTAGACTAAAGTAAAACAGTAGTCTGTATCTAATTTTTCCCCTCTACTCAGAAAAGATTCTTCTGAGTATTTACCCAATTCCCTACAAATTACACGATTTTCCAGTCTGGTTGGGGAATAAGTAATGTTCTTAGCACTGTGTCAGTTCTGAATACTGTTGCTTTTAATGCTATCAGATAATTCTTTCTGTGGCCCCCAGTACCTTCCCAGATATATTAGCTAGGCAGTACTTGTTAACTATTCAAAGGGGAACCCCTGCAGACATCTAGAGGATTTGACTTTGCTTTTGTTCAGACACATTTTTCCTTTTCAGGACTCTGCAACATGAACTCAAGCCAGGATGGTCTCTCTGGGTTTTCCGCTCCTCCCCAGCTCAGAAGTATTCTGGTACAGCCTGGCTTCCCTGTTCATGGGCTGCAACGTGGAAGTGCTCTTAGGCGGTAAATTGGGGTAGTTTGTGGGCTTACCTCATTTTTCCCCGACTTTAGAATCATTGTCCTTCATTCTGTAATGTTCAATAGCTTAAACATGCTAGTTTAATATGCTTTGTTCATTTTTTTGTTGTCTCACATGGGAGGATGATTTGCTGGCAATCCATTTTGATTGAAAACATACTTGAGTGCACTAAATATTCTGAACATTTCCTGAACATTTAACCGCTTCAGCAGAAATGCATACATCAAGATGAAATCATGACATAGAAGAGGTTTAGCATTTATACTTGATAGTGGTTTTTCTTATTATAATGATTGATATCCAGCATCTATTCCTCCTTTTTCTATATCATTATATCGAATTCTTTTGAAGAATCTGTTTTCCTGGAGAGTCCTTGTGGTTTGTTTGGGTTTCCATGCTACTTTAGATTACTGAAAAGTAGCACCTCAGTGTCTGTGAGTTTCCATGTCTTATCAAGAGTGAAGTCATGCAGATCTTATGTGCTCAACCATTTACTTTCTTTCCAGCCAAATTCAGTTAAAATCCTGTGTCCACTTTTCTCTGAGGAAGTTTGCCCCTCTCTTAAAGTCTATCAGATAAGTATTTAGGAGATTGAACTTTTTGTCTCATGTCCTGGTTAAACTGATGGTCCATTGAGTTTTACTCTTGATTAAAACATTTTCCACTCAGTAGATGATTGGTACTTCTGTATAGCAAAATTTTTGCTTTTCAGACTTTTAGTTTTTAATCATGGTTATGCCTTTCCTATTCTATGTCAAGAATAGAAACAATTTTTCAGTGCTTCTTTTTAATACTTTCATTACGTTATTCATGTGGTCTCTCACAAATTAATTGTCAATCTTTCTTTCTTTCATTCTTTTTTTCTTTCTTTTTTTATACCGGGGATCAAGCTCACAACTTCATGTTTGCCAGGCAGGCACTGTGCCACTGAGCTGTACCCCCAAGCCTAGCTCCCAATAGTTCTTAATAATCTTTCCAAAATATTCTAACTACATGGCTTATTTTTGAATTCTTATAGCAATGGTTGAGCCACATTATTTATTAAAATTCTTTGCTTTTTAGTATGTATATGTTGTGGTGATTCTTAAGTTTCATGATCCTAAGCTGTAGGGTCACAGAACAACACAGAGTACTGTTTCCTTCCTTTATTTCCACAGAACCCTAGTGCAATGCTAAACACAGAATATAACCTGATAAGGACTAGACATCAACACTAAAATATAAAGGAAAGTATTATGTTCTGTGCCTTATGAATTCCTTGGCACATTTTGTGAAGCAATATGCTTCTAATGATTGTTTAGTTAATATTAAAAATCACTGTTTATATGCACAAATAAATTAAAGATACTCATTGTGCTATAATGACAAAATTTAGTATGCAGTATATACACATAATGCATATAATAATATATATGATATGTAATGATATACATATGATATATAATGATATATATGATATATATAAGTTATGTTTTGTTTTCATTATTTTTACTCTAATATATGTATTTTTTCTTTTTGTTGTTTTTACTAAATAGTACTTTATTTAATATACATAGCTCCTATTTCAAAATTCTAATTCAAATTTGTACAAAACTGTACTATCTCAAACATCACCTAAGAGAAGCACAACAAATATATATATATATATATAAATCAACCAGGCATGGTTGGGGCATCCCTGCAATCCCAGTACTTCGGAGGCTGAGGCAGGAGGATCCCCTTGGAGTTCAAAGCATGATTCATATATAGTGAGTTCAAAGCTAAACTGAACTACGAAGCAAGGCTGTGTCTCAAAATACATTCATAAATATAGACCTCCCTTCTGTTCCACCACCAGGTCTTCTGTTCTGTAATCCCCTGGCTACTTTTGCACCTACGACCCATATGTGCAGAAAACTTTTTTACCTATGAAGAAATGGCCATGTGTGAGCTATTTCACAACATTCACTGTAACTCCAGGCCTTGTCTCTTGCTTCTCAAACTTTTGTCTTGAACAATGAGTCACTTTTTATAGGCTATATGTTTTTTAGACGTTTGCTGTTTACTATGTGATGTGCTGAAATTTTATGTTCAATCTCTCCTGGAATCTTCGATCCCATCAAGGTAGATATACCTTATTTTCAAGTGAGGAAACTAAGGCTAAGCTACGTTAATCAACTTGCCCAAGGTCACATAGCTAACAAATGGCAGGCATAAGTTATGAATCATGTGTGCATGGCTGTAAAATCTAGGCTTTGCGCCTATAAACCAATGCTGCACTCCGAGGAAGGGAAACACATCCCCCACATCACTAGACACACTTGCTCTCAAAACAGAAGCCGAGCATTTAATGGAAATGACAGAATACTCACAAGCTTAGCTCTGAATCAGGAATATGCTTAAGAAATAGTCAATCTGGGCCGGGGATTTCGCTCAGTGGCACAAGTGCCTGCCTGGCAAGTACAAGGTCATGATCCCCAGTACCGCTAAAAAAAAAGGAAGAAGAAGAAGAAAAAGAAATAGTCAATCAAATGACCACAGACAGATACTACAGAGCAAATTAAAAAAAATAAGTGACTCAGTGAAACAAAATTTTCAATGGGTGTTGAAAGCATTATTTGTATCCACTATAATATTTTACTAAGGGTACCTTCTAGTTCCCCTTCAGCTTTGAATCCAAGAAAATACTGGCTTTGCTTTCTTTATTTTTTTTCAATTCAGAATGGTCAAATATTGAACTTTGGATCTTCCCAACTTATAGGACTTCAATATCCCTTGAAGTCCTTTTATGATTTGAACAAAATGAATTTATATTGTCCATTGTTTGTTCTAACTTCTGTTTTTTTAACTCTTTTTAAATTAATAATTTTCACTACCTCATGCAATCTTCTAAATTACTTTTTAGAGTTCTGGCTATTAATATTTTAGGTAGCTTTGATGTTTTACTTTATAGTCTTCAATTTTATTTTACATTTCACAGGTTCCTAGTTGCAAATAATCCTACAGGCAATTTTCTCACACTACAACTATTCCTTGGAAGATATGCTAATGCAGCCTGACACTAGCAATACTGGGGGTTAAGTTAATCACCCAAAATGAGTTGTATTACTGTCAGCGGTATATAAAGCTATCCCATAGTGAGTTACAAGGAAGGCTAGCTTTAAAGCTGCAACTCAAAAATACCCAAAGCTGGAGATAAACAAAAATAAGCATTTATTTCAAAGTCTATTGAACTCAAGAATCAAACATTTGTTATTTTTGGTCTCAAAGTTATCCAGAACAAATAAAGGGATTCATATCCTTTAAGAAATTTAATTACCAAGAAAACTCTTCCAGATCACATACGGTACCTGGGTAAGACAAACACCACATAGCAGTAGCTATCTTCATATTTATCTTCAGAAAAAGGAAGAAATCACTGTTTTGCTCTCTGTTTGGCTGAGCCCCATGGCAGTTCTAAAAAACCTGGAGAGCAAATTGCTATCTTCTGCTCCCTTGGTAAAAGTGACTCTTGTGGCAGAAGCACAATCTAAATGTGTCTTGGCCAGAAATCAAGAGGCAACACATAGACTGTGCGCATTTTCCTGTCTTTCCACTGTTCTGCTTTTTGCTTGTGCTTTCAGGAATGGGTGAGGCAGGAGATGCAGGCATCTGCCAGTTACCTGGTGATTTCCACTCTTACAAACCACGTCACTTACAATGCTATTTTGTGTCAGCCTCTTGGACAATGAAGATGCACTCCTTACTTTGTTCTTGGGAGAATGTAACAGTGCCTTGTGGCTGTGCTTAGACATGAAACCACACTGTGGCCCCTTTCCTGTGTGATCTTTTCCAACTAAAGCTAAGTGCAATCACTACTGAGCGCCTTGATTTTTATTGGGTACATCCTATGCATTGCCATAATGCTCTTCCGTATGGGCAGCAGATTAAGGACTGTCAGAAGGCTTAATCCTTTCTGTCAAAAAGATGTTTCTCAATAGACTGGCTGCTCAGCGGCAACAGAGATAGAATTCAGAGCTGCATTTTAAATAGCAGCATGTCTGCACTCGTGATGATATAGATTTTTCTTTTTCTGTCTCGCAAAAATATTGAAATAAGATTTAGTTACAATGTTGTGATATGCATCTTTATGAGAGAAGAAATATGTTGTGAAAAGTGTATTACTTCACTTGAGAAGATCAAGAGAGCAGGGAAGGAATAAAGGTTTACCAGGAGCATAGTATTTATTTGCCATGCATATTTGATATGAGTTCATTAAATACGCAATAGAAGTGTCAACATAAAGTGTTGTTTAGATCAAGCTATGAAAACAAACTGCCCTGATATTAACTTTGGAATATAGTAAGCTGTGGTTAAATATAACTCTTATTTACCATACAGTAAATAAATATTTTATTGACTATTGTTAAATAACCACCTACTTATCCTAATTGAATTTGCCCTTCATTTATGAAGACTGATGGATCGACAGTGTGGTTGGCACTTTTATATTCTCTCAATTTGCCATTAGGTGGGTTTTTCTTTTCTCACCCACTGACACTCAATGATTAGCAATTATCACTAGCCCATGCCTAATTTGAGAGTATTTTCTCAGTCTCACTGGACTATTGCCAACGCTATATCCAGAGAAGAAGCGAGGCACCGAGGCGTCTTTTTCAGGAACACTTGCTGCAGACCTGGAGTGCATCGACGGCACTGCAACATGAAGATCACTCACTGGCACAGTGAAGGGTTTCATAAGACAGAGTAGACTCATTCGCGTCTCTTCTGGGAAATGAAACTTAAACAGATATTTCGGATTAAAACGCAGATACCTCCGGCAAAAGTAGAAGGCTGTGTAGTCTTCCTGGCACGTTGCCTTCCTGAGGCTCATTAACAGAATGCAAAAGTACGTGGTAGGAGACTATTATTATCCTCACGTCTCCTGCAATATGCAGGAACGTTAAACCTGCTGTAATTAATACTGACCCTTTCTTTACCGGCAGCTCTCAGGGCAATTTTTAGGGAAGAATACCAGGAGAACAAATGCACAGCTGAAATTTTTAAACCCAGGCTGCTTACAGATGATTTCTGCCATTGTTCTGACCTCAGTCTTTCAGAGTAGTAGAAGTAAAGGCTGTGATATAGATATTGCCATCAGAATACTTACACACTCTAAAACACAAAGAAAACATTGCGTTCATTGGAACTCACTTCAAAAATGTTTGGACCATGCACTCAAAGGTCATTGCCCTCATTAATCAAGAAAATGAAGTTTGTTAAAGATTTCATTTAAAATTTGTTTTTTGCTCTGCTCGATTTTTGTAACTTCCAAAGTACCAGTCAGTGGGCCTGCTGACAAAGTTAAGAAGCATTAATTTTGACTTCTTTTTTTTCATTTAATGATGATGTGTTTTTCTTTGTCACTAGGCTTTTACACCAAATAATTTGAGCAGACAACTATTTTTAAGGTTTGTGTTTCCAAAAGATATAAGTATAAACTCTATATTTGATGGAGCAGTGGATTCAAGTTACATTTTAATTTATCTTTTACTATTTAGTTATTTTATTTAGCAAATTTCTAAATGGTGTCCAGATAAATAGTGGGTTAAAAAATTTCCTATCATAATTGAACTCTGACAAACAGAAAGATGAAAAGATGAAAGTTCTATCTCTAGAGGGAAAAGACAAGTTCTTCACCTGAAAAAGCTAGGCAACATGTTTCTCTCTCCTCGTGTTTTCGTTCAGCCTCTTCATTAGTTTCCACAACTTTCTCTTCTATCAATACACACACAAAAGTGCTGTGTTTATGACCTTAGCCCATTTCACTGCTTAAAAATCCCACCTAGCACATTACTCCAGCAATCAACTAAGCTGCTCCCAAATAAGGTGGTTTCTATTCAGTCTACTATTTTTCTTTAGTGGAATATCTGTTTGATATTCCACTAACTATAAAATTCTTTTTACTGATGAAAAATCGGTCGGGTACAGAATGCCAAAATGCACTGTAGTGTAGATACTAAGGAACTGTAAGCCTTCATTATCACAAGTTCCATCCAATTTCCCATTTCTTCCTTCTTCCTTTCCCAGTACAGTATACAGCTTCTTCACTAGTGTTGCCTTTTCTTTGTAATGGTATCACCATTAATTCAGCCAGCCAACCCAGAAACCCTAAAGATATCCTTGACAACTCTCACTCCCCGCCTCCCATGCAGCTTGCACAGCCTCCTCTTCAACCCATTTTCTCCCTGGTTGCCAAGATTATCTTGATAAAACAAGATGTGGCTACGGTTGCAAAGAAATGCAGTATAGTGGGAAAAGGATAGAATATTGGGGTGGTTTTTTTTTTTTTTTACAATTTTATTACTTATAAATGCTACATTGTCTATTTTACTTAAACAAAAATATATTTTGTAGTCAAAAATTATGAATTTTGAATATAACAGTTAAAACCAAGTGTCTTGGGTACTTTTCTGTCATTGCTAGAACAAATATCCAGCACCCAGAAGAAAGGTTTATTTAGCTTACAGTTTGTGGAGGTTTCAGTTCATACTCAACTGGCTCCAAGACAGAGTGGCAAATAGCAGAGGGTAACAGTTCACAGCAGTGGAAAGCAGCAAAAGCAAAGAGAGCATAAAGGGGAGGATCAAAAGAGCCAGGCTCTTTCCCTCCTTTATATTGTATGCAGGCTACCTGCCCTAGGGAGGATGCAGCACCCACATCCATAATCCCAGCATTGGACAATGAATCATTTACAGACTGGAAGCCTATCCCCCATGACTGTAGGAGGTTTTTGGGAGCCATCTAGACACAAACCATATCATTATGCCCCCGGTCTCCCAAAGACTCATGTACATCCCTTTCTGCAAAAGGCATTTTAGTCCATATCTAAGAGTTGCTAGTATCCTAATAGTTTCAGCATTGCTGGAAAATCCAAGTTGCAAGACTCCTCCAAGATCAAAGACAAACTCTTCACTGTGAACCTTTGACCAAATGAAAAGTTAAGCACTTCTAACATTCAAAGGTACAGGATAGACATTGCCATTCCAAAAGGTACAAACTGGGGATTACAAAGAATTGAGATCAAAGTAAGTCCAAAATTCAGAAGAGCAAACATTAAACTTTGTATTTTCCCTATGGAACATGTGGCAAGTTGTGAGCACCAAAGGGTTTCTGCGGCTCCACCCCATGGCACTTCCAGTGGTAGTGGTAGTAGCTCCATGGCTTCTCTCCTTGGCCTGCTTTGCTCCCTCCTTGCAGTTTTCCTCAGATGATCCACATTCCTGGCTTCTCCTAACTTCTGTGGTCTCTGCTGCTCCCTTGGCTTCACACATTGCCTTCTCAGGGGTACACTGCCTAGCCTCCCAGGCCTTCTTCTGAAATGAAAGAGGAAGCACCTTAGCCCTTGCATTCTGCACGTATGTTAAAGCAGCACCGTGTGAATGATACTAAGATCTGCTGCTAGCTAGAGCAGTAGCCAGGTTTTCTTCTCTCTTGATGTAGGAGTTGATTACCTGTATCACTGAACACTCTGAACCTAATTCTGAATAATGAATTCTCTATGCTACTACCATTTTGAAACCTGGTGCTGTCATTCCAACATACGGTGAAATGCCTACCGTTCTGGCATTCTGTGGCTTTCATCTCAGAGAAAATTCTTTCACTTTCCAGTTTTGAGGCTGCAAAGGGTGGAAACTTGCTGCTTCTTGTGATGCCCTCAGGCCATCTTTTCTATCCTCCTGTTCCTTCTCAGCAATTGACATTTCCTCAGCTGTATCTTTGCAATCCATGATTTCGCTAGAGCTTTCTTTCTGGCCAAACTCACAACATTTTAAGTCATTCTTCTGGGCTCTTAGCTCTTGATTCACAACATTATCTGTCTAAAAGCCCTCAACAATATCTACACCACAGACTCAGCATTTGACTGCCTGGACATTTCTTCTGCCAAATTAATTAGTCCACTACCCTTCTCAGTCTCAGGTAAAGTCTTTGGACAAGATAAAAATACAGACAAACTTTTTCCCAAACCATAATACATGCATCTGGAGTCTAACAACTAGTGCAGTCCCTCTTCCCAGCAGAAACCTCCCAAACCTGGTGTCTACCAGCAGAATTTCTATCAATCAACTAATATTTTGAGCTCTGCCCAAATCTCCCATACAGAACAGCTTAAGGTACTCCCACTCTACTCTTTCAGGTGACATCTCCAAATCTTTCCAAACACTCCCACAAGCCATTCTCAAAAACTTTTGAACCACATGGTCAAGTATAATCAAGCAATGACCCCCTACTCCTCGTAGCAGATTCTATCTTAATTACTTTTCTCTCATTTTTGAGGAAAAAAAAATACCTGATGCCAAGAATTAAGAAAGGAAAAGTTTATTTAGCTCACAGTTTGTGGAGGTTTCAGTTCATAATATGCTGGGTCCAGGGCAGGGTGGCTCATGGTAGAGGACAAAAGTTCATAGTGGTGGAGAATAGCAAAAGTAACATGAGCAAGTAGGGGAGGAGCACAAGAAAAGACTCTTTCTGTCCCTTATGTGTTTGTAGGCTATCCATCCTAGGGTTGGTGTAGCATTCACATCCATAAACCCAGAATTGGACCATGAATAAATCACAAATTATAGAAACCTGACCCCATGACTGCATGAGGCTTTGGGGGAACATCTAGATACAAACCATAGCACCAGGTGTCTTTAGACAAATTATTTGATCTTTTTAAGCATTGTTTTCCTTGTCTGTAAGATACCCATAAATTTAAATTCCACTACCCCAAACTCAATTTCTTGTCATTTTTTGTTAACTAAGGCCTTAAAAGAGTAATTGATATTTTTATGTTGTTTTATGTAAACTATTCATTGTAAACCAATTCCCATTTCTATCTCCACAGCTAAAATTACAATTACCCATCTCACTCCCAAATTCTAATACCAGATTCAATAAACACATTTGGCCCTTAAGTTAGTGAAGCCACTCTCATGGAATTTAGCTTTCCTGACTTTTCAAATAATAAAGTATTCTAGATCTTCTTCTAGTTCTCCATATCATGTTGACTATTGTGTTTTTTTTTTTCTTTACATTCTTCAGGGACCCGTATACTACCCAAATATTGATTTATTTTTCTTCCAGGTTCTATTCTTGGCAATTCATTCTCTTTTCTATTTTTCCTCTTTGAGAAATCCACCCCAGTGATGCCAAAGAACACTTGTAGCCTGATGATTTCCATTACAATATCCTCCATGACTTCTTAGTCTCAGAGTTACCTATTCACCTAGTTTCTGTATATATCATCTTCTGACATTGTCAAATTGGCATATACTAAGCAGGACTCATGTTATCTCTAAAAAGTGCCTACCTCCCTTTTAGATATTAGCAGAAAACTCTCTGTTATCTCTAAAACAATAAACCTGTCATTCTAACTAGTTCCCTTTCATCACTTGGCACATGACTAATAACCTAACACTTAAAAATTTACCCTGGATTGTTGCTTATATCTGTCACCTGCTCTTTTCTTATTATCCTTGCTTGTCTTCCTGGACTGAAACAAAAGCTTTCTAATTCATCTCCCTCCAATCTTTTCTACTTTTTACTGTTCATTCCCTACAATTAAAGCAGTGAACCTAAAATCAAGTCTCACCATGTATACTTCTACTTAACATCTTTCTATGGTTGCCTATTGCCCACATCTTCTCAGCATGAAATGCAGGACTTAGCTTATCCATATCTATTCATGTAACTTCTTACTTGACATTTACTGCCTTACATATTATGCCTTACATATTGTGCTATACACTGCTATACAAATGAATCATACCAGATTTAAGTCTTCAAGATTTGTAATTCATTTGTGCATTTGTTTGACTGATATCTCAATTTAAACTATTCTTTTTAATTCAGAACCTGGAAATCTGGCCTTCAGTATTTAGTAGAGGGAATTTTTCATAAATTTCCAATGTAATTTTAGAGAAAAGACTTTATTTCCCTCACTCTTACCGATAACCACAATGAGGTGAAACTGTAATTTTATTACCATTTCTTTTTTCAGATAATGTACACTCTAAGACATTATCTTTACCTTAATCAATTTTGCATTCAACATTCTACAATGCACACAGAGATGATCTGTGGTGACACCCAATTTCTGTCTTGGGAAACTGAATGGAGGTGATAGCATTCATTGAAGCAAGAATAATAATAAATAAATAAATAAATAAATAAAGGGAGCTTTAAACCCATGAGCTAGATTGTGTTTCTGATGCCAACAGACACAATTGGATAGAAATATACAGTAGGTAGAGGAGTAGATGTGTCTGGGTCAGGCAATCAGTAGAGATCTGGGCTAGAGATAAATCGTGAAATGTTATAATTATATAAATGGTAATAGGGCAGTAAGGAAATTCAAATTGTTTTCTGTTTAAACTTCTATGTTGAAAGCTAATTATTTAGACCTTCTGCTTTAATCAGAATTGTTACTACAGAAAATCATTTTAATTAACTCAAATATTCAAGAATTGGAATGCTTGCAACATCTCTTGGTCTAGATTAAATAACACAGTTTTGATTTCTACTAGGCTGTTAAGTTATTCTGTTTAAAATGAGAATTACCCATTTGAAACTATTAAACAATTGACAAAACATGCAAATTAAAGGTTGAATTAAACATCACTAAACTCTAAAAGTCAGGACACCAAAGAATTAGCACTGCTTTCTGTACAAAGATGGACAATAAGTCTCTAATTCTACTGTACTTAGGACTTCTGATGTTCCTAGGGGCTATAATAACTAAGGGTTCTAATAAAATATTAATTTACTTGGATATACAAAGGCACAATAAAATTACCCAGCTAGGTAATAAAAAGAACAAAGCATAAATTAGATACGCATTTTATTTCTAATCTCTAGACCTGCCAACAAGATGCTGGGAACCCATGAAGGAATTCATTTATACTTGAATATTCTGCAAGCATTTCTGAGTACCTAGTACATGTTATCATTGTTTTGTGCACTGGAAATAAAGAAGTGGAAAAACAACATCTGAAACTTCTTAAAAGAAGTAAAACAGTATATTGAATGGTGATAGGTGCTTTGAAGTTATATGATGCACAAAAGGAGAGTATGGAATACTGGAGGAGAAGACAGTTAATTTGAAATAGATTGACCAGCAAAGATTTCCATTTTAATAATTTGAAAGAAGTCTTAGAGTGAGCATTGTAAATATCCAAAGGAAGATATTTCCAGGAAAAGGCAAAAATTATGAGATAATAAAATTCCTAGAGTGTTCAAAGAACAGCCAAAATATTTTGTGGAAGAGTAAAGAAAGCAAGGAAAAACTGGTCAGAAAGGTAACAAGTGCTCCTATTACATCAGACTCTTAGATGTTCTTAAAAACTTTGGCTCTTACAAGTTTTTATTCTAAATGAAACCACTGAGAACATTTGAGCAGAATGTAATGATTGAACTCGTTTTTATACCTCAACAGCGACACTATAGCTTTGGTCCTATGAAGCACATGGAATGAAGCAGAGAGACCAGCTAGTACACTGTGCAGCAATCCAGGTAAAAGAAGGTCGTGACTTCCACATGGATTATAGTAGAAGACCTCATAAAAAGTGATCAAATCCAGGGCATACCTTAAAGTGAAAGGCAAAGCATTTGCTCATTGCTCAAATAAATTAGAGACAAATGCAAAGCTTCAAGAATCATGATGTCTTGGAGTATGGAAAAATGAAACTACCATAAACAAAATTGAGAAAAACTATAAGAACGTCAGGTTTGAACCAATACCAAGGAGGCAGTGATCCATTCTGTTTGGAGCCTATTTAAACTTTTAGCACAGATGGAGGTTAGACCATACATAACTGAGCCTGAAGCTTTAGAATAAATTCTGGCATGGAAAGATAAATTTGACAGTTATCAATATGTAGAAGGTGAGAGTAAAACAGGATGTGAAATAGTAGTTTAGGAGGATCAGATAGTAAATGGACTAAGAAAATTTAGGATTATTGCCATGCAGCACAAAGGACCCACTTCATCTAGTTGATCATAAATTTAAAGTGAAACTAAAAATCAGTGTCCATGTGTAGATACAAAATGGACAGAGATACAACCTTACAAGGGTTGTACTTTTGCCTGTTATGCCAATTGCTGAGACGGAATTTGGAATTAAAAGGGATGTAATGCCTCAGAAATGGAAGGAGTGGCAAGCAAGACTGGAAAGAGAACCAACAAACCATGATGCCAACTGACAATCTCCTCCAGCAGAACCGGAGGTTATTATAGAAGTCCTTCACGTAGAGGAAACAGCTACCCTTGGAATCAACACCCTACTCAGGCATTATCTGTGGCCACCCTAAGGAGTTAACAGTAAACCAAAAGTTGTTAAAATCTAGGAGGTTATTAACAGCCACACCCTCACTTAGGTAGCTGTATCCCTCTCTCTGATTGCTAAGTTCTTCTTCAAAAGAACATTTGATCAACATATTCTCCAAGTCTAAAAAACAGACCCTTTCACAACTAAGCAAAATGAGGATAAATGACATAAGGTGACTTTACTAGTTAAATATGAAATTAAATCTAAGGAGGAAGCAAGAACATAAGATGCACAATGGACAGTGAAAATGGGACAATCACTGGATGGAGATTCCAGAAAGATGTAAAGATTTTTGGACTCAAGATACTAAAAGAATTGAGTTTAGAAAATAACGGGTGGTGGACTTGAGTGAGAATCATGAAATTGGGATTATGGAATGACCTTTATAAATGGAACATGTGACTGTGAGGGTACACAATTGGCTCCAGGCTGTGGGAGACATCATCACTGCAGGAGGATATCAACGTGAAGGTCCATCATGTAGACTGATCCACTTTGGGATAGTGAGATCACCAAGGATTATGTCAGATCTGGATATAGAAATAACGAGCTGAGAGCCAAATCTTCAAGTAATGGAGGGGGGAAGCATTCCAAGGATTGGGATGTGATCTAAACAAGGATGGTAGTGGAGAAAGGTAAGTGACGTGAGATTCAAAGGTGGGAGGGTTTATGAAGGATGGCTAGGAAAATGAATGGAAACAGTAAGGTGAACAAGGTAAATACCACCCCCACTGGAGAAGGCACAGTAGCATCAGGAGCCAAGCTTCTTGTTAAAGCAAGGAGGCAAAGCTCTGCTAGATGCTGAGTGTCCAGAGGGCATTGTGGATAATTGGCCATAATTTTCAGATTATCCTGTGTCAAGATTTCCTGAAAGAGTGTAATGATGTTAGTGGAATGAATTGAGATTCTAGAGCTCTTTCTGGGGATAAATAAAAAAAGGACTGGGACTGTATCTCAGTGGCATAAGCACCTGCCTGGCAAGCACAAGGTCTTGAGTTTGATTTCTGATACCAAAAATAGAAAAAGAAACAGAAAGAATAATGTGGTTCAATCTGGAGGTCTTCAAGCAAATAGTGATGAGGCTAGAATGATAAAGAACGAAGGAATGGGTCAGTATCTGTCCAAGGTCTCCTCCTGAATCCGCTGATGGAGGCCACGAATCATGGGAAGAGGCACTGAAACCCGTATTACGGATAAACTGCAATTTGGTATTCTTAACCGGAGAGATATACTATGTCATTTGCATTCTGGTTTGCATGACCGTGTTTTATACAGTCATAACTGCACAAGGCTGATTTTTGGAGCAAACATTTTCTTGAGCACTTATTCTGTCTGAGACATAGAGACATAGAATTTCATTTTTTCACGTGCTTTACCTCAACCAACTTCTCAAAACATGTATAAGGATGATATTTGCTTGTTTTATGCACATTAGAAAACTGAAATACAGGAAAAACAAGTGACACCCAAAGTCATAGCTACTTTACAAAAAGAACTAGAGTATTTCCTTTGACTGGAAGCCTGGACCAGGTCATCATGCCACCTTGAATATCCATCTCACAAAACGCACCCATCCCAAGGTACGTTTATTATTTTATTTTCTGAAAATACTTGCTAAAGTTTTGAGATATGATATTATACATGGTTCCACTACGTGTATGCATGCATATATATATATATATATATATATATATATATATATGTCACATGTGGCTTTATATTTTCCCTTACAGTCATTTTAATAAATTTGTTTATAATTCTACCAAAAGAATTAAATTCCTGTTGTTATTGTTTTCTACACTGACCCAATGTGTCAGACCCATTGGCCACTGTAAATTTCCAGGTTTAGAAATCAGAGTACATGAGATTGCATAAAGAATCTTGAAGGCCAAATCATTTGCAGACCAGATTTTTTCATAAATTGGAAAGGAACTTCACATAATAAGAATTACAGGTCTGAAACAAACAGTGGGAAAACCAGAGACCTCAATATTGTGTTAAGCAAGGCATTTTTCATCCACATAAACTTGTCTGTTAAAAATATGTGTTCTGCCATACATTTGGAAGCTTGGCTAAGAGAGAGCATATATGTTAAAATCATTAAATGTTTTATTTAAAATATAACAAACAATAGTTACTGCTAATGTAACACTTAACAGTCCAAATAACTGTAAGCCACGTAGTCCAGTATGATCATAAAGATTTTAGATATAAATTGTAAGTTCATATTTATCAAATGTATACATTGTCAATTGTTGTAAACTGTTTGATCTTCAAACACAATAAAATGACTACACTTAGTTATGTTTAATGAGAAATTATTACACTGTCAATGTTTTAAGAGTTAAATTAGCATTAAAATAGCTGCCTCAGAAATTGTGTGAGTATTTTTTAATAGACCAAGAAATGCATCCAAGAATATTTGTCAAAGCTTGTTGCCTAGGTCTTCTTGTCCTTGTAAGTACTAATCAGTCCATTAGGCAGAGTAAAGAGGGAACTCAAATCACAAAGCATAAATTCAGTTCCCAAAGAGGATAAACACTTGAAGATTAAACATTGCTATATTGCATGGAATCTGAACTGTACATTTTCTGAAATCGGTATGTCCCTTTGTAGTCAAAGACATCAGAGGTTTGATGAAATTTGTTTAATTGCATTTAATGTATTTTAATCTATCTGGCATGGTAAACCAACTCACACCCCATAAAATACTCTCTTCACATCTTCAGATAAAATGTTCTCTTCACAGCTGAAAACTGACAATTGCAGAATGAACAGCAGAAAATCCTAGCACACGAAGCCTCTGAATATCCTTTGTCCAGTGCGCAGGAATTACCAAAGTCAAGTCTAAATGAGGGCCAAAAAAGAAGAGCTGTGAAGTATTTGCACACAGATAAGCACTATAAAGTTCACTTCTCACTGGTGAAATGTTAGAAAGTAATTCACCAACAGACCTAAGGCAGTGTACAGTTTTTAAAAAATTTAACAAATAGAGATTAAGAACACACTTATTTTTACCAAATATGGATCTGATGAGTTGTACATATCATGTCTAATTCTAGCAACACTATGAAGCATAATTATTAACCCAATATATGTAAAAACTAACACCCCCAAAGGAATTGCTCAGCCAACAAGCCCTTTCAGAGAGTGACAAGTGAGACTGAATTCAATTTTAGTAACCTCTAGTGCACCGGGACTCTTCCCAGTATCAGCAGAGCAGCTTGTTGTACACTCACGAACCAAAACCATATCAGAAGTTTCTGCTCATCCTTTTCCAGGCATGATACACTAATTGCAGAATCTGAATTAGGGCATGCATATTTCTTCAGAAAGCCCTGTGCCCACTGGAATTAGAATGGCCATTTTGTAAAATCTGCAATAGGCTGAGAACTCCACATTGTAACTAGAAAACACAAATATCCTAAACAAAGGCTAACTCTTTTATTAAATAATTTAGAATGGCTGTTGTTGTGGTTTGTGTCTAGATGTCCCCCCAAAGCCTCATGCAATTTTAGATGGGGATTTTCCGGAGGTCACTGAATCCAGAGTATGTGATTGATTCATAGTGCAATGCTAGGATTAAGAATATTGGGATTAAGGGTGGTTTATTGGTGGATCAGTCCACTGACTGGATTGGCACCACCCTTATTCCAGCAGACTGGATACAAGAAAAGGGACAGAAAGAGGCTTATCTCCCATTCCCTTGCTTGCTTTGCTACCTTCTGGCTGCCATGAACTGATCTCCCCTGGTTGTTTTTGTTACTTTGTGGGCACAACAGTCTCTCCTCTGTAATAGCCATCTGCCATGTCACTCTTCCTCAGAGCCAGGTGATTATGGACTGAAACCTCCACAAACTATAAGCTAAATAAACTTTCCTCCCTTTAACTTTAAGTGTCAGGTATTTTGTCTCAGCAATGAGGTAAAAGTAACTAAGACAGTAGTTCTCCAATAATAAATTATACCAAGAAGGTAAAATAGTGTCTAAGAAATAAATTTCTATTTTTGGGCAGAATCTTTGATACCTTTAAAGTGATAAACCAACATCTTAACATCTTCAATTTAGTGCATGTGTATGACACGTGACATACTTCCCTTATAATATCTCGTTTAACCCTCATGGCAATGAGATGGATTCTATCATTATCTTCATTTTTATAGCTGACAAAATGAAGGAAGAGAGATATTAAATAATTTGCCTAAAATGAAGAGACCAGTATTTCTAAATGGGTCCTTCAAACCTTAAAACCCATTTTCTTAACCATTGTACTATATGACCTTCTAGCCCCTCCAAATTGTTGTAAGGTAATTTAAAGATGAAAGGTGATGACATTTCAGAGCTCTCAACTGAGAGGGAAGGGATGCATAATCTCTAGTATCAGCTGTTTTTGACTGGTCCAAACTTTTCAAATAGTATGTTACATACATCGAAGGCAAATTGTGTGTTGGGAGAAATTAGTTCATAAAAAGTAAGGGTATTAAGGAAAAGAAAAGGTGTTCATCTGGGAAAATGAGTTTTTAAAAAATAGCTTAGACAACTTAATTTTTCAATTCCTTGAGTTTTATAGAGAAGATTTAAATAAGAGTTATAGCATTCAATGTTCTGAGATTTCGAAGAACAAAATTACTTTTTAAATTCCTTTAGCAGACATGAAAGATTGTAGTGGATTAATATTTTTAATGATACTGAACAGATCTCACCAGGAAATTTAACAACTCCAGAAAGGAAATTTCCCAGAGCCAAATACTTTGCAAATTTTAAACTCCCATTTCTTTAATATAGCTGATGAATTTTAGCATCAAAGTACGTTGTTTAGAGGTAGACAAGGAGAAAGATATTTTCAAACCTGTTGACTCCAAATTAGATAAACACTGTGATTGCAAGAAACCAATATGTGCTTGAATGTGGATTTGTGTGAAATCAGAGAAAGAAAAAGACATGTCTGAAAGTGCCTTTAATCACAGGTCACCTGGGGACACACATAATTGTTAAGAGTCTGAATTTCCAACATTTGTACTCAGATTTCAATACAAAAATAACACCTGGAAAACAAACGCAACTTTTAAGTTTAACTTTGTTGAATAATTCAAAAGAGTCTGGAATATTGAAGATCAAATTATGATGATATAATATTCTTATAATTAAATTAACAACCTAACTTAATAACTGTGATGATCAAAAAAAATGTTATTAGTGGGAAATCTGATAGCATCTAGCCAAGTAGTTCATTATCAGGAACTACCCATAAGCAAACTGCTAGCCACCACTTCCTCCTCAGTTCCCCTAGTCTGGTTTTTGTGCCATAAATACCATAAATAGTGAACACTTTTCTACCAACGTTTTTACTGGAGTTTCAATATTTGAAAATGCTCAGTAACAATTGGAAGATAATGACACAAAAGTGTTCCAGAAACACACATTCTCTGTCTCTGTCTCTCTGTCTCTCTGTCTCTGTCTCTCTCTTCTCTCTCTCTCTCTCTCTCTCTCTCTCTCTCTCTCTCTCTCTCTCTCACTGGACAGGATCTGGTAGGGAAAAATGACAGACTTTTACTGTCATTTTCCCTCCTTCCTCGCTGTAGGGATGGCCTCTCTGGGGTGCCCTTCTCCACTCTCTACCCCGTCACACTGGAATCATTTCTAGCAAGCTGGAGAGACTCCTAGTGTCACTGCTGCCACCTTGTCACTGCTGCTTTGGAAGAACTGTTCTGACTCCTGCTTTTGTCAAATAGACTTTGACCTAACAAAGAAGACACAAGAGAGTTTATTATAATTCCACATACTGTCTTCAATTGCTGGGAGAAGAATGAAGTTGAAAATGACCATGGTTTATTCTGCATATATTTTCCCAATTTCAATTAAAAACAACTGCTGAATAGTGAAAAGCCTCTCCCAACTTGTAGCGAATCTATTACTTTCTCGTAACAACCCACTACCTGTCTCTACAAAATTGCAGCTTGTAAGGGAGGAGATGGAGAAAACAAGGGGCAGGCTCGGAGCTGCCTTAATTTATCACAACTGGTTCTGCACAGACACGCATAAGGGGAGGATGGGCCGGAGGCTGAGCAAGAAGCAGCCGAATGTTTCAGACTTGCTTAGGAGCCGAAGCCTCCCCCAGTCCTCCCAGTCCGTGCCACTGAGCGGGGTGAGCACAAAGTGGTCTTCATTTTTCTTTTCCCAAAGCAGAACTGAAATGAGAAAGCAGGAAGAAAGCTGCACATTTTATCTATAGGAGTTTTGCATCCAGGCACTTAAGAGTGATGCTAACAGGAAATCCAATCCCATGCATCTTAACCTACTATCAAAAAAAATTCTATCTCTGCAGCTTCCTGCACACCAGACAACATCTGTATCATCCTTTTATAAAGGCATCACTCTATCAGCTGCAGGATCGCTGGAGGTGACTGATAATAATTAATACATCTTTTCAATTACAGCTTCTGACAATATTACTGATAGACATGCCACGAGTAATGTTACATAACAAAAGCTATGTTGCAAGTATTTTGTTCTATGACTATTCCATCACTTACAGTTCCTGTACCAGTCACTCTCCTTTCTCCTACCAAGATTGATGTAACAGCTTCCAGTGGCATTTTCTAAGGCCCTGGTGTACCTGCAGGAGTCAATTTTCATGGAGCATTGAAAGGTTTGTCTGCAGAAATTCATAGTCAGAGTTTCAAGAGAAGATGGCTTTGATTCAAGTAAAATTACCACTCAGAATGGCAACAACATATTATACTTTCTTTAGTGTGGCTTGGGATTAAGAGAGTCTGAATTATGAATCCACATTTTTTATGAGAGAAAGTCAACTTCATCCTTTTTGAAAATTTAGCTCTTAATGTACATTTGGCTCTCAAGGGGAAACTCAGACATCACAGTGTATTTCCTAAATTAATCCAATTATAATGATTTCTATATTTAACGATGAGCCACAAATGTTTTTAATCACACCCTGTTCCCTATGGTACAGCTTACACAATACCACTGCTTGCCTGCTAAACTATAGCACAAAAATACTCCTGCACATTAATGGAATACCTGGCAATGAGAGGAATTCATTTTCAAAGCTCAAACCACTTTCTGAAAGGTCAGGAGCCACAGATTTGGAACAAAACAAAAATATGTTTCACTCATGTTTTCTTTGGCTTCTTCTACTTAGCCAAACGGGATAATTCCAATAAAAAGTATTCACCTAGGGGCCTAAAATTATACTCTTAAAATTAACAGGATAATTACCCACTCTGTATTTCTCTTTTGCTCTGAAGACACAAGCTTTGTTTTATGGCTTCAGGGAAGAAATAGAATTTAATAGAGAAGGGGAGAAAATTGTTGCAGGCTTGAGATCTTGCCTTCATTACCTCAAGGCATGTTTCCAGAGGCCCGAGTCCCAGGGTTGAAAATCCAGATACGGGACCAGGGGTCTTTCCTTGAAAAATGAAGAAGGCATTTAACAATCCTCTTCCTCTGTGATTTATATACACTTGTATATGAGTGTCACTGGAGATGACTTTTTACCCTGAAATAGGTGGAAATATGTAGAAGTTTTTTCAGTGTGTTCAATAAAATGTTTGGCAAGGACCGTCTAGGAATGATGGGGTGAGTTAGGGTGAAGCCTTAGTCATACCTTCTAGAAGCCATGTCTCATGAGCTTTTTAATTTTCTCCAATGAAAACCATCGACAGTGGGATGGGACTGGCATAACAACATGCCACAAAGTGATTTCCTAAGAAACAGGAATGCATTGTCTCACAGTCATGCAGTGTAGAACCCCAAAGCATTGTTTTCTTCTGGCAGAGGTGAGAGATAATCTGCTACACGCCCTTCTCCAACCTTCTGAAGGAGTCTAGCATTCCTCACTTTGTGGTCTCTATCTCCCTGCATCTTTATATTCTCTTCCTCTCAACCTATTTATGTGTCCAAATTTCTCCTCCTTTATACGCGTAGCAATCATATTAAATTAGCACCCAACCTAACGATCCCATCTTGACCATCTACAAAGGCATTTTCAAATAAGGGCATATTTAGAAATACATCAGGTCAAGACACTGACATTTGCTACTGGAACATTATTCAACCTATAAGAGAGATTAAAGTAATTTCAAAACTATCAGCCATCCATTCAAGTAGAATTATAATTTCCTAGAAAATGTCTATGTCTACTATGCGAGGTTGCCTGTCCTTGACTTACAAGCACATGGATAGATCAGTGTTCTTAACCAGCTGAGGTTTGGGATGGTGGGTAAATAAGTCAGGAAGGGTTGGCAGTGGAGAAAGGATTAACATCTTCTAGGGCAAACACCAAAATCAGAATTAATAAAAGTGTCTGTGGTTTTGTTTTAATGTGTTAAACTTTAGACTTTTGTGATTGTGGTATAAAAAACAAATCTATTTATGATACTAAAAGATAAGTGAAAGGTATCGGCTGATAAGAATGAGTAAAAGATACTTTTGAACCAACTCTTTTTTCGATATCTTTTTTCTAATATGGATTGGTGAAGAAAATAAGTAAAAATGAACAAGGTCTTATCTCTCCAGGAGAAGGGAATTTTAGCACTAAAAGCCTATTAGTATGATAAAATTTACTATTACTACACTCACCATTGATCCACACACTATTGAACAGGAAAGAAGGAATTAAATAGGATGGAAGCCGGTCAGCTCAGTCTGACCCATCCTGGGTACCTCTATCTGTTCCCCTTGGCACAGTTAAAAACTATTCATTCTATTCTCTAGTGATCAAGGATCTTGTAAATAAGGACCAATAGAATTTAGAACAAGTTTTTCCCTTCTGACATTGTTTGAGTTCCACTATTATTACCTTGTACTAAAAACAGCCAGCTTTGAGATTCAAAGCGCATCAGTGACCTATGGGTTCTGGGAAGGAACCACTCTCTCTTTCCCTAAGGCAATAAGCTTCACTGCTCAGCCCTGGAAATGGAATTCTAAAAGGAAACATGATTTGAGGCTGACAAGTACATTGGTTTAATATCACGAAAGTAGTATCACCATTACACTGATGTGTGTGATGACGCTTTCCTGCTTCATTGATCCTTTAAGTGTGATCCCAGATTGCTGTGTGCAATCTTAAATTCTGACATCCATAGAGAAACAGGTACATAAATCTGGCTCAACTGCAAAACAGAAACTACAGCCCTCTCCTACTCAGTACAGTCCTCACTCTAGGTATTAGCTCAGTTTGGCCCAGCCTCAAACTCAAATCCAGAGACACTCTTTCAAATGTGGTTCCTAAAACCCCTGTATATTTCCTGTCAGGCAAACACAGTCCGCAACTGCTTCACATGTACCTCAGCACTAATGGTATGGACTTTTGCTCTGAACTTGCAAAGGAAATTAGAATCCTGTCACATATTTATAACACAAAAGGGATTTGAGGTTACAGAGGAAGTTTCCATAAATATGTCCATAAATGCTGGAATACCAGAATAATTAGATGTGTTTTGCTTGTTTATATATAATCCTAAAGAAAATATTGTTAGTTTAATTATTTGCTGCCAGGAGTACATTAGATTCTCTACTACTGAATATTATTTCATATATGCCTCATTATTAATGAAGTGAATATGATTAACTCTGTTTAACAAATAAGAAAATTGAAGCCAGTCACCTCAGTACCGTAAGTTATCCATAGTCAGACCACAAATATGAAAACCAGAATTTGAGCCCAAATCTATCTGGCCCTAAAGTCAGTTCATTTTCTTTTATGTCATGCTGACTTTCTCTTGATCGCCCTTTGTGAATATAATGACAAATATCAGTGACGACACTGTGAACATTTAGTACTTAAACATCCGTTTCTTCTATTGATTACTATTATTAAATGTGCATTAACTCAGGACCCTATTTCCAAAATTATTATCCCTAATTCTCACTAATAAAGTTGAACTCTTATTTAGAAGAGTGCAAAGAATATTGCAGTGAAGAAAACGGGGTGCGGGGATCTGAGCAGATATTAAGCTGGCTGGTTACACTAGTATCTGTTTTGATCTGACATAGAACAAAGCAATTGATCCACCGATGGAATTTTATTTGATTTCCTAACTCAAGCCAGGAAATCTGGCACCACAGAAACAATCCATTAGTTTTCAATTTTCTTGATGTTTATTGTTAAACTATTTTAAGCAGGCTAAATATTCCCTTCAAGTAACATTAATAGCATCTTTGTGGAATTTTCAGAGACAAAAAATGGCCCCTTTCCCCTAACATGTCATATCTGGAGGGTCCTGTTAGAGTCTAAAATTGCAATTTTTCTTCCCCTAGCGTATAGCCCAAACCAGTGGCGGTGAACCTTTTAGAGACCAAGTGTCAAACTACAAACCCAAATCCACTGTGTGGCTATGCTGTGTCCTTTGTGGTCTCCACACCAAATGGGAGGCTTGTTAAAGTGATAGGTTTTATGGGTTTTATATTTTTAAAAATTCTGGGCCCACATAAAAATCCAAAACTTTTCAGATCACTCTGAACCAAATACATCCTTTTTTGCTTCCGCCTCAGTGATAAAGTCTGCTATTTGCTCACTTCTGATTTCTGCTCCAGGTCTGCTCCATTTCCATTCCTCTCTAAGAAAAGCAGAATTTGCAGACTTAGGTTGCTTTTCCTTACTGTGGAAGTGAAACTACCGATCTATTATTTTCAAAAATTTAACAGCACTTCGATTTTTTGAGGAGGAAAAAAATACAGCTTTCCTGTAATCAGCAAACTTGTCCAGTTTTTTCACCCTTAAATTCTCACAACCCAAAACATTACTGACACATAACAGATGTTCCAGGAATATAAATGAAAGGTTACACAACTATGAAAGTGAAAAGAAGGGGAAAAAATTGAAATGAAACAAATGAAATCTCAAGCAGTCAGTCCAATATGAAAATGTATTTTCAGTGTGATGTTACTTTATCACTTTGAATTTGTAATAGTTGCTCAAAGCCTAACAGAAGTAAGATTATTAGACCAAATGTAAAACTTGGAATCATATTATGACTGACAGTTGGAATCAGATTTCAGTAAAATATATTATTTATTTCTGTGTTTGTTTTAGTTGTTTAGAAGAAAGAAAAATTCCAAATTACAGAGATGACTAATTTTTAACTCTCTGCTTAGCATTTTCATGTCTTCAGTTAACCACATCCAAAAATTTGAAAAAGGAGTAATAAAAGTTTTCACTTCCAATTTCAATAACCAGCCCATGCCTCAGAATTACATTTCACAAAGTTTCTCAACAAATATAGTCCCTTCTCAGTGTATAAATATATCTGCATATATGAGATCCATATACCTTGAAAGATTGAGATATTCAGTAAACAATGAAGGAATCTCATATATCAAAATGTTGATTTTTTATCACAATCATTCAGAGATGCATAAGTGTCTAATTTACTTTATTTGCATATTGAATCCAACCTTTAAATTTCAATTTTTTTACTAATATTTTTTACACAGTTCTGAATGAGATTAATATGGCAGGGTAGCATTGGCATAGAGTTCTTTTAGTTTATTTAGAAATGTCAATAAGAGACAAAAGCAAGAACTATCATGTTTTGAATAAAAATTTTGTTGATTATTATTTGAAAGATTTGTAGTAAATCTTGGCCTTTGGTTGCAGCAACTAACCTCAACTGAAAAGTGAACTTTGGAACTCATCTGTGCAACCACAAACAATGCTAAAAATTCTGCATTATAAAGAGTACATTTTAAAAACGGGAAAAATCTATCACAAAACCAACGTTGTTTTGCAAGCTATTCATCAATCTGCTTAATAGTGAGTGGTTGTCTATACAACATACCACAATTATCTGAGTGCATTTTGGAAACTGCTCATATATAAATCAAAATTCTTGTAGCTTTTCCAGCCATTACTTGCTGAAATATATGCTAATTTCATCCCCATATATTTTTGACCACTCATTTGATGGCATATTTTTAAAATTAACATAAGACTTAACCACTTTTCTTGTGGTATGCAATTAAAAGATTTTACCTAGCAATACATGGATATTTGATACTTACTTATCTGGGCTTACAAAAAGCAGCAAACTGAGGTAACACACAGTGTTCATACCTGGAAATTGAATTGCAATGGTTTCATGTAATTTTGCTTTTTGAAATAAGCAATTCCCCACAAGTACCCTCTTAATGTCCTTTTCAAACACTATTTTAAAGTAGTGGCAGTAATGTGTGTTCCTTACCTACTCATCTACCATGATTGTTGCAAAATCAATAGCACAGGGTTGAATGAGTATCTTCGTATTCTTGTGCTTTACCTTTACTTACAGCGTAATAGTTCCAAATTGTACAATAAAGACTATTATATTGACAGATTAACATTTTTACGTACACTCTCTTAGCAACACTAAGCGGCTCAAGTTGCACTAACAAATGCTGGGAGCATTGTTTTAATGGTAAAGATTTTATTTCAGAACCGGAAGCTATCAGAATTCACCCAGAAGTGACTTTTAGAAATTTTAATTTCACAAACCACAATAAGAACTTCGTGTACAAAGCACTGTTCGAGGCTGGTATAACTTAACTTGTGTCATCTGATTCTGGTAATATTTATGATAGCTATCATGAAATTCTACCTTCTGAAACTTCCTGTTTTTAATTAATGATCAATTTCTGGTTGGAAGAGCAGTTATTTTTATTCTGTTTTCACTGTTACACGTATATGTGTGTTTAATTTAGGCAAGCAACATCTGACACTATCTTTAAGACAATATGGTCATGACACAGTGTGCAGAGCTCATTCGCTATTGCACAATTGTCTAATAAGCCATGATAAGAGCCCGAGTGGAGCAGCTGTGCCTCGGCTCAGCCTGGCATTTAATTGAGCATAGTACACATGCGCTGAACTAGTGAACTCCCTTGTATAACTTTACATGAGGAGACGTGTGCAAGTTGAATTCCAAGAGCAATGAGAGCAGAAGGCTCTCCTTTCTAATCAATTACACATTTATAGGAAGGTCATATGCATGCATTAAAAAAGGAGTCAGGACATGAAATCTATATGAAAGCAAATTAAATCCAAGGCACACGACATGCCTTATGTTCTCCAGAGAACTAATAATGATCAAATATCACATTTTGTTGTTTGTTTTTGCTGGATATGAGAAGTTTTGTTTTGCTTTGTTTTGTTTTGGTCTAATTTTTGAAAGAAATGATCTACGATTTTAACTGAATTCAATGTGAAGCTTTCTGAGGTTTCACAGAAAGCAGTTTGAAAGACTGCAAAAATTGTCCTCTCAATTTAAGTCCTGCTCAATCTGTTGGGCTCCTGGTTTCCCTGTGGAGATGACTTTCTAAGAAATTTGAAAGGAATTGGAAGGAAAATGGGGTAACTGAGAAGGAAAAGGCAGAAAGGAGAAGAGAACAGGAGGAAAGAAAGGAGAGGAGGAGAAGAAGAGGGTGAAAATAGGTGATGAAGGAAGGAAGGACAGAACAGGAAGAGGGAGATGGGAGGAGGAGAGGGAAAGAATGGACAGGGAAGGAATAAAGGAATAAACAAAAGACCGAGTCTGGGCCTGGTCCTTTACGATCAATCATATTTTTCATAGTCGATGATGTCTGCTTCCACCAACTTTTAAGTTCTCCTCCTCGCCCAGAAGTGCTCCTTGTCAAAGCCTCTGCTCTTCCCCTTCCTGTAATTCTTAGCAGGTTCATGAGGTACGATGATGAGTCTTAACTCCCAGACCACACAAGGGAAGAACGCACAGTAATGTGTTCGTGGGTGGACTTGTCAGGGAAGAAGCCTTGTCATAGAGTTGCATTAATAATGCCAATAGTGAGGATGACACTGGGGTGTCCTGAACCTATGACTGTCAGAAATACTAATAAGACAAAAGCTTTTCAAGTACCTACTATTGAAGAGTGAGTGTTAAAGACTGTAATGACAATTCATCAGGCACTGTGTTCCAGACGCTGTGCTAAGTATATCCCACACATCGCTTCTTTCAATTTTCACACAAGGAGATACAAGATATAATCTTTCTTTTCCAAATCAGTCAATCTTGTCTGAAAGACTTTAATAGTCCAAAGTCAAATGGTTGGTAAGTGGTGAGGAGAGATATCAAACTATACCTGTCTGATTACAAAATTCATGGTATTAACTCGTAAGTTTTGTATCTTTCTTCATGTACTCCAAAGTTCCCCGTATCGCTCATCAATTCATTGGCCAGAGACTAAATTTTCATGTGTTTTGGCATTTCATTGCAGAATATGATTTTTTAAAAAAATTTCTGCCTTTTTTTCTGAACATTATAATAGAAAGGACACAGAAAATTAATTCTTTTAAATGTTGACAGATTTCAAAGTTTAGTCTTTCAACACAAGGTTTTGGAATTATAATAAAAAGAAACTTTTACCTGTATGTACTTTACCAGAGAGAGAGCCACAGAGAAAGACAGAGAGACAGAGACAGAGAGATCCTGAACATATTTTGATTTTGAGTGTTCAAGTTGAATTTGTTAAACAATATCTAAAAGCAAAAGAAAAGTACAACAGGACTAGGGCTTCCTGCATGTGAACACACATGCACACTCACGTGCACACATACATACCCTTCGCAATCTGCTGCTTTCGGACTCACTCAGCTTTTTGACAGCAAGATCTCCTTCCTTCCTGCTTCTTTAATACAATGAGGGCGTCCTAAACCATCCCCTCACAGTAGGACATTGCCAAGGGAGCCAATTGATCAAACATTCCCCATCCGCTCCACATACCCAGCAGTATGAGACTTGTGAGTCGGTTTTTTCCTTCTCAGACATCCTTGACACAGTGGTTTGTAAGCATTTTCCACAGTGTTTCTTAGATAGGAACTGACCTCTTAAAATTGGTCAGCAAGAGTACTCCATCCTCAGAGCTCTAGCTTGTCACTGTATGTCCATGCTACTCCAAATTATAATATGATATTTTGAAACTGGGAAAAGATTTTTTCCAAACCTCTCATTTGACAGATGAAGACATTATGGCTCATTACAGCCCAGAGAGGTAATGTGCTAGAATAATTAAGGTTTCTGAGAGAAGAAGCTGGAACGAGACTCCAGCAGCACAGCGAGCTAGTGTGTTCAGAGGTCCACTACTCTGTAGATCTGTGGAATCCTGCTCACTAGGCTGAAGTGCCATTTTACCAACCATAACGGCATCCTGATTCTTCTGCATCGGCTCTTTTATCAGACAACCAACTGGCAGCTATGACAGCAAATGCATTCTGTGTCCCATTTGTAAAATGATTTTCCCTCTTCTTTATTAATCTATGATGGATATACTTTAGCATTCATATTACTTTTGCATGATATACCCATGCTGTTTTATGAAAAAAATCCATACTTCAAACTAGATTGTTATACAAATCTCAACATAACCAATGTCACCTCACATAATGAATGAGCTAATAAAGTACACAAAATGTTCACCCCTCTTCTCCACTCTCTGCATATCCTAATTTAGGCAGTTACAAGTATGTATAATACAATAATTATTATTATGCTCTATTGTCAAAATATATTGAAGGCTTAACAAAGACTGATGAGCAAATCTCAACAGGGTTTAAATTGGAAGCCCTTTACTCCAGAAAAAAAAAATCTTGAAAGTACACTTCTCACAAAATCCTTAGGGTTCTCCACTGAGAGAAAAGTTCTATAATAGCATTTTCCTTCTGCAGTATATTCTGACATATATGATTAGGATCATGGAGCAAGCAGTGAGTTACTAGCTAACTGCAGTTTGTTCCAACCCCGAATAGTTAAAATGCATGCTTCCATCAACAACCC
Organism: Cavia porcellus; assembly: GCF_034190915.1. Lineage (NCBI taxonomy): Eukaryota > Metazoa > Chordata > Mammalia > Rodentia > Caviidae > Cavia > Cavia porcellus. The sequence goes on from NW_026947484.1 coordinate 149,779,982, forward strand.
TAACCCTCATCTGGTCTTTAATCTTTGAAAGGAATCTTATTTTTTTTTTCAATACTCAGTCCAATATTTTTCTGGCTTACATCCCAGCCTTTTATGGCCTGTCTCTCATACCTAGAACCCAACTTTTCCTTCCGCCTTTTAATATTGTCATTCTTAAATCCTGTGAAGGACAATCTGTTATTCTTCAAAAACCACTAATCCACAGTTAAATAGAAACATTTTCTCAGCTAATTAGTGTACATGGAAAAGGAATGGGAAATGATCTTCAAAAGAGTTGCATTCAGGCAGATTGGAATCTAATTTGATCCAGTTCCTCAATCAGATACTAAATAATAATATTGTTCTTCATGGAAATCACAACATTGTAATATACAGATAATAACAAAATTGAAAATGTGGTGCGTGATCAAAATATAGGGTGAAGTCTTAAGATGTATTATAGTGAAAAGCACTCCCAGTCATCTCCTTCCAGAACATTTCCAATCACTTCAAACACACTGATCCAATCATTCTTAGAACTTTTGTGGCTCTGGAAGTTCTCTCATGAGTGTCTTTACCTGGTGTCATTTTTAAAAAAGGTAGATTCTGCTACTGAGTGTCATCCAACAGAAAGGCTCCTGAAAACATGGTGGTGTGTCCTTGTCCCCTTATCTACTGGATCTAGCACAGTGCAACATCTGACTCTTCCTCAAAGTGAAAATGGCCATGAAAGGTAAATGGCCATGAGTTGACTCAGGACAGCATGTCTGCTATCACAGCACAACTAAAGATACAAAAGAGAACTCCAGGAACCACTTTGGAAAGTTTGAGAATGATAGGATATATGTGTTCAAATTATATGTATGGGATCGGGTAAACTGAAGAAGATTAATGTAGTGCATAATTTACTGTTATTTTTTTAAAAATTAAACATCCACGGTATATTTTAATCTCACCTCATAGCACAACCTGGACAGATGGCCCTACACTAGTTCTCACTATGACTTTCTACACCATTGCTTTCAACATCTCTTCTGAGTTTCTTCCTATTCACCAGAAAATGCTTATAGTCCAGGAACTATCCATCCACAAGTATCTCAGACTCCAGTAGGATTCTATTCTCTCTGCAAAGATAGGTCCATCTCACCCCTGGAGAGCTCAGTCACTTGCTCTGGAGATGCAGCACATTCACTTGCTGACTAAATCTTGAGAAACCTTTGAGTGCAAGCTGCAATTCCAGCTTTGGACTCTACCTGAAATCCCCTGTGTCAAGAAACAAACAAAGACTCTACTTGAAAGCTCTCTGTGCATCTGAATAAATTTACTGTCCAAGACAGCCTCCAACATTCCCAAAGGAGAAGCACGTAAAAGAAGAGTCTGTTTTGCTCTACTCTCCTCTTGAGGGAAATGTGGGGTAGCCAACCCTTACCTTTGCTGAAACAAAATCCTGATTCTTCTACTGCTCTGCGTGGTATCTGTATTTCTTTCTAAAATTTGATACAAGCCTTTGGTGCTTCAATTTTACCCTTAGGCTTGCTGAAGTATCCACCTTCTCTTCTTCTCTCTTCCAAGAAAGTGATGCATCCTTGAAAATTCTAGGTACATTCTAACTCCAGTCTCATTCCTACCAATGTCTCCTTGGCTTAGTGTTGCAACTCTCAGCTGGCAGAGCTGTCCACCTGACAGGTTCCTAGGCAATAGGAACTCCTTTCACATCATAGCTTGGGTTCTATCCACCCAAGGCAAAACAAAATCCTTTGCTCAGACCTGCTCCATTCTGTACTTAATTCTCCCTCGGTCTCACGTTAAGCCAGATTTCACCTTGTAAATCTCCTGCATTGGATTGGCCTGCCTGAAATCCAACGACTTCCTTCATCAAATCTTAGTCTACCCTTGGTTAGATTTTAGAACATACGTAAGAAAGAATGCATTGAAGGACAATTGGTTTCTGAAACTTTGTAGGGGAAAAATGTCCTTATTTCAACATTCATTGTTTATCTGGGAACAACTGGATGTGAGCAGAAATTTGGTATAGTTTCTCCAGGAGGCTCTGCACCAAAATGGAGACGATCCCACTCTCCATTTCTTCCCCTCCTGCTGGGCTGTCACACAGATGCGATGACAGGAACCAAAGCAACCATCATAAAAATAGAGGAAGGCACGTTTCACAGATGACAGATAACAAGTACAATGGGCTTTGGTTCTCAATACCATGAAGTATGGTTTTCAATGCCAGGAACATCGAAAAGGAGAGAGATGGCATAGGAGACAAAATAACCTTGTAACTTTTTCCAGTCACTCTTTCCTGGCTTTTGTAACAATAGGCAACACTGGCTCCTAAGCAATGTTCTTTCTTTTGTGATTTCATTTGCAGTTATTATTTGGTATTCTCTTTCAACACAGAGACATGACTTTAAAAATAGTAAAAGCTTTTGTTGTATAATTTCTTTTATAATTTTCTCTGCTTTATAGTCTGTTCTCGCTTTTCTGGAACTAGTTATAGGATCTCCACAATGGGTCATTTAATTTTCTTACATTATATTTTTACCCACATCATCCATTGTCTATTCTGTCATTTTGCTTTCTAGAGAGATGTTTTCAACTGCATAAATATAACCTATTAAATTTTCATTATCTATCTAAAACCTCATTTTTATTGTTGTTTCTACTTTTCGAGTCTTGTCCTTCTTCATACATATGGTATCTTTGGTTATTTCTAATTTAATTAACAAATTGATTAATCTAAATTGTTGATTAAAAATTGCAAATATTTGCAGGCCATGGTGCCACATTCTTGCAATCCCCACACTAAAGAGACTGAGGCAGGAGGAGTTCCATAAGGTTGGGTCACTCTAGGCTACATTGTGAGTTCAAATCCAACCTGAACTACATAGTGAGGCCCCAACTCAAATATCAAAAAATGAAATAAAATAAGATAAAAATAAAATTATAAAAATTCTATGTATAATTTTTTTGAAATATGCATACATTTAAAAATGGGTGAATAGGCCTAATTAAGATACATATTATATTACATGCTTATCAATTTTTATGGTCAGAACTCTTAAAATCTACTGCCTTAGCAATTTTAAAGAATGCAATAATTGACAGGGTTAGCCACCTTATTGTACAATAGATCTCTTGAATTTATTCCCCCTATCCAATTTATGATCAACATCTCCTCAATCGTCCCATTCCTGCCCCCAGTGACTACCATTCTACTAATAACATAAGCTCAATATTTTTAGTTTCTCTGTATAAGTGACATGCGGAGTTTGCCTTTCCATGTCTGGCTTATTTCACCTCACATAAGTCATTTACAGTAACTAATATTTCTTTTTTTAAAATATTTCCATTTTAGAGACAGCGATATGTAAGTAGATATAGACAGGAATCTCACTTGCTTATTCATTCATCTCCTGTTGGATTGAACTTAACTCCTCTCACGGCTACTGGCATTGTGACCAAGGCTCGGTGAACATGAGTGTGCCGTTATCTGTTCAACACCATGACTTCATAACCTTTGGATAAATACACCAGGAGGTGGGATTCCTGGATTATGTGATATTTCCTTCTTAATTTTTGAGGAACATTCAGACTATTTTCCAGAATGGTTACACCAATTCACATTCCCAGCAGAGTATGCAAGGATTCCCTTTACTGCACATTCCTCCTTACACAGCTGCAGCTCATCTGTTTGCTAAAAGCATTCCAACGAGCCTAAAGTGACATCTCACTGTGGTCTTCATTTGTATTCCTAAGACTGCTAGTCATCTTGAGCACTCTTTCATGTACAAATTGACCATTTGACCGATCTTGAGAAATCTCTATTTGGTTCTTTTGCCTGTTGTCAATCAGGTTATTTATTTTTTCGTACTACAAAGTTGAGTTCCTTATACATTTTGGATAGTAGGAATTAGATAAGTGCTTTATAAATATTTCCTCCCATTCCACAGGCTGTCTCTTCACTCTGTTGTTTTCTTAACATTACAGAAGCTTCCCAGTTTGATATAATCTCATTCACGTATTTTTGCTTTTGTTGTCCATACCAAGAGGTTTGTATCTGAAAACACCATAGTGTAAATAAGTGTCATGTAGATTTTCCTCTGTTTTATTGTAATTATTTTATACTTTTAGATATTAAATTTAATTCTTCAGTGTAGTATGAATTTATTTTTGTATATAGGGTATTACAAGAGTCTAATTGCACTTTTAGGAATGTACATACCTAGTTATCCTAATGCTATGTATTGAAGAACAGTATTCCCTACAATGTATTCTTTGTAGCTCCATCGAAAGTTAATTGATACAAATGCACACTAGGATTTTTGGGCTATCTGTTCTGCTCCAGTAGCATATATTTCATTATTTCTGTTTCCATGCCAAGACTACACTACACTCATTACAATAGCTGGTAGTATGTTTGTGATGCCCCCAGCTTTATTGTTTTGGTTCAAGATGACTTTGGCTTTTTAAAGGTCTTTTTCTGGTTCCATATGAATTTTGGGGTTGGTTTTGTCTTTTCTCTTTCTCTTTCTCTTTCTCTTTGGATGTTCCATGAAAACATCCATGGAAGTTTTGACAGAGATCGTATTTCATCTGTAGACTCCTTGAATAGTATGATATTGATTTTATGATATTGATTCTTCAACCTAAGAATACAAAATACAATTGTTCTATTTCTTTCATCAGTGTTTCATGGTTTTCAGTTATAGGTATTTCATATACACATACATGTATTTCACAATAATTATGCCTATATATATATATATATATATATACATTTCAGTATTAACATATGAACATTTTTGCTAGTGAATATTGTATTTTGATTCTATATGCTGCAAATACACTGAATTATTCTACACCTAATAATTTTTTACACTTTTTTTTTTTTTTTTTTTTTTTTTTTGGTACCGGACATCAAACTTGTGACCTTATGCTTACCAGGCAAGCACTTGAACCACTGAAGTTAATCCCCTATATCTAACAGATTTTTGATGATATCTTCAGGGATGTCAAAATAAAGGTCATATCTTTGTAAGAGAAACAATGTGGGCAGAGGGTCAAAATGTATAATAGATGTTGAGAAATGAGAAGAAAACATTCAAATGAGAAAGGAAACAAGGGAAGATGGTGGGGAAAAGAAAAAAAGGACGAGAAAAAGAAGAATAGGAGGAAAAATGGAAGCAAAGCTTTTGCAAAGGAACAGGGAGTGTGAGGTTGAAGAGAGGGAGAGGAAGAGGGAAAAAGGAAGCAAACTATTTCATGTACAGGTGCAAACTCCCTATGATGAATGTGATCTGTCTTTCTAAATTGAATGCCTTTTATTTCTTTGTTTTGCCTAATTGCTCTGTCTAGAACCTCTAGTATTGTAATGGAAGTAATATAAGTGGGCATCCTTGCCTTGTTTTGCCTATTAGGGGAAAAGCTTCTGAATTTTCTATGGTAAACATGATGCAATCTGTGAGTTTGTCAAGAAGGACCTTTGTTGTGTTTAAGTGGTCTTCACTATGTTTGTATTCTTTTTAAGTAATTTATTGAAAGTTTTTATCATGAAAGATTGAGTCTTATGAAACATTTTATCCACATCTGTTGAAATTGTCATATGGTTTTGTCCTTTGTCCCGCTAAAGTGTTGCATTTCATTTATAGATTTTATATATGTTGAACTATCCTTGCATTTCTAGGTAAATCTCATTGTTTGGGGTATACAAGTCCTTGAATGTGCTGTTGAATTCAATTCACAATTATTTTATTGAGGAGTTTTGCATCTATTTTCATCAGGGATACTGGCCTATTACATTTTGGTTTGTATGGTATCCTTACCTGGATTTGACATCATGCTAATTTTGAACTTATAAAATGAGTTTGAAAGTGTTCCTATCTTTTCACTTTTGGAAGAGTTTGAAAACTATTAATTCTTTAAAAAAAAAAAAAGAAGCAAAGAAAAGTATTAATTCTTTAAACATTTGATAGAAATCATTGCAGGAGTCACCAGTATTAGCTTTTTCACTGATAGCTCACTTTTTATTACAGACTCAATTTCATCTGCTACTGATCTGTTCCAATATTCTATTTCTTCATTATTATGTATTGGCTCTTTGCTTATTTCTCTTAAAATAATATGCTACTGTCACTTTTAAGTGTTCTTTATTTATTTTTTATTCCCTAAAAGCCTTTTCTTTGCTTTTTCTTTTTGATTTTTCAATTATCTGTGGACCTTATCTGTCAATTTTCATTGTTTAAACATCAAGTATATATATATATATATATATATATATAGATAGATAGATAGATAGATATAGATATAGACATAGATATAGATATATATTAGCATGCAACTTGTTAATGTTGAATCTTATTATAGGGTGTTTGATTAATAAGAAAAGTTTTATGTGAGAGATTTTATTAATTTTAATTTTTTAAGGAAATTCTGATTTAGCAAAATGCACTCCTTTCTTCTACTTGGATAGGGAAGTGTCCTCCTGATCTGTTTTCTAGAAGAAGAGGTGGAGAGCTTATGAATATGCAGATGTCAGTACAATCTGTCATCTTAATTTTAGCCCTGAACCTGACCCTGTCTCTCACTTAATCTGGAGTAACTGAAGTAAAAAATGTTCTAGTTCAATAACTAAAGAAGTTGAACTTCAGCTGATGAGGAACAGTTGTAAATTTGACCAGTTGGAGACACGGAAATGCAGCCACAAGTGAGAATCCCAGTCTAATAGACAGGTAACCCAATGTGTTTAACTGTTGCACGTACAGATTCATGGCATTCATTCTCATGCTGCTTTCACGCTTTATAAGGTGGCTGGTTCCTGTTTTCTGAGTTTCTGCATAGCAAATTCAATCCCTCTTTCTCTCATATCTTCTTTTCTATAGGCACCAAATATATGCCAACTCATCTTGCCTGAGTCGGATTCAGTCCTTGTCAACTATTGTCAACTATTACCTTCCCTCCTATTATTTCTCGTGTGTTTAGATTGTTTGAAAAAGCCTTTTATTTTTACTGAACTTAGAGACATGTGTATATTTATCATAGAGATGACATTGTGCACATTTAAGTTACCTTTCTGCAAGCATGTTGTATATATTCCAGCTTCTTTCAAACGGCAAATGCATTAATTTGTTATTATAATTATTTTAGAACTTTAAATACACTCCTTATACTTAGGAATAATACATAATTAAAACAACCATAAATAGATGACAGCATTTAATGTTAACTGATCTTTTTAGAAAATACAACTGTTATTTACAGCACAAGTTTCAGATGTGTATTTTTACAGAAACATACATATTTTATACATTAATAACCAATACTACATGCATGGGTTTGTTTCCAAAACTGCTTTCAAATGAAGTTTTGTTGGCCAAAGAAACACACTAAAATAAATCCAGAACAACAAATTTAACTCTGCTGTTAGATTAACTGTTAACTCTGCTGCTCCAGATCAAGTTCCTTGGTTAGTGAAAGAAAGTCATGCAGCAAAAAAGGTATGCCTGGTCTTTCAGTAAATTGTGTTCCTGAACCTCAAGTTTCTTACTTATGCCAAAAAATTGGAAGAAATATATCTGCCTCCCTGGAATGTCTGTCTCAGTGCCAACTCCTGCACTGTTTTGCAAAGGATAGGCTTGGTGTTTGTTGACTCTCATTACAAGAAGTATGTGTTCTCTGGTGAATAGAAATTAGTCCTAGAAAATGACATCTTGAGTTTAGAGGCTGTGTGGATTTGGAAAGCCACAAACATTGAATTCTTGTTGATGTTCAAACAATAGTGTTACATCTGGGATCCAAATTGTCACCCAAAAGTTTATTGTGTTGAAGGCTTAGTTGCCAGCTGATGGGCTTTTGAGAAACGATTTGCTCATAAGGGTTCTAGGTTCATCAATGGACTAATCCATTAATGAGTTCATATTCAATGGGATTGTTGTCAGGTAGGGCCTATTTGGACAAGGCAGGCTTCAGGTCGTGGGGCTGGAATCTGTACCTATGAACCCTTTGGGTGTTTCTCTTCCCTGTCCCTATTTCTGGTTTCTGGTTGCCTCTCCATCCCTGCTAAGGTTTCTACCTCACCCCAGGCCCAGAAACTACTGAGCCAAGTCACTATGAACCGAAACCTCTGAAACCTCAGTCACTATGAGCTGAAAATTTTTTCCTATTTAAGTTGTTTTCCTCAAGTGGTTTGTCACAGAGGCAGAAAGCTAACAGACCTAACATGCAACATATCACAGACCACTAAAAATTTCTAATGGTTGTTGCCCACTGCCATAATTCAAAAGTAGTTACTCTTTCTTTCTTTTCTTTTGTCTTGTATTTTTCACCTTTGTGTTTTTAACTGGCTTGAATCAATGTGTTTTATATTTCCATTAGCTCACTCATTGAATACTGTTACACTTTATCAGTCTTCTTTTTCTTACATAATTGTATTTTTATTGGCCCTCACCTTCACCATCTATGTAGTTTATTCACCCCAGTGGCTTTCACTGGAGTTCAGTGTCCTTTTATTCACCTGTCAAGACTTTTCATTTCAGATAGCATGACATGCTTTGTTCCTACACGTTCTTTCTCCAATTGGCCTCTCACTTCCTCAAAGCTCAGTTTTTCATTCCAGTTGGAAAAAAAAAATCAGGATTGTTTTTCAGACACTTGGTTAAAAATTTCACTCCTAAGAAAGTCATTTTCCTCTCAACTTTATGGCAGGAAATAGAATGCTGGGCCTGCCCAAAGCAAGAACAGTGGGATCTGGGTCCAATGTCTCCACCAGTGTGTCATTTCTGATGAATTTCAGCCTTCCACAATGCAGGAGCTGTTTCAACACACACAACTCCAGAATCTACCTAAAAGTCATACATACTCTACTCGGCATGCTTGACAATGTCAGGGCTTAGACTTCAATTCTTCCTTCTGGATAACAAAACTACACTATTGCATGTCTGCAAACCCCAAGCAAGTTAGAAACAAAATATGCACATCAAATATGCCAAATCCTTGAGTAGGCCAATAAAGCTAATAGCCTATAGACTGACAAGGTACAAATAGCAGACAAAGGGATCAAGAACAAAAGGAGAGAGATTTTCTTTTGGCTCATTAGAACCTCATGCCAAATTATGACTAAGTTATCAGATGCAGAAGATGTTTTTAAAGCTCGCCTACTCCAAATTCCATTGTTTCTAAATTCATTCTCCAGTACTGACTATCTGTACAACAGCAAGTCATTTAATCTTTATAAAGAACCATCTCTTTGTCTCTATAATCCTGTGATGAATACTTTTGGAAGCTGACTTTGAGTTTGCCTAAAAATGCATAAAACATAATATGCAGAGGAGAAAGCTATTGCTTTGTAAGTATTCAATACTTACAGAGATTAACATCATTTTCTCTTTGATTTTTGGACATTGCCCGAAATTATCCTAGGTATTAGCAGACAGAAACTAGAGTCACAAAATATAGGGCTTGTAAGAATGAAAACTATTTTGATTTAGATCGCTGATCTTATTTGTAACATTGATGCCATTTTTATTCTTTAAAATATTAAGTAATAATTAGAAGCATATTGAGAAGTCACATATGCTTGATTTTTTTTTTAAAAAGGATGCTGTAGAAAGAGCAGTCAAGTCTATAAATCTTATCACTTGCGAAAATTGAGCTTATTCCTTACTTCTTCCTCAACCTTGGCATAAGAAGCACAAACTGAAACTGGACAGTATTTCAGTTGCTGAGATGAATGCTAACCCTTGTGTCATCATTCTAGTTAGGGTATTCATCCTTCACTGACAATCCTATGTGCTATGTAGCATCAACCTTTTTATTAGGGTGGATTTCCGATGCTCTGGAAGCATATTTTTGTGTTCTGAAGATTCCAAGACTTAATGGATCTGGCTAATATCTTCCTGTATTTTTATAAGTCTTATCTCTACTATTTTAGAAAATGAAACACACAACACTGAAGTTAGAAATTAGATAATTAAAGAATATTTACTTTTCAAAATTATGTTCTTTGTAGTTATTTGACCAACAGAGTCTCAGACATTTAAGTGTGTGTGTGTGTGTGTGTGTGTGTGTGTATTTTACTATACTTCCTACAGAGTCTGTATGAAAAAACATAATTAAAGTGAGTGACAAGACCACAACCAATTAATATCTATCAGAAATAAAGACGCTTTGAAAATACAGTGTAAATATATTAATTTATTCCTTGTATTATGTGGTATTTATTAAGCACACACTATGTGTCAAGAGATCATGTTTCAGTTTATTTTTTTAAAAAGCTCTATTGTATGAAAGAAAATATAGCCATATGGGAATAACAGTCATGTTTACTGATTCTTTGAGTATACTCTTCAAGAGTAGTTCTCTGAACACAAAAAATAGAAATAATGCTAAGTTAAAATAAACTATCAAAAAATCACATTGACACTTTCACAAAGTCTGCTCATTAATTTTTTCAAACTCCCCTTATTCTTATTTTTAACTTCCAAAGCATGCAGACAACATCATTAGCTTACATCACCTGTTTTGAACCTGAATGTATCCAGTTTAATAAGCCTGGTAAAGAGACAAATTACAAGTCATTGACATTTTCTAATATTCCTCTTCTGCATTCAAATGAATAGAAATCATCTTCAAAACAAAATCCACATTATTATTGAAACATTGTAGAGATGTTCAGGGAGAAAAAGGTTTTGAAAATGGTTTTATTTAGTGGTTATATAGGGAGCAAAATACTGTTGTATACATGATGTTGGACAAGTTATGTGACTTTGCTATGCTACGAATTCATGTGCTAACATGAGTTAGAAGATCTCATTGCAGAACAGGTGTGTGCAGATATACTAAGGGTAATGTATACTATACAGCAAACAGAATCTGTCAAAGTAAGTGATCAACAAATAGAGATAGGATGATGAGATAATGAGGATGTTACTACTGTATTTGTCTCTATTCGTTTTGTAAGCATATATGTTATCTCTTCCGCAGACAGTAAATTATTTGAAAATAGGAATAGCTTCATGTTTTAAAATTGCCATCTCTCTAGCATAGTATTAGGGGACATCTTTATAATAAAATTAGAAATTGATACATCAGTTAATAGGAATGTAATGTTTTTCATTATTCTTACTAAAAGTACAGACAATATCTTAACTAGCAAAAAAACTTGAAATGTCTCAAGTGTTGGAGTAAATGGTTCCAGAAGGAAGATGTGATAATGTTAATAAAAAATAATACCTCTTGGTGCTTTCGTATGAGACAAATGTTATTTAAAACATTGTACCTATATTAACTCATGTAATCCCTTAGTAGAACAGACCAAGAGTGGACCATCAAGAAAGAGAAATGGAGATGAAAGAGGTTTAGTGACTTCTCACAGCTCCACAACCAATATATGGAATATACATGGACTGAAACCAAGGGCATAGGCCACAAAGCCTGCTAACTACCTAACCACTCTTCTGTACTTTGGCTCTAGCAGATTAAAGGAAAAAACAGTAGAAAATGTTTTAATCTGAAATACAGAAAAGGAGCAGACCTAAGCCTGATGAAATGAATCCTTGACCCTTACCTGCTTATTTTTAAAAATCACAGGGTAGCAAAATCACTGTGAATGTGTTCACTTCTTTCCTGAAGAACAAGTTTGTACAGAAAAGTACCTTAATTACTCACCAGGCAGTTCAGGTAAAGACAGGCCTATATCATTATGAAAGAAATCACTTTGCTGCATTTTGAGCTACTTGAAAATCAGTGATGCCAAATTTAACAGTGAGCTCCAAACTTTCTGGGCTTTTGGTTTCTTTGCCTCTAGCGACACACTTTGAATCTGTTGTAGCATCTGGGAGATGGAGTCTCTTTGTTTGCCGTTGGGTGTTGTTGTTTTATCTGTATTTCCCTGCAGCATTAATAAAAACAGGACCAGAGTGTCTCTCCAGTATCAATCTCTATTTCTAATGTTCTGTAATCTCCAAACAGTTCAAAAAGGGAGTGCCACCTGTTTCCTTAATGACATCATTTCACAGATTTTAGCATAGGCTGGCAAACTTTTCTATAAAAGGTCCGACTGTAAACATTTTAGACTTTAAAAACTAGTCTTTACCACAGCTCTAAGGTCTGCCTTTGTGGTGTAAAAGCAGCCATAAACAATACATGAGTTATGTGTGTTGAGTGTGTTCCAATAAAACTTTATTTACAAACCTCAGCAGTGAGCAAGTTTTGGTCTCTAAGCTATAGTCTGCTGACCCTTGATTTATAACAATGCTCACAATTTTACAGACCTATTCTTGTATCTTTGCCATCTGCCTGGCATTTTATCCCAACATACATAATTTTAACTATCTTAGCAATCCTTACATGTAGGGGAAGAACAGCACAGGAAGGTTAATGGGCAAATATTGAATAAGTAGTAAGTAATAGGGGCATTATAAAACAAAGAAACAGACTCAAATTGTTGCTTAAATACTACTTGCTCCTTCCTCTGCCCTGTAAACAAGACCAGGGCTCTTGTGGTAACTGTTATGGTTAATGTTCAGATGCCTCCCCCAAGCTTCATGCAATCATGGACAGGGCCAAATCCAGCATTTGTGATGTTCATTGCCTACTGCTCAGATCGGTGCTATGAGAGCTACACCCACTCGGGGGTGGAGCCAGCATATAGTGTAAAGGCAGGGAAGAAGGCCTGTCTTTCTCTCTTTTGCTGTGTGCTTGCTGTTTGCTGCAGCCATGACTGCTGCTCTTTAGGCATGTTGTTTTGCCTTGGAGCCAACTGAGTATAGATTGAAACCTCCAACCTGTAAGAAATAAACCTTTCCCTAACATTGAGCATCAGGTTTTGTGTCTCAACAACAAGAGAAAATTAATGGACAATAATTAAAAATATTATTTCATTTAGTTGAAATTAGAAATAATTAGTTACTATATTAGTAATTTTGAGAGAATTAATGATGAATGGAACAAAACACTTTGAAAATGCTCAAAATCAAGATGGCTGGACACATACTCATCTTGTTATCAGAACACAAAGAAAGGCTGGAGGACACTTGCCAGTCTGATACTTCAAGACAGTTACAACATAATTAATAGCTAGACTGGGTTCCAAGTCATTTTTCATCAATTGTATACTTAATCTGTGTCTTGTCATTATGAAATTAAATTCCGACTGGTATGTTTGTATCACAGTTTTCTGGTGGCACTCTGACTTCTTAAGTTACAGTGTTATATATCATTAACTTCAAGACTATGATATTTGTTTCACTCTTTTGTTGTAGTTAATTATATTTATTCATTATATATTTGGTAGATAGTATTAAATTTAATTTACTTGTCAACTCAACAGAGGTAACTGACATTTTTTAAATGAACTATAGTAGAATTAAGAAAAATACTGGTTTTGTACATATACAGTAATATGAATAAAAATAATTATAGCTGAAGCTTTTGAAAGCAACACAGAATCTTACCATTTTCTTCTACTGTCTGAACTAACTTCCTTGTTCTTTTTTTTAATTTCCTTATTCTTATACTTGCTGATACCTACTGAGAATATATAAACGTTTACTTTTTGACTTTTCTTTTAAGGATGTGATGCAATGATATTATGGAAATTTAACCTAGATGCCTGTCTGTGAGAAGTAAAATTTCTTCCAGGCATTGGGATATGGTTTGGTTTGGTGTTTTATATTCAAAAGTAATTAGAAGCCAGTACTTGAGTTTTCTAGTTGCAGTATTATATACTTTCAGACTAGCAAATTAATCATGCTTTTGTAACTCATCAAAAAAATATTGTATTCTGTCAACCTGATGGAAAATGAAACATAAGTGGATATTGTGTTATACCTATAATAGGTTAATGTAACAAAATAAATGAAAAATCAACTTTTAAAAAGGGAATTTTTATTTTGGTTTACAATTTTATAGGTTTTAGTTGATGGCTGATTGGCTTCATTGCTTTTGGGCCTTGACAAGCCAGTACTTCATGTGACAAGTCGAAGACCAAATGCAAGAGAGACAAGGAGGTGTAGAGTCTCATACCTACTGTGAATACACTCCAGTGAAGAGATAGGTCACCCTATGACCAGAGGATCTCCTGGTAATTCCCATCTCTTAATGGTTTCCACCACTTCCCTGTAGCAATATGGGCTTCAGACAGGGGTTTCTGGGGGACACTGAAGAACCAATGGAATCGTAAGAGGGCATAAGGTTGCTTTGAATGCAGTACTGGCATATTCTATGATGAGTAGTCATCATTCAAAGGGATGGAAATGGTATTAACACTCAGCTTAGAGGCAGTGGTCATTTGACCACTTGAGGACAACAGTGGTGGAAAAAAGGCAGATATTATTCTTGTATGGACAGAAATCCTATATCCCAGGGTATCCCTGATGAAGGGCTATTAGACTTTAAATAGTGTTCGAGTGAACTTCTGGTAATGAGTGCCTATCAGAAGATGAATCTGGGCTGGGGGCATAGTTCAATGGTACTGCAAGGTCCCACATTCAATTTCTACCACAAATAAGGTAAATAAATAAGTAAAAACTATATGTCTTATCCAATTAAAATAAAAAAATAACTCCAAGTACTAGTAAAGTCACTCCAGAAAGCAGAACAAACAAGATATATGTATACCTAATAATATATATAATTTATATAAAAATACAAAATTTAATAAGAGGAGCTAAATAACATGATTATGGTGGCTGATAAATCAAAATCTTGCAGCATGGGCTGGCAAGTGGAGACCCAGGAACCAATGGCAGATGAAGCCCAGAGGCAGCGTGCAGGAGTGGGTGCTCTGGTTCCAGCAGGCCTAGCTTTCCTATTCAAGTCATCTATTGATTAGATGAAGCCCACCCACATTATGGAGGGTGATGTGCTCACTCAAAGTTCACCAATTTAAATGTTAATCTTAGGAAAATCACTCTTTAAATTGACACATCAAATTAATCATTACACCCAGGATGCTGGACAGGAGGACAGGAATGTAGTCCATAAAGAATTAGTTGCAGATTCCAGAGCTGAAACTTATTAACTGAGTGACCTTAAGTGAGGCACCTAATCACTCTACAACTTCAGTTCCTCATTAGTTCCTGTTTCGGAGAATGGCTGTGAAAATTAGATCAGAAAAATCAGAGTATTAACTATAAACAGTTCCTTGCTATGCTTAAAGTTTATTAAATATTATTTT
Source organism: Cavia porcellus (assembly GCF_034190915.1). NCBI lineage: Eukaryota > Metazoa > Chordata > Mammalia > Rodentia > Caviidae > Cavia > Cavia porcellus. Next base: position 149,795,139 of record NW_026947484.1, read on the forward strand.
AAATTAGAATTATTGTCAAAATCCTGCTGATCGGAAATGGTCACATCCAGTAAGTAAATTGAACTGAACATGTACTGAAATTGATTTATTGATTAGCATTACATTTAAATACATTGCTTATGCCAGTTCAGGGAAGAGGGAACATGGAACAAAAAGGGCAGAAGAGTAGCGTGCTTTTGATGCACAAGCGCAATATTGATTTGTACATCAAGACATGCGTGAGGTCAGGGATTCAGCTCAGTAGTGTAAGCATCTGCTTGGCAAATGCAAGGTTGTGAGTTTGATCCCCAGTACTTAAAAAAAAAAAAAAAAAAAAAGACTTGCATAGCTTCCCTGGAACATTGTACTATGAACTACAGGAGGGCAGGCAAACCCCTGCAAGGAAAGATGCTTCCTGTATGACAACAGTGTTCAAAACTTTTTGGTCTAGAAAGGCCTATGAGAAAAATAGGCTTGAAAATCTGAAACTCAAAAAGACTTTAGAAAAGAGGAAGTTGGATTTCTCCAGCAAATATAAATGTATGTGTGTTTAGTCCTAGATAGGGAAAGGAAGACGAGTCACTCATATACGTTTCCTGTTGGCTAAATCAGCAGATCGTTTTGACCCATTACCTCTACGAAAGTCTCTGAATTCAGCTACTTCTTTCCAACTCTACCTCCAGTGTCCTCTGCTAAGCCGCCATCTTCTTGAGCTTGTGTTATTCTAACAGCACCCTAACTGGCAATCCTATTTCTAATCCTGCTCCACCTAAAGCTATCTTAACATAGCAAGTAAGTTGTTTAAAATATCCAGAAATATTTCCCGCGTCACTTGGAGAGTGAAAGCCACCGTCCCTGAAATGTCCAGCAAAACCCCACCCATCAGGCCCAGTTACGTCTCTCACAAGCTGCTATTCTCCCACTTCCTCCCCTTCGCTGTTTCCTGAGCGCCCCAGGCTTCCTCCTTCACCCCAGCCTTCGCACTTCCTCTTCCCTCAACCTGGAGTATTTTATTCTTCAGATGCTCTTGCACTCACTCACCACTTTCTCCAGGATTTTATTCAAATGTACAATTTCACTGAGGCCTCCCTGAATCATCCAATTTAAGATTGTAATTGTCTCTGTCCACACCCAAATGCTTCCTTCTCTGTTTTGTGTTTCCCATAGCTGATTTATTTCTATTAATTCTACTTTTATTTTTTTACCCCCCCCCCTCCTTGGGTCAACCTTCCTTTTGAAAACCCAAGGAGGACGGGACTTGTATCTGTCTTGCTCACTGCCACATGTGGCTGTAGTGCCCAGGGCAGCACACTTGCCGCAGTTCAGGGACCTAATAAATGTTTTGTTAAATAAGTTAATGACTATGTTCTGGTCAACATATGGAGCTCTTAAAGAAAAAGAGAATTGTTCGTGAATTCCTGATGATTAATTCTCGAGAAAGTTTCACATCCATGTAGTGTGAAGGCATCGTGGTCTTCCAGGAAATACTTCTTTGTGCAACTCCAAATCACAAAATACAAAGCTGAATAGTTCGGTTCATCAGTTCAGCACAGAGAGTTCTATGTTCTTCTCTGACATCTACGATTACTAGCATTACTCACCAATGCTGTCTCTGTCCCACTTTTATCTAACTTTTGAAGAGTGGCATTTAAAAATGATAGGTCCCTTTATATCTCTTCTCTTCCTCCTTTCAAAAGTAATCAAGGGATAAGCTTTCCATGGTATGGAAACAAGCACCGTGGTAAATGTTCAGATGACAGGAGAAATGCCAGGGGTTTCAGATGTCCTATATCGTGCCTATTTTTTGCGTCGAGGGCAAAAAAAGTTTCATAATCCCAATCCATTCCTTTTCCGATGCCTGCTGCCTGTGTAAATACTGCTTAGATAAATGGCCCCTTGTCCTGTGTGTTTGTTCCCCACAGTTGTCAAAAGTCCTCAGAGCAGTTGCTGCCTCCATCAGTCCGAGGGGCTCTATCTGCACTCACCAGCGTCCTCACACCCTACTTTTGGCTCCTATCCAGATGGCCTTCATTACAGGGGGAAATTCTACCAACAGGTGCTTCTTGCGCCTGGAAATACCATCCTGAAATTCAAGGAAGAGATAATCTTTTGTGTATGTCCATGGTGTGTGTGTGTGTGTGTGTGTGTGTGTGTGTGTGCGTTTAATTGTAGGCACGGTCGGAGAGGCTTACACTGCAGATGTTTCTTGACACTAGTGTTTGATTCTCACTTTTAGAAAGACAAATCCAAGTTGCAAGATTTGGCAATCACGTCATCTTAATTTTTTATTCCTGCGGAGCTAGCAAGAGAAGCTACTTCATAAATCCTTACAAACTGGGTTTCCCGACAATAGTCAAGATGGAAAAAACATGTCATGGCCAAAGCTCCCAAATATCCTCTAACGAAGAGCATTCCTTCACAGGCATCTTCTAAATTGGCAGGCAAAATCTTCCCCTTTCAAAACTCAAATCTCCCTTCTCTTTTCCCAGTTATGTTTATTTGTTAGTTCCCCAAACTGGGGATACACAGTTATACTCTAAATCCGATCCCTAATTCTGTTGCTGAAGAACTCTGCTTCACAATGTGCAAAACAACCATTGCCCAAGGGAGGAAAAAAATAATCAAACTGAAGCTCAGCTCCTTGATGTGAGAAGAAATTACTGCTGTTGGGGGGGAACCTACTCCCGACAAGAAGGATGACTCGGAGGCTTCTGAGGATGCAGAATTCTTTCTGCTGCACACATTAGGGGTAATCAGGGTGTGTTGCTATGGTTCGGTAGAAGTCAGAACTGAACTTCACAGGACTCTTTGAACCTTTCCTCTCTCACTGTGCAAATGTGAAAGTAACAATAAATCTTGTTGACAATTACTTCCACGTCTATTGGCAGGAAGTCAGCAGCCGTTTGAAGAGTATTGTGAACAATATGTGCTGCGGAGCCAACACCCATTAACTATCTCCCTAGTTTCTCCTGTGACTTATAGAACATGTTATTTTTCCCCAGTGAGCAACCCTTCCAAATGTTGAATTAGTAATATTAGCACCAAATACCACTAATTTGTCAGCTAAGCTGTGTTTTTCCATAGAGCTTGCAGTAGGGTCCGATTACCCCTTTGCAACACAGCTGAGCAGAGATGAAAATCTGAAGACGTTTTATTTATATAATTTCACCAGGCTTTACGAAAACACATTAAAACAGTCACGGCAGTGACTTAGTCACAGTTCAAGAGACTCCCTCAGACTGCAAATAGACTCCTGACATTTCAACCTAAGCCTCCAATAAACGTGGCATTTTGGGGCAGCATTGCCTTCATTTTTGAATTTCACAAACTGAATTAAGATTTCATTCATTCAACCACTTTTACATGTAAACATCCCCATCCTCATTTGGACCTGAGAAATGTCGTTCACCGCTTTCAGGGTCCTTCTGAGTCCTGCAAAGAAGTGCAGAGCAGAATGAGGGTGGGCAGGAGAAAGTGTCCACAGAGCCTCCCAACTGTTTCGGTCGGCAGCAGGCCCATGCAGGAGGCCGAGGCAGGATGCAGGTGCCCAGCCACAGTGTCAGCTGCTGTGCGGAAGGGGTTGAATGTCTACATGCTGGCTCTTTTCTAAGAGCACAGATGCTGCCCAAGTTTCAAATTCGACAACAGTTTTTATATCCAGCTTGAGGCAGGAATGGTTCATCAGAAAGAAGTGCTTAGAATTTCATTTAATGGAAAGATTACACCTACATTAGAATAACCTCCCCCGCCCCACTGAGCTCTGGTAGCCTAATTGTACACAAGTGTCTGAGGCCCCCAACTAACCAGGAAAGAGAGAAAACACAGGAGAATCTTTGTCAGGGGAAGGACCCAGCAATACAGACTACCCCACGTCTCCCTGTATCCCACAAAACCAACAACTTTCTCTCTCTCTCTCTTTCTCTCTCTCTTTCTCTCTCTCTCTCTCTCTCTCTCTCTCTCTCCTCTGTCTTTTTGAGACAGGGTCTCACTATACAGTTCAGGCTCGCCTTGAGCTCACTTCATAGCCAAAGCTGGTTTTGAATTTGCAATGATCCTCCTTCCTCAGCCTCCCAAGTGCAGGGATTACAGGTGGGCACCACCATGCCCAGCTCCTTTCTTCTCTTTATAATCCAAATAGTTTTCCATGGAACATAATGTATGGGAAGAGCTTTTACCAATAAACATTCTTCAGCCAGTTTAAGTTTCCAGTTTTCCTATAACACCCATTAACTCCCTCCCTAGTTACCTATAATAAAAAGGGCCTAAATTTAAGGAAATCTTATGCTTATTGTCAAACCAAGACAGTTTTGAAAAGGTCAGTGAGTACTCTGAAGAATACAGATGTATTATGTACATGTACCAATCCCCAGGGTGAAAGCAATCCTGATGTTGTGTGAATATGTACTAATGAAAATAAAAATGAAGACAAAACACCCATACCAAGCCAGGTGTGCCAGCACACATCCACAATCCCACTAGCAGAGGCTGAGGCAGGAGGATGACAAGTTTGAGCCTAAATTATGCAACATGGGAGGATTCTGTCTCAAAATAAAAATTAAAAACAGAGAGTAAAGGAAGCCTGCGAATGTAACTCAGCATTCATTGATTTCAATCCCTAGTAATAAAGGCAACACCAAAGTAGTGGGATAAATTCTACCAGGGGAAACTAGAGCCTTGTACCTTTATGAGTGCTCAGGACTTCAGAGATAGAAAACATAGTTGTGGGTGGCTGGACCGGGCAGGAGAGCTGAAGTCTCTGCTCTCGGGCAGAGGGCTGGGAATAGGAAGAGAACTATCCAAACTTCGCCAGTGCCCCGAGCACTTACACTCAGTGGAGTTCAGCACATTGCTGGGCTCCAGACCAGCTCGCAGTCCGTACTTGTTCCGCTCAAATGTCTGCTGGTTTTAAAATTTACCTAATCACAGCTTATCTGTTGCTTGTATTTTCCAACTTTGTTTTCCGGCTGTGCTGCACATCTCATCTGCAGATTTGAGAAAGTGCTTGCCATTTGTAGAATGCAGAAGCAGAAATCAAGGCAAATGCTTTAAATAGCGGCTTCGGGTCAGCATCACACTTCCTTGCTCTCTAAGTGATTTTAGCAAGTGACTTAACCTCTGTGAGTTTCAGTTTTCACTTTAGTCAAGTGGTAAAAATAGAGCAACCTGGAAGAGTTCTTAGAAGGATTAAGTGAGATAAATATAGGTATTTAAGTGTTTGGCATGGGCTGTGGCTCTTACAGTTCAACTGGTAAGCAGCTAATAACATTATTCTCATCAGAAGTAGAAAGAGAGTGACTGGGCCAGTGTGTGCTAAGGCACTCTTGGTTTTTGCTGTCAAGTGTTACACTTTTTGTCATCTTTTATAGTTTATTGTCACAAACTTCTGGTTCATGGGAGAACACAGTAGTTTGCGAAGTGACAAAGCCTTGCTAAAGGTCTACTTCTGCCTTGCCTATTTTTATCTTACACAACACATTAAGCAATCAGTCACAAAGATAAGTCTTAAAACGGTCTCAAAAACTGAACTCCGCAGCTGTTTCCCCCAGGTCCTGAAGTTCCAAAATGAATATAGATATTTATCCAGTTCCCTGCTAGCATTTTCACATGTATAATATTTCTTCATGCTGTTCTTGAGGAAGTGTCCTAAGAGATCAGACTAGGTGTGGAGGGGGAAGAGGGATAGGCCCTGAACAGGCTCTCATTCTGAAGGGGGCAGGGAGTGAGGTGAGGATGAAAAATTTGATACGATTTTGCATGGTATTAGTTTCCACTGGCCATTCAATTCTTTTCCAGATGATAGAAACCCAGAGAACTCATAGATCTTCTTCCTCCTGATAGCTCTTCGCACCTTGGAATGCCTTCAGCAAACTGTTTATAAGTGGTGACAACATCTACAGACAGTTTGCTCATTGTTCTCCCATTTCCCATTAAAAAAGTGGTATGTCTAAACATAAACCTGAAATAATAGATCACTGCTGCATGAGCCTTGCCCCAGTGATGAAAATTCAAGGCACGCAAAGTATGCTAAAGCTCCAGAACAATTCTCCCCAGGCCCAGGCCTGGCTTACTTTTAGGTGAGGGCCAGGAGCTCCTCCTCTTTGTCCACATTTCATTAGTGAAATGCATACACTGACAGCTTATTGAACACCTTCCCGAAGAGGGCACAAGCATCCAAAAGATGAACAGCCAGGTAGTCCTTGCCCAGCCAGCCTCAAAGAGGATCTTTAATTTTCTAGCATCTTAGGATCCTGGACAACTTTGAAAGTGAGATTCTCAAGGAAAGAACACTACAGAACTCCCAAAGGGAAGAAAGGTGGATGCTTTTCTTATTGAAGTCTGAAGTCAAGCTTGTATAGGGAAGCAATCCATGCCTTTGTGTGTCAAGCCCATGGCAGAATAAACCATAAGAAAAATAGAACTCAGAAAACATCTCAGAGCTCATAGCCTTTGAGCAGGCTACTGTGGCCAGGACCTTTATGACAGGAATAATCTGAAGTTTACCAGGTCCTAGATGTAACCTCAGCCCTGATAATAGACTGTCTATTCTGTGATGATACCATTTGATTAACTGAATTAATTAGATACAGTGTTTATTATGGATGTTGAGCATGATTCAAATTCTACTTTGAGACTTATTTTCAAATAATTCTTCACAGGAAGTAATTTGTTGGGAAAAAATTTTGACAGTATAGGTGGATACAGTAGACATAGGAGAGGATATCATACTTTACCTAAATTATTAACACAACTAGCATGTGTGTGTGTGTGTGTGTGTGTCCAGTGTTTTACTCAAAACTGAAACCCAGGCCTTCATGCTGAGTTACATTTCCAGACCTTTTTTAATTTTTATTTTGAGACAGAGTCTTACTAAATTGCTAAGTTGCCCAAGATGGACTCAAACTTGCAACTTTCCTGCCTCAGCCTCCCAGAGCACTGGCATTCCAACCCTGCACTACCATGCCCATTTAGTATACATTTTACTGACCACTAAGCCAGAGCCTCCAGAGACAAATTTAAATAAGACGTGAAATATTATCAAGGGGAAAGAGTGTAAGTGAAAAGACAGACCTATAAGAAAAAGTTATAAGGCAAGCAACAATTACTACAAAGATTGGCACAGAGCACTCTGGTAATATAGAAGGCACAATGAACTCATCAGAGAGGAAAAATGAGGAGCAATTTAGAGAGAAATAAAAAAGGGATTCTGGCAGCAAAAATTAAATGTAAGAATAATATGATTGTTATAGTTCAGCAGAAGTGTTAAAAGGCTTAGTCCCAGCCTGGAACACTACTTACATGGGTGAAACATTTAGGACCTCATGGAAGGAAGTTAGGTAATGGGATGCATTCTTAAGGAGGACCCAATGCAACCTCCCTGTCTTAGGTACTTTTGTCTCATTGCTGAGACAAAATACTCAACACTCACAGTTAAAATGTATAGAGGTTACAGTTCATAATCTGCTGGCTCCAAGGCAGGGTGGCATGGCAGAAAGACAACAGTTCGTGGTGGCAGAAGAGAGGAAAGAAAGAAAGAAAGAGAGGGAGAGAGAGAGAGAGAAGGAGAGAGAGCTAGATAAAACAAAACCTGTTTCTGTCCCTTATATTATACACAGGCTACCAGCCTGAGGCTGAGTGTACACTCTTAATCCCTGCCCTGGAACCTGAATCACTCACAAACTCTAATATTCACTGCCTCCAAAAGGCCTGACCCCATGACCACATGAGGCTTTGGGGGACATCCAGGCACAAACTGTAACACTTCCTCTCCTTCTTTTCTTTCTCTCTCTCTCTCTCTTTTTTTTTTTTTTTTTTTTTTTTTTTTTTTTTTTTTTTGTAGAGAGGGGAAGAGCTTTCACAGTGCAATGAGGTGACCAGACCTCTCGTTCCCATCACACGCCACTGGGCTTCCTTCAGTCCAAAGCAGCAGCAGGACCAAGTGACCACAGATGGAAACCTCTGAAATTCCCATTTTTCAGATGTTGATCTCAGGTGTTTTTTATGGAAACCAAAGCTGACTAACACAGTGATTTACTGTTTTTGAACCCTATCTGTCCAGTGTTATGCTCAAGATCTTTTTTTCAATCAGTTTCCCACAAAAGACCAACCATATAATACATTCATCTCATTGATAAGAAAGTTGAAGTATTGAAATGCATAGCAACTTGCCAAGATCATACTTATAAGGTAGTGGAGCAATCAGAAAACCCTTAAAGAGCGCAACATGTTTCTAAACAGAACAAGATTCTGCTGTGGGTTTGGACATAATGTGTAAAATTAAACAAAAGAGGAAAAAGTGTCTATGGAAAGTGGGCCAGAAAGTGCACTAGAAGCATGCAATGTTACTACTTGGCAACAGCAAAAACTCACTTATTCTTGGATATAAATCTGAAGTGAAAACATCCTATGTGATTCTGTGTTTATTTCTAATTTATACAACTCAGAAGATGAGGTATGAACTTCGGAATACAGGAAGATGCTGTGATGGGCAATGATAAGATTTAGCTTCTAAAGGTCTGAGCTTGGAAGAAGCAAAAGCAGATGAAAGCATAGATTCTTGGGAGAGAACGTGGCCAAAGAGCTGAAGAGTCAAGAATCAGAAAAACCAACTGTGAACACAATTAAGTCACCATGCACGAAGCTATGGAGTTGGAGCCATGCTGGAGAGAGTAGTGATGAGCTAAGGCTGACAGTCAACAAGCAAAGAGGGGCAGCCATCAGTGGGAGGGGACCATGTAATCAAACTATGATTTCAAAGGTAGGAAAGATTTAAAGTTAAATGAAGCCATAAGAATGGCCCTAACCCTATGGGCCCATGGCTTTATTAAAATAAAAAAAGACACTTGAACTAGGACATCCCAGCTTGCCATGTGACATCTTGCCTTGCCTTGGGACTGTGCTGAATCTCTGCCAGCAGGATGGATAACTTTGACACGGCCACTCAAATCTTGAGCTTGCCAGCCTTCAGAAATATAGCAAAAAACAAACAAACAAAAAGCCTCAACTTTATGAATTACTGGTCCATGCTATGCAGTTATAACAATCAAAAACCAAGAAAGACACGTAGATCACCCTTGGGGCGATTGTGGTAGTAAAGGACAGAACTGAACACTGGAGTTTCCTAGGACAACTAATGTAACAAAACTAAGAATAGCATGAATTCCAACAGAGAGCAGGAAAGTGGCCAGAGGAGAGAGAGCTGGGTCCTTGGCCTCCTCTTTAACCATGAAGATGGAAATTTAAAGTGACTAACTAAAATTAACCCTTAGACTCAGAAAACGTTCAAGTTCCTTAAAGTATTCCTCTCTGCTTCCACTGGATTTATTGCAAAGGAGACACTTACCAGAATTGAAATGTAGAACAACCTTTTAAGTTATTTAAACCCAGCAAAAGCAGTAAAGAAGAATGTTGGATATAGCAGAGCCTAAATTGTCACACAAGGAATTCACACACTACTGCTGACACCTTGGATCCTTCAACACTTTATGTTCCTTTCGAAATAGGAATCTCTTCTTGCTGTGGATTCTTCGACCATTTCCTTTTGCCTAAAAAAGGCAAGATGGCTGCACAAATATTCAGTTTGCTTCTGTTTTCAATCATCCGTGTGTTGGCGGCTATTCCAGCAGTAAACTAGGAGGATGGAAGAGGAAAGATTAATGACACTCTCTCTAAAGAACAACAAATCAGATTCTCATTAGGCAGAGAGTGGTCTTGGATATGGTTAGGTAAAGGGAGAAAATTTAACACGAAGAAAATAAAATGAAATAATCCAGAAGTACACAAAAGGTCAAGGAACTGTCTTATCCTTTTTAATGCTCGGGGCCTCTGTCAAACAGGGGAAAATTGAAATAGACATTATGGTTGTCTCTTACCTCTGCTTGTCCCATTCCAGTTGCTTTCTCTCCACCTATAACTTAGAAGGAGCAATTATAAACAAATGGGGCCCAGCATGAGCCCCTGGCTGGCAGCCTCTCAGGGTCAATTGTCTCCTCCCAGCTCCTGCACCAGCGGAGTGATGCATGGCCCTCAATGTCAGCTTAAGGAGCCACCAAGGAGGCAAGCGGCCCATGATTTAAACCCAAGCCTCTTTGCCCCCTCCCCATGGAATCGCATCTGGAAGGGAGCTTGGACAAAGCTGTGCCACTTTAAAATACAGAGATGGATGCAGGATATATGATGAGCATACAGAGTGATTCAAGGGGAAAAAAGCAATGGAAATCATTTCCCATTATAATCCCCACGAATTGCCTTACATCTCTAATATAGATCGCCTGGGAAATAATTTAAAAGCATTTAAAAATATCTTCCATTTTCTATTATGAGCCTTTGGATTTCCACAGTTTGAAGGAGTGAAGAGACTATAGCTCAGAAAACTAATTACAAAACATAAAAATGCTCAAGTCTAATGGAACATATCGGATTGGAGGAAGATTCCGACAATGGCAGGCAATGTTACAAATGTAGCCCAAATCAAAGGAGGACCCGCATCTGATAGGGACACAGCAGTTTCTACCTAAATGTCTCATTCTCAACATCTTTGTTTTACATTCTCTTTGTTCCTGTTGGCTTACTAATTAGCTGTGATTTTTTTTAATGCCCCTTACAGTAGGTTAATTTTGTCTAACTCACCAGCAGGGGTTTTTGTAATACATAATTCACAGAGCAATGTCAATGATTAAAATTCTTTCATTAACACGGCACCTTAAAGATAATAAATATGAAGCATTTAGCTCCCCATCTATGGGTGCAGCAAGCCTAATTTTGCAGGGAATGAAAATGCATGTTCAGATAAGTTAGCACTGGAGGAAAAAACAGAATCTGAGTTTTAGGATACGGCCAACACAAAGTCACACAAAGCAAGAAGCACTCATTTTAAGCACAGTGATGTAGCAGCAGGTTTGCAGGAAAGGAATTCTAATAATGTTCTTGAGGAATGCAAAACAAGCAGCCAGAAATGCTCTTTCCTGACATTTCTGTGGGCAGCTCTGCGGCATTGTAGATGATCAGCTCAAGAGAGAGTCGACATGTCTTGGGAAGTCACCAGTGTAATGAAAGTTGCTTTGGCTTCCACGTGCCATCTCTTTGCTCTCCTCAAGAATCTTAACAGGTTTGACTCGTCAGGATATAAGAGCAATGCAGTAATTAGAGACAGGGTATGAGATTTCATTTTGAAAAGTTTTAATAACTCTTAGAACATCTGTTTCTCTGAACTCTATCATTTCCTTTCCACCTACACACAAAGGATTCTTATATTTCATTTTGCTAAGTGCAAGCTCTGTTTGCTTCCATGTATTCATCCCAATACAAAAAGGGTAATAATCACAGATGCCTTGGCAACAGCAAGCAAGAAAAGAGACTCTGATCACTAAATGTTATTTTGCTTAGAGCCTTTTCCCTTAATACATTATTTTTTTTTTGTCTTTCTGTTCTCCAATAATGAATCAGATTATCTTTTGCTTGATGATTTTATGGGATGAAGATGTGTATTTTTGGTAGTAATTACGGATAGCACTTCTCAGATTGAGAACACGTTCTTGCCTTCAATGTATAAGCTGAAAGGAACTTCGCGTGGAAGCTTAAAGATCAAAGACATGAAAGTGGTATTAAAAACCACAAAACTGTCACCCAGTCCAAAGGTTATGGCTCAGATTTAACAAGAGTCCCTGACATAATGCCTTTTCTAAGTTCAGCCAGGGTTCTAACAGGTTCGTTTCCAGAACCAAAAGGCAGCACAAGACTTAGCCTTCACTTGACATTTTGAGCTTAGAAGAGCCCTGGAACTGGTGACCGAATGGGGGGTCCTCTGATATGTCATCCATTCACATAAACAGCCTGTGGACTTCAGCAGGAGGTCAGCAGCTGGCCAGGCAGAGGAAGTGCTCGCAGATTTGTCCCCGCGCCGTCATTTGCCTGTGGCTAATTTCATAATTTCTATTTTTAGTGTATGGTTGCTCCCATCGCTCTCATAAGCACAAATAATTCCTCCCATTTTTTAAAAGAAAGAAAGCAAAGAGTCCTTCTGTAAGGAAAGCCAGTGAGCTGGCCACTAAAATTAATATGGAATATCTCTAAGTGAAATTTGTCACTGATCGACCCATGAAGAGGAAAGTCCTAACAAATAGTTCTGTTTTTAAAAAACAGAGAGTGAAGCAAATTGAACACATTTAGTCCAGGCAGAATTTTTAGACGAGGAGTGTCTTAATTTCACACATATAAACCAAAAAAGATTGATTTTTTTTTCCTTGTTTTCACGTATGGATTAAAGTCAGAGTAGCTTGCCAAGTTTGGTCAACCGATTTCAGTTAAGGGTAACAGATGAGCTGGGTAAGGAATGACTGAGATGCTGAACCATTGGGCAATAGATACATATGATTCAAATAAATCAAGAATTTTATGTGGATAGATTGAATCATAACTTGAGCATCTGAATTCATAGCTCTTCAATGCCACATAAAAGAGGATGCTGAGAGGCCAGGAGTAAAGCCTTTATGACAAATCAATCTCCTTCCCACCGAAAAGATTCAGTTTCGGATTTCTTTTCCCTGTTTCTAGAACAGTCATGATAATCCAACTGGATTGGCTTTAATTTCAAAACATAGATTCAAATATTCAGAGCACTGGGTCAGGACAGCCTATTTCCTCCACCCAGACAACTGTGATAAGAAGTTGAGCCTGACTTTGATAGCATCGGGTGGAGAGGAGAAGGCCTGTGCGTAGCATCCTTTTCATCTTCTAAAATGTTTTTATTAATGTTCATTTGTGCCACACAAATTTTGCATTTCTTGTCAACCTTTTTCCCTTCCCCATCTCTTCATCCCCTTACAATCTGAGAAAGACCTATCAACCTAATTCCTACCATCTTTTATTTTGCTCTCTATTTGTAATTTGCGCCTCTCATAAACTCCTGTGCTTGATTTATTTCTTTTAATATAACGACACATCCATTTTTCTACGAATGACTCAAGTTTATCTTTCTTTATGGCAAAATAGTACTCCGTTGTGTTACATTTCCATTATTGCTTCATCTGTTGGTGCATCCTTTACCTTTTAACCCAGCCCATCACTCTCCCTAGTTTCTGGTATGAATCACGAAGTTGACAGTAAGGATCCTGGATTTTATTTTGAAATGGAAAATAAATTGAAGAGTGACAAGATCTGAACTCACTTTTAAAAAAGGACTCGACTGCCAAGAAATCTTACTGAGGCAAAGCCAGCAGCACAGAAGACTGGTTAGGAGACTAACTCAGCTGTTTGCAACAAATACAGTGACAATTTGACTAGATGGAAGAGAGCAATTACAGAAACTGACCTGATTCAGAAAAACTATGAAAGTAGGATCAGCAGAATGTACTGATGGAATGGTAAAGACTGAGAGACAGAAATCAAGTTCACTAAAATGTAAACTTTATGCCTGTGTGTGTGTGTATGTGTGTGTATGTGTGTGTGTGTGTGTGTGTGTGTGTGTGTGTGTGTGTGTGTGTGAGTGTGTGTGTGTGTCCTGGAGTTGGATCATCAACCCATTCACAGGACCTGAAGTGTAAAGGTCACTCAGTCATTTGTTGAATAGTGGCCTAAGGTTTGGAACAGAAACGGACTAGTGCCGATCATTGAGAAAAAGGGAACAACTTGAGCTTCAGGTTGGGTTGCTGCATTGTTTTGCTCATAGGAAAACCGCAAGTCAGCAGTTCAGCTCTGGCCCTGCCAGGCTTGAAACGTCTATTAGATGTGCAGGTGAAAGAACCACGGGGCAGCCGTGGCTGTCAGTTTGGAGTTTGGTGAAAGTTGAAGGTGGAGAGATACATTTAGCCTTTGCCAGAGACAAGATGAAATTTAGAGCTCTGAGTAAAGGAAACCATGAAGGCTGTGAGGTCAGAGAGAAAAGTGAGGAGTGTGTGTGTAGGTAAAGAAACTGAAGGTAGGCTTCAAAAGAGCAGTCAGCAAAACCAAAGGGGCAGGGAGAGAGTGGCGGGCAGACCACAGGAAAAGTGCCGTTCTCAGAGGCCTGGCTACACAGTGCAAAGGATGCTGAACCCATCAAGAAAAGAAATGAAAACTCACCACTGGAGTTTACATCTAAGTGGACTGTGACTTTGAGCAGAGCGATTTTAGTGGCATCACTATGGAATGATGGTGAAGCGGGGAGCTTCCCAGCACCTAGCCCAGGGCTAGCACGTAGTGGGCGGTCAAAGGACGCTGAAATGGATGCAGATATACGATTGCTTCACTTAAGGTGCTTTCAAAATGACCACAAGCCCGTGTTAGTCGTGCCTCATTGAAAGTGATTAATTTAGAACCCAAAGATGTGTTTAAATAAACTTATAAGGCAATGTCATATGATCCAATGAACTATTAATATGGAGGTATAAAGCAGTGTGACTGTTTTACGTCGGGTAATCTGAATTATTTAAAACGTTATGAGTTGGATGAATATGTGTGAATTTACTTACACGTGTGTGTTTGTGTAAAAAGAAAGAGAGTCAAAGACAGAGAAAAAGAAATATTTATTGATTTGAGGAAGACACCAAAATGCGAACAAAAATTACCTTTATGTGAATATTCTTCCCCCTTATTCTTCTCTTCCTTGTATTACACTGCATGCCCTCACTTTTCCCAAATGTGAATATTCCGCCTATAAACTTCAAAGTCAATGAATTTTAAAGGATAATAAATGTTATAATTTATTGTGCATATGTTTATATGTAGATATCATACATAAAATTTTATAAATCTGGAACTTAATGTACAGTGTACTAATTACGTGCTCTCCATACGTCAGTCAGTTGGCTTGAATGCAATCAACCATCACACTACTCACAAATCTATCTTTGTACCCACTTTCAAAGGATGGGGTGACACAATAGCACCTCTGTCCACATTCTATTCTAAAAATGTTGCACTATTATCCCTCTTCTTAAGGCTCCTGTCAGTGCACTAAGTTTCAAGGTATTAATCTGTTTTTCTTCTTTTATATGGACAAGTCACTAATAAAAGTGATTTTGCAGGGAAAAACCCAGAAACTGCTTAGGAAAAATAAACTAAAAATAGTTGACCTCACCGCTTGTGAAGAGCTCCATTTTAATTTTACTTTTGGCAAGGTATCTATCGTAGTAACCCTGTGATACCAACAAATAATGTTACATGTCAGCTAACTCCCCTCCCAAGCACATTTTGTAGTTTTACTATATAATGGAATCTGATTTCCTAAATTCTCCAAATTACTCACTATCCTAATGGGACTAATGGATTCTTTTCCTTACAACAAAAGCCTCTTATAAGCCATTAATGAAATCAATTTTAAACAAATGCATAGCTTGTTCTTTTTCTCTTAGTTGTGTGATTTAATTAGTCTAAAATGGCTAAACAATAGTACGAATATTATTGTTCTTAGGTTATTTCATTACATTTAGAACTGTATTACAAATGCTCTGTTATACGTATTTATTTTAAACTTCATCTAAACTTCGGTACAAGAAAGGTATAATTAATGAAAATAAATGAACGAGTAAATGAATTAAACCAACTTTAATAACACTATTTTTTTTTTCTAGTGAATTCACCTACATACCCGCTGTGATAGGTTTTACATCTATTTGGTTTCCTATATAATAATAATATATATTTTCTTCACATTCTCAGTCCAAATCCGAAATACATCTTTATACAAATGACCAAAAAATAATGAACTGTTCTACCTAAACATTTTATTTTGACCCATTTAAAGGAGCTAATTCTAATAAATAAAAAAATGTTTGTAATTGTTGAAAGATGCAATGTAAAAATTTCTGTATAAAATAGTATTAAGCCAGACATTTTTATAATGAGCTTTACCAACTATACAAACTCCCCTGTTTTTCTTTAAACAGATGCAGAAAAATAATACACTAAATAATTACTTTATAATTCTTATCTTATCCATTTATCTTTACATTTTAGGGACCAATGCCTCCAATCAACTGTGTATTATCTGAATATAGTCCAAAAAATAATCCTAAATTATATCTTATTATTACCGAGTTAAATTCTGACTATGGTTGACAAACCAAGAAACATCAAAAATGACCTCCCAAAATCAATAAAATCATTTATAAT
This sequence comes from Cavia porcellus, assembly GCF_034190915.1. Classification (NCBI taxonomy): domain Eukaryota; kingdom Metazoa; phylum Chordata; class Mammalia; order Rodentia; family Caviidae; genus Cavia; species Cavia porcellus. Next base: position 149,811,204 of record NW_026947484.1, read on the forward strand.
ATCAAGTTAAAGAGACAACAGTTTTAACATGTAGATGTATAAGCTTCTACTATTTCAATACATAATTTTAATTTAAAATGTAGACTCCTTTAGTAATACAATCAGGCAGTTTTTGGGATGTTTTGTTTTGTTTTGCTTTGCTTTGTTTTTAGTAAAACACTGTAAACATTTCTCATGACTTAAATTTCCAGCTGTGAATATTTTAAATGACTTAGTATTACATCAAATCCACTTGCTATCATCTGTTTGAGCAGTCTCATGGTGGACATGTGGATCATTTCTAACTTTCCCCAGTAAAAACAAAATTGCAAGTAACATTCTTTTAAATATTTGTACAATATCATGATTATATCTTTTGGCTAAATTTCCAGATTTGGTTTATTATTGAGTATCACTACATTGCTGGACCTATAAAACTGCATAGAAACTTCAATTCATTCAAAAGTGGGCTCTTCTTACGCCTGTACTTCCTTCATTAGAAGAAAAACAGAATTTTGCAGGCAATAGTTTGAGGTGATCTTACAACACACTCTTCAATGCAATCCTATTGAATAGATACCATTATCTCTGTTTTAGAGAAGAAGAAGAGACGTGCTTAAGTTAAGCAAGTGGTGCAAGCTCACACAACTGGTAGGAAGAAGAAAGACAGATTTAAACTGTGGGCTGACTCCAAGACCACACTCTCTAAATCCGAGTGGGACACATGCACAGGTGGCTGAGGAAAGGCTCTCCACTCGCCACTTCATTCTTTTCAGCATGCCAAGAACAACCTAACCTAACTGGAAGAAGAAAAGACAAATCAAACCATGAAATAATGATTTTTGGTTTGCGCCTCTGAGGACTGGAATCCAGTTGTTTATTGTTCCCATCTTTGTAATCAGATTGGGTGATCCTTGCCTGGTTTTTGTGAATTCCTTTCTCTCTTTCTGTCTCTCTCTGTCTCTGTCTCTCTCTGTCTCTCTCTCTGTCTCTGTCTGTCTCTCTGTCTCTCTGTCTTCTCTGTCTCTCTGTCTCTCTGTCTCTCTCTCTCTGTCTCTCTCTCTCTCTCTCTCTCTCTCTCTCTCTCTCTCTCTCTCTCTCCTTTCTGAATACTTATGAAGATTTCACCCACTTCTTTTCTATGTTCCTTCAGGTATTTTCAAGGGGCCCAACCCCGAAGGTGTGTTTATCTCATGCTCTCATTGTCTGGCCGGGTTGAATGTCTCCACATCACAGACACGACAACCCTAACATTGCAATTGGCTACACTTCCTTTTGAGTACAACTCTACAGGAATGTACACGGCACCCCACTAGCAGCGCAGAATTGCACTGGCATGGGACAAAGATCTTACGTATCCTAACAAAGGTCAAATCAGATGAGAGAAAATTAATGGTTCACACTCTCCATGGCTCTTCCGATAGGGTTTATACGGGCATGACATCAGACAGGGAGAGACAAATGTCCCCAATCAGTCTTACACATCCTGTTTTCCAAACCAGTGACACTAGAAGTTGGGGAAAATTTAACTTTAAAAAGAGGACAAACACTTCTATTGTCATCTTTCACTTAATACAATTAGTCATGTTTATGTTTGCCAAATATAAACTGAAAAATGTCGGCAAAATCTGAGAAACATTTAACTATAATTCGGTTCATCTATCTTTCTTTTCTCACTGTCATCTCTATAAAATGATAGTTATGTGTATGTTTTTCATTTGTTTGTTTACTTTGTTTAACTAGAGATACTTTCTCAGGACTCTCTGTCTAACTGTCCTTTGTTCCTATGATCTTAATCTCCCATGTGCCTGAAACTTTCTTTCCAAACTTATCTTTCCTTCCATCTTCAAAGTTTATTGAGCACCTGCTACCGTTCACATGACACAGTAGCTCTTTAAATTCATAAAGACTTACGGGGAGGGCAGTGCCTTGGAGATTTCTCTGTGAGGAAGCAGAATTAATGACAGCATGTGTCCCTCAAGAGCGGGTATTATAACAGGCACATATCATGTCTCAGATGCCACTCTCCAAGAGTTGTGCAACTAATTGTACATCACGTAAATATTTGGTTCAGTTTACGTTTTGGGTTGGTGTTGGCGTTTATCTGTGTATCTGTCAGTCTGTTCACCCATATGCCACTCATATTAAGCTTTTAGAGGCTGAGGAATCTGTTTATATTTAACTTAGATGTTCACAAACCAGCACACATTAATACTAATGCAGATGGGCGGTTTTGAGTTATTTTAACAGTTATATGAGATGTGATCAAAATATACAGTGAACGTCCAAACATTTAAATACTTCCACTAAAAAATATATTGTTATTAATCCGCCTCAAAATACTCCCCATAGCTTCCAGCACACGTATCCCAGTTACTCTTGGCATTTTCTCAGGCAGTTCTGGAAGCTCCTATTCATGGCTTTATGAGTTGTGATCAAAAATGCAGTGAACGCTGCAGCCAAGCGCCACGCAGCAGACAGGCAGGCCCATGAAGAATTTACTGTGTGTCCTCAGTCACCTCCTTCTCCAGACACTGCACCGTGCAACTGCCGCCTCTTCTCCAAAGCCAAAATTGTCATGAAAGATACAGGTTTTGACTTGATTCAGGACATCAAAAACAGCTCAACTAGAGATATCAAAGAGAATTTTCACAATTGTAAGAACAAAAAAAGTCCAAGGACCATGTGGTAAAGTAGCAAGATAAATACAATCAGTGTGTTAGAAGTAAAGGGATATATTTTCAAGGGCCTAATGGCAATGTGTCTTTTACTGTAATAATTCTTTTTTAATTTAAACATTTACTACATTTTTGTATCCTACCTTGTAATAGTTCTTTAACTTCTTTTTAGATAAGTGACTGTATTTTAACATACCATCAGCCAAGTAGTCCTTCTAACACGAATCACATCTCACTTAAGGCAAGCACTGCCTAGGGAACAAAATTATACCGACAACAGCTGGCCCCCTCTTATTAAGACAGTAGATTTATTCACATTCTCTTGTATATAACTTTTCACACTGGTATCTTCCAGGTGTAATAAAATGAAGAAATCCTTGCCAGTTCTTCTCTGGCAGATCCATATGACTTGTAGGAGTCTTTGGTCTGGAGTGTAACCAGAGGATGCCAAAATCACCTGAGGAATTGAGAACTACAGACAACTTTTTGTGCTTCCCAAAACTGATTAACTGTATTTGTTGGTAGAACATATTTAATCATTCTAAGCATGTTTTAAAATTGTCTCGATGTCTTAACTTTCTTTATTGGCATGTAAAACCTTGGCACATATTCCTTGGTGAACACCGGGGTAGTATAAACCTTTTTTAGTTCCCAACTGTCCCTAAAGAATCTGCTGTTTCCCTAAGATCCAACTCAACATAATCATACGTCGGAAAGATCTGATCTATGCTTTACAATGCTGAGTTCTTGGGGGGCATGTTTTGGTTTAGAGAAACATTTCTTGGCTGTCAATCTTGCAAGATTTCTTTGAAAAAGATGTCGTTGGTCATATGCCAGATAATTCCAACAGGAAAATTATACAGTATGGTTTATAAAGCAATATGAAGACTGTCAATTTTATGTATTCAAAATTAGAAAGAAACCATAATGTTAAGTGCAAAAAGTGATGGCAGTTTATCTTCCAATTGAATGATGAGTCTTACTAGTTTCATTTGAAGTGCATTTTCCTTACCAACTCTCTGTGGATGAGGCATGGGAGTAATACACATAACACTGATATGGAGACCATCCTTCAACCGCGGTACCACCTCTCAGCCTAGTCCAGTCCCTCTGGGGGGATTTAGAGAGGCAGTTAAATAGCTTCTGTAACCCCCTGGGCTCCAGGGGTCCTCATGCAATTGGTCGAGGTTCTGAGTGATGACCCTCAGCACATCACTGTGAAGGTGCACTGGACAAAGGGGACATGGGAGTCAAACTATCCCCGGTTCTGTTGTCCCTTGGAGATAAAAGCACTTCCCATTTCAGACTGTCAAAGAAGAACATGTCAGAGCAAGGACTGGAGCAATATACTCGTAAATGTGATATAGATTATTTGCTTTCCTCTCTGGTAGGAAATCATTGGGATATTCAGGTAAAAAATAAAATAAAACGCCATCAATATAGTTTTGAGGAGTCTTTGTATATATGTTTATTTTATCCCTGCTAGCAATTGCATACCTGTTACTTTTGTAGGATTTTTGGTTGGCTTGCTTTTTGTTTTGTTGTTGCTTTTATTTTTAATTTGCCTTTCATTTATTTTTTTCCCCAATGCTGGGAACTGAACACAGGCTTCACACATGCTAGGCAAGTGCTCTGTCATGGAGCTACCACAACAGATCTGCAGGCCTCTTTTAAATAGGCATTTTTAATACTTCCTTTCAACTTTTGTTTTAAAGTGATTAATCAGCAAAGTTTTATATATGTATATATCTCAAAAACTTCACAAAGTGACAAGAAGGAAATACAATGAAAAAATGTTTGATATTGTTTATTATCCAAAATGATTGATATGATAGGTATTGTACATATATAAAATTATATGCGTGTGTCTGTGTAAAACAAAGTACCAATATTTGTGTTAGAATGGTTAACATTTATGGTTCCTTCCAATGCAAAGACCAATGTCCTCAGGAGAATGTGGATACACTTTCATTACCACTCCACAGGGTATTTCTATTATAGTTGTAATTTCATTAAAGAAAGGTGGTAACTCGCCAGCAGTCACAATGCACAAGGGACTGACCATGAATAGGAACAGTGCACAAACATGAACCAAGGAAGTTTGAGTCAAGAACTTGGGGTTCTGATCCCCTTTCCACACTCAAGGTCAGTTGTGTAAAGCAGTTGGGAGCACACAGTCTTCTCTTCATGTTAAAAAAAAAAAAGCCACCATATGAATTGCCAATTCTAGAAAGAAGAAATATAAATAGAACACTTAATAAATAGAAAGATACAGAAAACAGAAACAAAATAAACAGAAAGAAAGTCGCACCAATAGTGGTGGCATGCCGACTCCCAGTCCACGCACACTGGTAAGCTACAGACAGCCTGCAAGTCTGCGATGGCAAACTGGCCTAAGCACTCCTTGGGCCACCTGCTTCTAATGCACAGAATCCTTATCTACTTTGCTCATTGTGCCAGAAATAAAATATTCTGGGTCAGTGGTGGCAAACCTATGGCACGCATGCTGTAGCCAGCTGTTTGTTATCACTGAAAGCTCTAAAGGGTTCACTGTCACTGTTTAGGAGAGGTCCTGTTCCCTAGGAAGTTCTGATGAACACTTTCGATTTTCAACTCCTTTTCTATAAACACAGGAAATATCTCATGGCATTACTGTGAAAACATAACGAAACAATGTGTGTCATGCACTTAGCAAAGTTAAGCATGGAGCAATCACTCAAAGTAACATTTCCTGTCTTAGGCTAAATGATGGACCTTGCCCAGTAGTCTGTTGGTATGTTGAGCTACACTTTATCTTCTCTTTCCCACCCACCAAACGCAGGTGGCCTATGGTAGCCATCATGAAAGGACTTACAATATGTTTAAGGTGAATAAAACCCAGCTATACAAAACAGAATAAAGCTAATCAAAACAAAGCAGTGAAAGTACAGAACTTGAAAACAGGGCAATAGGTCATCAAACGCTACCATTATATATCTTGTTATCTTCACAGTGGTTGGCCATTTCCTCAGATACAGTAAAACTGAATAAAACAGAACAGAAATCAATCAAAACAGACCACTGAATAAAACAAAACAATAAATTGGAACAAAACAAAATAGTGGGAATAATATTGAATTTCAAAACAAGACAGAAAAAAATCTCCTGTATTTGTTGTATTGCATACTGTCATCCTCCTAACAGATGCTTAGAGTACCGGCCGTAGTCCTACAAAGCCAATCAAATAATACAAGCATTTAATCGTTTTTGTACCCAGGTTGCTGTCAGTTCAGCCTGTCCTCCAAACCAGCCAGTTACGAAGGGGTTGGGAGGAGTCTTGCTTCTCAGGCTGGGCACTGGTTGGCTCATGGGAGAGACACTCTGGCTTGTCTCCTTCTGGGTCCCATCTGGTTTGCATGGCTTTTGGGAAGATCAAAGTAGCTTCTTGATGTGCTCTTCCCAGACTCAGCATGGCCTCTGCTGACTCATGGGAACAGTGGGTTTGCTTCACTTTTCCTGGGCCCGACATGGTCTGCCAGGGATTTATGATTAAGCCTGTGCACAGCAGGCATTATAAACAGGTGGAAGAACTAGTCTAAGTCTTGTATCAGGCCTGTACCAACCCTACTCTGAGTTGGACGCTTGCACCTGTTACCATCTTCCGGGTGTTGGGTAAGGTCATTTTCTCTCCTGTCTCATGATCCACCAAAGAAAAATATATACATCATACAGCAAAAGTATAAAAATTAATTACTACATCCTACAATTCATAAGGCACCAAGAATCAGACCCCATGACAAATGCCTTATCAAATTGTCTGCACTTTGTGTACCATGCCATTTTTAAAACAGACACATTTATATTATCTACTAGATAGCTTACTTTGTGACCTGATCATTGATCATTCCCTGCTCCCTGTTAAGAAGACATGAAATGATGGACAGCAACACAGTGAGAGAGAAAGAGACGGTAAGTCACAGCCCAACGAAACAAATGTAGAGAGATTTGACAGCAGCAATTTGTGAGTCAACAGGGAAGCTCACAAAGGCGAAGTGCAGTGAATCAAAATGATCCAATGATTTTTATTAGTTGGGTTTTATTAGTCAGATCTATTACCTTTTTTTTATGACCAGGGTAAAACAAAGTAATTATAATCAGTTTATCAAGACAGACCCTCTTGGAAAGTAGATGTGCACCCATTCCCTGATCCTGCTCCACCCACACTGTGCCCACTCCCCACCCTGATGAAGAATCCTTAGCCTTCCAACTCATTCCGCCCTCAGAAGGTGGACGCTGGGCGCAAGAAACAAACATTTCTCATAAAGCAGCTTCACAATATCAAGAGAAAGAGATAGTGTGGAGCTGTTGTATTTAAAAAGGAAGCACTGAACATGGACACTGCTCAAAGCTGAGCAGGAAGAAAATCTTAATTTATCTTCAGGCCCCAGACTGTAAATACACTGCTGGCACTGGGCGCAGAAACCTTCCTCCCGCCACTGGCCTCTTTGGCAATCCCCTGAACCTTACCTGGAGTAATCACTTTCTCCGTGGGAGAGAGGGGATTCAGTTACCACCAGAGCTAATTCCTGGGCCTCCGCTGCACGGAGGTGAACAGTCAGTAAGCCAATCCAAATTACACGCGAGCCCTCTGTGATGTAGACCACTGTAGATAGGGCTTAGACAATTACCCAATGAAAGAAATATTACTATTTTAAGAAATCGAACATTTTAATACAATGTGAAAAATGATGAGGGAATAATAAATGGAGTACATAAAAAGAGCTAATAATAAAAAAGAGCTTGGTGAGAGATCCCGCTGTCATATTTGCATTTACCCTGAAACTAGTGCCATGCACATTTCTAAATGCAAATAATTCACAAGAGGGAGCAAAATGAGGATGTTAATAATCATTTTTCCCTTAATGAGAAGCTGTTCTTTGACTGAAAGGTGTTTTAGGACGGACTATGTATTAACAAAAGGGTTCCCCCCGCCCTTCTTTTTTAGAATAAGTGAAGGCAGTTGGGCTTCATTCTGGGATTTGAAGGCAGCAGCGTTAACAGTACCACCATAAATATTATTTCTACATTTTTAAATAATAAAAACTCACCTTGTCAATGTAAAATGCCTCCTTGTAGTGACTTTTAATTCAAAATGCTGTATCTTCTGGGGGTTCCAGGTATTAAAGTGTCTTTCAGGATTACTTTTACCAATGTCAGATTTCCAGTACTTTTCAAACTAATAATAACTGGTGTTGATTGACTGTTAAATTTATATGCCAGGGACTGTACTATGAGTTTAACTGATGTTGCCCCCACCCTAGAGCTAATGAAACTCCCAGAGATGGGGATACAACTCACACAAGGACATCAGCAAGGAAGCAGAATTTTTTTAAACTCAGAAGCCCAAGTATTAAAGCCTGCTCTTTCTGCCTTGGTAGCTACCACCTCTTTTTATATTGTGAACACGCAGACCTACGTGACATCAGCAATAGCGTGTAAAGCAGGCATTCAGCGACTAAAGTCTAGACTCTCCGTTCTCTTCACACTGTGCTCGGAGTCTTTTTTTTCTCTGCTTTTCTCCTGCCTTCCAGTGAGCTTCTAAGTTAGGGAGAAAAATGCCTAAAGACAGGAGATGTGTTAGAAAGTCAGCCTCAATAACACATCTGTGGTCCTGTGTACCTCATTCTGGATGCCCTAAGCTGACTACCAGAGGCATTTCCATGGTGAAAATTATTATTGAAATGCTTCCACTGCTACATCACATCCACCTGCCAGCTGGATGACTGCTTGGCCAATGTGATGCAGCGGTTGATGATAAGGTTTTCAAAATATGCTGGGAGACAATTCTCCAGGGGTCTCATATGGCTCTGCACGTCTTGCAAGCAGGGCTACTGACTGACTTTGTTCTGAACCTTCTTTTCAAGGAAGTGCAAGTGACAAAAAACTTTAGAAGATATAGTGGCTCCCTCCAAAGCAAAATGTCCCCAGACCTACTGTCCACTATAAGACATTCGTATTTCCTAAGCTTGGGCTTCCTTTGGTTTAAAGCGGTTCACTTCGCTTACAGGTGACACCTTGTCCTTTCCCCACCATTCTGCAGGAACCGAAGGTCACAAGAAAATTATTCCATCTTACAATTCTTATGAAATAGTAATCGAAACAAGAAAAAAAGTACCAAGACCTAGTAAGAAATAACCACATTAAAATGATTTGATGGATAGTCTAGGCATCAGCCAAAGCTGTAAATGAAACAATTTTTAAAAACAAAACATAAAATAACGTAAATAAAATAGAAGTTTCTTTTTCACTCACTTAGGACACTGAAGTAGTGGCAGGTGACCCTTTGGAGAGGGCCTCAAGGACTCAGGGCCCGTCCAACTTGTGCCTCAGCATCTCCTTCTATTTCATCGTGGTCCACTTGTGGGACAGATAGGTAGAAGACGGTGAGGAGGAGAGCATGTACTCCTTGAAACTGCTGGCCTGGAAATCACACACATCACACTACTCACTGAATTCACGTTCTGTTAGCTAGAACTCAAAAGACTGCTTCACATAAGCATAAAAGAGCTTGGAAAAAAAAGAGGTTATCTCTGGAAAAAGAAAAAATAATAATTACCATTTGATCTCTCACTAGTCAACCTTCCCACTTCCATACTTTGTATGTCTTATTCCACTCTACTCCAGAGTTGAAAAAAAATTAAAGATAGAAACTTTCTAAGAGGTTACAGAATGCCTAAGATGTCTTTCACTAGATCTTGTGAAAAATAATCATCCATATTCTAGAATGTTCCAGGCAGCAATTTAGTTAATTAATCAATGATCCAGTATAGGCTAACTAGATTCAAAATGTGTAATCTATTAACTGGTGATTTCTTACTTTTTTTTTTTTTTTTTTGTAGTTCTGTATTACTTGTACCCTTACACCACTTTGTTTTGTTTTATTTTTTTTCCTTTTAAATAAAATTTTTTTTAAATTATAAAAAAAAAAAAAGTTCAGCTGACAGAGCTGCTAAAAAAAATGTGTTTTTCACTTTCTCCCATGCCAATAAAGAAGACTTTATTTTGGATAATTTTTATTAGAACTGTCTTACTATACCAGCATTTCACTTATTAACAGTCAAGGAAATTAGAAATGTTATTTAAAAGTTTTTGATCCATGGTCTCACATACAGGAAGGTCAACACCTACACCATTCCATTTTAGTCAAAATACTTTTTCAAAGGCAGACATGTAGTGGAGATTATAGCAAGTCTTTTTATGCTCAACAACCCTCAAGGTCAGGAAATTCTTTCTTGTTGCTTATTTAAATTTGTTATCCTATAGCTTGAGCCCAGTTCCTTTTGGATTTTCCTTAGACACAGAAACAGATGTTCTTTTATCCTTAGTATATTACACATTCCCACATTTCTACATTTAGCCTTGTCCTCAGCAAACTGGATAATCCCAGAACCTTTTTCTCACTTGTTCTATACTCAAACAATTTAGCTATATTTATGGCTTTTTAGGAATCTCCCAAGTTTCCTAGGTTTCTTCCAAGTTATCATAGCCCAGAGTGAGAGCCTTATAATTTCGACCATTTTTATAAGTCCCTTTTCTAGGAGTGCAGCACAGTTAGAGAGAAATTAATCTAAATTTCCAAGAAAATTCTGAGAAAAATAATATCATTGTATTTTATCTCTTCCTTGATTGTCATTACTTGGGACAGAAATCTTGGCTCAAGATCCAAGTTCCCAGTTTCTGACCCATCACAACCATAAACATCTTTCTCTACCCGTCTTTCCCACAGAGAGGCAACATTTTCCCACAGGAATGCTGGGAATCTCTCACATACTCACAACCAAAGCACTTGGAATACTTCACATTACAAAGTGCATGTTCCCATTATTCTCCACACGACCCCTGTAAGGTAAATTACATGTGTTCATTTGAAACACAAAGAACCCCCAAAACCAGAGGAAGACATCGAGGCAGTTGTGGGTCACTAACTCAGGTCACCTGATTCAAAATGCAAACACCATAAAGGGGAACAATTCCAGTTTTCATATTTACTATCTAAGAAGCCAAAAGCAAATATGGAAAAATTATTCAAAATGAGAGATTATTACATAAGTTGTATCAATACAAATTATCTGATTTGAAGAATGTCTTTCTTCAGAGAGGGGAATTAGATATGACTTCAGTGTGTGAAGAATGATTTTCTTTCAGTGGTTTCATAAAATATTGGCCACCACCACATGTCAATAACAATATGGTTTATTCTTGAAAAGGAAGACAATGTTCTTGGTGCAGAGTGAAAACTAAATGTACATCTGAGCAAAATGTTGTTATAGATCCACTGACATAATTTTTATGTGTGACAGAGTTCTCCAGTGCAGCCATGCCATTCACTCGACCATGAGAAGTAAGTACCACTTATGGGAATCTCTGTCACCCTTGGTAGAGAAAACTACTTCTACTGTTATGAATCTCCATTTTAAAATTAAGACGTGTATAATTTTCACAAAAATCTATTAAAATGGATTTTTTTTTTTCTTTTTGGTACCGGAAATTGAACTCACAACCTGGCACCTGCAGGCATTTAGCTCATGCCACTGATCCTACTGCTCTCCAGTCCCTAAAATGGATGTTTGATACTTTGAAAATACCTAGTATTCACTAACTTCAACTCCCAGGACAACTAAATTGATTTCACTCATATTGCTGCCATTATTTTTTAATAAAAATATTATTTATCAATTGAGGACTTTTCAGGAATTTTACCACAGCATTTCAGTATTTCCCTACAAAACCTATTTGATACACTGAACTGCTACCATCAGAAAATAATAATAATTCAAATAAATCAAGGACTAGCAGTTTAGCTCAGTGGCATGAGCATCTGCCTGGCAAGTGTAAGGTCATGAGTTCGAGTTCTGATACCAAAATAAACTAAACCTCACTTATCCATAGTTCATATGTTTATTGACTGCTTTTAGAGTCAGGAGGTGTACATGATATCTCTTTCTCCTTGGTTTAATAATTTTTTGGGGGGAAAAAATTAGTATTAAGTCTAGTATTAAGGGATTATTATCAATCTTTATTTCCTTTTATCACTGTTTTAAAAGATTTACAACCATGGAATTTCCTCTCCAAGGCTATAAGGGACTTTAAATTTTTAAGAAATTTAACAGATTTTGCTTTTGTTAGGCATACTCTGGAGAATCAATGCATGCTTCAGTTATGGTGTATGATTTATTTTAGTATTCATGTCTGGAAATCAGTCTATAAAAGAATATTGTATATGTAGCCTTCATTATTAATCTAATCATATGGTAAATTTATTAGCTTATCAGAAAAAGATTTAACTTTGCAGCAGAATTCTACATTCTCATTTTGAATATGTTCCACATATTTAGTTTTGCCTCAGTCAGAAGTTGAAAGTGAGTCCATGAGATGATGAATTGTAAATTTAGACATTTTATATTTCACACAAAGAAGAAATTTACAAGTGTACTTTTTCCAGTGTTCTGTTATCATGATATTTCTTTGTCTGACATCTTTTAGTTAATTAAAATACTACAATTTTAGCATTAGGGTAAAATTTAAATACTTATCTTTCAAATGTTAACATTATATATTCTGACATAAAATATCCATTCCCTGTGCTAAATATATATGGATGGTTCTGTATTCAAATTTAAAACTAAAATGTGTTGTTTTACATTAGTAGTTGAAGGACAGGATAAATGACACGTTTGATTTTTAGCCAAAAAATGTGTCTTGATCTCCTGGGATACTCATTTTGGGCCTTAATACCCTTAACTTGATTTTTAGGGAAGGTTACTATTTGCAGCCAAATCTCTGTCTTTGGGCGAGGAGCTAATGTAGGCAATGAAAATATCTGGTATACTTGCTATACATTTGTGCATCATGTTTACCTCATAGAAATCTTCAATTCAGTGGCCCTGTTTTTCAATAGTGTCATCTAATTTTAATTATTCATCCTTGAAGACATTTCAAAGGAATGAGGCTAAGCTCCAACTTCTGCAGCAAGAGTTAGAGATCACAGATTATCATGGCAAATGCCAATAACATGATATTTGCTGATGGTAATGCTACAACTGGCTTACGAAAAGAACAGTTAGATTCATTGATGTCTCTATGTATCTATCTAGTAGAAATACTGGTATCTGAAAACTAAATCAATGTGTATGACATTCGCTAATTAAGGGACATCATTTCAAGTTCTTCCATTTAATAATTGACTTTTACAGAAGCTGTAATTTCTAAGCCAAAATTATGATGCAAAACAGTTACAGATGTAGCTACAGTTGCTTTTCTATAAATCAGTGTTTAGCATGACCCAGTGCTGAAAGGAGAAAATGCCAGCAAAAGTTTCTACATATTAATAGATTTGTTCAAAAAGCTCTTTTTAGATGTTCACTTCCATGTAAACTAGAAGTTCAAGAAATATGGAAATAGAAAATATGAAATATAGGAAAGGGAAGATAAATACCAGAGATCATTTGTGCTTTCCTCTCTAGATATGAATCTATCTAGAGAAACTTGTAGCATGAAAATGAATAATTAGTTATGATAGACAAAGCAATACCATGGTGATTTGGCAATTGTAATTAACTTTACTCATATAAGTGACAGATAATAGAAACAATTCACCATCCTGGAGATTTACAGGGAAAAAATATCTGCATATAATTTATTAAACATACATTTATATAGAGATGACTTACTATTCTCTAATAGAACCTATAAGAACTAATTAAAATCTTAACCACGTAAGCAAAGCAAAGGCACCAAAGACCAGGCATAGATATTTGGTTATTTAATAGAAGATAATCAGGTGGGTAGAAGACATAAGATAAAGTCAGAAAGTATCTTTCAAAAAAGATATCCAAGTATTTAAAGCACATACCATTGCTAGTATTTTAAATATATATTCCTCCATGGGCTTTTGTTTAGAATTCATACCTTTCCAATTATGATCAAGTAAATGTCTCCTTATGCTAATAAACATTATACCAGGAATCTAGAACCAATATACTTAAGAAAGCCCAAGATTTCCTGAAGGAGAGCGTGCTTATTGGCAGTATGTATAATAAAGTTAATACTTGATATAGAATCACTGATGTTTCTAGTGTTTGAAACTTGACTGTTAGCAGAAAATCTACTCTGGATTCACAAGCTAATGAGCTGATAAAAGAAGCAGAGAAACTGCAAATGAAAATGAGAACTTGGCTTCTGTACCAAAAAAAATTGAGAGATAGAAAACCAATATCAAATCTTCAATCCTGAATTCAAATTCCTACTTTGGATCCTTTTTCATTTTTCCTTTTTTTGCCTTTCTTTTTCTTTTGATGACAAGCTGAAACCTTAAAGCACAAAGGTTCACTGGCCCAGCAGCAGATTCATGGCCTAAGTAAGTCCCTGACATTCTTCCAGGTTTCCATTCTTCTTTAGCACGAGGCGAGGCCAGGCTGAGGGCAGTCATTTCATGGAAGTCTCAGATCTTTGCCACGTTATTCACATTGTGCAGGAAAAGAGCCTTGCTGGATGAAAGGTTCTTGTTAATTTATAATGGTGGTAATGTTTTCCATTCAACATGCAGGATGCACACAGATGGCGCCCATGTTTCTTGATTTCTGCTCTGCATCACATTGCGTGCAGTGCTTTGCCCTGGATTCCTGGTGGGCAAGGTAGAAAGGAGATTTTTCATGCTACTTATGGAAACCGAAGGATAATAACTCAGAAAGAGTCACTTACAAAGTTTAGGGAGCATTGGTAGCCGCTTCATTGTTCTTTTCACAGCAGGCTAGAGGCCAAAAGTTTATCAGGGAGAAGAGACCAAAAAAAAAAAAAAAAAAAAAAAAAAAAAAAAAAAAAAAGCCCTCAGGGTTAAATGGCACTCAGTAGAAATTCAAATATGCTTAAATAAAATTTTCTCTTGCGCTTTAATTCTGGTTTTTTATTTCCATTCTTTTAAAATCATTAAATGATATTTTAAATATGGCAGGTTTTTTTGTATCCTTCATTTAATCACAAACCTTTGACATAGGGCATGCTTAATAACATTAAATGTTAGGCTTACATTGTTAGCTTGATAGCAAGTGGAAAGGATGGCTTTGAATCATATGAATTTTCTCACTCAAGCCTCTGCTTTTAATAAGTCAGTTTAAAAATTCAACAGACAGTCTAATATTAGGGTATTTACTGGAGGAGCCACTCATCCAAAAAAGAGCCATAGTCAGTGCAAATCACTTAAAATTTAGAAATTAATGAATTCTACTAACTGAGCTTATCCTTAAAAATTATTTAAACACCACCTAAGAAGTGTGTTAATTAGACATATAGTATAGCTTCCCTTAATATTGCAAGCTAGATTTTAAATAACATTTGAAAATCGAACTTAACAGTCACTAACTCTTGCTAAAACCTTCTGCTATCAAAAAAATTTTTGAGTTAGATTACTTGTTATATGAAAATAATTTTATTGAATACAGTTACATAAAATGTAGCAATGTTATTAGTAAGGATACTTTAATACTTATATTTTTTAATATTTTGGCTTCATACACTTCTTTACTTTTACTGAATAGCCCATACACTTCTTTACTTTTACTGAATAAACTAGAATCTGCATATTTCCTCTTACAGATCTATTGACCCAAGAAATGGCCCAATGTCATGGATGCTTTCTTGATTGGGAAGCTATTCACATCATTTTCCTAAGAAATGCCTGGAAGGTAAGAAATGATCTTAAAATAGATTATTAAAAGAACACCTAGGGACACTCAGTGGTTTGAGTGCAACACTGGAGAAGTACTGAAATCATTGTGGTTTTATGTCTTTTTCATTTTTATCGGTAGCAGGGATCGAACCCACGACTGCCTGCTTGCAATGCAGGCGCTTATGCCACTGAGCTAAATCCCCAGCTCCTCTGAAATCAGAATAACAAGTTTATCTGAGCATATTTACATCTATACCCTTTCTTTTTGGTAAAAGGGAGAAAGATTTATGTTCATGTCTATGTATCTTGATTGGTCAAGATAGGTGGGTAGTTAGATAAAATCGGCAGTGTTCTTTCTGTAATGAAGACTATTACTTATCTATCTCTATGTACACTCTCCTCTTTGTGCTAATAGGGCTGACTTAAGCTAGCCAATGACCCTTTACCCTACACTCTACGCATTTAGTGTTAGTATGGCTGCGTACCTAGATCCTAAATAATATGATGACCACAGAGGTGATACACATGTTGATTTAAGACCTTGTCACTGAAAGACAACATCTGTGCATGCCTAACCCCTTGCTTGGAAGATGACAATACTGGAACTGTGTTGACCTAGGGCAGATAGCTGGGTGTCAAGGATGACTGCATCTCCTTCTCACCTCTGCATCACTTAACTCTGGAATGCTTTAAGGGAAACAGAAAATCATTGAAAACCACAAGTTAGGGAGAATAAAGAGGTGGGAGTGGTTGTCAAAGATACTTAGTGAATGAGAAATTGTATGAGGCTGAAATTACCAAGAACTATCATGACAAACTTTGTCATGGTTCATGTGTCTATTTATGCAAGACAGAAAAATGGCCACATGTTGTTTGATGAATTCCTTCATAAAAATTGAATCCCAATAACCTGTGTTATTGCTTTCAAGTATTAAAACCAGGGAATAGTCTTTTATTTTGTGTTTATCAACTCAAAGCCACACTTCCTGATACTAGGATAGGAAAAGCAGTAATGTTATAAACAGCTCTACCTGTATAATAGCATCCTTCACTCTACTTCCAAGAGTGAAATGAAGTTTTAGAGTGTGTTCAGGGCTCGGGGCGCAGCTAAATGGTAGAGCGCATGCTTAGGATGTGTCCGGCACTGGGTTTGAAAATAAATAAATAAATATAAATAAATAGAGTGAGCTTGGCAGGTTTTCATGATATATGTGAAATTTTGGAAAAAATTGAAAGAATGCAATATACTGTAAAAACTATGGGTCATTATTATCATCATTATTTTTGTCATTATTCGCAGTTTTTTAATTTTTTTTTTTTTTTTTTTTTTTTTTTTTTTTTTTTTTTTACTTTTTCAAATTGTGGCAGTTACAGACCAAAAGGAAGGGGAGAAGAAGCATATAAGAGAATTAAAAAAAAGAATATGCCTGAAAATATTCGTATTTTCACAAGAATTACAAAGCATGATTATTAATAGAATAATTATACCTTCAAAACATTTGAATTCATAATTTAGATTTTAAGTGCTATGCCCTTAAAACTCTAAGCAGTACACATTTATGTCATTTTTAAGAGTAGATAAATGAGAGCAATTAGGAAAAAAGTGGGAAAGATTTCAAACAAAGCTTTGAAATAAGAACTACTGAATTTTTTTTTTTTTTTTTTTTTTTTTTTGTCTTTTTCCTTTTTATCGGTACCAGGGATCAAACTCATGACTGCCTGCTTGCAAGGCAGGTGCTTATGCGCTGAGCTAAATCCTCAGCCCCAGAACTACTGAATTTGATATTAGGCAGTATACATTCCTTTTTTATAGGGAGAATTGGTAAAGTTTACTATATTAGAATTATTATTGATAGAAAATAATAGAAAGGGGCTGGGGATTTAGCTCAGCGGCATAAGCGCCTGCCTTGCAAGCAGGCAATCATGAGTTCGATCCCTGGTACCGATAAAAAAAAAAAAAAATATATATATATATATATATATATATATACACACACACACACACACACACACACACAGTGTCTCTTTTTTATTTAGAGCTGGTGTTGGCAAATGTTCTATAAAGGAACAAATACTCGATATTTTAGGCTTTGTGAGCTGCTATAACTATGCTATCTGCCATTTGGAACAAAACTAGCCATAGATGGATGGAAATAAATGAAAATGGCTACATTTCAAAATAGCTATTTATGGACACTAAAATTTGAATTTTCTACAATTTTCGCATACCATAAACTGTTAGTCTTAGGGTTGCTTTGCAACATTAAAAACAAGTCCATGTCTCATTCCCAGGCCTTACCAAAATAAGCAGTGAGCTGGATTTTGCATAAAGTCCATAGTTTGCCTATGCATGATTTAGAATGACTTCAGAATAAAAGCAATAAATACAGACACACTTATCTAAATTCATCCTATATAAATGGAATTTTAAATACATACCTTGCTTATATCAATTAAAATGGTCACAGGAGGCAATAGAAATTCATTTACTCAACAAACATTAATGAGATCCTATAATGTATCAAGCAGGCAGTACAAAAATAATCTCTGTCCTCATGGAACTTATTCTATAGTATATGAAAAAGGCATTAATAAATACCTTATGCAAACAAATTGAAAATGCCCATCAATTAAAATATCTAGTTTAGTTCAAAATGAAATAAAACTATCATTTCCAATAGTTTTATCTAGTTTAGTTGCAAATTTAAAACTTCAAAGTTTCACTGAAAGTGTTCTAATGGTTTGAAACCGAGAATACTGAACTATAAATTTTCAGACTAAATAACTCAGAAGTGGAGTCTGAGCAGAATTAAGTGTTAGATAAACATATAAATTATTCTGCATTTAAACTGTTGACCATGTTTTCATTGATGAAATCTGACCACTTCAGTTTTAGTGGTTTCATATTAGATCCGTTCACTCCTATAGAATACTACAAAATATGAAGACACACCCTCTCGAAGCATTCTCAAACTAGGCTAGTCTTCCCCAAGTTAGAACCTAGAAAATTACTTATCAAACTTTAAATACTGTATGTGTCCAAAGGTACTGTCAATACAGAAATAACAACAACAATAATAATAGGTACTACTTGGAATATTTACTGTGCTCATAAATACTATTATAATTGCACAATATGTTTTCCTGCTTCATTCTCATGCATCTCTATGAAAGAGATACTGTATTATTCTATTTCAAACATGAAATGTTAAGTGTGAACCCAAATCTTTCTAATGCCTAAATATGTGCTCTGTACCATCAGCCTATATAATTTGCGGTGCTTACTGTAAGTAAAAATATGGCAAATGATATAATAGAGTCACAATTTCCACTCAATCCAGCTTTGAAGGCAGAGCCACTGCCAATAAGCACACCCACCTCACTGCACAACACCTGAGCACCATGTATTGATCATAAAGAGCTTTTCATAAGATGGCAAAGATGCTGGAATTCATCCATAGCTAGTGGAGAACCAGTAGACTCCATATTTTGGAAAGAATGAGTTTCTCTATTAGAAAGTTCCTCTGAAGATCAGGATAGGATAGACCTCCTCTGCACCCTCCACAAGAGCTTTAGTTAGCACTGTGGTAGTCATGTCAAAGAAGAAAAAGAGAGAGAAAATAAAAGGCCTGCACATGGCGCCTACTCACAGGAAGTGGTTGGCTTCTTGCTCTTGGCATCCAAAAAGAAAGAAAAAAAAAATAAAGGAAGTATATTATTGATTAGTATTAGGCAAATGAAAGAAGATGCACAGATTTGGATAGAAAGCAGACATGTGAAGTGTGTAAGTTGTTAGAAATTTGAGATTCTGTGTCACTCTGGGAAGTGATGATAAGGAGAGAGTTGAGCACATGGCTTATAGTAATAATTTAGGCAAACAGATTTATTTGGTTGTCAAAAACCAGGTAGACTCCTGCAAGACTCCTGGGAAGTAGATTGCAGCCTCAGTCACAATGTATGTGCATTCTTTAATTAGAATATATGTGTAACTCTTGAAGATGCAGTAAGTAGTTACAGGGTATTTATAATCTTCTTATCACTATGTTAGGTGACAAAGGTATGACAGTACAGAAAAAATCGCATGAAAATAGATGTAAACATATCAGGGTCCTCGCCAATTTCCCTGACTGCTTGTCTGAGCAGTACAGAGAAAGGATGAAATAAGAAACAGAGACAAATTTAGTAATGCATGATGTGGGGCTGGGAGATCAATGGCTCAGGATGGGCAGAGAACAAGAAACTCCAAACCAGCCACTATTTATTGAGTGCATTCAAGATAGGAGGCTAGTGTAAGCTTTAAGGTCTGCAGAAGATTCAGAGGTCAACGATTCAGCAAGGCAAGGGATAATCCTGGGATGACTCGAGTGGGTAGAGATGATCTTATGCTACAAAGAATTTTGTTGTGGAATGTTCTTTTTAATTTTAGTAGTCTTAGTCTTAGTGGGTGGGAGAGGATGGCTCATCCTAAAAGCGTTAATGGTAATGGCAATACCATAAGCCCAAGCCTCCATTTATCCCTTAGGGAAGTATGCAAAATTAGCCATTCTGAATTTGTGGTTCCCAACATGAACAAGATTGAATTCCACAGTGTTTGTGCTATAATAAGAGTTCATATAGAGTTTTCCTAGTGGAGCACATGTCACATCTTAGTCTGGTGTGGTAGAAGCATGAGGAAGACGGAAAGGTAATTTCTAGGATGAAAATGCACTCCAACTTACTGAATATGGCAGGCAAATCAATGTTTCATATCCTATTCATCAGAACTCCTGCTATCTTATTTTTGTTGGTAAAAAGGGACTTTGCAGAAGTGGTTAATCCAGAATCTTGTGATGGGAATATTATCTTACATCACTGAAGTGAGCCCAATATAATCATAAGAGTTCTTTAAAGGGGGGCAGAGAAGTCAAAAGCAGAGAAGAGGAAGAGGGTGATGGTAGAAGCCAAGTTAGAGAGAGCTTCGGTTATAATAATGCAATACTTTCTGTCTGCTAGATCAATGTCGCTGAACTACTCTCTAAGACATCTTATTTCTACCTTCTGCAGAAACTGTCCAAACTTGGTCATCTATAATGCTCACCAACCAGACTTTGGTAACATAAGGAAAGAAAAATCTATTGAACCGAATTATCTATGTAATCACCTCTTGCTACTAGCCTTTACCTATTTGCATTCATCTGGTTCTTTGAGAGATCAGATATTTCATAGCCGAATAAAACTGAAACAAACATAGTACCACATGTTTCTTAATTTATTGGGAATATATACTATTGGATCAGTATTGTTTTTAAATCTGATTTAACTGTCTTAAAAGAAGACAATCACATTTAGATATAGACTACATTATTCATGAGTACTTCAATTCTTATTTAGTTCATTGATTACCTCCACATAAGGAAAAGTAACTCAGTAGCTTAGCATTGCCCACTGTGAAGAAGATGCTAGATGTACCTTTAGTTTTTTCAGAGCAAATAAGTATACAGCTGGCTTGCAAATATTGTCTAACTGTAAAAATGTTGTGAAAAAATATTTAGCAACCTCGGGATATGCCATATTCAATTTTAAAAGATTTCAAAAGAATAAAAAAGTTCCTTTAAAAATACAGTCAAACACCAAAATAACCCATACTAAGATGATACAGAAATAGTAGAAACACAGGATATATTATATTACATTAAGTACTTGTATATTGTAAAATAAAGAGAAGAGGAATAAACAGTTGTATCAATAAAGCAGAGCTGATGAATAGAAAATGAAGAAACACATTTGAACACTTCTTGAAGTGTGCTTTACAGAGCAATAATCCCAGATACAAAAAAAGAGATGCTGATCAAATTGTGGGAAATATGAATATATTTTATTCGAAAATGTCAAGATGTACATGAATATATTTACTACCCCAAAAGATCTTTCAGTAAAAAAAGAATTTGTTTAACCAA
The DNA here is from genome assembly GCF_034190915.1 of Cavia porcellus. Taxonomy (NCBI): domain Eukaryota; kingdom Metazoa; phylum Chordata; class Mammalia; order Rodentia; family Caviidae; genus Cavia; species Cavia porcellus. The sequence continues at coordinate 149,832,500 of NW_026947484.1, forward strand.
ATGTTTTCCTAACTATTTGACCTTTAACTAATTCCACCTCTTAAAATCCCCTTTAACTATTGTCATATGGAAGCATTTAGGACGGCACTGCCCTACAGCCTGGTCACCACATTTTTTCTGTAAAGGTCAAATAAGAAACACTTTAGGTTCCACAGTTCACACAATCTCCATAGCTACTACTGAACTCCTCCTCTGTGGCCTACACAACCATACATGAAGAGATGGTGGCCGGGATCCAAAAGTTTATTTACAAAAACACAGCAGACCGGATTTCATCTGTGGGTCATTGTTTGCTGACCCTTGAAATGGAAGCCTGATAATTCTTTCAAGAACAGAAGCTGAAAATTCACCATCATTTTTTTTTTCCAGGAAGATTTCTCTTCAAGTGTTCTTCAAGGAGTAATGGTCATGAGAAATTTCTTTGAACTTTATTGTGACATTAAAAAAATAAACATAGGCTGTGATGGTCTAGTTTCAAATAAATGAAAGTTTTGTCCTGAATGTTAGAATATCTGAAGCATCCAGCTTAAAATTAATCAGTACCTACAGTTTAGTGGATGACCTAGGATAATACAGACTTTAAATGGCTCTCCGTTTCCAAGCAAAATGACAGGTATTCTGCTGGGTATTATTAAATGTGCTAGAAAGTTGAAATGATAGTATTTGTAGTCTTGGTTTTATTTCAATCCATAATTATGCAAGTAGCAACATTATATTTCCATAAAGTGATATATTACTCCAGGTAAGTGACTGGATTTGAGGGTTAAGTTAAACTTGTTTCCTTACACAAACCTGATGCCATCTGTCCTACCAAAGGCCTCATCAAGACAACTTTATCATGTGAAGGAAATAACCTCAGGAAACTAAAGCATAAAATGATGGTGTAAAACACAGCAGTGTCCTCTATTACCATCCTTTTTTTTTTTTTTTTGCTATCATCATGCTATTTAGAAGTTCATGTGACTTATTGAATTAGCAAAATATTAGCAAGTATTACAGTTCTGGGTCCCAACATTAATTTTGATCATGCAGTCCATTTCTTCAGTTCTCTGGAGGCTTGAATAACCTTTGGCAATTCCATTAAATAATCTATTCTTTGCCTCAGCAAATGTCATTTCCCTAATGTAGTAATTAATAAGAAACAAAAACCAGTTTATTCAGTGATTATTACTTGCTTTATTTTTATGCTACAATACGCCTTTTATAAAAAAAGTAAGGTTATTTTTGTTACTAATATTTAATTAGGTTGTTTGATCCTAGGTTAAAGAACTTTGCAGATTCATATTTCCTACCCACAAAAACCAGCCCAACTATTTTAATGAATATTGATTGAATTGATTGATTAAATATTTATTGGCCTCCCCATAGAATGGTCTTAATTCTTTGGCCACAGAATTATTAGTCAATGATCATTACAAAACACATGATATACCCCAAACAAGAACATTTAATTTCTTACAGAAGTCAAAATTCTAATGAAAAAATTTAGGATACTACGTTATACTGTATCATTATATTTTGTCAAGACAAAACTCCACAAACCAGAGGTTTTCTGACTATTCAAAGTTTAGGCATAAGTGGTAATAGCTATGTATGGAATAGAGTTTAATAGGACTGTCCATAGGATTCAGTATTGCAATGGAGTGTCCACTGTTAACGGGTTCTTTAACCTTGTACCTAAGACCTTCTCTTATAGGGCCCAAATGTAACATTCTGCTCTCAGGCCTCCTCTTTCCAATCTCTCTCTACCACTGCCTTTCAGGATTTCACAGTACGGCACAAGCATACCGCGCTATCTAATGCTATATCAATATCCCATCCTAGTCCTTGCTTCCCTGTTGACCTAAAACAATCTTTCCTGCCTTGTCTCCATATAGATAGTGGCTATTCTTAAAGACTGCCCAAACGTGATTTCTTCTATTACCTCATTTACTGATGATCGTACTGAAGATCACCGGGTGCCAGCTGAGGTTTCTGTCTTGGAAAGGCACCAGAGAACAAGGTAGTTTCTTACCCTCATGGATCTTACGTGTACACAAGACTCCACATCTTCCTCTCCCCTCAGCTCAACAGGGCATCACAAGTCTTCCCAAATAAAATGATTGATTTCTCTCCACTCTCCCTCTCCCTTCCCTCTGGAAAGGGTTTCTCTGGTTTGCTTCATAAATTCTCGTTAAGCTGGTATTCACTCACTGTTTTTACTTCCTAATTGCCCCATTCTTCTTCCGCTCATTTTAAGAAAGAAAACTTGCAGTTTTGATAGAGCTGCTTGCTACATGTCTGCATTCAGGAGTCAGTGAGGTTCAAACAGGACAGTCTCTTCTATCCTCGGGGGATTCCTCCCAGCACCCCCAGTGGATGCTGAAACTACAGGTATCACTGAAGACCGTATATAGGTTCGCTCCAACCTAAACATACCGATAATAAAGTTTAATTTATAAATTAGGCACAAGAGAAGATCAACAATATTAACTAATGATAAAATAGAATAATTAAAGCAATGCATCAAAATAACTTTCACTGAAAACATACATTGTCAATGTGTGGAATATTCCATTTATAATTTTCAGATTGCTATTGACTACAGGTGACCAAACCGTGGAAAGGGGAGTTGGGGATCAGAGAGGACCACTGCGTGTTTCACAAGGTGGGACAGGCCAGGTGGCCTCACTGCACCTCAGCGGCTTCATCCGTAAGGCAAGGTTAATAGCAGCATCCAATCCACAGGGTTGTTCTCCTCAGACCTATGTATAAAGCGTTTGGTGAGATGAGCGCAGATCTTTAGCTTTAGTGCTTTACTGCCTTGAAACTACTTCCTCACCATGATAATGGCTTTCCTATCGGCACCGTTTTCATCTCCCTTCTCCCTTTCTGGCTGTGCCAGCTCAACGTCATGATTGTCATTACTCACCAATAAGCACCTCTTTGCACTCCATACACATCATTCTCCTCCCTCAGTTTCATCTGCCAGGGAAGTAACAAGAAACCCTAGATCTTTATTTCTCAGTCAGATTTTATTTTTAACTCTTAGATCTCTAGGTAACAGGTTCCAAATGATCTCTACATAACTCTTCAGCAGAACCGTCAAATTCAGCACCACCAGTTACAGAAAACAGGGAGGTAGGCTTCACAGAGCTGGGAAGGGGATGTGGAGATGGGGAGATGGAAGGGTAAAAAGGGGAAAGGGAAGTAAAATGATTAAGATGTGACATGCATGCATATCGATCCCTATATATTACACACATATATGAATACAAACAATGAGAAAGCCAATACCACTGCCCTGGCAGTCGGCTTCTCTCCTCCGAACCCTCTCTGGGGCTGCTTGCTGCAAAGACCAGCACATCTACCAGGTCCCTGGGGCAGATGCAGTAGACGGTTCTTGGGCTCAGCCCCTCTTCTCTGTCTGGAATCAGTAAAACTCTCGCCACCTTCCGGTTACCCAGACGTTTGCCGCAGTCCACTGGTAGTTCTTCTGGCCAGGTCCAATGTCACTCATCTGCAGAAACACCTCTAGCCAATGACCATGCCTTCAGACTCCCCAATTTCCAATCCATCCATACACAACAGCCAACAAGATCTTTCAAAATGTAAATTGGATCACGCCAATGCCCTGCTTAAAATCCCACAATGACTCCCCAGAGCTTTGGGGATACAGTTTGAGCACATCAGTTTAGTGCAAGACCCTCTGCCTGAGCCAGATCAGTGCCCTTAACAGCTCCCTTCCCACCCATTCAGGAGACTGCAAGTGCCCTATAAAAACCTGCTGCTGCTATGTTCCGGCTGCTCAGGAAATGCCTCCAAGCTCCACATCACACCCCAGCCATTCTGTCACAGCTCTGCGCCTCCTCCGCCTCCTCCGTCATCTCGAGTCGCTGACTCCTCAGCACCTTGCTCTGATATGAGTGCTTCCTACTGGACTCTGCAGAGTCAAATCTGCCTGCTCTCCAATTCTCATCTCCAAAGTAGCATCCTCTATTCATAGCTTGTGCTTTGCACACACCGTCCCTAGAAAAGCCTGCCCAATCTCTCCAGCTTGGTCTCGTACTTTAATCTTCCCTCTGCCTGGAAACTCCCTGATCCCATGATCCATCCAGAGGGAGCATTTACAGTTCACTTGATTTCATACCTTCATTCCATCCCAGCAGCTGTCCCCTTGGCCTAGTTTAACCTATTATTCCCCCACCAGCCTAGAACACAACACCCAGCATGGGCCGCTCCTGCTTACGCAAGCCAGAAAAAGGCTCAAGTCTTGGAATCTTTTGGTGACACCCTCACCAATAAAAACCTCTCTTTTGTCATCTAAAACCTCTACAAATCTAGCATAATGCTTATTGTTTAAAAGTTACTTTGTTTCCCTTTCTCATAAATTAGATGGTCAGCCCCTTAAGTCAAGGAAGGAAGATGAATTTTTGTATCCCAATGCCTACTGTACTGGTTAATATAGCACAAGTACCTAATAAACAGTTTTGCAATGAATGAGCAACTTAATTTCACAGTCCTTAAATAAATTGAATATCATTTTGAATTTTTTAATATAAAAATATCATTTGTCAATGATTTGTAAATAACTTCCATCGTACATTAATATTAGTATTCTTAAACTAGACATATTCAAGCACAACTTTAAGAATCACAGATACTTCTACTTTTAACTTATAATGTATTGACTCCTTAAAAAATGAAATCAATGCCCATCTATTTCCTTCTGCAAAAGGCCTGTATGATAAGGCAGAGAGTCTCAGCAGAGTTTGCCCGTGAGCAGAATTATGTAGTATATTTGATGTGAATAGATTCCCACCAGGGAATAAATAAGATACTCTCATTCTTTCTCATTGCGCATTTGCAAGACTCTCAGGAAAGAATATTTGCATTGCAACTTTCTGAGCAACTTAGCTCCTGTAGTGTTTTTAATTGTGCCATTTATACCTGACACTATTATCCCTATGACTAAATGCAATATTACTGAACATAGATAGTTATTGGATATATTATTAAAACTGGTAAAGATAAATGTAAGAAATACAGAATGCTAATAATATTTTCCTGATTTAGCACTTGGTATTTCTAAGCTCTAACATGCATGCACACACACACACAGATGCACATACACACACACACACGCACGCACGCACACACACAGGCAGCATTTGTGATATACAGTTTGTAATAGCCAACATTTACTGAGTGATCCCTGAGTGTCAAACTGCTATAAGAATTTTATGTGTATGTTATTATTTAGCCCATACAACAATACTAAGAAATAGATCATAAAATTATTCTTTTCCTTTTTTTTCCTTTCCTTTTCTCTTTTCCTTTTGTTTAAAGAAACAGAGAAAAAGGTAAGTAGATTGAAACCATGTAGGTAGGGTATGATATAGCAAAACTGAAATCCAGGCACTTCAATTCCAGATTTCTGCTCTCTTTGCTATCTTGTCTTTGTACATATTACAGTATAATGAATAAAACAAAGCTTAGCATGGCTCTACCAAGAGAAGCATGTATCAGGAAAAAAAATGTAAAAATGTTGTCCTTCCCATAAATGCAATGAAATGTAGGCTATAAAACACAGGTATGATTCAGGCACACACATTTCAAGATAGTATTGATTTATCTTTTCACCTTGCTACTAAATGTGGCTCAATTTCATGCCTGCAGTACATGGGAGAGACCTTGGTATACACAGGTGCCAAATAAAGATTTAACAGTTACAATTACAAAGGCATATCAACAAAAATGGAGTTTGACCAACAAAGTTTTAAAAATCACACATGAAGACCTATAGTATTTTGTTTTCAGTATTTCATTTAATCCTCAGTGAAAAGAGGTTGAAGATACAGATCCTTTTCACATATATTTTCTGTAGTTTAGGGAGTTAAATAACTCCCCCAGGTTGCACAGTTGGGATTTAAGCATACATCTGCATTACTGTAAGTCTAGGTTGCCATGTTGTCCATTAGGCACCTTTCACTATATATTCTTAATATTAAGAGAGATCAAACAGGTGAGTGTGGTGTAGTGTCAGCAGCTACTCAGAAGACTCAGGAAGGAAAATTGCAAAACCAGCCTGAGCAACTGAGCAACTTTACAAGACTCTGTCACAGGGAAAAATATATACATAATTGTTTTTGAACCATGGAGCATACAGTTGGCATGCAGGAGACCCTCGGTTCAATCCTCAACAGGAAAGAAGGAACAGAGAAAGACAAGGAAGGGAGGGAGCGATGAGACAGACCAAACATCATGCTTACTTGCCACAGCCCTGTCCAGCATGGATTATTGCATGTTTGTATTAGTCTAGGTTTGTAGTTGTATAGTTCTGAAACATCAACACTGCCATTCTTGCAGGTATCCGTACAAGAGACCAAATTCATAAATATTTTGACCCAAACACTTACTTTTACTCATCCCTTAAATCCATTTTTTTGGTTGTTGTTCCTAATGAAAATTGTTACAGAGGACATGACTTGGGTTCTAACATTACTGTGGAAGAAGGAAGCACTTTCCAGGGGACTCACCCAGAACCCCCACTTCTGTACCCCTGTTGCTCACACTGAGAGTCAAGCCAGGGAGTTTGAGAGAATCATGAGAACCCAAACAAAACTCATGAGCCCATCCATTGTCCAAAATGCAAGGTAATAAAATGAAAATGTATCTTTCTGTTATACTAGCATAAAAAAAGAAACACACGTAGTAGACAGTAATGAAGACGAAAATATGTCTTATACTTCATACAGGTAAGAATGGAAAAAAACAGAAAAATACCATCTAGTCAAGCATCTCACCATAGGAGGCAGTCAATGAATATTTATGAGTCAGTGAAGGAGATTTACATTTACTTATAAAACAGACTCCATGCCTAAACAGACTATATTTCAGTAAAGGAAATATGTTATTCTCATCATAAACATGCAATTAAAATCTCCAAGTTTCAAATAAAGATCAAAAATGGCAATTCTAATATCCTAACATGATTTTCATCCATTTTGGTCATTTAACCAGAATCTAATTAGATGAACAATAGACTGATTTGAAAATATTTCTTCTTTTCAGGAGCTCAGAATTCAAATCACGGTCTGCTATTTGCTGATGTTATAGTCCCTGCAAAGTCCCCCAAGGATGTAAAAGTAGTAAAATCAGAGATGATTTCTTTGCTGTTTAGGATCTTGCTTGTTGACAATTTGCACTATTTTTCTAAGAATCAAGAATTGCTCACTTTGGCAGCACATATATTGAAAATCAAGAATTAAAATATGTTATAATTCCCTTAAATTGCATTGTGTAGCAATACAGACTTAAGCTCAGTGTTCTACTGAGCTGCAGTTCTCTGAGCAACTCATCTACTCCTCATATGATACGGGGGCCATTAGTCAACTAACCACATTGTACAAAAAAGAAAATATCTTGTTCCAAACATGAAATGACCTGAAGTAAATCTGACCAGAAACAAGCAATGAAACTAGCCAGACCCTGCCAAGGCACAACCACTATCACCAAGTTTTTCCTCTATTTCTCTAAATACCAGACATCAAGACCTAGTTTAATGGGATTCCCTAGATCATTATTTCCTTTCATTTTGCTATAACTTTCATGATATTTTCTAAAATTCTATTAAGAAGTATAGTTGTTTCTATTTCAGTTATGGTCAAAGACAACACTTAACTGTAAAGTTGTTTTAAGACAAGCTTTATATTAACATAGTAATCAAATACATGGAGTTAATTTGATATTTTTCAATTTAATTGACCAAAGATAGTGATACTATAGGGAAAAATAATACATCATTAGTCAAAGGGCCTTTTCATGTGTCCTTGGTAGTCTCTCATACAGATCAATATTGATACAAATTAATTTTCTAATTCTGAAAATTATTGATTGAAGAAACTTGACCTCATTTCTAGATCTAAATGTATCTCTTTAAAACAACTTTTGATCTATTTGCAATATCCGACCTAAGCATTAGAAATTCTAGTGTGTTCTGGCTCTGATTCAATCTTCCAACATTTCCTCTCTGTTTATTTTGGTCTTTTGGAAGAGGTCCAAGTTTGTCTCAGTTTTTGAAAGGAGATGAATGAAATTGAAATTGCATTTACTGTTCTCTTGACTCTTGTGTTTGTGTTCAAAGACAGATCTAATTTCTTTGGCAATTTTCATAAAGAGAAATTACCAAATTAATTTATTTTAGCACTCACTAAAATAGGGCTTATGCATAGCTAATATAAATTTATTACATGCTTTTATTAAAAAATACAATCTTTATTAAAGGATAGACTAGGTATATTTTCCCAGGTATAACTATATATAAAGTTTTAAGCAACCCCAAACAGTTTACTGTAGCTTAAAACACAGACTATTTTAGACTTAAAGGAGTTGAGGTCCAGAACAGTTAGAAAATCCTTCAAGGCCACCCGGTTAATTAGCAACTAACCTAGGTCTGGAAAGGAAGCCTAATACCACTTCTGATCTCTCCTCACTCCTGTAGCTCAGCTCCCAAGAGTCTGGATTACTCAACTGCTGATTTGATCTTCAAAGTTTTTTATGGAATATTGAAAAGTCAACTGTTCCACTCATTCTTTCCATTACTGTGCACTGATGTTATCTTGAGCTTTCTCAAAAGAGAAATAGGAACAAATAAACATCAAGATTATTATGTGTCATAAATATGGAGAAAAGTATGAACCGTACATCTTGAGAAAATATGTAGCAAAGAGATGATTAGGCGATATGCACTCTAGAAGTAGATGTCAGACCCAAAGATTGATAGAGAGAAAATTCACCCACTATTACATTTTCAATACATAACACTCAGCTCTACAAAGGGTTTTGTGCACATACAAGCAAAAGAACTCTCAGTTTAAGGGGATCTATGAATTTTTAGTAGTCCAGGCAAATATTTCAATTCAAAAATACAACATGTCAAGTACTGTCCTACAAAGATGTAAAATACTTTAAACAGCTTGAAAGAAGATACTCACACAAGACAAAATAAAGTTATTATAATGATTTGCTTATGCCCCATGTTCATTCCGATTATTGGTTTATAGAGGCAACCAAGCATCCACAATACACTGAGAAATAAATATGTGCAGCCTAATACATTAGCTGTGTTTCAGAAGACTCATGAATGAATCAATTTCTGCACACTATAATCTTATTTTTAAATGGATTGCAAGGTTTCTATTTAAGGGAACTCAGCACTAAATCTTACAAAGTATAATGCAAAATAATAATCCTATTTTGTCCACAGATCTGTCAGAGATACACAGACAGAGTCTCAGGTATTTAACATGATGGGGTAAGTACCCTAAGGAATCTCTTTCTTATTTGGGTGATGTATGTCAGTTCTCAGCCTAGCCACATTTTATAGTCAATTGGAGAGTTTATAAAAAGTAATAAGACCCTAGACCCACCGCAGATGAATTAAATCAAAATTTCCAACAAGAACAATTGCATCAGAGTGAGGCTACCAGAGCTTAAAACAAGAAATCTCAAGAGAAAACAGGAGTAAGAGAAATAGAGACATCAAATACAAGAAACTCTTCAAAAGATTTCTGGAAAAGGGGGAATTGGAGACAAAGATTATTAAAAGCAAACTCACAAAGGAAGGTCTAATTTGTTTGGTTTTTGGTTTTGTTTGATTCATCGGTAGCCTATAATTTATCTTCGTGTGGGCAGGTATAATCCAGTAGCAAAGAAGTTTATACTACAGGAGGAAGAAGGATTGCTTTCTCCTGGACTGACCTTGATTAAATAAGAATGAAGGCACTGCAGGTTCTTCTGCCAGAGGAGCTGGACTGAGATTGGAGCAGGAGAGTTCACCTCTGCAAGAGGAGCAAAAGAAGTGGGAAAGCATGCTGGCTGGGGAGGCCTGAGAGTTCCCTCTGCTGTCCTTCATTCTCAGTAAATAAAAGAAAGTCACCTAGAGACAGCAAGGAATGGGGTGGCACGTTATGGGCCTATAGACAGGTAGACATAAAATACTCAAGCCACTAGATGAATCATGAAATGGCACTCCATTGGTCTTTTACACCAGAGAACTATGGCATTGCAAAAATCAAAGGCGTTTTTCTACAAGTTTTGTTCTTGGCAGCTCCACACTAGCACCTAATGATGACCATTTCCTCTTCCTCGTAGAGGATGTGAAACCAGTCTTCTCCTTTTCATTCTTATCTTGCCCAAGATGCGTAGATCTGGTCAGTTTCTGCTTTGTGAAATATGTCTTCTCTTTCTCAGAACTCAGAATGATACTTGCATACTTCAAGTTTGCTGATTCTTATTCTGCAGAATTCCTTAACAATAAAATCATTGAAAATTGTTCAGCAAACTCATTTTTAAGCACTCTCGAGACCTCTCAGTATAATTCTATCCAATCAGCACACGTGAGCTCATCTAAAAATACTAGGAGCTCCAGCTCTCCACTCTGCACGTAATTCAGCCCAGTAAGGAAATGCCAACACGGTCAGGCTGACTTTTACTCTGTCTGGCTGGCCTGTTAGACAATAAATTCCCCACTACATTCATTTTACTTATTTCTAAACTCTTAAATACTCTGACAGTGTACAAGATTAATTTAGGTAAATGAATCATTTTCCTCCTGGATAACATTCCACATTCTATTCAATGCAGAGCTTCCTTTACTTGTTCTTATCATGTTTTAAATTTTAAGATTTTTTATATGTTAAAATATTATTAATTCAAGGTAAACATACATGCACAGAGCATGGGCATATGTGTAGGGATAAGTATATGTATAGCTAAGGATAAGGTTTTATATGACTACATATGGATACAATTTCACACACACACACACACACACACACACACACACACACACACACACATTTGGGTTCAGCAGGTTTATCCAGACAGACATAACTTCAACTCTTCACTCAGGAACTCACTATCTAGATATTTTTATGCTGGCTGAGTTTGTTTTCCCCTAAAATAGTTCCTGATCACAGAGTTGTGTTTAAGGACAACGTTTGTAAAATTCCGGCACATAGTAGGTTTCCCAGAGAGTTGTTATCCGCATTACTCTCTCCACAGGTCTTTTATTTTTTTTCTTCTGCAGTGCAAGACATTTTTAATAGCAACCATAAATAAAGGCCTGCTGAGTTAGATATTGCTATGATTTGATCTTGTTAATAGTAATGAGTAAATTGGCGGGGTTGATGTCTTCAAATTTAAAAAAGAAGCCATCTTGTAACATCTGTGGTATCCCTGCTATGAGTTAGATATTTAAATTCACACATCAAATAAAATAGTTGTATGATATTATATTGCTGAAGAAGTCCATTTGCAAATACAAGCAGAGTTTTATGCTGTGGAACCCCAGCACAAATTTGTAATAACAGCAATAGTAATTCTATCAATGAAGTCCAGCTCCTAGCTATCTATCCCTCCTTCCCATATCTAGTCACTCTCTCTGTCTGTCACTTTCTGTCTCTCTCATCCTCCTTCTCCCTCTCCATCTATGCCTTTTCTTTTTTTTACTATCTCTCTTCTTTGTATGTATGTATCTCTAAATATATATATATATATACACATATATTTACAAATGACAATCAAACTTTACTTGAGAGACTTTATCACTGACTTTTTCATGTTTTCCCACTTTTCTAAATGCCATATAGAACAAAATCCAATGGCAGTCGAGCAATTTCTTGTCATTATGTCTTCTACATTTTTATCAATAACATTTTTGTTAAAACAAACACATAATAGAATCTAGTTCGTGTCACCAAAGCTCATTGGGAAGGAATTTCAAGGCCAGGAAAACAAAGCAGAGATTATCAGCTTGACAGTTAGAGAGACTAGAAAAATCAAAAGTTGCACTAAATTGATTCCTGAACTAAATCAATCCCCTAGCCTTTTTATACGTTGACAAGTTAATGGAAAGAAATAGGCTTATTTATTTCTTTGACTGATATTCAATCTAATAACATTTCAATGAGCAAATAAAGAAAACTAAGATGAAAATTGAGTGTTACTTAAAGAAGTAGTTAAATTTTGAAACAATTGGCTTTTTCCTCTTCAGAAGGATGGTTATATACTCACAATGGATGAAGGATTGTTTTTGCATGTACCTCATTTGTCTGGCATTTCACAATATATTGAATCAATAAAATGTTTATCTTGGAGTGCTTATCAGAAACTTGAAGTCCATAGGTGCCACTTTGGTAATTCTTTTATTTTTGTTTATGTTTTTTGCATTCAGACAAAAGATACTTTGATGAAATGCAATTGTACAAAACAATTTCCTATAATACAAAAATTGAGACTGTGAACAGCAGATGAATTCCAGAATGTGCAATTTTTAGATCTCTGACCTTGATATTTGACCTCAGTGAGTCTTAATTTTCTCATCAACTGAAGGGGAATAACAGTAATGTCTGACAAATTATTGAAAAATTTAAATATGTATTTCATGGGAAGCAGCTGGGGTGATAAATTTTATGTAGTAACTTGATTGGGTTTTAAATATACCTAGGTAGTTGATGTAGTATTACTTTCAATGTGTCTATAAGGATATTTCCAGAGCACATTAACATTTGAATCAGGAAAGTGAGTGAAAAGATCTGTCCTTACCCACTAAAGGCCTTAACTAGTCTTTTGTGAACCTTGAAAGAATAAAAAGAAAGAAGGCAAATTTTCCTCCTTGCTTTGCAATCTAGTGGTTCTCAGGCCTTCCAACTGGAACTGAACCCCACCATCACTTTTCTTGGATCTCGCACTTACATATGGCAGACGGTGGAGATTTCTTGGTCTCCATAGTTGTATGAGTCAATTTCCATAAAAATCTCCTCTATCCATTCTATCAGTTTTGCTTCTCTGGAGAACCTTGACTAGTACAGTACTGATAGACATTCATCCGAGTTGGACTTTGGCCCTTAGACTGTCCAGTTAAATGTATCAGTTATTTTTCTCCCAACCTGTGAACGAGTATTTTAAATACATATATACTTAAGAATTTTTAAGTGTTTTAAAGACTTTCTCAGTAAGACCTATGAAACAGGTCTTACAATAATAAGTTTACCTTTGAATTAAAAGATATTTTTGTGTGCCAGGGATACAATTCAGCAGTACAGTGCCTGCCTGGCAAGTGCAAGATCATGAGTTCGATACTATTGTAGTCAGGGGTTGTGAAGAGAACAATTAGAATCAAGGCATGGAGTTTATAATATTTTTATGATGGTCACCCAGAGTTAACACAAGAAAGTACAGGAAATCTATTCACAACACTGAATTCATAAAATATTTAGCCAAGGGCCAGAATCTTACAGCAATGTCCCACATGAGTCCAGATGAAGACCCAGAGCTCATGCCTTCCACAAGTCCAACTCAAGGTCTAGAGCTCACAAGAAGGACCCATGCCAGTCTCTTTTATGGATCCATGTTGGGAAGGTTCAAAGGTCAGCGGTGGAAGCTAGAAAGTCCATGCCAGCAGGGTGAAGGAGTTGTGCTGGTGGGATGAGGATTCTACGCTGGAGCCAAGAAGTTACACTCACAACAAAGACCAGGGCTGTCTTGAAAAGCACCACAGCCGTCCTCAGAGACATGCAGGCCCTGAGCTGCTCCGACGACATGCGCAGTCAGGTACATGCCAGGAAGCCAGTATGACGAGTTCATCCTGGAGACCAAGAGGCCCACATCTTCCCCTCTGGAGCCAGAAAGCAATGTGGATGTGATATGATGTGATGTGAGAACCAGATGTGAGGACCAGAACTCCTCCAGAAGAACCAACAGCTCAAACAGTAACATGTAGGAGAACCCAAAATGCCTCAGCACCTCAGCGTACCAAGGTATCTACTTCTTCTTCTCCATGTCTCTATTTATGCTGGCAACTTTCCTCAGGTGAAACATCTATGCTCAGCAGCATGGTGATTCAATTGCACTGGCATTAAGTTGACCACCAGTTTTCAATCCATAACAGACACCCAGATCCAAAATATATAAATGAATAATTAATTAATTAATTAAAAGATCTCTTTTCTAAGGCAATTTCATTTTGACATGGAAACAGTAACTCCACAGATGGTAGCAACAACAAAAATCCATTTACTGTGTCTACTGTGTCATGTGTATTACACCAGAAATATGAAAAATACATTAGGGATTTCTGTATAAAATGCTTAAAAACACAAAAATCTAAAACTTACATGGATTTCAAAATATACTTACTATTTCCACCACTAGTAATTAGCATATCTGTTACTTGAACCCAAAGTCTTGAGTTTAGTACTAAGCTATTAATCATTGTATTAAAAGCATCCACATGAGGGTAGGTACATATAACCCAAAGAAATACTTGAAGTGGATGCAGCAAAAGGAAAAGAGGAAGATGTCTCTCTTTTTAAATTAATGAGGAGAACACTGTAACCTAAACTTCTTTCCAGACTTTCTCCATTTTTCTATACAACTAAACATAAGCCCATTCCTCTCACCTCTCAAAGACTCACATCTCTTCAATCAAAATTTTCTGCCAAGAACCATGCAGGCAGTCCTGGATGACCTCGCAATCAATGAAAATGTGACACCAAAATGAACATTTGAGTATAAAAATTGTGAATCGTTACAAAATTTTCAAATATAATTTTTAACATAAATGCATTCCTCAAATTTGTAAGTCCTCCACTACTGAGATGCAACTCTATAAATTAAGATATCAAATACTAAAATACACTGTTAAAGTATAATTGAGTTCAAAGGCTACTCTACACTCTACAGCCTGTGAAACTAAAATGGATGCAATGATTTAATATAAACAGTTTACCCATTATTAGCAAGAAAAAATAAAAACATAAAATTTTAGCAGGTCAAAAAATAGTGTATTTAGCTCTATTAAATTAAAAGCATAAAGAGGTCTGAAAGAATTGAGTTTTAGGCACTTTGATGCATTAAAATATAAGCAGGGAAAAGTGGGATGCCTGCTAGAGAAGTACAGCTTTTTATTTTGAAAAATTTTTTTCAGATGTATGAACCATGGACATTTAAGTGACACTTAGATGACACCTGAATCTTTTTAGTTGAGCATGCAAATCAGTAAATTGTGTATGTAATGGACAATTAGGTGAGCACAATTAGAGCCTGTACTTGCAATTCAGACTTGTGTGGCTTGTCATTATACTTCCATTTCACTGTAAATGGTTTACACACACATATAGGTATTGTAAATGTTTCATGCAATATACTTTTACCATATCGTTTCTATTTCTAATACAATCAAACAATCCGTTTCTCTATTTTTGAATTCAATCTTATTTTCTGCATTATTACGTTTCATTTATAAAACTCTTAGACTGTTGGACCATGCATTTATATTTTACTGATTTCCCTGGTTACATCCACGTGTGCTGCATTGGGTCTGGTGGTGCTACACGGTAGAGTGAAGAAAGAGATGTTTTCTTGCCCTTTGAGCATGTTCTCTATGTTTTCTGATAATACCTTTAACATTCAAAACATGCAGAACACAGATGAAATATTTCAGAAGGGCTGAAGATCACGACGGTATTCTCCCTTTAATGAAGCTAATCCTCAGATTCACGCTTTGCCTACCCATTTCCTTTCAGGAGACAGCCCGTAAGTATCATTCAATGTCAGGTTTTCAGAGGAGGAAATGGAAGTTCATTAAGGCTTTATGTTTTTCAAAAGTCGCTGCTGCCCCACAATTTTCAGGTACGTCTTTCTGAAAAGAAAAAGAGGACATCCTCAGTTTGTTCATTCAAAAAACTTACCGCAGCTTTCATCACTGCCCTCCGCAAGCCTAACCTGACCCCCTACTTCTTGGCTGGATATTTCCATTTAAATATCTCTCCTGTCCTCACAAAATATCTCTGCTTTCTTCCTACATCTGTTCTCCTTCTTGACTCAGGAGTGACTTCCTTCTGACACTGTTAAGTGATCATCAACAAGCCTTTTCCATTATTTTTTGCATTTCATTTGTCCCTTTTATTGTATTATGACTTTCTATTGCTGATTGTTAATCTCCACTGACAACTTGATTGGACTGAGAGATGCCTAGGAGATTAGGAAAGCACACTTCTGGGCGTGGTTAGGTGTGGCTGTGAGGGTGTTGCCAGAGATGATTGGTGCCTGAGCCAACCACATGAGGGAGACTTGCCCTAAATGTGGGTGGCATTAGCGAATAGAGTGGGTGCCAAACAGAATAAAAGCAGGTGAAGGAGGAAGCCAGCTACCAGCTGCAAACTCAGATCTGCCTGAACCTGAGAGTTGTTCATTGCTTCCATTGCCTCTGAGCATCAGGCTCCAGCTTCTTCACCCAATCAGCAGGGACACTTTCAAACAGTAACTCTTCATGGGGCTCCCATGCCTGCAGTCAGAGACTTGGGCTGCATCCTCCATCTGTCTTGTTCTGAGCCTTCCAGCTTCTTGGACTGAGCAGCTACTGTATTCTCTGGCTTCCCTGTGTACAGAAAGAAATTGCTCAACCTAATCCCAACCTATCAAATCCCATCTATCTACATCTATGTTTATATCTACATTTAGGTCTGCATCTATATCTATTCTACTGGTTATGTCCCTCTAGAGAACAATGATGCTGACCAATACACCAGTCACTCTCCCTGACCCTGAGAATACAACGTAATATCTACTGAAAAGAAATCCACTACCTATTAGCTGCAATGTGTTCACGTATTCTTTATTCTATCACATACAGCATCATATAATTCATTCAAGCTCTGCCTCTATTGCATATTTGCATTTTTCCATTGGCTAACATTAAAAAACACACACACCATAACCAATAAAAGATGTCAAAGGTGTAAACTGTTGCTAGAAACTGTGCTAAGTGCATTATGTTACCTACCTAAATTTCCTCTCCCATGTATTCCTGTCATCTCTGTTTTATAGAAGAAGAACTGTAAGTTTTGAGACATTGATTAATTTGTCCAAGGTTACACCATCAATGGATCTAGTATTCACATACAAGAAATATGATTCAGGCACCTAAACTTTTACTCCTACCCTAAACATGTGCAGAGATATTTCATGTAAACCAGAAGTGGTAATGAAGTCAACTCAGACATTTGAAAATAACAAGGTCAGGAGTAAAGACAACAGAAAAAATATTCTCCAGAGTATGTTTCCAAAAACAGGTAACTCAGGGATGCACAAGCAGCTTTCTGTGAGTGTCTTTTTGTTTTGTTTATTTTCTGCTTCAGTGTTTCTTTTCATTTAAATAGTCCATAGTTTCTTTTGGTGTAGTACCAGCAAGGCTGTTGAGTTTACAAAGGAATAGAACTTTAGCTTATAAAAAATTTACCAAAATGTTATAATTAATAAATGAAACCATCATACCACACACAAAAAAATATATCAGTTTATTTTCTTTTCTATGAAGAGACATTTAAATAGAATAAACCCAACTAAAATGGCTTTCCTCTGGGGTTTTTTCTGTAAGCTATCTCTGACAACCAGTGGAAAGAACTCAATTATTTTTAATCATGGACAGAAGGACAGACATAAAAATCGCACTTCAAAATTCTATTTGGAGTTGCATTTTTGTGTCAAAACCAAAGCCTGTCACATCCACTAAAAAGCTTTTGGAAATTCACAATAAAAGTGGAAAGAGTATGTAGAGAATTTTCAGACTTACATTATATATTTGACAGCAGTTGAAAAGTTTGAACCTTTTTCACATCATCTGCAGGGAAATGTTGGAATCCTTTTGCCCATAGTTCACTCTGCGAGGCACTGGAGGGCTTGGAGAAGCAGGCACAGCACTGAGTCCTGCAGTTCCACGCACACATTCTGCCCTTGCATTTAGTAAGCTCTCTTAATTGTAAGCATCAAAACCTAATTCAAATACAAACAAAAGGAATTCATTAGAGCAGTCTTACAGAGTTTAAAATGGAAAAAAGAGGCTGGAGTCAGGATTACAGCCAGCTCAGCCACAAAGCAGGTCACTCGGACATGGACGCTAAAAGACCATGTTGACCACTTCTTCCAGATCAAATGAACTAGACTTTCTTTTTATTCTTACAGCATTTGACTCTAGATCAGAGTTGTCAAAAACAGTCATTTTTTTTTCTTAAAAAACAAAAACCCTGACTGTTATTTGGCTAAAGGAGTTCAAAAAGCTTATTTACATCCCCAACACAAGTGAACAGAATGCAGGAGAGATCATTTTTCAGAACAAAATCAATGCATTGTGCAGAAGCCGGAAAGGATGCTGGAAGTCAAAAAGCCAAAGGGCAGGCTAACGTTACAGGAGTTGTTCCAGAATTGCAATTTTATTATTTTTGGACACATTAAAATATTTGAGTTTATTTTCTCTGGAGAAGAGAAATCCATGGAATCTATCCATGACAGTTTTTCAAGTATCCTTAGAACTGGTTCTTTTCAGGATCGGGGAAGAAGCTGAACTGGGTTTGGCCGAAGGAACCGTGGTTCCATTTAAAAAAAAGAAAAACATAAGCACATCAATTTGTCTTCCATTATGATAAAGGTGGTAATAGAAGAGATAGTAAATAAGTTTAAACTATTATCCGGTAAGTAAAGGTGCATAATCTAGAGGCTTGAAATTATGTTAGGTATTATCTAACACAAACTTCCGCTGTGGATTAGGAAACTGAGGTTCAGAATGAAAGTGACGTCCCCGTCCCCAGCATCACCCCATATCAAGCACAAATCTACTATGTGGATTTTCTAATTCAGAGTAACAGCCACCATGCCTCATATCTTTCTTGCACCTCATGCATCCTGGTTAATTCAGCTCACTAATTGAAAATAATTTCTTGAGTTTGCTTTTGATTCTGTTATGTTTTAGGATATTTTATGTTTTAGGATAACTTTATATCCTCAACATGGGCACTTTAAACTGAAGTAGTTCATCAGATGAAGTTACTGACGATTGTAAGATGCATCTGCATTATTTTAATTTCCTCGTAGTATTTACTTAGCACTTGCTATTTTTGCTTCCTACTTAATAAAAAAAATTCTTTTAGATTCATTTACACTTGGGTTTTTATCATTACTTTTATCCATAAGTTAAAAGGAAAATCTCAGAAAAGTTTATTTGATTAACAACTTTTGGGCCTGTGAAATCCCCAACAAGTATCTCCAAGCTACAAAGAGCACACTGCACTGCACTGACCTGAGTGTCATACAGAGGACTGAGGTTGGGGCATTTCTTAGAATGGTCTTGGGATTTTCTTTCAATGTGTTGACACCCATTCTGCTCCCAAGTTCCCTCCCAGATCATTCTGATGGATTTTCACTAAAATGTCAAAATGTCATCTCTGTCCAAGTTGTGTCACCAAGAAAAACAATTAAGCTCACATGTGCAATGCACAACACCTTCCTTATGCCTATGACCTGATCAACAATTGTAAAATTCCTGTGAGTACAGCTGCAGTCTATGTTAAACTATGAAGAAATATGTGCACGGGAACCAAAAAAAGATAGTAATTTTCTTAATTAGTACCTGCAATGAGTTTGACAAAATAGCTTACATTTTATAACAAAATTTACTATCTCTGTGTACAACTACATATCTACAAACGATGTATTTTTGTGTAAAGAGGGAAAGCTTCCTCTTGTTATTTCTAGCTGACATTCATGGGGGCAGGAACAGGAACTGGGCTGTTATTATTTCCTATGTTGTGTCACAGACTATGTCCTTATACATATATCAGCCCCTGTTTAATTAAAGAGTTGATTCTCAATCTTCTGAAATTGTGTATTTTTCAGAAATTAAATAACTTCCTACATCTTTGATTGCTCCAAAATTTTCCTTTATGAGATCATATTTAAATTTAGCATTTCCTGGGAAAGTAAACTTAGATTATTGAACATACATTGTTACACACACACACACACACAATTTACTTACAATTATAAAGACTGTCCATCAAGCCTCCCAGCAAAGCTGCGGCCTCTCTCTGGCCCATAAACTAGCAGCAACAGCAGCACCAGCAACTCATGAGAAATGCAGACCCCAGCTGACCCCAGGCTTCAGAATCAGAGTCTTCATTTTACCAAGATCCCCAAGTGAGACACTTGGACATTGAAGTTTGAGAGGCACTGGCCTAAAAGATGGGCTATTCAGTTAAACTTGAATCTACCTTTCCCTGAAACATAGGGTTGCTGTGACTGTTCTATTGCCATGTCTGACAAAGGCAGCTATTAGGCTGCAAGGCAATTCCAGCCTGACTGCAGTTCTTAACAATCTCCATCTTCAGAAGACAACGGAAAGGAAAAGGAAGAGGAAGGAGAGAAAGGAAAGGAAGGTGAGGAGAGGGCAAGAGATGTCAGAGGAGGGCGGGGAAGGGAGGAAGAAGAGGCCAGGAGAGAAAGGAAGAGAGGAAAAGATAAGTGAAGGGCACAAATCTTTACCAAGGTGATTCACTCTTAAGTTGTGGGTCAATAAAGAGGTAGAGGGCTTGTGTACTGGAAAATAAACTCTTAGCTCAGCCAACCATCTGCTCAGTCTCACCGGTATCATCAAGGACTTTCTTCTGTGCCTCACATTTACTCTTTCCACCCAGCTAAAATGTACCCATTTCCTCACACTTGGTCTACTTTCTTTAAGAAGCCTAGTGTGACGGTCTAGCCCGAGCATTCTTTAGCCAGAACCTTAGGGATCCCCTTGGAGTTCCTATACATCTAAAAGCATATGTTTACTAGCATAAACATGTGGCACCTCATTTACATAGGAGAAGATTCCTTGCTCCTGTAAGAATTTCAAACACATGCAATCAACCAATTAACAGTGAGGAACCACTAAGACCCTGCACAATTCTCTCCCACATCTGGTTTTACGTTACCGATGTCAAGTTTTCAGTTGCAAACATGGTTGCGTCTCCCTTAAGAATGGACCCCTTAGGAGGCAGCTGATGCCCTGTACCAAGTGGGTGCTATCACTTACCTTCTAGGAAAAAAGAGAAAAGGAGAAAACTAAAGCACAGAGATGGAGACGACCGTTCAGAAGGCCTGACTTCACTATGCCATTGTGCCAGCATCTCGTCTTGCCTGGCATTCCTCCCTCCCTTCACTTTCCGCTTTTGTCATCTCTCCCTCTCAAAGGATTCTCTCCACTATTCCTCTCTGTGCGTTTGCTCTCCTGTGATCATCCTAAAATGTGACATCTATGTCAAAAGCTATATTGTTCTACAGTGCATCCTTTCTTCTTTGTCTCTTTCTCTTTCAAAATCTCATTCAAGAAACAGAAAAAAAAAAAAAAGGTCAGGATTGGCCTGGCTGGCTATCATAATGTACACCAGCGCCTCACCTTTAGCCCAGGAGCCCTCAAAAGGGATGGTACCCTTTAATGCCTTTGAAACCATCCAGGAAAATCAAAGAAACCACTTCCATTCCTATCTTTATAACCAGACGCCCATTGATCAGTGTAGGTAAAGAGATAGCACATCAAGGACAAAACAGCATTTAGAAAGAAGTATGATTTGATCCATACAACTTAGCAATCCCTGCAAGCTCAAATCCCATTTGAGTTAGAGAATAAATCAGCACTTATGTCAGCTCTGAAACATCTCATTCATGAGGCATGGGTCAGAAGTTACTTCTAGTTGCAATTAATTATCAAACACATTTGAGTAAAGTAAGTTTTTCACCTATGCAATGATCCATGCACAAAGCTGAACAATGTAGCCACAGAAATTCAATACTGTATGATATCTAATTTCAGAGTCCAAGCAATACTTTTGCTACCAAATGTCTGGGAAATTTGGTGTCATTTGATTCGTCTGGAACTCAATGTATCTAAAAAGTTGGAGATGGAAGAAGAGCTCTTAAAAGGTTAAAGTTGCACTCTAGAGTCAACACCATCTTGGAATCTTAATCACGTTATCAAATATTCTGAGCCTCATTTGCATCTATCTATGAAATAAAGATAATAATTACACCAATGTAATAGGTATATACAAACATGTGCTATGACTAAAAAGTGCTCAGAATTACAAGAGGATACTTCAGGTTTTAATTAGCACTAAAAATGTTTCATTTATGCTGAGACCTGTTGTCCTTGCTTATAAGGGTTATTGTAAATATTAACTGAGATGATTTTTCAAAGTTCTTGAAAAATTGCATATAGATAGGAGGAAATAGTACCCACAACATTTCAGTTATTAGTGTTAGGAATGATAAAAAGAACAATCCTTATCATAATAGTTGTATTCCAAATATCACAGAGAGTGGTAAAGATTTGAAATTAGGAGAAAAACCACCCTAACCCAAGCAAAATGATTGTACAGAGATTTAAGAGAACATGTTCTTAAAGATTTATAAAAATGAGTACAAACATCAAAAACTATCACGAAATACTAATTATGTTGACCCAGCGCACTGTTTTCAATATTAAGGTAAATCAGATTAGTTTTTACTGGACATAAATTTTAGTCCTAGATAAAATGGAAAGAAAACAAATTTTATCTCAGTTTTGGGAAACCTGAAAAAAATGATTAATAATGAAGGAAAGTATAACCAAAGAACTATCACATCATACTCTTTTTATCTCTTTTCCTAATATTTCATTCTCTTGTCCCGAGGTTCTTATATTTATTATTTGTTGTTTTCCTCCTTGATCATTTCACATACCCCCAAAAAAGGTCTAACTCTTCAGAAAACATGTGAGCTTGTTGGTATCAATAAAGTCTCCATAATGTGAAATTGGAAAATGGGTACTGCTGCGTAAACAACCCCCCAGTAACACTGAAATTTTAAAAAGCAATTCATTAAAAATGGAGCCCTACGAAGACAGTGTAAAGTGATTTTTTTTGTTGTTGTTCATTCAATTTCGTATTCTTGAAGGTCCTCTTGATAAAACGTGGTGGGGAAAAGAAGAATTGGTAAAAGTAAGTCATATGAAAGGATTTTTTTTAAACCACTGAGGTACCACTTCACAAAAATGATGTTGACCTGCCAGTCCCACCTCCGCTTCTCTGCGGGCCCTCCTCCATTTTAAAGGGGAGATATACATATTGGCATGTATTAAAATAGTCTGAATCAAATTATCATCTGCTTGATATAGGGCGGTAGCAAGGGGATGTCTGCATGACTCAGAATTCCTCAGAGAGGAACTGCAGTGTCAAACTTGTGATATGGTGTCAAGATGAAATATGTTTTGAATTTTATTAATAGTATGGAGCATATTTCACTGCTCGTTCAAGTGTCACCCTCGCACTCGGTGAGTGTTGCCAATGGGAGCGGATGGAGATCAACACTTTCTTGACACTCCTGCTACCAAGTGCCTAGAAAATGTTTATACCTATAATTGTGTCAAATTATGTTAATTGAGCACTGGAAAGACACTAGTAAGTTCAAGTATTCAAAAAGTATATTTCTCAGAATCTCATGGGGCTCTTCAAGTTAGGCTCTTGGGGGACCTTTTTTTCCCCTGTAAAGTACAATGTTTTAAAGTGTCATCTTGGGCTTAATTTAATTTTGAAAAGTAAGTACTAGGAAAGCAAACTCATTTAAATTCCTGATCATACATATATGAAGTATTAATGGTTTTACTTTCCAGTAGATTTTGCTTTTTTAGTTCAATTGTGTCACTATTAGTTAGCAATATTTGACTTAAAATGTTGTACGTGTGCACATGCGTGCGTGCATGCATGTGAATGTGTGTGTTAAAGATACTTCAGGCTCAGCTCAGGGTCTTTGACAGTCCCTGCCTCTAGTGGATGTTAACAGTAAATCAGGTATGATTGGGAATCGAGAAAAAAAAGGTAAAGTATTGGTTCCTGGGAGAGATTTTTTCTTTCCTAACCCCTTCTCTCGGGTCAAAATAAATAGATTTTTCTGAATGTCATTACAACTTCAGTGACTTCTTGACTTGATGGGAGAATAATCTCCTTTCAGGAATATAGATAACAATCCATGAGTTTCCAAATTCCGACCATATGCTATTAAAATAATTTTCCACTTTTCTGTTAAACTGTATTTAATCCTTTGTGTCCATGTGCCGAGGAAGATAGTAAAGATATATCTGAACTTTGCCTTAAACTTCTTTAATCTTTTTTTAAGCTCTCATTCATGTAACACAGCTTCAGCAATCTGATTTCAACACCCCATCTCCTGGGGTAAAAACGCAAAGATTGCCAAGTTCAGAGCCCACTGTCAAACTGGTTCTCCACTCAAAGGTGTTTCATTCCAGCCAGGGCTTCTCCACAGTGCCTCCTGCAGGTCTCTCAAGTCTTTTGAATTCCAGTGATAATAAAGAGGGCTTTTGTAGTGACTGAAGAGTCCTAGAGCTGAGGGGATTGGTAATGACACGAGGCACAGGTGGTCGCAGAGGATTTTTATCTGGTGTAGGAAAAAAAAAGTCATCAACCCTCTTACGAGGACAGCGTGTGCCACCAAGAGCACATTCTCCAGTGGCCTTTGTTCTTTGTCCTGGCTGCAAGCACAGCTTAGCAACCATTTTATATTCTGTTTCATTTTCAAGGCCCTTAATGATGTGGGATTCAGTTATGGAAGAAACCAACTGGTACAGCACGTCCTGCCACATCTCTTCACTTTCCTACAGCACAAATGGAAAGATAAATCTCTCCAGAAATGCTCGCTGGCAGACCCGAGAGTCTACTGCTGGCCCTGTCTCTTCTCTCCAGTGTGAAGCAGTTCTGAACTATTCCACCAGCAAACAATGAAACCCGCTGTTCCCAACGTCCCTCCTGGTCTCCATTCAGTGTCTCTTATCTCTGTTAAGATACAAATCCCTTTATCCCTTGCCCCCTGCTATACTTCTAATTTTTTTGTGTGTGCAAGAAATTATGTATTTCAATAGCAGTGATATTCCCATGCCTAAGGATATCTGCTGGCAGATGGAGCGCAAACCAGAGCTCTCTAGGCCTGAACTGACAATTAAAACATCTAGCCCAGATTGGTGGTGATTACTGTCTACCAGTTATCCAAAGGCTTTATGACCCAAGCTGACAATGACGGTCCATGCTATGGCAACAAAACCAAATCACACTGAAGCACATACTTGATAAAGAGCCTTTCATTTATATGAACAGCTTTAGTAATTAGTTTCTTTGTAAGAGAAAGAGCAAGAGAGTGATAAATTGCACTCGACTACTATCATATGACAAAAACGGTGGAATGATTTTTTAAAAAGCCTTAGCCCTCCAAAACCGAGATAAAAATTATTATCGCTTTTACGAACAATGTATTTAATTGTCTTGCTGATCACCTTTCAGAGGAGCTGAAAGACCATCGTGCCACCCTGGAAAAAAGCAATCAGTGTACTGTTTCTTAATACTGTGTAGGCTCGATTCCCTTTGCTTGGAAATTGGCTGGAGAGCAAAGAATATTGGGTTGTTGTCCCTACAACTATTGCTAGTGTTGCCAGAAGAGGACAGAGCCAAGTGTCCTAAGCAAGCTTAGATCTTTCACCCCTGCACATTGCTTCCTCTTGGAAACCTATGATCGCTCATAGGAAGAGGATTTTTGTTATCCATTCTGCTTCAGGTCAGCAGCACTTTCAAATGACCATCTTGTCAAACAGAAACCTTCCTATCTTTCTTAGAAACTAAAGACCAGACAGCAAATTGGGAAGAGAAGTAAGAAATAATCATCAATATTTTACCACATGTGGGCTGTTATATTTCTGGAGGATCAATCTGTACAACTGTCAGAAACTGAGGAAATGCTTTTTGAAAAGAAATAATGATAGAATTATCTTAAGTAGACACAGGCGGCTAACAATGGCCTAAGGTAGATCAATTTGAGAAAAAAAAAACTTAAGTAGTACTGATTATAACTCAAAGCATAAAACAAATATGAGTCCATATTAACAAGTAAATGATCAAATAAATAAAAGCATGGAAGATAAAATGTCACTGAAAAACATTCTAAATATTTTATGTAGATATACAGTGTTTAAGGAACAGAGTGTAATTTCCTATTGTGTAAGTATAGCTGCCCATAAAGACTTATTTAAAGGTTCACTATAGAACTATGGAAACACGACGACAGAGACTACCTCGGCTAGGCAATCAAGGTTAACATCAGTGGTGACAGTTTGCATTGATATCATGTACTCCTCATAGTTTTTAATGAATTGGCATTTACCTTCTGTAACTTTCCTCCCACCATAACCCCTGCCTAATCATGAGAAAAATGTCGGGAAATTCCCACTGAAGAGATAGTCTACAAAAGAGCCTGAGGACTATTCTTCAACACCACCAAGGTCATCAAAAGCCAAGAGACATGTGAGAAGCCAGCACATTTATGAGCCTAACAAAGAATCACTGGTAAATTGAATGTGGTATTCAAGATGAGATCTTGGGCAAGAACAAGAACACTAAGAAAAATTTAAGGAACTCTGAATGAGGTATGAGTTTTAGTTAAAATAAATCCAATATTTTAATACTACATATTATATAGCAGAATAGTACTCTGTATAGTATATAATATTGGTGATATACTATGTAATATACAATATTAGGAAAAGCTAGGTGTGACTTATATGGGAACTCTTTATAACAGTTTCACATTTTTTTCTGTAAACTAGAAGTCATACTCTCTCTCATACACACACACGCGCGCACACACACACACACACACACACACACACACACACGATCATGGTTCATATTACTATTAAACATAGTTCTTATTCTCCTGCCCCTTTTGAATTAGGCACAACCATATTACTTGCCCTGCCCAATGAAATATCCAATGAAGTACCCTGCATCACTTTCAGATGCAAGGCTGACTGGTTAGGGCCCAGTTCACCACACTCCCTGCTGCCTGGCACAGTGGGAGGAGACACAGGGTGGGAATGGAACTTCTGTAGCCAGGATCTCTAAGTAACTCCAGGGAGCAGATCCCCTGATGGGGTAACCGGTCAGTGAGAACTTGCAGCACATGGTGACCATCATGGCAGATGCCTCTGTCACAGATCCATCACCTGGTAACACAGCAACTCTCAATAAAAGAAAATCACAACAGAAAGTTACTTCCACGGGGAACATGTGCTCATCACAAAGGAATTGTATTATGGGAGTAATAGAAAGAACTAAATTAGAGAGAGGTTATTTTTAAGTGACTGGCTTGCTGTCAGTGAAGGATTTTAAAACTTCCTTAGTAATTCTTTACATTGTAGGTATAGAGAGGTATTGCCAGTCATGAATAGGAAACTCTTTCATGTTGTACCTATATTGCATTTTACAGGCACATTTAGGGTTAAATTCATTTCTGGAGATAATTTGGGACCCTGACGCACTCTTAATATTAGCTCTTTTTTCCTTAACAAGAAAGGACAAGTAAAGTGGCTAATATTTTTCAAGAGAAAATAAATGTTTCACAAAAATAAAAAAAAAAAACATAAAAATCTTGAAAATGCTTCCAGCCATAAAGTTGTAGAAAAATCCACTTTTAATAGCATAATTTTAAAAGGAAAAACAAACTTTTATGATCCTTATAAATAGGTTACTTAGCTATTCCTTCCACACTGATGTACATTAAAAAGCATAAAAATTGTTGTAGAGAACTAGACTAATGATCATCTTGAGGAAGAATAAACCACCATAATGCCCTTGGCGATGCAGTACTCGGGTGTACCAAGGAGGGATAATTCCTTCATTTCCCCTCTTGGAGCTCAGTTTATGCAGGAAGCATTAGGATTTTAAGACTCTGAAGCCCTCGACCAGACACCAGTCATGGCTCTAACTTTCCCCTTACAGTGACGTCCTCTGCAACAAGTTCTAAAATCAAATTTTGGTTTATTTAAAATATATTAGCCAATTTAGAGGCATTCACAGACTTCTGTTTGTTTGCTAAGTGTACAAATTTGGCCTGGGGAAGTTAGTTCCTGTCCCATGAACCATTCTTTCTTAAAAATAGAACACTGGGTCTATCATGTTCTTTTGCAATACTAAGTGAAATCAGACACAGAGTATTAAATAATGCAGTTTCTCTAACACGAGAGACCTAAATAAGAAGGAGTGAAAAAAAAATAAAAGAGATGTGGTAAGAAACAGGGAGGTGAACTGTGGAGATAGGAAGGTAATTTGAGGAAGGAAGGAGGGTGGATGGGAGGTGAGGTGGGAAGGGGTAAGAACAAGAGTCATATTTGCATGAACTGGTTCCCCAAGAGGAATGTAATTACAATATATTGCAAACGTATTATAATGAAACAAAGTAAATAAAAAGTTATCCCGAGAGAACTTCATTTTTATAAAAATAGATTCTGCAAAAGACTGAATCAAAAGATATTAAAGCATCTGGCTTATTTTTCACAAAAGTAAATTTAATATACATATATATATATATATATATATATATATATATATACGACATGTAATTCTAAAAGACTATGTGTCTGCTCAATGCAACTATTTTCTTATTAGAATAAGTCTGGCAAAGTATTCTGATTTCCTTTCTAACAACAGATTTATTAGGTTTTATTCACTTAACTTAAAGTCCTGAAAGAAAGTGAGGAACATCTTGCCTATTCCACAGACTGAGTCTACCATATAATTCTACCTGACATCAGACAAGAATTGGTGCTAGAATAAAAATGTTCACAAAAGAAGAAAAAACATTATAAAAAACATTTTCAATGGGCCAAATATTAAGAATAGATACCTTTAAAAAACGAGAGCCTTTTTTTCTTTCTTACAGCTATATAGGAACATGTGTCGGACTAATAAACTTCAAGTACAATTGTAATGAAAAGGTAACTGTTTGAGTGGTAGAAATACAAGAATATGGTTTTGAATACTCCAAAATAACTACTAATAAGGTACTCTAAGGAAGAAGGCAATTGATCAAAAAAGACAAAGAAGTAAAGTGTAGAAAATGTAGGCAGAATATTCAAAAGATTAACTATTATAAATACATTTCATTAGCACCTTAAGCGTCTTAAAAATAAGCAAATGTGGGATTTTTTTTTCCTTCTGAAAAATCCACGTAAAATTCCATACTCCTGCAGATGATGGAATCCCACTGAACCTATGTCTTTTGAAAACTGTCTTGCATATTTGAAGTAATCTTGATGCTACAGTTGGGTTTACAACCTTCAGCAACACATTTTTCCTTCTGACTTACGGAAGAAGCACTTTCCACAGTGACCGCCCAGCACTTCTCCCTCCAGTCAGCATTTCTGCTGCGCGCAGGTACAGGCTCTCTGGTGTCCTTTCTCCAGATGCCAACTGAATAACACAAGCACTGTAAGCTTCAGAGACCCCACAAGAAGCTGTGTAGTACATCAGTGACCACAGGGCGTGTGCTGGGGACTTGCAGCTGGACATGAGGCTTCCAGAAACTCCTCATAGCAGCTCCAAGCGTCAGGGTGAGGCACAACCAAGTTCAAAGCTGGCAGGAGCTCAGGGAACCAAGTCCAAGCTGGCAAGGAACCAAGTGCAAGATATTGTGGGTCACTGGGAGCACTGCAGCCTGAGAAAGTAGGTCCCAGTCTCACAGCCAAAAACCAGAAGCAGCCTGATGTTCAGCGAAACTAAAGGCCCAGGTTTGCTGGGATTATCTACCATGACCATAATTCCACTGCTGGATTCTGGGATTCGTCACATGGATCTGGGCTGGCTGCCCCCTCCATCAGCTCAGGAAGCAGAGGCATGCCTTGAAGCAGGCATGTTTTTCCCACTTTTCTTCCTCTCTTTGCTTTTTAGTTTTTTTTCTCTTTCCTTGTTTGTTCTTGTGCTTATATGGGTAAGAATGTTGTCTATAGTTTTTGGTGTTTTTTTGTTTTGCTCTGTTCTTCTTTCTGTTTCCTTTTTCTATCCCTCCTTCTTCACCACTTCCCAAGGCTTGCATAATTTTCCTTTGTAGTCTAACCTTACTTGCAGTCCCTTTCTCTTCTTCCATTTCTCTATTTTTTCCTCTAACTCCTTTTAATTTTTTTCCCCTTCAAGGTAAAATCACTATATTGAGGGGATATTTACTGTACATAATTTTCTGGTTTGTTTTAGATTTGATTATGTAACTACAAATCTTGTTCATATGATTAATGGTGGTAAACACAATTTGTCATTTTCTAGGGTGTGTTTGATGCTATTGTTATTTCTGATTAGACTACTTTAGCCAAGGTGACAAAACTGTTCTAATTAGTTATTCTTCCTTGTAAGCCAAGACTGAGATTGTCTGAGGGTCATAATACTATTTTTTTTTATTTAAAGAGAAAAAAAGAAAGGACATTTAAAAACAAAGCAGTAAAAGGGTACAAATAATACAGTATTTCAAGAAAAAAAATACAGTAAGAAATCACCAGTTAATAGGTTACATATTATCTTCCCAGGAACAGTTGTCCAAATTACAAAATTAAAGCATATAAAGTGGGCATTCATACAGTGAAACTGGAGACAGTTCCATTCAATGATCCAACAAAAGCTCAGTTATATGGTTTTCCATCCTACACACTCGAACCTGCGGTTATATCCCTTAGTACACCTTCTTTTCCTCTCTTTTTTACATTAACAATTAGACTTTTTGGGTTTTATTACTTCCACGGTTCTTACTACTTTTTTTTGAAGAGAATAAAACCAAATGTGACTAAGCAAAACAGTCAGTTAGAACAGAAGGGTGGGCATAGCACATGATACAAAAATAGAATACCAGGTGATCAAAAGTGGTTGCCATTGTGCCTCTTGCTATTTTTAAATTGAGTTGTCTATATCATCAGGTATAATAGAATTGATCAAAATAGTGCAGAACAAGACCAATAAAACCTACACTGAAGACCTTGCAGGACTTCAAAAACAGGATAATAGTCAAACCATAATGGGCATCATAGCATATCTTATTGCCTTCAAAGTGGTTGCCTATATCCTCAAACTTGATACTATCAAACAAAATAAAATATAGAATAATCAGACAGAACAAGATGGGGAGAGCAATACTGGGGTTCAAATCAGGTTAATAGGTGTCTTAGTTACTTTTTACTCATCGCTGAGACAAAATACCTGAAGCCCAAAGTTGGGAAAGGAAAGGTTTATTTCTTACAGTTTTTGGAGGTTTCAGTTGGCTACTCAGTTGGCTCCAAGATAGGCGGGCATGTCTGGGCCGCAGTTCATGGCGGCCGCCCACAGCAAACTCAAACCAGCAAAGAGAAAAACATACCTTCTTCCTGCCATTACATCACATCCTGGCTCCACCCCTATGTGGGTGGGGCACTGACACCATCAATCCAAGCACTATACAATGAACCATCACAAATGAACAATGCAAACTCATGAGGCCTGGGGGACACAACATAAACCATGACATTCCACCCCTGGCCCCCAGGACTCATGTACATCCTTTATACAAAAGACATTTAGTCCACCTCTAAGATTTGCCAAAGTCCTAACAGCTTCAACATTGCTGAAAAGTACAAGTCCCAAGTCTCCTCCAAGATCTATGGCAAACTCTTTAACTGTAAACCCCTGTACAAAAGAAACAAGGTTAAACATTTCTGAAATGCAAAGGCACAAGATAAACATTACCATTCCAAAAGTTACAAACAGGAGAATAGAAACCATTCGAAACAAAGCAATTCCAACATCCAGCAGGGCAAACATTAAGTCCTAGAGTTCCAAGCTCAGCATCTGAAGCAATCTGGTTGCAAGCTCCAAAAGCCTTGGGTGATTCCACCCCCAGGGCACTTCCAGCAATTTCAACTCCCGCAGCTTTTCTCTTAAATCCTCTCTGCTCCCTTTTTGCAGCTTTCCTTGGATTATCCACATTCCTGGCTTTTCCAAACTTCTGGGGTTTCCACTGTACCTTCAGCTTCACACTTACATCTTCACAAATTGCCCTCTCAGGGGCACACTGCTTGGCCTCCCAGGCCCTTTGCAATCGAGGTGGAAGCCTTCTTACCCTCAGAATTTGTGCATTTTCCTTGTACCTAAAATCAGCACCTTGTGGATGCCGCCAAGGTTTGCTGCTAGCTGACGCAGTAGCCAGGCTTTTCTCTCTCTTGGCTGTAGGGGTCAGTTGCCTGGATCGCAGGGCTCTGTTTACCTGATTGTGATGAAAAGCTTCTCTATGTTGCCGCCTTTCTGGAAACTCATGTGGCCTCTGTCGCCATTCTGGAACCTCACATGGCCTCTGTCGCCATTCTGGAACCTCACGTGGCCTCTGTCGCCATTCTGGAACCTCACTTGGCCTCTGTCGCCATTCTGGAGCATGGCACTCTGTAGATTTTTCTTCTGAGCAAAATTTTTCATCTTTGCTGTGAGGCTGCACAGGGTGGGGACTTGCTTCCTGGGATGCCCCGGGGCCATCTTTCTTATCTCTCTGTTTCTCCTCAGGAATCAAAATCTCAACTCTGTCTTTATAATCCACACCCTTCCTGGAATCTTCCTTCGGGCCAAACTCACAGCATTGTACATAATCCTGCTTGGCTCTTTGCTCCTGATTTGAAACATAAAGCTGGCTAAAAGCTCCCAACAATAGCCATGCCACAGCCTCAATGTTCGATTGCTTTTTAATTTCTTTTTCAAGATTAATCAGTCCATTGCCCTTTGTGTCAGTCTCAGGCAAAGTCTCTGGGCAGGAGCAAAATGCAGACAAACTTTCTGCTAAGCTATAGCATACATCATGTGGAGTCCAACGACCAATGCAGTCCTTCCCAGCAGAAACCTCCCAAGCTGGGTCTTTACCAAGAGGCTTTCTATCATCAGCCTTCTGGTCTCCTGAGCTCTGACCAGAATCTCCTCTACAGAACAGCTTAAGCTGCTCCAGCTCTATGCATCCAGGCGACATGTCCAAACCTTTCCAAACTCTGCCCACAAGCCATTTCCAAAGCCTCTTGAAAAACATGGCTAGGTACAGTCCCAGCAAACGACCCCACTCCTCGGTACCAAATTTCTGTCTTACTTTTTACTGGTCGCTGAGACAAAATACCTGAAGCCTAAAATTGGGAAAGGAAAGGTTTATTTCTTACAGTTTTTGGAGGTTTCAGTCCACACTCAGTTGTCTCCAAGACTGGCAGGCATGGCTGGGCCGTATTTCATGGCGACCGCCAGAGCAAACTCAAACCAGCAAAGAGAAAAACATACCTTCTTCCTGCCATTACATCACATCCTGGCTCCACCCCTATGTGGGTGGACCACTGACACCATAATCCAAGCACTATACAATGAACCATCACAAATGAACAATGCAAACTCATGAGGCCTGGGGGACACAACATAAACCATGACAGTAGGAAAACCAGAAAGTTACTATAATATGTCCTGCTACTTTTAATTTAGTTTTCCCTTAATTAAAAATATGAGAGAAAATAGATTAATTTAAAAAGCGGGGGCGGGGGGGAGATTGAGATAAGAGAGGACATTGTAACAGAACAACGCAGGGAAGAACTGAACCATTCAAGCATCATTGTGTTTCACCACCAGATAATCTAACATAATAGTAGTCGCCATAGTGCCTCTTTCTTTGAATTATTTGAGTGTAACTTTGTATGCTATAACATCAAGCATATCATGACTGTGTGAAGCCATTCAAGAGAATGCAAGAATTACAGGGTATTTAGAACCAACTAATAGAAAACGAACAACGGTTTCTTTATTATCTCTTTGCCTATAAAGAATTTTCTTTATACTATAGCATATAGTGGAATATAGTAAGATACAATATGTTAAAACCAGTGGAAACAGATGTACCACAGCTTGATGGGACTTCAAAACAAGATGATATTAAACCAGCACTAGCTTTTATGTTGTGTTGTTTTCTTCAAAATAGCTATTTGTACTATCATAGATACTAAAATCAAACAACTCACGTTAAAACCATTGCGGTTAATGAGTGAAAACATTATATGGCTTCAAACCAGTATGATTGGGAATCATGATTACCAAATACTTTTATGTATTCTTATCATTTTTTACACTAGGGAAACTATTTGGCATTTATACATGTGAGTTTGATTTATTTCACTTATGAGTATGGTCTCAAGCTGCGTCCATTTATTTATAAATGTCTCAATGTGATCATTCTTTATAGCTGAGTAGTACTCCATTGTATAAAAATACCACAACTTTTTTATCCATTCTTCAGTTGATGGACACTTAGGTTGTTTCCAAGATTTGGCTATTACAAATTGTGCTGCTATAAACATGGGTGCACATATTTCACTGTGGTATGATGCTTTCAGTTCTTCTGGAAATATGCCTAGAAGTAGTATAGCTGGGTCATGGGGCTTCCAGTCCCAGTTTTCTGAGAAATCTCCAGACTGACCTCCACAAACGTTGTGCCAGTCTACACTCCCACCAACAGAGCAGGAGTTCCTTTTTTCCCACAGCCTCTCCAGCATTTGTTGTTGGTGGTTTTCTTGATCTTGGCCATTCTTTCAGGAGTGAGATGAAATCTCAGTGTGGTTTTAATTTGCATTTCTCTAATGAATAAAGATGATGAGCATTTTTTCATATACTTATTTGCCGTTTGTATTTCTTCATCAGAGAATTGTTTATTCACCTCAGATGCCCACTTTTGGATTGGGTCTTTGAATTTTGGGGGTCTGATGTTTTTTTTAATTCTTTATATGTTTTAGACAGAAGTCCTTTGTCTGAGGAGCAGTTCACTAAATTTTTTTCCCAGCATGTGGGTTTTCTTTTCACTATGCTGGAGATTTCTTTTGACATGCAGAAACTTTTTAATAAGAGGTGATCCCAGTTATTGATTCTGGGAAGTATTTCCCATGCGGTTTGAGTCCTATTCATGAATTCTCTACCTACTCCTATATCTTCAAGGTTTTACCCAATTTGTCTTCCAATAGATTTAGTGTTTCTGTTTTAATATTTAGATCTTTGATCCATTTAGATTTTATTTTAGTACATGGTGATAGGCATGGGTCTAGTTTTAGTTTTCAGCATATGGAGAGCCAGTTTTTCCAGCACCATTTATTAAACAGACTGTCGTTCTCCCACTGAACATGTTTGGCCCCTTTATTGAAGATAAGGTGGTTGAGTGTGTTTGTAGTTGTGGTTGTATCTTCTAATCTATTCCATTGATCTTTGGCTCTGTTTTGATTCCAGTACCATGTTGATTTTACTACGGTTGCTTTGTACTATAACTTCAAGTCAGGGATTGTGATACTTCCTGCCTTGCCTTTGCTGCTTAGAACTGTCCTTGCTGTTCTAGGTCTCTTCTCACTCCAGATCAATTTTAGGAGTGATTTCTTGAGTTCTGTGAGGTATTTTTATCGGGATCGCATTGAATCTGTATAACAGTTTTGGGAGAATGGCCATTTTCACAATATTTATTCTTCCTATCCATGAGCAAGGGATGTCTTTCCATTTTCTGAGATCATCTTCAATTTCATTTTTCAGTGTATTATAATTTTCCTTGTACAGGTCTTTCACTTCTTTCATGAGAGTAATTCCTAGATATTTCATTTTTTTGGTTGCTAGTGTGAAGGGTGTGGCTTCTATTATTTCTCTCTCTGTGACTTTGTTGTTAGTGTATAGAAATGCTATTGATTTTTGAGTACTGATTTTATATCCAGCTACATTACTGAATTTATTAGTTTATATATCTAGCAGTCTTTCAATGGAGTTTTGAGGATCTTCTATATAGAGTATCATGTCATCTGCAAATAATGATAGCTTAACTTCTTCTTTTCCTATCTTTATGCCTTTTATTTCTCTCTCTTGTCTAATTGCTCTGGCTAGTATTTCCAGCACTATATCAAATAGGAGCGGTGATAAGGGACATCTTTGTCTTGTGCCTGATTTTAAAGTAAAGGCCTTCAATTTTTGGCCATTTAGTATGATATTGGCTGTTGGTTTGTCATAGACGGCCTTTATTATATTGAGGTACAGACCATCTATTCCAATTTTCTGCAAGGTTCTTATCATGAATGAATGTTGGATCTTGTCAAAAACTTTTCCTGCATCTATAGAAATGATCATGTGGTTCTTACTTTTGGCTCTATCGATATGGTGTACTACATTTATTGATTTATGTATATTGAATCATCCCTGCATGCCTGGGATGAATCCCACTTGGTCATAGTGTATGATCTTCTTGATGATTTGCTGCATCCTATTTGCCAATACTTTATTGAGGATTTGTGCATCTGTGTTCATTAGGGAGATTTGTCTGTAGTTCTAACTTTTTCAATTGGGTCCTTTTCAGGTTTTGGTACTAGAGTAATATTTGCTTCTAGGAATGATTTAGGAAGGATTGCTTCCCTTTCAATTTCATTGAAGAGTTTGAGGAGTGTTGGCATTAGGTCTTCTTTGTATTTCTTGTAGAATTCTGCAGTGAATCCATCTGGGCTTGGGCTCTTTTTTGTAGGTAAGGATTTAATTACGTTTTTTATTTCATTAATAGAAATTGGGTTATTCAGTAGTTTTTTTGTTTTTTTTAAATTTTATTTAAGGAGAAAAAAAGCAGAGAAAGGGTACAAGTTATACAGATTTACAGAACAAAAATATACAGTAGGAAATCACTAGTTGATGGATTACATATTGTCATCTTAGAAATAATTGTTCAAGTCATTATTCAGTAGTTTTACATCTTCATGACCTAGCTTTGGTACTTCGTATGCTGCTAGGAATCTGTCCATTTCCTCTGTGTTATCAAACCTTTGAGAGTAGAGGTTTTTGAAATAGGTGTTGATGTTTTTCTGTATTTCTATAGGGTCTGTAGTGATTTCTCCTTTTTCATTCCTTATTGCATGAATTTGAACTTTTTCTTTCTTTTTTTTAATAAGGTTGGCTAGGGGCTTATTGATTTTATTTATTCTTTCAAAGAACCAGATTTTTGATTCATTGATTCTTTGGATTGTTTTCTTAGTCTCTATTGCATTGATTTCTGCTTTGATTTTTATAATTTCCTCTCTTCTTTTGGCTTTGGGCTTGACTTGCTCTTCTTTTTCTAGCTGTTTGAGGTGTAGCATCAGGTTATTTATTTGTATTCATTCTGTTTTCCTGATGTGGGAACTCAGTGCAATAAATTTTCCTCTGAGGACAGCTTTCATTGCATCCCACAGATTCTGGTAAGTTGTATTTGTGTTTTCATTTTCTTGTAAGTATTGTTTAATTTCTTCTTTAATTTCCTCTGTGACCCACTGATTACTCAGGAGTGTGTTACTCAGTTTCCATGTGTTTGTGGGAATTTTGTAGTATCTTTTATCATTAATTTCTAATTTCATAGCGCTATGGTCCAAAAGCATGCAAGGGATGATTTCAATCCTTTTGCATTTATTTAGATATGTTTTGTGAATTAATATATGGTCAATTTTAGAAAATGACCCATGCACTGCTGAGAAGAATAAGTATTCTGTTGTTGCTGGGTGGAATACTCTGTATATGTCTATTAAGTCTATTTGTTCACAGGTGCGATTCAGTTCTTTTATTTCTTTGCTGATTTTCTGTCTGGTTGATCTGTCCATTGGTATTAATGGTGTGTTAAATCTCCTGTTAGAATTGTGTCACTATTAACTTGGTTTTTCATTTCTGTTAGTACTTGTTTTATATAACTGGGTGCTCTGGAATTTGGTGCATATATATTTAAGATAGTTATCTCTTCCTCTTGGAGTTTTCCCCTAACCAGTAATTAGTGACCTTCTTTATCCCTTCTGATCATTATTGACTTAAAGTTCACATTGTCTGCAAACAGTATAGCTACCCCCCCCCTTTTTTGGGGGGATTCCTGTTGCATGAAGTATTGTTTTCCATCCTTTGACTTTCAGTCTGTGGGTATCCTTTTGAGTTAGGTGGGTTTCTTGTAGACAGCATATGGCTGGATTTTGTTTCTTGATCCATTCTGCCAGTCTGTTTCTTTTAATTGGTTCATTGAGACCATTTACATTAATGGTTATAACTGTTATATATTGGTTTATTGTTGGCATGTTATCTTTCTGCTGTTGCATCCTTATCTTTCAGTTCTGTTTAAGTGTCTGCTTTGTTTAGTGGTTTTTTTTCCTAAATGTATCTAGGCTATCTTTCAGTATTCGTTGCAGGGTTGGCTTGGTGATCATGTAGTTTTTCAGCTTTTCTTTGTCATGAAAGTATATTATTTCTACATCTATTTTGAAGGACAGTTTTGTAGGGTATATCAGTTTAGGTTGGAAATCATTTTCTTTAGGATCTGAAATACTTCACTCCATGCTCTTCTTGACTGTATTGTTTGTGCTGAGAAGTCTGCTGTGATTCTGATAGGTTTTCCTTTATAGGTGATCAGTCTTTTCTCTCTGACAGCTTTTAATATTCTATTCTTTTATTCGATTTCTGGGATGGCCATTATTAAGTGTCTCAGTCTAGTTTTATTTTGGTTATGGCTATTTGGAGTTCTATATGCTTCATTGATCTTGATATCAATTTCCAATCTCATGTTTGGGAAATTTTCAGCTATTACTTTTCTAAATATCCTCTTGACGTCCTTTATGTTGTTCCCTTCTTTTTCATTTATCTCTATTAAACTTACATTGTTCCTCTTTGCATCATCTTGCAGGTGTTAAATTGTTATTTCTTGATTTCTTGTTATTTTTAAAAGATCTTTCCTTTCCTGTTCACTTGCTGAAATCTTGCCTTCGAGGTCTGAAATTCTATCTTCACATTCATTGAGGCGGTTTTTACAGCTTTCGATGGAGTTTTTGATTTCCTGTATATCTCTTTGCATCCACTTTATATATTCTATTTTTTCTTATATTGTTCATCCAGGGATTCTATCTTTTTGTTTATCTCCTCCAATTTTTTAACTGTGTCTTCTTTAGATATGTTCAGCATCTCCTTCATTTCTTTTATCATTTCTTCTTTTGCCAGAGAGATTATTTCTAGTTTGAATTCCTTTAAGGCTTCCCAGAGTTGCTTCTTTTTTTCAGTTGCTATTATTTCAGGTATTTCAGTTATGTGGCATGTGTTTTCTTCTATGCCCATTTCTCCTAGGCTTTCTTGGGAGGGGCTGGATGTTTGAGACTGCATTGTGGTCTTTCGTTTTGTCATTTTCCTATATTTTCAAGCTTTAAGTGTTGTTCCAAGTGAGGGAGAGAGGTCAGCCAGGCTGGGATGGAATTGCCTGCCCCCTCCTTACTCACTGATCTCAACAGGAAGTCCAGGCCTGGTCCCCAGGTGAAGAAGAGTACCGTGCCTCTGTGGAACCAACTCATCCCAACAGGGAGCCATAGTCTGGTCCCCAGGTGAAGAAGACAGTTCTGGGCCTCCACTGGACTTACTCAACCCATCAGGAAGTGGGAGCCTGGCCCCCAGGTAAAGAAAAGAGTTCACCGGGCTGGGGCGGGGTTCCCTGCCTCCGCTGGACTCACTCATCCTACAGGAAGCCAGAGCCTGGTCCCCAGGTGAAGAAGCAGTCATAATACTACTGATCAGTGTCAATAACAATAGGTTAGAAGACAGAAACTTCTCATCCTCAATAAATTGAAGAGGAAGGATTTGCAACAGAATCATAACTCAAAAGCCAATTACACTTGAAAGACATCTCTGAGTAGTCATTTCCTAAGCATTCTCAACACTAACAATAAAGATACTCAGCATAAAATTGTTATAAGCATCAACACAAGAATTAACGTTATAAAAACTAGAAAATTAGAAGCCATGAAAGCAAGATACAGCCCCAGACTTCCAGCCCATCAAAGACAAATCTATGGGGGGGAAAGGTGAAAGAATTCAAAAGCTACCCCCCTGGACTCTCTGAAGTGATAATGGTGCACGTAAAAAAGCAAATAAATGAGACTCTAGAAAAACATAAAAACAAAAACAGTTTGCTAGGTAACTTCAGAGATGATGGCCATAATGAAAGGCATGATTAGTAAACCTAAAGAAGATGCAGGTAAAAAAAGAAATAGAAGAGTTTAAGAAAATCATGCAAATTATGAATGCCCAACTTAGGAAAGAAATGAAGTTCATGAAACAGATTCATTCAAATAACCAGGAAATCTACTGATAGTATTTGCAACAGAATCAACAATTGTGAGAACAGAATTTCAGATCTAGAAGACAAGATTATAGTTAGAAATCATGAAAAGAAATATTTCCTAAAAATATCAAGGTACGCCAGGGACATAGCTCAGAGGTACAATGCCTACCTGGCAAGCACAAGGTCATGATTTCAATTTCCAGCACACACACACACACACACACACACACGCACACGCACACGCACACGCAAACAAGCACGCACTACCAAGGGGCCACAAAATGTTAATCTAATAGTTTCTCAATGATGAAAAAAATAACATAAAGTTGACTAGGGTCAATCAAAAAGTAGGACATTATGCAAATGAAATTTTAAAAAACTATTCACTGAAGTAATGGCAGAAAACTTATCAAGGATAAAAAATATTTAACATATAGATAAGTGAGGCATGCACAACTCCATTAGCCATGACCAAACCCCCTCCAAAAAAAAATCTATCCTAAAGCCTACAATAGCCAACATTCCAGAAATTCAGTCCAAGAACAGAATATTAAAAGTTGTTAATGAAGAGAAACAAATCATTTATAAAGGAAAGCCTATCACAATTACAGCACATGTCTCAATACAAACCCTTAAATCAAGGAGATCTTAGAATGAAGTATTTCAAGCCCTAAAGAAAACAGTGTCCAACCCAGATTAATGTACCCTGCAAAACTATCTTTCAAAATGTATGAAGAAATAAGATATGTCCATGACAAAGAACACCTGAGGAAATTCGTGAACACAAAACCAACATTCCAAAATGTTTTGAAGGACATTCAAGAAAGAGATACTAAGGACTACAATTCCATTAATCCCAACAGAATGAGTCCACCAGGCACAGCAAATAATTATGGAGAGAGGAATTAAAAACAGAACAAACAGGAAAATAACATGACAAGGATAAATCAGTGTATATCAGTAATTAGCCATCAATGTAAATGGTCTCAATTCACCAACCAAAAGAAGCAAACTGGAAGAATGAGTCAAGAAACAAGATTCAACAATATGTGGCATTCCAGAAACACATTTAACTCAAAAAGAAATACATAGACTGAAAATCAAAGGATAGAAAACATACTCCATGCAACTGGAATCTGGAAACAAGCTGAAGTAGCGATTTCATTTGCAGATAAAGTAGGTATCAAGGTAATAATCATCAAGTGAGACAAAGAAGGGTATTATATTCTTGTCATATAGTCAAATAAACTAGACAAAACATTAACAAAGAAATACCAGAAATCAACCAAACTTTTTAACAAATGGACTTAGTAGATATCTATAAAGTGTTCCACCCCAAAACATCAGAATATACATTTTTCTCAGCTACACTGTCCAAAATGGACCACACACTAGCTCATAGAATATGCCTAAGTAATGGCAAACAAATGAAATTATCCCATGCATATTATCAGACCATAGTGTAATTAAATTAGAAATCAATGGTAAAAGGAACCATGAAAACTTCATAAACACTTGGAAATTAAATAACACCCTTCTGAACAACCAGTGAATCACAGATGAAATTAAAGAAAAAAACAGACTTTTTAAAATTAAAGGATAATGCCAGTACAACCTACTGGAACTAATGGGATACAATGAAAGCAATCTTACAAGGGAAATGTATAGAGATAGATTTCCACACTAGAAACCAGAAGGAACGCAAATAACCTAATATTGTAATTCAAGCTTCTAGAAAAAGCACAGCAAGTCAAGTACAAAGCTCACATGAGGGAAGAAACTATGAAGACTGGAGTAGAAGATAATGCAATTGAAACTAAGAAAACAACACAAAGAATCAATGAGTCAAGAGTTGGTTCTTTGAAAGATTAAATAAAATTGGAAAACCCTTAGCCAACCTCATCAAAAAGGAAAGAAAAGACTCAAATTCATGAAATTAGCAATGGAAAGGGCAATATCACAATGGATCTTGTGTAAATTAAGATCATTAATATCTACTTTGAAAACTTAATGAGGCAGAAAACAGAAAATATGGAAACATTCCTAGATACATATGAATTACCAAAGCTGAATCAAGATGATACAAAGAGTCTAATTAATCCATTTTCAGTCAATGAAATTGATGATATAATTAAAACAGAGAAAAACCCAGATCCTGAATGATGCACTGCTGAATTCTACAAGAAATTTAGAGATCTAATGCCACTACTCCTTATACTCTTTAGTGAAGTTGAAAAGCAAGCAATACTCCCAAATTCATTGCTGGGAGCAAGCATTACTCTGATACTGAAACCAGAGAAGGACCCAAACAAAAAAGAGAACTGCAAGCCAATTTCTCTAGTGAACATAGATGCAAAAATCTTCAACAAGATACTGGCAAACAAAATGCAGCAAATCATCAAGGAAATTATACAGCATAACCAAGTAGAATTCACTCCAGGAATTCCAAAATGGTTCAACACATGCAAATCAATAGATGTAATACATCATATTAACGGAGCCAAAGATAGAAACCACATGGTTATCTCAATAGATACATACAAGGCATTTGACAAGGCTCAACACCCATTCTTGATAAAAAACCATAAGGAAAATTATACTGGAATCGATGGTCTTTATCTCAATATGATAAAATCCATCTATGACAAACCAACAGCTAACATCATACTAAATAGTCAAAAAGTGAAAATTTTCACTCTAAAATCTGAAGCAAGGTAAGTGGTCACTTATTTGGTGTAGTTCTGGAAGCATTAAAGCAATTAAACAAGAGAAAAAAAGAATAAGGATAGAAAAGGAAGAAGTTAAATTACCATTATTTGTGGAAGACATGATGCTCTGTCTACATAGAAGACCCCAAAAAATTCCAACAAAAGACACCTAGACAGAATAACCAAATTTAGGAGCATAGCTGAATATAAAGTCAACACTCAAAATGCAGTAGCTTTCCTG
The DNA here is from genome assembly GCF_034190915.1 of Cavia porcellus. Classification (NCBI taxonomy): domain Eukaryota; kingdom Metazoa; phylum Chordata; class Mammalia; order Rodentia; family Caviidae; genus Cavia; species Cavia porcellus. The sequence goes on from NW_026947484.1 coordinate 149,875,259, forward strand.
CACACAAATAACAAATTCACTGCAAGGGAAAGTAGGTAAATCATACCTTTCACAATAGCATGCAAAAAATGAAATACTAGGGGCTGGGGATTTAGCTCAGCAGCATAAGTACCTGCCTTGCAAGAAGGCAGTTGTGAGTTCGATCCCTGGTACCAGTATAAAGGAAAAAGGCAAAAGAAATACTTAGGGATTAACCTAATGAAGGAAGTAAATGACCTTTACATTGAAAACTACAGTACTATGAAAAAAGAGTTCAAAGAGAATATCAAAAAATGGAAAGATACCCCTTGTTCTTGGATAGGAAAAATCAATATAGTGAAAATGACCACACTCCCAAAATTGTTACACAGAGCTAATGAAATCCTATTTAAAACACCAATTGCAGACCACAGAATTAGAGAAAACAAACCTAAAATTCATTTCGAACTAGGAGAAACCTAAACTAGCAAAGATAATCCTGGAAAACAAAGGCAAGGCAGAATGCGTCACAATCCTTGACTTGAAATTACACTACAAAGCTATATTTAAAAAAAAAAAAAAAAGATCATGGTACTGGCAACAAATAAATAAATAAACAGGCCCAAGGATCATGGGACAGATGAGAAGATGGAGAACCAACTCCAAACACACTCAGCCACCTTATCTTTGACAAAGCAGCCAAACATTTTGAGTAGAACAATATCTTCTTCAATAAATGGCCCTGAAAACACTGGCTTTCCACATGCTGAAGACTAAGACTAACCCATTCACCCATTCACCATGTGCTAACGTAAAACTGAAATGGGCCAAAGACCTAAATATTATAACAGAAACTTTCAGTCTGCTGGAAGAGAGAGTAAGTAGAACTCAAAGATAACTAGGCAAAAACTCTATGAACAAAACTCCATTGCACAGGCAATATCACAAAGAATCAACTACTGGGATCTCATGTTATTAAAAAGCTTTTGCTTCTTTTCCAACATAGTGAAGTGACAACCCATGGAATGGGAAAAAATTTTGCCAACTATTCCTCAGAAAAAGTACTTACCCTGAGAATATAAAAGAATCCACAGTACCGATAAAAATGAGAAAGACAAAAAAAAAAAAAAAAAAAAAAATCCAAAAAATTAGACCTCTCTACTCTAAGGACCCAATCGAAAAACAGGCATCTGAAATGAATAGACACTTCTCAGATTAAAAAAAGGATCAAATAAACATGAAAACAATGTTCAGTGTCACTGGTCATTAGAATTTCAAATTAAAACAAGGCTGAGACTCCATCTCACTCTAGAAAGACAGAGTTGAGATTTTGATTCCTGAGGAGAAACAGAGAGATAGGAAAGATGGCCCCGGGGCATCCCAGGAAGCAGGTCCCCACCCTGTGCAGCCTCATAGCAAAGATGAAGAGTGCCATGCTCCAGAATGGCGACAGAGGCCATGTGAGGTTCCAGAATGGCGGCAACACAGAGCTTTTCATCACAATCAGGTAGACAGAGCCCTGCGATCCAGGCAACTGACCCCTACAGCCAAGAGAGAGAAAAGCCTGGCTACTGCTTCAGCTAGCAGCAAACCTTGGCGGCATCCACAAGGTGCTAATTTTAGGTGCAAGGAAAATGTACGAATTCTGAGGGTAAGACGGCTTCCACCTCGATTGCAAAGGGCCTGGGAGGCCAAGCAATGTGCCCCTGAGAGGGCAATTTGTGAAGATGTAAGGGTGAAGCCGAAGGTGCAGTGGAGACCCCAGAAGTTTGGAAAAGCCAGGAATGTGGATGATCCAAGGGAAGCTGCAAAAAGCGAGCAGAGAAGATTTAAGAGAAAAGCTGCGGGAGTTGAAATCACCAGAAGTGCCCTGGGGGTGGGATCACCCAAGGCTTTTGGAACTTGCAACCAGATTGCTTCAGATGCTGAGCTTGGAACTCTAGGACTTAATGTTCGTCCTGCTGGATGTTGGACTTGCTTTGATTCCAATGCTTTATATTCCCCTGTTTGTAACTTTTGGAATGGTAATGTTTATCTTGTGCCTTTGCATTTCAGAAATGTTTAACCTTGTTTAATAAAGGAAACACTTCTCCACTGTTGGTAGGATTGTAGACTGGTACAACCACCGTGGAAAAGGTGTGGAGATTCCTCAAAAAGGTATATCAATAGACCCAGCTATTTGCCTTCTTGGTGTCTTCTCAAAAGAATTAAAAGCATCACACCACAGTAATTTATACACACTCATGTTTACAGCAGTACAGTTTGTAATAGCTAAATATTGGATACAGCCCCCATGCCCATCAATCTGTGAATGGGTAGAGAACATGTGGATTTTTTAATATAATGAAGTACACCTGCCATAAAGGATAAATTGATACATTTATAGATAAATGGATACACCATGAGACCATAAGCTAACGTGAAATAACCTAGACACACACATGTTCATATAGTGAGTGGTTTCTCTGTTGTGAGAAACCTAAAGTGCAAATACAGGTCAAAATGTATGATAGTGTGAAATAGGAAGAAAATGTTCAAAAGGGGAGAGGAACTAGCACAGGGGAAGGAGAAGGAAGGAAAATGGGAAAAAAAGAGGATAGCATATAAAATGGAAAAAGAGCTTTTGTATATAAGGAGGGGGAACGGGGTTGGAGGGAGGGGAGAGAAGGGGAAAAAAGAAGCAAAATCTGTCTATGTACAGGAACAAATTTCCTATGATGAATGTAATCGTTCTGTATATCTAAAGTATAGCCACCAAATTAATTAATTTTAAAAACCCATAAATGATAATATCCTTCCACATCAGGCATGCATACCTGAAAACTGAGCAGGTCATTGTTATAAAGTATGTGTTGGTGATTAAACATAAATAAAAAACACATTTATCAAAAGGTTCACTTTAGAAAACATACAGATTCTTTTAAAAAGTGCTGAGGAAGATAAAGCAGTAGAAAATGTACAGAGTTCTGCAGCCCCTAGCATTCAGAAACCAAGAAATTTTCCAATAGCTGAAACACATGTCAGAAATCTCATGCCTAGAATCAAAGGATCACGAATGAAAGGCACCCTTTAGATATCTAAAGTTCCCCATCCAGTGGATCTGGCAGACTATCAGACACAGGAATGATCTGACACATAATCTGTTAGCCGCTCTCCGAAGGATCTTTGTTCCATGGTTGCATGGATTTACTGATGGCTGACCCTGGGGATGTCAATAGTGCCACGCAGACAAAGAATACATAACCCAACAGACACAGGAAACACTCGGGGGAGGCTCTGATTTTTCAATGGATCTAGTTCAAACAGAGGGAGAGCTTTACCTATCTGAATGCATGTAACTGTAATTGTAATATCTGCATGATCTTGTGGCTGTAATTTCATCCGAGAGCATTTCTGAGTTCTTAGAACAATTTGAGGAGGTTTTTAAGCAGTTATGCTTTCTCTGAATTTATGATTTCCCGGAATTTTTCTCTATCATTGGCACAACAGTAATCGGCTGTAGTAACCTTCATTTCACAATCAGCTTCCTTAACTAATTCAGTGAAAATCCAAATCAGTTCCAAAGAGCCCTTGTAATTCAAAGCGGCAAATATGACTGGGAAATTTACAAGCCCTAGAAGAAAAATCTGGGGTTTTTGTTGTTCTTGTATTTAGTTTTCTCATCTTAAAATATCATTAAGATTATTTAATTGATTTTTACTTCCTTAATTTGTGATTCACTTGATTTACCTATGGCTGTGTCTTACTTTTCAGATCTGCTTTGCCATTCCAAGGCTTGCAGTGTTAGAATTTAATGGAAAATCAGGTGACAGAAATAAATAATAGAAAAGTAGAAAGGTCTTAGGGTCAGAGGAAATTCCACCATTTTAGTTACTTTCTTTGCCACAAATATTAGATCAAAATTCTTTAAAGAGGGAGAAGGAATTAAGTTCAAAAGTCAAAGAATGAAATTCTAACTCTGCTATCAATTGGCTGCACAGATTACTTAAACCCTCTGATCTTTAGCGTTCACACTGAAAGACAGAGAAAATGAAAACAATCCGATCGATAAAACATAAAATACAGACTATAGCAAGCAGTGGAAGAGATGAAGTCTTCCTACTAGCATATTTCTATTATTCATAGTATTCACTTCATCAGTCCCTCAGCAAATGCGGTGTGCCAAATAATGCCATGCCCCCATTAAAGACATGCATGCCCTACTTTCTAGAACCTATGGGTATGCCACTATACATGATAAAAGCATCTTGCAGGTGGAATAGAGGTCATAGATTGCATTGGGTTCCTCCTGCTGGTGATAAAAGCAATCAGTATTAGTGGTTTTAAACAATGTAAATCTGTTATCCAAAAGTTTTGGAAGTCGGAAGCTCAAAGAGGATCTCACCTTTCTTACTGAGTCTGAGATCCTTTCTTGCTGTCTACTGGAGATTGATTTGCTTTCTTCAGAGTCTAGAGCCTCTCAACCGTTCCTTGGCTTGCAGACACCTTCCCTGTTCAGTGCTGACAATAGCTAAGGACAGTTGTCATATTTTATTATCTATCACTACCTCCCTCCACACCAAAAGACCTTTGTGATTAAATTGTAACTAACTGAAGAACGCTTGTTAATCTTACTATCTTGAAGTAAGCAAATACACAAACTTAATTTCATCTGCTTCTTTAATTCCCCTTTGCTATGTAATTTAACATATCTATAGACTCCAGGGATTAGGTACACATATCTTTGAGAGGTAATTATTCTGCTTAACACACAAACCTTAAAGTATACAGACGATCTGAATTATTTCACTTGGCTAAAAGTAATCATACGAGTCTTAAATATAGAAGAGAAAGGGGAAGTTTTTGAGGGAAGCAAGAACAAGAGGAGCGATAAGAGCCATTCTAATGCAACGCAACACTCTGGATTTAAGACAAAAGAAACAATAAAGAAAGCTGTAGAAGTGACAGCCAGTCCTGGATGGGACCCTCAGCCCCAGGCTCAGAAGATCTGAATTCAGACAATAACCAAACTGGGCCTTCTGCAGGAACCCAGCCCTCTTAGCTCCTTCACGTGGACCCAGTGAGACCGGGGTTAGGCTTCTGGCCATCACTGTACATTATTATACTTTTATCATTTTAAGCTACTAAATTCGATGTTATTTTTCTTGCACCAGTTAATGCAGCAGCTCCAATGTTACTTAAAATGTTCAGTGTAGCTGTCATAGAGGTTATGAAAAAAACAGTAAACCAGGTGCATGTAATAATTTCTATCAGCCAATTACAAGATTTACCCCCTGTCTCTAGTGATACTTGTGTGGTGATTTCCTGTTCCTATTCTGTCTTGTTCTCATTAGCCATGAGTTTCTTTGGCTACATGCTGGGCCCTCGAATTTTTGCCTTCTCCTTTCTGAGCATACATTCTTCTACCTGATAAACATATATTAATCATCCAGTATGGCAGGTATTTTGCCACTTATGCGAGAGCTAAAGAAAGATGGCACACAATTTTCAACCTCCAGGAGTTCACAGTAGACTGGGGGGGGGGGGAATAGATAGATACATAGACAGACAGATAGATAGATAATTGTACAAATTAATTGCCTCATTCTTACAGCAAAGCAGCATCGCATAAATGACTTACAAACAACAGAAACCTATTTCTTACAGTCTGGAGGATGGACTTCTAAGACCAGGGAACAGTCAAGTTTTGGTGATGTCTCTGTTCTAGATGTAGAGTGGTGACTCCTCATGGTATCTTCATGTAACCAACTGAGGGTAAGAAGCTCCTTGGTGTCCTTTTATAAAGCTACTGCCCCATTCAAAAGAACACCACCCTCGTGAAGTAATTATCTCCCAATAGCTCTACCTCCTAAGACCCTCATATTAGGGGACAGAATTTCAACACATGAATCTGAGGAATTGCAAAACTCAGTGTATAAGGGGATCTCTAGATTACTAGATAAAGACTTATTTCTGCATGTATCTGTGAAGGTGTTTCCAGGCTTTTGGAATTGGACTGAGTGTTGTACTATCAACTACCATGGTACTAGGGCCTCTCAAACATAGACTGAATTACACTATGACTTTGCAGCCTGCAGGAAGCTGGTGGTAGAACTTCTTAGCCTGTTATCAAACACCAGTCAATTCCTATACTTTTCTAGATAAATACAGATACAGATACAGATACAGATACAGATACAGATACAGATACAGATGCTACAGATAGAGATACAGACAAAGATGCAGATGATACAGGTACAAATACAGACATAGATACAGACATCAGATACGGGCACAGATATAGGTTCAGATATACATATTTCCCACTGCTCTGTTTCTCTGAAGAACCCTGACAAATACAGAGATACACAGACATTCAATCTAAATCATTAATGAAACCAAACTGATGTCAGGAATACAGGACAAATTATCCTCCCAGAAATTTCTACCAATATCTCCTACTGATCTAGCTTCATGGAATTTTCATCTCCAAGCCCAGATTGTGAACTTACATTGTTCTGCTTACAGTTCTGGTTCTAGGATCACAGTGCCAAGGCTTATTTTATTTCAGCTATTTGGGCACTACAATGGACTGAATGTTTGTATCTTCCAAAACTTCATATTTTCAAATACTAAGTGTCAAAATGATTGTATTAAGAAGTGAGCATTTTGGAAGTACTTGTAATTAGAAGATGGAGTCTCATGAATGAGAGTAATTCTCCTGAAAGAACTCACTGGCTACTTTCTGCCTTCTGAGAATATAATAAGAAGCCAGCACCCTGCATTGGGAATTTGAGCTCGCTGGCTGCCTGGTATTAGACTCCGAGCATCCAGAGCGGTGAGAAAAGAATTTCTGCTGTTTACAAACACCTGATGTTAGACTTGGTCATAGCAGCCCAAACTAAGATTCAGTGATCTCTGAATACTACATTAAAGATAGTTTGAAATAAATAAAGGTCAGCCTACTTAAGCGGAAAACTTAGGAAGGTGACTCTTCCTTCACCTAAAACAACATACCCTCTTGCAAGGACCCTAGAATTTGGACGGTACAAACTACTCTAGTAAGAACACAGCAACTGTACAGGGGAGAAACCCAGCAGAGACTGCCATAACCAAGGGATCGTAGTAGTAAGAGACCATTAGTAGTAAGACGTTACATAATATCGGTGAGTGATGAGCAGAGAATGTAGTTTCCCACTGCAGTAAAACACACAAGCTTGATTCAGTGATGAAAAGATACACAGCAGCTAACTTTTGAGACGGTCCCTAGGTGAAAAGTGTCAAGGTTGTAAAAGACTAGGAAAGACTAAGGATCTGTCACAGATTTCACAGATTAGAAGAGACTAAGAAGACGTGGCATGCAGTGAAGATTCTAAGGTTTAATCCTGGAACACATGAAAAAATGAAATTAGAATAATCTTGAATTTGAAGACATTGGAATAAACTAGTATTCATTTTGAAAATATAGAAATTTAAAATTTCTTATTTCAGTCATTGCATTATAGTTATGGAAGTGGCTAAACTTAGGGAAAGCAGAGTAAAGATTGTATGCGAGCTGCCTGCACAGTTGTTATAAATGTTCTGGAAGTCTAAAATTGTTTCCAAATAAAAAGTTAAAAGTATTTTTTCTATGCTAGAGAGACAATACGATATTTACAAATGTGAGTTTGACTTATTTCACTTATGACTATGGTCTCAAATTGCCTCCATTTACTTATAAAAGCCTCAAGATTATCCTTCTTTATAGCTGAGTAATATTCCATTATATAAAAATATCACATCTTTTTATCCATTCTTCAGTGGATGGGCATTTGGGTTATTTTCAAGATTTAGCTTTTACAAACTGTGCTGCTATAAACATGTACAATATATTGTGATAATGAAAGGGAAAGAAAGTACTCAAAATGAAAGAATAACCAGGATAGAGGAAAGGAGAAAAGAGAAAAGATGATATGTATATAGGTATACAAGATAGATAACTATACTTCTAATCTCTGCTAGTTCATCCAAAAGAACAGTTTGTGCTTTCTCTTTTTGATTGCTTGATCATCTTGTAACCTGAATACCTACTTCTAAGATAACAATATGCAATATGTTAACTACTGTTAATTTCCTATTTTTTTAATTCTGTATCATTTCTATTCTTTTTTTCTGTTTTGCTTTTGTAAAAAAAAAAAATAGGTTAAAAGTAAAAATCAATCCTATTCAAAAATAGAAACCCCCAAGTAGACTGTCCTACCAATCACTTCTCCCTGCTGTGTCATATTGAAGATTGAGGGACTCTGAACCTTGTCTTGAAAGTGACCAGTTAGGGACCAGTGGGAAACTCAGACCTGAGCTGGCAAAACGTTCTCATTGGGAGAGGGAGGAAGCTGGGAACTGAACTGAGACCAGCCTGCTAATTTCCTTGGCCCACCCGCCTCTGCGGACACAAGCCAGTGACCTAACATGATGGGCCATTACCAGCCCTCTGCTGGAATTCTGAAATGACTATGGGGAGACGAATGTGGGGACACTGTGATTTGCAAGTTGTGTGAGGACAGCAGAGAAATAATGGCTTTTCATGACTGTTCTGAGACACCTCAGACGCGTACACAAAGTCACCAGGAGCGATGCTGCCTGAATTAACTGGACTACTCACCCAAAATAGAACTTTTTCTTAATAAGTTGTGACACGCAATATGATGCATTATCCCCCCAAAATATCTCTAAATAGAACCTTTCATCACATTTCCTGAGGCAACAGAATGGAAACTTTTAAAATACAATTATTTCTTAGTTTGCTCTTTTTCTGTCAGGCACGCAACTGCTTTTCTTTTCTTCTAAAGCAGTTCATAGCATGATGAGTGAAGGGAAAGAAAGCAAAGAGCTAGGCTCGTGTCATCCACAACCGAAGAAATACGTTTATTAAGAAGAACTCCCACCAGAAATCTTAGAGCCTCACAAGGTCTCCTTCTGTTTCCATACACTCACACTATTGTAAACAGAAACGTCCCTCTCTTTTATTTTAAGTTATTGTGATCATTCCCTGTGCATGTACCAACCAGTGATTTAAACTGTGTCAGAGGATAATACACTAGTAAATATGGTATCTTAATGGCTATAATAGCTATAATAAAGAAATTAAATCAGATGTCATACGCAGAATGTACATTTTTTTCTGCCGCTAACAATAAGCTGAATTATGGCAGGCTAAATAACTAGAAAGCAAATATGTATCCATTTGCAAATGTAAGTGCCTGCTGAAACAACCCTAAAATAAGCAGAGGAGGCTCCGGAGGCTCCGGGGAGCAACACGCTTCTTTTTCCAAAGCTTTCAACTTCATCCTCCAGCATGACTCATTCTAAACTCCATCCTGAAGCCTATCCTATGCTGTATGCTTTCCATTATCTGGTCCATCCAAAGCCTAGAACCCAGGCCCATAATTGCAATATGCATATACTTCCCCGGTTGATGAGCACAACCCGCCAGGGGTAAACAGCAGGGAGGGGCTAAATGGAAAACGCTTTTGTTCGTTTTCGCACTTGGAGGTGGTTATTTTTTAAATTACTGATATCGGACACTGTAGGAATGCGCCTTTTCACACCCTCCAAAGCACTCCACTGGCCCCAGGAGTCACTAAGACTAGTGGATTTTAATAGTTATAGATCTTAAATGGAGGGTTAGAAATTGTTTCTTTTCATTACAATTACAACAAGGAATTAACCCCAAGGGTATCCACTTAATTTCATAATATATAGACTGGAACGCTAATGTGGCTCTTCTACAGTGTAATAAAGAGGCAACTGGCCCTTCTCTCCCCGGGGTGGGTTTCTGTAAAATGTATCACAAAAAAAAAAAAAAAATTGTAAAAGGAAGAAGATCTGAAGTTCACAAGCTCCACAGTGTCACCAGCTCCAGTGCCCGGGGTGCGCGGGCACTGTTAGGCACTCAAGGCTCCTTTCCTTCCTGCCAGTGGGAACTCAGTCCCAGCACTTCCCTTCAAATCGCTTCACTGACACAAGGAAAATGGAAATGGGAAGAAGGAAAGATAATTTACAATTAAGGAGAGAAATTCACAAAGATGGTGGAGAGACTGGAGCAGGACTTGGTAATTACCTCGTCTCTGAGATGGGACCAGCAGAGCGTGCTAGCCAGGGCGGGTTGTGTGGATTTAACCCTCTGCGCTCTGCCAGTGACCTCAGCTCTATTTTATGGGAACGCGACCCCTATTTGCTGGAAACTGAATCATCACCAAGGGTTAGAATTTTCCATCTCCAGGCTCCCAGTGTCTGAAGCCACATCCTGGCAAAGTTTAAAATCCGGGATCCCGGCTGATTAGCCCTCTCGGTGAAAGGCATTTTTATTTCTCAATGCTTTCTCATGACATTTGATGATGGCTCTGTGGGACAAGTAAGGGAAAGGACACTATTTCAGAAATAGAGCTCTAGACAGAGGTGGGGTGGGGACAGCAGGAGAGGCAAATGGCAATTCAATAAAAGCACAACCCTTCGCGGAGAATGTTGTGCTCTTATGTTATACATTTCCAACATCTATTGTAACATTTGGCCTACTCCAGGCCTCCAGCCAGCCATAACCTGAGACTCACTTCTTCTTTTCCACTGCAAGTGTCAGCTGGATGGAAATCTGCAGATTTCCCAGTCAACTGGGGGAAAACTGATGATCCAAAGAGAAGAAATTGCAGGTCACCCAACTCATTTGTTCCTATCTATCATGCAGATCACATTTCCAGAAACAGATAAGGTTATACATGAAAGCCACAAAGGGAACTCCGGCTTCAGTGAAAAGCGGTCTTTTACAAATCCAACTTCCCAGCTCTCCTCTTGAGATAGGAAGCGGCCCTTCAGGCAGATGACAGGAGATTTGCCAGACAGCATCGGAGAAGAGAATTCTCCAGAGAGTACCCAGGCAGGCATTCATCACCGGAGAAAGCTGAAGCAGGCGTCAGCCCTCCTTGCCTGCTGGAAGCTACAGAAACCATTTGGAGCAGAGCTCAGTGTTGTTCTGAAACCTATAAGCAGCAGAAAGTGGAGAGAAGAAGGCGACTTCTCTGTGAGCACAAAGAGTGAACTGTGGATCAAGGAGGATGGAGGACCACAGATGCTCCTCAGAGGGTAGATTTCCTTACGCCCTTTCTTGAGACATGCCAAACTGGATGTTTCTAGAAGCTGAGTTTTCTCAATATATCAAACTTAGGCTGGTTAAAAGTTGTGTTTATCTCAAAATTTTGCCTTAAGTGCTTTTCTTCCCAATGACTTTGTTCAAGGTTCATAGACTTCTAGGACTTGAGCGTTTAAAAACCACACATGGGAGTGTGATACCAAGTGTTTTGGGTTTCTAACTTCGATGCACTCTAATTGACCCTTTCCTTTTAAAATTAAGAATTAAGCTCATCTAGGTAGAAATTTCTCAATTCTTTCTTTAAATGTTTTCGTGCAGGAAAGTGTTAATGTTTTGTGTTTTGCTTCTGTATTAAACAATTAGAACACAACCAATTCTCTAGTTAGGATTATATGCCATATAATAGTTACAAGATTGATATTTCTGAATTTCCCCTCAACATTAGAAAATTTAAATATCCTAGTCAATATAACACTAGCCAATAAAAAGCAATTTAATTTTCATAATGAACCAATAAATCATCTAAATATAGTGTATCAGATTTCATCTCTCTTGAATTGTTGTAGGAGAGGTTTTAGCTAAACTTACTTAAATTTCACATTTACAAATATTAAAGACTGTAGTCTCCAAGGATCTTACTGTTACCTACGGCTAAACCTTACTCAGATCAAATCATACTTAGGAAAATCTACTGAAATATTTACTATTTATTGTTTTAACACTATTTGCTTTGTACCTTTTCTTTGAGACTGTAATCTTTTTTATATCAGATACAACACCATAGTATTTGATATGTTCTATATTACCATGTTAGTGATAATTTGAAGTTTAACCAAAACTTAAGTAATTTAATATTCCTTAGCTGACATAAATTTATACTGCACCATAAATAGGCACGACAAAATATTCATCATACATCCCTTCCCTCAAATGGTAAAAACTGTTTGAGAAACGAATTACACACATAAGTGTTCCATGAAGCTTTGGATTCTTTCTAGATTCCCAAGATAACAGTGGTAGATGGCCAGCAGAGAACAAAACTCTTATTTCTGACAGCTCTACTGCTGTGAGAACCAGAAACATTCCTCGAATATTTTCTTGAAATTTGCCCCAAATGGCCAGTGATCTTAGGGACCGTGGCCAGTTCATTTCCCAACACTTGTTTTTTTCTATCCTGCTTCTCCCTTTTGGTCTGTGAGACAAACAGTTTTCTAATCCTCCAGGGACTTTTAAAAAATGTTAAATTAGATTCACAGTTGTATTTATCAGATAACCACTTAGACAAAAGAGCCTGGGCCTCCAGGCTCTGAAATAGGTGAGGGAACCCCCAGAAGACAGAAGACGTTTAAAGCCATGGCATTACCTAAGTGGGGAATGTGGCTGGAGAAAGGTAGATGATGTGACCCATGGAGAACCCCAAACCTGGAGGGGATGAAAAGAGTCCAACACCACGAGAAGGAGCAATCAATGAACCGGGCACCTGGACATGCCTCGTATCCTAACTTTTCAGAGAAGCAGGTGTTGCAAAGAGAGTAATCAGCTCCCTGAGATCCAGGCTCAGATAACTGATCTGGGACCTGATGGATGCTGTGGTTATCTGTGACCCTGATAACAACTCCTCCGATGAGGGCTGACGGGGAAAGCATGGTTGGAGTGGCTCCAAAACACAATGTAAAACAAGGAGGAAAGATTTCAGGGAACTTCCAACCAAAGGAAGCAGCTACTCCAAGCAGTACATGGAGAGGGAACGAAGTATTTTTCATAATAGAAAAAAAGTTGCAACGTGAAACTGAAGTATCAGGAAGTAGGAAAAAAATGTGGTGTAACGGCACACCAAGTGAGTACCTGAGCGATGCCCTGCAGTGGGAAAGAGAGGCGGGGACAGAGGAGGGTGACAACCCGGAGACTTCAGCAGCCCCCTGAGAGAAGGCCGAAGTGTGCAAGGTAGGAGAAGGAGGAGAGCACAGGTGAAAAGGCCTCACCTGCCCGCCTGTGTTTTCGCATTCAGGTCTCAGGACAGCTGCTGCTCCTTTGAGAACCACTCGGGCTAAGTAGCTCTCCCTCCCTCAGAGTCTGATGCAAGCCCACTTTATTCTTGTTATAGCACTTACAGCTTTTTGACATTGTTATATAATTTGTTTACTTGCTCATATGTCTCCCAGCTAAGAGCATAAGCCTCACTTTTCTTTACGGCTATATTCTTAATTCCCAACACAGAAAAGCAAGGAATACAAAGAGTAAGCTTAATATATAAATGTTGAATGAATAAATCAATGAAAGCTTTGCAAACAAGCCTCTTCTAGAATCCAAATGATTTAAAGTGAGCTATTCCCACTACTGAGTATTTATTCCTAGGTGTTTTTCACATCAGTAGCAGAGTCTTGGGAGCTAGCTGGGCCCGCACTCCTTGCTCTACTGGACATACACACCCCTGAGAATTTGGACCATGGAGAACTAGGTCGTGCACATGCGCATTGCAGGCTGCAAGCTATGGACTCTGAGGAAGAGAACTCCACATGGAAGGGTCAGCTCGCCTTGCTGAGATACTGCACTCCGTGTACACAGGATGACAGAGAAAAGAGATTGTTCAGAAAGCAGTGGCAAGCCCAAGATTAAAACCCATTAACAGGAGAAAGTTATCCTCATAAATTTCTCTACTGCTTGATTATTTGTTTTCCATTATTTTTTCGTGGTAGTCCACTAAATCTCTTCAGAGGTCAGCTAATGGTGCTGTGCTCATTTTTTACATTTTTACAGAGCAAAATGTAAACCTAAACTACAAGGGATTAAGTGCTCCATCCAAAGAAACTTAACTGCAGCTGCTGCGAAGAACTCACTCCTGCCGCTTTCCTTAGCCCGCCTAAAGCTGCCTCCCTGCGTACTCAGCATTGTGGCAGTTAATGAGTAGATGATTACCAGCAGCAATAATTGGTCACTACATAGGCATGTGCTGTATACATGTGTATATCATAATAAGGCTTATACTTCTCTGTGCTCACTTGTATTGACCTGCACTGAGAATATTTATGGAGGGAAAAAGTTAATTCATTAATACCAAGTTAAAATCTGGGTAGGAATGCTATGCCTTCGTTGAACTATGCCAAAAAGCAATTACACATTATCCATTGGCCATGAATTTAACCTGTTATTTATACCAGTTAGGCACAGAGAATCCATGAAATTATCTATGGCCAGGCATCTTGGAAATTTTCCCAGCCTATTTTTCAAAGCTTAACTGGTTATTCTTGCCAAATAGAAATAAAGGAGAGAAAGAAACCGTGGAGCTGAGAAGTAAGGCACATATCCTGAAAGAAAAATAAACCAATAAAACAACATTACTAAAAACATGAAGGAGTTTTGATAAAAGAAAAAAATGCAAAGTGAAATCTAAGAGTGTGCCCTTTTCTTTTAGTTTTCTTACTTTTAGTAATGGAAGAAGTTTGGTTTTGAAAAGTTGGGTCATTCTTTGAAAACTATGTTCCCAAGTGAGAAATAACATTCCTTTCTCCTCTGTTCCAATGGAGGAAAATTTCACACCCAGTTCCAAACCACATATTAGAATAATAATATCCTGCCTGGGGTGTAGCATGACTCCATAATCCTCCTCCCCATTCACCACACAAAGATTTGCAAATATAGACTATAAAGCAATTGTTTGATTATGTTTCCCTCAAAAAGTGAGGTGTCACATAAAGAGGGAAAAATAGCTCAATTTACAAGATCTATAAATGTGTAAGAATATTTAGATGTGTTCACTGCTTTGTAGTTTCTACCTTTCCTTCTGTCTTTTCTTCTCTGTTAATTTTTTTTTTTCTTGGCTGCCAATCTTTAAAAGGATCAAGGTATCATCTTGTCATTAATAAATGTCACCCTCCAACACATGTAGAGAAGGCAGTCCCATTGCTGAAACAATATCTTTCCAGGTTGTGTATTTTCTGTTACTCTGATCTTTTCAATTGCTTTCCCTTAACCTTGAAACCTGCTTCATTTTTCATTTCTAGGACTCTGTTCTAAAATATCTTCCAAATTTGAGAGAAATTTTGGAGATAAGGCTATATCTGATAAGAAATATTTTTTGAAAAATAGGAATACAAGAGCTCTCCCAAATTAGAAGTAAATTCAAATTTATCTTCTGTGGGACATAGTATAAAGATATTTAAACAGTTCAACGAACACTAGATACACACAAGTGCTTTGAATATTTAATATTAAATGGGAAGAATAAGATACAAAATGGCATGATTATAGGATTTTCTTTATGTACATATACAGAAAAAGAAATGCAAGTAAATGCTAACATTTCTTAAGCATTTATCATTTTCTTTATATTCAAATTTTCCATAAAATTAAAATATAGTTTAGCGAACATTTTTCATTTAAGAGACATTTTGTAGGAAAAAAAAATCCCACAATAATTCCTATTCTTCTTTTTCTCTTTTAGGCATTTCTTGATTCTTGGAATAGATGTTTGTGGGATATATATATATATATATATATATATATATGGATTAGGCCAAGTTTCTGTTCTCTGAGCCAGTTGATAAGGCAGGGATTTAGAAGGAGAAAGAGTTATATAATCAGAATTTTATTAAAACTGTCTGGGATTTTATAGATCATCTTTTTGAAACCCTGCATTTTATAATGGAGAGTCTGAGAAGGATAAAGCTAAAAAATTATGAAAAGCAGATATGTGGATGGGAGCCACAGCCGCGTGAGTGAGGTGCAGGAAGTTTTGCATTCGTGATTGCTTTGCAGGACTGTGAATGCGGCCCACAGCAAGTCTCAGGAACAGACAGTTGCTGACCTTCCCACTCCTTCCCTGCTCTCACTGTGTTCTAATCTTTCCCGGCTCTCCGCACCAAAATCTCTGCATTCGCGAGGAAGCTACAGGACCCAGGTTTACAAAATTCAGAAATCGTTTTGAAGATATTTATTACAATTTTCCGCGTTCTAGAACCAAGTGGACAACACGTGTGTGGAGCGCATGCATCCTCCTGCTATGCCAAGGTTCCTATTCAGCCAGTTTCGGGGAGGGGGGTGCCGTCTCCCTCCCGGGATTGTCCTTAATCAAGGCCGCCTCTTCCTTAGATGGCAGCCTGCTCTCTGTTTCTAACTCTTCCATGCAAGGAAGACCCAGCCTGCTTGCTCTGATTTAGGACAACTGAGGACCCTTTCACCTCCAGAGTCCCATTGCAGTCCACTGCAATGGCATCCTCCCTCGGTAGATTTGCAGGTGTCTGTCTCCTCCCAGTACCCATTTTGCTCCCCTGGCTCCCCAGCAAACCTCCTATTGACAAATGTCTGTCTCAGTCTGTTTCCCAGGAAATCCATCTTAAGCTAATGTGACAGTACCATCGCAGAAAAGGTCCTTTACAAAATGCATAGTTCATTAGGATGGAAAGTACATTATTTTCACTTTGTTATTGATAATAAAAACAAAAACAAGGTTTGAGTGTCTAAGTTATAGGTCTTCTCTTCCCAGAAGCAAAATTAGAGAATTGAACAATTATCTATTGCATTTCATCAATCTAGACAGCTAATCTTTCGTGAAATATGCTCTCCTGTAATAATAATGTCTTTATACTGATTCATGTTCTTCTTTATTTCTACTTTATTTCTCTATTGATGTTGTAAGTATATAGAGTAGGAAAATTGATTTGCGGGCATGCTCTTCATTGCCACTCCAAGTATGGTCATTGTACTCATGACCCTGGCAGTGTCTGGGAGCGCGTTAGAAATGCAGATTCTCAGGCCCACCCAGACTGATAACTTGTGATCTGCATTTCTGCAAGATTCCCTGATGTTTTTATGCAAAGTGAAATTGGACCATCACTGAACTACACCACTGCTACTGTTGTGCAATCAGCCTGCTCATTAAGGCTGGGCATTGTGCAGAGGGAAAAAAGCATTGCAATAAGAAACAAGTATCTCCCTCCATCCTATGGAGTACTATGGGCAATAAAATCTTCATCGTCTCAAGTGTCTTTCTGTTTACCCTTAAAAACATTTATAGTTGGCTGGGGATTTAGCTCAGTCACGCAGTCATGAGTTCAATCCCCAGTACCAAAAAAAAAAAAAAAAAAAATCTAAAGCAACAGCAACAAAAAAAAAAAGGAACTAATGTATTTTATGTACGTGTATCAACTCCCCACTACGGATATAATCATTATGTACTGCAAACATGAACCAATAAAAATGTTTAAATATATACAACAGTATGGAGCTTTGAGGATTTTTACAAGGAGATATACATATATATATATATATATACATATATATATACACACACACACACACACACACACACACATATATATATGTATATATACATATATCTATACCAGTCTTTATTTAAATATATTTTGTGGAGAGTTTAGCATGGGCAGAAAATGTTTTAAAGGCACCAGCATTATAAAGAACAAGACAAATTCAACTTCTGGCTGTCAATCATTCCACAAACATGCAGTGAGCATGTACCATATGTCTGGGTGTTAGAATTATAGCAATAAACAAGATAGATGGGTTTAGAGCCAACAGCTGAAGACAAGGCAAACATTGAATAAATTATTACCAAAACTTGTCTGTGGTACAAAAGAAAACTGTAGACACAGGGAAAGCCCATATTGGGGAAACTGGTCTATGTTAATTTTTAACATTTGCCTACTTGTTGCTTCCTGACTTACATGGGTGGACAGACAAAAATAAGCCTGAAACTCCAACAGTGTGATACGAGTGACACAAACTTGGTATGTTGGCACACAGAGGGTCCCTGCCTCAAAGCTAATGAAGGACAAGGAGCACAGGACATGGCTGGTGGTTAGGACAGAGAAAGTTTTTCCAGGGCAAATGTCACTTGTCAAGATCTTGTGAAATTAATGAAATTTTTTTTTAATAAGTATGGAGGTGGCAATGACCCAAATGGGGAGAAAAGTACATTTTGCAATTTTCAAAGAGAGAACTGATATAATAAAAATCACATTTTGAAGCAATCTCTTTGCAGGATAGAGAATGGTTGATAGTGCACCCTGTGAACACCTCCTAAGGAGTCTCTTGGGTTTCTGATTCACTCCATTTCAGGTGATGTTTAAATTAATCTCGGGGCTACTCAAGCCCAGACCCTCACATGTGTACTTTTCCTCGATATCAGTGTATTAACTATGTCTTTTTATTCTTGATACTTAGCAACAGTAATCATCCTCCAGCCTGTTGACCTTACCATTTTCGAATAAAAATAAAGCCTACCTTTATAAAACGGTATCTGATTTAGGTTTTTAACATTGCTGTAGGGTGGGGTTTATGTTTCCTATTTTTTAGATCACAAAACTGAGCGCTTTCTGTCTCAGAGCTTTCTCTTTATTCAACATAATATGATTTGGTGGGAAGAGTAACATTTCTAATGTAGTGGACTGGCCAAGATTCAAATTCCACCCTGTGTAAGGTTGAGAGTAACAAGAACCTCAAGAATCTCCATTGTTTTATACATGAAAAATTGTGATTTGCTCACCAAGCCCTCTGCAAGGCAAAGTGTTCTCCCGCTAACTTCCCAGCAGCAAATCATGAACACTTATGGATTCTATTTTGTGGCTCTACAATCCAGATCTCAAGATCAGCAAATACAGTGCAAAAAGAATTCAAGAACGACCACAAGTATAACAGACCTTTGACAGACCATCTATAGACCCCCAGTCAGAAACTTCCCCTCTAACCTAACCACGAGGAAGGTTGTAACGTACAGTGAACTACATGACCATGTGATGAGTACTTCTGCCTCTGGTGCGCACTTCCACCATTTTGGAGGTTTTTTACTATGGGAAATAGCCTTACATTCAACAGCATATTATAGAGTCCCAAGTGCAGAGTTCAATAGCTATTGTGTTAGAAAAATCAGTTGTGAATCATTCCTTCCATTTTTAACACATGGACACATTTAGAGCTTAATATTTCATTCCCTTTATAGCCACTTAGAGCACCAATATATTTTCATTGGTGGAATAACTTTTCTACTTATTTACACTTACAATATAAATTGCTACAATTAGATTCTATTTTGTTCTCACAACCACTTTCAGCTTTGGCTTGGGGCTTCTCATACAAGTGTCTTTGTTTTTGTTTTTCAGGTGTTTGCTTACTTTTTTTTAAAAAAATATACATCCTAGAAACAAAATCCTGCACAAATAATCATTTCAATATTCAAATACTCAAGGTCTAGAGAAAAATGGGGTGTACTTTAGAATATCTCAAAAAGGTGCATCAACCTGTCATTCCCTATTTTGGTTACTTTATTCTTTGTTTTTCTGTCACTGACTCTTACTATCTCCCCTAGAGCCCCAAATACATGATCTAATTGGCTCAGTTAATTATTTTCCAATTGTAGCACCTCTCTGGGGCCAAGTTCTCCTATGAGGCCCCTTCACTAATCCCTGCTCAGTCTATGATTCCCATGTTCAGTCCCATGGTCCTAATGCAATATGACACCAAGTTGTTGAAGGGTCTCTAACGCTATTTGCTCTATAATTACCATTTTTGCATCTCAGCTCTCAAGATAGCTTTGTGTGGTGCCAAGCCTCATAGTTTTACAGATTCTTCTCCAGAATTTTTCAATGATTAGAGCTCTATTTTATTAAGATATTAAGATATATCTAACATATAAAGAGTTATAGTTTTATGTAAACAACTCGGCACTGTTTTGCGTTCTAGTGGCTAGAACCATGTCAAACCATAGGATCAGCCAACCAAGGCAAAGCTAACAGATGGGTATTTCAAGTTCTTCTAGCCAATTCTATTTTATTCTGTCACTCCTATTTTTTTTTAAATGGTACCTAAAACCTCTAACAGATGTTTCTTGCTTGTGGTAGTACTGACATTGTTACTGTACATTTTGAGTTATTATAGAAGTGGTACTCTTACCAAGACAAAGAATGGAAACTGAGAAACAATCTCAAAGGCATACATCTTCCTGTGAACACAAAAGAAAACTATGATAACTGTACATTTAAATGAGAAGAGAAAAACAGATCAATAAAAAGCAAAGGGCAGGACCAATCTATCAGTAATCTATGGCACATTACTTAAGAGAGGAAAGAATTTGCTTAAGGTTAAAGGGAATTAGAAAAAACTAAAATTTGTGTCATAAGTTCCATCCTCTATATGATAAATTAAACAGTTAATTGGCTGGCAAACATACTTTTCAAGGACAGTCTGTTGTAGTGTGACTTAGACTTGAGAAAGGGGACACCAGAGGTAATCTGTGTCCTTCACCTAAATAGATGAGCAGGATGTGCTGGCTATCAGTGGATATTGTGGATTGACAACTGGCGGTCAAATTGTAACACCAAACTGAAATGGATCAGGGGTGGTGCTGGGTGTAGAGGACCCACCTGATGATTGTTGTCAACAACATAAAAAGCAGAATTAAGAGATGAACAAGTGGTATTTTCAGTTCTCCTGTTGCTGTTGATTCACCTGGAGGAGCTTATGGAGCCTCTTTCTGGATATGACAGAAGAGCTCAGGACCTCTTGTCTCTGAGAATGGCTGCAGTTCACTTTGGGGATGCTCTGGTCTTACTTTGAGCATCACTTCCTGGTTCCAGAGGGGAGAGTGGTATGCTGTTCCATCTCCTGCAGAAGTTTGTCATTCTGGCTTCCTGATAGGAACTCACTTGTTCTCGTCATTGGAGGAGCTTTGGACCTCATTGTAGCTGAGGATGGCTGTGGTCCTTTTGCAGGGAAGCTCTTACTTTGAGCATCACTTTAAGGATTCAGTGCAGATCCCTCAGCCTACTGGTACAGATCCTTCTCCCTGCTGGCAGAGACTTTCTAGCTTCCACCATTGACCTTTGAGCCTTCCCAGTGCAGATCCATGAAAGAGACTTGCATGAGATATTGTCATGGGCTCTGGGTCTTCAGCTAGACTCATGCAGAGCATTGCCATGGGATTCAGGCCCTCACCTGGATTCTTTGAGTCTTTAATATTTGGACAGATTTCCTGCACTTTTTTATGTTTGACAGTTAGGGTGACTATTATAAAATAAATCTATAAATTATGTGTCCTGTATTAAATTATTTTCCTTGAAAACTCTGACAAGACGCTAACAATAACAAGAAACAATGAGATTTATATCATTTACATATTTTATAATAGGCATGTACAAAACAAAATGCACACAAAACTAAACAATACACACTGAAGTTCTTGCCTATAATAACAGAACTAATACTTTCCAGTAAAAATCTGAACCCAAGAATGTGTTAAGCACCCATACAAACTATCTGTATGAACAACTCCATTTTCAATGGCCTAAAACCAGAATCAGATATCCAAACTGGGCTCAAGTGCTCTTTTCGTCCTATCTCTGCTCAGAATAGATTGGATAGGGTAGAGATAAAAAGGAAATAGGTTCCAGAAGGAATATCACAAACAACACAGATAGTAGGGTCTTTGTGTTAGACAAATGTTTATTTGTCTGCTGAGAATGAAAGATTGCGATTAACTCAACCCTCTGCATCTGAAATCCCCATGCAAAAGAGACACAGCCCCTATCAGTCATGACATGTTCAATCAGAATGTATATTACAGTTTATGCAGGGTTTTTTATTTGATTTTGCTTTGCATTGCATTGTGTGTAATAATAGCTCATCTGACCATCAACAGATCCAAGAGAATACACATCCAAACAACCAGGAACAGTGTTACAGGTGAGAATCAAGCTTGAGCAGCTATTCAGCTGATTGCTTACCCCTCAGACAAATCAACTATAAATCAATAAACTCAAAGATCCATAGAGATGTGGACGAATCATCAACTATACATCCATCAGCTTGGTTAGGTTTGAGACTCTATACGCCACATACATGATGTTCTAACAGCTAGAATGTGACAAGGAGCAGGAAAACAAAAGACAATCATATACCAAGTATTACAGGGGACAAGATGTCAGGTCCCAAGTCTTTGCACAATTGAAAATGATTAGAGAATATTCCCTAAGATGAAGGTTCAGGGCACTGGATGCTGGTGAACCAAGCAAAGGCAACTTTTCAACTGTAGCTAAGGGAAAGTTAGAAGGACTTAAGTAATAGAAAATAGCCAAGACCGATTTGGAAACTGCCCATCACATGTAACAAAGCACGTTCTTTTTTCCTGCAGATTGTAGCCAGGTGAGGAATTGGCTTATGAAGTCAGGCTCCATAGGATACGATTTCTGTGGGGACCCAGAAACTCGCTGACACAATTCCACCCAATGGCATGCTGGACTAGTTGTATGACTTTTCCAATGAGATGGATGCAGGGTGAGAAATGGAGGCAAGACTGCATGAATTAGGGAACAAGTCATAGCCTTCTCTCAGTTGCATGACCAACATTCAATCTCTAAATGATTGCTACAAGAGAAACCAACATTTTCATTCCTGCAGAATGACTGGCACGTGATTTAATGTTCTTCTCCCCTCCTGGGAATGCACTTTGCCCATGAGCCCAATGAAAAGAGGCTTGTCTGATCATATCTCTGGACGGAGATCATGGACGATGCCAGCTTTGATGTTTACTACCTTCCTACAGTGAAGCTACAAAAATTACCAAAGGAAATTAGAAATGAAACAAAGGCTACCTCAATATATTCTCATAGAGCAAGTTCTGTTCTGGCAACATTCTTTCTTCTCCTAGGGCCAGAGGTGACATTCAACATATGAAGCAGCCAATGTGACACAGGCACAGAACAATCAAACCGCATAACAATCAACTACAGTCCTACTGGTATATATTCCACAGCATGGCCAAAAGCTATGGGGAAGTAACAGCTAAATATTAAAGACCATCTTTCTATTTCACGTTGGAGGAGATCCAAGGAGCTTGTTTTGTTTTCCTGGATCACATCAAAAAATGTGCCATGGGCCCAAAAGCCCCTGTGGTTCCTGCTATAGTTTTATACAAAGGGGATTCCCAGGCCTTCACCAATAATCACTGAGACACACACAGGGCATGAGCAGTCCTTCAAAATGACGCTCTGGACTTGAAAGTAGCCCAACAGACACTGGCACTCCATTCTGCCCTTTGCTAAAGGAAGGGCCTGCTCACCAGTGCACCAGGCTCCGGGGACTTGTGCGTATCTGAGAGGAACTGCAGGAGGGACAGCAGCCAAACACAGCAACGCAGCCCTCGTGGGCTCCTTCTTTCCTCTCCCTCCACCCAAAAGACTCTGCTCAAACAGAAAGCCTGGCATGAGACCGCCGTCCAGGCCACCACCATGAGGACTCTCCACACAGGTATTTTTGTTATGGTTATGAAGAAACGTTATAAATATTATTCTTCTGCATCTCTGGGGAAGACTCTTGTCACTGATGAAGCAGTCTATGGCCACACTAATGAAGTTGTAAGTATAGACATCCTTTGGTATCTACGGGAAAAAAGCTCCAGGACCCTTGGCCAACAGGTACCAAAATCTGTGGGTGCTTTAAACAACGCAGCCTTGTAACCACACATCACCTACATACACTCTCTTGTAGTTTCTCATCAGCTGTATGATATTTACTACACCTAATACAATGTAAGTTCTATGCAAATAGTTGTTACATGCATCAGTCAGGGAATCGTGGCAAGAAATTAATCTGTATATATTTAGTACAAGTACACATATTTGTAAAAAACACTTTTAGATCTGGATCTGCAGAGGTAGAACTCACAGATAACAAGATAACCCAGATAACAAGGGCTAACTGCAGAAGTATACAATGATACACTGTTACTGTTCTCTAACACAAATATTCTAATCACTTCCATCTAAGAACATTCATAATATTTACATTCAGACGTTGCAAGGTGACTGGTCGCTCAGGCTAAAGCTGGTCTCAGATCCTGGGGTGATCCCTGAAAATCTTTGGAATCTTAGATGTTTCTTGCCCTCTTCAGGTTTTGTTCTCTTGTTGGGAGATAAGGATTCTCAACTGTATTAAATCTAAGGATTCTCATAGGGTCCTCAGGAGTATTAAATGGTTTGTATGTAAAAGTACTTGGAGTGTTGCAAATAGTAGGGATTCCATAATCATTAATACATGAAAAATTTGCCACAGTGCAGAAAAATGGTCAATTGATTTAATAACTGTTTAATAATCATCATGTTTTCTAGAATCCCACAGATAGTTCTTTTTTTTAAAGTGTGCACAATTCACCAGTTTTTTTATGATCACAAACACATTTCTGTGCTTGCTTCGGCAGCACATATACTAAAACTGGAATGAACACATTTCTCAAGAAAATCAACATTATTTTAAAAGATAACTATGTGCCAAACCCTGCATCAGCAGCCAGAAATGCAGAAAGGGAAGTATGATCCTTACCAGCATAAAGTTTCCAATCATAGCCGGGAGGCAGACACGCACACACCCAGTGCGGTACAGAGCAGTATGAATGGGCACAGAGGAAGAAGGGGTCCCCCACATCAGAGGTACAAATTGGTATATGCTCTGTACAAACCTTTGAATACTGGTACTGTGTGATCAGCACTTAGAAACTAAGATACAGAGCTAGACTCCGCCACCAGTGAGCCCTCATTTTCACAGATGGCAGAAGCAAAAATTAGATCTTGCTATTTCGGGTTAATTTGGGTACTTGTTTTGAAGCCGAATGTCATTTGGATAGTCAAATTCAGGGTCTTCCCCATATCACTAGCCTACCCATAGGGGACATTCACATCATCCTGGAGGATATCCAGCTGTGCTTGCTTTTTGAACACTGACCAGCCTCTGTCACTGCACTGTGTGTGATCCAAATCTGTGGTCGGATATCAGCACAGGGACAGAAGTGGTTGCTTCCAGGGTGGTCAAGCTCCTTCCCATTGCCCCATCAACCCCCTATCTCTTAAGCTAACACTTTAAAAAGTTACCCACATCCTTCAAAGGGGCCCTGATTTGGGCTATCTAGTCGACAAATAGACTAGCATCCTGTAGATGCTGTGTGGTGGGCAGCCTCCTGAGAGAAATGCTGATTTCTAATTCTCAAATACCATTTCATGCCACAACTGTAAAGGCTTGGGAAAGGCTTTTCTACATCTGCACTGTGACCCTAATCCTAATTTGTCAACTTCATTAGGGTAAGAAATGCCTAGCCGATTAATAGAGCAAACTCCAGGGTGTATCAGAGTGAGTCATGGAGGGGTGGCTCTGGGTTCTATACGTGGTTCCTTCTAACCTTGTTCCCATGCTCTACTTCCCAACAACCACGAACTCAGTAGCTTTGCTCCACTGTGTCCTTCTCCCATGATGTTCCTGCCTTGAGCTAGCTATGGACTGAACCCCTGACCTGTCAGCTAAATTAAATCTTTCTTCCTTTAAATTGTGGGTATCAAGTCTCGTGTCCCAGTGATGAAAAGTTAACTCACACATACCCAGAGGAGGCTGTCTCAGACCTGATCTTTTTTTTTTTTTTTTTTTTTTTTTTTTTTTTTTTTGTCTTTTTTGTTTTTATCAGTACCAGGGATTGAACTCACGACTGCCTGCTTACAAGGCAGGCGCTTATGCTGCTGAGCTAAATCCCCAGCCCCAAGACCTGATCATTTTATACGCATACAGTCCACCATTTTTTGTGCTCTTCATGGAGGACCCTCTTCAGGTAATCATCTCCATCCAAAGTTCCAGGCAAAGCATGAGAATCCGGCCCCTCTATCAGACTTCCAAAGTCATAGGGTCCTCTATCCCCGGGTGTGGAGCATGCTCCAGGTCAGGGCTCAATGACCTTGCTTTCTTCTGTCCAGACCACCCCCCAGCAGTTTTCTTATCTCTAGCATATGAGAACTTACCTTTGTGTCCTGTTCCTCATACCCTCTGTCCAGTGGCTTCTAATAAACCTTTCTTCCCTCAGTCCTTTAATTCCTTATGATTTTAAGGGACTGGTTAATATTTAAAGGAAAGCTTCTGATTTCTCTGTCAATAAGCCTAGATATGGCAAAGTGAATACTTTGGCTTTCTATTACTGTTGTCTCTGAAATTAGCTTCAGGAGTAGGTTTTGGAATTCAAATCCGAACATTGTCTCCTTTGTTCTTGGCTGGGTTCTGTCTCCCCCTGAAGCAATGGATACTGTGACTAAACAGGCAGGAACTCTGGTGCCAAAGGGACTAATGGGAATTAAAACTACAGAGCAGAGAGATTCAAAATATTATCATGCCTTCTTGGCCCGGTTTTGAAACATTTCTTAATTCCAAAAGATGAGGGAAGGAAACACCACTGGGCACATCTGCTCTCCAGCACACCTCTGCTATGTGATAGCCTAGAGCCTGTCACGGGCACATAAAAGGAGAACATTCACTACAGGTGAGCGTGTCGTGCCCTGATCCACAGGGTGAGCGAACATTCCAGCCTCAGCAAAAACACAGCTTTGCCTCTGTCTGCAGTAGGCAAGGTTGCAATGGAAGGGAGGAAGAGGACATGGGGGAGACTGTCATAAATAATAGAAATCCAGAATGTTAAAAAAAAAATCTCCCTAAGACTGTTCATGATCTGATGATCCAAAATTACCTAGTTATGGTTTCTAATACCAATCTTAGATAAGAAGACTCATTTCTCCGGTCTTCTCCTATTAACTAAATGATATCCTGTCCATTATCTGATTTGATTCTCTGGGTGAAAGTTACACAGTAACTCAATTTCTATTTCAAGAACCCAAGAGTCTCTTAAAATTGAAAAGGTGTGGTAGAAAGAAGCCAATTCAGGCCTGCACACCCTGCAAGAGAAAGTCCATTTATATTTTTCATCCTTACAGGCATCGCTCCTTAACTCTTTGTTCTTAAAATAAATTCTTTCACCACATGGCTTCCAGTTATTTGCTCATGATGTTTATTTTTCTCAAATACTGAGGAATTGCAGTTGATCACTGGCCCACCAAGCTCCTCCCATTGCATACGGCCAGGCTTGCTTTCCTTGTTGTGTATCAAGTCATCTCTCCTTTATGGTTCATTTGGCCTCTGAAATTACCTCCAATTTAGAGGATGTTTACGACTTTCACAAGATTCCTCGTGTAGTCTATTTATTAACCACTGTTTGTTTCCTAAAGAAGATGTTTTCCTTTGTGACTTTTCAATCCATTCAAGTTATCTAATGATGGTTTCACTTAAGAATCTCCTTTCCAAGGAATGTCCTACACTTAGATCAATCTTACCAGCTGCTTCTTGGAAAAATATCTTATCAGCTACTTAATAAATGAAAAATTACATATCAGTGACAATTAACTTTTGCTACATAAGAATCCCAAAATGCAATGACTTAAAACAGCATTTATTTAGCTTATAATTCTGCAGGTTAGCAAGGTGTACTGGGCATAGCTGGGCAATGCCGTTCTCAGGTGGGCTTAATCCATGTAGGTTGTCACCTGCCAGATCAGCTGGGAGCTAGTTGTTCCAAAATCACCTCAGGTAGAATGGCTGCCCAGACCTGTTCACAAAGCCATGGAGTAGAATCTCAAGCCTGAGCTTAGAACTGGCGTGCTATCACTTCTGTCACTTCCTGGAGGCTATCGGTGATGGCAAACATTTTAAAGCTTTCAGTAGCTAAAAGAAACACATGAAAAACAAAGGAAAAAAACAACACCTCTGTGGCGCTCCTGCCACAGGTTTCCACCACACCAAATTCCAGGGCCAGCCAAGATTTAAAGATTGGGTAAAGAGATTGCATCTTAGGAGGGCAGATATCATAAAATCACATTGCAGAGAACACAAATACAGAGAAATCTGAACAACTGTAGGTATTTTTCTAATCAATGTGTGGAAGAACTTATGACTGAAATTGTCCCAATAATGAAAGTACATTGTTCAAACAATGCAGCCTAATCTGCCAAGCATCAGGTGCATGAAGATACATTTACCCATTTTCTAACCAATGTGTTGTCTTGGTAAATGAAACAGCATTTAACAAATGATTCAGTTAAATTTGCCAAACACTTCTCAGGTATATAATGCTAGGCATTGAGCTAGTCATAGAACTTTATGGGCAAATAAGAAAATCCCATTTGTAGCTGGACATGGTGGCACACGCCTGTAATCTCACCTATTTGGGAGGCTGAGACAAGAAGGCTGCAAGTTAGAGGCCAACCTGGGCAAGTCAGGAAGACTCTGTTTCACAATAGAATTTTTTTAAAAAATTTTAAATCCCAGGATGCAACTCAATGATAAAGCACTTTGTGTAATATACACAAGACACTGGGTTCAATCCCTAGTAGCATGGGAAAAGAAAATAAGATTTTAATCTAGTTGAAGAAAGGAATAAGTAAATCTATGAAATTATAGAGATTATAAGAAGGGCATGTCACTTAGAGCAAGTGTCCCAGTGAAGGTCACAGAGAAAACCCAAACGGGTGAGGAATTTATATAGCACTGTATGTGCGCATATACAGAACACTGGGTGACAGTCCCCAGTCTTTGTCAGGAGATTAAAAAAAAAATTTTTTTTTTACTAAGATCTGGATTGCCACGAATAGAAGATCTGATACTAGGGACTTTTAATAATGTACATTAAACTGACTCTGCCAACCAGTCCCTTTCTATTACCCATATGCATTGATCCCAGGTAATCGCGGTCTTTGCTCTCTGCCTAAATCCTCTCCATCACTGCTTATCCTCTGTGTCTCTGGCTGTCCTCACCCCTCAGTGTATGTTCAACACCCGAGTTCCTCTCCTTGCAGCATTTGGAACCCACAGCTATTTCAGTCTCAGCACTGAGATGTAGGTTCCACTTCAGTGGCCTCCCAAGCAAGTGTGCATCCCATTTTTGAAATCCCAGGGCTAATCACACATTCATTCATACAATTATTTTTCAAGGACTGGCTGCAGCCTAGAACTACTATATAATGCTAAACAAGATAATTATAACCTCTATTCCCAGGACTCTTAAGATCTGTAGGAAGAAGATGGATATTAAAGCAGGAATTACATACCTAACTTTCAATTAGGGTTGTATGTTCTTTTAAAAATATGTAATATGTCACAGAACAGAACTAGAAACATTTAATTAGTTCCTTGACATATTAGCTAAAATTAAATGTAAAAGAAGTTGGGCAGACCCAGAGAAAACTTCCTGGGCTAAGGGCGCTGTTCGGCAGGCGAGGAGGTGGGCGGTCTGGCTGGATCCACCCGAGGAAGGAGGAGAAGCACGGGCAATAGGACCAGAGAAATGCACCATCCAGAAGGGAGGGCAGAGGGAGGAAGAGAAGCGGAAGGGAAGGGAAGGCAGGGAAAGGAGAGAAAGAAAAGGAAATGCAAAGGTCCAAGCTCTGGGCACTGCTTGGTGGGGAACATGTGTGTGTTATATGTTGGGGATGGTGGTGAGTTTGATAAAAAGAGAATCAATCTTCTGACTTCTTTGAAGTTTACTATTCCATCATATTTTTTCTCCTTTATACTATGCTCTGTCTGGCAAAGAATTATCATACAATTGTCACTCTTTCTCTTACGCCGTCCCTCCCCAACTAGCAGTAAAATTACCGCATTCTACACTTAACAGCCACTGTGAGCTTTGCTAGCATAGCACAGGCCTTCACCCTAAGCAGCATTTTTTTCCTACACTTTCTAGGCGGGCAACAGCTTGATCTGCGCTATTTACCTGAATTAAGAAAACAAGAAAAATCTGTGCAAACTTTTGGGGTTAACAGTTTCGAGATTACTCTCTTTCTTAGGAGGCCACATTCTCTGGGGAACAAGGCCACCTATTATCAGTTATCAGAGTTGAAAATGTGATGTTGAATTAAAACACTTTGCATTCCAGAAGCTCAGTTCCTACCCTGGGTTCTGTTATTTTTAAGTCTTTAGCTAAAATTTCCCAGAGGTGACTGAGTTCTCTGAGTCCCCGGGGAGGAGGGGGAAGCGTAGGAATGACTTCTCTCAATAGTTTCCTGAGGGTTGCCAAGTTCGCTTTTGCAACCTAAGTGTTCTGAGCCGAAATGCATGCCAGGGGTATTCAAATGAAAGGAAAACGGGGAAATTCTGAATGGAAAGTTTCAACCTGAGTAGAGAAAGCATAAGGAAAAGTCATAAAGTGGAAAAGGAAGCTTAGAATTCTGATCTCATCCTAAGCAGGGGACATTCGGCAGGCTGTGCCTGATTTTACGTCTGCCTCCGAGCCCTTGTGGCAACCTTTCAGAGGCGGAATGAGTTCATGTGCATAAAGAGCCCAGTACACGGTCGGTGCTCAGTTTGTAGTTTCTTCCCTTTAGCTCTCTTAATACCTAACTACCCAGCAAGATAAGACAAGGAGTAACTCACTTTCTATATTTTTAATGAACTAATGGAAATCCATTGATTTATGCAGTCAATTATAAGTGTGAGCAACGGCCAAATAGGCAAGTTACTTCAGGAAAAAAAAATTCTCAGGTCACTGAAGTGGCAATTAGCAAATATTGTGGGGAGAAGGAGGGGAAGAGGAAAAAGGAGGAGAAAAAGGGCTGATGAGGCAAATTGCCTTTAATTATCCTTAAACATTTTCTCCTCTTCTTTTGATGCCATAAGACCCCCTGCAGTTCCAAAATAAAATAAGCCTGAGTTTTGTTTTGCTCTTTTAAATGGGAACATAATAGCCACTGTGGAAACATGTTCTTAATCAAAGGTATTAAACTCCTGGCTGCTCTTCTTCGTTTGAAATTGCCTGGGTTCATTATTATCAAGGGGAAGAGAAGTCTAGTCACCATTTAACTCCCTTCTTAGTAAATTAAAATATTAATTACAAAATACGTTATTTTTATCTTATACCTTCAACTATTAGTTACCGTGGCTGGAGAAAAGGAGGTTTCTTTCCACACTGAAGTCAGGCTCCTAACGAAGCATCCATAGTTACTCTCTAGTTCCTGGAAATCAAATCAGTGCATGAAATGCTGCTTTTTGAGGGCCATCTGAATAAATGAGATAGCAACTTCATTTGTTTTCTGTCTCGGAGATAAGTGCGCAATTATGTTGCAGTGTCCATGCGCTCCAGCCATGTGACCATTCTGACACTGGTCATTTCCTAAGCGAGGGCCGCAGCCAATGCCAGGCAGAGTGGAAGAGGAAAAAAGAATCTTTCCCTTTCATTTCCACCACACAATGCAGTCATCGATCTTATGCCTGCCCGTAGACACAAATGCTCAATCTCTGGGAAAGAGGTGAATAAAGCCACCGAATAGACAGAAGAGCCAACTAAAACCCTCGTAGTCTGCTTCTTCAAAGACTCAAATTAGCAGCCAGGTATTGAGGTGACAGGAGAAAACCCAGGACTGTTCCTTGAAAGCCACTAAACACATGCAGATTACCTGGAACCCGGGATTTTTTAGCTGTTAGTCATCACAGAACAATCTGAAGCTAGAGCCACTTTTGCAGGCGACAGTTACAGAGTAACATACCTTTAGGGGGCCTTTGGGAGAGGGTCTATATGCCGTTATCCTCCGTGTAAAATGCTTTCTGTTTCTCCTACTCATTGGCTGATATCCGCAATTCGATTTTTTCTCCTCACACTTGGCAGGATACTCAGGGTAAGAGGTCATTATTGGATTTCAAAAGCAGATAAGGAGGTAATACTTTAAAGCTCACACCATTTATTAAGTGCCTGCTAGGTAGTAAGCATGTTACGTATATTATTTTCTTCAATTGTCCCAATAATATTGGGATGTAGACATTTTTCAAACCACCACATTAATCGAGTGAAAACTGGTCTTAGGAGGATTAAGCAATTGGCAGTGATACAGGGCAGACCTAGATCCAGGTGTCTGATTGCAGAGCCCTTGCTCTTACTGTGTCTGTCAAGTTCTGACTTTGGGTGTGTCTGGGGTGTAGGAGAGGAGGTGCTTAGGCCTTTGAAAAAAGAGCACAATAAACGGAGGTAAAGGATTGTCAGGGAGAAAGAAGAATCATCCCTAGATACATCCTGTAAATAGAGACCCCTCTGCCAGGTTGCCAGATGGCAGTTCATCCCCCACTAAGCATGGCCCAAACTAACCTTCATTTCAGGTCTTTTCATATACATCTCACAAAACTGCATAAAACCCCAGGCCCCAGTGGATGTGTAATGCAGTTTTCATTCTTCTACATGCACTTTTCTATATCTTTAGTGAATTAAAGGGCAAACTCATGGCTCTCAACCCAACAAAGCCACTGGGAGACAGGCGACTGCAAGGCAGTGTCACAGGTGCTACTGTCCATCCCTGGAGCTTAGGGAAGTGACCTAACCCTCTCTGCCTCAGACTGCTGTCTAAAGAAGGAGGTTACTCATGAGCCTCCTTCTGCAGGAAAGAGCCCACAGAAGGTGTTGAGTGGGTGTTGAATGGATGTAATGAAGTGCTATCATTTGATTTAGCTGCATAGAATAGCATTCCTCCAAGGTGTTCTGCAAAACGGTTTCCAAGCCGTACAAATTTGGAAAATGTTAGCTTCTGCTCTGGCAGACACACAGTGTACCTTAGCACCTAAAAGACTCTCCTCAACCCTCATAATAAACCTGTTTTAATATCTTTAACATGATATTCCATGAAGCACACACTAGGAGTGAGCGTTCAAAAGAACTCCCTCCAGGAATACTGAACCACAAAAGTAAAGTGAATGTTAGTATATTTATCTGCACTGCATTTTCTCACATATGCTACAGATCAAAAAAAGGGATGCAGAAAATTTCATACTTTGGAATCAGAACACTTATTTGACTCACAACTTAACTTGGTCACTTGGTAGATTGCCTTGAATGAGCTAGCCTCTGATTCCATGTGCCATGTCGAAATATCTGTCCTGGAGCTGAGGATTAGCCTTACTTGTCTTTAAATTTCCAACACCTCAGAACCCATAACTTTATCAGTGCTCAGAATATTTATATATTGAAAGAATGAAGGCCTGGCCCTGACATAAACCACACAGAATGGGTGATCCAGTGAAAACTAAATAGGAACTCGATTCAATCTCATAAACTTGGCTGAGTTCATACCAAGTCTTCCAGCAAGCAGACACTGAAATGAAGTCAAGAGTGTAAGAAGATAGATGGGAAGAGAACCCTGCCCGGTGACTTTCATAAAGAGGAGGAGGCAGCCTGGACCAGGAGAGTCTCAGACTGCAATACACAGCTCAGAGCTACTCAGCCAAGCCAACAAGCCACACCCACAGAAACGGTGGCTTGTCCCCTCACGGTGCCCAGTCAGTGGCTGGGACTACCTAAGGAGCACAGCCTGGGCACAGATGCCACAGCAGCAGATCCCTCTGGCCCCACAGCCGCGGCCACTCTGATAACTGCAGTCCTAAAGTTGAATAGGAAGTTCTGTATTGAAGCAACATCCAGCAGCGCACATCTGTGGTTGCCATGGTGCGGCTCTTCTCTGTCTGGCTCAGTAGGAACAAAGAGAAGCAAAGCCTGACCTGTACAGGAGAGGAATCTGTAGTCCACTGAGGAGCTACGACAAATACTGGATTGCATAAAAGAAAGCTGAATGTGGACAGTCTTCGGAGGAGAGAGAAATCTGCCGTAGGGTAATTGATTAACAATGTCATACACAAAGAAAGGTAGAACTTCACAGAGACACACATCATCCCTTTCTGCCAAATTAAATCTCAATATTTTCTTGAAGTCTCATATATTGTATAATTTTCTTGAATACCACTATTCCTAAAAGTTTCTCTTTTCATAGCCAGATAAAATATTTATTACCCCCTCATAATTTATCACACAATTTCACCTTTCCATGTTATCCTCCAGTTGTTTCTTTCTATTACACTTGCCTTGCAAGCCAAACCATAAACATTTTGGCAACAGGGGCAGCATTGCATATTTTCCTGCCCGCACAGCACTTCTCACGCTGCAGAGAAAATGGTATGAGTCAATATCTACATGTGGAAATACAGATCCGTGGACTAGACTCATAACTTCCAAAGAATTCAGAAATCTTACTCAAAAATCCAAATATTTCCTTTCCTTTAGAACTAATGTTCCATAGGAAAAGCATATCACTCTCAGCTGTGTCTATGTCTATAAACGTACATTTCGGCTTTATATACATGCTCTACCCTGGGGCAGCTTCAGGATGTCTGGGTGCAGGCAGGCAGGGGTCACTGAGGTTTCATGAGTACCTCTGTAATCCTTGTCAGTTCTGCCCCATCATTCTCCAAAATGTACAGCCTTAAATTCATACTCTAATACAAACTGCTGTCCAAATACAACCTGGCCACTAGTGCCCCCTCCAATAAAACCCTGAGCCCCACAAGCAGGAAGGCTGGAACCACTTCGGGCTGCTTTCCTCGGAAATACATGCAGATAATACAATGGAGGCTCCAGGTCTGTTTTCTCAGTCCACGTCTCCAGGGACTGTGAAGTCAACTCGACTTCCTTAACTCTCCACTTCTGCTATTTTGGTTCCCATCCAACCCCCTCCAAGGATCTGCTTTCCAGTTAATCTTCTGTAGAGACAAGCACTGCATCAGGAAAAAGAAAAAGGAAAGGCTAAGATGATGTGTAGTTTCTTTCTTTTTCTTTTTTATAAAGTAGTTTTCCTTTTATGCATCTGGCTTTATTTACCAGAGAAAAAAGACATTTGCAACTAAACTTACTGAAATTAAATAGTCTCATTCAAATGAGTTTGTCTCTTCCTTTGTTTTGTTAGCAGACCAGTTTGCCAGTTCACTATGTTTATAATATGTGTTATAGGTAATAGCTTTCATGAAAATCTTAAACACTTACCCTAAAAATTAATCCTCATCACATCTCATGTGTTTACATGATCTCAAACACCATCTTTATTTTAAAGCTCACTTAAAAGCACATTAGAAGGTAAGAGATTGGCTGGAGGTCTCAGAGAGTCCAGGCTGGGTCAGGAATAGAAGCCACCTGCTTGGACTGAGTGCCCTGGACCCTACTCATCTCAGTGACATGCCTTCCCACACCATCCACCACTGCTCTTATTTCTCAGATTTGATTTTCACTCATGGCAAATTCTCTTGACCAAACTAAATGGAGCCACTTGGTTGTTTTTAGATCAAATAATCTATATAATAAATCTAAAGTTTGTTTCCTTATTTTGCATGAACTCTCACTGGAAATGCAGCACATTTTGAAATTACAGAGGTTGAAACATTTTCTATTTAAATCACTTTATATCCTGCACATCTGAGTTGAGTGAGGATTCCCTGACTGTCCCCCTGCCTGCTCAGCACAGTGATAACAGCTCGGTACTCCAATCAGGGCTGTTGCCTTCAAGAAGTTTCCCACTTATGGAAGAGAATTAAGCAGGTGACACAGTAGGTAAAATCCCATCGAAGGGGTAAGTACCACGTGCTAAAGAAACTCATGGACAGAGTATTTAATCTCAGTTTGGGAAACACAAAGATGGCTCAGAAACTGAGGCCTTAAGGTAACATTAGCCAATTTTTGTGGGATGAATTGGGTCCTCCATGGCGAACAAACAAGCAAACAAAAATTCCACAATGAGGTCCCAGTCCTCAATATGCAGACCTCATGGGGGCAATTAACTTAAAATTGGGTCATTAGAGTACACCCTTATACAGTGACCAGTGACTGATGTCCTTATGGAAAAAAAAAAAGAGGGACTTGGATTTAAAGACACATGCAAAGGATAATGATGTCAGGACCCACAGGAAGCCATGTGGAAGTAAAGAACTGGAAGGATGCATTCGCAAACCAAGGAAGGCTAAAGATTGCCAGCAAACCCACAGAAGCTGGAAGAAGAAAGAGAGATTCCCACTCATTCTGCATTCAGAGGGAACAAGACCCGCTGATGCCTTGATCTTGGCTTTCTGGGCTCCAGAAATGCAAGGCAGTGAATTCCTGATGCTTTACACTACCCAGTATTTTGTGCAGGTACAGCACTCAGCTCTCTCGCACGCTCGTTCTCTGTGTACCATATTTTGCTTGCCCCTTGACATCCCAGAATCTATGCAAGCCCTGCTCTGAAGGGAGAAGGGCCTGGATATTGTATGTTCTGTACATCAGCTGATAAGCTGTAAGCCCTGCGTTTCCTCTGCAGCCAGCAGTTTGAAGCATCAAAGCTTCCATTTCAACACCACATCAAAACTCAGGAAGCTTTCAACTTCATCCAAACACCCAGTCCTTGTGGAGAGAAGACACTGGGACTCTAGAGACCAGCAGTGCACTGTCTCAAGGAACCCCTCTGAAAATAAACATGACATAAATGGACCTTTATTTACATCTGAGAATGTCCTTTCCTGTTTCAGGTTTCATCTAGCCAAAAAAGCCAGAAGCTATGTCAGTTTCACCTGAGGGAGGGCAGGAATCCACCATGAGTCCCAAGACCAGTGGAGACAAATGGTGATACTCAGTTCACAGCAGCAACATTGTCTCCTCTGACAAAGACACAATGTTTAAGAGAGCACCCTGGGCCAATCAAACACATTTTCCTGGGATGGAGCTAAATTAGCAGCTTCTATTCCTTTTGGAACAATCTCCACATTAAAGAAAGCATTTTTTTTTTTTTTAAACAGACTTCCCATAAAGTCCAGCCTGATGTATTTCCTGCCAGACACTTGAATGGAGAATAGCTCATCTGATCCACCAAATTGGGGAAGTCTGGCAGTGGAGAAAGGCTTCAAAGTACTTTTGCTGAATGGAACTGTGAAACAGAAAGAAAAGGAAGAGATAGCCCCCGGGAAGGTGTGCAGGCAGCCCGGGCTCCCTTGTTCCCTGGATGTAGGTGGATGCCACCGTAATGAGAGGAGCTGCCTCCTGGAAACGCAGCAGAGAGAGAGTGCCAACAAAGACTCAAGAGCTGCCTGGCTTCCTCTAGCAGTTCCTCGATGAGTGTGTGCTGGCGCAGAGGTGTCAGGTTTCAATTTCTTTATGCAGATAGTGCTGGATCTGAGAGCCTCCCAGGCTCCAGGAGAAAGAAAAGGAGTCAGAATGCAAGAGCTCTCCAACCTCCTCCATGCACTTGTCTGAGTTCAGTTTTCACCGTTTTCCACTGTAGTTGGTTGTGCTTGCCATGTTTTCCTCACACTGAAGCTGGGGGAAATTAAATGCGAGTTTACTGCTAGATGTAGCACTAGGCTTGTACAACACCCAAAGAGCCACAGATTTTCTTTCAGTGTCGTAGCAGTGTTTTGCTGACAGTAATTTACATTAACCTTCCCCAAAACCTCAGGAAAGGTACAATCCCTGCTGCCTGCTCCCCTTTCAGGAGTCTTTGTCCACAGCATTGCAATGAATTTACCCCCACTTGATTGTGATTTGCTATCGTATTTCTCTGAAGGCAATAATCACAACTTAATTATTCAAATCCCCAGCTCTGAACATGCATATGATGTATCATTAATCCTTCTTTGGGGAACCAAAACTCTTCAGGCCAAGTTTGCCATCTAGGGTAAGCATTGCCTGTCCTGAGAGAGATGGCACTGTGCTTCTGCTGGATATGAATATGATGGTGCCCGGTGTGGCCGCCCAGAACATCCTCTCCTGTCACCCAGCACCTGGTTTTCCCACCTTCATCCATCTGTTAAGACTTTCTCAGGTAGAACACAGAAAAGAGCCACTCGGGTAAACAGCTTACAAAACATTATTTTGCTCATTTAAAGCCTGGGAAGCTCACATTGCTTTATATTACATAGATGTTAATATTCACATAGCTTAAGACCTTATTTATACAAACTGTGCATGAGAGACATGAATTCTACTCTTTATTTAAACTTGTTCTTTGCAATAAATTCCTTTATAATTATGGTAGCTTGACTAATAATAGCTTATCTTAGGAATTAAACGTTTTTAATTGGCTTTCTCATATATCTACTTAACATCAATTTATCTAGGGACATCAAGGCAGGGTATTGTCTACATAAAGCCATGGCTGGATTTTAAAAGCAGAACTCCAGAACCACTCTGGAGTGAACATACAAATTTCAGCATAGGCTGGCCCATCTTGGCATTTATCCAAGAAGAGTTTTGTTAGAGAACGAGAGTAGTATCTCTATTAATGAGAAGGTTATGCTCAAATTGCATACTTTATAGCCAGAGACTTTACAATCAGAACTCAAAACAGAGATGCATTTGGGGATGTATTCTAGAATGCCAGTAAAGGAGCCAGTTATGGTTTGATCATGTCAATACAAATGAGAAAAATATTAAATAGAAAACAAAATTATGATTCAGTGACTCTTGTGGAAAAGAAAGGTAAAATCTGGTTGGGGATATCTGAAAACAGTGATGTTCTTAGTTAGGGTTCTCGGTGTTGATAGGAATGTGTGCAAGTACAAAAACAGGTGACCAGTGTCTTCTATTCAAGACCCAGGACGTGAGTCTCTGAGAATCATAATGAAAGCCGTGTCTTCCACAGCTGAGGAGAGAAGCCATGAGCCCATTTTAGTAATTCTTTGCTTTTTTTTTTTTTTTTTTTTTTTTTTGTCTTTTTCGTTTTTATCGGTACCAGGGATCGAACTCACGACCGCCTGCTTGCAAGGCAGGTGCTTATGCCGCTGAGCTAAATCCCCAACTCCTGCTTTTTTTTCTTTTTGAGACAGGTCTCTCTGTGTAGCCCAGGCTGACCTTAAACTCACAGAAATCTTCCAGCCTCAGCCTCCCAAGTGCCAGGGATTGCAGTTTTTGTAGTTCTAACTACTAAAAAGACACAGTAGGACAGTGGAAAAAAAAGCAGATTTGGGGACCAATAGGGTAAATCTCACAGTAAACTTGCATAAATTGTCTCGGCCAGAGGAGCTTCAATTTTCCTTACTGATAAGATAAAGGCAATAATATTGACTATACCTGGTGGCTGTGGAGATTTGAAATCATGCAAGTAAAGTACTTAACAAGCTACCTGGCAAATACCAGGTAAGGCAGCTGTTACTATAGCTAAAATATTGAACTGCATTTTCCAACAGCATAGACTGGAAGAAAATGAGATTCAGTAGTGTTTACGCCCAAAAGCAATTTGTCACCTATTAAAAGGATTTCAAATGTCAGCAAACAAAAGGGGAGAAAGTCCTTCTTTTTTATGTTACAGAAAAAAACTATGTGAAAGTTAAGTGACTGAAAGATTAAAATTACATAAAATATAACAAGTAAATCTATGACCAAGAATAAATTGGTGATACTTTGTTCTCTCCATTTATTTTATATATATATTGTCTTTTTTCCTTTTTATCAGTACCAGGGACCGAACTCACAACTGCCTGCTTGCAAGGCAGGCGCTTATGCCGCTGAGCTAAATCCCCAGCCCCCTCTCCATTTATTTTTAAGCAGGAGAGGAAAGTGAGTAAAACCTAGGAAGCATCAGTACGGGAAGAAAAGAAAAACAACCAGTAGGAAAAAGGAAGACAAAAGAAATGAAATGGGCATCCAAGTTGAGTTTGAATTATTAAGATGGCTAAAAGATAAATTTAGAGGGAAAATGGGAACCAAGACCTGTTTCCAATATTATGAGTGCTATATTTTGGTTTGCAGCAGACAGACAAAATCCAGAGGGATGCAAGGCTGAGGATCTAGCAGAAGGTATCAACATTGAATCTTGAAGATCTCTACCTTCGGTGTGTGTGTGAACTTGAAATAAAATGTGCCGTCTAGTAAGGGACCGTAAAAAGATTTTTATGCCGAAATCTTGATTCTGCATGGCTGAAATAAAAATTTCTCCTGAGAGTTTGTAAATGCAGCTGGCCTGCATCTATGGTAGTGACTAAATTTGTGTTTCCTATATGGCCATAAAATCCAAAGTGAATAATTTTATTTAATATAACATTTCAGGGTTGGTAGTGCCAACAGGTAACTGCCAGAAGAAATATAAATCCTGTCCAAAGGAATTAAAATTTAACTTAATTTGGGGAGAACAGGCCAGAGTGTGTGAGGTATAAGGAAAATAAGCCACCCACTGTGAAGGGAAATTACAAAATATTCTAAAAAGAAGAGACTATAAATGAGAATCAGGAGAAACAACAGAAATCAAATATACACAAAAGGAAAAGTGATAGTCATATGCAGACTGTAAAATGAATGAAATTGATCCATTTAAACAAAAAATAAAAAGTTGAAAATATGATAGCTGAATGAAAGAGTATAAGGTTGACCACACATGTTGGGAAAGAAATCAAAATAAGACTCCTATAAATTAAAAATACAATTATTTAGGTTAAACGAATCAGTAGACTGGATAACCACTGAAGAGAGAATTAGTGAACTGGAAGATGAATTTAAAATAAGCTACAAGAGTAGACGTCAGAGGGACTAAGAAGCACAAAAAGGAGGTGTAGATCAAGAGAAATAAAATTGAGACAATCTAAACAAAATTTGTGATGGAATTAAAGGGAAAGTAAGAAAAAGGCAATTTTCAAACACAAAGCAGCACGGAGATTTCCAGAGCTGATAAAGCAAAGATACAGAAAGCTTCAAAATTTTCCAATAGAAAATCACAAGGATATTACATCTGGACAAATCAAAATGAAATTATCAGGTATGAAGTAAAAAACAAAAAAACAAACAAACAAAAAAAAAACTGGAACATAGACAAAAACGACAGATCATCTACAAAGAACCAGGCTAACTTAACGAAAAGCTGATTTCTCCCTATTTCCAGTGGAGTAATAGCATAAGTGTTTTGATAGAAAATAATTTTCATATTCATCCATCCATCCATCTACTCATTCACTGAAATGATAGGGAGCAAACAATTTTTCATACACTGGGCAAGGGTTCTATCATCTCTAGACCAAGAATAAATTTCACAATAGAGCTGTATTTGTGTTGAAACATTTTGAGAACTGGAGATAGAGGAAGAAAGAGATCTCAGAAAAACAAAAACTGAGATTTTTAACCACAAAATAGACCTTACTAGAGACCTGTTGCAAGTATTTTGTCTGGGTGTGACACCTTTATAATTTCTTATTTGGGATATTTGGGCTTCCTTAATCTGGTGATCAACATTGCTTCTTCATCACTTTTGGAAATTTTAAATGAAAATAATTCAAGAATTAAGAATAATGTTGAAAATGTTATTAGTAAATATGTATTATAAATATATACAAAGTATATTTAAAAGTATGATAAATGTTTAAATTTTGAAATTTTACTACAAAGACCCACTGTCATTAATCTGCCTCAGGATACTCCCCATTGCTTTGAACACACTTTATTCATTTTTATCACTCTTTAAAGCAGTTCTAGACGTCTTCTTTTGTGTTTTTTTCTTCTTGCACCGTCATAATTCCCTTGATGACTAAGGAATTAATTAATCAGGTAAACTGATTAAAAAACATTTCCACTTCACTCTCATTTTGACTCAGAGGACGAGTCGGAGGTTTCCCAGATCCAGAGTCAGTGAACGAACTGGATGAGGGTGGGTTCCAGCCTTTAAGAACCTGCCCTTCTATCTATGGCACTCGGTGACATTCACTGGATTTTTTTTTTTTTAATCACACCTCAGAGAGACACTCACAAAAGAGGACTTCCAGAACTGCTTCAGAAAGTGGCAAAGAAATGGGATATATTCAAAGTTAGGAGGAGTATTTGCACAGGAATGAATGACAAGGTGTCTTTTACAGTGATAAGTATTTTTAGACTTACACATTCACCCTAGAGTTTGTTCAGCCCTTGTAAGTACTAAATACATACACATCGCCCGTTGAATTGAGCTTGCCGGGGTAGCGGGGCAGTAGAATGAAATGCAGGTTCTAGCACTCTAGCAAATGAATAGCGTGCCCAGCCCCTCTTGTGTGACTGCTCAGATTCTCCTGGCCACACCTTCAATGGCAGCCATAGGGGCACCAGGCAACTGCACACAAACTTCCGCTTCACACAGCTATAGGCTGACACACTGTGTCCCCTGCTCCCTTCCTGAGGATTCTCATACTTGCTCAACTCACAACTGCAAAGTAGCTCATGTCCCCAGGGAGAGCTGGAATTTCTAATCAGTGGAAAATGGAAGCCAAGGAGGATGCTTCCAGATGAAAATCACTTAATAAGGCTCACCCTAAGGTCCAAACACATCACACACCGGGTCACCTCTGCTGATGCTTAACTGAATTATTTTTGCTTTCCTTTCTTCCCTATTTATTCTACCATCCCTCAGTTAATAATATTCCCCAATAAACTATTTGCTTATAAGAGAGCTTAGACTCAGCTCTCTGGGTGCTCAGATTAATACAATCCTATTATAAAGTACTGCTAATGGCTAAAAGTGAAGGCATGAAGAATTCAACTAGGTCTGAAATATTTCAGAACAAAGCAGATAAGTTAGTGTATTAATCAGAAGTCTTCCAAGAAACAGAGGAAACAGGTTATATTATAGTATTATGTTAATGAAGAATTGCCCAACATGATGTATTCTGGAGGCTGAAAGTCCTACGATCTGTCATGTACAGGCCAGAAACTCAAGAAAGTTTGTGAGCCAGTTTGAGAAAGAAGACCTGAGAACCAGAGAAGCCAATGATATAAATCAAGTCTGAAAAAGGAAAAAATGAGATGAGTTGACCCACTCAAGCAGTGAAGAAATGAGTTTTCCCTCCACTTTTCATTCTACTTAGGCCTGGACTGACTGCATAATGGACAATCTTATCGGAGAAGGCAATCAACAATTGATTTAAATCCACCTGCTCAAATGCTAATCTCATCCAGAAACACTCTCAGTGATCTACCCAGAAATCATGCTAATTTGGGCACCTAGGAACCCACTCAAGTTTTAGCATAAAATTAACCAGCACAGTTAAGGAGTTGATAGAAGTTAAGCCTCCTATAATTCTTTCACTGCATGAGTAATGAGCTAAGTATTAGTAACTTTAGGCTTAGTTAAGTGTACCTGTTAAAATATTTATGTAGTCACCAAAGGAATAAGTATGAGATGTACAATTTCCAATGAAGGTAAGAAAGAATATGGAGATAGGTGTTGGAAATTTATCCAAGACAAAATAAAGCAGAAAAAGAGAAAAAAGTAAGAGAAAAAGAGGGCCAGGAAGAGACACAAAATAAAGAAAATGTATCAATATAAATTACCTGGCTCATCAAATAAAAGAAAAATATTGCACTACTAGATTAAATCAAAATTCAGAGACATGATACAAGAGACACCTCTAAAGCATAAGGATTCAAAGCACAAACAGAAAGTCAGAGAAACAAGAAAACTGTGTAGAAATAAGGTAAGTAACATGCCAAATGCTGTGGGTCTCAAGGTGCTTTTTTGTCTGATTCCAGCACACAACTGTTTTCCACTAAGTGGTGTCATTTCCTGATCATGGGGTCATCATCTTATTCATTTTATGTATCTATCACCAAGCATAGTAACAGAGCAGTAGCTCTTGAATTCTTAAAATCAAAACTGTGTAAGTGTGCAATTCATCACAAACATGTTGAGCATTCTCAAAGAGAGCAATGATCTTTCATATAATTTACAAAGATTAATTTGTTTGAATATTTCTATTGTAACAGATGAGCTTCATTTCTCCTTAGACAATCAAATCAAGCCATAAATCAACTAAAAAAACACAGACAGGTTGTGGTCATTTATAAGGTGACAGGCATGTCCATGAAGGATGGCTTTCATTCTTTTAATTATTCTATGTGTATTTATTCACCTAATCTGTGCCAGGTACTGCATAGA
This sequence comes from Cavia porcellus, assembly GCF_034190915.1. Lineage (NCBI taxonomy): Eukaryota > Metazoa > Chordata > Mammalia > Rodentia > Caviidae > Cavia > Cavia porcellus. The sequence goes on from NW_026947484.1 coordinate 149,918,834, forward strand.
CACTGTGGATATAATGATAAATATGATGGACACAATCCCTGCCCTTTAGAGACGGCAGACTCCCTTGTTGTATAGCAAGCCTCTAATCAAATGCTAGTGTATGAAATGCAATTTAATTTTTCTGTTAGAGTACACCACCTTTAAGAAATTCCTTGAATAAAAAATAAAATTTCAGCTTGACTTAATATTATTAATTGAATAATCGGGGCATATAATTCAGTCACTTGCATTTGTTGCTGCTCTGAAATGTTTTATATCTCAAAATTAGAAAAGAATCTCTACCTCTTATTGTGACAATGACCTAAGATAATATGCTATGTGTGGTGATGTTTAGTAAATGCTAATTCTTTTTAGTACCAAACTGTTACTACCATGCCCAAAGTTAATATATACCATACCCCATTTCTAAACGTTAGGCATTATTCATAATAGGCATCAGGTTTCAGAAAAAGAGAGCTGTCTGGATGTAGCAAGACTGTTATTTATTAGAAACAGGTTTGTTGAGGTCCAAACAGGAATGTAATGCATGTATATTTATTCATAGTTTGTATCTGTTACATAGATGGTAGACTGGCAACTATGCTTTGAATGATCGACTGGTATTTACTTATTATAATGATCCCATTATATTCTGTAGAGTTAACTCATGTAATTTAGGATATTGTCCTCCAACCCATCCCCCCCAAAAAAAGCATAGGATCTAATGAAAAACTACAAAGTATTATTTGGCCATTTTCTCCAAACTCAGTCTTCCCATAAGCAGATGGAGAAATGTGTTATTGGATATGCTGCATAAAGCTAAAGACTTTGAAATTAATAGAAACCTGGCTGCAACAGGGTACAACTATACCTAATGGGCTATTAAAAAATGATTAATATGTGTCCCAGCGGGCCAGCAAAAAGAAGAGCCATGATTATGCATAAAGAGGAGGAACTCATTTGACCTCTCATGCCAATGAAAAGGGCTAGTCCAAGTGTGAAGGGGTTAGAAGATGTGACCAGCTACATTAACTTCTTACAGAGTATTTTTTAAAGGAAAATCAACAGTTTACTAGAATGGGCTTTGTGTTTGGTCTTCCTGCAGCAGCTCAATCTTTCAGTGCTAAGTGGTATTTTGCCTTTGATTCCCCATGTCAGCATACTGCAAGTCAATCGCCTAGAGGAACGTTAAACAGCACCTTTGGGAAAAATACTAAAATCCTAAGGATGTTGGGATGAAAGATGCTTTGTAATAGCAAGAATTTATTACTAATTATTATTATTCAGGCTCTCATTTCCAATATTTCCTACTTTAGATGCATAATATGAAGAGCCATCTCTGCCTCCTAAAACACAAAAGAAAGATGTTTGAAATATTACAGAGCTTTGCCTCTTCACTACTCCATATTCAGGGCCACATATGAATAGATTATTTTTTCCTCCACAGCAGCTATAAGATGAGCCATTAAATTTCACAGATAGTGTGGATGTTTCAGTTGTTGAATGAAATATGTTAAACATTCCAGTTCTTTTAAAACACTCCTCTAGTTTTATCTCACATATTGTTGATTATTTCTTCTCATTATTATTACATTCCAAAGACTGCTAGTTAAATAATGAACATTTCCAACACCCATACATGACAGAAGGTGGCAAAAACACTGACCAGGACATTTGTAAAAGTAAAAATACTACTTAAGTATCTTTGAAATAAATGAATAAAGATGATTAGTTCTTTGTTACTCCTTAACTAACCATTTTAGACAATGGGAAAACCAATTGGAGCTGTTTGACGCACTAAATATCCAACGGGTTCTTTTTTTTCAACAGACAAATGCTGCACTAGGAATGAGGAAGAACTTCTATGATGGGAGGGAAGATGGCAGGAAGATTTCTAGAAAATGCTGAATTACTCGGTTTACATATACTTCTACTGACCATGGCCAATCTTTGTTTCACAAATATAAATTCTTACATTTATGTGTTCACGGGGACACTTCATAAGTTTATTTTGGATAAGCTTTACAAGAACCCTAAAAAGCAGCGCTTTTTTTTTTTTTTTGTCTTTTTCCTTTTTATCAGTACCAGGGATCGAACTCACGACTGCCTGCTTGCAAGGCAGGCACTTAGGCCGTTGAGCTAAATCCCCAGCCCCTTGTAGATATTATTATTAATCCCATTTTAAAAATATCTAAAGTCACATGGATAGCAAGTTAAAGTTGAATGGGTGTCACACACAAATCTGATCGTATATGTGGTAAGCCCTGTCCATGATTTTCATTCAGTCTTTCATAAATAGTGCATTTTATTCACCATCCATGGTGTTCCTCATCCTGCACCGGGAACATAAATACTTCTACAATATAGTCAGTGCCTTACAAAGTCAATAGCTCCAGTCTGGACTGGAAGTCTATAGGAGGGAGAAGTTTCTACGATACCTGACAAGAAGGAGAGAGGTTGAACTGGTCAGAACAGAGATCTGAAGCAAATAAAGTACAAACCTTCACAGACAGGTCAGGGTAGCCAAACAAGCCAAGAAGACAGGTTTCCAATGAGCGAGAACGGCATGAGGCAGAGGGAAATTAGCCTGGAGTTCTACATTCAGGAAAAATTTCTAGAGTGCAAGATTTGAAGCTTGCCGCAGGGAATAGGAGAGAGGTTATGACTTGGATTAAGTTGCTGGCCACCAGGCACTTTTTCAATGCGAACATGAGAAAGTTTTCAAGTGTGTCTTTCATCCACAGAGAAGTAAAATCTTCATAAAACAGTGAAATTTGCATGAGGAAAAGCAAATAAAAATCAACACTCTGGCAAAATTTGTCAAGAATAGAATGAAAGAGCACTGTCACTAAGGGAAACACGAAGCAGCTTGACCTTTGCATAATGAAAGTGTGTCTACTCGCTGTGTGTGCACAGTCTGGACCTGGGGTTTTAGCACCTGTGTGCCCTGCGATTTTATCAGGAGCTCAGTTAGCTGTAGAGAGACACTTAGAATCGGTGAACATACTGATGGATCAGCACATGCCCATAAAAATGGAATATCGTGTAGGATTTCTCCATCTAGGCTCTAGCTACAACCAGAATAGGGCAAAGAGCCATGCCTTTGCAGCGTGCCGCTGGCGATACATATTGTGTGGTTTGGCTTTCAGGACCTCCCAGTGCTCACGTGACTTGTGCTGGGTATTGGCAGGTGACGAGAAAAAAATAAAAAGGAGGCTGAAGGATCCTGATTAGGATGCTCTGAATGTAACCCTAGATTGGACCAAACCACCGACAGATCGGCTCGAGCTGGCAGCAGGCTCATGTGATCCCTACCAGAAGCAGCTGCAGTGCTCTCTTCAAACACCCCGGCTGCCAGCCCCCAGGGAGACTCCCAGGGGTCTGACCGAGTGAGCCAGGCATTAGACAGATTTCACAGTAATAAGCTGCAGCCTCTGGACTTTAGGTGAACCACTTTGTAGCACTGGGCTTGATTCTGGGCCTGGGTGGCGGGAGGATGCAGAATACATTCTTTGGCATTTTCCACTTTTTTTTTCTCAGTATCTTCTGTTGTGCAGATGAAGCAAGAGATGAATGGTGAGCAACAGATTGACATAACTAATTGTCCATAAAATATATTCATAATCATCTGATAACCAAAAATGGGAATCAGGCCACCAATCACATTCAATTTGTGCTGCCTTGGCAAGAATTGTTCAATTAACCTTAAAAACAATAATAATCCCTTGGCAACTCACCAGGAAGACTTGCATTTCCTGTCCCTCGCTGTCACTATCTCTCTGCCTCTATTGCCTCTCTGCTCACCCTCTCTTTGTCCTTCCCTGGCTCTTTGTTTGTATCTTCGCTGTCACTCTGCCTTCTTCTGCCTCTCTTTCTATCAGTGTTTGTGTGATTTCTCCAGAACTCTGCTCCAATGCTACGCACTGCCTAGGGGTTTATATCATTGGCATAATGGCTTCATTTGATGAAAAGATACCCGTAGATTCTTGACCAAAGTAGGACATTCTCTCAGAATTAAACTACTGCTAGCAATAAAATGAGCCTGCAACATCATTTTCTTTTATTGCTCTCTAAAAACCGAGGGAAATAAACAATCTACTAGAATGAATTTTTGTGTCAAAAGATAAAGATGTTGACCAACCAATCAATCATGCAGCCTTTCCATTTCTCTCAAGCCGTATTTCTTCATGCCAAATTTTCTTTTGCTTTCTTTGGAAAGGTGGAAGTTAGAAATTGCCAAGAGCAGATATTGCTTCCCACTCAGGGGAGAAAACTTTCTTATGCTATACTCTGGCCATATTTAAAAATAATAAGAAAAAAATTTTACTTACCTCCTAAACTTTATGAATGAACCCATTGTATGTTTAATTCCATGCCTTCTTAAAGACAGATTTTTAATGAACTATGTAATGCCTCTTAAATAATTTAAAACCCCAAAGACGCAGTCCTCAGCAAAATCTTAGCATACACATTGGTACGCACTGCATGTATGAGATTGTAATTCTTTTGCATATTCAGTCACAGGTACATTTCACTGTTTTGATATTTTCAGCAGTGTTTTGAAAGAGCTATTTATTATCACAGAGCCATCTCAGCACTAAATATTTATAGGCAGTTTTATTTCCAGTTTAGGATTTGAATGTTGGATCCTACAGTACCTAAAAAAAAATTTAAAAAAAAAAGGCGTCACTGATTTGCTGTTTTAGCTTTTGATAGAGAACGTGTTTATGGCGTGGCTGTGGGAGGGTTCTTCTTTAATAATTTAGGAAATTACCTGCAGTAAAATCTTCACCTGTTCTTTGTTTTCTTAGTGCCACAAAATTGGAATTACATATAAAACCTTTCCTCCAGGAAATTTATGTCTACCACAGGAAGAAAATCTCCACTTAAATTTTTATGAAACATCAAAATTATGGTCTACTTTAGCAAAAACAATACAAAGGAGCCTTTGTCGGATGAGAGCATTTCCAATATTTGAAGACACTGTTGTTTATCTCCCGTTTAATCTTTATCGTCCTGTGGCAGCTTCTTTTCGGGTTTCATTGATTCCCCTGTGTGTATGCACAGTGTGCTAATTTGTCTTTCTTTACAGAAGTTTCAAGTGCCGGTCACAGGGCTAGTGGACGGGCCTTTCAGAGAGCAGCTTAATTTGACGTGTTACAAAAAACGGGTGAGGTACAGTTTGTTTCCTTCCCCAGCATTGACAGAGGGCAACAGAGAAACTCATGGTGGCCCCAGTGTAGCTGTAGTGGAGAAGCTCAAACACTGTCCTTCACTGCGATTCAGCTTTAAATCTCTCTTTATTGAATTATGTTTTAATAAAGGGTTTATATAACATCCACAGAGCAGTTATCAATTAATTACCCATGGAAATTTAGGGGATGTTACACAGTGGTAGTTATTATACCCAGGGCATTAGACATATGTTACATAAAAGATGCAGTCACCTTGAAATTATACTGACAAGGCTGCCTTTTTCCTATAGAACAGTATATATTCTAATGTGAAAATTGAGTTAAAAACCTATTAGGGTATGGGAATGGCATGTTCCAAATGGTTTAAGGCAGGCTTACGCACATTTCCAGTAAGCTCACCAGAATTTTAGAAATTGTGCTCTCTGTTGGAGAAGTTTCTTATGTTTCCTGAGCACTGCTGCCTTGTGTGGGTTGTGGTTGTGTGTTTAGACTGCAAATGGACAGCACATCGAGAGCCCCTCAGATTCACCCGTGATCAGTGAGGGGTGGGCCATAAACAGTAGCCCAAGGTGGTGGAGATGTGTGACCCATCCTCGCCATCCAGGAGCGGAGTCCTAGGTGCTGACAGCTACACTCCAGTGCCTCCGCACCCAGCTTCAGTGGCCTACGAGGCTTGAGAATGAATGATGGAAGGACAGAAGGGTGGCAATAAGGACTGAGGATCTGGCTGACAAAGTGGAGGACGAAGGAAATCTTCCAGGTCCCAGATGGTGGTGGCAAACACGGAGAATGGCAAGGTTGTGAGATAAGGTGAAAGAGGTGACTCAGCTAGTTTCAAGCAAGTAAGAAAGGACCAACAGATTTAAAATAACTGTCCTAACCTGCACCTGTCCTGAGGAGCACAGAAACTTTCAGCTTTCAAATAGTCGGTCACCTTGGGGACAAAAGCTGAGCTTATCATCTGGGGGCTTATGGTTTGCTACAGGATTGTGTTGTTTTTAAAGTTATCAAGCATAAAAATTACTTTCTTGCTAAGAAGAAATTAAGGAGTTGCATTAGCTATTTTTGAAACCATAATCTAAAATATCAGAAAATCAAAATCATTACTTCAAGGCATCATACACTCCAATGATTGTTAGAAAAATTACCTCTGTAGTTATGGTTAATTTAAAAACGTTTTCATTTAACTGCTCATTAAATGGATTTGAACAAAATCTAAATCCAAAATGTACCCAAATATTTTTCTACAGTAAAAACAACAATAATATACCCATTAGTGTATTGGAGGAGGAGGAGGAGTGTTGTGAATGTCTCAAGGCTTGAAGCCTAATTCGGCAACCACAAAATTCTGGCCAGGGAAGGTGCTTCAAGTAGACTGGATGACATTCAGAAGAAAGAGAACAAGGAAACCGTTTTCACTGGAGAAGACACACAAACCACATTGTAACCCCAGACATCCATTCTCTCTCTTTAAAAATGAGCCCAAAGGGCACCTGCAGTGGCTTGGTCTGTGGTTCGTGTATCTGAGGTGTTTAGGACTTGGAGGAAACAGACCCTTGCCTACAAGCTGGAAATTTCTCTGACAAAATCTATTGACACTACCTTGGGAATAAATCTTCAATGCCATAGATTTTGTATGAGAAACTTTTCATCCAAAACCTAATCATTTTCCCTATTGGAGCTATGATTATACAGTGCTTTCAAAAATGTTTCAGTGAAATTTTAGCTAGGTTTGTATGATTCGTTTTAAAATGAACTAAAATTGACCTGTTAAATATGAAAGATCATTACACTTGACAATGAAATTAATCTGCTGAGTAGAGTGTTCTGAAGGTAAAAATACAAATTTGGCCACATAGGTTAACTGTCACGTGATGGTAATCTCTAATGTCCAATACTGGTTCATCTCTGGGAGACTTTTAAAAATACCTAGGAGCTAGGAAGATAGGTATGTTTTAGTATTTTATGACACAGAATGGTGGTCTAAAGCAGTCTGGATTATCAATGGCAAAATTGCCCAAGTGTGTATAGTCCTAAATCTAACATTTGAGACTTGTATGGGAGTCTCTGGGGGAATGCAAGCAATGCAATGGATGTATGCACAGATGGATGGATAGATGGGTGCATGGATGGATGGACAGATGGATAGATAGATGGATGCATGAATGGGTGGATATATGGATGCATGGACTGATGCATGGATATATGCATAGAGAGAGATGATAGAAGATGAATAGATAATAAATAGATGATAGATAATTTGGGGAAATAGATGCATGTGATTGTGGAAGCTGATATGTCAATGACAGGCGATCTGCAAGCTAGAGATGCTGAGATGCTGGTAAAGTGGCTCAATTCAAGTATAAAACCCCAAGAACCAAAAAAGCTGGTGATATAAGTTCCAGGCTGAGACCACAGGCCTGATAACCTAGGAGACTACTGGTGTCAGTCCTGAAGCCCAAAGACAACAGACCCTGGAGTTCTGCTGCCCATGGTCAGGAGAAGAATATTTCAGCTTAGGGGCTGGGGATTTAGCTCAGCGGCATAAGCGCCTGCCTTGCAAGCAGACAGTTGTGAGTTTGATCCCTGGTACCAATAAAAAGGAAAAAGACCAAAAAGAAAAAAGAAAAAAAGAATATCTCAGCTTTCTGAGCCTTTTTCTTCTCAACAAGTCCTGGCCAACTGAGAGCAGATCCTCTACCTTGTCACTGATGCCTGTGCCAGTTCCTTCCAACAGCACCCTCACAGACACCCAGAAATAATACTCTCCAGTATTGCTTAATCCAGTCCCGCTGACATCTAAATGTTAACTGTCATAATCCTCTATTTTGAGATCACCCAAAAAAGATAGCAACCACTTCCAAATGTATATTTTAAAGTATACATTTTGGAACTGTCTTTTTAAAGAGAATTTTTTTCACTTTATCCACTAAATTTAATCTTCTTCTCCTCCTGTACATACAGTACTCACTGCTACTTGGCAGTCAGAGTCTGGAATGACCAGAAAATGACAAGAAAGCTTAGAGTGTAGCTATATCCCACGACTGCCCTGCAGAGTGACTGGTCTACTCTTACCTACGATATTGAACAAAGACTTCGCAGATGGAAGGAAATTAAAGCAATGGAAGAATAATCAATACAGAAATTAGGAAAAGTCAACAAAGCATAATTCAAGTTGATAGCAAATCTAAATAATTTGATGACCAAAGTAACCCATACATTCCTCTACATTTTTCTTCCTGGTTTTTTGAGACAGTGTCTTGCTCTGTAGTTCAGGCTGGCTTTGAACTCACTATGCAGCCCAGGATTCACTGACCTTGCAATGATCCTCCTGCATCAGCCTCCTGCTTGTGGGAAACACAAGCAAGTATCACCATGCCCAGCATGAGCCCATATATTCCCAACACGTTAGTTATTCAGTTTCAGGTTTCTCTTTGAGTTTATTGAGTAATTGTCAAATTTGTATTTATTTTGGTTCACATAATAATGCTTTGACATGTGTTGCAAATTTTAAAGATTCATTTTTAAGAGAATTTGAGTATTATTTTTTATTTCACTTTTGAAATATAAATACATTACCAGTTTGTAAATAAGTACCCATTCCTTTATTCTGCACTTCAAAGGCATAATTAGGAAGTAAATTGAAACCAACTAAAGATATTCATGTAGCTTTCCTAAATATTATATAGATAATATCTTGTGTGTACTAACTAGACAATAGATTCATTCTTCTTGGCCTATTATGATTTCTCAGTTTTGACAGCATATTTTGTTCTGTGTGCTACTCATTCAGGCTGTAATATGAACAGTTAGTTGTCAGAACTGAAAGGGTAATTGCCACTAGACATCTGTGAACATGAATTAATTAATATATTTTATAATGTAAGCAAAAAAATCCTTTTCAAATCCTTTGCTTTCATGTACTTATATGGTCATTACACTCGTTTCTAAGGTAATGCTAACAAATTAGCAAACTTGGTTACTTAAATAACAGAAATTCATTTTCTGCCATAGAAGTGCAGAAGTCCGAAAGCTAGAGGTAGACAAAGCCAGGCTTCCCTTCCAGCCTTTCTGGGAGAATCCTTCTTTGTCTCTTCCAGCTCCTGGCAGCTCCAACGTTTTGTGCCAGCCCTATCACTCCAAACTTTGCCTCTGTCCGCACACGGCTTTGTCTGTGTGCATCTCTCCACTATGTCTCATAAGGACACTTGTTGGATTTAAGGTATCCTTGTCTAACTCAGGATTTTAAGAACTTGAATTTAATTACATCTTCAAGGATGTAATTTTTCCAAATAAGATCACATGCAGAGGTTCCTGCCAGTAGAAAGCACATGTATCTTTGATGGGGGCGGGTAGGGAGGGGGTCAACAACACCCTTCAATCATCTCCCCACTTTCCAGCTCTCCACCTCTGTAGTTATTCTGTATCACTGCTGCGCAGGAAGGCTGCAATACTCTGAGTCACTACTCTGATCCCATTGCAAAGTCCCAGTCGCAGTGACCTTGTGCCCGGGAAGGAAAAGCTCTTAACTTCTGTTCCTCTCAGTCTCAAGAAAGAAACAAAATGTCAAACTCTGATGTCCTCAGACATCAATTACTGCTAGTTTCCCCTTCTGGCACACATTCTAGCTAGGAGTTTTTACCAACTAAGTATCTCTCTATGGAAACTGCAGCAACACTACCAAACATCACATCTGTGTTTCTCTGTCTGACTCAAAAACAACTGTTTCTATTAGGTTGGCTGGACAGGCTCTTTTTTGTTTATTTGCTTTTTTCTTTCATCATACATCCCAGCTTTGGTTAGAAATCAGGAAGTCATTGCAGCTCCTGGAGGCTCTCCAATGTTGACCATTATCACGTCTTCCAATAAGAATGCATGGGGTGGGGGGAGAACTACTGGTTGAAACTATTTGTTCAATTTGAGATTCATTTTATGAGGATAAAATACACAAAATGGAGAGCTCTATATTTTTTCATTCCTGTATAACTTTACACGGAATACCTTTAATGACTTTTCTTCTATGTTAGTAAAATTGATGGCTTTCATTTTGAAGGACTAATAAGTAAAATACAGGGAAGTAAGGGAAGTCCCCTCTGCCTGTGCCATAGTGGCCAAGACTTCACAATTCCTCCCTTATCTCCTGGCCACTTAGCCAAGGAAGGCAAAGATGGCAGACCAGTGAACCTCCACATTTAAGAATTAATATTACACTTGTAATCTCAGCACTCTGGGAGGTTTGAGGCAGAAGGATCACAAATTTGATTGCAGTCTGGATAACATGCCAACTTGACTGTCTCACAATAAAAATAAAAATAAGTAAATAAATGAAAAGGACTAGGGGTGTAGTTGAGTGTGAAGTCCCTGGGTTGGATCTCCAGTTCTAAAAAAAGAAAATGTCTTACTACTGCTGATATTAAGAAAACTCCAGTACATGTAAGAGAGGAGAGTAAAGGATCCTGACTTTGTGGAGAGAACGCAATAGGTTTCAATTTTTAAGACTTTTCTAGATCTGCCCTAGGCATTCCTAGGCTGGTGCTGATTTGTATCTTTTTTTGCTGTAATAAAGTAGCAATATAAACACTTATCTGAGTTCCAGAAGTTTTTCCAGTGAATTACTGAGCTCAGGGTTGGAGAGAACCCTTGCATTTGTAGACAGCTGGTGGAAGCACCTGAATTCCCAATCTCACAGCTACAGCAAGGAATCCAGGTAAGCTGTGTAGTGAGTGTGTTAGTTTTCTACCGCTGCTGACACAAATTAGAAACAGCCCAAATTTATTATCCCACACTTTTGGAGGTTAGAAATTGAAAATGGGATAGTAAGTGTTCCCTCTGGGGCCTCTGGGAAAGGACACATTCTTTGCCCTAGACAACTGCCCTCCTTCCTGGCCTCAGGACTCTGGAGGTTGTCCTCTTATCTCTTTCCTCCCTCTGCTTTTATGAACACACACCCTTCCTCTCACTCCGTCTCTTCTGCTACCATTTTATGGTGGTTTTGTGATTGCACTGAACCTGCCCAGCAATCTCCCTACCCTAAGACCCTTCCCTTGATGCCGACACTGTCTCAGGCTTCTTTGCCACATAAACCAGCATGTTCATCAAGGCTCAGACGTGAATGTGTTTGGGGAACTCCTGTCCCGCATGTATGGCCCAGAGGAAAAAGACTCAGCCCAGTAGGCTGCCTAGGTTTCTGCTTAAAGTCAGCTTTCTACCTTACAAATCCTTTCTAAAGGCAAAAGTATCTATTGCTAAATGTGACTGCTTTCTCTTTACCTAGGCCTTTCTCGTTAAAATTTAATTATTACTCCCCTTAGGGATGTCGTTCTTTAATTTTTCTTTTTATTTCCTCTTACATATCTATTATTATTAACCCAGATCTTTCACATCCAGCATTTATATCCGATAATGGAGAACAGGATTCTAAATTCTACTGCCGTCTTTGTCATATTCCTCCTTAAAGTGGCTCTGAGCTTAACACTCTCATTATTCTTCATAGCAGTATAGCAGTAGGTGAGGGAATGAGTGGAGAAACTGGCTGGGTCAGAGTCACAAGCGTGACTTTCCCATTTAACGAGTTGCGTGCTCTTGGTGTCAACGGTCTCTCTGAGGTTCATTTCCATCGTTGAGATAATGACAATCATGGCATTGCTGCAGTAGCCTGAGTTAGGCTGCAGTGAGGACACATCCAAGCCAGTCCTTGGACTCGGTGAGCCAGGAAACCCCTTGTGTCTTCACCCCCGTCAGCAGTGCACGCCTGAAGTAGGTCCTACTGCTCCTAGAGAACTGAATTACACCAGGCCAAGGCACCAGCTTCTACTCCGAGACATACATCCCGCACCTGGAAACTTGTCACTGCACCCTGGAAATCTAGGTCTGTGCCCAGTGTGGACGATGACAGGTTCCTGTCACCTGGCTGTGGTGGAGCAGTGACATAAAATGCAAGAAGGTCTCTCGACCTTCATACTTTGAACTTTGAACTTTCCCTTCTGCAGCCAGGGTGACATCCTCATGGTTAGATGAAACTTCCCCAAGACCAGACATCTGTCCTATTGGTCCCACTTCTCTGGCATCTGGCAGAATGTGGCACACATATGCATCCTTCCATAAATATTCGATAAATTAATTGAGCAAATTAATAAATTCCCTGCTCTCTCTTGTTTTCTCATTTGGCTTTTTGCTTGGCCTCTTTTCTCCTTTGATATTTCTCCTTCTCTGTAAACTACAGTAATACAGTAAGGGCTCGTCTGATGACTCCCCAGGGCTTGCACTTTGGGCGGGGCTTTTCTTAGCTCTTCAGAATATCTCTCCTCCCTGCTTCTTTTGTATTTTATTTACTTATTTTGTTGCTGGGAATCACTCATGACCTCGCACTTGCCAGATAAGTGCTTGCACCACTGAGCTAAATTCCCAGCTGATTCTTTCTTATTTGGAACTTACTTTACATTTTTCATAACGTTTTCACCATTGTTAAATATTAACTGAAAATCCCTCGAGGACAGAAAATATGCCCTCTACTTCTTCTATCAGTAGTACTACTATGTGCGTGACACAGTAGGTGCTTGATAAATGTCTTTTCTGTTGGCCTTCCTTAGCTCCAAAAACTTTATAAAACCTGCCCACAGGAATAGTGAGGGGATGGAAATTAGTATAATATATGTATGTATGAGTATGCCAAATAAAACCCACTACTTTTTACAACTAATATGCATTTTTAAAATTAAAAAAAAAAAAACAAATATGCCCATGATTGCAATTATATTTTCAACTAGTTTTAGCACTGGACTGAACTGAAAGAATTGTTCAACTAAGGTACTTTTTAAGACAATAGGGCTGTGAATTATACACACTTCACTGTGAATTATACACAATTCAAATGCAGTTCATATTGATAGCTTCCAACCATGAGGGGGTCTGTGTCAGTGGTCACCAAAATGTTGTTAGTCTACCCCAACATTTGATGGCACTCTCAAGTCACATTTGTATAGTGCTTTTGCCTCAAGTTTCGGGATTCCTCATTATGTCTTTCAGAAAGTTCCCACTCCCAGGTGCGTAGAGGGGCTGGATTGTTAAAGCAAATGGCAAACTGCGTTAATGGGAGTCAGAGAGGAATTTAATTATTCTCCCAATTTCCAAAGGCAATGATGTATCACATTAATACTTTTCCTGCACGCTAGCAGCTGAAAGTGCAGTGATGTCCCAGTCCCCAGTGTGTTTCAAAGGTGTCGTAAATTACACCCCTGAACCTTTCAGGGCAAGAGCTGCTCTTTCCTGACGCTGCCTGTCTGCACACAACACCTTTTATCTTGAGTGGGCATACAGCTTTAAGTCTGGAGGAGACAAAGGCAAAGGAGTAATTAAGTATGTAGGGGTAAAATAATAACAAAAATTTCCACCAAAAGGATCTAGTGATGGCTTCCCATAGGGAGGATTAGGATAAGGTCCAGGGAATTTTAGAGTCTGACATGTCATTGATTTGTGTCTAATATCTTCCTAAATGGGTTCTATTCTGTCGAGTTGACCGTCCTTACTAGATCTTCTCTGGGAATGTCGTTTGTTTACATATTCAATTTAGTAGCAGTCTCAAAATCTCTCAAATTCTAAAAATAGTACACCTTGAACTTTTCAGTACAGATGCTCTTCAATTTATGATGCAGTCAGGTCTCAATAAACAAAATCGTGAACTGGAAATATTATGTTGAAGATGCGTTTAATACACCTACCTACCTAACATCCCAGCTTAGTAACCGGCATGCAGCAGAGTGCCGGCTGTTTACCCTGCTGACCTCGGGGCTACTAGGCAGCTCTGGTTCACCACCCAGCAGCTCATGAGAGACCACTACTGCAGAGGGTGAGCCTAGGAAAAAGTAGAATTTTAGAGCATGGTCTCTAAAGTTGAAAATTTGTAAGTCCAACCTTTTAGAATGAAGACTATCCATATTGTGGTTGGACAAATTAACATTTAATCTTCAAAGAACAGGAATCTGGAGTGGTTCTCAATGGTGTGTGACTAGGGTCTGTGCTTCAGTGTCACCCCGTGGGCAATGAGGATGAGGTAGGCCTGAGTGAGCTGGTGATTCTCTCCGTGTGATCCATTTCACCCAAGTTCTCAGCAGGTCCTATCACACGACTTCCTACAAAAATAGCTGAGTCCAGGTGATGCTAACAGAGATCCACCCTGTGTCTAGCTATGTTCTGACATCACCAAGTAGAACTGTTGAAGTAGTAGAAATTCAGAATAAAAATTTCCTCTAATTCAATGCTTTAATAGGGTCAATAATGTCAAGTATTAAAATCCAGTTAAACTGGAGATTTTTCTTTAATATAGGAAAGCAAAAGAAGGGGGAAGAAGAGGGAAGGGAGGAAATGAAGAGAAGGAAAAAAAAGAGAGCAAGAAAGAAAAGATGGGCAGAAAATTAATTCAGAGTTGTTTAAGTCAATTCTGGCTTTTGAGGCTGTGTATCTATTTTTTACTTATCTTTGCGTATTTTCTGTATAACTGTGAATGATTTATAAGCAAAAAATAAATACGAAAAACTGATCTACATAAAAATGACAGCAGTGCCAAGATTCTGCTTAGACATTTTTGCCAAATATCCGAGATTTGTATTTGTTTATTGCTCAAAAAATAGTTACTGATTTCTTTAATTTCCTTTCTATGATGACTAATGAAGATTAAGCCGAATTTTTATTTCTAGGTTACTTATTTCATTAATCTCTTCAGACATATTAACCTTTCATGTCAGATACACACTCACTGTTCAATTGTTTTTAAGCTGTAAGAGACATGGAATTTTTTTTTCTTTTTACAGTGATGACATTACCATCACTGATGGCTGTCAAAAGCTGAGGGTTAAGTAAAAGATGAAATTCGAGTATTATTGTCCTGCTATTTTTTAATTTTAAAGAGAATTTAAAAATAATATAGAATTTCAAAACAAGATGATAGGAAATCATCTTTCATTCTGCTTGTTTTGGTCTTGCCTTCTTTTTTTTTTTTTTTTGATTGTCAAATAATTGGATTTTTTTGGTGATTTAATACTAATCTCATGGAAAGGAAGTTGAACAGGTCAGCAAAGGAAAAGGCCGCTCCCATTCCTGGATGGGAATTCCAGCCCCACCACCCAGGCCTGCGTGGCGGTGGAAGGTAATTTAATGCCTCGGTTGTCTTTATTTCTCCATCAGTACAACAGGAACGAGAGTTTCTTTTCCTGCTGCTCAGGGATCTAATAAAAGGACAATAGATAATAAATGTGCAAAAGTCCATCTCAAACCCCTGCCTCTGTCTTAGACAAGGACGAGAGAGACAAGGCGCCAGAGAAACCACGCAAACAGCAAACAGTGTTGCTCACTGAGGAACTTCACAAAACGCGCACATAGTTTTTAGTCCTATGGTTTCATAAGAAAGCTGGTAAGCACATCCTTCCCCACAGCTAAGAGAGAACTTCGTATGGAAAAACACTGCGATGTGTAACACACATGCGAGCTAGCTTCTGCTGCAATGTTTTGTGCTAAAACAAACGTCTTTACAAGAGATTTAACAAAATCAAAATCCGAAATGTTTCTCAGAATCCACTGATGCTATTTAACCCAACAATGTGCTGCAAGAGTTAGGTTGAATGGCTTCCCAGTAGAACTGGGTGGCGTTGTGAAAGTCATTTCAGCCCTGTGGGACTTGGTTTCTTAATTTATAAACAGGACGTGGGAGCTCAGTGGACACCAGTGAGTGCGCCGTCCACATCTCCATGCCATAATTCTGGCCTCAATTGCACTGGGGAAATGGAAGTCCGACAAAAGAGATGGCCCAGGGTTCATATACGATTCTCTACCGCCCTCTCGCAGACAGTAGTGCAGGCACGGTGAGCCCGAGCTCGGAGCTGGAGCACGCTGCTCACATCAGCACTGCGGATGCTGGGTCGCACCTGCTTGAGCTGCTTGCTGTGCTACAGTAAGTGACTGAATGTCAAAGAAAAAGTTAGTGCATGACTCCTAACACAGAAATTGGTGCACTAAATTTTGTCATTTTCCCCACTGTTTTATTATCATTACCTGTAGAGAGAGGAGTGATTAAGCAGTGAGTGTTAGCTTTACTTGCAGAGTTAGAAGAAGCAGTGCATGCTGGCGGAACAGTGCGTGCTCTATGATTAGCTAATGAAGCAGAGGGAGAGGGCAGGAGAAGAGAAAAGGCCAGCAACCCAAAGCAGGACTTAGGGGGAACCATCATATTCCCAGTGGGGCGACAGGGCAGACTTACTAGGTGCAGTTACAGGAGGCTTGTATGTTTGCCCTCTTTTATTATTATTTTTAATCTTTTCTCTTGCCCCAGTCTCTGACCTTGAAAGAATCCTTTTAGGAATCCTGTGGCTCAATTCCTTACCACTGGAACAAAACACACACAGCCGGAATATGGCCATTCTGCACAAAGCCTGGCTCCCGCTGAGGCTGGTGTCTATCAGTGTATCAGTGTTACAAAATGGTACCAACAGCAGTACTTATTAACAGTGTATTTAGCTCTATTGTGCCAGACTTAAATAGAGTTAAATAGAATCAGTTCCTATTGTCTACATGCCTGCATTTCAGACCACACAATATAAATGCAGTCAAAATAGAATTATCCAAACTGAGCTGATATGAGAGGAAAAACAAGTCTATTCTACATAAGTATTAATGCTGTGTTTTGAGTTCAGCAATTGTGGTTATTACGGAGTGAACAAATAGCATGTTAGAATAAAAGAGGAATTCAATATCACACACACTTGGTAGCGATGGGTTTTAGAAGAAGGGAAAATTAAAGAGATCTTTGAAGGCTGTAAGCTAAGGTATTTGACAAATCCAGGCAAAGGAAATACTCGAGACAGGGAGGGGAAGAGAAAAAGGTGCAATTAGAAGAAAATTGAGGTGTCTCCAGAATGAAAGGCATAAAATTGAAGTGAGTGGTAAGATTAATGGAGGAGGAGAGAGAATCGTGTGAGCAGAGATCAGGATGTCAAGGACAACGATCTGAAAACGGTGCAAGCCGGCACGTGACCAAGCAGTAGCACTATCTCCTTGTATGTAGAGTTACACACTGATTCTCATATTTCTCCTTTTCTTCTACTTTCGTGGGAGGTATGTGTTTTGAATTCCTATCAATATCAGTTTTGTCATTTGAATGTTTGGTTACGCACACACACAAATCGCCTCTTAATCTTCAAGTTTATCATATTGGTCTTGTACAACTTTCCTGCTTCACCCATTCGTTCAAGGAGCAGGTATTGCACTAATCTATTATATTAACTGAATAAATCTATTTGAATCTCTCTGTTATTTAATCATACATTCAAATCTGCTTCACTATGTTTTTCTTGTATTAAAAGCCCCAAGTTTTTGGCAGGATATTTGAAATCTGAATAAACAAATTAAAAACTTATGAGACCAGGACAATCAATGCATTTCAGAATTTATGATCAACCGTGTGCCAACATTACTCAGAAATGCAGGGGGCTGGGGGTTTAGCTCAGCAGCATAAGCGCCTGCCTTGGAAGCAGGCAGTCGTGAGTTTGATCCCCGGTACCGATAAAAAGGAAAAAGACAAAAAAAAAAAAAAAAAAAAGAAATGCAGTCCTCATTTTAAAAATTAAATTTATAAGAGGAAATGTCCTCAATATTTTTCCATTATGGACAATTATCAATCAAGTTCAGTTAGTTCTTCCTCTCCAGTCTCTCAAAATATGCTCTCCTTATCTCTGTTTCTCTTTCTTGCTTAATATCTGAACCATTTTTGTGTCTCAAAACTGTAATTCTCATCTCCAGCACTTACCACTGAAATAAAAACTATGTATAATGTCATGAGCACTCCTGTGACTGGTCATTCCTCATCTCAGAAATGCAGAAGATCCGTCTAGAATGAAATATAAGCATGTTATGGTTGAGATACATTGTGTCAACTTGAGAAGTTTAGAAGTTGAACCAAGAGACTCAGCAGGGAGCCAGGGTTCTTGCTTTGTAAATATTCTCTTCCTGTGCAAGAGGAGGGCAAGAAAATCTTGAGTGCTGCACCCACCCTGGAGAGGTGGGGGTGGCCTATGTATAGTATAAGACAGGAAAAGAGGCTTGCTCTTATCCCTTTTGCTTCTGCTGCTTTTGCTGGCTGCTGCCTTAAAGTGCTGCCCAGTGCCATGCCATCCTGCCTGAAGCCAGCTGATTATGGACTGAAACCTCCACAAACAGTGAGCTAAATAAACCTTTACTTCCTTCATTTTGGGTGTCAGGTATTTTGTCCCAGCAATGAGAGAAAAGTAACTCACACAAAACATTTAATGGGGTCCTAAAGATGTTCATCACTTGTCTTAAGTTTTCCAATTTGATTGGCCCTCTGTCCCTTCACAAGTCCACACTTCACCTCTCAATGCCTTACTTTCTTCATTTTAGAGAGGGATAGTAATAGTATCTCTTTTGCAGAATAGTACCTCATCTCTGTTTCTGTTAGTGTGCCATTCCTGTGCCATTCTGTTAGTGTGCCATTATTTGCTGTGGTGTCTCCTATGGTCGGTCTCTGAGTTACTCAGTTTTCACACTGTGACCTCATTTAATCGGTTTTGCATGAATCCTGGGTCTACTTTTCATAGACCCCAAGGAGAGTTCTTTTGGAGCAGCAAATACCTTGCCGCATTCACTCAATCTTGTAACAAATCAAGTGCTATGTGAGTGGACCTGGTAACAGTAGAGGAATATTTCAGCGGAAAGAATGAAAGCAGGTTTTATCGAGCACTGAGATCTATTTAAAACATGCTTTTTTATTGCATAAAGTCTGGATTTGGAATCACAGTTCTAAAGGGGTCCTTGAGAAAGGTTTTTAGCAGAGAGTTTCTAGCCTAAAACAGAGCCACCTGAGATAGAAGAAAATCTCTTCTGTTTTAAAATATCATACAGAAAGATTTTCAAGCCACCTCTCGTTACTTAGTGGCAAAACTGGTGTTTCACAATATCCAAAATAACTTTCCCGTAATATAAATTGCACTGTAATATCCTGTTTTTCTTCTCTGAAAATTTGAAACCAATTAATATCATTTGCTATTATAATAATTCTACTATTACAGTTTTTGTCTTTGTCTTAGATGAAGTAAATGCCATTTTCTTTGAATTTGCTGTGTAGGTTTTAACAATCTAATTATCTCTCGGACTTTTCACTGAAGCTGTCCATAAATTTCTCACATAAATCTGTGAAGACCAAAATACCATGAAACACACTGGTTTCATTATTGATAAATTTAGTATAAATAGTAGCTCAAGTGTTTTATTTAAGACACCCTGCAATGAAGTGGGAATTAGTTTTATTAAATGGCCACATGTCCTTGGTAACACTTTATATCTCTTCTTTTATTATTACATGTATGCAACACAGAATGATTATAGTTACTGCGGAGGACTGGTACATGGACATAACACATTTTAAATCTGTCTCTCCCTCCTCTGCTGTGCCTTCTGTTGATCCTTTTTACATTTGTAAATGCTCTATTTTCATCTTTTCCCATCCCCTTTCCCTCACGTCTTACCCCTTTCCTCCACTGCTTGTTCCCCCATTCATTTAGAAAGGTCTCCAAATGTGGTATTTATACACAGTGGAGTACAACTCTGCAGTAAAGAAAAACTTGAAGCACTCATGGCTAAACTGTTGCAATTTGGGACCATGATGGTAAGTGAACTAAGGCAGACACACAAGTTTAAATAGGGCATCATTTCCCTTATATGAGAGACTTGAACATCCTTAAATGCTTTTCAGATATTGTTTAATATTTTTCATTATTTGTATTTCTTTTTATACATTAATCTCTCATAGAGACCAAAGTCTGCTTTAGAAAAAGAAATTTTATTCCGTCTCTGAGCTTGTTTTAAACTACTGGTAAATAAGTAAAATAAAAATTGTATTTAGATAATCAATACTTTGTATTAAGGGATTAGGCAATTTTACATAATTTTTTTAAAGATTGGTCAAATGTATGACAAAAAATTGAGCATTAATTGACAGTTTAAAGTGTATCATTCAGGGGTATCAAGTAAATTCACACTGTTGTACATTTAATCTCCGTAACTTTTTCTGCTGTCAGGAACTGAAGGAAAAATAGTTTAGTAAGAAGGCTGACATTTTCTTTCCTTGTTCTGTATCATGGGATCTTACCAGGGTACCACATTGTTTTCCTAATCTATTCAGTAAGGTGTATGAATATCATTAGCTGTAACCATCTACCTTCCTAGAAGCAATCTTTTGAGTCACTCAGATAGTGGGCAGATTAATGAAAACAGTCACTAGCTAGAATCCCAATAACTAATTCAAATCCTTGAGATATGGCTTCTGCTATGGCTTGTATCTAGATGTCCCCTCATATCCTCATGCAGTCATAGATGGGGCTTTTCAGAGATGGCTGAATCTAGGGTTTGTGATGCCGGGATTAAGCATGTGATTCTGGAATGATTCATGGTGCAGTACTAAGGATTAATGGTGCCCCACCCTGGATGGGGTCCTACCTGCCCTGAGGGTGGGTAGTCTGGATAGAATATAAGGGATGGAAAGAGAGCTACCGTGGTTATTGCTTGTCGCTTGCTGCTTCTTCATGACTTCACTGCTTTGCTGCCTCCTGTCCACTGTGAACTATTTCTCTTCTTCGATGTCCCTCTGCCACGAATACTGCCTTGGAGGCAGCTGGCCATGCACTGAAACTTCCACCGTCAGTCAGCTACAAT
Organism: Cavia porcellus; assembly: GCF_034190915.1. Taxonomy (NCBI): domain Eukaryota; kingdom Metazoa; phylum Chordata; class Mammalia; order Rodentia; family Caviidae; genus Cavia; species Cavia porcellus. The sequence continues at coordinate 149,939,722 of NW_026947484.1, forward strand.
TCACCTTTCCTCCTTTACCTTTGAGTGTCAGGCATTTTGGCTTAACAACAATAAAAATAACTAAGACAGCTCCCTTGGATGGAGGTAAAATCAAGCAGTACCTGTGCTCTGACATTTCAGTTTGATGAGGTTCCCGAAAAGGGAGGTGCTAGGATATAGCAATATCAGAGCTGTTCTCCATCTTTGGTCACAAACAACCCATAACGCATGGACACTGTCTTTCCCAAAATGCAATACGCCCTTTTAATTTCAACTTTCTTTTTTTATTGAATTTAAAAAGGGAAAGTAAAATGCAGGGACACTTCTGGATAAGGACAACTTTTACTCTTCTTTCAGGTATGGAGATTCTCTTTGCTGTGGTTATTGTAACTGTTGTTTGTGCTGGGGATTGAACTCAGGGCCGGAGGCATGCTAGGCAAGTGCTCCACTACTGACCTAGCAAGATCTCCTTAAAAATTCTTACCAACCTGCGATTTTTCCTGTGTGTTTTTGAGGATAAGAGCCAATGTCAAATTCTGAGTTCTTAGGAATGATCCTTGGAAACTGTCTTCTGATTCCTGGGCATCAGTGCACCAGGAAAACCAAACCTCTGTGGTTCAAGCAATACCCTTGAGGAAAAGATTGGTCTTGTGTGCTCCACTTCAATTAATGGATCTCCATAGCTTTATTTTCATTAGTTTTTGGCTTTCCCTTGTTGCCAGTTTAATAATGCATTTGAAAAGACACTTCCTATTTTTCTAAGTGTTGTTAAGAGTTTCAGTTAGCACAAGTAGCTCTTCTTGGCAAAAGAAAACAGGTTTATTCACTTACATGTTCAATAGGTAGAGAGAACTAGTGTTAGTATGTGTCAGAAATGTTGGAAGAAATGGGACAAAATGGAAAAAAGACAGATAAATTACTTGCCCTCATGGGAATTATATTTTTTGGAATTTAAAACCTAGAGGTAAGAAATAGAGACATGAAAAGATTTAATCGAGGAGCAACAAATATGGCAGATAGATAACAACTGGCTACAGAAGCTCCCTGAGATTGTCAGCTTAGAATTCAACATAATAGAGTGGGGAGCCCCAAACAGAGGGAGATGAATTCTCTTGTCCCAAGAAGAAATTAAGGTGACTTGCCGAGCCATCCGAGGTCCCACTGCTTCGACTCACTGAAGGCACAGTTACATTGAGTTTGGGGGTCGGTGAGCAAAACGGAGGGTTGAGCTGGTGGGGTGCCTACATTGACCTGTGGTGAATGACAGGAGTCAAGCCATTCCATAAATAGGGGGCTCAGGTGGACAACATTCTGGGACTGGGCAGGACTGGCAAGTACAAGGGGCAGCAGTGACTTCAGGAAATAGTTCCCTTCCCAAACGGGATTGGTGGAGTGAGCTAGGCCTAGATCACGTGACCTGGCTGAGACCCAATAGGTGATCCAAGGTCAAGTCCCTGCTGCTGTGGCGCACACTAACCACACTAACCCAGTGAAGCCTCAGAAGTTTGACTGACCTGGAGGAGAGCCAGCACAAAGCAATACAGTAGTACAGCCATAGCAGCTTGACTGATTCGGAGGGGAGGGGCCAGCATATGCTGTCCCTGTCTGCAACTCACTAGCACACTGCAGTGTGAAGGGTCATCTAGCCAGTGTGCTTCAGAAGAATTGTAATCAACAAAGAAACTGGGGTCTCCTGGAAGAAGCAAAAAAGATGGGAAGAGGAAGCAACAACAAAAAGTCACCAGGCCCCAACCCTGAGAACAGTGACCCCGGACAGGTAAATACAAAGGAGAATGAGAACAGCAAACAAGCAATATCAGACACAGTGCCAGTGGACATAAAGAGATATATTCGGGACCTCATAGACTAGTTCAAAAGTGAAATATTTATCCAAATAAAACAAGATATTAAGAAGATTAATAAAAGAGATACAAAGCACCCCTCAAGCAGACACAGAGAGAAGAAGGGAGGAACTCAAACAAAGGAGAGAACCATTTGGTGAAGAATATAAAAAAATATATAGAATACATGAAGCAGATTCAAAGAGATCACCAGGAAATTAAAAACTCTATGGAAAAATGGCAAATCAGCTTGAAAGAAAGTAAGGATAGATTATTCAAACTGGGGGACAATTTTGCAATATGGGAATATAAAAGGGAAAACTTTTTAAAAACAAGAAGGAAACAAGCAGTAACAATACAAAGGCTAGAAGATGACAAAAGGAACTATAACTTGAGAATAAAGAATGTAAATGAAGAAGCTGGGATACAAACAAAGGAACTACAAAGGTTATTCACAGAAATAATTAAGGAAAACTTCCCAAACATAGGAAAAGGAAATGATATTCTGATATATGAGGCATATAGAACTCCAGGCACCTACAACCAAAACAGAGCTATACCCAGGCATATAATATTCAAGATCCCAGAAATTCAATATAAGAACAGAATATTAAAAACTGTTAGAGACAAGCAACAGATAACCCATAGAGGAAGGCCCATCAGAATAATGGCAGACTTCTCCACACAAACCATCAAGTCAAGAAGAGCCTGGAGCAATATATTCCAAGCCCTGAAAGAAAATAACCTCCACCCCAGATTGATATACCCTGATAAACTGTCTCTAGAAATTAATGGAGAAACAAGATGCTTCCAAAACAAAGAGGAACTTGGGAAATTTGCAACCACCAATCCAACTCTACAGAGAATACTCCAGGGCATTCAAGAGAGAGAGAAAAGTATTAGGATTCCAGGAACAGTGGCAGAGAGGCCTCAATGAATGAAGCAGAAAACAGAATGAAGAAGATAAGCAGGCAACTTATGGCAAAAAAAAGAGCATAACAGAAATGAGGCAGAGAAGATTTTATTCAAAACCGATATGATTGATAGTATCAGTCATGAGTATAGGCAACTACACTGAAGATGACAAGACTCTACGATACACATTCTAGTTTGATAACTGCCGGTCTATACTATATACAAAGTTGTGATTTTATTAATACTGTTATGTACTGATATACTCAATTTTGCTATGTCTGATGATATAGCCAGTTCTATTGGAGATAACAGGAGAAAACACAGGAACCATGGTAGAACTCTTTGTACAACGGTTTTGTATGTTTATTTATTTCATGTGTTTATAGGAATATGTTTTGTTTTGCCTTGCTTTGTTTTGTTTCTCCCCCTAATATAGAAATGATAGAATTACATTTTAAGACTCATGCATGTGTAGAATCTATAAACAGTTTATGAGAACTGATCTTATGACACATGATGAAATGAACAGATACTCTGAAGAAAAAGAGACACTAAAATACTCAGTGCTGATCCTGGAGTGTCATAATGTGAAACCCAGCAATAGTATTATTCTTTGTTCAGAGTGGTATTAGCCTGCTTGGGTTTATTCTATCTCAACATAATTGAAGATATGGATAACTGCATGTATGTTTAAGTGTATAAGTTTGATAACCATATTTCTAAGTTTTTGTTAGATAGTTGAACAGAACTGGTTGCAATCTCACTGTCTGAATCCCCACTTTATATGCTCCACTTTAGTATCTTGAATAACTATTTGTAAGAAGACAGTCTGTAATCAACTAGTGATTTCTTACTATTTTTTCTTTGAAATTACATATTATTTCTACCCGTTTTCTGTTTTATTTAGTCTTTCTTTAAATTAAATTTTTAAAAAAGACACTACAGTACCCAGTGCTGATCAAGTGTCATGATGTGAAATCCAGCAATACTATTATTCTTTGTTCAGAATGATTTTAACGTGATTTAGTTTGTTTAATCTAAACATAAATGAAGATATGGATGACTGCGTGTATGTTTAAGTGTATAGGATTGACAACCATGTTACTAAGTTTTTGTTGGATAGTTGAACAGAACTGTTTGCGGTCTTGCTGTTTGAATTCCCACTTTACAAGTTCCATTTTTGTATCTTGAAGAACTGTTTGTAAAACGACAACATGTAAACATCAACTAGTGATTACTTACTGTTTTTTTTTTCTCTGAACTTATGTATTATTTCTACCTATTTTCTGTTTTTAGTATTTCTTTAAATAAAAAAAAAAATTAATCGACCTTTACCCCGAGACAAAAGGCCAGAGGCAGATGTTCTTTACATCACAGTGTCTAGATGCAGAAGCCCCCAGAGAAGAGATGGTGCATGGGAGGTGGACAGGTGCGGGGACAGGGAGAGCAGGGCAGAGAGGAAACCGCCAGCGCCTCCACCGGACGGAGGCCTGGGGTCAGCCCAGGGAGCAAGGTAGGTGCCCTTCTGCGGCCTTAGGCAGGGCCGAGTCATGGGCAGCATGCGCGCTGAGAATGAAGATGCTCGGGAGGGAGAGAGGACTCTGCTGATCGCTGACCGCGCAGGGCCTGCCTGGAGAGGAGAGGAGATGGCTTCTCCACCGCAGGGTGGGCGCGGTGCAGCTGGGCTGCAGACCTGTGAGCTGAAACGGTGTGCGGAGGGCCGGAACAGCCCATCTTGCAAATCAAAGGTGTTTAATAAACGTGATAGTTTTTATTTAAAAAACATCTTCCTTCGTGGAAAGGGAAGTAACTGAGTATTGGTGAATTATCCGAAATCAGTGATAAAGGTGGGAGCTCCCAATGGTATAGGGAACGCTCCATTTGCACTGAAATCTTCATATGAGGAGTTGTGCGTTCTGTGTCCTCTAAGCATCAACCTTTGAAAAATTTTCCTTACTCCTAAAATCCCAACTCGTCACATATCAGTTATGATTTATCCTGATACAGAAAGCTTTATTATTTAAAAAACAAAGCAAAACCCCCAAGGGCAAATAAAAGAAACATGTTGAAAATGCCTCAAATTGAATATAGAGGCAGGAACCCAACGTTTATTGTTGATACCTCTGATAATTAATGTTGTATGTAAATTTTTCTGGGCCACGGTCCCAAATAAGTGCCTCAACATTATTCTCAATGCCTCTATGAAGCTGTTCGGGATGAGGCTAACATTTTTAGTTAGTGGGTGCAAATTTCCTTCCATAACATGGGTGGGCCTTATCCAATCAGTTGAAGGTTTGACTAGAAGAAAAGACTGAACTTTTCTGATCAAGAAGAACTTCTTCAGCTTGACAGAGCCTCTGGATTTAAACTACACCACTGTCTGCTGCTGTGTCCTCGATCTGTGTTATCTTATGAACCAGGTCTTCAAAAAAATCTCTCTCTCTCTCTCTCTCTCTCTCTCTCTCTGTCTCTGTCTCTCTCTGTCTCTGTCTCTCTGTCTCTGTCTCTGTCTCTCTCTCTCTCCTTTTCCTCCATCTAAATAAATATTCAAGTACTCATGTACATGCATACACCCTATTGGTTCTATTTATCTGGAGAATCTTAATACAACAAATAGCAAGTGTTAATTTTATTCAGGGAAATCTTGTCCTTACCCCGTTCATTTAGGGCAAAGCTTATTCCGATGTTCTGATTGTCAAAGTTAACTCCAAGATAAAACAGGCTTCTCCAGCACTGGCGAGTGATAAAAGCCCAAGGCTACTCCATTTCAGGCCCTTCACGAATCTTCCTTCTGTAACCTGGTCCTCAGAATATGAAATTACACCAACTTGTTATTGTTAAATATTCGTGTTTGCACTTCTGATCAATATTGTATTTTAATACCAAGGACATTCAGGAAGAAAACAGCCTGAACTTGCTGGAACAGATTATAATTTTGAAACTTTCAAACTCCTGTCAGCCTCCTCCCAGCGATTTTTCTGTAGCACAAGCTCTACGTTTCCACTCTCACCGGCACTGTTTGTGTATTAGTCAATGTGAGTCAAGATGATGATAATTAAATTTCACTTGAAGTTCAGAGACAAAGTGATTAAATATGAACTTAAATCTTACTGAAATAGGTAGCTCTCTTGTATTTCACAGAGGGAAAATTCTACTTGTGTATTAGTAGGAATATAATTATCTTGTTCAAGATACTAGATCTTTCAAGAAACAATACAATATTATCTTAGGTAAAAAGAGGGTAATCAGAAATTCAAAGCAGGTTTTTCTTACGATTATTATACATATTCAGGAAGTAATTGTTCGCTCTTCATACCCAGACAATTGCCACAGCCCAAAGATATGGAGCTCCCAAGGAAGCCTCTTTCACCTCCCTCATTGGAAAAGCAATCAGAGAGCTAATTTGAATTCCCTATGTGGGAGAAAGAGAGAGAGAGACAGACAGAGAGAGAGAGAGAGAGAGAGAGAGAGAGAGAGAGAGAGAGAGAGAGAGAGAGAGAGAGAGATGATGGGGTAGTCCAAAAACAAATATTGCCATAACCCCAGCAATGACACCTGCCATTAATTTTGTCAATAAGCTGTAAGCTTTGAAGACCTCAGAAGTCAGACATGGAGCATGCCTGGGATCTCAGCTCTCCAAAAGGCTGAGGCAAGAGGATAACAAGTTCAAGCCCATCCTGACGACTTAGCAAAACTCTGTCTCCAAATAAAAAAGGAGAAAAAAAGGGTGGGAGATGTAGCTCAGTGCTAAAGTCCGGAATTACTTATTTAGTACAAAAACAAAACAAAACAAAAACCACCTCAGGGGCTTCCCAGGGGTGCAGGACCCTCTTCAGCATACAGTTCTAATCCCTTCTCACTGGATCAGTGTGCAAGAGGATGATGATCTTTATAGAGAATTGGACACAGTGGATAAATGTCCCTGGGTTGTCAAGTCCAGCTATACCTTTCACTAATCTAATTCAAATTCACCTCCTAAATTGAAGAGCTATTCAATTTCCTATTGCACGGCAACTTTAATTCAACAGTTCCCTTATCCAGGACTACATCCAGCACTGATTAAGGAATCTGAATGCAAAACTCAAAGTTGCATTACAAGCGAAGGCTACGCACCAGTGCTGAAGTGACAATCATCCCCATTCTCAGTGTGAACTGGCAGCAAGTGCTAATTAAAATTATAAGCTAGAGAGAACATGCATTGAGAAAAAGAAGCCGTCCCTAACCAATAATTCCAGGGATAAATCATACTTGATTTGCTAACACATAGATGTGTCCAGAAACTATGATCTACAAATGTCTTGAATATGGTTCTAATCAATCTGCAGAACAATAATCAAGCAGGCATATAATTAGTACAGGCTCCTGATGACAAGCAGCACATAATGTTGTGTCACCTTGAGACAGTGCGGAGTATCTTGTCTGAAATGTACTCTGGCAGATTCCTCATCTTCCTGAAAAAGCAGTTGAGCACCCAAGGTGTCCCGGTCAAGTTTTGTTGAGCTCCCCGCTCATTCTGTCCTCTGCTTCTTTCAACCTGACATATGAATGCAGAAAGAGATTCGGACTTGAGAGGTCCTTTTGATAGCCCAAATCCAAGGCAGCAGTTTACAATCAGTGATGAAAACGAGGCAGAAGGGAAAGTGTGAGGCTGTGAGTCAGTCACATTCTTCCCAAACCATCTGCGTCTGGTGGTCCCTGATGTCACCAGTACCATCAGGGGAGGACCTTCACTGAAAAGAGCAAGAACAGGAAGAAAATTTGAACACAGACACCTGGCCTTTCCAGGGCTCAGGGCCTTTTTATGGGTCACCATTTCATTCTACATAAGCAAAGACAGAACTATGGGTTCACTTTGGAAACAGCAACACAGAAAGAAAAATAGCACCTGGTACAGACTGGTTAGACCAATAAGGATCTTGCAACTCATGTCTCTACCACTCCTAGCTTTGCTTCACTTCATGCTTCTCTTTCTTTTTGATCCTTAAGTATGCCAAGTCATTTCCAATGCAAGTCACTCTATTTACTGCTTCTTACACATAGGAGGTTCTGTCTCCAGATCTCTAAATAAGTATCTCTTTTTCGTTATTCAAGCCTCCAACTCCAATATTTTCTCCACTCCTCATAGAGCTCCTTTTTACTCTCCCAGCTAGGGATGGCCCTTTTTAGCCTATGCTTCATGAAGGTGTAATTAAGTACCAGCTTGGAAGCCAGACTGCCTGAATTTGCATGCACTCCTGTTAGTCTGTGTAGCTCTGTGCAACATGAGCTGGGTACTGCAGTTCTCTGGTTCAGCATCTTCATGTGTAAGATAAAGGTAAAGGAGAAGCTAAGCACATACCTGTATTTGACTTGAGAATTGCATGAAGTGATACAAATAGTTACAATAAAATAGGGCCTTCTACTCTCAGACCCAGTATCCTGGACGGGTACTGTTATGGTTTATATCTAAAGTGTCCCCCGAGTCTCATGTAACTGGAGATTGAACCTGGTCAGAGCAGATAGGTTAATGCATTGTCTCTAGCTCCTGCTCTTTCTCTGCTTCCTGGCTCTATGAGGTCAGTTGCTTTTTCCCAACAGGCTCTTCCTCCCTGTCATTTTTTACTTAGTGCTAACCAACCATGAACTGAACCCATGGAAACTGTGAGCCACAATAAACCTCTCTCCTTTAAGTTGAAATCAGTGCTAGATATTTTGTCCCAGTGACAGAAAATTAAGTAATATAGAAACTTGGTACTGAGGTGAACCCACCGTGACTACTGTGATTACAAGACTTTGGAATTCATTTGCAGCAGAAATTTGGAAAGGTTTGCAGATATCAGAGAAGTTGCAGAATGCTGTACGGCAAGCTTCACAGGTGGTTACTGTTGAAGCTCAGAGGATTGGAATTCTGATAGGAATGCAGAGAATAAAGGTCAGGCTTCCAATGAGAGGGAAGATTGCGCTGGAAACTGAACTAGAGGTCACATGTTCTTTGTGCTTGCAAAAGTTTTGTCTAATTTTTTTGCCCATGTTGTGAGAATTTGAGGGAGAATGAGATTAAGGGTGTTGGACTGATTAATTTGATGGAAGACATTTCAAGGTAGCCAAGTGTTTGCTGTACCATGAGGACTACAGGCTACTCTCAGTCAGATCTAAAGTGAAAATCAATAGCAAAAAGAAGAACCAGAAAGGAAGCACCTGCAAAGTTGGGGCCAAAGAGTGTTTTTGCTGAAAAAGATTAGCATTAAGAAGAAGCCAAATACCTTATGTCAGAACAATAGAAAAGATGCTTTGAGTGCATTTTAGGAATTGCTAGGCCCTACACTTCACAGGCTCAAGGGTGTAAAAGGATAACTTCATCTGAAAGACTTTGCTGTAAGTGGAAAGTCCCAGATGCCCCAGTCTTTCATGACTACCTAGAGAATGATTTTCCTGATTTCAGTCATACAAACACTCAGAGGTCACTGCAGCTATGGTCCAAGTGGGCCTGGCTACTGCTCAAGTCAGCAGCAGACCTTAGTATCATCCATGTGGTGCTGATTTCTAGGTATGCCGTATGCAAAAGTTGTGGTGACATACCCCTTCCCCCCAAAGTCAGGTAATGGAAAGCCATGGAAGTCAGAGATACCAGGAATGTGGAACATTTGCTGAGAATTCCAAGGAGAAAGCAGGGCCAGCCCAAGAGAGAGGCCGTATGGGCTCTTTTTCAACCTTCCAGTTGGCAGGGGTGGGACTTCCTACACCCTGTGGAGCTCATACTGTGCCCCACCCTTCCTTGAGTGCTGGACACGGAGGTAAGGAATTTAATGTTTTTCCTGCCAGATTTTGCTCTTGCTTTGGTATGACTTTTTCCTGTCGCCTTATTCTTCCTTCTGGAGATGAGAATATTTACTTTGTTCCATTGTATGTTGCAAAGTTTTACCTTTTATTTTGATTTTTACAGGGACTCACAGCTATTAGTTTGCTTTGCATCTCAAAAGATATCTTGAACTTCAATTTTACAGTGGTGCTAGAACTGTTCCGACTTTGGCAATTCTTAATAATAGACTAAGAGTTTTATCTCATTTTACGTAATGAGACAGACATGAACTTTTGAGAGTCAGGAATGGAATAATGGCTAATATGGACACTTGATGTGTGGTTCTTTGTAGCACCTTTTGTAACTGAAGTTATCTTCATGTGTACCTAAATGTTTAGTAGACTTCAGGGAGTCTTCTTATGATCTTAAAAGTTAAAAATATACTTCGAATACAAGTCCTTGTGGCATTTGTCGAGAAAATACTCAATAAGTGACTGCTGTTAAGACACTGAGTGATTCAAACTTTGTATCACACTGCCCTTTAGACTTTCAAATAAGATAATATGGGACCAGTTTTACCTCTGCAACTATATAGCTCTGTGATTTAACTTTTTGTCTTATCAGTTTTGAAAGAGGTAATAATTGCTCCCATACTGGAAAGTAAAAAGATATAGTCATTTTTGGAATATTATAAGGCAAAGAAAAGAAATGAACATGAACAACACGTGTCTCCATGAACCAGTTTTACACAAATACGACTAAAGAAGTCACACACAAAATATTGCATATTGCAATATGTACTCTTATATGGTTTTAATAGGCAAGGTCAAACTATGTTGTCAGAATTCAAGGGATGTTATCTTTAGGTGTGTAGTGAAGTGGACACACAGTGGCTGCCAGAGTTCCATCCACTATTTCCCAGTCTTGGGTCTACTTACCTTGGTATGTTTAGGTCATGAATATTCAGTGAGTGATACTCATATAAATTATATAGTTTATGAAAAAATAATAATACCTACTTCTTGTTTGATCATGGTAATTAAATGAAATAATGTGATTAAAATGTGAAGTATATATAGCACACGGTATGTATGAAAACTCACCAAACACTAATACCAATTCCCTTCCATCTTGTGACATACAGCAGCAAACATCAGCTCCAGAACTTGAGTGACAGGACTTTTCACAGTCTGGCCTCATTCTACCTCCCAGACTTCTGGTTACAGATATTGGACCAGTCACATGAACTTTCTACTTCAACTCTTGCCACGTTAAGTTTGATTTTGCATAATTTTCTTTTTACCTAGAATGCTTCTCTACTTTATCTTGCAAACTCCTACTCATCCTTCAGAACTCAGTTCCAACACTATCGCCTAATAAGCCTTTTCTAGGACTCTCTTTATTTGATCATTCTCTCTTTGGTGCTAGCGAGTAGATAAGCCTGGCTCTCACTGGGCTGTAATTACCTAATTGGGTTTTAAAATAGGAGTTTCTCTTTCAAGTCATTTCAATTGTCTCATAACTAAGTTGTTAGGATTTAGGCTTTCATCTTTCCTACTGGGTAAATATTTAATCTCTAGTCCTCACTGCACTTTGGTAAGCCTATTTCTTTGCTTATAAAATGCAGATTATAGTATTTATGCTATGGGATTAATATAAGAATGAGAATTTTTTTAAAAGAGATAATGTTCATCGGAATTTAAATGCCACGCTCGGCCGACTGTAGGTGGTCAGTACCTGTCAGTCATCCCTTCAGAGGCAGAAACAGGTTTCCTTTCTGTGTTCTGCCACCTACTTGTAGAAACAAAACACAGAGCAGATTCTCAACCAGTGTTTCCTAGACGAAAGAAAGATGAAACAAACCAATGTAGCGGGAGCTTGTCTACAGCACTGTAGGAAGGAAAGAGAAGGCTAAAGGCGCGGGAAGGGAAGCCAGAGGAGGGGAAGCTGAGTGACACACTCCTCTAGGTAGGATAATATTTTAATCGGCTGGATTAATATTCCAGAAGGATGTCGAGGGCTGCTCCCTCTCCCCATTACCCTGGGAGCAGTAGTGGCTCATCTGCTATACTTGGACCTGGTGCTCTTGGTGCTTGTTCGCACAATGTTAATGAAAACATTTCCTGACCTCATGGTTTGAGGAAGATAATGACAACCCAGCTGGAGTCCCGATGGTAGATTATTTTTCTAAAATTTAACGTCATACCAGGCGTGGTGGTGCACTCCTGTAATCCCAGCAGTTGGGAGGCTGAGGCAGGAGGATCATTGCAAGTTGGAGAAAAGCCTGGACTACAAAGGGAGCCCAAAGCCAGTTTGAATCACATGGTGAGATCTTGTCTCAAAAAGACAAAAGCAAAAACAACAACAACAACAAAAAACACCAACCAACCAACCAAACAAACAAACAAACAAATCCAAAGTCATGAAATGTTTAAGCCGCTTATAGTGTCTTTCTAAAGAAGAAAAGTGACTCTTTGTGAAGCGCCTATCACCAGCCAGACAGGAGAGTACTTCTAACTTCTCGGCAGGCCTCACCGAGGTAGTCCCCCATTTCAGTGTTACAGAGGAGGAGTCATTTGGGAGGTTAAGTTATTTGCGCAAGAGAACAAAGGCTTAAACCTATGTCTGCATGAACTTGAAAGTTTCCCTAATCATAATTCCTCTACTTCACTAAATGATTTATACAAATATCTTATCATATAAAATGAACACTAAAATTGGGATAAGTACCTAAGAAATGAGTAAATATTCATGGATTCGTTGCTTTACTTTTATGTTAAAATATGTGATAGTACGTTAGGTAATACAAACATTAGATTGAATAGTTAACTATAGGGGTTAATTTATTTTTAAAATTGGTTTCTCATTCAGTGAAAAGTCCTCTTATTCAATGTGAAAAAGACATTTATTACTTGGTAACTGCAAAGTCAATTTTTTGCAAAGGTTTCCAAAACTGGCTTTGTGCTCAAGAGTCCCAAACTGTGTGTCTTGTAAATGCCCAGCCTAGAATGCAACACCTTCCATGTGCAGTTTCTCCTTTAAATAGGAACTTAGAAGTCTGTCTTTGTGAGGTGACCAGCGTGTGGATAGTTTTACAACTTTTAGGCTACATTTTTTGTATTAGTTTGTCCACAGTTGACTGGCTGTGAATAATACCTCATGTTTCAGGTTTTCTCTTCTCTTTTTCCTACACTCATTTAGGCAGTGTAGAATGTTTAATTAAATTATTTATTTATAGTGTGCAGCACAACTGCAAATGTTTGATGAAAAAATATAATGCAGCTGACTTCTGGTGAAGTCAGTCCGTTGGTAAAAAGAGAATAAAAGCCTGCTGGCTTGTGGAGTGTGCTGAGACTGTCCACAACTTCACAAGGGAGACTGCTGGGGCAAAGTCATTCTGGAAGGTTAAGTGGGGATCAGTTTGAAGATACAGAATCTTATTGCATCACTATAGCTCTTTAGTTAAGAAGTGCATCTAAGGTTTGCAATTACTTTTGTTTTAGAATTGGTGTAAATGACCCTGAGGGGGACATGTCTGGTGACGCGGGCTTTTTAGGTGCAGTTGCTGGAAGCAGAAGCCAGGGCTCCTTCAGTGACCACACTATAGGGTGACGGAGAGCATGGACGTCATTGGCCACTTCTGGCATTGGTGTTGATCCAGCACAGAGTGTAGGATACGGAATAAATCACAGTTCACCATGATGTGGAACCAATTTAACTAATAACTTGTTCTGCTGTTAGAATTTTGAAGTTTCACTAGATATTACATTAAGTGGATGTACTAAAACAGGAGAATTGTTAAGGTGACTCTTGAAAAGACTCAATAGGGATAAAGTGCAAAACTTTAGTGGTAAGTTAGGTGTGGATAAGATAACTAAAAGGCTTACAGAAAAATCATAAAAGTGCATTTTATTCCCATCACTTTCTCCCTAGATTCTTTTTAAAAGTTTACAGTTTCTAAAATGTAAGGCACTGAAATTACTAGACGGACTGAAACACCTGAGACCATCAGTGTTTCCATCTATTGGATGTAGTTTTTTTAATGAAAAGGAGAATAGAAGGAAAGAAAGAAAGGAAGAAGGTAGAAAGTGTGCAAAGAAGTAGATGTTTATAAACTATGAAAGGATAAATATAAAATTAGGATGTTAAAAAAATTAGAAGAATTAAGGAGAAATTTAAATATACGCAGGCTTATATTCCAATAGATATTAAACACTATTGATAAATATATCAAAATAAATGAATTTTAAAAGGCAAAGTCATGACAGAAAAAGAAAAACTCAGCCACTCGTAAATGTGTATTTTTATGTGTATGTGTGTATGTCTATAGATAGATCTGAAAGGCTAAATCCACAAAATGAAAGTATCTAAAGGTGGTGGGATTAAAAACTAGAATGAATATTAATATGAAATAAAAATCAGGGAAAAAGACGAACAAAAAGGTTGAAAAGGAAAAACACGGAGGAGGGAGAGTAAAGAATGAAGGGAGGCAGGAGCTGAAGACAGAGGCTAAGAGCACCAACCAGGCCACTCAGTGGACAGAATGTCCAGCAACGACAGTTGTGTTTTGCCCAGGAGCCTAGTTCCAAAGGACTCTCTGCCTAAGCAGTGGGCCCTGAAATCAGTGCACACGGCCTCTGGTACGAATTACAGCCAAGCTCCTGGGGAATTCGGAGGGGCCAGCCTGTCCCCAGAGCTGGAATGGAAGAGCCTACATGGTAGTCCAAGCACACAGCTGCACTTGAATTTCTACCCGACAGCTTTATAGCTGGTTAACTTAAAATATTTAAGTACTCAGTTTCCTTGACTGTCTAATACTTATTTCAGACAACTGTGAGAATCCCTATGATCAACTGGAAAGTCAAAGATTGGGTGTAGAGTTTAGTGGAAGGGCGTCCTTGCCTGGCACACACAAGGTCCTGGGTTTCTTCCCAGGCACCAGAAAAATCTCACATGTGAGCACAATGCCTGCCTTAGCAGACTCCATTTCCAAAGACCAAATTTATAGGACCTGCTACCCAGCTTGGCCCACTGAGCCACTGTCTTAGGGCCAGAGCCTTGCAGGACACATTGGGAAACAAATGAAGACAATGAAACTGTTTTACTACAAATGCTTCACTTCTTAGATCGAGAGTAGATATCTGGTCAAATGGTAAAGACAGAAGAAAGAGATTATGAAATTTAAAATACCATAAACAATATACAATTCAAAAGTTTTAAAAGAGTATAAGGAAACTAATACTCATTTACTTTTCGCATGGCTTTTTTGTTGGTATAGCTAAATTGTTCAGGGAAACAAAGTCACATAAAATGAAAAGATCTTCATTTTTCATAGTTTTTGGCTCCCGCTGCCATCCAGGTAAGCCTGCATTATCTCATTAGTCAGGTAAGGACTAGAACGTTCTGAAACAAAATCTTTTCTTTCCCCATCGCAAAATTTCCTTCCTGATAGGCGTTCGTTTAAATCCTATCTAAGAGAGGCATCAGTAACCAATAAACAATCAACTTCACATTTGGCTACCACCCAGCTGATAGGCCCGCTTCTGCCAAGATCTTATCTGTTAGAAGTTAAAATTATCTTCTCTCAGGGATGCCTTGAAACACTGGCTTAAACTGATGACTTCATTTTCCTTTACATCTTCGAGAGGCTCGAAACCAAGAAGCCTTCTATGACTGGCAGCGAAGAAAGAATCTATAATATATTAGAAATATTTCTGGAACTCCAAGCAAAATACTTGTTGATTAAATGCTCAAACTCCCCAGTGTCCTGGTGCAACCTCTGCCACTCAGCAGCTGCAAACTGAGCAATCTGTCTTGCAAAGTGGATGAGAAGTACCCTCCTCCGAGGACCACTGAGGGTATTAAGTGCAAGAAACATTTAGTGACATTTAGTACAGAGCCTGGTATATAGTGAAGCATCTATTAAAAGGTATGTGCTAACAATTTTACTCCTGTTACAATATATAAATAGTGAATGGGACAAAGTCATTTAGTTGTAAAATTAGGCAGTTCTTATTTGGTAGTTCCTATTACATTGTTGAAAGAATTCACTGTATGTAAACACTATCTTGGCTTAAAAGCTATCTACTTTCTAGGATTAATATTTTAGCGGAACAAGTAAATGGATCTTTCATTTGATCGATATCTCTGATACTTATCATTGTTCCTGGGAGTTTGGTGCTATATAGTAGTTGTCAGCCTTTTTGAGGGAATATCAAAATGTTAGTCATTTCTGCTTTGCAAAATCAACTGCCAAAATGCTTTTTAAGGAGCTTGGTTCTGACATATGATTTAAAAACACTTGTGAAAAACTATTCATAAACTGATTATTCAACACTAGTCTCACTCACACAACACTGCCTCAGATTAACCACGGCTTTTAAATGTTTCTAAGAGATTCTGGTCTCACAGCTCCAATAAGCATGTAATAGAAAACACATGTGAAACATCCATGGGGAAACGCCCACCCCACCATCGCAAGTAGACTCTGGTGGGCTGTTTTATTGGGTTACCCATTTTACCCTTTATGGTGACCTACAAAGTTAAGTTCCAGCACTGAAACCTGACAGTACTTTGCAATGCATTACATCAGAGAACTTTCACCAGAAAAAGCACTGGCTTTAAAAACCAAGCTGGACTCTGAAGATACCTGAAAAACTGCACTCACTGAATAGTAATGGCATCGGGAGAGTGATGGAGATGCCAAAGAAGCCTTAGTAAGCCATGAGGAGTGACGTGTTCTCAATATTTGAAAAGAAATTACAGAACATTTAATTAGCTTTATTACATGGTGCACTTAGGGCTCATCATTAACACCCTTTGACAGAGACAGGTTAGCCTGGCCTTGAAAGCTCAGAGGACGCAGTGCCTTTAAGATGAACTTGGGTGACTGCCCAGAGTTTCTGTTAGTGCTCTCGTTTTGCAGTAAGGCTCAAGAAATAAGTAAAAGCTTGTGGGATATATATATATATATATATATATATATATATATATATATATATATATGTGGTATCTTCCTGAAGCACTCTAATTTTTGTGCTTGGTGCCTATATCTAATAGAGTATGTTCCTACGATCATTTGGAGGAGTCAAACTGAAGAATCAAACAGAAAATTCTCATTTCCAGCCATTCAAATGATAATTAAGATTGCCATAAATTATCTCCAAACACACTAGCACTAATGCTTCCAGACTGCCAAGACATACTATCTGCCTGCTGAAAATCTCCATGGTATTCACTAGAAGGCATGTGACACAGTACTTCACCCAAAGTGTACTAATCTTGTGCTGTGAAGTAATTCTCATCTCTTCTCAACATGCCACTAACTTCTCATACTGATGTTTGTGATTTAAAGCAATACTTTCTTGGAAAGAGAAAAAGCTGGTGCAAAGGACGGTGTGAACTCTTGATACTGTTCTATTTGTAAGATTCTCCAAGGAATGGTCTTTAAAGAATATGTCAGGATCAATATGGTGAGCTTTTTTCAGAAATTCAGCTAATGTATATTCGTTCTTTTTTTAAAAGACAATTGCACCTAATAAAAATTTTACAGAGTTAAATTTTTACAAATCTCTCTCCTCCACTGGAACATATTCAAGGTCAGTTTTAAGGCAGAAGTTCAAAGTGTGAATTGATGGAAAAGTACATGGTATCCCTTCTCATTTCGGGAAGTATGCAGAGCATTGTAAATATGTTTATAAAACCAGTGCACGTCAAGTTTTTCTTTGAAACGTGGCAAGAGATTTGGGCATGATACTTCCTGCCTTCAGAGGAAGAGCACAGGGATGATCTTTGGCTAATTATTCTTTTACCGGTTAAAATACTACCTGTAAGACCTCTTGAAGATAAGTTGGAGTTTATAACATATTTAAGTGACTTATATTCCCTTTCACATTGAAGGACTATGAAAGCCTGTAAGATGAATGTATATATATGTATAAACTATATTTTTTGCAAATGGAGCAAGTATTTTAAAAAATTAAAGCAGAAGATCAATTTAAGAGTCACACCTAAAATAAACAGACCTAAGACACCTAATTATTAACAGACTAATAATAGTCACTATCCCAGGAAGAGTAACAGTAACTTTTCATATTCTTAGTTCTGATTACAGCAGAGCAGCTACCAAGGATGTGGAAACTACTATGTAGATGATGTTGGGGAATTCTTGCCCTGAAACAAAACCTCCTTGAGCCCTACAAGGAAGTCAGTAGTTTAATAATTTTAAACATAAAAACTATCTTATTCTAGGGGGAATCCAACTTGGGATTTAAGGCAACATTAACATTTTTATAAATTGGATTCAAAAGCAATTCTTTTCGGTGACAAAGATGCATGAAAACTTCCAAATTGTATTCTATAGGATAACGCTCATTTTAAAAACTTACTTTTCCATGCACTTGTTTATATCATAACTGAGTTTTCAGAACTACCCCAAAGAAACAGGACTGCCTGAATGAGCATTGCTACCTTTCTTCTTGTTTTTAGGTTCCTTCTTGAAAGAGCTAGCTGCTATGTGAAGCGTTTATCACATAATATTGGGTAGGTTCAGATGCTGAAAGTATAATAAGACAGAAAATGAAAATGTTTGATTATATAATGCCCCATCCTATCAAATAAAATTTTGTAAGTTCCTGAAGCATTTTAGCAAAAACAATTACAGGTCTATAAATCTGTCCAAACATTATTTCTTACAGAGAGGTTAGAGAATTTCTTCTAATTTGTTAATTATCTATATGCATAGGGTATAACTGTCTCTAGTTGTGCTGTCATGACTGCCTCAATGTCCTGAGTGGATTCAAAGCATTCACCTTTCGTGGTCACTTAGGTCTTGGAGAAAAGCTGAGCGCTGCACTAGCCTGAGTGAGTGAGATGGAGGAGGACACACCATGTGGATATGAGCCTGCCTCTCCTCTGGACAGCGCTCAGCAGCAGCATGCGCCGTATTTTTGATCACACCTTGTGAAGACACTCAGGACTGTCTCAGAAGATAAGAATGATGGCATCAGTGACCCAGGCGAGGATGTCTCGAGGGAGAATTAATGGCAATGTGTCTTTTTGTGTAATACTTTAAAAAACATAAACATACAATGTATTTTTTTGATCAGTCCTCACAGGTACATGACTTCTCATCTACTTACTGTAAATGTTTATAATACTTCTTACTGGTGTATATTTCACTGTTATCCACCTTCAGATAGAGGAATACAAACTTAATTTCTTGCTCTTTAAAATTCAATAGGTAATGCCAAGTGTGTCCATAAGGTGATTTCTAACTTGGTGGAAGCAATCGAGAACCACTAAGCTTTAAGAAGAATTTGGTATGAATGATTATGATATAAATAGGAAAAAATCTATTTGTTGAGATTCAATTATATGATTTTTGAACTTGGAGTAAAACCTTCCCATGATAACAAAAATTGCCATTCACAGCAGTCTATAGATACTTATCCTTAAACTGCAGAAGTATGTTTTAGCAATTTCTGAATATATTGCTGAAAAATCAATTTAAAAAATTCATTTTTATGATGCCCAAATTTGATGGTAGGGCCTCTATTTTATTTTTAATTTGTGTATGATGCAACAAACAAAAATATTTTCAGAATATTTCCTTATCAAAGTTTTTCTCCTAGATTTTGCACATATGTAATGTTTATTAGAAGACAAATAGACAAGTATTTATTCCTACTCTTTTACTTATCCAAAGGTTGTAGTCTGAAGCAACCTAAATCAAAAGGGCAGGGGTGAAGAAAAGGATCAATGTAGCAAAGCCAATTAAGTAGCACACATAAAAGTGCACGTTAACTACTTGAAAAAATTCACATTTATTTACTGTCAAACCGTGTTAAACTTTACACTGGATATTAGTGATGGGCTCATTATTAACAGGTTTACACAAAGGGATGAAAAGAAAAGCAGAATCTTGCTGAAACAATTTACATTTCATTAGAACTTTATCATAAAATAAATTAATTACTAAATATAGGCAGAAGGAATATGGAAGAGTAATATTTATGTTTTATTTTATTTTTTAAAAAAGAATAGGCACCTTTTGTTCACTAGAAAGTTTGTGAGAAGTGCCGAGTGCCCTCCTTGCCCCTGTTCAAGAATAAACAGATGGCCTGACACACAATCTGTCCTAGATTTCACCACACTTGTGCAAGGCTTGGCATACCTGGCTTCAGAGGGTTTTCTCCTCATTAAAACACCTTCTTTTGGCAATAAGAAATCTAAATGTAAGAATAAAGACTAACTGGTCAAAGCAGAACACTGTATACAGTGGAAAATAAGTGACCATGGGTAGAACTTACTATGACAAAGTGTAAGAAAAAACATTTCGTAACATATGTGCAACCAAGAGCTTTTCACAATATTTTCTTCAAACTTTTAAAATTATTTTAATGACATTATATTTCCGTTGGACACAAATGTATTTATTTTACCTAGCAATAGAACAAAATATAATTTCTTTAGCCATTTTTCATGAGAATAGTTCACTGTACAGTTGAGGAAACATATGAAATAAGGCCTGTGGCTTGATTGCTAGTGGTTAAACATGTTTTCAATCTTTGCCTTAATGTAAAAGATTTGCAGTGAACTGCAAACTGACGCAGAATATCTCTCCTGCTTTCCAAGTCTTGTCAGGAACAGTAAGGTACAGTAAATTTGTCCCACAGGATTTTAAAGCCTACGTCTTGTATATAATACAATGCAGGCCTACAAAAATGGTGCAGCCATATTTACAAATTTAGTTCACACACTGCTGCAGTAAAATGGCTGGAAAGTTGTGTTTCGCTTGCTTCACAATTTCTCTAAACAGCAGCAGAATCTTAAAATACCTGGTTGGCATCTCTTTTCTTTGTAACAAATAATTCATTTAGTATACTCTGTGTATATACAAAGTTTCTGTATGTTCTATAAAAATTCACAGAACTGCAAGGTTCAGTCATCTCTCTTTATACCAGAGAACCACAGGTCAACAGAATCTTCTCTTCAAGCAGAATGGGGGGAGCTGCACCGGGCCAAGAGTCTTTGTGTATTAATACTTGCATGTGGCCCGCGGGGTTCCTTAGCGGCACTGTTAGAGACTGGTCACCAGCTGCATCTGCCCTTCTCTAACATCCCCTTCCGGGATGCACCCTTCTTTGTTAATGGGGATTATGTAACCGTCGCTGTTGCCCCTGCTGATCTGGTAGCACATCTGAAGCTGATGATGGCCAGACCCAAGATTTGGCATGCTTTTGTAGTAAATGTCCTCGTTCTCACTCCTCCTGGAGGGAGACAGGTCTTCCTCCATGTCGGGGCTGCTCTCAGGGTAGGGAGAGTCTCTGAGGTTGGGCATGCTCGTGTAAAGAGAGTCTCTGTTGGGGGACTGCAGGTGGTCCTCGGCCTCTGCCGTCAGCTGGGAGACATAGCTATTGGTTCCCTCAGGCTTCACTTTCTTCTGGGGTTGGTAGAGAAGGGAGTGAGTCCGCTGAGGGATGAGCGGGGCCTCGAGCTCTTTGTGATGGAGCTCCAGCCCTGGATTGTCGCCGTGCATTAAAGACGAAGCATCTGCCACCAGAGCGTCCTCTTCGCTGCCACCGCCTCCAATCACGGGCTTGACTGGTAGTGTGAGCTCGAGGTTGTGGGTCTTGCCGCCGCCCCGGAGGTTGTTGTGCACTAATTCTGAAATGATCATTTTCTCAAAAGCAGTATCATTCAGACTTAGTCCACAGTCCACCACTTGGACACTGTCACTGTAGTCCCCCTTGCGCAGTGAGTAGCTGTTGTTAAAATTACCATTTAGCGGTAGAGTATCCATGGCACTTGTATCCCTGGCATTGTTCAGTGAATGTCCTGAAACCGAAAGGGGGGAGTTACCGTTACTGCCTCTGCTCCTTTGTTAAGCAACGTTATCTCTTTTGCACAAAACTCTTTAATGTCGTTCAGGACAAAGTTGTATTCGAAAGCTAACACTTGAAAAGTGCCAGGCTTTCCTGCATTTCCAACTGTAAACAGTAGCATCCCCTTAGATAACAGGAAAAAGTGTTAAAAAAAATAATACTGTTTTCCAGGGAGGAAAAATGGCATACAGAATATTACTGCTTCAATTTGAGGGAGATGGTAGTTATTAATTGAATTTTGGTCGAATCTCTGACATGCTTTACAACCAAGACTTCACTCCATGCCCTTGCATAGTTAATGCAAAGCAATTCATTAGTGACATTTACATTTTAAAGTACAAGACTATGGTTTATAAAAATAAAATTAACAGAATTTGTCCTAAACAACACTAAATTAAAAAGGAATAAATTACATACAGAACCGAAAGGCAAATGTACAACATAAACCCACATATTAGCAAGCAACTTTTAAAAACAACATTCTAACATTTCCTTTTTCTGGAGATGAAATTAAAAAAAAAAGAATGAAAAAATGGACAGATACAAAAGAAATCATGTTAAACAGAGACAGCCATCTCTCACACTGACTGGACCGAGGGCCCACAAGCACCATCCAACAACACGATAGACAGCAGGTGGAATGACTCACTTTGAACAACTCACATCATGTCTGTCTGCTCAGGCTATCTGGCCTAAGAGTAGCTGATATATAAAAGAAAGTAAAATGATTTATTGTAACATGATGAAGAATTTCTAAGCTTCTCAGCAACTTAGTCAGAGCAAGGGTTCAACAAATTAGATTACCAGCAAAAGCAGCCTTTACTTTTCATTTAAGATTGCTTATGATTTTGATTTCTTTTGGTACTAATCACCTCTCTAATAATAGCAATGGCGCCAGGCTTCTAATGGTCAACGTTGGCCCGCAGCCCTGCAGTCTGCATCAGTCACAGTGACAGCAGCAAATGAACCAGCAGAGTCTACTGTACAAGACTGGCCCAAGGACACCATGGGCATGGAAGTCAAACGCAGAATGTTCAGAGATTTCTCAAGTATGGGTCACAGAAATTAAACCGAGAATAGATATTAACTATGGAATGGGAGAAGGGTGTCAGCCTTGGCTAATATATTTTTATTTCTAAAGGAATGAAGGATTGGATAAATCTGCTTGAGATATGAAAAGAAGTTTAAGAGGAAAAAAAACATGGCGACATGCTCTATTTGAATTTGTTGTATTTTCTACAGACACATAAACATGTAAACTAGGACATCACAGTGCTTCTCAAGCAAATGAAAAAAGAAAGTCAAGAGAAAATTAAATGGTCTGCACGATGGAAAGTTTAGTTATTCATTCTCAAAATCCTAGAAGAAAAAAAAAATCACTTGTCTACAGATAGGTCTGTAAAAAAAAAATAAAAAGAATGAATGATGTTATTGAAATGAAACTGACCACTGTGAGGCTGCTGCATTGTATGCAAGGCTTGGAGGAGTTTAGGGAAAACTTTAATTCTTGGAAAAGAATAGGAAATTTTCCTGTTTAGAGCTCACTCCACACTTAAAGCTGCAGATATCCTAGAAAACTCAATTTCTTTCAGGAAAAAAGAAACACCCAATCTCTGTATGGCACAATTTCACGACCAATTATCCAGTCTGATAACTATTGGGTATGTTATGATTGGGAAGTAATTGTTACTCATAGTATTTTAAAACTTTTGACCCAGGTTCTACATTTGAAAAATGTCCAATTCAATTGTATCATGATCCCTGGGAAATGGTTATTTGTAAGGTTTTCTTTAGCTTGACACACTTTTCTAGCTTATAAAAAATTAGTATGCATGTGCCGCCATTTTATTTACAAAATCTTCAACTAGAAAACATTTGGCACTTTCAATTGTAGGTGACGGACATAAACATAAAAAGCTAGCATTTTTTCCTCTGCAGAGGCTCAATCTTTTCAAACATTTTATTTTCTTTTTATCATCCTTACTAAATATAAAAATATATTCTGGATATAATCCCAAAGGTGTTTTCTATGATATACTGCAGATTTAAGGCTTCTTTGGTTTTGAAGAGGCATCTTTTTCTGCCCAAGTTCAGGTAATTCACTTGAAGATTTTCCACAGCCTGTAGCAAGATTACTGTGGGGATGCAGAAATGATAAGTCAATTATTAAGCATTTTGGCTGACAGTACTTCAGGCTTAATAGAGCAAATTATTTCAGCATTGCATATATTTAAGTGTGGACAGCATTTGCTACAGACCTCTGTAACTCACAAAAGACAGTACAGATAGGTGTACTGTGTGAATTTGGTTAACATTTTAGTTGCAAATTGTGAACCACTTGCCCGCTGAGTCTACTTCATGATTGCTAGTTATGTTTTAATTGTGCCCGTTAAAAATCATGCTGAAAAAATTTACATTTGATAGGCAAAGTTAAGTTTTACTCCCATACTTGTCTCTCTGTAGGTTGCTAGAGGAAAGCGTAAGGAAAGTAAGAAAACAAAGAGAATGAAAACAGAAGCTGCAGTTACGTTAAAAAAGAATTTTAAGAAAAAAAAGAGACAAAGTTCTGTGTTCAATTTAGCGGTAAATATTATTCAGAAAACTTATGTACTAGTGTAATTATATCATCATTTTTACCAAAATCTTGAAAAATCTCTTAGTACTAAATATATATAAAGCTATTAGAAGACAGTAAACAGGACAGGTTAGTGACAAATTTCTCCCTCCCCCCGATAGGTATAAACTGACTAATATTAACTGTATTCTCAAAGTTTCCTTAAGACAAGAGGAAAACTACCATAAAGCTGCACTATACTATAGTTTGGTTATATTGATAATGCCAGATGTAGTTTTCTACACCTAGACATCTAAAGGATCATATTAGCTAGTTTATTCTAGAAACAAATTTTGCCAGCAAGATTTAGAATCAACTCAACAATATATTACATAGATAGGATACCTCTAAATGATATAAATCTTGAAGATGGGCTCTCGGACCATGTGATGTCAGTCCTGTAATAATATATTAAGATTTATGCCACCTGTGTTAAAAACATGGATAATTATTGTAAATGCTATCATGACTGAGCTTTTACTATAATATAGTGCAGTTTTAAAAGCCTGGCATGGGCATTACCATAATTCTTTGTAATTGAGAATTAAAGATATAATAAATATAGCACCTTGAGTATTTTACAAACAGGGCAAAGACCAGAGCTCTTTAGCAGCAGACAAAGGTAGTTTTATTTGTAAGTATAAGCACACCTGGTGAGTTAAATACAGGAGCTGAAGGGGCATTGCATACAACTGTTTCAGCCAGCAATGTGTTATAGGGGTTGTTAGTGCCGTGAGGTCGAAGAAGAGGGTTTGTTAGTAGGTAATTACCAGTCATTCCTAAAGCATAAAACAAACAAAAAAACAAAAACAAAAATATATTAGTTCTCTTATTTTAGTATTTATTATAGTTGTATATTTTCTTTCTTTTTCTTATTTATAAGTACATCAGGTTAGCAGACAAGTTGGCAATGGGAAACCTGCCGAGATTTTCTGACTGTATTTGAACTACTAAATTTGAAGGAAAAAAGGGAGAGGGAAGTTAAATTTCAGTAATTCACAGGTGCCTTGTAAGTCCCCCAAGTAAACACCTGCTGAGGATGACATTTACTAATTTATACAAAATTACTGTTAAACAAAAATGGCAATTAAATGCATAGAGATCAACATTGTTTCAAGATGTTACTGCTTAATATTAAAAACATAACCACCGAAGCCCAGAAGAGGGAATCTCATACTTTCCCATTTACAGGTGTGGGATTATCCCTCATGAAAACATCTGTGTTAATACCAACTCACACAAGCAGGAGGAAAAACAACTTTCACAGACAAGTAAAAATTATGACACTGCAAAAAGCTTCCCTTAGTAAAGGCAAAAGCATACATGCTGAGGGAAAAAAATAGGTAAGATGAATTATTAGACCACACCCAAATTCTATATAAGGATTTGTTTTGTAATCTCATGTGCCAGGTTTCAAAAGTTAATCTTTGAGCAATTCATTTATTTTTTGATAGAATCTTAGTAGAAACAAACAAAACATCAAAGCAATGGCATAAGCATACACATTTCACTCATTCTAACTGATTAACTGTCAACTTCACATAGCAATCATGTTTTGCATAACTAATGTAATTTGACTAACAATATTTTAAAATTCAGGCTCATTCTGATGTCATTTAGACTTCTTTTGTTTTCATTCCAACCCAGAATCTTGCCAGAATGTCAACATTTCATTGTGATAAGATCTACTTTTTGTTACATTACACTTCAGTATATCAAAACTGAAAATACCTGGATAAATTATCTTTTCAAGGTCGTAAGCAGTAAGAATTTTTTATATTAGAATGAAATCTACTAATCTCTCACCCAGAATACCTGTGTATATACCTGTGTGTGTGTATCTTGCAAAATTATTTTATTTCCTAGGGGTTATGTGCACTTTTATGATAAATGCTGCCACTAAAGATACATCAAACAATATGGAAAAAAATACTTCATACACTTTATATTCTTTAATTTTTAAGTTAGGATCTATTTAAATATTTTAGCATTTATTATTTTTGAAAAAAAAAAGATGTTACAAAGACCAGTTTTTTCACTGCAAAATCAGCACTATTTCACATGGAATAGTAGTTATTCTAATTATATTAATGTTTTAAGAAAATTTTCATAAATGCCTTGCTTAGGAAGGAAAAATGTGTACAGGGAAAGCATCTTAGTCTGTGGCAAAATGTGCTCTAAATAATCACTTTTTTCCAGCCTTCATTCATTAACACGGAGTTTAAAGTTATATTTTACGTATTTCATTACTGAATAAAATTACTGATTTTATATGTGATGATGAAAGATGACTGAAGAAATTTACAAACTTGTGATAGAAACCCCAAAGAGGAAAGTTTACCATTTTCCCTATAATTATTCTAAGTTTGCAAAAAGTATAAAATTTATACTGTATATTGGGAACTCAAAGTTTCCTAGTAACTGACCTTGATTAAGTGTTGAAGTGCTATTGATGTCACCTGAGATAAAAGAAGATTCAGATTGTTTTCTCACAGTGTCATTCCACATCCTTCTTATACGACTCTATTAACATAAAACAGCAAGACACATAAGTTATGTTAGTTTTCCCAAACTTACCTTACTAACAACACACAAAGACTTATTCTAAGCAGTCTGTGTAGGATTATGAACCACCCTTTAAAAGAATGTGTGTTGTTTTGGCTCTAAACCTAAAAATATCTACACTCTCTTGTTGCTTCTTTAATAAGGGACATTTAGTTTTCCACTCTTAAAAATGCGTTATTTTATTGGCTTAAAAAACAGTGGTGATGATGACTAGTCAACAAATGTTCAATGTGGGTGCCGTGAGCCCCGCGCCGAATGACCTTAGGATTTTAACTGAGTATGATGTACTTAATGAACCCGGCTCTTCAAAAAGGAGGACATTTACACCTAAACACCTCGAGTGCATGTTTAAAAAGAAATTAAAATCAAAATACTAAAGAACCAGGTATTTACTACCTGGATCATTATAATGAGGAAACAATTAGTGCATCTAAACAGAACATGTCTCAGTAGGCTTTCTATAAATAAGGTTAATTAAAGATGCTGTCAAACTCTCTGTTACCTGTGTGCCAGAGGAATACCGAGCGCTGGTTCTGGTGGTTGATGCCTTCACAGAACTGTGGGGGCTCTCAGTTGGGAGGCTGCCACAGCAATACGAATGTCTGAAGCACTTGCCATATTCTTTCCGTACCTGCATTGAATAAACAACCACAGAACGCAGGGATTAATATGGGCGTGCTTGCTTTTGTCTCTTTAACAAAATGAACAGGGAAGACAACTGTGCAGAATTAAAAGTTCCACTAAGACATATGCGTGAAGAAGATACACTGAACTTGCAAAAACCAAGTTCACTGAAATCGCTAAAGCAGTATCACAAGTATTTCAGTCTGCTAGAAGAACTTGTGGGATCTTTATAATTTCCTTAACATATGGAAATGCTTTGTACCCTGTGATTATGCAAGTGTTGTTCATATACCAGCAATATATTTAAAGTTTTATTCTGTATTTACATACTTCATACCTACACTTTTGTATTTTGTGCTAAGAAAAATCAAACAAAGTTTAGTATTATCTTACCTTGCTTGATTTAAAAATTCTTCTTAATTTTCCTTTCTTAAACTTTATTTTATATTGAAACAGTGTGTTGGGGTAAATTGTCTATTCTGGCCTTCAACTTGTAATTCTCCTGCCTCAGCTTCCAGAGCAGGAAGGATTACAGGCATGCTCTGCTATGCTCAGTACTCACTACAACCACCCAATCTATAACTTGGTCAGTCTTTTATGTTGTGCGTGACGCATATCTCCTTGGTAAGGTAAGGCAATACCTCTTTAACGGGATTGCTAAGTCTTGTGGGTAAACCTGTTTGTAATGACAGGACTATTTTGGCTCAAAAACAAAGGGGGAAAAAGGGACTTTGATACATTTGCCAATAATTAGGATGGAATGTTTTCTTCATTTTCTGTTATGTCCAGCTTTAATGTATAGTGTGCAGAGTCTAGAACGCCTGAACTCACTGTATTAGCACACAACAGAACTGTTTATGCAATTTCCATTCACATTAATCAGTGGCTCATGTAATTTCCCTTTCCCGCTAAAGCTTTATGAATAGACAGAAAAGCTGTTAGGCCTAAAAGGAAGTTTAAACCAACCTTTAAGAAGCTAAGTCCAAACAACTGCTAAGTAATCATCCTCATCTTGAGCAGGGCGCACAGGACAGGGAGGAGGGGGGTGCTGCTCAACTGTGTGTATTCTGGCAAGGATACCTGTTTTACTAAACATCTGAGCCAGCCTTTGAAGTTACAACACACCAGGAGCAGAAATTGCGTAAGAAAAATTTTTTTCTAGCACATTACAAAAATCCTTTCTAAATGATAATTCCAAGTTATATGCCTGCAGAGACCACGGCTGGGACACTTATTCCTTGCACAATTAGAAAATTAAAGTCACTAGATGACCTTTCAAATCTAAGTGCACTTGCATTTTCACTGTCGTGACTTCACTTAATTATACCTATTAGAACAAAAAACATTGTGGTTACTTTTTTCATGGCCTAAATATGTTCATTCGAGCAGGAAGAATCAGGATTTTAATTTAACCATTTTATATCATGTGCTTAACAATCCATCCTGGCACTGGGAAGATGTGTCCAAGACTAAGGATAACATTTTAGAAAGAAGCGCAACACGCTTTTAAAAAGTAGTTGTTAAAGTTGAAAGCACAGTAAAAACTCTTTGTTCATTTAATGCATGGAACAGTGTGAAGAAATAATGACTACTTCACCTTTTTCCTGCTAAGTTTATGCTTCATGTCAAAAATGTTTGGCACCATCACCCATAAATTATGAATATTCAGTCCTGCACTTGGATGCAGGACACTCATTTACATAAGAACTATATAAGACCAAAGTCATTCTGTACAATGCTGAGAAAGTAAACGTTCACCGTGATTATGTTATCACATGATACCTCACAGGATGCTTCTACATATTTAATGGATATTAACTGGCCTGAAATGCTGGATAGCCCAAGACAATGGCAATCAAAATGGTGTTTTGTTCAAATACTACCCTCCGGTGTTGCTTTGGCCTAATGCCTATATTGCTGTGAATGTACATCATCTGTCAGTATTGCACATCCCACTGTCATTAGCTCAAAATTACAGCTTATTTAAAACCGATGGAAGTGACAACACTATCATCTTGTCAGGACTGAACACATAATAGTTTTCACTTTCAAAATTCTACTTCTCGGTTCAATTTAGTGACCAACTAGTGGAGACAGAATAAAAAGACTGCATTAGCTACGCAGACAGGGAAAAGGTTGGAAAGGCATAGACACTTTAAAATTAAAGGGCGGGTAAGCAATTCCTGTAAGGTTACATATCACTACAGATTTCTTTTTACCTTCACCTTCAGTTTATGAATCTTTTTCCTTGCTGACTTTCACTTACCATCAAATCAAGACAAAGTAAGGTGTGAGTGTAAATTGGTAGTTTTTAGATCTTTCAACATTATTCAAAAGGCAGTATTACTAATCATCTTTGGTATGTCTCATGCTTTTAAAATTAACATGATTTATTCCTGATAGTCAATTTCATTTTGGACCACTGAATGCCTATTAGCAAAGAACAGACTTAACTGTTTTGGTATTTTAACCATGTAAATGAAGTACTTTACAGAAGCTACTAGCAAAGTCAAAAATGTTTACCTAAGTATTTGGTTTACCTCATTCTCAAACTCAAAGTCTCATTTGAACCAAATGATGACTAATTTTATGCATCTATTTCCAGATGAGTATTAACATGAATTCGCAAATAAAGACATTTAGAAAAAAAATCAACTGCAGTTTTAAGATCATTTCCTATCATTTCCAATATTTTCAACTGAAAGAGTGCAGAGTGAGCCCCTGGGTGTTTTTTCATTTACTTACTTTCTTTTGGAGAGCACAGTGGAAGATGAAAATGAACACTCCCTGGAAAGCATTAAAGATGGTGAAGAGATATGCCATCACAATAGTCTCCTCATTAACAAAAAGCAACCCAAACGACCAGGTTAGGCCAAGAAGACACAGAAGAGCAAAGGCGCCCAGCACCCAAGACCTGAAAAAATAAAGTGCATTTTTTAACAGGTTCCACGAGGGAAAAAACACTTATCAAGCTTATTTATTAACATATCAGTAGTAGCGGTTGACTTTCTCTATGTTCACATTCAAATTCAACAGCCTTTTGTCTTTAACCTTTCATTGGTTAAGAAAGAACAATAGTATTTAGTACTGCAGCCTCCAGTGAAAACAGCAACAGCAGGTCTGACCTTTTCTTACTCCAGAACAAACAGGTATCAGAACTATATTAAAATACAAGGTGTAAAGTATCCCCCATGATTTTATCGTCTTTTATGTACATTTTGGTTAAAGAAATCAAGGAGCCCTTAATTAGCTTACGTCTATGTTTTGTGAGCCCTGTGGTGTACTCATATGATATTGAATAATGTGACACAGACAGAAAGGTTAAATGGCAGATAATCACTGAACACCTAAACTTCAGATTCTAACAAACTAGTCTTAGGTGAACCTTAGGTTTTATAACTAAAGCATGAAGAAGCCTAGCTGAAATGAGATAAAAACATGAGCACAACTTCAAAATAAAATAACTTTGGAGAGATTTCATCATGAATAGCTTAAGGAGAAAAAAACTGTAGAAAATAAGAGGGAATGAGAAGGATTTAAAGTCAGTGCATTCCATGTCTAACTAATGATCTTACTTGATAAATGGCTTATTATCTTCATAGCTAGAAAGCATTATAAGCAGAAAAGAGAAACAAAATTATTAGACAGAATTAAAATAGAAAGTAATAAGAAAGCATTTATAATATTTTATAAATTAGTCAAAATTAAGAAAGTCAAAATGCAGAGGCAAGCAATTAAAAAATAAAGGCACATTATAATTTAAAATACTACAGCAAATTAGATAATCCAAAATAACTATAAAAATTAAGAGCAATTCATGATATTGACGGATTTGTAAAGAATATAAATCATGCCATACATTTGTTAATGTAGGGTTCTACCTTACCCAGGTAAGTCCGTATTATAGTAGCCATCACAAACACGGTAATTACTGGTGTAGATGAGAAGACAGAAAGAGGAAAAGGAAGAAAAGAGAGAGATGCTAAAGATTAGCTCTCTCTCTTACCATGCAACATGCAATGAAGCTGGCACTAACCTATCCCAAACATCTAATTTTTTAAAAAAAAGTATCCTTACTATAGATCTGCCATTTTTACATTAAAAATAGTATCTTCAATAGTTATAATTCTATTACAACCAACTTGAATACCTCATCTATTTCTCAATTAAGATTCATATTTTAAAAATAACTCTGAAAATGCTTCCATAAGATGATTTAATGAATCAACATCTATCAATTTTTTAATTAGATAGCATTTTTCCATTGATAGAATACTGCAGTTTTTACTCAACACTGAGATAAAGTAAACATTTGTTTAATTAGCATGAAAACAACAGATAATCTTCAAGTTAACAATAGTAATAGAGTAAATTCTCTTAGGAAAACAGGATTAGGAGGAGAATCTGCTCAGAATCCTTAAATCAAAAAGTCATTTAACAAAACAAACTTAACATAATCATATCAGCCATGCAAACAGGAACATCATTTTGAACTGCATTTTAAATTCAAATGAAATTGCTACAGTGATATGAAATTTCCACAAAGCCACTGAAACAATTTCTTTATTCTAGATCAAGACAAAATTACCTAATTTTTGACCAATATCTGTAACATGGTAACAGTGACACTCAACCTTAATTTGTAAATCTTCATTCTGAGTAATTTCTACAGTTCACAGAAGGCAAAAATACTTGTGTTCCCTGTGGAGAATATCTTTTACTTAGCTTGTCAAATATTATAATTAAAATACAAAATACTTACTTAATGTTTTCCAACCTGCTAGAATCTGGTTTCAAAGTGTTTGAATGCTTCACCATTTTGCACAATGTGATCACAAGGAAGATAATGTTTAGCTGTTATAAAAATAATGAATTAGATCACTGTAAACAGCGAAAAAAATGTTTGCAAAAATAGTTAATGCAGGTAAATATCAACAGTGATATGGCAGACACTGATTCAATTTTATGTAAGCAATGCTCAAGTTCAGTTTATGTAAAAAAGCCACTTAGGTAATGTACGATCAATTCTTTAATAGATCATTTGACATGAAATTGCCACCTCATTAAGTCAGCATCATGTGGTAATGATTAAATAAATTAGAAAACCTAAATTAGTTTCTTTGGCTAGATGTACTCTAGGGCCTAAAAAAGTCATCTGACGAACACTGAAGGGAATTTCTTCGAAGGACGGTTTATAGCATGAAACCTAAAACGGAAGAATCCCTGGGTTTGGCATCATAATAGTTGAGTGTAGCTTTTGACTGATTATTAAATGAGATTAATAACACCTGCAGACTATTTCTAAGGTAGTTGTGAGGAGCAAATGAAATACAACAGATGAAAAGTATTCATTGGTTATATGAAGGTAAACTGTTAACACACACTCATGCACACTCACGCACCTCTATTGCCGCCCTATGCTTGAGGATTCAGCACAGGACCTATGCATGCTAGACAAGTACTATAAATATGAGCTACAAACCAAGCTCTTAATTCTTACTTAACTGTGAAAGGCAATCTGCTCTTTCTCACCATGTCTCTGTATTATATGAAAGTGGGTGAAGTCTGACAAAGGCTGTTTTGAGTCCTTCTGAACTCAGCAATGGAATCTAGGTGCAAACAAAAGCAAACTGGGGAAGATGGAACCTTACGCAGAAGGTCTGGAATTCTAAGAGGTCAACAAGAGTGAACTCGGAAGAAACTGTGGTTGATTGTTTTGCATGCCTGCCATATCTTGTAATCTGAGCAATTATTTTGAAGATAACTATAGGGAGTATAGTGACTATTGTTAATTTCCTATCAGTTTGTTTTGAAATCTTATATCATTTTTATTTTCTTTTAATGTCTGAAATTAAAAAAAAAATTTAAAAAAGTGAACTCAGAGAAAAGGGTTATGTTTTGACTGAGGAGAAACGTTTGGTAATCCGCATTTACTTCTACGGGTACCTGCCAGAATGCTGAGGAGATGCAGCTTTATGCTGTAAAAACAGAAATAAGCTCGATTGCTTTTGTAGTTTTTGGCTTTTTATTTATGTTAGCTTCTTATTTTAAACAGAACGAAAACAATATTATTTGGAGAGCTTTACATGACTTACAGCACAAGCCTCACATAATATACTCAGTAAAGGACACGTTTTTAAGTAGGGATGAATGTGATTCCATCTTGGCAGGTAATCAACATAACTCTGTTATAGGAACATGATCCTTTTTACTGAGCCACAATGCCACAGGAGCAAATGATAGCCTTATTTTATTCACTCATCACTATTCCAAGTTTGTAATTGGAAAAGATCATATAGGGCAGTACATTAAAATTTCCAAGTCTTTCCTAATGATGAGTTTGGGCAAAAGCAAAGGCTTTAATCTAGGTTGTTTATTACTTTGTCTACTATGCCTTATTATTTCTTTTGGCTGTAGAATTTTCTTGTAAGGGATAAAGTGAGGTTAATGGGCATAACTTGCATGTGTTGGCAGATAACATTCTTACTCTTCAGTGTTAATTACCTAAGGACAAAAGCAGCTCTGTTTCAAAGCATTTAAAATTTAATTTCTTGAAGTACGTATCTAGAGAAAAAAGTATATTAAATTGTAGAAACATTTCCTTTTATTTTTGAGAGGCCATCACACCTCATCAAAATATAAATAGATGCTTACACTTTTAGGGCTGTTAGAATATATCAACATTTAATTCAGCAAATACATCTTGACCTGTCTGTACCACACAAAGATGTGCTTATAAACGGGGAAGAAGACACAGGTTCTTACCTTTCAAAAATTAGAGATCTATCTAATAATATACTAAATACTGATTAGCTTTTACTAGTACAATTAAGAAATGGGTAAAAAGAAAAATTCTGTACATAGCCTAAAAAACATACCAACCAAAATTCCTGCAAACAAATTAACTACAACTCTTAGTAGGTTAAAATCCTTTTAATTCTCTCTCTCATTCCTTTTTATATCCTGATAATTTATTTTTTTAAATTTTAAGCTTTTAGATTTTGGATTACTTGGGCCAATAGTTTGTTATTTTCTGAGCATATAAATTATATCAGTTTAGGAATAAATTGATGAAATTTAGGAATAAATGCAGCAGTAGAAGCACAATAAAGGAAAAAAGTTACTAACTGTTGACTACACTGTATAAAATCATAACAATGTGAAAAATGTGGCTGAATAAAACTGTCATAAAAAAAAGAAAATAAGTATGATTAATATTAATGTCCCATGGATGAAAACATTGGAATGAATATTTTTTCAGTGAGCAAAGTCAGATAAAATGGCATTCCTTAAGGAAAATATTTTTCAGTGCAACCAAAATAAAATGAAATCGACTTATATAGAAATAAAATTAAAGCATGACTAGGATAGTCTTTTTTCTTTTTAATACTGAAAGCTAGCCAAGTTGAATATGTAACAGAAAACATTTTTGTTTCTTTCTTTGGAAGTAAGATTTTGAGATGCCGTCCTCTCCTTTCCCTTAATTCCACTAACAACAGTTTTTACCATTATACTTTCTTTCTATTAATACACTGACAAGTTCAGAAAATACAGAAAATTCCAGGGGAAAATAGTCAGCTGACACTCTTGCTGTCAGAGGTAGCAGGCAGCAGTTGTACACCCAATTTGCAAATTATTGAGATGCATCTTGCCAAAGATTACTCAGCTACCATAATGTCGTGCCACAATTCAATATACTATGGTCTGGCTGCTTAGCCCAAAGTATTTCCAAATAAAATTAACCAATTTGTTCTGGGTGAGAAAAATATACAAGCTCAATATAAAAAAACAAAAAGCTTTTTATAAAGACTAGTCCAGTTAAAAATAACTCAGGGATGACAATAAATAGAAGCTAAATAATAAATTAACACATAAAAATACTGCCTCGAAGAAAGCCTGAATAAAATAACAGGTGTACTCTTCAAATGACTTCCAACTCATGGACTTGCCAGACTTAACTAATCTCCATTCCCTTTAGAAAACACAACCTTCCCACAATGAGCAACTGGCCAAAACACCCACAGTTTGCACTAGTCAGACTGTAAGCCTACTAACAGTTCATTGTGTCTGCTCCAAGCCTGCTTATTTATACTCTTGCACAGCTAAATCTGGCACAAAGTTGGAAAACTGAAGTGTAAATATAAAAATATAAATTTGAAAACCTATGTTTTTAACATTTTTCTCACTGAGATTTTTGAAAAAATATAGATGTGTCTTTAAAGACAACTAAAATATGGGAAAATAGAATCATTAAAACCTAGAAGGATGTTAACACTCAGATGAATAAAAGTTGTTAATGCATAGAGTGTAAAAAATTAAACTTAAGACTACACTAAGCACTGTTTGCCTTTTGAATACACAAACAATGATGTAATTAATAGGACAAAATGCCATCAATGCAAGACAAAATAATTATGAAAAATTATGCAAGACATAAATCATATGACAAAAAAGCTAAAATAAGTTCCTCAGTCATTTTAAAAAGGAATTTTGCTCATATATTATTTACTAACTAGAAAATCAAAAATATTTGTATCATGTGGTATTGAACAATTTAACATACTATCACCAGCATATATAATAGCGAACTATATCCTGCAAGTAAACAGCATATATACTGAAGCATAAACACATTTTTTAAAATGTAGTTTTACACTTCTCTTATTTACTCCTATGTTTAAAAAAACTATGATGCTAAATTTAAAATTTCACAGAATAAATATTGTTGCTATGATCTTTTTTTGGAGGTAAAACACTCTTATAAATGAAGTTATGATTTTAATAGATTCTCCACTTCTCTTTTCTTAGCTACAACTACAGCAATACAAACCAGAGGTAGAGGAAAAAAATAATAGTTACTCTAAGCCCCCCCCCCCCACAAAAAAAAGGTTGGTTTCAAATGAACTACTATCTGCTGATCTCAGTTCCTTTCTTCTCTGCATTTTTCTCATGATATAAATGCTCTTTCCAGCCACACACTTCTCTTTGTCTTTTTCTGGTTAGAATACGCAATTTCTCTCTTTTTTTTTCTTATTTCCCCCTCCACTTATTTTTTTTGACCTGCATTTTAAAATTAAATCACCACCATCAAACACAGAATATCCCCCATTTTTGATGGGAAGTAAAGTCTGTACCATTCAAGTACTGGTCCTCTCATTCACATTCCAATGAGGCTATTTTTTTGCTCCTTTTGTTTTTCGTTATTCTCACCCCAAAACACACTACTGAATTTAAACAAGATATTCTGGGACAGGTTGAAAGTCTCAATGCCCTAATAAAAGTGGAAAATCAGAGCTATAATTACAGAAACACAAAGATTTGTCTAAACCTGGCAAGTACATGTATCTACTTAATTGTTCGCACAGAGGCCTCCAGAAGGTAAGATTCTATTAGGATTCTATTAGATAAATTCTGTATGTCAACCAAACAGCCTCAGCACCCAGGGTGATGATTCACTTTGGAGCTGAAGCAATATATTCAGGAATTAAGCTCATTTTAACTCCTCCAAGTGTGTGCGTGTACAGGTATAGAGAAGTTTGTCTTAGAACCCTATATGAAAGGCTGACAGCAGTTAGAAAAGGGAAAATTTTTCCTGTTCAACTAAGAATAAATCACAAAACTGAGGCAGTTTTTCTTTTCCAAAGACCAATAGCAATCACTCTTTTTTACCTATCTCAAAAGATGAATTACATAAATTATTATTCAAATAATTCCCTGTGAAGTTTGACGGTGAATTTCAGTGCCACTTAACGATACAGAACAGTAAAATATGAACTTGCATTGATAAACGTGAAAATACAAAGAATCTTTAAAAAGCAAGTCAGTACCACAGTTTACAAGAACTTCAGTTTGTTTTATGGCCATCAACCTGCTCACTTGAATCATATCCACCTGAGCTTAGCAGCTTAAAATTCACTCCGCAGCTTGCAGCGCTGACATGGATATGATGAGACAGAAGAACAGAAACACCACTCTGAAATAACCTAGCTGCACTGCACATGTTCTGACCCTTTTTGTCCTCCCTGGAGCTTTTGCTACCTGGCAAAAGGCAAGTCTAAAACTGTGCTTGTATCTCCAGATCTTTGCTGTTAGCCAAGCAGAAACCTATTTCTCCTTGGGACTGGCAGCCAGAGAGGTGTTCTCTGAAGAAGACTTCTAAATGAGTGTGTGAGCTGAACTCTTACTGAACTGAATTAATTATTAATGATGCAGATGGAGCTGTCCAAATGATAAGAACAGCTCCTGACGTGTCATGATCCAAGCTTTCATTAAACCATTTCAGGCATACTAATGGTTCCCCACTGCTCATTACTTACCAGCACTTTTCTCATAGATATAATAACGCTAGTGCCTGTAGGCAAGACATTCTATAGAAATGCAGACGCCTTATCTTCTCTAGCATATTATTTTTCTTCACAGAACGTTATTATTGAAAATGTACACCTATTTAATACTATGTTAAATGGTTTCAATTCAGGAAAGTCAAAAATGCTAAACCATATTTTTCTAAGAATAGCAGAAGATGATTTTTGTTGAAAGGGTATTTCTTACAAAGATAGTAAATAATACAGTCCATAAATAATACAGTCATTAAGGTTTGTGCCTGAATTGAGTGTTCCATGTCTTGGATCATCAGAGGATACATGTAGGCAAATGTACTTTCAACAAACAGGCTACACTATCATATTTAAATTTAGGTCAGACATTATTTTGCAAGAAACTGTGTTTTGCACTACTATATCACTCTGCCTCTCTGGTGCTGGGATGATTAGAGAGCAAAGCAATTGTAGAAGAATCCAAGATTTGCATGCACTGTGGTTGCTACCCGCTAGGATTTTATTTTCAATTTGTGAACACTGTTCCAAAAAGCCCTTTATACTTCAACTCAAAAGATTTGGCTGAGGATTATAACAACACACTATTCAATAATAGTGCAGTCTCATTTTCTATGGGCAATAAAATGTCCTTTGTCTCTTTTCTTACCCAAAACTCAGTGAAATCTGATACTCTACACTTAACTCTTACCTTAACAGATACAAAACAAACAGAACTGAAGTTCAACAAAAGTAAACACGTGCCATTGTCAAAAACCAAAATATTTTTCAAAACATAAATGCATTTAGCAAGGGCTTAGGGGATAAAGGAAGCTTGTATCTTTAGACCATGCTTCTTCCTGTCAGTTCTTTGTCATTTAACTCTAGAAAGACTCAGGCTGTTAGCAGACAAACTGAGAACAAAAACTGTTGCAATCATCTGGATTAAATAATTAAGATCAGAAATCACTTTTTATAGAACACTTGAGAATATACTACTGGTATGATTCATACAAGTATTAATCTCAATTTTCATTTTGCTTTGAAAATTGTGTAAAATTATTAAATGTAATGATAAAATGCACATACATTTCAAGTGACTTAAAGATTCCTCAGCTACTAAAATTATTTCAAAATTTTATAAAATAATAGATAATTAATGAAATATCCTAAGAAGTTCTTGAGTTCCTTTTTAAAAAAAAATTCTTACATGAGAATTGCTTTTGTTTCCTTTGGCAATCTTTCAGTGGCTATACCACCATTTCTGTCAACACAGTGCAACAATTTAGTAAAAGTTTTAAATACTAAAGTTCTGATAATTTAGCTCTACTCTTGATTGTTTTTCAAATATGAATAGAGCTGGTGAAAGAAATTTTAAAAATGCTTAATGACACTATTCTTAATTTGTATCAAATTTATCTAAAAGTAAAATTTCTTAAAAACGAGTATTTTTATTTGGAATTTAAATAAAACTTAAACAAGTGATTTTATTTCTAATGATTAAAATTCATTTAGCATTCATTTGTTAGATTTTAAAATCTTTCATACCCTAAAGAATTTTGAGCTTAACTATTTATTCAAAAGGATTAAATTACTAGGTGGAAGTTCAGACAGAATGGTAATATTCATTTGCTTTTCTAAAACTCATTTAATTCCTAACATGGATTCTAAGAAAATACATTTTGGATTCTGATATGATGCTGAGTTAGAAATAGGAAATGGCACTTTTCAGGAAATAATTTTCAAAAACAGTAAGTCTATAAACTGTCAACAAGGGTTATCATAATAAAATATACTACATAATATTGTCCTGAATGGCACGTTTATAAACATGTGAATACTTACATAATAAACAATAAACCAAATTATGTTTGCTTAAGAAACACTGCTAAAATAGCAGCTAAAATGTAAGAGAACACAGCATCTGCTTACCAGAATAATAAAAGTAACAGGTCCAATGAAACTCCATATAAAATAGTTGTCAACATGAAGCCAGCAACTATTATGAAAAGAAAAGAACATGCATCAAGTAGTTTCACTGAATCCTCAGCATCACAACAAAAATAGAATTCTTAAAACCTAACAAGATTATCTCTCCATTTGCCTTCAAGAATTTATTTCTTGGGTAAGAGCAACTGTAATAATTTTGAATTCGTTTCTGATTTAACAAAGGATAGCAGTTTATTTACGTCAACTTGCTGTTTTTCATTTCAGGCTTTATGTCCAGTAAAAGCATACAAAATTATGCCTTTGTGGAGAAAAAAATAAACCTTCCCCCTAAAAAATTATAAGACCTCTTCTCTTTTTAAAGAAATATTTGAAAGTTAGCATTCCAAATTACTTTGACATTTTAAAGTTCTACGTGTAATCTTCAAAATTTATCTTTCATGTAAATTTTAAAATCTGCTTTAACCCTATGGAACATAGCATATGCACGTACCAAATAAAAAGCTGTTTAGACATTATGTTTACTGCAAAACAGTACAGCATTCATATAATAACTCCACTAGGAATGGATGAATATGAGAAAAAAATCAAAGCACAGAAAATACAAAGTACTATCGTAAAAGTTGCATGACCTTTTTTAGACAGATTTTACTTAGTAATTCATTTTTCATATAACACTGAATACTTGTTGAATTTCTTTTGTCTTTCATCATCTGTAGAGTCGAAAAGTATTCTTTACTCCAAAAGAATTTTCAGACAACTAATTTTATCAGAGAAAAAAAAAATGGAAGGCCAATTCATGCCTCTAGCAAATAAAATCTTCACATACATGTCCATAAATATCTATATTTTTATAAATGAAAGACAGTAACATACTTTAATCTTCTCAAGCGGCCTGATAAAATACTATCAAAGTAAAACATATGGGACAGAATGTGCTACTGTCATGATTCAGAACAACAGTTAGATACAGTCCGCTGCACAGAGAGAGCTAATGAAGCATTAGCTTAAACCCCAGTAGTTAAACCTGTCAGATGCTTTAAGTTCAGAAGAATTTTTACTTAATATCTTTCTAAGGCCAAAAAGTTATTTACTTTTTCAATTTGTTTCAGGTCAATCTTTTGTGTTAAAAAGAAAGTCCATAATTTAGAATCTGCCTTGCCAGCCTACAAATCCTCTGAACCCAGAAAATTACAAAAGACTTGATTGTAATTTGTGCACGGCATGCCCATTCTCTTACCAATAAAGCTTTCAAATGCTATTTTAGTCTGTCAGGGACCTTCACTGACAGCTAACAGGCTTTAAAAAATTATTCACTTGAAAAACACTCAGGTTGCTTGCAATTACTTACGCTGTTTTTGTTCCATAGCTCTTGTAGTCAATAGCAGCTGAAATTCCAACCACTGTGGCAGGAAACAAGTAACCAGCAACATAGTAATATTTCTTCCTTGAATATTCGCTTTCAAAAACTTCCACTAACATCAAATAGAGCTGCACCCCTTCTAGGCACATCCAAGCAAAAGCTGCCAAAAAGAAAAAGTGCAGAAGACCTGCAAAGATTGGGCAGGCAATCTAGGGAGGAGAAGAACAAGAAACACAAAAGGAGACTCGTGAACAGAAACAGCCCAACCAAAACTACTACCGAACTACAACAGAAATCACTACTGTTTTAAAAACATGTCACCATTTAAAGTACTGCTTCCGCTAAATATATTGTGCTCATAAATGGAAAAAGAGGTAAAACACTTCCAAACATGAAGCATAACGCTG
Source organism: Cavia porcellus (assembly GCF_034190915.1). Classification (NCBI taxonomy): domain Eukaryota; kingdom Metazoa; phylum Chordata; class Mammalia; order Rodentia; family Caviidae; genus Cavia; species Cavia porcellus. Next base: position 149,980,953 of record NW_026947484.1, read on the forward strand.
GCAGAGTATGATGCCAAGTGTTCTGCCAGATCTATCACTGTGAGACTTTACTATTCTTAGTAAAATTAAATATCAAATAAGAAACTGTATCTTAATTTTTGTTCTCAAATTATCCATTATGAAATCTAAATATTCTACTTGATGATTTTCTTCACAAATATTCAGAACAGCTGTTTGTAAATATATTATTTCTATACTTTCTGTAATGGAATTTTAGAATTCTGCTTGAAGGCCACATAAACTGGCTCTAATTACAAAGCATTATTTTCCTGTTATATCTGGCGCATTTTTAAATTCACTCTAGAGCAGATGAACAGAAGGCGATGCATTAACTGATTGAGTCCTGTTTCTGACACTGAGACCTCATGATGATGAGTGAACTGCTTTAAATATGAAAAAGGATCACTGGTCAGAACGATTATATAAGCAAAGTGGGATTAAAAAAAATAGTATCTTTACTTCTGTATCCCCAACACTCTTCTATCCAAATTACATGTCTTGATATCAACCCAGACAAATGCAAGTTACATTTATACATGAAATAAATTCACTGATAATATAACTTTATGATTGAGCTGCCCTTTAATTTATTACAAATTATCTTTCAACACTGCCAGGTCAATTATATCATGTTCCAATGTCAAATATTAGCACCAGGCACCACATGAGGATTCAAATCTATTAAAACAATTTTCAGAGCCTCAAGGTCAATAAACTTAACAGGTGTGCTTACCGTGTATTTGGTCTTATCAATGCCTATTAGAAAAATAAATTCAGCAATGAAAAGGTTGATACAAAGGTTCTTGTGAATAGTATTACGGTCACTCTGTAGCCCACGGAAAAAGCAGAAGGTGAAGATGCAGATAGCCAGGCACACTAGAGAAATGACGATTCCCACCCAGGTGATGACTGTAAGAAGCAATTGATGAACTCCATCTTTATACTGGAAATTAAAAAGATACAATGAACATTAGTATTCCTACACAACATAACCTGCAGGAACACGGTTTACACACACACACAGCTCATTTTTAATAATGAATTTTCAGAAGAGCAATATTCACAAATGAGGCTTGTTACTAAAAAGAAATTTTGACCATACAACACAGTTAGTCCTATGTAAAGAATAATCTACGAAAGATGAAGATTTACTTGGATGATAATATAAGAATACATGTATTTAAAAATAATTATTGACATAATTATCTACAGAAATATACAGAAAGTGTTTCCATGATAAACAAGCAAATATATGACACAGTGGACATGTTAATGACTTTACAGGCTAACATAGAAGCCAAGTTTTAAGTTTTCATTTTCTTCTTCGGTCCTATGTTTCATACTGAGAGCAGAGTAAAAATAAAGCTTAAAATTTCACAGTATATTAAAATATTTATCTTCAATCACGAGGCATAACACTAAAACACATTTCAGTAACCAATCTGCGTTTTCAAAGTCTGCAGCTTTACACAGTGTGCAAAGTATTTAGGAAACCTGCAGTGAAGGGTGCAAAAGGGACGCCCCCAACATTCCGGAAAAAAGGGGCATCTGAACTTTAGAATCTTTGTCTGCTTTGTAGGACCCACTGATGTTCATTTTTAAAATCCTTAGTGGCCTCTGACAAGCACCTGCCCAAAGCAAAAAAACTTCAGACAATACGTACGTAAAGTGATATTCCAGTACATGACTTTGTGAAGTGCCAATAGTAACCAAGTGCTAAGACTTCCTACAATATATGGACAATGTAGACACAACTACAAATCCACATTACTGTTGGCTTTTTAGTTACGATAAGCACCCAAAGATGGGACCATTACACAAGCTGTTTTGAATCTCTGAGGTTTTTCTCTGCTACTAATTAGAAGTGCAGATACTTACTGCAATTTCCCTGTGGGCCATGAGAATGGCAAAATTGGTTAGGTGGCTGCATGCACACGTTGTACGAGTTTTATTAGTGTCAACCAGCTTGCAGCCCTGGGTAGACCAATATCCCATCATAGTTCTTTCTGAGTAGTTCCAAAAGGAGCAGTTTGCATTGAAATAATTGTCAGGCTGGGAAATAAAATGACAAGATAAAATTAGGATTTTACACTCTAAGATGGCAACATCAATTGTTTAATATGTGTAAAAGGTAATTTAGATTAAACTTTGCATGTTTCGGACTATAAAGTTTTTCATCAGCAAAATTGTGGACTGTGTTATATAAGGCAGATATCTAGCTTAAAAGGGGCTTTATAGTCCGAAACACTCTAAAGTGTACTCTAAATTACCAAAAACCCATTTTACACAATTACAATTTCCATCTTATGATTTTACATACTTATGGTACATTAAAATCACTGTTTTTTGTTTTGTTTTCTGACAATAATTAGTGCCACAACTTTGTTCTGGCAAAGTTCTATAAGGGCCAAGTGTCTTAAAGATCCACTTTCAATTTTGCTTGGTTCTCAGTGACACACTTTTACTAACCATTTGAAGCCATGCAGTTAAAGTAAATCAACTGAAGCAGATTTAGGACATGAGGACCGTGGCTGCACAAGTTTACTTTTGTCATTTCTGGAATTCATTTGGTGATTGTGGGCACTTACTCATTTATGTTTAATAACCAGTCCTCCAAAATGGTGTACTGCAAGTACATCTTACTTAGAGATGCATCTCCTCAATCCTGTACTGTACTAAAACACCCTACAATAGTCGGTAACAGTTGTGCTAAACATAATCGGTTGAAATGAAGAAAAAGATTTGCAACTCAAAGGCAGAGTACAAAGAGTTAATACTAACCTATTCTGTTGCTAAGGTAAGAGTTAATTTTCATTTGAAAACAAATTAAAGTCATTTACTTTTTTGCTGTTGATTACTGAATTAGCTTTCATTAAGAATACACTTAAATTCTAATAATCACTGAACCAGGCTCATTTAATTTTATGTTCACAGACTTAAATAAACTTGTGTTTCTGACCTAGTCCGACATTTAAAATTCAAATGGAAAGGTCTTTCCTCCCTCCCATCTTCCCACTCTCCTTCTCTCTACCACCCCAGCTTGTCTGCTTTGTTTTCCTTCCTCTGTGGTTTGATAACCTTCTACTACTTCATTAGCATACATTAACTTACATCGATGTGTGGCAGGGTAAAAAGCACAGGGTCGGTCAGGTACACTCTGCTGGACTCCTTATTGATTGAAACTGAAATGACGTGAGAATTCACCGCAATGGTGCTATTGCGACCAATGAAGTCTGCACCCAGTTTTATGGTTGCATTTTCTGTACTAAGGAACTGTCCTAGACTCCGGTAAATGATAAACACCAACTTTGCAAGCCCTAGGAAGGTAAAAATAATCATATGAGTGGCAGGTAATATGCTAACAAATAAAATAAGCTATAAAAATATAAGCATAAAATAAGACTCCTATGGTGTCTTCAGTTAGGTTAAGTTTATAGAGGTAAGGCATGATTAGAAATCTGCAGAAATTAAGCCACTGTTGGTTGATTCAGAGTAACAGAACTGGCCATTTTAGAGCTGCCTTCCCCCACAGTCACTTCTAACAGGCTGTCCTCCTACCGTTTCTGCTGTTCTGTTTGACAGTGTTTGCAGAGAGCTGGATTGAGCTGCCTGCTCCCTTGATGCCCAGAGGAAATTTAAAGTCTTGGATCTGCCCTTCTGTACTGAGTACAGCAACTTCCAGCACTGAAGGAGGGAAAGGACAAAAGAGAAGGAGGTATTGGTTAAACCATAAAGCCACACATAGTACTTACTGGTAAGGAACTATTTGCTTGGTCTACTTATAAAACTATTCCTGTTAGATTTAAACAGGCTTAGGAACAAAAAGCTAAATTACTCCTAAAGTCTTAAATCGTGATTTCACTAAAAAATGAATCCCAACATTTTAAACATTTTCGTCATAGTTTTTATAACTTTTGTCATGCACTAATCCAAATTTTTGGCCTATGAGTATGATAAGTGTATGAATTCACAGGATAAGATTTTACTTAAATTGTAAAATTAAACAAAAATATTTTGAAATGATATTTTTGGGTGCTCCTTATGTTAAGTAACTTTTCAATGACCATTACTTTGAAGTAGTAAAAGTATGAAGTATAAATTTGAAAAGCTTTATAACATATGTACATTTATTTCTAAGTATGATTCTGTCATAAAAAATCACGAAAGTTTCAAAAACTGTTATTTCATTTCTAAAATTAGTGAGGACAACAAAATCTGCATCATTATGTTAAAACTCCTCTTTAATCCTCATCAGTAACCATAAGCTCCTCCCACTCCAAACTAGGCAAAATAAGATCTGTGAGCCAAATCTGACCAGTCACTGTTTTTGTAATTAAAGGTTTACTAGAATGCAGTCATGCTCACTCATTTATTCATATTTTGGCTTCTTTAGTGATACAATGCCAGGTAAGGATTTGCAAGGGACTGTGTAGCCTGCAAACTCAAAATACATGCTATTTATGCTTTCAGAAAATGCTTGCCAACCACTGCAACCTAATCTAAGCTTCCAAAATTCCAAACAAGTTGAAAAATTGAAAAACACATCAGGAAAACAAATCAACACATAAAATTAAATTCATCTGATCAACAGTGTTGTTTAACTGTTTCTAAAATGCAGTTTATATTAAATGCTATCAATATAAATGCCTGTTGCTTAGGGCTTCTGTAAAAATTACAGTACTTTACAATAATATTCATAATGTTTAAAAAGTTTAGTTTTAAAAAGGAAAGTATTATTGCTACAAAAGGTAACTATTAATAACTACAATATGGCATTTTACTGAGGAAGTGAAGGGAACTGTAAGAAAAATTTCTTAAATTTGAGTTGAAAAAAATAGCACATATTTTAATAATTCAAAAATATAGCCAAACATTTTCTCTGATTTCGCCTTAATATCTGCATTACTGTGGAACAATTCCTGTATCTATACATTCATCTAGGTGTGTATTTGTACATGCAAAAACATATAACATGACTTCACTTTTCTCCTTTTTAAAAAAAACATGCTTTTACCACTGAACTCTTAAAAATACTTGACATTATTTTTTATCTTCTACAAATTTCTAACAAATAAACAGATTAAAGCTGTTAACAAGAGAATCACTGACATTTAAAGATTTTTAAGTAAAATATCGTGAAACTGCTAAACTACAACTTTGTGAGGAAACTCACATATCCTCTGGAGTTTTACCAGCTGCAGAAATTGGGGGAGATGCCTATTTTCTTAATTCACATTTGGAAAGACTAAGCACTTCGTAGGGGGCTAATCTGTTTGCTTCTGTGAGAGTCCATGTGTATGGACAGAAGATGAAGGGAAAGTAAGAGGGACAAGAATAGGCATCTCGTATACAGCTCTCTCCCCCACAATGAAGGCAATTACTGTATTATATTGTAATTACATTATTATTTTCTTTCAGGGGAGCACCAGAAATCAAACTCTTCACCTTGCACTTGCCATGTACGCGCTGTGCCGCTGAACCACATCCTCTCTTAATTATTAAGACAAATAACAGAAGAAGGAAATCTTTTAGTTTTCATGAAATGTTCGAACACTTCATGCAATACAAACAAGTCAGAACTAGTAGCACAAACCAGGAGTCCTAACACAGGAGGCTGAGGCTGAACAGAATGATCACCACAAACAACACTTTGACACCAGCCCAGGCAGTAAAGCAAGAAATGGTCTCAAAAAAGGAGAGACGAGGGGAAAAAAGGGGAGGAGAGGGACAGGGGGAGGGGAGAAGAGAAGAGACTTCTTTTGCAAACCGGAAGGGATCCCAAGATGGGGAGAAAGTTGAGGAAAGAAAAAGAGAGAAGAGACTATAGAGAAGTAAAAAAAAATTTGAAGATTTATTTTGTACATGTAGCAACTCCACATGATGAATGTATTCGTTAAGTACTGTGAACATGAACAGTGTCCCCCCCCAAAACCCCCACTAATTCATGAGTATACATGTAAAAATAGTTAATTTTATTCAAGAAATATCTACTTAGTAGAGTTGAAAAGTTATTCCACATGTAGGAAAAATAATCTCTTTGAATTTAGCGAGCAACAGGATCACTACTACAAATCTTAGTTGATAGCTTTAAGCCATGTGAAAATGCAGTGATTCACATTACACTATATAAATTTGTATCAAATGGTTTTACCTTTTGAGGAAAATGGAAATTTTCCTAGGAAAATAAAATTGACTGAAAGACACTAGAAAAGATTAGACTAATTTCTAACCATGAAAGTCCACTCAGATACACATATATAGCCTGACTCTTAAATCGTATCTTGTATTTTCTGTTTCAGCGAGTAAGAGTGTGCCAATTAATGTCCCTGTTTAGTCCAGGGTGGCTTTATACTCATGATTCTGCCTCAGTCTCTCAAGGGCTGGATTATAGGCATGTGCCACTACACATGGCTAAAACTGTTTAATAGAACTGACAGACATGAAAATGATTACAGCATATGATATTCACTGAACTCCTTCCCAAAGTGTGAACCTGGGAAAGGAAAGGTAAGGGGCACGATCAGTGTGTTACGCACAGGTCCAAATCTGCCAAAATAAAGCCCATTAATCTGTACAATTAAACATGTACTAATAAAAAAGATGCAAAAAATGAAGGGCATCTACTTCAAGTTTAATATTACGAATAATATTTTTAACTCAGAAAGGTATATAGAAATTAATATATCAGAAAACAGTATTATAATTCAAATGAGAAAGTAATTAAGAGAAACATTTCCAATTAATGTTAGGGCTCATTTCATGTTAAAAAATTTACAAAATAATAGAAATAAAAGGAAAACTCCTTGATTAGATAAAGGTTTTGTTATCAGATAAGTTATCTATCCAAAATCTATAGCACACAATGCTGACATACTGAATTTAAAATCAGAATGATTGCCATCAACAAGTTTTTATTGCACTAGAGGATTGGTAAATATACTAATTCAAAAAAAACAAAAAATAGCAGGGCTGTAGGAAATTAACTGAATGGTAATAAGCATAACTGACTGCACAGTACCTGGAGACAACATATAACATAAATGATCACAAGTAAGAGGTCAGCAAGGCTGCTGCCGTAAAACTATCTTCCTCCATTTGAAGCAATTACCAACCAGAATGCGTAACGCAAAAAGATTATTTGTAACAAAAAATTGGACAAGTTATCTAGGCATAAACTTAGTTTCTGAAAAAGTTTAAGACATTAAAAACAAAAACATACAATTTTTAGAACAAGTTGAGAATTATGTCTCGTTTGGAAGAACTCAATGGATTAATCTGGTACTTCTTTCAAAAACCAATTTACAAATAAAGTTTAATTCTAATTTTTAAAATTCCAGAAAGATTTTGTTTAATGTTGACAAACTGATTTAAAAATTTTTATGAAAGATGTACCAAAAATCAACCTAGCCAACTCCAGGAGCAAGGTTGAAAGACTCAGGAGATATTAGCACTACTGCAACCTCAACAATGATAAAACGGCAAAGAATAGACACTGCTGGCAGATGTGTACATGTGTAGAAAACTGATAAATGACAGAGATGTTACAAATCATCAAGGAAAAGGATGGGGTATATACTAATAAGAGTACAGAAAGAACTGGTTATTTAAACAGAAAAATCAAGTTAATTTCTTCTTCATATCATAATCAAAAACCAATTTAAATGAATTAAAAACAAAAGAAAAGCAAAACTTTATGTTTAATAAAGTGTGTGGTCCTTACAAATTCAAGTAGAGACAACTTTCTTAAGCAGGAAGCCAAAAGGAAAAGTCTGACACGATACTCTAAACACCCCTAAGAAAACAGACTGATAATTTTAATTTCATTAGAAAATAAAAAAAAAAAAAGGTATAAGCAGAGTCATTAAACTTAAATATGTAATTCTCAAAGAACTAGTGTCCAGACCGTAAGAAGAAGTACAAAGAAATAAAAAACTAGAAAAAATGTTGTGGACAACAAATTCATGGGAGAGAAAACTAAAATAGGCAACTAAATGCATTAAAAAAAGAATCAAAGGTATTAAGTAATCAGGGGAACTGCAAATTAAAACAGTAATGGGATCAATTCAAACTCATTAGATTAACAATATGTCAATAATGAAGTGTTAGCAAAGACAGTGATCGTATTACTGTTATTACTAGTGAAAATGTAAATTGTAAAACAAGGTTAGAGTACAATTTGGACTTATTTAGTAAATTGAGGACAGACATGCTCCACTGCTCAAAAATTCTACTTTAGTATGTGTATACATGTGCATTAAAAAGGCATATATATGAACAAGTAAATACACAAAAAGTTTCTCGGCACTTTTCCTTACATCAGCAAATAAATGGAAGCCACGAAATGTCTACTAGCAGATGTGGAAGTAATTCTGTATTCTTGGATCAAATGAAAAAATTACAATTGCATATGGCAATATGTATAAATATGAAAAATGTAATGGCAAGTAATAATCAGATACATCTTTAATGTTAAAAATATGACAAATATTAATTTACTAATCTATTGAGCAAAATTTTTAAAAGTTTATAAAGACTTTAACAATGTTACAAAGTAAATTAAGAAAAAAAAGGATTATAGCAAAGTTTTCCTTAATGGGATCAGATCCAATGGAGGCCAGCATTACGTGTGACTGTTTTTCCTATATTTTTGAGATGACTATGGTAAAACACCATGGTGCACAGGAGTTATTCCAGCTCCTGTGCTGTCCATGTGTTTGAAACAGCATATGCCTTATTCAACGGATTTCTGGAAGTGAATGTATTTAAGTTCACAGGACCGCCATCCAGGGCCTCAACGAGAGCCAAAGTTGTAGACAGAATTTTAATATACTTCTTCATCGTTCTATTTTTTCCCCAATTCATCACAGTACTGGCTGCAATGAGATGAAAGGAGAACAGTACATAAGAGCCTCTGTGAACTACTGTGCTCTCTGCCGGGAGACCTGTAATCTGCTAGGTAGAAGCAGCTCTAGCTGCCTGGGCCCCAGGGTAAAAACAACAAAGAGCAGAACTGAAGATGGCAGGAGGCAGAGGCACCCGACCTCTCGGCTTATGTGGTAGGACAGAAGTAGGAAAGACAAACTGCTGTCTAGAGTTTTGATTACTACAAGATTCCTAGACCTAAAGGGACAGGTAGAGCCATACAAGCTACTAAGGCTGTTCAGAAAATAAGTGATAAATAATTATAATGAACTGATGAGGCTGCTAGCACTTAAGCCATCTAATTAATCTTCAGATCACAAGGAAAGACAACCGAACATTAAAGGCCTCATGATATGATGCAAGATGATGCAACCAAGTTCTTAAGGGAAAAATTAAACCATGCCTGCTCCAGCTCCTAGATCATCAGTACACTCGACATAGTTACATACTGCACTGCAGATGAAGTCAAATACAGAATATGGGAAAATTTACAGGACACTTCACCATCTGATTTCTTCTACAAAAATGAATGAGGTTTCAAAACCTTGATCCATTCTTTCAAAAGAAACTTAACCAACATATCAAATGCAATGGGCTTTGTTTGTACCCAGGTTCAAATGTATCAGGTAAAAATTAATGAAATTAATGCAAATGTGCTCATACTTTTATTATCTTTTCAAATACGTTTTGGTTAATTTTTATATACGATGAGGGTTTTGTGTATAAGTATTGAACATTTATTTTTCCACAATAATAATGATGGAATGTTACGATTTGCTGCACAGTAATTAAAATGGTAAGAAGGATAGCAGTATTAGCTACATGTTAAAACTAGATGAGAATTTTTAAAATAAAAAGTAGAAAATTCTGCTCTTCCCAAAATAATAAGAAAAAAGTAAGAAAATTTATACACTGAGGGATCCTATGCTGACTGCATATTACCTGGCACATACTGATACTAAGGCTATATGAGGAATACTTACTTCTCATTAAAAACCATATGAATGGCAAATAAACATATGAAGTTATACATAAATGGTTACTCAGCAATTGAAATAAACTCAGAATGAAACGGTGCCATAAAATAGTAAACTGATTAAAAATAAAACAACTGGTATTGGGTGACGATGTGGAGCAAGAACTCACACTGCTGCTGGAAATCACTATGGAATTCAGTAGCCAAAAGGGGGAGATAAACAAACATTTAAAAAGCGAGTAATGTGCACAAATACAACAAAATAATACCAGCGATATAAGTAAACTAAAGCTAATTGCCATCTACTACATGAATACATCTCAAAAATATCACTCTGCATTAGGAAACAAGATCACACTGAGCCCGTTCGGGGGGTCCTGAGGTGCATGGCTGGACCCAGCGCTCTTGCAGGCTGAGGCAAAGGCACTGCAAATTTAAACCCAGCCTGGGCCACAAAGCGACTTAATGAAACCCTGTTTCTAAATGAAAAATAAAGAATGCAAAGGATGTAGAGTTCAGTGTGAAGAGCTGGATTCAATCCTCACTACTACAAAAATAAACAAGAAATCCAGTGAATGGAAGGTCTAGAACAAGCGAACGGCAGTGACAGAAAACAGATCTTTCTTGGAGCTGACGGAAGATAAGAATGACTTTTGAGTGACAAAATGTTGACCATGCTGATCATTATAGTGATATAAAATGTTAAAGACTTATCAAACTGCAGAACTTATAAATATCCTGTTTGCATGCAAGTTATACTTCAAAGCTGACTGTGAAATATCACCATCAGACATAATTATATCACTTATGGGGTCATGGATTGTAAGGGTAAATTGTGCTATGAAGTTAAACTAAGGATATAGGGAGAAAACACTAAAGAGAAACATCAAATTGTTTTAACAATTGAAGATATTGTAGTCATGCCTCAAATTTAGATGAGATGCAAGAGTGAAAATATAAAGGAATAGGGTATTTTAGTGCTCAAGTCTAAAAAGGCAATCATACAAGTCCTAGGAAATAACTGACTGGCTTCTTCCTTAACACTAAAACTGTGTTACGGTATGCAAAATGACTGTCACGTATCATTAATTCTTGGTTATTCAACAATGCAGAGTAAGTTCCAGGCGTTGTTGTATGGATGTCAGTAAAACATACATTATACTCCTGAAGAATCTCCAGCACATCGTTTTCTTAATTAAAAAATAAAGAAAATTCAATACAAAGAACCATGCTTTATATGTGGGAGATTTATAATCAGGTGCTACATATAAATATATACATATATAAGGCTAACCAGAATATAGAACTTTGACAGGGCTCATTAAATTTCTTGGACTCTGAGAAGAGCACGGGAGGAAAACTGTGATTAGGTTTTTGTTGTTATTTTTATTAATACTATTAATTTCAAAACTTTAGGATATAACTTAATGTGGTAATAGACCAAATCACAAAAATACTTTCCATGACTCCTTTCCTAAAATGATCAAGTCCACACACCTCTATCCTTGTACAGGTCTCTAGAAACACTTGAGAATTATTGCTCCATGAGTATCATAGGAATTTTATTAAATCCATAATTAAATCAACCTCAAAAATAATGAAAGACAGAGGGGAGTTTCATTCTTGGTTGGATTACTACCAAGGCTACTTTGAAAAATCCTTTTCCTCGTGACAAGATATCCCTGGTTGTGGTAGGCCAAATTATTTTTACTTCATTTACTTTGAACTATGAAGTGATTTCTCATTGCCACATTTCAGGAAAAAGTTTCAGTATTTCTTGTGAAAACCACTTATTTAAAATAAAGCTTAATACGTAATATGACTTATATCCATTGTGACATACGATTTTTTAAATATAAATTCTCATGACACCAGCAAATATAATTAAATGAATGACAGGGCATCTTAGAAAGGCTTCACTCAGTGTCTACTGGCCTTGGCCTTAAGAGCAGGATGTGTCTCCCTCATGAGTGTGAGTACATGTGCACCTGTATGTGTGTGTGTACATGTGCTAAAAAGTACACTTAATGAAACTTTTCACTTTACTAAGAGTTATGGCAAATGTCATCAAAGTTCCTCCAATCATTAACAATTCCAAACTGGTGTGCTTAAATTATAAAATTTTCTTGAAAGTATTTTCAACAGTGAATTACTGTCTTTCAGTGGTAGCCTTTAAATTCTAAATTACACTTCAAAACTATTTGTACTTACTTTCCAATCTAAGAAACAGAAACATTCTGCATTATGGTAGTTCCTTAACCATATTTTCACCTGAGGGCAATTTTATTTAATATAAACATTTTGCTCAAATTCTGTGAGCTAAAATATTTGAGAGGGAAAAGACATTCCATAAAATAATCTAGATTCATTAGGAACATGTTATGTAAAATGGAAAAGCTTTTTCCACTATTTCATATGCGTACTTTTCCTTACTTAAACAATCCATATTTTGGAATTTAAATGCTCTTACGCTTCTTTTACAATTTTTCAGCTGGGAAAAAAATACATATATACCCATAAAACCAACTTTACAGATATAGAGTAGATTTAGGCTTTTTTATTAATTTTATTAAGCATGAGCAACAATTTCTTCTGCTAACAGACAAAAATAATTTAACCAAAAAGAAGTTTAGCAGTAGGAGATAAGACTCAAAGTGAAAAAAATTCTCTCAGACATCTACATTCTAAATCAAAACTAAACCTGGCAATAGATAGACTTACCAATATTTTCTGTGGGCATTGAGACCCTTGTTGGTTCTAAGAGATTATCTGCCAGGACAAAAGCCCCTTCTTCCAAGGTATCAAGTAACATCGTTGCTGTATGTGCTTGTTCAGAAGAATTCATATGCTTCCAGGACTCCAAGGCCTCAGGTCTCAGAAGGTTGTCCACCGTGTCGACAATTGCCTGTATCCATTAGAATAGTATCATTAGTTCAGACTGTTTTAATAACTAAAGTGATTTCACAATTGCTGACTAGTGTCAACTGTAGCATGTATCTGCCACTATGATTTACTCTTACTTCAAGACAGAACAATAGTTGGACCTGCATAGACCTGATCCCTTCATAACAGGACTAAAGACCAGTAGACTTATGATTTGACTACTGTATGAGCAGCAAGGTGACTTGTGTTTTTACCTAATCATACCTCAGCAGCTGGAAGAAAAAATATAACAAACATCAGCAGCTCTGAATCTGAGGCATGACCCTTACAGTTATGGTTACAACTACGGTCATCCTTTTTAGAATGTCAAGATTTGAATCTTCTAAATAGAAAACTCTGATGTCTCCAGAGCAGACTAATATTATGTCTGAAAGCTGAATCATGTTGTTTTTGGGAACCTAAATTAGAATAGTAATTAAAAAGGTGTCTGACAAGAGACAATCCATTCATTATTATTATTTATTAAATTAAAATATAATTTTCAAGTTTAAATTATTTGCTAACATTTTCACTCTTCCAGTTCCCTATCCAGCTAAAAAAAACCCTTAATAAATAAAAATGACTACTCTCAAAGATATTAAGCAGAATATTTAATGCCTGCATTGATAATTTAAAGAAAATAATAAAACATAAATTCATCACAAACATCCAAATTGCAAATATTCATATGTATGGGCTCATTTATTACTATGCAAAATAACATTTAAAAAAAGTAACCCATGACACCAGCAGATATAATTAAATGAATAACAGGGCATCTTAGAAAGACTTCCTTCAGTGTCTACCAGTAGTTAGTAGCTACTTCATAACTAGTCAACTGAAGGTGGAATCTTACTTACTGCGTCGGGCTGTACTTACACCCCGACTATGACCCAGAGAACTGAAATCACCGTATCTATTTACTACTCCATTTACCTAGTCATAATCTATCATTAAACCCAAAGTTGACCTATTGATATTACTGAAGAAAAAGAACATACATTATATAAAAAACAAAACAACAGTGAAAGTTGCTAGTTTAGGGCAGAATATTGAAATGAGCAGGGAAAAGTTGTTTGAGGCTACTGTCAGAGTAAGATTAATTAGCTTAATCCATCTTAATATCCCTGTTCTGTCTGCCTTGTGAGCCCCATGACCTTCCTGGCAGGTGGAACATACTTCCAAGTGGTGATTTTTTCCCCTCTCTCTATTAGGAGATGGAACAGTCAAACTGCTCACACAGATCCTGCTGCAGCCATTAACTAGAGTGGAACAGAAACTGGTCTGCTGAGGCCAGATTCATTAGTCACCAAGAAAAAAGGAGTCGAGCCTATAATCTAAGTTACAAATGAATCCTCTGTCACAAGGTAGGAACTCAGTTTATTTGCACAGTGTAAGCCAGCTTCTGATTTGCAATTTAAGGAGTTTTATTAGTCTTATCTGAACAGAGAAGCTTATCTGAGACATTCTGAAAATGACACTGGCCAGAAATTTAAGTTCATGCTGAAATTTACCATGGATACACGACTCACTGATGGCATGGTTTGTTAATTCAAAAACCTCTTTATTTATTATAATTTGTATTTTTCCAGTGGGATCAAAATGATCACTAGCCTAATCATATTCCTGAAGCCATCTTTTCTGTTACAGGAAAAAGAACTATGCTTTAGATATATGTCCTGGGCAACATACCAATTATTACATTTTCCACATTAACTAATAGCTTAAAGGTGATGCGAACATTTGCATTTGAAAAGTTTTATAGATTGCAGCAGTTATTTCTTAGCCCCATTAAACAGGCTAAAAAGAGACAACATGAAAGCAGCCTTTCTTCTCACACTTTCTTAGATAGTTCTCAGGTCCAACAGTATTTTACTAACTAGTGAGATTTTTTGGTAATATTTTTTGCTCCTTAGACTTTGCCAATCAAAACTAATGAAATTATGGCTTCTGCATAACCTGTTTGAAATTACAAAATTTGTTTGTTTCGTTGTCATAGCATATAGATTAATTCCTCAAGATTTAGTTTATCATGGTAATGGTACCCAGGAGGGTAAAGTTAGAAGATTACTAACCCCGAAATGGAATTTGTAAAATTCACAGATCAAAATGAAATGCCATTTGGTTTTAATGTTCTGAGCCAACATTCAGCATTAGTGTGCCATAAGTCTACTGTTAGCCTTTCCATTTTCCCTGTTAGTTGGATATACATCCAAGAAGAAAAAATGGCTGGGGCGGAAAAGATTCTGAACCTAACAGTGGTTCTCTGTTCTTACTAGCTGGGTAAAACCCATATGCAACATATGCCAATATATCATAGTCACATTACATTTTATTTCATTTTTAGTAACCCATTGTATATCAACCTGATTCTAGAAATGAATGCTCAAATTTTCAGGACAGAGCCTATTTCATTTAAGAGTATGCCACAAAGATAAGAAAGCAGTGACTTTTTCATGCACATTCATTATGACTATACAGTCTTTGATATGATAAACTGCCAAGAATATATCATAGCTGTTTTAACTCAAGTTGTTTTTTAATCCAGAGATGACAACAGAAAACGTCTGAGACTATATGATTACTTTCCAATTCAGAGAATGGTTCATTAAAATTCCAGTACTTTTGGAATGGAAAAACAGCAATAATTATTCAAATAAATTATATGCTTATTCTGAGAGTAATATACCTGTGAAAAGCCAACATTTGTACAGCTGATATGGGGCACATTATATAATTATCAAAGACTGAAATACATTGGATCATGCAGCAAGATGATAAAGCGTGGCAGGTAGCTGAAGAGGGAGAAAGCAGGGTGACAGCACAGGAGAGATACCTTAAGGTAAGCCCTGCATGTCTTCTCTCGTTTTTGGAGCTTTTAAGTAAAAGAAAAGAAAACCAGAGGTTAGATTATATCTGCTGAAAATGAGGAAAGAAGAAATCCTCAAAAAATAAGCTGCTGTTCCAGAGTTCAGTTCATTGTTTATTTACAGGAGTCCTCTGGAGGTCTGTGGGTCTACACTAACTGTTTACTTACATGTTTTAATGTATTTTATGAAATATATGAAGCCAAAGCATGTTGACTAAGGGGAAAAGAAAAAGAAAAAGGGATCAAATATATACTGTAGGGTTTTTTTTAAAGTTCATTTTTAAAAACCTTGTGAAATTATATTAGCCACAGCTTTGGATTCAAATTAATGTTAAACAGTGATAATTTCTATCCATTTTAGTCATAGTAGGAAAAATTAATAGCAATGATGCAAGTTTTCTTGCAGGGAGAAACGTGACCTGTATATTCCTATGCGTGTGACAGTTCTGCTGCAACTGTAACAGTTGCACACACAGCATTAGCATACCAGGTGTATCAAGGATGTAACATATAATCTCTGAGGGTGCGATGAATGCATTCTAAAAAAAAGATTGCTGACCACAATCAGAGGAATAATATTTGTCACCAACTAAGATCCCTCAGGGAATCAGGGTCATTTATTTAGGTTGGTGAGACAATGTTGCTCTTGTGCTCTTTTTTGGGGAAAGTAACCAAATTTGGGTTCTAAAGGTTATGTCCAGGGGGCCAGGGCTTTGGCAATCCATTGTTGGAACACTGGGGAGCTGTCATACAAAATATCTAATTTAAACAGGGAAGAGTTTCTCCTACCTTGTTATAACTCCTTCCTGCTGAATCCTTTTCACTGGGTTTTAGTTCCTGCAGCTGTGCATCCAGGATGTCCACCAACTGCTCCATCAGCCTCACTGAAGAACTCACATCGCCTGCAAACACTGGCCCTTTAGTGTGTTTAGCCAGTTCGTTGGCGAGACTAGCAGCATTTTCTCCACTTCTAATCTAAAATGACAACATGCATTATCTCAGTTAGGTTTTCTGTTCTATTTGTGGCCTTTCTTTTTCCTTGAGAACTTCTGTTGTGGTGAAAAAAAGAATTTTCTTTGCAAGGATGTTAAAATCTGCAACTAATTGAGACAATA
Organism: Cavia porcellus; assembly: GCF_034190915.1. NCBI lineage: Eukaryota > Metazoa > Chordata > Mammalia > Rodentia > Caviidae > Cavia > Cavia porcellus. Next base: position 149,997,757 of record NW_026947484.1, read on the forward strand.
ACTTTCTCTTCATCTCAGAAGATTAAAGGGTTTTAGATCCTCAACACACAAAAGAAATTTTTAACCAGACACTTAAAAGAAACACAAGGAAAATGAAACAAAACAAAACAAAACAAAAATCCTTTTCAAAAATTTTCGGCCAGTTCTCTCATTTCACTGTACTCATTTAAAATTGTGATTTAGAACTCTTGTTTATCCCAATGCTCTAGAATTTAAATCAGAAGCTAATCAGTGTGATACAGAGGGTTATTATCTAGGGTTTTTACTTCAGAGAGGTGGATGGAGAAAGAAAATATGAAAGTGCATTGTGTTATACTTCAATATTTAAGTTCCTAATGCCTTTTAAAGTTATTCTTTTATTCCTCGCATCATAATCATGTATGATACAAACATCTGCTTGCATTCTGTGAATTCGGTTGCAAACTTAATGATCCTGGATTTATTAGGCCAATGCACTATTTGTCTTATGAACATCAAAAGAAGCTGAGCCAACTAAATATGAATGAAATTAAACAAGTATGTAGTCATTAAAAAACCTTAACATAGAAAACAGCAAACCCTGAAACACATGTAAGTTTCAAGAAAGGGTTTACAGATAACTATGCATAATTTTTATATTGAACAAAGAGCAATGATCCTGGTTTTAGCATATGAAACTAAATTATTTATGTCAGAAGTTAAAGCCCTAAATCACAAATGTGTATCATATTAAAATGATCCAACCAACCTTCTGAGCCAGCTGATTTACCCAGTGTGAGGTGCAGTTGCTAAGATCAGGGCCCTTTGGGTTCCATGTTCCAGTGGAAACCATGCAGAGATACGAGGCAGTTCCTACGACAGATGTAGAAAGCAATGGTGAAATTGAAACCATTTTTCTGCATGCATTCGGGAAATCAGCTATGATGATCCTAGACTGTGTGTTAAATTTTAAATAAACACTAATGGAAGTAGCTGACAGTAACTGACAAAAAGGAGAGGAAAATGCAGATTATACGCAGTAACTGTAAAGTAAGTACAGAAATATCAGACATTTATAGCAAACAAACAAAAAGCCTGTGTTTTTCTTGGGACTCATCCAAAGTGATGCTGGGAATGAGAAAGGCAGCTGTGAGCCCCATCAGAATCCTTGGGCAAAAATCCCAGACTTGACCTAGGTCTTTACGTGGGAGTGGTAAGCCAGTACCTGACTTTTGCAGCTTAAAACATTTTTTAGTTGTAAAAAAAAAAAAAAAATAAATTAAAAAGTTAAAAACCACAAACCTTTGTTTTATACAGATGCTATATTATCAAAGTAGCAAAATTAATAAAAGTAGCTGCTGTAAATTATTTTTCTTCATATAAAATTCCTTGAATGTAACTCAACTTCCTTACTGACGTTACAAACGTATGCATGGTATTTTAAAGGAAATACCTCTTGTTCCCTTGGGACAGGGTCGTTCAACCATCATTCCCCTTTGTGTCTGAGGCCACTTTATCCCCCTCGCTTCTAATGCTTCGCAGAATCTCTCTGGCAGGGGAAAAATATTTGTTACAGGAGGAATTTTGGTTGTAGAAACTGCTGGAGGTGGTTTTGTCCCTTTGCTTCCTTCCTGTGATCCAGCTACTGTGGTGCTCAGGGGGCCTTTCTGAGAAGTAGTGCTTGTGGTTGATACTGTGGTTTTGAACAGCTCAGCGGAAGAAGTTATTGTCACAGCTGTGGTAGGCACTATGGAAAAAAGATGAGTGTATTAATCTCCAACACACTCTCACACGCACATACAGGCATGCACAGGTGAATGTGCAGGTGTGGAGACACACAAAATCCTACCCAACCACAATATCCCCAAAAACAACAAGCAGAATTTCTGACACTGCAAGTAGGGAAAGTGAAGAATAATTCTCTTCACTTATTCCAATTTATTCACTATACTGCCTAAAATGATGATAGTGTGAATTTACTGTATCTTCTGCTACATGATTCTGTCCTTATTTGTCACTGAAATATTTGATAGTGCAGTTGAAGTATAATCTCACACCATCTAGTAGGAAATAAAGGTTAGCTTAATGTAGGAAAATTCTTATACAAACTTATACTCTGTGAGTCCAAATTGTCGACAAAAGTTTGACAATTATATATAATTGGAACAATAACATAATTTAAAATCACTCATTCTACATCTTGTGGGAAAATAAATGATGGTGACATCTTTCCACCCAGCAGCCATTTTGTTTGAGAGAGTTTTGAGCATGTCTGATTAGATCCAAACACAAGATAACCTTGGCATGCCTGTTCTGTTTTAGTAGAGAAACATCCCAGTCTGTCATCTTTCCCTTTGGAAACGTAGGTAGGAAGAAGCAGCTAGTGCTGGGCAAAGTGAAAGAGCAATCTCTTAACAAGAACAGAGTTAGATCAAATCATGCTAAATTGGAAACCAACCCTCCATATTTTACTAACCCTTCACAGAGAACATAAAAGAAACTATGGGTACATATCTCAAAGCAAAAGAAAAATTTTTTTTGAAAGATTATTTTTATCTTCCAACATTAGTTTCAAACAGTTACTTTAGATGAGAAATGCTTTCTTCATTATCATTTAATTAAGCAACAATAAAAACACCTATCAGTAAAAACAATACTATTTAAACCTGTTACAAGAGATCACACTGAAGTTTTGTCAATATTTATAGAATGACTCTTAAAACTATACATGATATCTTAAGTTGACATGCTAAGTACAGCAAATTAAAAGCAGACATTTAAAAAATCTTACAAAAACATTGTTCAATCTATTCACAAGACATTGGCTGTAATATTACAAGTTATTAGAAAGTAAGTTCATACTGTCACTCATATGTTTAATATTTTAAATTCTGGTTCCTAAGTGTTTGTTCTATATTTTTGACAAAATTGAAAGTATCAGAAAAAAGTTTATCTATTGCTAGGTCTTCTGTAGTAATAAAATTCTTGTTAGAAATATACACTATCCATATTCTATGTCCTTTTCTCCATCTCAAGTGAAGCTTCTTAAGAACATGTTTTATTTCGAAGACTTAATTTATTGACCATATGAGAGATGCTTACGTACATCAGTCAAACATCATACCTACCAGACTGCTACAGAAAGCTATTCAAGCCTGTCTATCTTTGTCTGTAAAGCACTTGCCTGACATCTTGTTAAACCTCTATAATTTTCTTTTGATTACAATGCGGCTTGGCTTTCAGTGCTTTCTCAATTAACATTTGTCAAAAGCCTCACAATCTTTTGCAAAAGTGTCAAATGACTGCGGCTGAGTCAAGTCTTAAAGGGAAACGAGGGATCAGAGCAGAGAAAAAGGAGGAGCAGAAGGGTTTAGCAGTGCACCATCTCAAGTATCCCTCAACACCTTAGCACTAATCAGTACACATTTAATCACTGAAATATGTGCTAATGCTGCAATTAGTGATCTGTTAGCTAGCACTGTTAAAAGAGTCATAATAATCCAGTGAAGGTAGACAGTAAATTAATTCCCATTAAATGCATAAAAGTTCACGTAACATTCTATAGCCACGTTTCCATTTTTTTACTAATACATGTTTATACCTTTGTACCTTCTGATTACCATAAGACTCTTAAATGGAATCAATACATTCTTCAATGATAAATTAGTAAAATACCGCAATTTTGTGAAAAATAACTGGAAAGTGACAACACTGCATCCTTTAGGAGGAAAACTTAGAATTTGTGAAATTGTGCAAAACAAATTTGGTAGTACATCGAGCAATTTTTGTTGTTTTTTTTGTACACTGAAGCTAGAAATGAAGATATTTCAAAAAATTACTATGCTTTCTTTCCACAAGCAGATATAAGTCCCAAGAAGGCATCTGGCAATGATAAAAGCTCATACTTATTTACATTTATATGCCAGATGCTATGCCAGTCATCATCATAGATCATCAGAACATCTTATTTAATCCTTACCAAGACCTCAGAAGGTGGGCATAAAATCATCTTCCTTTCACAGATGTGGAAACAGCCATGGAGAATTTAAGTGCTTGCTGTCTAAGGCCACTTGGCCACTCTTTAATGTTTTGGTTTTACATTTCTAAGTGAAAAATTTTCATACACTCTGAAAAGTTCAGCTCCTACAAAGCAACTTGTCCATATTTTGGAACACTTTGCTAACAATGCTTTGTGTAAATCTCTAAAAAGAGAAAGGATATGGAAAGATAATATAAAACTAGATCAATAAATTATTGAGTTTCCTGAAATGCTTCAGGAAAGCTGCAAAGGCTGAGACTTCACAGCAAAGGTTCAAAACTCAAGAATATTTGATGAGTAGTAGCAGAAAACATGACAGCTAACAATAGGATTGTCATTTAAATATAAACCCTTTTTTATTTGTAACAAACTGCTATTTATCAGGATGCCATATCAAGCATCCAGATGAACTGACCATAGCATTCTACTATTTATCATTTGAGTTTAGTTATCTTAGAAGAACTGTAATGAAGACATTCAAAAGGTACTTAGGAAGATTTCAAAAGTATACAGAATGTTTCAGAGCACTATGGCAGTGTTACAAAGAAGTTATTTAATACCAGGTTCCTCCTGCAGTAAACAGTTTGAGGACTTTATTTACAAGGATAATAGTCCGCCTAAATATGGTCCCAAAAATTCATCCACTGCTTTCTGATGAACTCTAGGTAGAGTAAGTCTGTAGCCTGGTAGGCAAAACTAAGCATTCATTAACCTTACTCTTATTTGGTGTCTAAAAATACTGATCATCTCTTAAAAAACATTCACTACCAGTGAAACAGGAGTAATCAGGAAATACGTAGTCTATGCTGAATACTTGCTAAGCATACACAAAGCTGAATCTTTGGTTAACAAATTTCTCTTGTATTACCAAAGCACCTTACTTTACAGTCAAGCTAAGACAGATATTCAGTATACAGATACAACATTTTGTTGTTAATATTCTGGATATCAAATGTGCAGGCAGATTAAGTTAAAAGATACCAATTCAGATTAACAAATGCTAAAGAAATAAAATAGGACTAAAAGACATTTTTCCTAAAACCAGCTAGAGAAAAGTAGTTGAGAAAGAAAAATTAGTTTAGAAGAATGTAATAAATGAACTAGTCAGGCAAAATATAAGCTGGAAATTCAAAGAAAAAAAGAATAGAGCATAGAAATAATATGCTTGTGCCAACAGAAATGGAAATGCTTTAATTTATAAATGGGGAAAAGCACCAGGAAAGCTAATATTCAAGGAAAGATTTCACAATGAAGAATAAGAGGAATGGGTAATTTCATAGCACACTGTAGGATGAGTTCACAACGAAGAATGAGAGAATCAATTTTAAGGCACAATTTTCACCTGGTTATTTATATGGTAGCTTATCTAGTTCATACACCTTTGGTCTGAATTTTGGCCAAATGAGTTAATCACTTCTTTACTGAAGGCAAAGGCTTTGTTTTTCCATTGCTGTGCTTCTTGGATACTGCTTCAGGAAAGCTGACAAAGGCTTATTGGTTTGACCTATATCTATTGGCTGGAACACTTCTGCAGAGTCCCATCTATAGGCATGCAGATAGCATACATCCCAGAAGAGAGATACCAGAGCTTCTTACAGCACAGAGAGATAAATTATAAGGAGGAGCAGAGCAAGAATATGGGTCAATCAACAGTAAGAGAAATTTAGGTCAGATGAAACTTTTTATTACTCAGGGCTTAATAAGGGGTCAGTGTGAATTTGCATGTTCTGGGAATACTTACAAAAATTGTTATTTTGGATGAGAAACACCATTGTAGGGGTACACATTTGCTATATGTATGCATCTTCCTCATTCTCAAAGGTGAAAGTTGTTCTTCCCACAAAGCAGCTAAACTACCAAGGATTTTTCCATTTGCAATGCATTAAATATTTACTGGAATGTATACCTTATGTCACTGAGCAGCTTTGTGACGAGTAGAGGGGTTAATGACTTTTCATCGAATTGAATCCTACTCAGCTTTATTCACAATCCTATACATGTTGGTTGATTATGAATTTCAGCCTTTTAAAAGCATTTTCCTCCTCTTTATTCCTAATGAGTGGGAAAGATTTACTGCCACCCAAGACAAATGGAGTAGTTGTCAGGGGAATGCAGGTTACAAAATGGTTAACACAAGATCAATACATTTTAGCCAAAGGCCTAGAGTGGGTGAAGTTTGACTTGATAACATACAGGATAGAGGTAAAGCAATGTGGCAGCTTAGAAAAAAAATGAGACACATGAAACGTCCCGAGTGATAGGGGTCAAGCCTAAGAAGAGCCTGTGTATGTCTTAATAATATCCTTCAAATAAATTATTCTTATATAGGATCAGTACAGATTTTTGTGCTCTAAAAGAAGATTCAAATTTTAAAAAGTTAACAATGACTATTACTGCTATAGTTTTAAATTTAACAAAGCTTTAGGCATTTATGATTTTGGGAAAAACCAAGTCAATATCAATTTGTTCATTTTATAAACAAAACACACATGTTTTTGCAGTCTATAAAGAATCAAATTAGAAATTCAATCAGAAAAGGCTATTTAGTTTCTCCTTCTGAAGTCATGATCATAGAACAGTATTTAAAATTTAATAGCATAAATTGGTATATACTTGGAGATGAATATGTTTTTGTATATGTAGCCTTCATAACAAAAAGATAACCTGTTCTATCCTGTTGTAAAGACAGACATCCCCAAAATTTCCAATTCCTAAGATTGTGAAGTAATTGGATAATTTGAAATTTCCAATTAACTCACTTAATTGAAATATTAATTCCTATTTTAGAGCCACAAACATGACTATTCAAATAGAAAAGACTTAATTACCACTAGTTCTATACTCATACATTAACAGGCTATTCTTTTATCATGAGTATGAAGCAATTTTGTTCTTGATAAAACAGTAATTTACCTTGAAATTATTTTTCACAGAATTGAACTCACTCGATAAACATACTCAAAATACGTTTAAAAATTAGCTTAATTTAAAGTAATGATCTTCTGGAGGAAGTTACTTGACGAGAACACAAATCAAAAGTGTGTACATATCTGTTGTCATAAGTCACCACTGGGAATCTTTTAATATTCAATCTGTATGTGACAGTTACAGTCACAAAAATATTGATTTAAAACTGTCATTGGTTTATCAGGAACTAAAAATATAATTTCACACGATGAACTACAAATATGTTATGATTCCCTCTCCTTTCCAGAGAATAGAAGCCAAAACTTCAGAGTATTTATGCCTAGCACTGTACATCAAAACTAGCCATTCTCTTGGGACTTTCTAACACACATTTCTTGTAACCACTGGCGCCAAGAAGCTGAAAGGTCTGCACATAGATTGTAATCAATTCAGGAGTCAGGGAGTGGGGAAAAAGCTAACAGGTTTCTAGATGCTGTTATGTTTTCAGCAATGAAAAAACTTATCTGAATAATGATGCTACAATTGCTTGCAGCTAACATTTCAGTGAAGAAATTCAGAAAGAGAAAGCTCGATAAAACACTCTAAGGCTAAAATCTACCCATTATGTCTTGTGCATTAAAGAAAAAAAATATACACAGAGAAAGAAAAATAAATATACACAGAAAGTAGATTAAGAAGTTCTTTACAAGTAAGAAATTCTTTACAAGTAAGCTGCTGGCAAGTAACAAAAGCATTAACAAGTAAACAATCTTACCTTGGGCAGGATCAGGTGGACCAAACTCCAGAGAATATCGTAAAATAAAATTATTGTTCCACACATAGAGTTGATTATCTCTTGGATTGTAATCCACTGCAGCAATATACTGGTACTGGTTGGGGAAGGGAACATCTACATACTCTCCTCGGTTTAATCGGGTGTTGTAAATGTAATCAATTGCATTCTTGCCTGTTTCACTTTCATTGTCTTGATAAACTGACCGGACCACATAGAGGACTCCACAGATCATGAAAGCATTTGATGCAGCCCGTTTGTCATACACAGTCTCCCATGTTGCTTCAAATCGAAGGGTATATGGATTCAGTTGGCTGATGACTATCATTCCATTGTTCTGTTCAGTGGCGTAAATGACCCATAAGCCATTTTCATCAACTGCTAGGTCAATATCAGTCTTTCCTCCCCATCTGTATGGTGAGGTATCATGGTAGTTGGCATAGTTTATTATGGCCTCGCCACTTTTAATTCTAGTCCTCAAGTCAAATTTCACAATATTCCTTGTTCTTTCTTTGTTAAAAAAGACAGCACCATCATAGACGACAAATCCAGTACCATCTACTCGGTTTGGAAGTTTGTATGTCGTTGTTTGGCGACTGTTTTGGAAATCTTCAATAGAGGCATATTCTATTAAAGTATCGGTGCGGTAGGGAGTCCAGGGCATGAAATAAATTTTATCTGCAGCCTGAAGAGGGTCCTTGCACCAAGCACCTGCCTTTTGTTCAGCTTCATATATACATGGCGAGTCCACAATTGCTTTCAAAGTCCCAGGGCACACAAAAACTAATAGTCACAGAGAAAAGACAAGAATTAAATTAAGTTAAAAACCTGCACAGGCAAACATGAGTTTTACCGATCACAAGTCAAAAAAGAAAAACTTAATTTATTAGCATTCAATTACGCCAAAATTTAAATTTAACAGAAGTACTATCCATCTTTCCTGAAGCTGCCATAATCATCTAGCAGCATCTAAAGAGGCTGGGGTTTATTTTCACAAATAAAAACCTATGTTTAAGAACATTTAAAATTGAGCTGGAGAATTTAAACATTTTTATGTTTTTACTCACATAATTTGGTAATATATGCTTTCAAACTTTTAGAGCTTTAGGATAAAAGTGTATAAATATTTTACTTTATTGCAATATTTATACGCTCCAGCCCCTCAAGCCCACCTATAAGTTCCCAAAGTAAAGCCAAACAGAAAAACCCAATGTCAAGGCTTATTAAAACTTTTACAAAGTTAAAGCTATGTTGATTGAAGGAACATAAAAAATTGGAAAATGCAATCAGGAGCAGAGAAAAGTAAATACAAAGAAAGCAGAGATGAACGATCAGGCGGACCCTGTAACCATGGCATGCTATGGAGTGGGTTCTGGAAGCCAAGCAAGATGACACTATCATAGTAAGAAAATATCCAGGGTGTCAGAACAGGAGATAAAAGGGTAAAAAAGAAACAGAGAAAGGGTAGCCCCCCTCGCCGACTTCAGAATTTTTACCCCATCACCAGATATAGCAGTCATCTAATTTCATTGTAAACAGTCGAGTTCTTTATGAGGTGCATTTATGAGATCCTGCTGATTATTGTAACACAGGAGAGTCGTGGGGGAAGGGGAGGGAGGAGGTTAACATCCATAAGGCACATAACAAGGAGCTGGGGTTCAGACTGAATACATTATTTACCTTTTTGCTCCACTTCTATTTTAAGCATCAGAAGAAAAACAAACAAGGTGCAAGGAAAAAAGAAAAAAGATTAAAATAAATTGACTATTAGTTTAAGACTGAATTCGTAATAGATCCTAAATATAGGAAGAATACGTAGCTGTACTACTTTGGATAAAGAAAACAATACACAGGAAAACCTAGCAGGAGAAAGATTCTAAAGTTACATAAAAGAACATGGATCAATCATTTTAGTAGATTAAGGAGGCAATACAAATAAGTTGGCATGTTGCTTCACTTAGTGTACCTGAATAAATAATGAAACTCTTCACTAATGCATGCTATACATACTCTAGCCTTTCCAGCGTCACTAAGCAATTCTTACCAAGTTTTCTTTTATGTATGTATCTACAGACATCAAGGCATGCACAGGTGTACTGTCCCCATTTATCTTACGCAAACTCAATGACCAAACTGACTAAATTACAAAAGCATAACAACAGGAAAGTACATTTATAAAAGCGACTCAATTGGAGAGTTGAGGTCAAATTCAAGAATATAGTTGTATTTCTTGCAAGATAGTAAAGTATGACAAAGTATATAAATAAATATATATCACAGAATATGTTTCAATTATTTGAGTATTTTATTTTCTATTTGTAGAAAAATATATCGTAAACATTAAAACAAACGCCTCCTTTTCAGGAATATATAAATCTCCTTCAACCCCAATAGGGATTTTGAAGGCTAACATAATGGCTCTCTTGCCCACCAAGAATTGGTAAATTTATTTACTCAGATCTACATATACTTTGCATTATAAAATTTTTATTTAATTTTCTATGTAATACATATCAAACGTATAATATTAAATCTATAAAAAAAAGTAAGCAAAATACATACAAGGGAAAAGCAAGCACAGTAGGCAAGGAGAAAAAGGAAGAAAGAATTATGGTTAGATTATTATGACATTTTCTACTATCATTAATTGACACAGAAAGCAAGCCAGCATGCAAGGACAATCATACGGAGCATTCAAAGCAAATACCTCAACTCCACAGACCCCATAAAAGGTAAATGCTTTCATGAAACAAACCTGATTAGTAGAGTTAACGAAGTAAAAAGAAAAAACCCTACAAGTTTTAAAAAATTGATTACGCACTTTAAAAAGGTGTTATGTAAGATCTTCGTTAGGAAATAGTACTCTGATAATCATAAATCATAAAATAGTACTTTAGCGATTTAATGTACACTTTGAAGTATGTTGCCTGAATGTCATAAAATAACTATATTGATGCCTGTTTTTCCCTCTAAAATGCATCAGGGTACGCTCCTTCCCACTGCATATCCAAACTCAAAAGTATAGTTGCTCATTTCATTAAGAAATGAGCATGATCAATTTTTAACATATAATTATTCATGAAGATTAAATATCAACCTTCAGAAACATCTTTGGAGAAAAAGTTTACAAACATTTTTTGCCACAGAAATAGCATGTAAGCTTCTACATTAAGACATGTTTTCCACTAATCAACATGGCCTATTTAGCACTTTCAGGAAACATACTTGTTCCACCACATGTAATTCTGACTACACCTGGCAAATGGGAGAAATTCAGTGTTACTTTCCTAAAGTTATTCTGTCAAGAGCAATATTTTACATGCTTAGAATCAATAACAGAAGGTGTGGTGGAAAAATGAGGGTAAGAGAAATCATTAGTGCTGTGACTCCTCGGACTATTTTTATCAACAGTTATGCTTTTTTCCAAAGAAAGGATGATTTTACTAAAATAAATAAATGTAGTAAATGGGAATAATAAATTGTAAAATGTTACTTATTACAGGCTGCCAAAGCATATTTTATATTTTCCATTCAATAAAAAGGGTTGCATTGTAATTATTTGATACACTAAAAATGACTGTATTTACTAAGCAAATTATCAAATAAAGTCATTTATTTGTGATTTAAAGTAACTCACTTTAAAGAAACCTGACATAAATTTTACATAATTTATAATTCTGATGAAACTCAGAAATAGCACTTAAATTTAAAAAACAAAACAAAAACAAAAAGTTTGATGATTATGTTAAAATATGGAGCTTTATACAAACAATATAATCCCTTATTGAAATGAAATTTAAGAAAACCCAAAAGATAGAAAACTATTGAATCAGGAAAAATTCTAGCAACCAAAAAAATATTTTAAAAAATGCAATAAATAAGGAAACGAACATTCTTATTACATATCGAATAGATACTGTAACTTATCTGAAGAGACTATGAATTAATTCATAACAATAACTTATTTTTCTATAAACCAAACATACATATACAGGATCCACATCAGTGGAGGACTAGGTAGAATTGCAAGACAAGAAACTGATCAAAACTAACTGTGGCCTGCATACTCTGTATCTGAAGTGACACACTATTTCATTTTTAATAATCTCACATTTATTCACTGATAATGATTTCATCAATCAGTAGTAAATGTTATTTTTTCCCACTGAATAAAACTTGTAGCTAATATTATAAAGCACTATTCTCGTACATAAAATAATTTGAAATAAGAGGGTATAGGGGCTGGGGATTTAGCTCAGCGGCATAAGCACCTGTATTGCAAGCAGGCAGTCCTGAGTGCGATCCCTGGTACTGATTCAAAAAAAGGGGGGCGGGGTAGAAAATAAAGACCAGATCCTGTCTGTACGTTGCAGAATTCTAAACAGATTACACTCCTTAATCCTATAGACTTCTATGACATCTTTTAAAGACACATACAAGCAATTCTTAACACTAAAGAAAGCCTTATACCCATACATTTTTGACACAGATATTCTTTGGGCTATGCAAGAATGCACATGTGCTTATACAAACAATACTGTTTCTAACACGCTCTGCTAAGGAAATTTATCATAAAGTTTTTCAAAGTCATGGAACATTTCTGAAACTCTTTTTACAACAGGTTAAAACAGTTTAGGGTATGTAAGCCACAAGGTATTGGAGGATTCGCTGTAGGCAGAAACTGATATAAAGCCATGTGGCATGAGATAGATAGCGGTATCTGATGGTGACAATTTTTATTAACTAAGTAAAGCCTGCAGGAGTATGTAAATGCTCTAAGGTACAAGCACATTATTACAACAATGGCAAAGTGAAAGCTAGAGGCTTAAAATAAAAGCAATTGTAAGTAACAAGATATAAACGGACAGGTACACAAGAAAATAAAAAGGAAAGGAAAATAGGAAGAGTTAAAAAATATACCTTCATACATTAGATCAGAATAATTTAAAAGACCCTTTGCATTGAATTTTAATATTATTTGCAATCATATAATTTCATAGTGTGTCACTACTGTACAGTATATAGGAATCATAATACTCTTATAACTTTAGCAAGGAGTGGCTCAAAAACAAAGCCAAAGACTTATTTCTGCCTTGCACAAACATCTAGAACAGTAACAGCAAATTAATCACTGGGTCTGCTTTTTGTTTTAAAGGACACAAACTAAAAAAAAAAAAAAAAAAAAAAAACCAAATACTTCTCTGAGTATAGCTATTGACAAGTGTAGTGCGTAATGTACAATACTTCTGGAGAACTGAAAAAGTAAAATGTTGAAAGTTAGATGTTCCAAAAGATATCCACCTTTTCCTTTCATAACAGCGCAAGAAATTACTTAAGCATCTGAAAACAATATTTGCTTATCACTGTTCTTGGTCTACACACTAGGTGACAGGAGCTGGCTGCAGGAAGACACAATTCTTGGCAGCTCTCACTGATTCCACTGTTTGAGAATGGATGCTGTATTCCTTCTCTAACTTGAGGACAGACACCATGCTGAATTGAAGTGAAAGGGACTTCATGGAACAAAATTTTGGTTAGCTCAAATGAATACAATGTTCCTTAGTGGCACAGGAGAATGATTATATAAGCCACAACACTACACACAGGAAAAAATGGCACAAAGACCGGTGCACTCAGTGGGCTTCCAATCCTACAATGGTACAGAAAATACTGAAAACATAAAAAGCATCCATTTCACAGTAATGCAGGAAAAGAACATAGACCGGGGTAAAAAGGAAAGATAATCTGTGTTTGGCCTTTAACTGATACTACAAAAAGCCAATTTATCAGAATTGCGGGAGAGAGAGGACGCCTTCACAGCAGTGTGAGAATGTGTTGTTACCACACTGAACATAGTGTATCTGTCAAAATGTGGCCCACTGGTGTTTTGTTTTCTGGAGACAGGATCTTACTATGCAGCCCAGGGTGGCCTCAAAGCCCTGGGCTCAAACGATACTACTGCCTCAGTTCCCTGAGTGTGGTACACTATGGCACTCTGCTCCGATAGATTTTTTTTAAGGACAAAGTGTACAAAAACTATCTAGAATCAGTAGATGTGCTGCTAGAATACTTAATTCAAATGACTATGAATTAACGTGACATGACTTTATTTTCCCCCCAATTTAAAAAGTAAAAAAACCCCAAACTAGCTTCTGAAAATTGGGTAATACATTCAGAATTTTAAGTTGTCCAAAATGTTAACCTTCTTGGAATGAAATCAAAAGTATAAAATATAATGGAAAGGTACGCATTCTGTGTTCTGGAAGAAAAACTACACAGCATTAGTGTATTAACTGCACCTTACCAATAAAAATTTCAAATGAATTTTAAATATTCCTCTGTAAGATATTAAAAATGAAAAATAGAAGTATGTGCAAGAGATTTTGCTTAATTTCTTTTTTCTTTTCTTTCTTTTTTTTCTTTCTAAGCTTCAAGGTTTCAGCACTGAACCTGGTAAGAAAATGCTCCCTTCAAAAACCTGGAACAAAAACAGCAACACTTGCCTCAGTTTCTGCAACAGTAGCTTTTACCAGGCACTAAAGTTACCAGGACAGCAGGTAGCCATTCAAGTAGCTCACGATTAAAACTGAAGTCAATTCTTTCTTTAGAAAACTGTGAGCCAAACCAATTTGTCAGCAACTGGTATTGGGCAAAAGTACAGATTTCTATCTGCCCTATTGAATAGCTAATTCAAGTTTGTTTTCTGGAAGAACACTAGCCTTAAAAGCCAAACACTTAAGAACACAGACAGACACTTGGCCAGCATCACACCATGGCTTCCTTCCACACTTCATGAAGCTAATTGGAGTCCCGAGCCTGTTAGTGCTCTGCATGCATAATGGTTTTGTAGACCATAAACATATGCTTCTTTCACATGGGTCGTCTTTCAGCATCGATGAGGAATGCTGGAGAAAGTGAAAAAACATAAACTTCATACTTACTGTAAGGGACACATTCATACTGGACTTCAAGGTATTTGTATGTTCCAGGACATGGATCAGGAAATACATCTGATCCAGTAACTACTATACACTGTGTTCGATTGTTGCACCTGGAAAACAGAACAAACTAGAGTGTGTAACATATTTTTTTTTACTTAAGAAAACAAAAATTTTTTCAAGTAACTATGCACAAAACAATATTTCAACTCAATTGTTTTACATTACTGAATAGTTATGAAGGTTGTATGTGCTTTATATTGTAGTCTCTGTATAACGGACCACACTAAATTGTCATTAGAGATTTAAAAAATAAAATTGCACACATTTATTTGTATTTTTGACATATTCAATATATACTGGGCAAAAATCTTACCAGGCTACTACTAGATAACAGACTTATAAATTAAAATTACAAATATAAAAAGTAAGTACTATAAGCAGAAGCACAGAATTATAAAATGAATAGCTAAACAAGATGTTTTGAGAACATTTTAAAACATATGTAAGACATATTTTTAATTTTTATCTTCCAAATCTTGTTTTGTGTTAAATTTTTTATTACTGGCACTATCTACTCTCTTGAGTACCAGCTACCAAGCTTCTGGATTTTACCTCAGTGTAAGTGCCTGCAAGGCAGAATGCACGTAAAACACAGAGCAGCCCCCTAGAACATATGCATACCTAAAGCACTACTGTTTTGTGCACCTCTGTTCCTCCATGTCAAAGCTCCCTGATATTAAAAGATACTAAGGATAAAGATATTAAAAAGATACTACTAAAGTAATCGGGCGTGGTGGTGCACACCTGCAACTCCAGCACTAGAGAGGCTGACACCAGGGGGATCACTGCAAGTTGGAGACTAGCCTGGGCTACAAAGTAGCTCGAGACCAGCCTGATCTGCAAAGTGAGATTTTGTCTCACATAAACAAACAAAAAACCTAATGTAATATTAAAAAGGTCTTATATATAATTCTATGACAAGACTGTCTTGGGGTTTTGTTGTTCTTGTTTCACCAAGTCATCGAAAACCTAAAATTCTAGGTAAGATATTTATTTAAATTTGATAAATTGGCCTGATGTTTTTTACAGAATTTTCATAAAGGCAGCAATTAGTTTAAAGAAACTAATACTATGAAAAGATAGTATGATTACAACCCAATGAAATGGAATGTTTGTAGGGGTTTCCTTAGGTGTTTTGAGAATTTATATATTAAGAAGGTAAAGCAAGCAAGACATAAGATTATAACAACATTCACTTAACAATATGAATACCACATAATCTTAAGTAAAATGGAAAGGAAGCAGACAGTTTCTGAAAATATATGTATACATTCCTAGAACCAAAACATTAAAACTGTTCCAAAGTATTCAAAGTGTTTATTCTACATAAGAAAATTGCTGAAATACACACACACACACACACACACACACACACACACACACAGGAAGTGCAAGAAATTAATCTTGAGAAAACTAGAATTGTCAGCCTAATATCAAAAAATCCTATAGAAAGGGCTCAATTATAAAAAGTGTGAAATCAGATCTGAGTATATCAGTATCCTGATTGATGAAAATGAATTAAACTCTTAGAGAAATTGTGAAACTAAAAATAGACTGTATATTTTATATGAATGCAGTAAGCAGCCTCAAAATTCTAAATAGAATAAATGTGGTCACTCAAGAGGGGAAGGAAGTACATCAGTGTAAGCTGTTAATAGTTTAAAACCTGATTAATTCCTTAATCAATATGCTGTTGCGTTAAGGCTGTGAAACTGTAAATTACTATCATTTAAAAAGATGCAGAAAGAGAAAGCAATTACTTAACCACAGAAGCAAATTCCCACCAAGGGCTCAGATTCAAGTTTTTGTTTTAATGAAAATAAAAAGACCTAAACCAAGAAAAAAAATGTTTAGCAGTTTTTGGTCTCAACACTGAGCATAGTTCCTAGCATGACTTGTTCCCTCTTGCCCCACACAAAAAGATTAATCAGTACAGTTATGGTATTAATAATTAAAATACCAATCTACACTGGTGATAATACGTGGATTTACTATGTTAGTAACATATTTTTCTTATAGTTACGGTTCATCACTATGTAAAGGATTCTAGACATTATGAGTACATTATGAGTACCAAAGAACAAATTCTTACATTATTTTGTGTTTGTATCAACGCAAAGATGTAATAGCACAGGTAAAGTAGTGATTTTCAAACTGTGGGTCTCAGAACAACACCAGCATCAACAGAGAGCTTGTTAGAAATTAGTAAAATAATGAGAGGGTACAGCAGAACATGTTTTTCCTCTACAAAACTTGGGTGCATGTGAAACAGACAATAAGTGATGAATTTTACTTATGCAAGATCCAACACTTGGGATCTGAGGCAAGAGGGTCACTGTGAGTTTGAGGACAGCTTGCATTACATAGTGAGATTGTCTGCAAAAAAAAAAAAAAAGCAATAGTTTACATTGCTAACATGTCTTCCTAATTTTAACCGTAAGATTCAAGGGTCTTAGTTTCTCTAATTTTGAGCAATAACTCTAAATAAATATCAATTCCTAATAAGGGAGTCAAAATAAGTCTACCATTTAAGTATATATGGACATTCATGAAAACCCACTTTAATCAGGTAAGAGGAAAAGTATTAGCATTCCTAAAAGTTTACTAGCTAGTGAAAATTCCCAATACTAAAATAAAATCTTTGACTTGTAATCTCAGCAGCCGAGAAGCCAAGGTAGCACAAGGCCAGCCTGAACTACATAGTGAAATCCTGTCTCAAAAGGATGAAAAAATAAATAAGTAAATAAATGAAATCTTTGACAGTCCACAAAAGTATACTCTTCCATACAAGGAGGGTGACATTAAGAAAAACAGGAAAATATGATCCATTGTTATCACTAATAATTTTTGTATATTTACCCAGTGATGGCTTGCTTATCCAAATTAAATCGTTAAAAGTTTAATAAAATGGCTCAACTCCAAAAAGGTATAGCAGATACAATTTTATTAGAGAAAATTTAGGAGTATAAGTTTGTTTTATAACTAATGTCTAGTTAATTTTTAGTGTATTAAAATTAATGATTTAATACTAACTATAGAATTTAGGCAAAATATAAAAATATTTAGGCAATCTCAAATTCTATACATTTAATCATTTTTAATATTCTAGCCACTCTTCCAAAACTTCTCAAATTTAGCATGCAAAGAAAAAAAGTTTTTTTTTTTTAAAATTATTAGGTTAAAAACACTACCAAAAACATCACCTGTATCTGATCTCCGTGTATTTCAGGTCTGCAAGCTTTGATTACCATATTAAAGGATTTATTCCTTAACCCTTCTTAACTATTCTAAAGTATACAAACAGCAGCACACTCAACAATAGAATTTCACATATAACTAAAACAAACCTGATAAGAAATGCTTGGTAACATTATCACATTAAAATAGAGTAAGTATTATTTCTTAAATTAATATTCCTAAAACTTACATCTTTTTCATAAAATCCAAACACAAAATTGTATAGCCCTACCTTATTGGTCCAAAACAGATCTAAAAGGGTATAAATTTTTTTAACTAAATAAAGCTATAAAAATTCATTTTAAAATGCTGCAAAACACTGAATTTTAGGCATATTTTAAAATTCTTTTTTTTCCCTCAGTACTGAGGATTGAACCAGAATACTACACTGAGTTACCGCCACAACCTTTTAAAAATAATTTTATTTAATTGATAAATAGGTTATTAACTAAATTGCCCAAGCGATGTTGGGATTATAGGAATCAACACTAAATGGAACAGAAATATAAATGAAACAAAGCCAAATATTTCTCTCTAGAATATGAAGAAAATAAACCAAACAACTTTTGAGGTTAGTTGTGCAACTCATTTTGTAGGCATAATAATGTAGCAATACATTCCATGGTTTACAAATAACAATACTTAAAAATAATGATTCGGCCTAAGAATTTACATCACATGTAAGACAAAAATTTTGCAAAATATTTTAAGAAATATCTAATATATCTACATGTCATCACAATTAAGAGATAACAGTATTATAAACATTATATTTTATTTTCTGCTAATAGTTAGTTATGTATCATCACAATAAGAGATAGGTTAAGACTATAAAATACTATAAACAATGCATTCTATCTTCTGATGTTTCCAGGCCTCAATACTAACTTTTAGGGTATTTACAGCATTTTTTAAAAATTAAATGTTCTGAAAAAATATGTAACTGATGAAAATGCATTATGTAAAAATTTGAATTTATATTCTTGCATACAGAAATAACTTACAAAATGTCATACATAGGATAACAGCGATATTTTGAAGAAACATTGTCTTTTGGTGGAATAACATAATTAAGGTGACAATAGTATTAAGGAAATATTTAAATAAACATGTTCCTTTTCTTAAATCTTTTAAGTGACAGGTGCCACAATGTACACACTAATTATAATGAAAACAACTTCTATTAAATAACGATGCAGCATGTTTTTTTTTTTAAATTTTGACACAATTTCCCCCAGTTTCTTTAATTACATGTTTGCGTTACACAATGATTATATTCCTTCTGGGGAGCTGAAACATGTGTGTACTGCATCTCAATTCTTTTTGCATCCCTATTTCTTCTTCTCTCTTCCCCTTCTTCCATCTCTTGAGCTTTGAGCTCTGTTCAGAATCAAAATCATTTGCCAACTAGGAAGATCAGTGTTAAAAACTTAGGGTTTAAAGTCAGAAAAAAAAAGTGGGAGTTAAGTTGCAACTTGGCTGCTTGCTTAATTGTGAATCCATTAAGGAGTGTATTAAACCTTTCGACCTTAGCTTTCTCATCTGTAAAATGTAATACCATTTTTAGAAGTTTACTTGTTAAAGTAAAAGGATGCAAGAAATCTCTGCACAATGCCTGGAAAATAAATCTCAATAAATATAAATTCGCACGACAGGGAATACCAATAATGTCCCTTATATAAAATGAACAAAGACCAGCCAACATTAGTGAAGCACAGCATCTTTTTCCTCTCCAGAAGTCCCTGTACTGTGCATGTTCTTTCCTGTGTATGGCTTTAAAAACAGGCCAAACCACTCATGCAAATTTGTTTCTATTCCAACTCTAATCGTGAATTGTACGATGCTCAACAAATTGCTTTTATTCTTCTTTTGATTATCTTATGCTCATTATTACACTTTACCAAGTGCAAAGTATGGAGATGAGATTCCATGTGTAATCTATTGTGAGAGGTGTTTTAATCAATAGTCTTGTTCTGCTGATTAAGCAGAGGCTTCTGTTTTGGCAAGATAACATTAGTTTCTCTAGTCATGCTCCAAAAACCATTGGGAATCTTCAGCAGATCATTAGATATGCTACAATAAAGCTTCGGTGCATTTTCTTTTCTCCCTTAAATTACTTCTTCACTGTCCCATCGTTCCCCGTCACTGATGGCGCTGCATTATTATTGCAGCTCCCCTGAAACTTGCACTCAAGCTATGTCTCCAGGCCATACGATGCCATTTCCAATTGAAGGTTCTACTTGAAAATATAAATTAAGAAAATTTCATTATCTCCTGCCAGGGGCCCTTATTCACCACAGTTCTAAGGAAGATTAAAAATGCAAAATCTACCGACTTGAACAAATACTCTAGCATTCCATAGAAAAGCTCTGTACATCATGACAAAAACTAAATTTCAGTTTGCTTAAATTTGAAATCAACCCCCAGAATCAGTGCAATTCTTTATTGAGTGTCTATGCTCATTGGAGATTGCTTCAGTGACTTTCTTCTGTAACTGGCATGTCATTTTTATACTTCAAAATACTAAAATAAAAAAATCAAGTTTTTTTTTCCTAAGCTAATTTGAAACTTATTGTACACTTTTTGGAGATGAAATATTTTAAAGGTACCAGGATATCACCCAATGGAGCTTCTTTACAAAGGGTCAAATATAAACAGAATATTCATAGGAATATCCTGGAAAAGTTTAGGCCACATTCACTGTTGAATTACATAGTCTAAATGAATAGAACTCCTATATTTGAATTATTTAATGTGAATCAAGGGTCTAATTAATAGAAGAGGAATGACATTCATTCTGAACTCCAGAGAGTAATCAAATATAAATCATATGTCAACAATTATATTTGATATTGTTGAAGTATGTAAGTTAAATAAAAACTGAACACTTGCCCAAAATGAAGGGGAAAAAGAAGAAAAGAGAAATTGTTAATTTTATAAATTATTACTGGAGGAGATATACGGCTAGTAATAAGAATTCGGTATTTTTAAATGAATGCAATCATGAATGGTTAACCCGGCTATTTCTGCTTGAAAATAAAACACAGTTAACAGAAAATAAACACCAGACATCCAATTCTGCTTCAATCAACTGTACCTGATTCTGAAAGAATTCTGTCAATTTGGACATAGTTTTGTATCATGAAAGCCAGTAATAAACACTTAAAGTACAGATTATCTAAGGGGAAGAGAAAGATACCATTTTACTGCTAACCTTTCCTTTGAACACTAACAATTTTAAAGAATCTATGGAACTTCTTTTACTTCAAACGTAGAATATATATATCAGATCACTTTAAAGCAGCAAAAGATAAATTAAGCATAGTATCAAACAAACCAGAAAAGAACATACATAAGTCATGCTCAAGACACAGGGTTACAATTATTCTCTCAAATACAGAAAGGGAACTGAAACGTTAAGTCAAATGTTTGCCTTGAAAAATTTTCATAATGAAATGTGTTTTTATCACCTATACATCTGTAAAGGAAAGTAAGTCCTGTTTTATTTAAATATTTATTAATGGTGATTTGTGATTTTAACTAATTGCTCCGTAAACGTAACATTAGGAAGCTAAATGGTGTGTAATATTGCAAACAACAAGAGGTGTGGTACAGTAATGTGTCATTTGTCACATAACTAGGTTCTTATAATTTGTTTAATAATTTGTGTCAGATAGAAGAGATTTCTAATTATCATGTAGAATTTAATTCTTCAGGCATGTTACACTTTACTTATGCAATATCATGTTATTTATTTTAAAATTATTAATGGAAAAAGGTGTTACTGCTACACTACAATTTGTAGCATAATATAAGAAAAAACGTAATTTCTGTTTCATTTAATTTAATACATATATTTTTCCAAAAGTTTTAAATATCCTGGTATTTTAGGGTTGTCCCTGTGATTAAATATTTGAAACTTGAGGTGTTGAAAAAAAAACTACAGAAAAACTCATAATAATCATAAAATACGGAATGCATTTTCTACTTCTGATATGTAAACATAAATTTGACTGAAAAAGAACACTGCATAATAAAAATAGAAAGCCTTCTCCTCAAGAAAGTATCACACCTTAACAAAGCTTTACAGTGAAATCTCTTTAAGTCAATTTCTAAAAGACTGTCATTCCATTTTTTAAATGTTCAAAACAAGAATAACATAAAAAGTAGTACCTTCTATAGTAATTTTGTATATGAATAAAACATTGTGCCAGAAATTATAACCACAAAATATTTATGTTTTGATATTTATGGTTAATTTGCATCTTGAAAACTCCTAAAAATCACCTCAAATTTTCACATTAATTATTAAAATAAGCATTTTGAAGTGGCAATGCTGTGCTAAAAACAACTTTCTGTGTTTCAGAAACCTCTGAAACTCCTTGCAGTTTTTACTGGACCTTAGGGTCAGTTTAATGCAAATTAGGCTCGACTCACTTGGTGCCTTATTAATCCAGTGCAAAATCTCTTGTTTGCCGAAATGCACACTCAACATAAATGTGCTTGCTTTTATTAGCAAAATAAGAAGTATTTATTTACAAAGCATGCCACAGAGACTAACTTTCATTCACAGGGTCATCAGGTCTAGCTCTTTAATGAAAGGAATGAGATAATTTAGGAGGGGACAGATACTATAAAATTTAAAAATATTTCTTCTATGTTCAAATTTTCAGGCCCTCCACTTTTAATAATTCAAAAAAATACTGTGATTCATACTAATAAGAGCCATTATGTATAAAAACGTTAATCTACTACAGTTTTTACTTGTAAAAACGATGGTATTTTTAACAAGGGAGATGGGAAATCGCAATGGGATGCCCTAGTTAGATTAAATTAGCAGGAAACTTGTTACCAGACTATATAAAAGACACAACGTAATAAGACATGACCTTGCCGGGCCTTGGAACCAATCTGTGATGTTTTTCCTTCTTATAGCCCTTGCTAATTATCTGCAAAGTTACAGACCCTTTTATCATAGGTTATTTTTCTTCAAATTGTGAGGGGATTTTGGTTTCTAAATATTTAATTAGTTTTGTTATGATATGAGGATTGTTGTACATGCCAAGCATTCCGATTTTCATATTCTAGTCCTCCTAATTATCCTCAGATTTAGATTGGTCATCCCAAATCTTTTCCGTTTGTAATTATTTACTTCTTAAAGATCATTCAGTGAAGAAATATTTTCACCCTTATGGCTCTTCTTTTCCACAAATGGCTTTTCAGGTCCGTTAATTACCCGCTCAGAGGATTAGAGTTTGAAATAATGCAAAAGAACCTGCAAGTAAAAGGAGTTTTAGAGGGCAAAACTAAGCAAACTAGATTTCTGTTGTTGCTATTTTAAATTGACTACTCCCTTGGTTTGGATATGATTTTGAACAGGAAAATTATGCCATAAAGATTTTTTCCTGGCTCTCAAGATGTTACATAGTTTGCTATTTAGACAACATTATAATGAATAGAATACAAACTTCTATTCTCGTTGATAGCCAGTATAAATAATCTCCGTCTTTACAGACCTCACTTGGATTATACCATACCCGGGAATGTTAACAAACTTATCACGCAAATCAAATTCCAAGTACAGAATTAAAATCGTAACATTTTGGGCAGTGTGGCTTTTAACATTGTACAACTCTGCAAAATCTAAAAGCGTAACATGGGTGTAGTACTTAATCAACAGAAGTGCCCCATTTTTATTGAAATTACCCTACATTTATAAGTTCTTGGCTTTTTCAACAAGAGGCACGATAGCATTGGTAGTCATTAACAAAACTGAATTTTGTGTCTTCCCTAAGTACATTTCTTTAAACTTTTTTGTCAGCTAGATATATTTTTTTATCATTACTTTTATTCTGAAGTAATTTATTTTCATTGGGCAACTTCTAAGACATTTTGACAGTAAAATACTGACATAGTGTATAAGCAAATGTGTAAGAAAAAAAGCATAACAAAATGAGTAAAAGTATATTGTGTTAAGACTGAATGAAAGAATATGAGTGAGCAATATTTTAATAATATAAATTGAGTAAATCAGCAAATTTTCAGGGGACGGGAAATGCAGTATGTACAATAAATGTTTCTCCAAAAATTCAACAAAGAAAGAACTTGTTCTAAGAACAAACTTGGTGTTAAGCAATATTTTTTACCAACCACCTAATTTTAAGTTTGAACCCCAGAAAACCCAGGAGCTATGTCTCTTTCTGTCATTCTTCCTAATGACAAAAGAATCACCTTATCATTTACTTGTTTAGATTCTACACTTTGTCAAACTATATTCTAACTCAACAGGAATTTTCATGAAGGTACTCAATTCTAATAAAGGATACTATTCCCATTTAAAAATTTAGCGGCAAGTATGTGCTAATAAAAAGTATAAGCATTAATTATGCATATATATATAGTATATGTATATTTACAGTACTGCATTTGATGGCAGATATATCTATATCATCAACTACAGTAGTGCCATATTAGAATCAAATTCTGGCATCAACTGCTCTTCGTCAAAAACAAAAACAACCCCCCCCCTTTTTTTTACATAGGGAACAAATGGAAAAACCGGTTTAACTACACTGCAGTGGGAGCACAGAGGTAGCCAACACCTCAGACCTCCGCTCACCTCACCCATTCCACAACCTAAGGGTTTCTTCAGGAAAGCAGAGTCAAAATCGCTGATCTGCTGCAATCCCTCATGAATACAGATAAACAACCAGGGCTCAGAAAATCCGACTGAATTACCAAAACCACACCCTAAGAAAACAACACTACTACTGTTCCATCCACTCCAGGTGCACAGCGCAGTGCTGGGAGACAGAGAAAGAGAAAAAGGACAGAGGGGAGGGAGAGGGAGTGACAGAGATCCCGACAGACCGGTGGCAGAGGCGACCTTTTCACGCAGATTTTGAACACTGTGATGTCTATGTTACCTAAAAGAGCCAGCACACCAGTGAGATAACAAAACTTGCTGAATGCCTCCAAACTGAGTACTCAAAGAAATTACTATGGACACATCTTGAACTATTTCTTCCCTACTAAGAAGATTCGCTTGAGGGACACTGGGTCCCTAAGGCGAAAAGTTACCAGAGCTTTTAGGGTACAGGGCTTCTAGTGTAAGCACCTGCTGTTTGCCATTTCCCCGAGGTGCTTCTGAGCCGCCCAAGAGCAGCGACTGCTTCCACATGGGAGGAAGGCACACACGGGCACACACAGCATCGTCCCAGCAGGCAATGAGAAAGCCAACAAACCACACTGGCCAAACAGGATTAATCTCCTGCAGACTGATCACCCACATCTAAAATGATGTCTTTTCCCTGTGACAGTAAATGTCTAATTTAATCACATTCGTGTGTCATATCTATATTTTGTATTTTAGTTGTTAACGAAATTCATTAAATTATTTCCCGTGCCTAGGATTAAACTATGTGCTTCCTATGTACCACTTTTACATTGTTTCTCAAACAGCCCAAAGAGCGCTGGACACTACTATACCAGATTTTCATGTACTGACCTTCTTGAATGGTTTCAGAAATCTTGTTTTATCTCCCCCTGGGAATTTAGAATTCTTTTAAATTTTATTTTCAGCAGTAGCACTCATTCAATACTTTCTAAACTGGAATTCTTACTCTTTTCTATTTTCCAAAGATTTTTTTAAAGGATAACTTAATATGTCTTATGTTACATACCAGCTGATATTTCCTTTAAAAAGAAAACAGCATAATTTTTTGCGTGTTTACGTATCTATGCTGTTAAGACAAAAGATGAAAAACAATAAAGGACAAAAGCTGGAAACATAGATTCTTGGGGTGGTTTGAGCAGTACAGCAGATGGAGAAGGCCACTCTTTCGTACCCATAATCTGAATATAGTCAAATTCTTCAGAGACTTGTGAAGAGATGGATACTTTGTGGTTTGTATTCCCTTAAATTTAATGAAGTCTCACCTGACTGATAAATATACAACAAATTTCACTGGCTTACTTCTGATAAATCTGAACTAATCTTTAATCATGACAAAATATTCATAATCTAATCCTTTTATCAAATTGACTACCACTGCAGGATCCTCATGTGTTTGCACAATTAAAAACCCCATGTTAGCTGTATATAATAAGGCATTACATTTGATGCAAATCCTTTTCTATTGAAATAAGTGCCAAGCTGACAGCAGGAAGTAGCTGATAAGAAAGCAACAAGGCATTGCTGATGGCATTGTTGATAACTGAACACCAACTCATAAGCATTCACTCTACAGCCTGTTACCCAAAGAGCTCTTTAAGGGAAAAAAGGGAAAGATCAGGGGAAGTATCCTTTCACCTCATCTCAGTCACAAAGGCAGGCAACTGTCAGATGGATAGATAGACAGATGGATAGATGATAGGGAGTACATAATTTTATATCCACCTGTGACTCTGGTATTAAAATAAGCAGAATATAGTATCTGCTGCTGTATCCTAGGTATAAAAATATCTGTAATTGTGGAAACAGTAATACACTAAATATACCATTTTCAAAGAATATCTATGCAAAGAAAAAAGGCAAAGTATATGAAATTGTGTCTTATTGATCTCCACTGTAAAAGAATGAACTCATTGTGGCTTCAGCATTAACACAAAAGCTCCTGAGGCCTTGTGCCATTTTCTGTGTAGACAGTATAGAAATAAAATGTGAAAGGATATGGACAGAAGTTAAATCAATCTGTTAACAGACCTCTGTGTTACCTGAACTTAAAGTATATCTCAAGACATTGCTCTCTACTTTCTCGTCTTCAATTTTAGAAGTTTATTGTACAATACAGATTTAGTATCATGAGTTTACATATATATATATATATATATATATATATATATATATATTCTCTTGATTACATCTTTGAGAAATTAGCTAAGAATCTCTGAAATGTGTACCATGTATGTAACACTATATTCTAAAGTTTGTTAACTCTATAAATGTCAGTTTGTACTCTTGTAAATATATATTCTTACTGGTTATTTCTAAATACCTTTAGTGTTGAGCAAATTACATCATATAACTCAGTAATCACTCATTAGCATAAGTCAGTGGCTGAATGCAAATACATGATTTTCAGAGACTATGTAGCCTTATAATAGAAACCAAATTAAAACCTTACTGGTTTACAATTTGTATGAAACAGTTTTAGTTTTAAAAAATTACAACAAAGGCAGAAAGCTCCCATTCAATATTACATTCCCATTCTGAATTAGCTTCATATCAGCAGCTTGTCCGAAAGGCTCAGCTCATCAAGACCTATAAATGTTAGACTCAAATGCTTTAAATATCCCTACGCCATGTCCGGGCTTGGAAGGACAGGTCCCTGTGCTGTGAAGCAGCAAACAACTGTGTGCCTCTGAAAGCTCGCATGCACTCTTCCGCCACAGATCTAAACAGGGTGAGTGCATTAAATAATGAATGGCCAGAAAAACAGCTTCATCACTGCAGATTGCAGACACTTCACACACAAGATCACACTGGGCACAGTAAACTCTCTTAAGCAATTAAGATTTTTCATGTATGACATAAAATGGGGCTAAATAAGATGTTTTCTTTAACAAACTCTTCGAGGTAGCACATTAAAATATTCAGTATTTTTAGAATTTTATTTGCATAGAAAAAGAAAACTAAGTAGGTACTGTAGTATACCAACATAACAGCAGTAGGTGTTTAATGAAAGGAATCACGCTCAATTCATTAAGCACATGTGATATGTCATTACAAAGAAACACCAGAAGTCCTTGCTACTGCTCTTCTCTTTGACCCTTTAACTTTTCCATTTCAGCAACCTCATTAATGTCAAAATGCCATTAGAATGGCTGTCCATTTTTAAATCTCTACCGCTAAAACAGGGCAAAATACTTTGGGTTCAATCAAGAATTCTTTCCTTTTGTACTCAGCTAAAAGCTTAATAGAGCCACAAGTCTGAATATTGCTTTTATTAGAAAAAAAGATAAAACACGGTGAATGGTTAAAATGCAAAAAGTCATTTTGAGACTTAAACTAAACTTTTTTTGTTTGTTTTGCTTCAACAACTTTGGTTTTCATGTAATCGGCAGATTCCTAACATGTACATCATCAGCACTGGTAGGCTTGCTTTTGTATTTAGTATCAATGTTTTTCCCCCTGTAAGGAACAGACAAAGTAGAATATGAGACAGCAATCTCCAAGAGGCTAATGTATTAGGAATGTCTTTGCAACTATTAGACAGAGCAGGTTTGGGGAGGGAAAAGTGGTCCTCTAGTATCAAAGCCCAAGAAATCTGTCAGAGCTTGGAGAGCCCTTCCAAAGTGTCCTGAAATGAAGCAAAAGGACAAGGAGATGGGTTTTTGTCACTCAGCGAATGCTGTCTCTGGAGAGAAGCGTTTAAGATCCCCCCTACTTCTGGCAGTTCCTACAGGGATGGAATTGGGGGACTCAGCTATGAGCCTCGCATAGGGCAACCCTCCTGGCGGCTGGGGAACAGAGCCGGACCCTGAAGGAGGAATTTGGGTCACACAGCAATACCTCTGCTACAATGGAATGTCAAAGAGTTCTAGGAATTGTCTTCAAAGACAGTTCTTTTAATGCAACGTCTCATTTCCATGGTTTCTATTCTATTTTATCTTCTTGTACACACTGACATGTCAATCCTGTTTACTAAGCGATATTCAATGGGTTTCCTATAGAGCAATGAACCTTAATAGGCAGCTTTTAATTGGCCCACATAGGAAACCACATTACTTTTAATTCCACAGCTACAGCATAAAATAAAACCATTGCTTCTCAAACTCTAGAGCAATTAGACCTCTTGGCTATTTGGCTAACTCTGCTTCATGATACCCAATGCAGTTAATTATATTTTTTGATGTTAATAGTCTCTGTCAGTCTCAAGCATAACTTCTCTTTGATGAATATTTAAATTATATTTGAATAAAAATCTTGGTTACATTTCACATTCAGTAATCATCATGCCCTAATAAAGGTCTTCTTGTCAAGGATTGAAATAAATGGCAATGTACATATAAATGTCTTGAATCAACTTATCAAATAGTACTATTTGTTATGATCATCAACTATCCCACTTCTCGAACACACTTTATAAGCATTTCATCCACATAACAACCCACAATCTGGTTGCAAAAGTTACTTACAAACATTCCTTTAAGTTACATGTGTAGAATTCCAAAAATTAATCATGAGAACATCTTAGGACTAGAATATTAATATAATTTAATGTATGGGACAAAACTATCAAATAACAAAATGTCCTGGGAAAATTATTCTCTCATCTCTTACTGTACAGCATTGTTCTTGCCATAAGAATTCAAAGGAATAAGAAAACAAACCTTTGATTTATAAAGTTATCTTTCAATTATTGATCTTGGTAAAGGAAAGTATCTTAAGTAATAGTTTTTCCCACATAAAGCTACTTATATAAAGTGGACTTGGAAGTGAAGGGAACTTCCAAAAACAGGGAGACAAGGAGAAAGGTACAGTGTAAAAGACAGGTTGATTTAATTTAAAATTGTTTTACAAATTTCACATTATAATAGGAAGACTTTATACTAGGCATTTATTTATATAAACTATAAAAATGAGTTATTTTAGCACAATTTTTAAAATAAATGTTTTGCTATTTACCTACGTGACTGCTGCACTTCAAATTTAATTGTTAATTTTTATAATATTTTATTATTTTCTTAGGATTCCTAAATCTTTGAAATAAAAAGATCTCAAAAAGACACAATGAAGTGTCCTAAAATACACACATCAACAAAGCAATGTCTAGTAAAAATGACTCCAGCTTTTCAAAAGCATCATTTATAAATGAATTTTTTTAGAAAAGGAGATGTGGGTTCTGGTTTGAGAGTTTTCTTTAAGAAACCAAAAATTGCAAATAGAAAAATCAAGCACAAAGTAGGTACCTATTTTTTGAAGGGGGTGGGGGTGGGGGGAAACACATGTAAAACTTTAAAACCCAAGGACAGAGCTAGGGATTTAGCTCAATGGCTTAAGCAGTGCCTGGTAAGTGCAAGGTCCTGAATTTGACCCCTGGTATTCCCACAAACAAACAAACACCCCAACAACAACCACAACCACCTAAATCCAGATAACTAAATTAACATTTTAATTAGCTGGTTAGAACTCCTTTCCAATAACTTCTGTGTTTTATCTTTCTTTTATGCTGTGTGTTGCACGGCTGTCTTCTCATAGAACGATTTTATAGTGCTGCTTTCTACAATACTGCAATGTTTCTGGGATTGCTGATTGACATCTGTCTTTTATTATAAAATATGTACCTACATAGCTATATGTGCTCTTGCTTGTTGCAATGCTTCAACGTGGGCCCTACAAACCCTGGAATTCCGATAAATGCTATTTTCTATTGTACTCACCAAAGGAAGAGGCGATGTAAACATTTACAATTTCAAGTACTATACTTAATGCTTGCTCTATGTATTCCGCCAAGTATTCATAGGTGAAAATTTAGTTGGCTACAAGAACTAAATGATCTCTTAGTATCTTACACATTTAATGACAAAGAATTTTTCATAGAATAGCTTGTGGCTTGATCCATTATAAACATTACTTCTCTTCCACTTCCCACCTATCTCTGGTGTCCTAAGACATGCTTAAATTGCAGGATGACATCTTGTTTTTTGTACATTATGTTACAACCAGTAAGGAAATTCAATGAACAATGGGGCTATTTCTAAAGGTACTTCTTCACCAGAGGACTAGCAATCATTCAACTATACATAGGTCTTGGAACCATGGAAAATATCTCAATAAGCTCAGACTGAATTTTATAAAAAAGCTAAATGTCCACTAATACAATCTCCAAATGCTCTTGCTGCTCTTAAGCCACCATAAATGAGAAGAGTAAGAGGAAGGTCAGGAGAATGAAATCAAAAGCTTTAAAGACTGTTTCTAAATTTTGTATTGAAAACTGCACACAAAACACATTTCAGTGCCTCCAAAGAGGCCAATGCAAGGAATGGCTTTGATGTCTTAAGATCCATAGGCTGCATGCATGGCTCAGGATTCTACCTTACAGACAGCCCCCGTATTTTCAAAGACTGCAGGTGAATTCAAATAAAAGCAGTTAAGACCCAAGAGTAATTTCAAGCCACATACATAAAGCAACTCTTACTTCAGACACTCTACGGTCAAGGGTAGTGTGTTTAACTAAGATTGAAAATCACATTTTCTTACATCCAGATGTCATGTGAAAAAACACTAGAAGAATACTGAAAGAGATTAGTCATACAATATCCTTGATTGATTCACATGAAAAAGAAATAAACACTAAAAGACTACAGAACCATTCTTTGTATTTTCTCATAATGAGATTTTTCCTAGAAATGTCTGCAAAAGACACTAGGTCAAAACTAAATGTGGGGTAACAAAAAGCAATGAAAAATTTAAGTTGTTCAACATATTTAAGAAAAGAACATGGCAAAACAAGAAGAAAAGATGACTATAACCCAAAAGACAGATCTGTATTAGTAAAAAGCCATCAGAAACCTAAATGCTCACAATTTATACAATGCACAAAGTACAGTGTCAACACTGTTGCTTTTTGTTGTTGCTATGCTGTTACTATGGTCTGTATGCTTAGAATTGCAGTG
The DNA here is from genome assembly GCF_034190915.1 of Cavia porcellus. Lineage (NCBI taxonomy): Eukaryota > Metazoa > Chordata > Mammalia > Rodentia > Caviidae > Cavia > Cavia porcellus. The sequence continues at coordinate 150,029,312 of NW_026947484.1, forward strand.
CATGATAAAGAGAAAATAAAGCCATAACAGCTGACAATTTAACTGTTTTTTAAATTAATAGTAAATGTTTTTTTCCCCTTATTTAATAAAATCAGCCAACAGAATATGCTATAAATGACCCTGAATCACCATTCCTATCTTGCTCCCAAATTGCTAGTAAGAAAAGAGTAAGGATTTGGGATAAATCAGCGACAAACTTTTTTTGCGTCTAAATAATAGATGTATGTTTTATTTACTTGGAAATCTCATTAAATGTACAAGGATAATTAGAATGAAAATTTGTCAATTTTACCTAAATTCATGCTTATTTTTCATTAAATACAACATATTAAAAATAGCATATTTTACACAATAAAATTATTCTTAAAATTCTTTGTACACTATATTATTTTCCTGTTAATAAAAATAAAATTGTACAGCATACTAAAAGTAATTTTAAGTGAAATCTTACTTATAATTTGTTCTCTTGTTGATGTTCTTTTTCTTCAACTGATTGTTGCATCATATTACATTTCTGTTACACTGGTGTTGAAGGTATTCTCGGGGCGAGGAATAGTGTGAACAAAAGAAAAAGCCAAATCCAAAGCTAAATTACTCACTATGTCTTGTCTTGCAATTCTAAAATAAATGCCACAGCTATTATCTGCAACATGGTTAAAGTTTGTCTGTTTTTCTGTTCAAAGTGTAATTTTTAAAATAGATGCTTAAAAGCTAAATTTTTATACTATTAGTACACAGCATCAGAAATACATACTAACACTAAAACACAAGATAGTTACTCAAACTGGTATTAGAAAAGTGTCTTCTGCAAGCAGATCCTGTGTTTCATGTGTATGGGAATGCGTGCACACTTAAAACGCCACCATAAACCTCACTGGCCACAAAGTTTCATAACACATTTATTTAAATTCAAAACATCTTATTAGCCACATATCTAATGCACTAGTGCAGCAGAGGCACTACTGTAACTGCAATACAAATTACCCAGAGAAGTTCTGGCAACTGACTTGTTTAAATTTATACACTTAAATACAAACTAATATTTTTGTGTATAGCAAAGCACATTCTGGATAAGTAAAAAACTACAAAGTATACAACAACATACATGCTATAAAGCACTAAAAACAGACCAATGTGATTATATTAAAATTTATAGATCAAATGACATATCCATGCTTGCTACTACTGACTTTTGACTCTATATCCTCACGTCTCTACTTTCAAAAAATACAAGCTGAAGCCCAGAGACGAGAACCAATATGAGATAAAGCTTTGCTTTAAAAAACTAACTTTCCTTCAGTCTGCCTGCAAAAACAGAAAAAAAAATTAGAGTTTAAAATCTGATTCAAGCTTCTGTATTTCACCAAGTAATCTTTACGTTATGCTGCACGCTAGTATTGTGTCACTGAGAAGATAACAGTGTCTTCCTGAGCCCACAGACGTACAACAGTGTCTTCCTGAGCCCACAGACGTACTATAAAAGTAAAACCCATACATTATTGGACAATACTAGTGAAAACAAGCAGTCACATGTCCACTTTCCACCCTCATTATTAGTAAAAGAATTATTTAACTAATTTTCATTTAAAAAGGCAAAACAGAGCACTGTGTAAGTGAGAATCTGCAAAGTGACATTGTATCTTTTACATTCATTTGATGAGCAAGGTCCTAAGGGATATTTAGATCATTTATCTTCTAAGCCATTTTATAATTAGTCTTTCTTTTATACTAAATGTGAATGTTTAATATGTTTTCATTTTTTTTTATCCTGCCAATAACCTCTCTTTCCTATAATGAGTACTTTGGTTTAAATGCCCATCAATAAGTGACAGGCAAAGTATGTGTCCAATTAGATATACCAATTAGAGGTTTAAATGGTTATTTATTACTGTACTAAGGTTCAAGAATCTATACTAGTAACCTCTCAAATCCTTGGCCAAAGACATGTGGGTTGTAATTCCAGTTACTTGTTTTGAAATAACTCAGCCGAGAGTGAGAGAATTAGTGGAAATCCAGCAAGTAAGAGAAAATAACCTAAGGAAATTGCATAGAGATGAAGGGTTAGTAGGTTTGAGTTATTTATTTTTCCCCATACGTATTTCATCCTAATGGACAAATGGTTGATAAACCTGACACCACAGATAGATAAAAAGCACTCGGGATAAACAACAGCAGGGTAAGAATGGAGTTTCTCAGAAATAGCTGGCTTAGATCCTATGGGAATGAATATATGTACTAATTAAAGGCAAGAGAAGAATATTGCCAACTAGGAAGCATTTATAGTAATGGAAGAATATAAAATACTAACTCCCAAAATATTATGAAACATCAATTTAGACTAAAAGGCAGATAGAGCTAATTTTTCACCCTTGATAAATGTTATAATGAGGAAGAAATTGGAAGGCCATTTTTAAAAAGTAACAACTATATAGTGTTATCTGTAAGGAGGTATCATTATATGTGTGCTTACTACATTTAAAAATAAAAAGTCATAAAGCTCTGACTTGGACACAAAGCTTCTTTAGAAAGAATGAATGATCAATATAAAAGTTGAGCAGCTTGTATGTCAGGGAAAGCACAAAGCGAAATCTATAATCATGAAGTCTGCCAGAGAACACCGACAGAACTGTGACTGCATTTTAATGCATTTTCTTGGATGAATTCTGAGAAGCTTTGATATTCACCTCTTCTTAGAATAAAATTGTGTGTACGTATTTAAGTATCTCCTTTAAGTAATGTATGCATCATGAACGTCTATTAGTATATTTGGAAAGTAACTCAATTAGACAAAACACCAATCACATAAATTCAAAGTTATTTAAGAATTTTTACAAAGTTCTTAAAAAAATATTAATCATTCAAGGTATAGAGAATTTGAGTTTTGGGCCTCTGAGGTCAAATAATTCAGCCGTTTTCAAAGGTTCATGATATAAAAAAGGTTAATCATTCTGCTATTCATTCCCAGGGATATTTTTAAATAAACTAGGTGCTCATACAGGCAGCAGCAAAAGAAAGTATGCCATGTGCAATAACTGTTAATTTCCCAAGAGTAATCAGAGGGGATTACAATAAGATGAGCCATGTTCTTCTGCAGCTCCAACAGCCCCAGTGTTGAATGACTCTTGAAATAGATCCCTTGGTCCACCACCCAATCCTCCACGCGGTCCTCAGCTATGTGCCCTGCTGGCACCAGGAACAAGAAGGTAGTGTGGCAGAGGGAAAAGACCACACTGCTTGTTTCAGGGTGCGCAGTCCTCTGCCTTGTAAAAACTGACAAAGCCATGCTGGCACATACATATATAGTAACACATCCCTTCAAATCCTCAGGGATGCAAGAAAATGTCACCACATGAATTGTTCTTGGGTTAGAAATGTTAAATACAGTGTCATTATTATACTTACAAACAATAGGATAGGACACTGATAGATTTAGACAGGGGAAAGTTAATGGTAGAAAAGTGATAAACAGGGTATGGAAAAGGAAGAGATTTTACGTGGTACCTACACATCTCCCAAACCTTTGTGTCCCTTGGTTTAAAACAGTAACTTCACCTGGCTTCTAGAAGTGGGGATTTCCTCTTTCCTTTATGACAGAGATGGCAAACCTTTTACAGACTGAGTGCCCAAACTGCTAACTCAAATCCACTTATTTATTGCAAAGTGCCAACATTGAAACTAAACCTGAGGTTAATTTTTAAAAACAAACAAACAAACAAACAAACAAAAACCCACCTGTTGCCGATGGTCAGCTGCTAGCTGCTTGGTCATGCCCAACAGCTCTGTATGCCCACTGTAGCATGTATGCCACGAGTTTGCCATTGCTGCTTTATGATAAATACTCCTTAATGACACCCTGATTTTATAAATCATGAACTAATAATATTCACTTTTTAGTTTCATGTAGCCAGGTTACTGCCCAATTTTTGCTAGTCTATACAAGGTTGATTACCAGTTTTCTTGACTTCTACCCTTAAATTGTGCTATCTTGAAAATTCTAAGAATTCTTATATGAGTTTTTAAAATGGAATAGAAATCTTCAACATCACCAAGAAAAACAGCATTGCTTTATAGTTTACTACTAGTTTAAAAGACATTAGCCTTCTATGCCTGCTGCAGCTTCCTTGACAGCAACCTTACCTCTGTCCCTCAAATGACAGGGGTTGCCTAGGGCTTCTGCGTACTCAAACTACACAGTCTCCGGGTAATGTCATCTATTCCCCTGAAACTATCAACTTCCAACCTCTTCCATCTATATGTTCACCTTTGGCCACTCGTACAGACGCCAAACTTGTGTAAACCTCTGACTTCTGAAATACAGTGGGACCTAAGCATTTGGCAATGTTTTTTTTTAATAAACTCTAGAGATATCAAGTGACAAACATGAATGTGGCCATCTTTTTCAGAACCAGGGAACAAATGAATTTTGTGGACTGAGGTGCCACCGAATCTGTAAACATGACACTCTGTATTGAAACAACCTTAAAGGGGCTGAATTGGACACCGTAGCAAACAAATATACACTGAATTTTGTTTAATAACAAACAACACAGTTACGTTATTCTATTCCAGTCAGTTGCTATCTATACAAATAACATTTTTGACTAACTAAAAGAACTGAGGATATCAGGACAGTTCCTTGAGTGTAGGACATGACAATCTTTCACTGGGCAATTTCGATACCAAAATAGAGTATGTTTCAGTGGAATACACAAAATATACCTTCCAAACACAGGAAAGGGCTGAAGTGTGTAGTACTACTCTCTTCTCTGTCTGTATGAAGGTATGCTAATATGCATAGGACAGCATCAACTACGTTGTAAAAGATGACCTATCCATGCACATTAGCTTTATACTCAGTATTGAAATATAAATTTGTAAATATTTACACACATGTACTTTCAGATCTCTAGGCAAAAGTGCTAGAACATTAAAAACATATTACAATGCCCAAATTAACAAAGGCAGCAAACTGCCTTAATGACATTGAACAGATTCTAAGTAAAGAGAGAAGAACATAAACAAAGAGAGGTTGAGAAAAAACTTCAGGTATGATTTAGCACATCAGTTCAAAACACTAGACTGTAATCAAGTATTGTAAATCATAGATACTGTTAGCAAAATTTTAATTTACGTATTAGTCAAATCAAATCAGATACTTAAAAGTAATAGCAGAAACATTTTTGTTAATGAATCCAAAGTGTTGTATTTTTATATTGTGTCTCACAACAATTATCTTCAAAGAGTACTAAAAATAATATTTTTAATGGTGACTATTTCATAATGTATAAAATATAAACAATTTTAAGACAGAATTCCTATTTGGGCTTTTTAGGATGAGCCACTCAGAACACTTAGAGGACAAACATACATGTTAAGTATCCTTAATATGAAAAATTCCAAAAGCTGTTTGATAGGAGATAGTTGAAATTTAAAATAGATGAAGCACTTCAGATTTTAGGTTTCTGGATTAGGGATGCTCAACCAGTAAAATTTGTGTGAATATTCCAAAATCGGAAACATTTGTGGTCCCAAGCATTTTGATCTATTACTAACAAACCTTAGTTTCACATTTTTAAATGACAACAAAATGAGAAATGAATACTAATAACTTTATGATCAAGGTTTGAATTACAAGTGCATTTATTTGCTTGATTCTTAGCTACTAGAAGTGGTAACTGGAGAAGAAAGATGAAAACGTTTGAAATACAAAGCAAACATACTGCAATGGTACTAAAATTTCTGTGTCTGTGTCATCACTTATATGGAAAAATTACAATATTTTTATTGGACCTTTCTAAAGAGAAAATTTTTTACATTAAATAAACATAATTCTATTCCATCACCAAATATCAGATTTGGGGGGTTATAAATGGAAATACTTGCTAAGTTGTTAGGGGTTTAGCACTGTAAAATTAAAAGAGTCAAGTCATTCTATATACTCAGTAATTATTCATAATAATTTAGTTTCAAAAATATGCCTACTTTGTTTTTCATACAGTTATTAGAAATTCTAAACTAGTCAAATATGACAGAATTCCTTAAGGTTTTTAGTCTGACATGTGTATAGGGCACTTGTCAATTACAACTATGAAACTAATTTTAAAATCATTTCAACCTTGTCTTCCTTTTCAGTCAAGTGTTCATGTTTAAACCGTCATTTTGCTGATTGAATAATTATAGGTCACCAGTGTAATACCACTTAAAATGGATTTTCTGCTGTTAGTGTTAGAATTATCCTTTATTTGTATCTATACACCATATAACTGGAGATTTTGATAATAAGGGCAAAAAGAACAAATAAAGGTTTTTACAGAGTTCGAATGCCCCTAAGTTTTAGATCTTTTTTTAAAAAAATATAGTAGTATCAGCCAGGTATAGTGGAGCAAGCATGTAATGCTATATCCTCCAGTGGCTGAGACAGGAGTTTCACAAGTTTTAGGCCAACCTGTGCAGTTTAGCAAGACCCTGTCTCAAAATTATAAAAACACTTGGCAATGTAGATTCATGGCAAAGTACTTGCCTAGCATGATAAATGGCTACATTTAATCCCTATTACTATTAAAAAAATTAAGTACAGTAATATCAAGAAATGCAGCCCCATATTTACAAAATAAATGATACTTTATCCTGTTGTTTCCTATAATAAGAAATGATATTCATATGTAGTAGTATAAGACATCTCATTAACTATTGCTGTGTTTTTGAATATGTAACTTGGAAAAGATTACTTAAAATGTATCATTCTTTAAACCCAGCTATGCTAGACCTTCTCTGTGTTAATTCGCACTGTCTTTTGCTAGTCAGTCTAGTAAAAAGAGGTAATCACACATAATAATTCTTTTCTTCTATTTCACTCTAGCCTGCTTCTAGAAACCTAACTTGTGTCACTATACTTGAAAGGTAAATTAGCACGTTAACAATGGGATTAATGGTCAACTACTACCCAGGGTGTGTGTCTGTCTCTGAAGGATAGGCAGTTCCCAGATTTTGAAATACCCTGTGCAAAACGGACAGGCTTAATATCCATCATATGAAATGCCTGACATTAGAAATGTTTCAGATCTTAAGGTTTTTGGAGAATATATGCATATATTCAGGGAGACACAATGGGGATAAGACAAACCTAAACATAAAATTCACTTAAATTTCAAATATATCCTATATGTATATAACCTGAACATCATTTTACACAGTATGTCTGTCGATTTGAGCTTTGACTGCAACCTATCACACAAACTTAGAGATAGTAAAGTTTTACATTTTTGTGGCTTCATGTTGGCATTCAAAAAGTTTAAGATTCTTTTTTTTTTTCTCCTGTACCGAGAATCGAACCCATGACCACATGACTGCTAGGCAGGTGCTATGCTGCTGAGCTATATCCCAGCAAGTTTAAAATTCTGAAGTGTATCTGATTTTGGATTTTCAGATGAGAGAAGCTCTACTTTTAGAATCTATTTTAGTCAGGAAAGTTAAACTCTAAAAAGTTACTTGTTTTACAGGCCAGAATTTCAAACTTATACTACTCATTAAAAAAAATGGAAGCACTGTGCTCACTTTGGCAGCTCATATGCTAAAGATTAGCATGATACCAAGAAGATTAGCATGGCCCCTGAGCAAGGATGACAGGCAAATTTGTGAAGTGGTCCATATTTTTGCCATTTTGGATTTACTACTGTCTTGTTTTGAAGTTCGGTATTGCATTCAACGTTTTATTTTTATTGGTTCTGTTCGATTCTGTTTTGTTTGATTTTTTACTATGTCTGAGGTTATGGGCAGCTGTTTGGGGGATGGCAAGAAGCATTATTGTGGCCACTGTTGATCTGCTATTATCTTGAAGTCCTGTATCACTTACACTGTTTTGTTTGAATTGGCTTTATTCTGTTTTATTTGCGAGGTTTTATTCTCCTCAAAGTAATTTTTTTTAAAAAAATGGAAGCACTATGTGAGTATTATTGATTGCAAATGACATTTTGGCTTAATTTTATAATAATGTCAATAAGATGATAAAAGCAAAATCTAATGTAGATCTTTCTAAAGTAAGGTGATAGTCTTGTTTCCTAAAAAGAATATTAATGATCTTATCAGAATTGGCATTAAAAAAGTAGCCATAACTGTCAATAAAAATATGCTAAAACAAATATGATGAACACACTCTTAGAACATGGAGATATTTTTCTTCTTTTCTTTTCAGCTGAATTATTTTCTATAATTAATGAATAGGGGCTCAGTGCAGAAAGAAAATAGATAAAAACCATCATAGCTTACATCTCAATTAAGAAGTTCAGATACTCTACCACATCTGAAAAAAAATATATAGTCTATAGTCATATAGACTATATATATATATATATATATATATATATATATATACTCAATATTCATAACTCTCAACCTTACTGAATCATAATCTTGCTAAGTAGCTAAAGCCCAATTAACAACATTTTAATAAAAACTACAGTGTCTTAAGAAACTTGATGATGTCATATTTTATATTGCCCTGAAGTTTAGTCTTTTAATTGTGGATGATAAATTCTATTCAATTGTAAATTTTAAACAAAAGAAAATTTGACTTTAGTCTTATCTTTAAACGCATTTTGTATAATGTAAAAGATCAAAGAGCAAGAGAAGTGATGGTTTGAATTGGAAAGAGTAGAACCTTACTAGAATCTGTTTAACTATCTGTATACTGTTCGAAGATGGCAGACATCTCCACTCACTATTCAGAAATGTGGTTTCTATCCTGCCCTAACAAGTATGTATGCTGACGACACTCTCTACTAGCCTTCTAGTACTACAGCACTCTCATGGCTATGTTTTATCTGCTAGGAATGATAACCAGAAGTTACTTAATCTATTGAAATAGTACTGTTCTATAGTTTCTTAGAAAAACAAGGGACTTTACTCCCAGTTGTGTGTTTTCTTAGTTTGAACTTGTTGTTTTATTCTGGTTTATTGTTACTATCAAAAGCATGAGAAGATAAGCTAGAAACTGGATGAAAATATCTATAAAAGATACAACTGATAAAAAGGACTGTTCTCCAAAATACACAATGAATTCTTAACTAAACAACAGAAAAACATTAGATAGGTAATTCACCAAAGAAGACATACCAGGGTAATAAGCACATAAAAATGCTCCTACTATGAAATTATGGACTAAAACAATGAGATATCACTACACACCTATTAAATGGCTAAAACCCAAACACAGTCAACATCAAATGCCTGCACTGGTAGGAATGCAAAACAGTAGTCACTTATGAAGACAGTCTGAAAGTTTCTTATAAAACTACACATACTTTTATTGTACTCTTTACCCCAATGAGTTGAAAACTTATGACCACAGAAAATTTGCATGTATATATCTATAGATGCTTTATTCATAAAAGTCTAAATTTAAAGCAATCAAAAGATCCTTCAGTATGTGACTGGATGAACTGTGGTAACATCTAGTCAATGGAATATTTTTCTGTGCTAAAAAGAAATGAGCTAAGAAAAGACACATTGAAAACTTAAATACAAAACAGAAGAGAGAGAAATAGCAAGTAGAAAAGTTCAAATATTTCCCAAAATATCTACTACACTGTTTCAAAAATAAGCTCATTGTTCCATTTATGTCACTAGTTTACCTTTGTGTGGTGAAAACACAGTTTTGTGTCATTATCTGTCTCTTTTGTGAAGATCTTTCTGGTCTATGTTTTGTACTTGGAAGATTAACCATTGTTATTCTCCTATTATTGTTATGAAATGGTTTTGAGTTTTTTATTCATTTACAAATGTGTATCACCAAGTTAGAAGAATCCAATCTGAAAAGGCATGTGATTCTAACTATTGCACATCTGATGAAGTGCACAACTCAGGAGGTGACACAAGAAGGGGTAGTCGTCAAGGGTCCCAGAGGATGAAGGGAAAGAAGAGACGAAGCAGAGAATTTTTAGGGCAGTGAAATCATATTACATAATCGTATTATAATGGTAGGCATATAATCATTACGCATTTGTCAAAACACACAGAATATACACCGAGTGTGAACTCTAATCTAAATTGTGAGCTTTGGGGAGCAAGGACAAGTCGCTGTAGGCACAACTGACTGAAACCAATGAACCACTGTGGTGTAAGACACCGGTAAGGGGGACCATGTACTTATGTGGCAATAGTTAGGCTTACCTGTGAACCTAAAACTGCTCTAAAAACTGATGTTCATTCAAAGAAAAAAGCCACAAGCAATTATTAAGGAAGACTCCAGGCATAGACATCTTACTACAGAAAATATTTCAATTTTGAAGCCTCAAAAACCAAGCTTACATTTGAACTGTTCTTCTTTATTTTTCAATATGTAAGTTGAAAAGGTACGTATGACAAATCTCTGTCTAAATTAAAATGTGTAGATTTGAATGTTGTAGAAGTATAACATCAACTAGAAACCAACAGCAGTGGGTAAAAATCTAATGTAGTTTGATTTACAGACTGAGATACGGGCAGCTCTGTGCACTCTGCAATCAGGGTAAATTTGCACATCTGAATCCGGTAACATGGGTTGAACACGTAAGTATTTACCTTTGTGTCATAATTTTGAAGGCATCTGGGAGGTAGCAGTCTGTATTCTCCATCTGAAATGGGTCAGCATCACAAATCTTGTCATCTGTCCGACCATAGTTTGCGCTCTCAATCATGATTACGTCACTGCCCGGACATCGCAGATCAATAGAATAACCTTCACAGGATAATTCTCGTCTGACTAACCCAAACGGCAAAGCTGCTCGGCTGAAACCTTAAAGTGGAAAGAAAGAAAACTAAACTTTAACTCATGTGTAACAAATTGTTTTAATGAAGCTTTGTTAATATGATTCGTGTTTAGAGTCAAAGTGTCAAATATACAGGTATTTATTCTTGCCTATATCAGAAATTTATTTTTTCTATGTATCTTTATTTGGACTCATTTTTATAGTATCTTTTGACATTATACTATCAAACATTTTCTATATAGCCTAGTATAAACACAAATGGTTCTTTTGGAGTATGCCTAACATTTTCATCACCTTCATAAGTAATGACATATTTTATTACAAATATTGAATATAAATCCTCATCAAGAACAATTTTTATTCATGCAATAGAAGAAAAGCTCTGTTATATACTAGCCCTACTTGTTCATTTAACATACACATATCATTGCTGACCCACCATTAGTCTAAAAATACTGGAAATTTTTTCCCCAAATAAAATACTTCTGATAGTGAAGTGCTTATACAACACTTTTTCAACTTATACACTAAAATTGGCATCATCAAAAAGATTTAGCAGATAGATGTTTAAAGAACACAGCATTACTATACTTCAGTGTAACTCAGTCCAGTCCAACAAGTTAAAAAGATCTAAAAGGAACAAAATTTCTCTATCCTTTCATTGTGTGATCTAAACATGCACATGAAACGTGGTGACATCACCTTTAATACCTATATAGTTCCAAAAGGAAATAATGTACACAAAGGTATTAACTGCTAGATGAATTTATATATGGCACACAGCAGATTGGAGATAAGCACTGTGTATATGTGACAGAGAAAAGACTCTTGGATGGAATAAAAGACTAGAATGTGAAGTTTTAATCACAGCTTTCACCCGGGAGTCTCGTGACGCACTGAGGTACAGGACAAAAGGTTAAAACACAGAAGAAAGCCAAGCATAGCAAACAAGTCTGTATGACAGGTGCCTATGTTATGTGATGTTCGCAAACACTGCCTGAATGCTTTAATTCAGGTTCTTTGGATTGTCACTGTCCACCGAATGCCTATTACAAAAAGTATGCTCTATTTTTATTTCTATTGTTTTAATTACTCTGCATCATATGCATTGTTTATAGAAATGCTGACACTCAGAAGTCAAAGAACACTTAACAAGCTATAAACTTCCAATTTAACCTGGGTTGTATCTAGGTCAAGGTAATTCAAAAGCCTTGCTCTGCATTCTCATCATACAACTCCTGTCACTAATTCAATGCAATACAGTCATCTGGATAGAAAGGCATCTACTTTCTAAGATATAAATGAAATTCCAGAATTTATTAGGTCACACAATGGCATGATTTAAAATATTAGTAACTTTAAAACTGAGTGAGCCGTCTACTCTACTGAAAACAGATGTAACCGAACTGAGAGAAAAGGGAAAACGTGATTTGAAACAGGCATCCTCAGAGAATCATGGCAAGCATTAGCCTTAGCAGATTTGTACTAAGAAAATCTATGGTACTAAAGCAAATGTCACAACTAACAGTAAAGAAGCCAAACTAACAAAGACATCTCCTCAAACGGGGCTTTGTTTAGTTTTATACACACAAAATCTATAATTATACATTTAAATATATAAAACACAGATTCTTACATGCATTCTCCTATCTTGATTCTGTACTATATAAGTAACTCAGTTTATTATTATTTGTTCTAATGGAACATATTGTATGGCTTCAGAAGTTGAATTGTACTTGTGGCAATAACGATATGGAAATTATAGAGCACAACCTATTGACAGATCATTTCTAATTGTTCTATAAGAAAACAGAATAAATTATATTATTTAAAATGTTAGTAATATTAGAACATCCTATTGAAAAGACTGGTTTGGAGCAATAATTTACAATTACTATCATTATATCAAAATCATGCTTATGAACCTGTCTGATTTTTAAACTAAATCTTCTAATTTTTGTGATTATTAACTTGGAGGGTTATACTTTGAATTTTACTCTGTTTTTGAAAGCTACAAAGTTGAGTGTCTTGCTGTTTTAATAATGCACAGAGAGAATTTTTAAAGCCTAAGTCATGGACATCCAAAAATAGTAAAGTAAGGAAAGTGAAGCTCAAAATATTTTAGTAGACTTAATAAAAATCTAGTGGCAAAAAAGAGATCTTGGTACATGTGCTTTCACTGAAAAGCACCTCAGATTTCTAATGATGTGTATTGTTTACCGACTGTTACAATGACTGTTGTTTTAATCATAAATGGTTTTTTCAAAATTCTTGCTCTTACTGGCACACTGAGCTTCATATATCTTTACTAACATGCTTATTATACCAACATGTTACTGTTCATATCCATTTGCTGTATACATCTACCCTGTTAGGTTGTGAGGCTGAGGTGTTAGTCACAATACCAATACCACAAGTAGTACATAATGCATATTCCAATAAAGGATATGGAACCAAATTGTTACATTAAACAGGCAGTATCTGTTTAACATAATATAAACTGCAAAGTGCTTTCCTCTGTGATATCTATTTCCTTTGGTAGTGAAAATTAAAATGGTCATTTTTTAAAAAGACAGAAATGACTTATAATAAACCAAAATTACGTGCCAACATCCAAGAACAACAAAAAATTTCAAATTCTATTTGTAGTTTTTTATGTGTCACTGGGGTTCATTAGTGTTTTTCACAAGACAGCTAGCTAAGCTACATATTTGTGAATTTTCCTTAATCTAAACTACTGTGTTTATAGCCAGGAAAAAAATATGAAAAAAGAAATAAAATTAAATAGTATATAACAGATAACATTACAATAACTCGTTGCTGGTGTAGGGCTGTTTACTCAGATCTTTCTGGATTAATTATTTAAAAGTCTTAGTGGATGAGGGAAACAAATGTGGGCCAGTTACGGAAAGGAAAAGTTTACATAAATTTTTAGGAAAAATGTACATAGCAGGCTGGGGATTTAGCTCAGCTGTATAAGCGCCTGCCTGGCAAGTGTGAGGCCTGGCAAGTATGAGGTCGTGAGTTCAATCCCCGGTACCACCAAAAAAAAAAAAAAAAATGTACATAGCTATGCCTTCTTTGGATACTTCACATTGTTTCTCTGAAAACCTAAGGGGAATGGTTTAACCTCTTCATCCTGCTAGTCAGGGGGCTGAGCCAGCAGAATCCCAAGTTTGAGGCCAGCTTGAGCAGCTTAGCAAGACCTTCTCTCAAAATAAAACTTAAAGGGAAGCAGGAGAAACAGGATGTAGTTCAATGCTGATGTGTTTGCACAGCATGGGTTCAAACTTGGGTACCACATTTTAAAAAGGGTTGTAAAGCCTAACTCAGCATTTTCAAAGTAAATTCAAAATTAGACAAGAATCTTATTTCTAACATTTATTTACTCCTTTATTTATAGCACATTAGTAACCTACCATGGTGAGTCACAAAAAAAAAAAAAAAACTCTAAATAGATAAAGTCATTTTTAAACTTTCTTCTTTTGTACGTAGCAATTCTAAAGTCTTTAAAATGGGCTACTTTAAAGAACGTACTGTTAAAAACTCATTTGTTAAGTCTGCATCATTGATCACCAATCCTGACTCCATCAGAGTCACCTGGTAAAGTTTTAAAGGTGACAGATCTGCGGGCTGAATTCCAGACCCACTGAATCAGAATCTGCATTTTGATGAAGCAGGGCTACGTGTATTTGCAGAAGAAAACCTTACTTATTTACACTGTACTGATGTAATAACTAAGAAGTGCCAAGAATTTCTCTAAGGTCTTTTAAAAATAGTTTTTATTTCTCTATTGAGATTACATATTTGTTAAGTCACTGTCATCATATTTCCCCTTAATTCTCTAATATAGTTTTACTTTAATCTATGAACACTTTTGTAATAGCTGCTTTCAAATGTTTGTCTGCTAAATCTATCATCTGGGCCCACAGCAGAAGCAATTTTTATTGAATACTTTTTCTCCAGAGTCTGGACCATTTTTCCTGTTTCTCTGTGCATCTCATAAAATGTTTGCAGTTGCTGAAAAGAGAACATTTTAAATAATAACTCTTAGCAACTCTGGATTTGGATTTTTTACTGTGATAAATAGTGTCTTGGCTGACTCTACAGAAAAAAATTTGTCTTCCCTACAGAGTGCAACTACTTAGGTCTCTGCTCGTGGCTTTGTTTTACTTTGTTTTTACTGTTTAGCCTGAGTAGCCAGAGCTCATTACTGTCTGTGTAGTTCAGTGGTCAGCCCATGACTGGGCACGGGATGCCCATAACGATGAGCTCATCATGAGGCCTCTACTCTGCTAAGCTCACTGTGTGTTAGGAAGACTATGCAATGTTCACCCACTTTTCAATCTGCCTATTACTTTCTGCCATGTCCCTTCGTGTCTTTGTACATGGGTAGCTTTAAGGAAGCATAGAGAATCTGTCACTGTTTCATTTCCATGACTCGCCTGATGAGTTTCAGGCTGACCGCCCAGTCTTCCCAAATGGAACCATAACTAAATGTTGGCAGCCTTGTTGGCCACACTATTGGGTATGGGTTTGGCCCTCAACCCTCAGCAGATTTTGAACTTCCACTGCTTAATATGACAGAAATTCTAACAGATTTTCATAAATAACTGCTCCCCACTGGTTGTTTAGCTTTGTTTAATTTCCAGAGTCCCAAATGGCTGTTGCTGACATCACCATCCAATTTTATACTTTTTATTCCACTACTGTCGAAAGTTCAAGAACTTTACAAAAATTTCCTGACTAAAAATTATCAGAACCATCAAACACATAGGTACTACTAGTATCACCACCTTACAGAGGAGAAAAGCTTTTGCATTTTCCATGGTCACATGTCCAGTAGAATAAAATTAGGACTTGAAACCCAGCAATTTGGCTTCTGGGTTCATGGTCTGAAATGTTATTTAAGGGTGACAAGAGCAGCACGTTTGGGGATCCCTGTCATGGAGAACACGGGGTAGGGTGGATTGGGTGCTGACAGGCTTGGAAGAGGAGGAGCAGGAAAGGCAACTGAGTGTCTGATCATAAAGAAACCTGTGCAGCGGCTCAGTCAACACAATCACAGTAAAGCAGTATCTAAATTAAAGCCTTTCACTGCACTTACTATGATACTTATTGAAAGGATTTTTTGCCCTGGATGGGAAGCTGCAGCAGTGGAAGGCTGGGAGGTGGAACCAAGAGGCTCTATCTTGAGGTCATCTTCCCCGCCCCTAAGCAATTTCCTTGTTGCACAAAATGAATTCCAATGGGCTACCTGTGCATCAGTAATGCCCCATAGGCTCCACCCCAAACCTCAGCAACATGTATGCCCCCACACCACGTGTCGGGCAGAGAGAATGCCAGACCCCGGAGGTCATGGAGTCTCTCTCCACATTCTTAAAATAAAGGTCACTTTTATTTCATACTTCTTACCTTTTTAGCTGCGCTGAAAATTCTATCACTTATTCTATGATGTATTTTCATTTCAACAAAGAAAAAAGTAAAGCATCCCAACAAGCAAAGTGTAATCCAATCCATCTTGTGACCCAAACAATCGAAGAAAGAAGAGGTGGGAGGCTCTGCGAGCAAAAAGTCAATACTGCAGCTTTGTGCTGTGCAAATGTGAATACTGCCAAACAGCGCTGCTTAGAGTAAAATGAACTGTTTTGCTCCATTTCTGTCCCCGTGACCCCACCCTCGCAAGCTGTAAAATGTCAAGCAATAACGCCGTGCTTCAGGAATGACCGTGTGATTGGAATGAACACCTCTCGGCAACAGGTGCAGTGAGCTGGGACTCAAACCATTCGCATGCAGGGGCTGACTCCTAATACGCAGATGCGCTGCTACTAGACTGGAACTTGGAGTACCGGAGCTGG
Organism: Cavia porcellus; assembly: GCF_034190915.1. NCBI lineage: Eukaryota > Metazoa > Chordata > Mammalia > Rodentia > Caviidae > Cavia > Cavia porcellus. The sequence continues at coordinate 150,045,915 of NW_026947484.1, forward strand.
GGTCCCATGCCTGGATTTCACGTCATTTATAAGCATTCTTGCAAGATAGTATGGTGCTCTGGCAATAAACAGCTTTGTTTTTCTACTATCATCTCCACTAAGTCTGTTCTTTATACATTTCTGTAAAAATCAGATTTCCCTATTACAAATATTCTGATTAGGCTGTAAGATAAAAAGTTCAACTTTTCTCAGACTGTTTTTCTTAATTGCTTTGAACTAAACCCTGTCATGAATGCTGCCCATGCCATCTGCGGGCCCCAGTAAGCACCATGCCTTTGATCACCGAGACCTCTGTGGGACTGAGGCTGTGACTCCAAGCTCTACTGAAACATTAACTGGGGCCATAGGCTTACTAGTGCTGGCATATGAAATTTCACAATTAGTCCTATTAATACATGCTAATGAAATTTCCTCCTACAATGGAAATGCATGTTAGAAGTCCATCTTAACGACACATTAAGCCACTAATAGTTGTTTCATTTATCTCTACATATTCAGAGTCAGCTAAGCCCAAATTTTAAAAAATTGGAGATATAAAGTACATCTTTATATTCAAAGGTAATCTGCTAGAAAAATTATTTAAGGTCACTCTGTTGGTTAAGTTCTACTCAGAAAAAAAAATTTCAATAAACCCTATAACATCAAATATTTTTGTGCTCATTAACATAATTATGTTAATGTGTCTATGTTATGGGAGCCTAAACTATGACATGTGGAGAATAAAAATGTTGACTCCATGACCTTGTTTTCATGCTAAGAATGAAGAAAATAAACAAAAAACAACTGCCATTTTCCAGCACAAGCACGCTAACCAAAATATGGACCAATTTTAGAATAAACAGGATAAACTCGGGTCATTTGCTGGAAAATGGATGCACCTTGAGACCACACTGTTCAGTGAAATAAAGCAGATTTAAATGTCATATGGTTTCTTTGGTATGAGAAAATCAAAATATAAATAAAGAGCAAAATAAAAGATAACAGGAGACAGGATGAACAGGAGAACAAAGAGACAGAGCAAGGAGCAGGAGGAGCTGAAAAAGGAGTTATTCTGTACAGGTATCAACTCCACATAAGGAATCCAATCATTACTTGCCGCCAATAAGTACGAATAATTAATTAAAAATTGAAAAAAAAAGAAACACTGAAGAAATCTTCACAGAAATACAAAATTTTTGCAAAAGACTGTATTCAAGCAATGTAAGATTGTGCAACTTAAACAATCAACTCAGCACAAGGGAGTGATGATAGGTCTGCTTTTCTTGTGTCATTCTGGTTTAGAAGCTTGGCTTATTTTAAATAAAAGCCTGAACTGGAGCTGGCTGAGTGAGATGGATGGAATTCCTGTGCTCTGGTTGGATCTCAAATTCAAGCCCAATTTGAGCAACTTATTAAGACCCTATCTCAAAAACGAAACAAAACTCACGGGGGTGGGTTAGGGTTGAGGGTTATAGCTTAGTGTGACTGTCCTCAGTTCAATCCTCAGTGCTACAAACACATGACAAAAATAATAATAATAATAATAATAATAATAAGTTGGAAATTTTAAATTATGAAGCATTTCAAATTTTCTCTAAGGTCTTCAATTTATTCAAAAATAAGTAATGTCATATGAAATAGTATCAACTGAAATCCAAAGTGCTTCATTTCACCCTGGAAATGAAGTGCATATTCAAAGAAGTGCATAATGAAAAATTAATACATAAATCCAGCTTTATAAAATACAAGAAAAGCTCTAAACTTTGGTATATGTTTAAAATCACTGAACTCTGAACACTTGCATGAGACACTGTAAGGTAATAAGGTAATTTAGGATACCACCAGCTACCACACTTCTAAAAAGCGTCTTGATATTCTAAGGAGAAAGCATGCATTCGAAGTCCTTCAAAACATTTGGGGCTAAATTCCTTTTTCGAAAAAAAGTGATCTCTCCCACTTAAAAACTTCTAAATTATCCACCACTGAGGATTAATTCGTAACTGCCAGTAAAACACAGCAATTTAAGTTATAAAGTACTATCAATGTAATACTGAACTTTAAAAATTCCTAGCAAGCATGTCTATTTAAAAAAAAATATATGCCACAGAAAGACATGCTTGGTGGTCTCAGTATAACTTCTCCAAAGTTTACAAATACAGGATACTTTTATTTCAGTTGTGTCTTAAAAAACTTAAAAAAAATATGAATTTCATATTAAGCCTCAGTGTACTCAACGTCTTGGTGCCTGTGTTTAAATTTTCCTGTTGACAAAGGATGGTGCACTATTTTTCTCTCAGGCAACCCTTAGCTTCATAATTCAGCTAAAGACTTCCCTTCACAGGGAAAGGAAAACCTGACCTCAGGCTTGCAGCATTTGTTTGTTTCTTCTAATACTTACTGAGCATCTACCATGTATGTGTCCGACACTGTTCTAGACACTAGGGATATGAACAAAAGTGACAAGGATACCTGTGTTTGGGTTACTTTCATGAGTGGGGATAAAACCTATTAAAGGTTTAGTTTACCACTGCTTCTCAGAGGACACAAGTAAACATGTTAAACACATGGGTGCATGGGTGAAGTGAACTGAGAGCAATCTGGCCACTCTAACACAGCAGGTAACACACTAAGAGCATGCATTTACTCTGGTACTAGACTTTGAGCATCACCTTAGAAAGTGAGTAAGCCCTTGTAATTTTTCTATCCTCAATTTGCAGCACAGTCCTGGGAACACAGTCAGCGTTCAATTTTCACTTTGTTTTGTAACTATGTACTGAAAGATTATCAAACCCAGAAACGTAACAGTTGTTTTTAGAGAGTACCAGTTTTCTGGTTTTTTTTTTTAATCTATACTAAAGTCTTTGGCATTCAAAATGTAAGCTACACACATGCATTATCAGAAAATGTCTTCAAAAAATCTAGGTGTCAAAAGATAAACAACAGAAGCATGATGAAGATGTTATGGTCACCAAAGTACTCTAATTCGGTGACTCTACTCTGACAACAGCTAGAGCTAAAAATCATTCCAGAGTAGTTGTCATTAACTGCGTAAAAGCAAATCAGACTACCACCTTCATATTCTCTTCCTTGTTCTCCTAGGGAAACAGGAAATAGTCTTTAAAATATTTTTGCTTTTATAACTAATTAAGATCAATTTATCATTAAACAGTTATTTTCAGAAATGCTATTTCTCAAGTCACATTATTAAATTAACTAAATTCAAGTTCCGAAATAGTTCTGTACAATTTATCCACTACCAGCAAAGAAATGAGAATACAGACTGACAAGAAAAAATCTGTTGTTTGACTTCTGCACTGATTATTTAATATGACCTACTTCATCATTTCTTTCACTACTCTTTTGCTATCCAAAATCCCAGGAGCTCCCCACTCCAATCTCTGAGTATTTTTTCTAAAGCAATGATGCAAAGCAAAAAGCATACGTGGGAGGTGTTTCCTGGCTCACCCTGAATCATACTGGCTAAATAGGATTCCCTTCCTTACCTGTCAGGTATTAAAATCTGAGGAGTAAAACTAATTAGGGGTGGAGACTTAAAGGTATCTCCCAGACAGATCTCTCAGATCAAAGAGTGTCAAAATTTGGATTCTAAGTCATTTTTTTAATTACTAAGTTATATCAACAACAGTTTTAAAAGTAGCTGAACAAATTTTACCCACAGAAAACTACTAAGCAAAATTTCATTTTTAAAAAGGAGCATTTCACCAAATGGCAAGTAGGGAAACAAGGTATAGGGATGGTAGGATTTCCATACCAATGAACTTTTACAGGTAACGACAAACTCTCAAAGTGTGAAGGAGTAACCTGTGTAACAACCAGTTCCCTCATTAAAGGCACCTGTAAGTGGGCCGATTAATACCAACTCTAGAATTTATTTGCATTAACGACATTGAAACTGCACTGAGAAACCACCCACTCGTTTCTCTCAAAGAATCCAAAGGTAATCACATTTAACCACTGCTGACTCAAGTAAGTGTCCAGGAGGAGAAAGACTTCCATCCCTGCTCCCGAGCACTCCTATGAGGAATTTACTTCGCACTTTAGGGAAGAAAAATTGACACGGCCAGAAAGAAAGCTCAACCCTTGATTTCTCATAAACTGTTTCTCATATTTTTTGTTCCCACACTTGTTTTGATCATTGAGAAAGCATCAACTTTTTTTGATAGGGAAAGAGAGAGCCCTTTCATGTCTTTTTTCTTACATAATTTAAAAAGACAGTTTTCTCTAAAATCTCCAAGGCCTTTTCTTTTCTTTCTCCTCCTCCTCTCTTTCCTCTTCCATCAATTCTTTTCCTTCTTCCTTCTGCCCACCTTTGTTCCCCTCCCTCTCCTAAACACATTAACACTATTTAGATGACAGGGCGCTTTCCAACAGCTATGGGGTACATATACATACTGATGTACTTTCCCAACCTAAAGAAAATGAAACCAAAAGAAATTTTTTAAAAGTTTTCTTTACTTGGGGCTGGGGCTTTAGCTCAGCGGCATAAGCGCCTGCCTTGCAAGTGCGTGGTCGTGAGTTTGATCCCTGGTACCGATAAAAGAGAAAAAGACAAAAAAAAAAAAAAAAAAAAAAAGTTTTCTTTACTCTTCCCCTAAACAAGGCTTAACATGTAATTCTGTGTGAATGAAACTTTTGAAATATGAGCTGTTACCACTAATAGGTAAGGTTATAATTGAAGGTAATTTTATCTCACACACAGAGGAAAAGATGGGACTTGTGAGAACAACTAACCAAGTGGGTAACATAATACATAAAAATAAATAAAGAAATAAATAATAAAGGAACACATCAGTGTACATCGTAACTACTGTATAGTGCTATTCCTTTTCTCAATGCATGCTCCTGTAATTCAAAATTGCAAAAATGCCAAAAGTGAAACCAAATACAGTAGTACCAAACCCACTTTGTGAAGGTCACCTCAAAACGTAAAGGAAGCAAACTCAATAAGAACACCAGGTAGAAAACAGCTCGCACTTACTGTTCAGTCATGGATTCCTGAAGCTTGTGTGTCCCTGGCACATTCTAACTTTTCCTTTAAATTACTCTGGAATAGGCCATACAAACTGACAATGCTCACATGATGGGCAACTCCACCATTTCCACAACTACAGAAAGCCCACCCACAATACAGTTCTTCCCTGAAACAAACAGAAATCAAGCCCAAAATGCTAGGTAGGTAATAAAGTCATTGATTCAATGACAATATAGTAACTTTGATTTCAAGGTTAGTACAAGTGTTATCATCTTTGTGTTTTGTCACTGTGGTTTGTTCAATTTTTAATGATGTAATGATGCTTTAAAGAATGCCCTCTGTAACTTTTGAAATCTGTGTTACTGTAACACTCAGGGAAAGAAATAAAAGTTACCTTAGAGATAAGTAACAAAACTCTTGTGCAGAGTTATAGTTATATCATGTACTTAACTACCAAAATGAATGCCCAGGATCTAGCATGGCAGCAGACCCAAGGCACAGTTCTGCCCCTACAGAGCCATGCCCTTTAATGATTCATGCTTGCTCCAGGCAGCTGCCAGCACTGAAAAGGTGACAGAGCAGTCCCCACCATCAGGCACAGAGAGTCTAACAAGTTACCAGCAGGTGCAAAAGGAAGTGGATGTAGCTTCCTACCAGAACCAGTGTTGCTATGACTTGATGCACTCCTCTAACACACTCTTCCCCTACACTTTAAATGCTTCTTTCCCTTTACATCTCAGCATTTTTAATTTCATCCTTATGGAGTTGAATGCTACTCTATTAAGACATTGCCTTCCTGCTCGAAAGAAGGAAGTTTCAGTAACAGTGATAAAAACAATCAAGTACTGAGGTGAATCGGAGTCACAAGGACAATATTCTTGGTTTTGGAAACCGCATTTCCCGTTATGACTTAGAACTGTGCAGGGTCAGGAACCAATCTTACTCTTAACTGTGCAACCCGTCTATTAACAGAGATAATAATGAGCAATAAAGGAACCTGGCCACTGGGGACAAAATGACAGAAGGCTGTGAATTCTAAGTCTGCAATATACTGAACAGGCACCATCTAAATAAGTCCTTTCAGTTTGCTTTCCTAATTCAATTAATGTATATTAATACTAAGATAAAGAAATCAGTCGAGTGTTCTATAAGGTGTACACAAATGTAGTCTGATAAACACCAATACATTACAGTCTTTTAAAAAAAAGATTCAGGGCTGTGACACAGCACCAGCCTGGCATGCACGGTTCCCTGACTTTGATTCCTGGTATCAAAACAAAACATGACCACTGTTTTTCCCATGGCCTATGGGAAAGAATGGTTTTATGATTTTAATGTTTAAAACAATCAAGAGAATAATACTTAATGACACATGAAAAAATATGAAACTCAAATTTCAGTGTTCTGAAATAAAACTAATAATATTTTAGTTCTCTTAATAAAATTTTTGTATATTCAAAGCCTAAAATATTTACTCTCTGGTTGTTTACAGAAAATATGTGTTTACTTTGATTCCAAATGGTTCACAGTTAATCTTCTCAATGAATGTACTGAGTGAAGACTGAATACAGTGAATGTAACATGATTTCTGCGTTTTACCACAGGGAAAATTAAATAAGGAAGAACAAGATCATCAGAATAAGTCCTCTACTGGTAAAAAATCTTAAAAGATGGTTTGGTATGGGGTGGGTGGGAATATGATTAGGTTGACAATAGTATTTTTAAAATGCTCCCTTGAAACATTTCTTCCTTCTAACATATTAACTTAATAATCTGTACAGATGGCATTTAATTGCTTAACTCTAAGATGGGCAACTATTTTCTTTAAAAAAATCTGGAAAGACTTATCTCAGAATTCTTATTCTATTCCTTAAAGAATTTGTTATCACTAGATAAATCACTTCAGATAAGTGTTCCTGTGTCTTCACTGAAAATTAGGCATGATGGTGAAATACATTCAGTGCTGGTACACAAGGGTGTGTGTGTGTGTGTGTGTGTGTGTGTGTGTGTGTGTGTGTTAACCTAAAAGCACTATCCAGATAGAAATTGAAATTCATCACAAATTCAGATACAGAAATTCTGAAACTTTTAACACTGGAACACATGTACGTGTACACACAGACATATAGACACAAAGCATGCTCATCATGTTCCCTAAAGTACTGAATTCTACTTATAAAATCCTCCAAATAAATATGGGTTAATAAGAGATAACATAAACACTAAGAAAATACTGTATAGGCATATCTGATCTCAAAATAATAGTAATTTCTACCCATGAAGGAAAAACCACCACCAAAAAAAAAAAAAAAAAAATCAACTGACCTGTGTCAAACTTTTGAAAAGCATGAGAAAATACTAAACACTGAATAGCGTACCAAGACAAACTCCATTTATGCAAATAACATACGGTTGAATAATTGTATCGGAAGTGTCTGCAAAGACAGAGCATCAGTTTTAAGGTAGGTATAAAGAATAAGGCTGAGCAGTTGCTCCATGGTAGAGCTCTTGCCTAGCAGGCAAAAACAAGGTACTAGATACAATCCCAACACTGCAAATGGAGTGAAGGGGGAGGATGAGAAAATCAAATAAACCAAGTGGCAAAAAAATATAAATACTCCATTTAATGGTAAGAACAAGACGAATACATTCATATCTGGTGACATTTTGTCTTATCAGTTTACCAAAGAGTTAAGTATTTTAAAACACGAACCCTCAAATATTTCTAAGATTATGGTACAGTCTTTCGGAAAAGATTTTACTAAATCCCTTTTCTAAGAATATGTTCTAAAAACAATTTAAAGCATTGGGAACAATTTGGATAAAGGGCATTAATAGAAGGTTTGAGATAATCCAAAATAGGTAAGTGCTTTAAAAGAATGAGTAAGTGGAATATAATCTATGCCTAAAAATATGCATCATCATCATCATCATCATACAGTAAGTGAAAGTAAACATGAATATCAAAAATCATATTGTGATAATACTCAGTGATTCAGGAAATGGGTTTCCAGACAAGTAGCTGATGAAAGCTCTACACACAGATGCTTAGAAGAAAGAAAGAAGGACGAAAGAGAGGGAAGAAGAGAAGAAAAGAAAGAGAGGGATGTGAGTGTGTGTGTGTACATGTGTGTGGAGGGTGGAGAGAAAGAGACAGAGACAGAGACACAGAGAGATACACCGAGAGATACAGAGAGACAAAGAGAGCAACCTAGGAAACCCAAACCTTCTTTGGTGTAATAGAGATGAGTAAATTTAAAATGAAGAGCTGAGTCACCAGGAAGCTGGTGAACCAGGAAACCAAATTTTAGTTAAGTGACTAAAAGTGTATTTAACACTCGGGCCCTGAGCTCTTGTCCTGATTGATTATGGGAACAATCTGAAAATTTCCCACCTCTCACCCTGAGAACTGAAGTGAAAAAGGCAGAGACTCTTCCTGGTTCACAGCTACCAGAAGCTACACCAGATCTCGATGTGGACACAGAGATCTAACCGTTTCTCCAAAGATCCTATAACCCTACTTCCTACACCAAAGTTCCCTCCCTGCATCCGGGTGACATTTCCTCCAGCAGCCTTGGGCCTGAATGCATTTATGCAACAAGGAAAGAAGTATTGGGTCAAGCTAAATATTCCTTCAGCTTGCACAGTTTTTCCCTCATCTCCGTCTCTCCCAACTCGATAAGCCCTCCTTTACGTTTATTCTAAAACTCCCTCCAACTTAGCTCAAGCTTCTTCCTAGTATATCCTACTGCTGGCACTATTGTGGAAAATCTAATAATTTATTTATTTGTAGAGTTTAAATGACAAAGTTAATCTGTTTATATGTATGGAATCGAGTCTTCATTTATTCACTATTTAAAATCGGGTGTGTGCAAGCCTGCTTTTAAACTTTCTTCACACCACTCTCCCAGTGGGAATTTCCTCTTAAACGCTGTTTTTAGAATGCCCTCTCCTTTAGGACTCAAAAGGTCCCTGTCTAGAAGGCTTCGCTTGTGTATGAACTACCATGAGGTCAAGGGTGGTTGGCGTAGCCTGTTACTGTAGCGACTCAGAAGGCTGAGCAGGAGGCGGGATCATCGCACTCCAGCATCACACTCCAAGCAGGAATACAGGGCTATGAATGTAACTTAGTGGGAAAGTATTCCCAGATTTCATCCTCAAAATTGCCAAAACACAATACTGTAATGAAAAACAATCAAAAACTACCATGAAAATATTGAATGACCTAATTTAAAGATATTTAATCGTTACTTAGCCGATGTGCACAAATCCATAAATATCACACTAAGAAAAGCCAGATTTTTCAATTAAGAAGAAATCTATTGCTAAAGAGCAGGAACATTAAAGATCAGGTAACTGAGACGACCCACACAGTGTCCCAAGTCTTACTGAAAAGTTAGAGGCAGCACAGCCTTTCTCTTCCAGAGACCCAAAACACAGAGCAAACCACTCCTGCCTTCCCTAAGAGGTGCCGCGTCTCCCGGTTGATGTGGATTCTGACTCCCACCCTCCTCTCCCCTGCTCTGCTTGCAAGTGTTCTACAAGCTTGTCAGGTAAGCTGTCATATAAATGGCATCCACTTACATTCTATAGGCTGGTTAATTTCCAGGCTTCTTGTGTGTGCTGTACAGCCTGTTTGCTGCACGTGTATTTTGAAAGTCTAACAAAAGAGCTTGTTATCCTGCACAGACCCTCTGAATTTGAACTAAGCTCCTCTGAACTAGCTAAATGATCTTCCTTAGGGAGCAAACTCTACTTCAGTCTTCCTTTCTGTAAAATGGGAAAAATAAAAGGCCTAGGTTTGAGAAAATTAAGTAAGTTGAAAATAAAGTGCTAACCGCAGTGCTTGAACTCTCAAATGCTCAATTTTGCCAGCACACTGAAAAGTAATCATTTGACACAAGGCAGGTGCAGCTTCCTTACCATAGCTGATAAAAAGCTCTGGATTCCACTTCCAGGCAGCCAAGGAAACAGCTTAATTGGTAAATTACATAGCAGATATAAGTGAATAACTCATTATATGTAAACAATTTACAGGTTATGAAATCATAATTATAGGTAACTAGAATTAAGCTAATTTCTGCTATCCCCATCTATCTTCCTTATACTTTCTTTAAAGGAAAAAAAGTACTATGGTGTGTGTACTCATAGGTCAGGAAAATTATCACTTGCAAAGACTTGGTATATACTAGCTATGCTTTATCCCACTTAATTCACACAACAACCTGGAAAAATCTACAGAGTATTGTGGCTATTTGGTGCATTCTTATTCTTTCCTTTCTCAATCTAGAAATAAGGAGTATTCCATGCCTACATAACCAAGCTACTCCACCTCGTCTCCAAAGCTGTGCCAATCATTTCAACAATACCTCTGTGGAGATTCCTGCAGATACCACTTATCTTCAAAGTTACCTAGTTAGGCGTTGCTCTTTTTCATAAATACAAAACACTCCTCAATTGCAGAAGTAGCTGCTTATTAATATCTTTACCCTAAGCATCACAGACAGTGCGGCCTGTGGCAAGCATCCCGTATGTGTTAATCATCACAAAGCTCAGAGAATGGAGGCCAGGGAATATGCTGCTGAGGATTACATTCCTACAATAGGAATGAAGAAAAGGCCTCAGCCTTCTCACACTATACCATCCTTTGGTAAGTCTTGGCTATTTTTTGGTTTCTGCACCGCTTCACGGAGCCTCCTATTAGATTACCTTAAGCACAAGCAGCACTGTAACCCTCCCAAACTCATCACAACTTTTTCTAGGTATTTAAATTGAACACATTAGATGCACATTAAAAGGATACACTGATCATTTTAATAGACTTTTCCACAGGTTATTCTAAAAGCATTTTATAAACTAGGTTTTTATACCTTCCTCTAGTAATACTTTTATATACACAGTACTTTTGCATTTTATTTGGAAATCTGGTAGGCAAAATTTCAAAGTGATCTGAAAGTAACATTTTAATGATGCAAACATCATTGCAGGTTATAGTATTACAATTTCGGGGGCATTTAGTTGTCAGCAGTTTTTATTACTCATACAAAATGATCAAAGACTATAAAACTTCTGCAGGATTCAAAGGAAATAGACTAAAAGGTTCTAAGACTTGGTATATTGCTTTGGTCACCTTTACTTTCACGGTGTCTAGCACAAAGTCACTTTGTTGAATAAATTAATCATCTTATTAAAATTCTAATTCATTACTTTGGAGGAAATATGTTTGCTTTCAAATGACTCTGTAATAAACACATCAAAAAGTGAGTGGTAAGCAAAACACACTGTTTCTAACTCAAGTACCGTTTTAGAGGAACCAGAGGAATGTGCTTTCTGGAGTGGGAAAAGAAGAGCTTATGTTTTTATGGAGTGGTTGTCACCTTCCAAAGGTCCTTGTATCTCAGTTCTATTTCACTAACAACTTTCCTGAGCAAAATAAGATCAGGATATCTGCTATGTCTAAATATTCTTACATTCACTTTTTCCAATTCAATATATATGTACAAAAAATGAGGTATTACAGTATCAAAAATCTTATGTAGATAATTTAGTACAGATAATTTTAGAATTGCTCTTGGTAAGAAATTTCACTATTTTCCCAAGTAATAATTAGGAATTTCTACGTGCTATCATTTGAATTCATTTGCTTTCTGGCTAAAGATAGAAAGGAAAATATACATGAATAAAGAAGTAACTTCTACTATGGTCACAACTGCAATCATTTAATTAATTAGACAAGCCAACAATAACCTATCAAATACCCAAATATTATAAGGTGAATTTATAATCTGTTAAGCCCAATTTCTTGTCACTGCTGTATTTTTACTGGACGTCATTTTTAAAAACCCATTTACTCATTGCTGAAATATTTGGTAAGTAATCTTGTTTAAGCAAGGTACAAAAGGAATTTTGTAGTTTCTACTTTTAAGCAGCCTGGTCACATCTGTTTGTTTGTTCTGTAGTACTAGGGACTGAATTCAAGGCTATCACAATAGTAGACAAGTGCCCCATTAGTGAGCTGACCCCCAGACCTAAGCAGCTCAGTCTTAAAAAAAAAAAAAAGGATGCAGTACAAGTACATAACACAGTGAGAGAAAGGTACATCAAACATAAAAAGGATATAAAAACTCTTGATAGACAGACATCTCCATTATCAATAATACATAAACTGCAACAGGTAAGATCTGACCAGAATTTAAATAAGGGAAGATTGCATCGAGGTCATTTTTTTAACATGTTACTATTATTTAACTCTAAGAAATTTCATTTAAAAAAAAAACAAAAACAATGACAATATACGGAACACATCACTGTCCAGTCAAAATACCCTTTCTTAGTTTTGTTTAATTAACAAGGCAAATGTGATACCTCTCAGGGTCACTTTCATCATTCAACGCTTCACAAACATTTATGTGGACTTTTGGAGAAAGTATAAAAAGCTATTTCAATGATCTCCAAAACACTAAAATGAATCAATGTATTATGATGCTCAATTAGTATACTAAATAAACACTGTCGGGCTTTCCGGTTTCTTTTACATCTGTGTAGCAAGGGGCACTTCTGACTGACTAACCACCAGCCTCTTAGCATTTCTTGAGCAGCCTTTCCACACTTCTCTTGGAACTCATCCTCATACCTTGAGTTTTTCTCCACTTCAGCTCAACAACACTACTCCTTGTCTCTTGCTAAAAGAGATTCTAAGCCAAGTAGGCCTAAGGGGTTGGACAGCACTTGGAGTCTTCAAGGAGAAGCTCAAATGCCTACGCAAGGTCTGCAAGGCCTCTGATTGTCAGCTGACTCCAAAGCACCTGACTCACGCCATGCATTCTCTTCCAGAAATGAATGAAGTCATACTCTGATTCCAAGAAGATACTCTAATGTCAGAAGGTATTTCCCTAGTCTGACAATTGGAGATAATCACTAGCTTTCTGTGTTTCAAAGCTCTTATAAAGGCCTAAAATTATCACACTTGACAATTAAGTATGATTACAATTTATATAGATACTAGTCTCTCAGAATATCAAGTCTTGTCATCTGTTCTAATTTTGAAACCCAAAAAGAATCTGCATGGACTTCAGTAATGAAAAATAGTACAGCCTATTATTTGTTTTACATTTTTTGCTGTACTTCACAATTATGACATTGTATGTCAAAACATTGTATATTTAGTTCACAATTAACAAAAATTTTTTTGTGAAAAAGTATGATTTATGGTCTACTCTGATATCTGTGATTTCTCCATGCTAAATACTGTCAGTACAAACTGACAATGGCTTGCAACTCACTTTGAAAAGCAATGATTTGGTCCCAGATTTTTAATTTGGAAACTGGAGCCCAGGATGGAGATGTGAATTGCCAACAATTCCAAAGTAAGTAATGTTAGATACTACACTGTAGGATGCTGTTTGTCTTGCCTTGGAAACTAATCTGAGCAATCTCAATACACATTTTGCATATTCTCTCCACTGGTTCAGTAAAAAATCTGAAGCTTTTTGTGACACTCGAAGCTTTCTTCTTGGCAAAGTAATGATTTCTCTCAAATCATATTTCATATCAGTTATAATATCCATATTAAATCACAACAAAATATATTTGGAATGTCTTTAGCTAATTACACTAGGGGGCACTTTTTAATATCTCCAGACATCAGGCCTAAGTGCATCCTTCTGAGAAAGTATGTCACATTCCTGGAATTCAGAGCTATGGTCTTTTAACCCATTACCAGTTTCCTACCAAGGGATTACTCTCTTGTTTTTCTTACATTAATTATATATGGAATCCTCAGGCAGAAATTCTGACAGGAGCAATGTAAGCGAGCTAAACAGACACTATTTTAATTAAAATACTACAAGTAAATGCTTCATTTTTGAACAGAAATTTAATAAAGGTTTAAAATTATTTTTATTTGGAACGTTTTGTTGTTTAAAGAAAAGCCACATGTTAAAAAGCCCCATCGTATTTGATTATTAATTAATGCTCCATAAGCAGTCCACTTAAAGCTTCATCTGCGGTGGTATCTGAGGAGTATTTGGGAAGAGAAAATAGAAAATAAGCAAAATTATATGACGTTTAACTCATTCTAAGCAACTGAACTTTTGCATTTTCACAAAGAATTATCTGATTACAGCCAAATTTAAAAGACTATAATTTGGGCAATACATAAGACATACAATTACCCAGGTAACTCCAGAGAGATAATATGTGTACTATACATTCAAAATGATGTACAAATCAGACACAAACTGTTTAAAGCTGCTTTCAACAAAAAACGTAAAATTCACTTGTTGCAACAATGAAGCTTTCAAGATCCCCAGTCATCACTGTTATTTATTATTATTAGTAAATACTGATTAACAACAAACCCAAAAGGTCCATTTAATTTTCAGTTAACTTATTAAGGGACCTGTTTAAATTTAAAGAAAAATACAGGCTAAGTATAATTTGTCCTTGTTTTTGAATCCTAATAGTTTGTGGTTGTTTCTGTGTTCTTTTTTACAATAGTAATAAGGTGCTCAAATTTGGAAAAGTTAGATTTTTATGGAAATCCTAATTCTTAATTAAATCACAGAATGAGGTTTTGAAGTAGTAAATAATAAATCACAATGAATTCTCAATCTGGTTGTCAAGGCAACTACTTCGCCTCTGCCATAATTGCTGTTATCCCCATCTTGCCCTTTTTGACACCAAACCTTATCATGCATTCTGGTCAGAGACTGAGAAAGTAGCTTTTCTATTCCTCTCAGGCAATCATGTAACATGCATTGAGCTTGACTGAACGGGGCCATGCGACCATATAAATGCTGAATTCAAGGCCTTTCCTTTTCTGTCTGGAGGCAGTAATTAACCAGAAAGCAGCAATGTATTCCTATCAAGCCTTAGATAAGAGATTGGAACCAAGGCGCCTTGGCAGGTCTTAGAAGCTGTGTTATAGAGCAAGTTCTTACTAATTGACTGATCTATTATCAGAAGACACATTGTTTGTAAACTAGTAAACACTGAAAGTTAAGCATCATTTTTAATTCTTTGGAAAATAGACATGAAACAGTAGTTTGAAGAATTATATATATAATAAACAATATATACAGTATCAGATGTTAATATTTATAAATCAAACAGTATAACGGTCAAAATGGTGCCCAAGGAATTTTATTTTAGTAGCTTCAAATAGTTTTTCTTCATTTTCCCCTCTTTTCATTATCTATATTGTTATAATCATTTGTAAAACAAAATTATGAAATATATTACCAATTTTATGTTTAACCCCACAAAATGCTTCTATTGTTTTCTATTAATTGCTTTGACTTCCTTGACTAGACAATGTACTACAGATAGTTGTTTTCAAATAAAACTATTTGTTTTCAATACTATTCCTTAAATTCATTCTGCACCATAGCATTTCAGAACAATCAAGTATGAATTGTCTGCTCACTTCAATCACCCAACAGTATGTGTATAAGGGCAATACATTTAAAAATTCTATCAGTCTACAGTGATAATGAAAACAATTTCAGAAGAGTAAGAGCCATGACTGAACATACCTATTTTCTTCCTATTTTAGTTACTTAAATTCAATATGGGAGTCACATGCATACCAGGTTTCTCAGGAGCTGGTCACTTCTTCCCTAGCATATTTGTAAATTTGTTTTCTTTTTTATGTAGATCATAGCTCTGTGTCATGAAAGCTTACAGTAGAATACATTAGTGGCACTTAGCTCTGTTCAGTGCATGTTTAGCCAGAAAGCATTCAGTCGATTTTTGTTTTAAATGTCATTAGCAATGTTTCTATTTTCAATTTAAAAATAAAATTACTGGGCAGTAAACTGTATAATTCTAGCATGAGAGGTCAAAATGTTTGGTAAAGCTTTAATAAGAAAATAATTCCTTAGGAAACCACATTTTGTCAACATGTAATTTTGTGGGCATGGGAAGTGGCAAGATTCTTTAAAAAAATCATTCATCAACAAAAGGTTGCTCTCATGAGTAGGGAAATCAAAGTAGTTTCATGTGAAAACAAAAAAAATTCTTACAATTCAAAACAAATGAGTGTACTAAAGCTGGCAACTATAGTAAAGATCTTTCTTTCAATATTTGTAGTGTGTCAATATTATAACTACAAGTCTAGTTCCCAAAATACCATGTACACTTAGCATTTCAAAAACAAAGAAACGGCTAGGCATGGTGGCCTCCAATACACTAGGAAGCTGAGGCAGGAGGACTTCAAGTTTGGGGTCAGCCTAGGCAACCTACAAGAACCTGTCTCAAAATACAATCAAATTAAAACAACAACAAAAAATTCAAAGTCTAGAGAGATAGCTTGGTGTGAAGGCCCTGGGCTCAATCCCCAATAAAACATAGACACACACACACACACACACACACACACACACACACACACACGTGCACGCACACACACACACTTTATCTTATCTAAGCAGATAAGGAAAGTAAGTGCTAGTTAATAACTGATAAAGCAAGGCAAAGTAATAATTATGGGAAATCAATGCTTTTAAAAAGGGAAAAAAAATTAAGTTAAACTAATACCAGGAGGAACATGATCTGAAAGAAAAGATCAATACAATATCAGCCAAGCACTCAGGGCAGCTGACCAGGTCACAACAGTATCCATGACATTAGAAATCACATACTGTAAAAGTTACTGCTTAAATACCTTCTTCCCATTTTTGTTTGAAATAAATGAAATCATTTATTCTCTTTTAGAATTAGTAACTACAAAGTGTCTTGAAAACGCGAGTAGGAGGGAACTTACATTTCTTCAAAAAATCTACATCAAAGCAACAGTCAAGGGTTGATTATTCATGCAAAGAGATATAAGAAGAACAAGGTAACAATGTTTCTATTGGCCTGTGTTAATTTGACATTTATACTAAACACTGATATCTGATTCTCTTGGTTCAAAGAGAAGCTTAGAAACAAAATTATTTTTGTAGTACTTCAGTACTCAAATAGTGCCAAAATGTTAAACATGTGCCTTTATTCTCTCTTTTAAATTATCACACATAAAATACACCACAGAGAAAATACTTCCCAGACCAAAGCAATATAGCCATAAAATCCTTTCTCTCCCAATGAACCACACCACACCTTAACTGGGGAAGTTAATTATGTGCTTTGGTTTCACAAACCAACTGCTGTTGCCAGCTGCATTTTTAAGTAAGAGTAAATAGAGACAGTTTGAGCTGTCAACAAAAGACATAATTAAGTAGGAAAGACGCTGTCAATAAAACATGGCTACATTTAAAAACTTTAGAAAACAAATAGATCCAAATGGATTTGGACTGCAGTGTATAGTTGATACATTTGTAACCACTAACTGGGTCAATGGAGAATAATCCACTAGAGGAAAGGTCTTTAAGTATGTAATCTGGGAAAAGAAGATTTTCTTCAAGGGAAGTTGTAAACTGATCCCCCTTCCCTCCAGTTTTTGGATAAATTTCCAAAGGAGAATAAAAGCTCTAAATAAAAATGGCTTGAGGGTCTGTTTTACCTGTTCTACTAATGCTAGAAGCCAAGAGATGTTCTTTTATTATACATACAATAGATATGTTAAGTCTCAGTTATTTACTGGAACTAGTTGAGTGGGGCTTGTAGAGTATCTTATAAATAAGGAACCTGTGTATTTCACTTTTCAGTTTAAAAGACAGATGCTTGGAATACAAAAGGTATTCATTCACAGCTTTCCCTTAGGGGTTATCTACTAACCTCAACTTTAACATCAATGTTCACAATGTTTCCAAATTGTCACATAGTTTTCAGATTTACTATGTTACTATCCACATAACTTAAGCTCTGGTTATTTTAATATAACTTGCAGAAAGTAGGTTTTTCTTTCTTTCCTTTTTTTTCTATTATTTTAAAGTAAGTGGTATTTTTCTGTAATTCTTTTAGTAAAAACTAACTTTTGCTTTTATGAACAAAGAAAGTCTGACCCGTGTAGAATGTTTTATTACTAGAAGTATGCTTGGCATAAACAAAAACTTTAAATAGGTCTGCAGTAAAGCGCTTTAACTTAGGTACAGGAGAAAACAGTAAACTCTTTAAAAAAAAAAAAAAAAAAAAAAAAAAAGATTAGTGAAAGGAAAAAGAAATGTTTGTTTGTAGCACCAAGCTGATTTCTGGGTATGTAAGGGACTTTCTCTTTTCTAGGAGCACTTGTCAGGACTCATTCTATCTTCACATTTTTCCTGACATAGCTAAAATTAGGAAACAAACTAAACAAATTCTGCATCATCTGAAGGGTTTTGTGGTACACTATGGTGCATTATAAAAAACACTGAGTTCAGACTATTCACTGAGCACCAACTAGGTGTACCACACATTCAGAGGCAGAGTGGGGAAGGGATTTTTGAGCACTTGTCAGAAAGCAAAGGCACATAAGCCCCACCCATGCACACAAGGAATGCATGCAGGTAAAAACACTCAGTTATGTGTTGCAGACCATACATGGGAGTGGAAATTGGAAGTGAGGAACAACAATGAGAACTGCAGCTCTGGAAGCCACTGTGAAGGAGGAGGGAGCGCACCTCACCCTCAAAGATGAGCCCTCAGAGGACAGCCCCTAGCAGCATGGAGGCTAATTCCTTTCTCTTTAAGTGTGATCAGTGACAACTTGAATAAAAATGCTGTTTGATTAAAATTTTCTCTAACACTAATATAAGATTAATTTTAAATCACTCAGTAATCAATGCTTTATCAAAATTATGTATATAGGGGCTGGGGATTTAGCTCAGCGGCATAAGCACCTGCCTTGCAAGCAGGCGGTCGTGAGTTCGATCCCTGGTACCGATAAAAATGAAAAAGACAAAAAAAAATTATGTATATATTTTTCTACCAATTATTACTTTGAGTAATAGATCTACCAATACCCATACCATGTCATAGCAATTTATCATTTCACACTTTAGTATATAAACCTGTTTATCCCATACCAGGTAATATATGTATACAGGATTCCAAAGCAATACAGGAAGAAATGATACAGGGTGACCGTGTTAAGACTGAAAGAAGTAGGGTGCAGTGGCAGACACTGTGATCCCAGCTACCTGGGAAACAAGTTCCAGGCTAACACTGCAGGGGAAACAAACAAACAAACAAACAGGAAAGACTAAAAGATGTCATCATACTGGTTAAGGTTGGGATTTGAGGAGTACAACGAAAAGAAATCTTAAAATTACTTCCTTAAAAAGAAAATGCTGAAGTACTTAAATTTAAAGCTGACCAACTTCCATGTCAGTACAAATCAAAATGGGCTGCTTCATGCCTTATACTTGTAGGCAGACAGCTGAAGCCCAGCTACTTGAGAAGTAATTCCCTTGACCAATAAGGTATCTGAAAAGCAATTAATAACCTGGAAAGTGTTTCAACCAGCGCTGTGCAACGATAGCCGAGTGATCTTTCTTTGAAAAGGACAACAGTAGGCTATATAGACACAGGTGAGGTAACTGGGAGAACTGTTTCTCTCATTCTACAGACAAGATGCCAAACTGGAGTATTATCTAAATGGCATCCTTTTAGTCTCACTGATACTAATTAGAAGAATCTGCAATCAAATGCAGATGTTTTATATTTAATTTCTACATCACTTGAGTTTTTCATTTGAAGTATAAACAGGAGTCACTAGAAACTACTAATATATGTGGCTCACTCAGAAAAATGCAGTTTAAGTAGGTTCTTATTCTGGGTTGAGTAATTAATCACTAAATGGTTATAAAATCTTTAAAAATATTTAAAAGGCTTTAAGAGTTATTTAACACAGTTGGTTGTATTTAGTGGAAAGTGGTTTAAATGACCACCCAGGACATAAGGGCAATTCAGAGGAAAGACAGGTCAAAACAAAGAATTTACTCTTAGTACAATGATTCTAGCTCCTTCAAACATTACCCATAAGTATTCATAGACATTTCCTCTGAGTTTGTTTAACAATGACTGAGTTTTAATTTAAGATAGCTGTTCCTCCAGATACTCCCCAATCGTTGATCACAAATATATTCATCTGTGAGTTTTGTTTCTAATCCTAAAGAGCTAGATGTAGTCCAACTGACTGACTAACAACTGACTAAGCTCCAAGCCAATCCTTTATCATAGGTATAGATTCTTCAGAGAGGTTTGAGGGTATGAGTAAAAGCAGCAAAAAAGTCGTTTTCATATTTGTTTTTCATACCATTGTTAGTGTAACAAATTTACTAGGTTTAAGAATATGATTAAGGTACTTTAAAATGGTTTAAGGGAAATAGCTTCTTTCAAATATATATATATACAAAATATATATTTAAATCACATCTACAAAAATACATATTTAAAGCATAAATGTATTTAAAACTAACTTTTGATCTGAATTAATTCCTCTAGAATCCAATAAAGCCAAAATACCAAACTATATGATGTATTCCTTTTAAAGAAATATTCCTAGTATATTAAAAATAGGGCTATAAACAATTTAGTACTGTATTTGTTTCAAATTTCCCATGATGCCACTTACCCCAGCGTTAGCTTTTTATGTGACATTCAGCTATTTTACAGTTCTAAAATAGTTGAAAAGAATGACCTGTTAATTTAAAAGGGACATATTACAACGTCTCTCTCTGGCACTATACTATTTTAATTTCTTTTTTGAAGATAAACCATTTGGAAAGTGACCATCTGCTAGTGTGTTAGTAATATTCTGGCAAAGTACATAATAAATGTCCTCTGCTAAGAAGAGTATCATTAATACTAAAAGAAATTCAGGTGGAAAATAGCACTAACAAATTGATTCAGTGCCACGAAAAAGCCTCTTTCATTAATTATTTTCAACCTCAAATAAAACAATAATTTTTAAATGTTTTCACTGACAGGATAAATACATCTTCAGGAACCTTTTTAGACTAAGGCAAGAAATGTTAAAAACCAAACAAAAATCAAACTTCATCAGTCTTTTCATCTGCTTACATACAGATGAGTCCCCAACATACCTATATTCCAAAAACAGTAGCTTGTTTCACAGAAAGAAACATTTTCCCAAACTACATACCATTACTATTCAATGATCTGAGACATTTGATAATTTACAAATAAATTTTAAGAATGTTCAATTGACTAACAAATAATCTTTATTAGAGTAAATTCTATGTATGTATTAAGTAGGTCCTCTAGCAAGTGAATAAGCCACGTAACTAATAAAAAACTTCCATACAATATTATGCTAGAAAAGAAAGGCAAAGCAAGCTATCATAACAATGAACTTGGAACATAGGAGGGATATTTAGGTAGAACATAAGAGGGATATTTATGCCTCTTCTGAACCTCCTGGAAAGCTGAGGAAGATTTTCACCCAATTGCAGTACAATGTTTAAGACTAAAAACTATAAATTTATTAATTACAACTCCCTAGTATGTTAATATAGTAAACAAATGGAAGACTATGGATTTTTATATAAATATTCCTATCCAATTTTTAAAGTACATACATAAGTAAACATGATTTACACTTTTCTTCCTTTTGAGTAAGACTGAAGTGTCTCTGTCAAGCCTGCCTCATAATTAACACATCAGGTATGCACTTTAAATAGTTTTAATTGACATTAAGTAGATAAACCATACTTGACCACTGAGGAGGGCAAGGCATACATAAAATGACTTATAATGCCAGTAGGGGGAACGAACACACACACACACACACACACACACGCACGCACGCACGCACGCACGCACGCACGCACGCGCGCCATGGGGCTGGGGAATGCTGCTATGGAATGTATGCAAAGTCTTGTCTCTGAGCTATGTCCCAAGCCCACTTTATTCTTATTTTGAGACAATGTCTCCCTGGACTTCCCAGGCAGGACTCAAGCTTGTAGTTTTCTTGAATCAGTCTCTTAAAGTGCTGGGATCATAAGTGTGTACCACCATACCTAGGCACGTGCTGTTCTAGGATGGCTGTTTTGCTCACTGTGACTTAACATAAATATGATGCATGCAATGAACAGTCCTAGTTTATTTAGGCCAAAATAGGAATGTGCAAAAATCCTCAATAAAATACTAGCAAAGAAAATTCAGCAAATCACCAAGAAGATTATATACCATACCAAGTGGGATTTCAACTGAATGAAGAAATGGTTCAACATATGAAAATCAATAAATGTAATTCATCACATCAACAGAGCCAAAGACACATGATCTCAATAGATGCAGAAAAATCTTCTGATAAAGTCCAACACTCATTCATGATAAAAAAAACCCTGCACAATATCAGAATGTATCCTCTTTATCTCAGTTTGATAAAAAGCCATTTATGGTAAACCAACAGCCAACATCTTACTAAATGGACAAAAACTGAAAGCTTTCAACCGAAAATCAGAAACAAGACAAGGATGTCCCCATTATCACCACTCCTATTCAAGATAGTTCTCGTAACATTAGCCAGAGCAATTAGGCAAGAGAGAAATAAAAGGAATAAGGATAGGAAAAGAACAGTTAAATTATCATGATTTGTAGATGACTCTACATAGAAGACCCCAAAAACTCCACTACAGAACTTCTAGATCTGATAATCAAATCCAGTAATGTAGTTGGATATAAATTCAATACACAAAAATCAGCAGCATTCCTGTACACAACAACAAATTCACTGAGAGAAAAATTAGGGAAACCACACCCTTCACAAAGCACCCAAAAAAATGAAATACTTAGGAATCAATCTAACAAAAGGAGTGAAAATCTATACATTAAAAATTACAGTACTCTGAAAACAGAAATCAAAGAGGGTATCAGAAAATGAAAAGACATTCCTTGTTTACGAGAAGGAAGAATAAACATTGTGACAATAGCTATACTTCCAAAATTGTTATACAGACTTAATGCAATTCCAATAAAAATATCATTAGCATAACTCACAGATCTAGGACAATCATTCTTAACATTCATCTGGAACCAGAAGAGACCTAGAATAGCAAAGGCAATCCTGGGCAACAAAGGGAAGACAGGAGGCATCATAATCCCTGACTTGAAATTATACTACAAAACTACTATCATAAAATAAGCATGGTATTGGCAAAACAAACAAACAACAACAATAACAAAAAAACATTCCTAAAGGTCAATGGAGTAGACTTAGAAGATACAACCACAATTGCAAACACATCCAGCTACCTTATCTTTGACAAAGGGGCCAAATATGTCCACTAGACGACAGACAATCTCTTTAATAAAGCGCTGTTGGAAAAACTGGCTTTCCATATGCCAAAGACTAAAACTAGACCCATGTTACTACCATGCATTAAACTAACGTCAAAATGGATTGAAATATTAAATATTAAAACAGAAATACTAAACCTGCTGGAAGACAAAGGAGGAAAAAGCTTGAAGATATAGCAGTAGGCCAAGAGTTCATGAACAAAACTGTACAGGAAATACTTCCCAGAGTTAAAAAATGAGATCTCATCCTATTAAAAAGTTTTTGCATATCAAAAGAAATCACTGGGCTGGGGATTTAGCTCAGTGGCATAAGCAAGTCACCAACAAAGTGTAAAGAAAACCCATTCCATGAATTGGGAAAAAAATCTTAGTCAAATGTCCCTCAGACAAAAGACTCATCAAGAAAATACAAAGAAATTTAAAAATCAGGCCTCTCAAATTCAAAGATCTAATCCACAAATGGGCATCTGAGAGGAATACATACTTTTCAGATGAAGAAATACAAATGGCAAAAAAAAAAATATGAAAAATGTTCATCATCACTGGTCATTTGAGAAACACAAAACAATACTGAAATTCCACCTCACTCCAGAAAGAATGGCTGGAAGGTGTGGTAGCGCCTTCCTGTAATCTCAACACTTGGGAGGGCGAGGCAGGAGAATCCTTTGTAAGTTCCAAGACCAGCCTGGGCTACAAAGTGAGCCTAAGGCCAGTCTGAACTGCATAGCGGGACCCTGTCTCAAACTCAAACTCACACACACACACACACACACGTTCGCGTGTGCAAGAATAGCTATCAAGAATTCAACCAACAACAAACGCTGGTAGGGCTGTGGGAAAAAAGGAACTCTTCTCCATTATTGGTGGGAGTGTAGACTGCTGCAACCACTGTGGAAATCAGTGTAGAGATTCCTCAAAAAATTAGGATTTAGAGGTCCCATTTGACTCAGCTATTCTCCTTCTGGGTATTTTCCCAGAAGAATGAAACATGTTATACCACAGCAGTATATGTGTACCTATGTTTATAGCAGCACAATTTGTAACAATCTTGAATGAATTACTGAGGAATGGATAAAAACAGAAGTGGTATTTTTTATACAATGGAGTATCACTCGGTTATAAAGAAGGACAAACTAGAGGTTTTTGTAGGTAAATAAATGTGTCTAGAGACCATACTCAGAAGTGAAATAAATCAGACTCACATGTGTAAACATAGTATTATCTCCCTCATATAAGAAACTGAAAGAGTAAGTAAGATCTAATGGTACAATAGATGTTGTGAAAAAAAATGAAACTGCTCAAAAGGAAAAAAGCAACTGGGATAGGGACAAAGAGAAAAGAAAGAAGGGAAAAATGTGTATACACACAAAACAGCTAAGGTAATTATATTATTGATCCTATTAGTTCAGCACCCATGATTGCTTATCCTGCTTGATCTGTTTTTGCATGCCATATCTTATAATCTAAGTAACTATTTTGAAGATAACAATGTTCAATACAGTGACTATTGTTAATTTCCTACCAGCTTATTTTGAAATCTGATATCAACTCTATTATTTTGTTTTTATTGCTTTATTTTCTTTTAATCTCTTTAAAATTAAAAGCTAGGACTGTGTGTTACCTTTAGGGTATCTACAGAACCCCACTAACATGTATCACCTCACTGAAATGATTTATTGTTTTCCCACAACATTGATGAAATAGCTCATATAAATCAGGTGCTATCTCAATACTTCACGAATAGTAATTTGTTTACTCTAATGCTCATTTTAAAGATATATGAAATAAGAAACAAAAGTTAGTAGACCCAGGACAGGAAAAAGAACATCATGATTTACAGTCAACCAGCTGGGTTCTGATTATGGTCCTAACCACATCACACCATCTTAGTTATGTCAACTGTAGCAAAAAATTGATGCACAGAGATAATGGCTTTTTGACTTAGAAAGTCAATCCTGCAAAATTCCCTTCTTAAAGAGAACATCTATCAAAACAAAATGTTGTATTACTTGATTAGCGACCTCAAAACAAAAGCAAAACTGTTGAAATGGTGGCTGGAGAGACGGGAATAGGAATAAGACTCAATATTGTAAGATGATGGGTCAGGCAGGAGTGATAAAGAAAAGTACTTAGAGAACCCTGATTCAGAGAAGGAAGTGGTCTGCTTTCGATTTCACTAGAGAACACTCAGGTTGTCAATGGACAGCTCTTGCCAGGCAACAGCCTGGAAACTATGGCTTCAAGTTTTTCAAGCTAAAGCTTTCACACAAAGATTTAACTGTATGAAAATCAAAGGAACAGTAAAGAAAATAAAAATGTTCTAATGCTTTTTACTCTCAGTCTCAGGGTTTGAGTTACCCTGACTCTGTCCCTAATTTACCATATTATCCTTAATAAACTATCAGGTCCAAGTGTTCTAAATCCAATTCCTCAAATCAAAACTGAGCCGCACGGGCTGGGGTGTGATTCAGTGGCAGGACAAGAGGCCCTGTGTTGAACCTCTAGTTCCACAGTGAGAGGCGAGACTCCCCAGAGGCAGAGCCAGCTGAGTATTTATACAAAAAGTACTTTCTAATTTCTAGTCTTTAACTTAGCCATTCTAGTTAAGCAAGTACTTAGGCAGTTATTTACATCAAAGTAACTCTTGCTAATACATGAAAAGCACTGCTAAACATAAATCAGAGATTCCTTTAGTGATCAGTCAATGGAATCAAAGAGAGAAAGTAATTTGATAGAATATTTAAATGACTAAAAAGGTCTCATACTGTCTATTTTACTATCAAGAGTTTTATAAGAAAATAGAGATTACAAAGCAATGAAGATACAGGCCTAAAAACAACTCTTGTGAGAGTTAAACATAATCTCACTGTTAGGATCAAAATTATGGTACAAATAAATGATACAGAATATAAACATACAAATATCTGCTTTAAAAATAACTCAAACACACTCACAGGGTATAACAATTTTAATTCAAGTTTTAGGCAGGCATTAAAAATTCTAAGTTTTTGTGCACTCATAAAGTTGTATGTAAACAGCCTTAATAATTTAGCTTTTATAAAAAAAAAGTCAAAACTGTTTGAAGAACACTTTTTAAAATGTCAACATTTTAAATTACCTTAACCATTCACTAAGAGACAAAAATAATAATTCTCAAGGTCTAGACTAACTCAAAAGACTTGTTTCATAAGCACTTGATATACAGTGTTCTCCTTCTGCACTTTAAAAAGTTGGGCTATAACAAACATGTAATTGATTTATGGAGGAAACAAGTTCAAGGAAAGGACGAATCATGAACTGTGCATCAGAAAGGTGGGATGGAATAATGTGTACCATCCTGGCACATTTTTAGCGCAATATTACAAAAATGCAAATGCTACAGGTAAACGATGCTCTTCTTTTCACAGCAGCACAGTCTCCCCTCTAAAACAGTAACAGAAGGACTGACCGACTGTCAAAGGACAAATCAAAGGCAACTCTTTTCCCCCACTGTAGGCATGAAAGAAGGGCGATGCACGCACGCTATTACCGCTTCAAACACAAAAACAAGGTGGAACTGTTGTTGCAAATGTATAAAAGTACATAAAGAACCTAGTCATGACATGATGCAATGTTAGATTCAAATATACCACAGTTCCAATGCTGCACAACAATGAACAAGGCAATTAAGTGTCTTACACAACAGTCTCCAAATGTTTCTGTCATCCAAAAGCATTATAAAGGTGCTTTCATCAAATTTTCCTTCCTGAGTCTGTATTGTTAAGTGGGAGACACAGCTCTCTGTTTCTTTACTATTTTCATCCTATATCCATATGAATACGCACTCCTGATAAGTGTTATTAGGGAAGTGGGCCAGCAGTTGCTCACTCTGCCTGTCATATCCCTTTAATGCAACCCTGACTGGCCTCTGTTCTGACAGCAGCAAACAGCTGCTTGTAAAGGAGCCACCTTCCCTGGGCTGCCTCCCATTACTGCACACTTCTGTCTGACAAGGTCACTCGCTGCAGGGATTTGGGGGACAAAGCGTGCAGCCCGTAGAATTAGAGTTTAAGACACAGGCAATGCAGCTATTTTTCTTTGGGTAACACAAAGCAAATCAAGAGTAAAAAATTAGTTCCTGCTCATGGCGCAAATCACACTTTTTTTTAAAAGTATCAATTTCAGAAAATTGAAACTGTCTAACAAATGTATATAATTTTTGCAGAATTTTGCTTTCCTTGAAATTTACATAAGTTGCATAAAAGATTTAAGCACAAAACAATATTATCATGCAAATATGAATAACAGTAAGATGTGAGTTGCTCCTCTGTTATCTTACAGTGAAAAAGTTCCTGTCAAGAGGACAGCAAATATAGAAATATGTTTAGAAAAGGTGGTGACAAGATCTTACAGCTTCTTCTCGGTTATAGATTTCATTAAAAATTTAATTTATAACCACTTCCAGGGATCTCCAGAATCAAACATTTCATAATTATATTTTATGTTGATTTTACCTTTAATAAACTTTATATAAATTAAACTCATCTAAATCTTATTAAAATTTTACATTGACAACCCACCAATGTTGCTAAAGGTATAATTGACACAATATAAATGAGAGGCTCATCTTTAATTTTCAGCTTGGTCTATGATCTTGGAGAGGACTTAAAGCTATGGCATAATGATCTCATAAAATTAAGTTATTTTCAAAGATAAGCACGCAGAAAGCAGAACGGCAAGTTTTAAGTGCTACTGGTGACATAATGAATTATAACTTTATCGTTTTGAAAGTTTAACATTGGGAAAAGATCTCTGAATTTCTTTAACATTCTTTGGTAATAATTCATCCCCATTCCAACTTTTATTTACATATAAAATTAGAAAGCTTTGTACATTTGTCCTCATTTTGGTACTCAACATAAAACACTGGAAATTTTAATACTTTATTAATGCTTCATTAACATAAAACTGAGTATTTTTGTTTTTGGTATATTTAATTTTTCTTTGGTATAAATTAAGTATTTCCATCCTGAGGGGAAAAAAACTAAGAAACAAGTAATTATTTAAAGAGACTTTATTCTCTATTCAAACATTACAGGAATAGTCATACAATATAATATCTAAATTTTCAAACAATTCCAGCCTACCACCAACTAGTATACTGAGTTTGTTTTCGGTAGAAGAAATTTCAATTCTAAAACTATTTCTATCACCTTAATGTGGTCAGTGTTAGACACATTGGAAAGCTTACTCCATTTTCCTAGCCATATGCTCCAATCTCATTTTTGATATTCCATAAAATGAGTTTTCCATGTTTCAATCAGAATAACCTCCATACTGTCAAAGTACAAATAGCGTGCTCACATTTACGTGCACCATATTGAGACTGTTAAAAAGTATCATAACTGAATTATAATCGAATTATCCAGTGCCAGCAAGTATTTGCAAAACATACATAAACAAATAAAGACACAGAGCTTAATGGTAACCCTTTATGACAGCTTTCACTTTCATATAAAGGTTTGAACACTCTGGTGGTTCACTATTAAGAGTATAAGACAGAAGATTTTCAGCTTCATTTATATTCAAAGGCAGCAAATCACCAAAACTCATTTACATCCCTCCATTTTCCTTACAGCATGTTCACAGCAGGGAGCCTATCCACGCCATCTTTGAAATAGGTAGGTGGCTTCAAATGCCTTTATATTTCGCTTAAGAGCATGAATTAAAAATAAACTTGAGCATTAACTTCATCATTTTCTCTACAAGGTGCAATAATACAAAATAAACATAGTACTTAGTTTGCTCTCATTTCAATCTACATTTCATACAGCAGTTTCCTACCACGAAATGCTCCTTTTAATCCTGAATGTTCTCTAAAGAGTTAAGCAATCTTTAATCTGATGTATCTGACTAAAGATCTCATAAGAAATTAAAAGCATTTCTGATAATCTTATTTAACTTTATTTTTGCTCAACAGATATTTCAGCATGAACACTAAAACACGTTAACATCCTCACAACACAAAGATACGATTAAATTGGCCATATACCACTCCTAACACATACAGAAAAATACCTGTGTAGGTATGTGCAACAAATATAACTGTTCTCTGTTGGCAATGACTTTTTAGAAATAATGGTACAAAATGATTTCCAAGGGCATAAGCCTCCTTTTACTTACTCTGACATGAGTTTCACAAAGGCCAAAGTGAAACAATGAAGACAATCAGAACCAATAATTGATTAAAGTGTGAATAAATAGCTTGTGAAAGAAATTTCAATTTTTAAAAAAAAGACCTTATTCAAATCATCAGCACTTCACCTCCTTTCAGAGTAGTAATATACCAACTGGTCAGGTACAGTGGCACAGTCCTGCAATTCCCCTTTCTTAGGAGTAAGGCAAGAGATCTTAATTTCAGTCATAGTCAACTAAAAATAGAATGAATGAAATAATCAACTATGCTGAAATGAATCCCAAGAAAGCATGACTCTTAAATCAATCCAAAGCCAATACACAGCAGACTCGGCTTTCTAACTCTGGAACTGTCCGTAAAAAGCAGCTCAGTAAGAGCAAATCACAAAGCAAAACAAAAACAAGGAACAAAAACAGAAAAGGAGCCAGGCGCGATGGGCAGAGCTCAGCTCAGGTACATTAAGCTTAGGCCTGGAGGTACAAGTCTGTATAGGTCCATATTAAGGGTTCGATCCCCAATGCTGCCACCCCCGCAAAAAGGAAATAATATACAGATTAAAACCACATACTTCTAAAAATGGATAACCCTTTTTTGGAAGAGGAAGGATGATTCTACATATAGACTTTCAGTCTGAAGTTACTATGAAAGACAATAGCTCCATAATCATGAAAACAGTATCAGCAAGTTGTTTTGAATTTTTAATGTTTTCATCTCAATCATGGTCTCATGCATTTCCCTGGAAAAAAAAACGTAGAAACAAACATTTACATCTACATCTTAAACAGAAGGTCTAAATTTTATTTCTCAATAATGTGCCTGTGTCTCCTCATATTCTAGTGACAAATGATTGCTCAAGAAGCCAGACACAAGGCAACATCTATTGAAACATTAGGTGAATTGAAAAATAGTTTTATTTTTCACCTTCCATCTATAATGTAATTTATGTTTACCATCTGCCTAAACAATAAAAATATCTTCAAAACAAGATGATTTTTCACCAATTTTAACTAAGAACCATTTTTAACTAGTTGAAGAGGTAAAGTCATTAAAAAGTAGTTTTGTACAAATAATACCAATCACCTTAAATGTTGAATGTTAAATTACCCAAAACAGAAAAACAAATGTTTTTGGCCGCTTTATTTTATGATTATAAATGAATATAGACAAAACAGATTTTATTTACATAACAAAAACCAAAATCTTGATCATTTTATAATATTGGTAAAAACAGGCCATTAAGACTACTTGTTCTAATAACTTAAAATGTAGCTTATATTTTTGTGTCTTAAAAATAATGTCACAGTCCATCATTTTCTACTATGCCAAAATCAGGTGTTTGATATGGATCATATCCAAAACAAGCCATTATTTAAAAGTAAGATAAAATTTTTCATTTCTATCTTTGTTTCATTTGAAAATTGTTCCTTGCAATTTGAAGTGTTACCTTCCAAAGCCTTATACTGTGTTAATATATCAAAATGTTTCAAGAAGAAATAGACAAGAGTATTAGTTTTACTCTTAAAGCACTTACAGAGGTGTAACTGAAAAAGGATCACTGGTCGTCCTTGTTTTTGGACTGAGAAGATGTCCTAAGGTTTAAGGAATCCAAGTGCTTCAGTTTAGATAATTAGGAGCAAATGAAAGTTTCTATACCAATCTTCAGCTTTAAGAAATGTTACATTACTCCAAAAAAGTATCTATAATAAACTACATTTTATTCTTCATTTAAAAATCTTTCATAAATATGTATTAGAAGGTTTATGTGCAGAAAGACACACCAATATGTATAAAATTAACTGAATTAATTGGTCTTTAATAATAAGTCTTTAATTTTATACATATCTCACAAGGGTTACCAATTTTTATCATTTCATAAGGAAATGTAATAATTCTCTGCTTATTTAGTTTTAACATGATACAGTATTCTACTGCTTTCAAAATACAATAAACATAATATTTTAAATCATCAACTGGTTGGGAAATTGTGATATAGTGATTTGAACATTTAAGTAAACAAATAATTAAAAATTAAACCTGGACTCATGAGAGCTCTAATCAAATCTCCCTTTAAAAGCTGCTAAAATGTTTATCTAAATAAACAAAACCCACCTCAATGTGTATTTATCTAATTTTAAGCAACACGTCATTTTAACTGGTAATTTAACCCTTTCTCAAGAAAGTGAGAAATTGCAATTATACTAGTTAAAATATTCAAACTACACCCATATGTTAGTAGCTATCACAATGTTTTTATTTGTCCACTCTGATGCGGTACTATGGTTGGGGGTCTTTGTAAATGGTGATGTATTCAGAATTAATAACGTTGCCGATATTAAATGAATTTCTTGAGCAAAGAACAGCAAGATTACAGATTCCATTAAAAACAATAAGCTGATCTGTATATCATTATACTGCAGTTTAATAAAGTAAGGTCTTTTAAGTGTACTTTTTTAAAACTGAAAAACTGAGGGGCAACAGGTCTGAATTTTTCTGCCCCTGACAGTCTTTAAAAATGACTGAAAAATGAACAGTTTGAGGAAGAAATGTAAAAAAAGAGAAATAAATCTCAAAAAGAAGGTGATCCATAAATGTATCTTATCAGTAATTTGGCCCTTTTCTGTCTCAACCAACAGCCTAACATTCATCCAGGTTACAGAAGTCAGAAACTCAGAATTAAACACTGACCAGCTCTCTCATTTCTCTGTCCTGCCCATAATACTGTTTTAAGTATCTCTCTAACCTACTTCCTTTTCTCTTCCTCTACTTAGCATCTAGCTAATCCACTTAATGGTGGCTGAGTCCACTGCTCTCATAATACTCTTTCAATTACCCTACCTGAATGACTTCTCCAAACAAAATCTCTTGGTATTACCAGCTCTTGGAATAAAAATGAAAACCCCCACAAACCAGCTCATTTGGTTTGATTCAAGCTCCCTGCATTCATTGGCTTGATTGTGATTAGTCAAAGGTATTGTATTTCATTCCATTCTCCCCTTTTTACGATTTCTCCACTTTACTTGAGCCCCTTGGTCTGATCAAATATCCTTTCCTATTACACACCCCAGCTCATCTTTGCAGTAAATATTGACTATGCTATTTGAAAGGAACTAGTTTTAAAATCAGCTTTCTTGCCCACATGAATGAAGCCAATAAGCTAGACATGACTTCAATATAATACAGAAAAACGGTTCTGCTGTAGAAAGAATAAAGAAACAAAATTAATGTGTTTTATGTATGCATGTTTTTAGGGAGAGGGACCTCTTAATGAACAGGTAACTTCTCTGAGATAGAAAAGTATCAATCCAAAAAAATCTATTTTAAGGAAAGGCAATGAACTTACAGGAATAACAAGGTCCTCAGATGTACAGAGGTCAAGGGACCACGCAAAAGAGAATCTCCAAATCAAGTGGAAGAGAAAACCAGGAGCTAGACAAATGTACCAAGGCTTCATATTAAGGCCAACGAGGATTTTTAATGGAAAAAAAATGCAATTTACATTTCACAAAGTTTATTTTTATTCGTGGAGAATAAACAAAGAGAGAGGAAATAAAATGACACCTGAACCAAGGAATCCCCTTTATCAAATGTACCCCACTTCAAATTTAGCTAATGTGTGTCCCCTCTTAACGTTTTTACTGAGTCCTGTGAATCTTGCGGCTTTCTCAATCTCGCCTGTGCCTTCCCCAGTGCCTACCATGCACAAGAGACATGGATGACCTTTATGAAGGAAACATGTCTAAAAAAATTGCCACTAATTTGTATAGCACGCGTGCATGCACGTGCACACGTGCACGCACACACAGCCTTGACATAGAACTTTCCTGTTAAGTAAATTCCATGGCTATCATTCTGCATCCACATTAGCCTACACAGACAGTGAGTTGACCAGTTTTGGTCTGCAAAGTTAAAAATGTAACAACTTCCAAAGCTGGCAGGTAGCAACAATATAAACTACCAAGGTTGGTTCATGCTGAAGGTAGTACAGTGTTGCCCAGCATACTGGGTCTGGTATCTAGCAACAATCCCCAGAAAGCAGCAATAATCTACTGTAGAACAAGGAACAAAATTTTTAAAAATCTTCATGTTTGATCAAGTTAACATTCAAATATGTGATGAAATTAAGTAGATATACTTTATGGATGAAAAAATTATTATTCTCAATTCTGCAATTAAGTGTCTGGGTTTCTTTCATATTTCATTTTGTACTTAATAACGGCAATCCTAAATTAGCAAGAACAGTTCATAATTCTTCTTTTTCTTGTTTATCCAATGTTTGTGAATAATAAACTACAGTGAGACATTTTTTGTAGTTACTTAACTAGTTACTTTCAAGTAAAGAATTAAATGTAAAATTCACTCAACAGCATCAATATTTTTTATCTCTCAAATGTGAGCAGAGTGCCTCTTACTCTGACTTTTCGATACAGATCTAAAAATGATACAGCACAAGACCATGAGCACATAGCAAAGAATACACCCCAGGGAAGAAGTTGGGTTTGTTTTTACAGGCACCAAAAACAATATATCAGGCTTCCCACGGGGTTCAACCACAATGCCACCTTGTTCATCGGTATATCAAACCAGTATATTCAGGCTAAGTCTTATTTTTGGAAAGAGGACATTTCAAAACATTGCGATTTTAGTGGCCATTGAATACTTATTTTAATAATATTTTAATTAAATCTCACAAGTCAACTAAGATGCACGTGAATATTAAGATTTTTCAACTACCCAAAGTTTCAAAGTGACAACTATTTTAAGTAACACCGACTTCAATTTTTCTCAAAATCAGAAATATGATATAGTTCTTAAATAAATGTGTAATTTGTAATCACGAAAAGCTCATATTCTAGCAATATAGTGTTTACTTACCAGTTACAATTCTGTGCTTCAAAGCTGCCTTGTTTAATGTTGGTTAAGAATCACAAGATTCTTGTTTACATTCTAGATGCTGAATGTTTGTTTTATGTGCTTGCACGCGCGCACGCGCGCACACACACACACACACACACACACACCCCATACATTCCAAATATGAGAGGGAGCTTTCTTTCATACATGTTATATAATCAAGGTAATAACTGTCATTAAGATATGCTTGCAGATGTGAATCTTAAGTGGATAACATCAGATTATCTTGCAATTTGCAAAATACAAAATGCAAGATTATAAAATGTCTTAGATAAGTAAAGCATAATTTCAAAAAGAATTTCCAGTAATTTTCAGGGAAATTTATGTGTACCATGTCTCCTTAAAATAATGCTTGACTGTCACAATGCCAACCTGAATTTAAAACTGAACTGCAGTTTAATTAGTTCTCTTAGACATTATTTGAAATAGCTCTATATAATTAAACGGGAGCCAGAATATATAAAAGGTTGAATTGGTATTACAGTATGCTAATATGTGCCAAAAACTTTTCTATGGCGCAAAATTGAAGGAAAAAGGAAAACGGCATGGCCCTGTCCTCAGAGGTTATAGTGGGAGCCATTCAAAGTACTTGCAAACTGCTACCATCAAGAAAGAAGAAAATAGGATGATGTAACTTCAGAGGTGCTTTCCATTAGATAGCAATGAAAATCCTCCCCGGGGACTGACACTAATTGGAGACAAGACGTAACGGATAAGAGACATCAGTGAAGTGACAAGCCAAGGAATGAGTTCCAGAGCCAAGAAAACGTCTGACATGTTCCAGAGCAGAACCAAGATAAGAACATGAATATCACTTCTTCCCTATTCCCCTCAGAGCATCGTGATCTAAGACCGTGGGTTTGAGGAACAAATCTGGATCTGAATCTCATCTTGATTCACTGAATAGGTGACGTGATCTTGGACAACAATTATTAAATGTTTAAACCCCATTTTCCTAATCCACATAATGGAGAAAGTAACATCTCTTTGTTATGACTTTTCACACACACGAACAATGGTAAATTCTTTCTCTCTTCCAAAAGATGTAACCTTTCTGAACTTAAAAAACAAAATTATCCAGTTAAAATTCACGATCTATGAAACAGTTTAAATTATTTGAAATGTGAATTTTCAATGGCATTTTGCCAAATTCTCATGAAAAGTTATGATGTGAGCCCTCTCCTCCTTTCTCTTTCCGGTGGTGGCTTGTCTCTCTGGGAGCTGTGTTCTCTGAATTATCTGTGGGACATCAGAAAAGGTTATTAACAAGGGCACTTCCCTTCCTGGGCATCTCTCCAGAGACAGGTGTCACTGGCTATAAAAACTAGTAGCTAACAATACAAATCTCTCATTTGAGAAAATGCGGTACAATTTAAGAATTAGAAGATTCCTTAAAACAGGTATTTCCTCATCTAAGATCATCACAGGATAAGGTTCTCTTCTTAATTACCTTTTTTTTTAAAGGCAGAATCTATACAAACCTTCTATATACACAAATAAAAGGATAAAATTAGCTAAAATGTAACGAAATCTGCTTTCTGTTCTAATATTTTTATCACATTAGTCTTACACAAAGTTAGTTTTAGAAATACAGAAGGAAACTTCGAATGACATTAGAGTACTTCAGTTAGCTTACAAAACAGTCTGTTTAGAATGAACACTAAATAGAAGCGTAGAGACACTATCATGTATGAAAAATCAACTGTATCTGTAAAGCAGTATAGAAGGTGCCACATGTTTTACAAATAAAGTAAAATGGACAACCAAAACCATGGAGGTGAGGTAATCCCATTGTCCTACTTCACTTGTAAGAATGAGGCTGTCAAATTAAATATACACAGCAAAACAATCACAGAATTTTTAAATAGTTCTATCTAATAAGCCATTGTTCAGTTCTGGTACAAGCTCTGGTACAACATTCTGAACATGTCAAAGACAGCTATTAGTGCCAAAAATATTTTTTCTATGTATGGCTGTCAATGCTGGAGGAAATGTAATAAATTTCTTCTAAATCAGAAACAGGTCCTTACTAAATACGTGCATCTTTGCCAAGGGATACGCCTACCATCACATACATCTTAAATCTCTGCAAAACAAAATCTTCATGCTTGACCAGATCTGAGGCTCGTATTGGGCAGTAAATGTGAGGACTATTTAGAAACATGCATGACTTTTGCCATATCAATAATGACATGTCTATGGTACGTGAAGATATGCTAAAGTCTTTTTAAAAAACAACTTGAAATACTAAATAAATTAACAGCATTTACACAGGTCTTACAATGATTTATAATTTTTTAACACTAACTTCTACCATTTTTAGTTTTCCCTCTGTAGATTGTTGTCTATATCAGAAAACTGTAATTTTAAAGTGTTACTTGTATAAACACTTTATGTGAAAAAATAAAATACCTGTTGCTCTTTAGATTAGTTTTTGGCACTAAGGAACTAGAAGGCTTTAAGAGGTGATTTAGTACTTGTGACATATAATTCAGTGTGTCTGGGTTAAATGTATTGACTTTTAATCTTTTGTGATACCTGTATTGATTTTTTCTATAACTAAATATATGCGACCGAACTACCAATCTTAGTGTGTGAAAAACTGTGTTTTTCTATTCTGTAGCAGGCTTGATCCATGGATAGGCACTTTCTTGGGTTTAAGTGGCCCCAATGTAAACAATTAAATCTCAGTGTACACTAAGCCACATTTAAATATCAGCAAGAGACTGAGGTTTACCATCACCTGCACCTTCTGCTCTGCTCAGTACACCACTTTCAGCAACACAAGAGTCATCACAAGAGCAAGTACTTCATTTAGGGCAAGTCACAGTCCTCAAGTTTGAGAGTAGAGCGTAAGGACTGCCAAAAAGGATTCTGGGGAATATCTTTTAATTTCCAGAGAAAGAACTTTCTGAAACCATCTTTAAAACCTCGGGCTCGAAGAGCATTAAGCAATATTTAGGAGGCATAAAGGAAATGTTATGACCAAGCAACTCGAGTCCCATCCAGTATTTACGATGCAGACTGGATGTCTCGACAGTGTGCGGGATACTATGAGTACCATCTTGAGCTGTCTGAGGCCACCTCTATCATCATATACGACAAGGTCGCAGGCCAGAAGGCACTTAATCCCTCAGAGGATAAAGGTCAACAGCCTGGGAACTGTTCGACATACTTCTAGCTCATGTTCTGACACCAGGGATCTCCAGCTACTGACCCCAAACCAATCATGTAACTTCCCTCCCCTGTTAGCCCTCCATAAAATGAAGGGAGCCCTTGCCTGGGTAAACCCTATGCAGAATATTATCTGAGACAACATAAATCTGCTTCTCAACTTCCCAGTGTTTGTTCAGTTTTCTTTGTGACACAGAAATCAGGATGGTTTTTAATGTATTTAGCTTCTTTGGCCATTTTATTTTTCCAAAGCAAGTCTTGGTGACTTTTTTAACAATAATGTGATTATTCATTCATGCATCCTTACAACTAGTAATTCTCTGGCAGACACTGCTTTCACTGCATAGGACAAAAGTGACAGGTGAACTTGCTTGCCAAAGAGTTAAAGTACTATGAAAAATCAATATTCCTCTTTTTATCACTCTAGTTTACAAAAGCCAAATTCAGCACCAAAACAAACAAATGACTACTTATAGTCTATTAATGTTTTACTCTGATAGAAAGTATATTTATTCATTAACCTATTTATTCCTTCAGCAAATATGTATTGTCTTAAAAATATCATCATCACATGGCACTTCCTGAGGTCTGTGAATGTATATTATTCTCATGAAGCTAAAATAAAGCTACATAATACTAACTGAATCAAATTTATCTTAATATTGAATATCAATAAGGAGGTTTTTGTTAAATACTATAGGATGTAGGAGGAGTACTCACTTAGTAATTGTCAGAGAGAAACAGTAAAACCCAGAAGGATAAAACAAGTTCATAAAGGCTACAAAGTGACTAAGAAAAGTTCAAAACTTTCTTGCCAACAAATTAGGGAAACAAGAGTTGCTAAAGAGACTCTTTCACTCTGAATCAATGTTTTCCCTCCACCCTTGGGAAATTTACCTATAAGGACAATGAAAAATAATATACTTAATCCATTTTTACAGGTATCTATTTCCAACACTTGAAAAGATTTTTTGTCTTTTCTTTTTCTCATGCATCTTAATTTCTCTTTTTTGCAAAGTCCTTGAAAATTTCAATCAATCTATATTGTTACCTGGTTTTTCACCATGCAATTTTCCCCCTCCGAATGTTGCATTTCCTCCCTAGATTTAATTCTGGCAAATGAAACAAATTCCAGAGTAAATACATAGTTTCTGTTTTTATAAATTATCTTCTACCACAATCTATGATGACAAAAGTATACAGAAACAGACTGATGTAAGGCAAAAAACACCAAGCCTGGATTCTTTTGTAATAGAATAACATGCCAAAAACCATTCAGGGTCTAAACCAGACTGATACTTTCATGTACTTGTTGATAAAGAACTGCATCAAAAGTTGAACTATTTTAGAAGTAACACTGAGAGAATCAATAAAATTTAAATTTCTGTGTTATGATTTGTACAGATGTCTTCCCAAAGCCTCATTCAGTCGAGGGTGAACTTTTTCAGAAGTAGTTGCATCTACAATGTGTGGTGCTGGATAAAGGTGTGTGATCACTAAATCACTCCATCCTCTTCCCAGTAGCCTAGACAGAGTTATAAAAAGGCAGAAAGGTTATAAAGAGGCTATGGTTCCTTAGAACTTGTCTGCGTCCTTCTTCCAGCCGTGAATTGTTCCTCCTCTGTGATTCCTGTCTGCCATGCCACCCTGCCTTGGAGCCAGTTGATGATGGACTGAAACCTTTACAAACTGTAAGCTAAACAAACCTTTCTGCCTTTAACTTTGGGTGTCAGGTATTTTGTGCGGGCAATGAGAAAAGTAACTAACACAATCTGTGTACAACACTGCATAGCAATGCCTTTAAACTAGAAAAGGCCATGGCATTCTGAGAGCTTCTATTAAGTGCTAGATGAGTTCCTAAATAGACTTAATATTACTGAAATCAGTAAAATCTTTGCAAAATTAGCTAGGATAGGATGCTTTGTTATTCCGTAAAAACGTCTAAACATATACATATTGTGAAGATAATAAAGATATGTAATGAAATTTTCCAAGATGAACCAAAGTTAGGCAATGGGATGATAACTGTATGCTATCTTTTATCACAAGCTTGAAAACTGATGCTTGAAGATGAAATAAGAAACAAGAAAGTAGAAATGTACAAGAGGCAAGTAGATTTTTAAATCATGGATTCTATTCTATTAGATTTACTTTATTTCTCCTTAGAACCAACACAATGTTGGCCCCTTACCAATCTATTCTTATTTTTTCAAGATGTGGGAGTTTGAAGAGAAATTTGAAGAAAAACTCTACTCACCAAGAACTCAAATTTTAGATTCCTAGACATTAATCTTTCCCAAAGCAGCTCTTGTATCATGTTACCACACAAAGTTACTCAACTCATACAATATATGACTATAGAGATTAGTTTAAGACTTCAATGCCTATTTTTTAAAGCTTTGAAAGTAAAAGCACGTAATTTTGATCATATATATATACACGCACACACACATACAAATATATTCACACCATAGATTATTTTTATGGGAAAAATTACTGAAATGTTCCAAGAAAGTGTTATGTTTGAACATTAAAAAAATTTCAAATTCTTTTGTTCATTTTCTTAACCATTTTCTACAACCTTTGAATTTGCTAAGGTTCAATAAACATCCTTAAAAACACTTTCATGTAACAAAATAGTTTCACGATACTAAAGTCCAAGTAACATAATGATAATAATGAGCATTAACATTAAAAGTTCTGTTTTGTGGTTATTTTTATTTATATGAAATTTTACTCATGTAGAGGAAAAAAATGGAGCATTTCAAACATATCACATAACAGATAAAGGTAAGTGTTGAACTGACACAAATAATTTGAACAATATATCTGTTCATCAAAAAGTACATATTTATAGGAAAAAATAATCAAAATCTTCATAACCAAATAATAGGAGTAACAACACTGTGTATTGTTACCTTCAAACTAGTATATAGGCACAAATATATATATCAGAATATAAGGCACAAACCAAAAAGATTCTTACAAGAAATAGGTAATACTAAAACACTTTTTTTTCCAAATAAATAAGACTAGTAATATAAACGAAGCAAATTAGTATATATATATATTTTTTTTAAATAACAAGAGTATATAATTTGAGGTAGCACATGAACTCCTCCCTACTTACCTCAATTTTGCCATTTACTTATGTATTTATACAATTACTTCAGGAAAAAGTTTTATGTTGAGAATACTAAATGTTATACTCAGTGACTAAATTTTATTTTTATAATCTTATTAAGCTGTGTCATTTTTAATTTTTACTGTAGCATCTTAATCTTTCTTACTATATCTCAGTGTTCAAATTATTAAAACAAGAGTTTCAGAGATATCAAAATTGTGTTTATTCAAACACTGTGACGAACAGAAAAACTAAATAATAGAGGGTATCATTATAATCTCTATGGAATATGTAAAATAAAATCTCCATAGCACCACGAAAATAAACTATAGTGAATAAAGTATTAGCAGCCTAAATTACAAATGGCTCACATCACATTATATGAGATGTCTGTGGTTCATGTCATGTATTTCTTACACTTCAGTTCTACGGAGAATTGTTTCATAATTTTACACCTGCTTTAAAAGACCCTAAATTTTTGCTGTCTCAAAAACACTACATAAAATACTGACCCTGTTTTGTCTGCTCAAGCTTAATTTCTGAAGAAATGGGTGTGTCAGTTTAGGGATATAGTAAAGATCAAATTAAGAATTATATCATCTTGGGGCTGGGGATTTAGCTCAGTGGCATAAGCGCCTGCCTGGCAAGCGTGAGGTCATGAATTCAATCCCTGGTATCCCCCCAAAAAAAGAATGATATCATGTTAAGACTTGGTTATAAATATTTTTAAACCACTTTTGATTTTAACCTTAGATGTTTATATAAACACACAATATTGATGCGACTTCTTTGTAAGTCTCAGTTCTTCACACCAACCACCAAAAACTGTGCACTTACTGCTCTATAATAAACACATACAAAGCATTTGCTGAACGAAATAACAAATAACTTCATGAACAGATCAAATCAAAGACTATCAGTGGCATTGGATCAATAATTTGTTCTGTCCCAAACTGGCCCCAGTTTTCCCTTTTGACATGTCAGGTGCAGAAATCCAAATGTCAAAATAAACAATTTTTATTTCATCTAGAAAAAGCAATTTTCTGTAGCTGTTACTAAATGCTATACCTCAGAGGTTAGAGAAGTATAATCTTTAATTTTCATTTTTCGTAATTTCCAGTTTTTGTGTTTTGGGGGTGGGGGTTGAACTCAGGGCCTTCACACTAAGCTACATTCCCTACCTATAGATAGATAGATAGATAGATAGATAGATAGATAGATAGATAGATAATAGATAGATAGATAGATAGATAGACAGACAGACAGAGAGACAGACAGGATCTTCCTAAGTGACTAGATTGTCCAACTGGGCTCAAATCTGTGACCTTGTTGCTTCAGTCTCTGCATCGCTGGGGATACAGGCATGCACCATGATATTCAGCCTCTGATTTCCAATTTCATCTTTGCTGACCCAAACGTAGTCACCTGTATCTTTGTTGTTAGTACCAATTAACCACTGATTTTAATTTCATGTTAATAAAGTGCAGGGCTGAGAGCACAGCTCAGTGGTAAAGCACCGGGCTGGCACGTATGAAGTCCTGAGTGGGATCCCCGCACCACCAAAACAAAAACTATTCTCACACATCAACAAGGGCTATTCTAAAAATATCAGTGGAACAGTAAACACTTGGTTGAGAGCAAAAAGAGTGAAGACTAAGTGCTGTATATACACAAGAAAAAAATCTGTCATACTTAGTTATATATTATGTGTGTGTCCGAAGACAGCATAAAATTGCCATAAACATTTCTGGGGAGGATGGGTGCTGACTGATGGAAAGCAAGGACTCCCACACTCTCCACCATTGTACTAAACTTTCAATCCATATGTATGTTTTAAAATTTTTCTTAGTTACAATATTTCACTCGTATTTTAAAGTTATCATCATATAGAAAGAACTCAAAAATAGTAGTATTTTACAATCACAAAATAAACTTTCAATTGTAGGAACAAACCCTATGTGCAAACAAGTTTTCAATCAATGGGGAGTTTGAGAGAAAACACTGGTACATTATAAAATTTGCCACAAGAAAGAACCATCTGTGAGCTGATAAAGGCATTTCTAACGTTATGTCTATGCAATGCTAAAATATCTAGTAGTCAAGGGAATTTAAAAAGAAA
The DNA here is from genome assembly GCF_034190915.1 of Cavia porcellus. Classification (NCBI taxonomy): domain Eukaryota; kingdom Metazoa; phylum Chordata; class Mammalia; order Rodentia; family Caviidae; genus Cavia; species Cavia porcellus. The sequence continues at coordinate 150,088,573 of NW_026947484.1, forward strand.
GTTAAGTAAGACGTCTGGCACCAGAGACAAAAAGCATATGCTGAATGCCACATCCTCCACTTTCTCAATAAGCTGTCTGGTGTCGAGCAGACCTTGCCTGAGTGGGAACAGTACTTGCACATAATGGGACCTTTAATATCATTTCCTCTTTACATATTCACTGCTCTTTAAATCATGGGTGACCAAATCACAGTAATCATATTGCATACATTCTAGAAACATTCCAAAACATGAAATAAAAAGATATGATTATACAAATTAAAGAGCATTGTGAATTTTGTATCACATGTTCCTGCAGATACATCAGTTGCCTCTTTGTATTTGTTAGTTTATCACTGATTTAACTGTCGACATTACCTAAGTGTGCACACATTTCTTCAGCTACAAAACTGAGAAAGCAGTAAAAATTTAAAATATCTGCAGAAGGCATTACCCAGAACAGTGTCTAATATCTAGATAGTATTTGACAAATGGCAGCTGAGGTTTTTACTTAAAGTACAAGTTAGAGAAACTTCATATACCTGTGAATGTTTTTCCAAGCTCTTTTCATGTTTATTATTTAATAACTGAAGCAAGCCTCATGGTAAAAGAATATGGTGAATTGTTGACTACCGAGGCTCTAAGAATATTTTCTTTGTGTAAATAAGTATGCCTCCCATATCTGCCCTGTATTACTGTTATATTTTTAATGGCAGTAACTTCATGAAATTGAGCTCACAAATTAACCATCACATCAATTTGTCTTCTTGTATTTATCTGAATTCAAGATCTATTCTGGTATTTATCACCTACCATTCCTAGACACAGAGTCATTTCTACCAGTTAATTCTTACACGGCTGAGGGGCAATGCCAGTCCAAATCTGAGAACCTACTAGCTCCCAGGTTTACACAGGTAACTGAAAAACACATGGTTCTTAGACAAGGACAGCCAATCAGTGATCCTGAGAGTAATGTATAAGACGGCATCACACAAAAGGAAGCATGACACCCATTAGTTTCTTAAAAAAAAAAAAAAAATTATTGGAGATGGGCTTGGTGGTACTGGCAATCTCAGGAATCTAGGAAGACTGAGGCAGGAGGACTGAAAGTTTACGGACAGCCTGGGCAACCCTGCCTCGAAGTAAAAACATACCTCACTGGTAGAGCGCCCCAAGTTTCAATCCCCAAAACTGCAAAAGTAAATGAATGAATGAATGAATGAATGAATGAACAGACAGACAAGCAAACAAGTAAAATAACAGGGAAGCATGGGACAATTCCAAAGTGACAGCAAGAGCTGAAGCTGCCAAGTGGCATGGAGCTGTAAGGAATACAATGCAAATCGTCCTGAAACAAAACCCTTTTAAAGGAGTAACTTTTGTGGAAGGCAAAGGGGAAAAGACAAAGCAGAAAAAAAAGTCTAGCTGGTCACAGGGGGAAGTAAACAAATACAAAAGAATTCATAGCCCCACCAAATAGGGTCCCAGAGAGGTCTGCAGTGTGGTCCCTGGATCTGTGCGAGGTGTGACCAGTTTGTACTCTACCGCCGAATTCCAGGAGGGCCAGGCAAGATGACTTCCCCTGGATTCCTTGGGGAGAAGGCTTCTGTTTATTTTATACCCGATCTCTTCAGCTCTCCGTTCCTTACTACAAACAAACGGATAAATCATCCTCTCCCTCATTAGCGATTTACTAAATCTCATCAATAAGACTTCTGGAATATCTCAACATTTCATATTGTTTTATGTAATTTCACTGCAACTTTTTCTAGTCTTTCATTCTTTCTCACCTGGATCACAGCAGTCTAATGTAAGGAAAAGGGCCCAGAAGAACAGAGCATGGTAAATTCAGTTCAGATTTATTTGCCCCCTCACTGCCTGAAGTTGTTCTGGATGTATTACTACCATTTCCAAATATGAAGGCAGAAAATTAAAAACCAATTGATGACTTTTCTTGGAGAGAGAGAAAAAAACAAAACTCCGATCTGATAACATCATACATTGGAAAAAGTATCAAAATAATAAGATTAATCACCTGAAACTCAACAGCATTTGCCTTAGACAAGTATTCACTTTTTCCCTTAATGTATTTCCTGCTTCACTTATTTATATTCATAATCTGTCCTCACAGGAGTTTGTTCAATGTTTTCTTTGCTTCCAACAGTAAACCCTGACCAGAATAAAAGTCTATAATCACCTTTGAGATCATTTGATAATTATCTCAGGGAAGGTAAACCCTCTAGAGGTTCCAGTGATAACACGTACCCCACTGGGACTTGTGTGTCACTGACATTCTAGGCTAACCATCACTGATACTCTAACTCTTCCCTGAGATTCATGCCCCTTTTTTCCTGTGTCGTTTCTTATCATCCATGACCTTAAACACACCACAAACTGCATGCAACCCACAACTTTTTAGGGGCAGTATTTGCATACTCTACCTGGCATTCGGTTATCTGAGCTGCTTCAATGTTCACAAAAGCACCTCTCTAGTTTCCTTGTTGGCAATATACCATACCACAATTAGGAAGCTCCTTAAATCGATGTCTTAGAACTAAGTCTCGGACAAAGAACAATTTGGGCATAGAGCAGATAATACTTACTGATGAATCAAAGTGCAAATGTTTGTTTTCTAAATATCAACCACCCTAAAGAATAAGTGTTTTCACAATTTTATGATAATTATAAAAGCATAGACTCAAGGTCAATAACTTGCACACAAGTTCACACTGCAGGGAAATAAAGTCAGAAGTTGGACCACTGCCCTTTACACCAAAACGTGCTAAATTTGAATATGTGCCTTTCATTGTTCCCATGAGAAACCTGTATAAATGTAATTTCGCTATAGGACATTGTCAGTGAAAGGAAACAGAGACTAAGTCAATACAAATGACAATAATGTCTAATCCTGAATCAAAGCTGACAATATAAATCCTGTGAAATGTTGAGCTCTATCAATGAAATGTGACTAGAGGGCAAAGAAAACTGTATGGCATTTCATCAAAGTCTTCCCATTTGGGGGCACTTAGCACACCATCTTAATCGTAACACAAAGATTAGAGAAAAAGACAACAAAAATCCAATCTTTAATAGAAAGTAAATTAGGAAAATTCACTGCACACAGGATAGGCAAGAAAATATAAACCCTTTAAGAAAAATATTTGATAGTCAAGAAAAGACAGTTAACAGGGTAACTAATTACAGGATAATTCTGTGATCCAACTTATTAAATTTCAAGAAGAGTAACACTATCCTAAATGCTCCAAGCATAAATTAATTTGAGCAATACATAGCAGCTGCTTGTGATAAATTCATAAAGCATCAAATTTTAGATCTTGTTTTCAAACACTTGTAGTACTATATTACAAAAGATTTTTCTGGGGAAAAAAAGGCAGGAAAGGAACCCAAAACAACTATAACAAGTAGTACTAAATCTTTCCAGTCAGATCAGAAGATATGAAGCAACAAAAATTCTATCTTCAATACTCCTTCATAAATACTTGATCTGTTTTCAGTTTTTACAATCTTTGGCTATTTCATCACACAGCTTGTAATAAAGTTTCTCCCCCCTATAGTTTTTTTTTTAAAGGTTCAAACACTGACTTTTCTTAAAATACTAACTGCAACATTTTTGCCCTTCCTAGTATCTCTGGACTGACAAACTACTGACAATTATTGTTCTTGGTACATTAGGGAGTAAAACCCTTGAAAGCAATAATCTCACACAGATGGATATAAATGTTCCCGTTGTTTTATATGGAATCGTCTTGCCACATACACACCTGCAGTCTCTTACACTGTCCTGCCAGGCATTCCTAAAACACCTGGACAAGCTGTTTACTAAAAAACATCGAGACATTGGAAGAGAAGAGAGATAATTAACAAATAAAACTATTCCTGGCACTCTCGTGACACTTGTGCAGAACCAAGCTCCAAGCCGGCACCTGGTAAAGGGAACTGCTAGATGTGATAATTCCAATTTACACATTCAGCACAACATTCTGTCCGCCTGTCAATTTGAAACAGCTTCCTATTCAGTGATAACAGATATCCCAAAAGAATGCAGTGTCGAAATGCTGACATGAATTTTTTATGCACCAACTAGACCCTCTCTTCTGGACTGGCTGCATCCGCCTTCTTCACTCTTGGAATGGACTGACAGTTCACTTTTTTCTGCTGTACCTCCCCCAAACAAAACAAAAAACCCTGACTTTTACATGGTAAATTTAATGTAGCAGCTCTCTGCGGAATACTAAAATTCTGTTAATCACAGTTAAACAATAATATACTAAAATTATTTACTGTTGGTAGGGTATCATTATTCATACAATACGATACTTTTCAGTAGCAAAAATGAAACTATACATTTCTACTAAATACAGAATTTACTAATTGTGTCTAAATTGAGATAATAAAAACAAGCAAAATAAAACAACCATGTGATAAATCTGATAAACATTTGCAAAAGCTAAATAAAAACAAAGTTTTACACAAATTTATGAAGGTTTATCTCTTACTTCATCATATTTTGAAGCAATTTATAAATGTCAATTGAGTTGTTATGATATTTAGGGACTAACAATTCTTAAGTATTTTCATATTCTTTTCACCCATGAGTAATAAACTTAATTATGCTTAGACTATTATTTGTTTCTACATGCGTACTGGATTATATTCACGAATAGCTCTCCACAAACAGGCTATACCTTTCTCCTTCCAAATAGTTACCTAGATTATTCATTTGTTCTAGTAATGTATCAATATTCCTCTTATAGTTTCCCTACAAAATAGTAATACTCTCCTTTTAATTACTTTCAATGGTGCATTGAAAGTAAACAAACTATGCAGGAATAAAGTTTGAAAAGGTTTTGATCTCAGACAGAATACTGTTAGAAAAAAAAAGAAACTATAATAAATTATTAGATATAAGGATCAGAAAGTTACACTTTTGATTCCTCAAATTAATGTTGAACAAGTCAATGAAAACTAGGTATTGTGACCAAACATTTTAGATACAACATATACAAGGCTAGAATATTTAGCAGTAGTGCTAAAACACAGTACTATTTTATCTCATTCTTGGTCAAGTGTCTTCCTCTTCAAAATTAATAAATATAAAAAGTACATTGAATAGTTCAGTGTGTATTAATTTCAATTTCTACCAAATACAGAAGTTGTTAATTTTTAAGTTAGAAAAAGACATGCTAAATGAAATACCATTTGCAAATGTTACAGAATTTAAGAAATTCTAAGGGCCAGGAATATAGCTCAGCAGCACAGCACCTGCCTGGCAAGTGTGAAGTCGTGAGTTCGATTCTCAGTAACCAAAAAAAAAAAGAAAGAAATTCTAACTGCCAGTACCTATCTACATTCAAATGTGTTTTCATAGACATACATTATATAAACATTAATTCAAATGACATTTTATGAAGATTTCCTTGCAAAGTTACCGATTTCAACATTACAAGCTCTAAATAAGCACTTAAAAGTTAACAGAAAAGCCACTGAGTGTACTCTAACTTAAAAAGATGATATATTTAGAGGTCTGATGTATAAGCCTATGTACAGTAATAACCTAATAATAAAATAATACGATTCATTAAGAAAATAAAAATTTCTCCTTGTATTGAAGTTTCTATCTCAGAAAAGGATTTTCTAGTTACCAAAATAAACAATTCACAGTACATCATTAAGAATTTTCTAATCTTTAGATATTCATTCTTCATCATCTATAAGCTGATGCTCATAATTGCCTATCTTCTAACATATTTGTCAAGCCACAGGAAGCAAATCACAATTTAGTTGTGGTCATCAGTGGACTTAAAAGAGGGAAGCTTCATATTTAGAAAGGAGAAGCCACATTGTTTTACTTAGTTTGATGTAACGTATCATCCAGATATTTAGAATGATATAAAAAAGCATTGTATTCAGAATTGGGGTTACAGTCATTAACTAGTATTTGCTGCAATTAATTTTCAATGTACACTTTAAAATTTACTTAGCTGCTAATCCTAAAGAGTATTTTTCTGCAAGTTACATACTCTGATGCACTGATACTTTATTTGAATATTGATAAAATCGCCGTACTGTTTGCAGGTGAGCATCAGTGAAATTGCAGCCCCATGAATGAAATCAGGTATTTAAATGTTTCTTTAGTACTCAGTCTCCTTGACTGTATTTCTCAACTAACTGAAGTATTTTTAATGTCTAAGCACTATAATAAAACAGACAAACACTATCTTTGATCTCATATAATAAAGGAGGTGTAAGAAGCTTACAAAAACAGGGGAGAAAAAGCCCTTACTGGGGGGACAGGAATTTGTGAGCATCTATAAAGTGATTTGCCCAATAAAAATGGGCTTTTGCTGTTACATTAGTCATACTTCAAGTTCTCATAAGTGTTTGTGGCTATATTGGACTGTGCTGCTATTTAAACTAGGAAGATTTCTGTTTCTATTTTTGAAAGTCTTCCAAGAAAGGTAGGAACCTTTGAAAATTGTCCTGAAGAACAAAAAAGAACTCAGCACTGTTTTTTTGTTTTGTTTTCTTTTGTGTTTGTTTTTTGCTGTTGCTGATTTTGCTTTTTAGACATGATTAGTAACACAGCGTTGCCATAATTATTAGTGGAAAATCCCACTGAAAAGCAGTCGAGCTGTGTGAATTTTATGCTCCCTCTCTTAGATTCTGTTTTACTTAGTGAAAAGCTGGTCAAAGAACTGACAATGACTAAGGCATAGCTGATGTTTAAAACACTAGAGTGGAGGAGGAGGGGGAAGGGAAGAGGAAAAGAGAATGAAGGGGATTCAAAGCGGTGTTGATCGGAAGATAAGAGAAGGAGCTGCTGGCTCTTAACTGCTCACTAGAACAGCAGCTATAAAAAGCTAGTGAAATGTTTAAGCCTCAAAATGGCCTATTGATGCTACCAAATGCTTTCTTATACGGAGTTCCAATACAATGACTAATAAAAATCAAAGTGTTATCTACTAGTAACCAACTCATAAAGTAGCAATCATCCTGTAAGCATTCGGAATTAAGTGGGCTCTGATAGTGGAAGGAAAGAACACTGAGGAAGAGTGAGTTAAATGCTGAGTCTGTTCGCTGGCTCTAACACAGTATCAGACACTCAAGTGTCGTTGCACTTCTTGGTATCAGCTCTTCATACCTAAGTCTCTGATCTGTGTTCAACTGAAATGAGCCCTAAAATACAAAATTAAAGACTTGCCAGTCATTTATGTTGCTCATGTGTATTCCTCTTCTGAATCTATGTATTTAAAGCTGTCACAATGTGTATCACGAATTACAAAGCAAAGAACTATTCAGGAAAAAATCCTTTAAAGTCTTTTGCTAAACACGCCTTTGACACATTTATATATTTATTATATAAAAATGAAGTCAGTCCTCCAAAAGATCAAAATATCATTTTAAATTAAATTTTGTGTAATTAAAAAAAATATTACTAGAAACATTTGTTTGGACCTCGTCAGAAGAGTTTCAATTTTACATCATTACGTTTTTAACTTGCCTAATCAGTTGAACAAAAGTACTTTATGTAAAATGATTCTTTCAGTTGCCTTAGCTACAATTCCCTGCAGGATACTATAATTGAAATCTACTCACGTAAGTTAGGAATAATTAGAGCCCCAAATTAAGCCAAACACAAAGTTAATTCAAATAGTCAGCTGCTGTCATTTGAATGGTTACGGGGTTTTATTGTTGCTTAACATTGCCGAATGCTTTTAAATATACTTTGTTCTTCTAGTCTGTTTTTAGTATTTTACTACAACTGAAAAAACGGGAACAAGAGGTAAAGATTCACCATCTTTTAAGCTGCAGTCACACCTATACCCAGATTTTTGTCACCAGAGTTCTTCTACTCAATGTCTGCTATCAGTCAATTATCAATACTGCTGAAAGAGCAGTGTGACAGTTCGCAAAGGCAAGCTTTCTAGTAAATAAAGCAGAGTCTCCGGATCTATACAGAGTGCCATTAATGCAACAGAAGTAAGAGCTTTTGAAAGCTATTGGAGATGGTCTCCATTTGTTTAAGCTCTAAAACAAAGCGAAGGATTAACTTATAAGCAAATTGAAGGGAAACAGTACCGTCCAAACCCCAATCCTGAAGGGAAGAGCTCAGAAGGCATGCTCTTTAACTACTTTAATGCTGAATGATTAAACATAATAAAATCTAAATTATGCCTAAAATGATTACAGGCTTCAGTATTCTAAACTAGTTCACTGTGTCGACAAAGAGATTATGTTTTTTAAAAACTAAATACTTGCAGCCGCAAACTTCTGGAGATAATTGGAAAATTGCAAAGTTGACAAGACAGGTTCTCCAGTAAAATTCATGATTTTCCTTACAAAACAAAGTCACCCTTAATAAAGTTTTTAATCTGAAGTGATAACAAGTAAAGAAATATCTCTTGGTAATCACTATTGAATGATTTATATAATACATTTTAACATATACTTTAAAAATTCTTAACTGACTGAGGCAGGAAAACACAATCAATGACCTGAAGCTAAACATAAAAATTTTGCAGAAAGCCTACTGGTCAGACGATTCAGTAGAGGTGGACAACAGGACAATCCTTTGCAGGTCTTACTTCCTTCATCTGTACCATAAAAAGTCTACATTGCTAATAACCAAACTGTGACTCCAAGTCCAAAATGCTACAAAAAACTGATAAAACTACCTAAATCACTTTGTTTAAAATTTGCTGTTTACTTAGAGTTTTGCTTTGAAAAGCTAAATAAACAAGAAACAAATTTAATTTGCAAGTTGCATTATAAAATTAAAATAAATTATTCATGATCTGTCTTTGACAGGAAAAGAAAAATAAAAACGCTTCTGTCACTAAGAAGTATGTCCACCAATAAAAAGACAGAAGAGAATTTGATTATATATAGTATACTACAAAGTGGAAAAATCATGAAATGACTTGAAGCAGGCAAAATATTTTCAGCTATTGTTGCTTAACATTGCCGAATGCTTTTAAATATACTTTGTTCTTCTAGTCTGTTTTTAGTATTTTACTACAACTAAAAAAACTACTTATCACAAGTTCATATTCAAGTTCTTAATCCTCTATTCTTACAGCACTAACATGTCATGGTACTAACACTGAAGTGAAAATAGCAATTCCTAGTAGTTCAATATGTTGAATTTGAAAAATTAGTATAAAAAGGAAGAAAGCATTCCTAAAGTTTAGATGAAAATGTCATCTGCATTACAGAATTAAGGTATGTAAATGTCATTTTAAACAATAGAATAATTCTATTAATATGTTATGAAAAATAATGTTTATATATGCCAGAATAAAGACAGGATTCCTAAACAAAGGACACAGGGAAATAACAGGGAGAGATGGTGAAGCAGTTATCATTGCTTATGGATTTTTCAAAACCAATCTTCAAATAAAAGGTCAACAGAAAGCATGCGCAACAGGATTAGAAATGTAACAAAATACAACTCCATTACAGTTTCAAGGTAGCTTACTTCCTTTTTTAAGGAAATGAGTTATGAAACTCAAACTGGTATCATTTCTACATTTCAGCTATGTTGTTTGGGTTGGGGACAAACCTTGACTAGCAAACATGGAAATTATAGTCATGGGAAATCTGATTTTCCAATCAAACATATTAGTAACTAAAACACTCTGATACAGATGTCTTCTCCCACAGCCACAAATTCAGCATCACCTTACACTTGCTACAAGTGCAGATCATCAGGGTCCAGTCCAGGTTACTGACTCAAAATGTACATTTTTACGGGATTCACAAGTGACTTACAAGTCCATTCATTAAAATTATGAGGAACACTGCCTATTCTACATAGGTAAGATTTTTTAAATGACTTTCCTTCACGCTCTCCTCCTCCTGTACGATTCTTTCTTGAATCTTCCTGGCTCCTTCTCCTTCCCTTTTCTCCTCTCACGGAAGAGCCTCCTGTCATTGAACCACATCCCATTTCCTTTCTTTCTGTCCAGAAACAAACTCTGTTATTTGACTGACTTATTAAAGCAACCCAAATGTAAAATTATTTAACAAAACAAAATACAACACTACTTCATTTAAGCAATTAATGCACTTAGCCTATGTCATCTGTCTCTCCAGCTTTGCTGGGCAACTTTCTGAATCATGTGACATAAAGATCTCACCCCAGAATGCTACCATACAAGACAAATCTCTTAAAATGCAACTGCACTACACCAGCAATGAACTGCTTATCTTTTCTGTTGTGTCTGGCTAAAGTAACAAAGTTCCTGACTCTTTTAGTATTTCAACTCAAAGACCTGAATTTGATACAGATGTGGGGATCATCAAGTGATTCAGATTTAATACAGGTTAAGTATCCTTTATCTTGGGAAGTGTTTCAGATTTTAATTTTGGGATCTTGGAATATTTTGCACAATTTTAGGGGGATAGGAAGGGATCATGTGAGTCCTTAAAGTTTCGGGTTTCATCAGATCATTTTGGATTTCCACATTAAAGATGGTCAACTCAAACTACAAACACACACAAAAAGAAATCATTAAGGAACTAATGATGAATGCTCACACACATCAATTAGATACACGCAAGGGAATAACAAGAAGCACATATAAATAAGTAACAAAATAAATGAGAATTTTATTTCGATCTCTTTTTAACAGAAACTCATATACAAGACAAAATTCTACATTATCTGGACCCTTTTGTACCTCCCTCCCAAGAAATTCCTGTTTTTTGACAATCCAGAATTCCTACTACATAGGAATTTTTCTTTATGGTGGGATTATTTTATTCACTGTAATCACATTTGTGTTCCTCTAAACACAAATATGTCTTTGACTATTTTCCATCATTTATTAATCTGACACTGTAATAATTTTGTCTACTTTGTCAATGAAAATCTGAGCCATAGCATTTGGTTTAGTGTTGGTTCATTTTATCTCTATCAGTTAAAAAATTTAGGGGCAAGGGAAGGAGTTCAGTTGTAGACCACTAGTCCAACTACACAGCCTGGTTTTAATCCCAGCAACATTTAAAAACTGATTCTGGGTGATTAAAATTTCAAAAAAAGACATTTAACACTACAAAAACATGCAGATGAGTAAGTAACTGACATCAAGATGTGAGATTTTAGCTATAAAAATGATGACCTCACTAGATAGCTACTCATCAAAAAGGAAAAACAAATAAACCCAATTCAACAAAGCCTTTATAACTGCTAAATCTATGATTGGTGTTTTATTAGAAATTTCTCGTTTTGCATTTTCATAAAAAATTAAGGAGAGTAAATTAAACTGCAAGGCAAACTGGAATATATTTTTGGTAATAAAAATGACAAAAGATTATCATTAATGAGTTGTAGTAATGTAATCAGATAAGCTGGAAAAGGTAATGAATAAAAATTTCAAAATTATAACTAGCTAATGAATAAGTACATGAGAAAGTTTTTATCTTCATGATTAACCCCAAAACACAAATTTAAAATATAAAGCCCTTCTTACATATAAAAATGTCAATTCTTTTTAAAATTTTAAATCAAAGCTGGGAAAGTACCAAGAAGAGTGATAGTCTCACGTGGTAACTCATGTAAGTCTTCAGAAAAGCCAATTCGAAAGATGTCTACATCTCTAACATAATAGAATTCTAGCCTCAAATAACTAGATGTAAAAGAAAAAAAAATGTACTATAAATATATATGTATATATATATGCATACATGATAAATTATAATGCAGCTGTTGTTAAAACATTATCAAAATATGACACAGCTTACTGTAAAGTGAAAATTTTGAATATAAGAGCACATGTAGTCGAGAGTTTAATTTCATTTTGAATACATAATTTTATATCAAATATGTATATCAAATGTGTTTTGGAATAATAAACATCATAGTACTATCTTAGAATTAAGAATGATTATATTTTTAATCCTAAGTTTTTTAATTTGAATCTTTTCTCCTGAAAATATATTACATTCAAAGTAAGAAGTTAAAAAGAAAAAAGAAACAAAACACTTTCAAGAAAAATAAGCCCTCAAAGCAAGAATTATGGCAGACATAAAAGTCAAAGTCAGAAGAATCCCATGCTGATAAGGAAAGTTATAAATGTTGTTATTGCTTCCTGAAGCGCAGATACGCAATTCACTTCTTGGCTTTACATTTTAGCCAAGAGATTCCCAAGGCCAGGACTAGGCATTCTCCTGGAATCACTTCTGTCAAACTGACAAAAGGAGTTCAAGAACAGGGTTGAAAGATGTCATGAGATATTCACTAATCCACATTGATGTCTAATACATGTAGGCTGTTTGGCTGTCATATGTCATTCTTTGTCATGCAGAGGAGGTGAAAGGAAAATAAGAAGTACCATAGGGTACCAAGCATATGTTTCAGTAACACACTCCCTAAGTAACGTGGCAGCTAAATCTGTTTTTCCAGGCACACCAGGTTCCACATTAACATTCAGATATGTTCAACCATGCGCATCATCTTTTCTCTAAAGTATATAGCATATAAAGCATTAGTTCAAAACACAAAGCAAGAGCTTCATCAAAACTGAAATTAATAAGTAATTAGAATTACAAGTCCGAAAAATTAAGGTATTTTAAATGTTTCCTGCGCTTCTCATTAAGCTACTGTTAACGCATTATTGATTCTTTTAAAATGTTAACAGTAACTATGATAAATGCTTAATATACATGCAAAATTAGTATTTCTAAAATGTAATACAGATAAGCTAATCACCATCTCCTTTTAGCTATTATTTCATTATGCTTAATTATTAAATATTTGATACAGTCTTTTGTCAGAAAAATGGAAGCTTGCGAAACTTAAACAGTCAGACAATATAATGTCACTGAGCTCTACTAGGTAGTTGTGCAGGGTGACTCCCTTTTCACCAGCAACAGACATGTAACAGGTTAGATAAACAAAACCTCCGCACTACTGGAAAAGAAGTAAAAGAGCACAGAATAGAGAAGAAAGTAGAAGGAAAAGTGAGAAGGGAAAAAATCAGCTATCAAGCACTTCAATTTAATCTTTGTTTATGAGAGATTGTGACATATTGTGACACTAAATACTGGTACAAGCAACCAAAATATAATACAAATTAACTCTTTAAAATATGTCACTAGATTCTATTTAAGCTAGTTCTAATTTTTCCACCACTGAATCACATTCAGAGAAAATTTACTCTGATCTTGAGTCTAATTTGCAATAATACAAGGCATTTTCTTTTGCTCAAGAACCAACATCATACAATTTATAAATGCCATTAATATTTATATTTGACAGCTGAATTACACCACTATCTACAGAGATAAAAGCTGCTGCAATCAAATTACATCATACACATAAAGTACAATAAAGATTTTAAAGTGTTATAAGAGCAATAAAGTTAAGTATTTTCTTAAGGAGAAACTCATACTGGCCCATACTAAAAATAGAAATAAAATTATCTTTAAAAAATTGAATGTATAGTTTTGAGTGGATGTTAATCTACATAATTTGTAAATTTTAAAAGTAAGGTTACATTCACAGCAAGCACAGATATACAATTCCTATTAATTTAATGGCAGTTGTGACTCCCATTAAGCTTAATAGGAGTGATACAGTCGAATCCCCATGTACCTTGCTGAAAATATACCTCCAAGACTGCAACTAATCAAATATAATGAAATGAACAAAACGCAGTTAATTTTGCTAGACTGGGAAATCTAAAATCCCTACAGAAGGTCAATTCCTCATCATCACGGCAATGACAATCTAGTTATTCCTAACAAGGAAAAGATCAAGAGTATCACAATGAAAAGAGGCCAAAGGAAGCAGTTCGGAAGCTCCGTTAAACACAGACGTTATCCCCAACGAAATGATTTTTTTTCAATTTGGTATAAATACTTCTAAAAATTATTGTCTTTCTCATCAACAGCTAAAAAGTAATAGTGAAAAGTTCCTTTTTTAAAATTATGCTCAAGTAGCCTGATCATAAATAAAAAGAAATTCTGAAAATGTATAGATACTAATTCCCAGGTCATTTAATGACCAAGAAATTCTGAAAATGTAGAGATACTAATTCTCAGGACCCTTAATGACCAAACAGATGGTCATTAAATTTGGAATACAGTGAAGATAGTAACTTTTTTCCCCCAAAACTCTTTTCTATGTAATCACAGTACTAGGGAAACAGAAGGATCGTTGCAAGTTTGAAACTAGCCTGGACTAGAAAGCTGAGCTCAAGAACAGCCTCGCTGCATAGAAAAACCCTGTTTCTCAAAAAAAAAAAAAAAAAGTCTAAACAGTTCCAATTAGAGCTGGAGGTAGTTTGAGCTGTAACATGTGAGAGGTGCTGATGTTTATCACCCTGTGATTACAACTTCATTGTGTCCTCCCTTCACTCTTAGAACTATAAACTTCTTCAAAGACTTCCACAGACTGAGCACTTGCTCCAAGCGAAGCACTTTCTAGGCACTTAAATATGCTGAAGAGTAACAATAACAAAAATTCCTGCCCCTATGAAACTGACATTGTGTGTGTGTGTGTGTGTGTGTGTGTGTGTGTGTGTGTGTGTGTGTGTGTATCAACATATATGAGGAAAAACGAAATACTGGAACCATTATTTTAAACTCTTAAATTTAACCTTAAACACCTATTATTTCTTCTACCAAATTCAGGCCATTTTGAAGGAAATATTTACATGTGAAAAGATTTTTCTCTAATTCATAATTAACCACTAGGTTTGCATATTTTCTTCTACCAGATACTTAAAATACCCAACAGATACACATTTTAGAAAGATAACATTAACTCAAAGGTCATTAGAAAAAGTATTTGGAAAATTTAAATATATACTGAAAACTGCCAAAATATCATTCCTACAACTATATTTTTCATTTTCTCAATTAATAGAAAAATAAATATGTAAATCTATACATGGCATATCTGGCATCCATACCTGGTATAATATTTTTCTTTGAAATAAGAACAAGCAACAATGTAATATGAGCTGATTAACCAGAATTCTGATTTATTATATCTAATTACATACATACTATAAAAAAGAATTCAACCTGAAATCCAGATTACTGGCTTTGCTGAAGAACCACTATTATTTGTAACTTGTCACTTAAGCAAGCCTTTATATGTCTGACTTATGCTTGCCAAGGCTCCATTATATAGCATAATTTAATTCTCTAGTTCACAAAAATTCAATTTACTTTCCTACTTACTGATACATGATACCACAGTGGGATACTATGCTTATAAAAACTGGTCAAAATAATCAAAGCACACCAGTTCCTCAAAAGAACTGACTTGTGAAGAATTTGAGCTTAGTTCTCTAGGAATAAAATCAATTATAAGAAAAATTTACAAAGTACTTAAACTGATTTTCACACAATCATTGTTTGTTCAAAACTAAAGATAATTTTCAAAAAGTTCATAGGAGAGAAATCAAGAATAAAACTGTACTATTTTGCAAAACAAAAAAAAAGTACAAGACATACTGATAACTACAGATAACGTAATGTCAACAACTAAAATTTTATATATTTACAGTATATCACTTCAAAACTTTAAAAATACTTAAGCTAGCTAGAATAGGGATCATACCACTTTGCCCAGAATAGGGATTATATCACTCACAGAGTACTTCCCTACGTGCGTGAGATACAGGGTTCAAACCCAGAACTGTAAAGAATAAAAAATGAAGAAAACATGACAGATTTATAACATTTCTCTAAACAGAGAGTAAGTGCTTCTTACACATTTAGAAATATATCCCTAAAAACAAATCCAAAATTATGTGAAACTTGCAGTTTTATCAAGATAAAACATTAAACAAAAGAAAGCTCTGAAAAGAAAGAAGGCGTGTCCCACAGCTGTTGGAGAAGACATGGGCTGGTTTTGTTTTGGAAAGCTCAGTTAGTTGTGAAAAACCTTATTGTTTGGTTCCTGTTGAAAAGTCAAAAGACTGGTAAAACCAGACTAAAGGCAGGAATGGATTTAATCATGGGCAAGTACTTTCCTGCCTGGAGAAAAGCTCTACTGGCCTGCTCTGTCCACTCAAAGGACTTTATGTACTTGATTCCAGTAGGCATTAAGAAGATTGTAGCCTCAGTGAAGAGTAAAACTAGGCCTCACATGGGTCTAAATCCCAAGGACCTGGTTCAATTTATTTATTCAAGGAGGAAGGAGACCACTGAGGTAACCTCACTTGAGTTTATGTGCAAGGACTTAGGAACTGCTGCAGAAAAAGGATCACCTGAATAACATTTTCAAAGGTAATGATGTAAGGGCTCAGATGAAACTTAACAGCCGAATAGTCAAGTTTGTATCTTCCTTCCTACGTCCTCATATCTAACTTTGATTGGTTTTCTCGACAGGTGTTCACAGCCCATTATCCGGTTTCCAGCAATAAAGGACTATCGTTATCATGTAAAAACTTCTCTAAGACAAACTCATGTGATGCTGGATCAGTGCTCTTACTGTGTATATATACTCTTACGACCAGCACGGTGAGTTCATACCGGGTTCTTTTTACCTGTAGGAGGGAAATGCTTCAAAAGCAACACCCCCTGGCCTGATGTGCCAAAAATGAAATTTCTCGTAACAGCAGATATGAATCCTGACCTGATAGGTGACACTAGAAATAAAGCTGCAGTAGCTCATGAAAAAGTCTCTGTTTGCTTCTCCCCTGCTGAGTTAAGCTACTGTGCCAGCAAACGGGTCTCTATGTTGATTGGAAAATTTTTCATTATTGGACTAATGAGCCATTGGTCCACACCTGGAATCTTTTTTAAATGTATAAAAACATTCACACATAACAGCAGGAATTCAGTTAGTTTCTTCCTCCAAAAACCAGATGCAAAATTATAGACTATACATATAATTTTCATAACAACCCAAGCTTGAGATTTGTATTATTAAACTCAGTTTCTGCTTGTTGTTTAACATTACAGCACTTACTCGTTCAGACATACTACACTTGTAAATCTAACATATTTTCAATTCTAAAGCAAAGAGCAATGTCATCTGAAAATAAAATATTAACCCGTTTGTATCTTTCGACTGTGACTAAAATCTGCGTGAACACTATATATTTTACTGGATACAATTCTTATTTTAAAATATTTCTAAATCATCCAGCTAGTTAAATTATACTATTAAATTATGTCAGTAATATAAACAGCAGACAGCAAAATGACAAAATTTAAGAAACACGCAAAATTAAAATGTTAGCATTTCGAAGTGTATTATAAAAACAAAAGTAATATGCTTCTATTACTTAATAATATACTTCTTTCCCCTACCTATCACTTTATTAATTAGTGTAAGTGGATCACTTAAAATTACACATAAAACTAATTTTACAATTCTAAAATATTTTTTCAGCTATTTGAAACTAAATCTTTGTATTTTATATTCTTTTCTCATTGTATTCTTCACAGACTTTACATGTCAATACATTTTCAGGCCAAATACAGTAACTATCACTATCTGCTAGCTATAAAATTCTTACCTCCATATTAACTTCCAGCCTACTCTTCAAAATACCTGAGTGATGTTATCTTTACACAGAAATAGTATTTAACAACATAGAAATTAATAGATACAAGATAAATCTGTATGATGATAAATGATAGTTCTAATTACTTCATTTGGCCTCAAAAATACATTTACTTCTTTAAAAATCAAGTCTATCTTGAAAAATATGCTCACTATCGTTTTTGGATTTAACTGAATTTTAGAGGCTGGGGATATAGCCCAAAGGTACAAACCTTGAACAGCAACCCCAAAGCTGTGGATTCAATCTCCATGATGGTAAAGAAAATCAAAAGTTTAAAATAGTATTCAAGAAAATTCCCTCACATCTTTTAAGTATAAAGAAACAGTTGCTATGTTTCTGCAAGTTTTCACATTGTAAAGAAAATATAGAGATAACATTAAAAAGCACTACAGAAACAGATTTTTCTAGAAAATGTGAAAAATTTTAGGCATTTTAGAATTATAACTACTTCAAAAGCAGACAAAACTAAAGATGAAGTAAAGGTCACTACAAAATCCTTTTAATTTTAGTGAAAAAAAAGTAGCCACAGTAAATGCAAAATATATAAAAAGATAATTTAGTTCCCTTAGGCTTACTTAAAGTTACTGTATTTTTAAATTTATGTAAAATATAAATTCAGATATGTAGTGCTTTTTATATTGTGCAGCCCTATAGTAAAAATAACTCAGCCACCAAAAGAAAAAGTGAAACAATTATTTCTAAAACATTTTCTCTATCCATTTTCACAAAGAGTAGTGCATACATAGTTCATGTTCTTCTAGATCTAAGAAACATAATTTGGACTGCGCCTTACCTTCTGTATTCTGTAAGAAGCTGATTACAATGATAAACCACAGACTTCGCATTCTGCAGCCAGAAGACACCATTATTGATCCTTTTAAATATTTTCTTTGTATTCCTTAATGAATCTAGTTATAAATGCCCAGCTTCATCGAACCCAGCAGTCTGCATCATTGATCCTCATATCTGAAAAACAAACAAATCCATCATTTACTTTATGGTCCTGTAATGCCCCAGAAAATACCCTCTCTCTCCTTCCCTCCTTTCATAGTATAAAAATATTTTGATTTTATAACCAACATGGATGTTATTCTTATGAACTAGATATCTAAGGCTTACATTCCAACAACAGTAAGATCCCAAGAATCATTTATGAATAATCATGACATACGAATTTATGGAATAAGTATATAAATTCCTAAGATTAAAGTTTTCTTAGAAAAACAAAGTCATTCTAGGATAACACAAATATATCTCCATAACATGTATATCAATCAAAGCATTAGTTTTAGAACGTAATACTGCTTAAAAAATCATGAATACGCTGTATGTTTTTCTTTTTTAAGGATGGTAACAACACTTATTCTTTGTAAGTGACTTGCACCATGAGCTACAGATGTAAGGAATTTATTTTTCTAGACCAAGTTGTACCACTAGTAAGGCATGGGTGCACTTTCATTTACACAATACAGGCAATGCAAAAATGCCACATTCCTGAATACCATGTCTCAAATTGTTATTTATGACTGCTTATAGAGGAACCAGTTCAATTAAGTGATAGTCTCCAGCTATTCTTCATGTACTGCTTTTTTTAAAGCAAGGTATAGCTTAGGATTAAACCTACGTTCTTGAGTCCACTGAACACAAATAACAGCCCTTAGGTCATGACCGCTACATCTACAAGATGCATAACCTTTTCTTTTTTTTAAGTTTTTTTGAGACAGGATCTCACTACTGTATAGCCCAGATTGGTCTTGATCTTGCTACGTAGCCCAAACTGGCCTCAAACTTGGGTTCATCCTCCTGCCTCAGCCTCCCAAGTGCTAGGATTAAAAATGTGGCCCATAATGCCTGGCAAAATGCATAACTCTTTTAAAACAGTTAGGCAGGGGATAGCAGAGAATACTAAACCTGGGACCAATTCTAATTCTGACTACACCTCCTGGATTCAATTCTCCAGAGGAGAAGGTACAAGAACTTCATGAACATGACTTGGTGCTTCTTGGTTACTAAAACCATATGAAACAAGATCATTTGCTGAGTTTTGAACAAATATTCTACCTCTTTGTAGAACAATATGAGGAGTCACAGAGATAATTGTAATACACAAAAAAATGACAGCATTTTCCAAATAAATCTATTCTCCCAGGCAAGCCTCTGAGGATAAAGAAATCACAAATTTTTCCTTTAAGGGAACATCTTAGAATTTCTTCATATCCACTTCCAATTATTTTCTTCTAAGTACACAAGCTTTCTCTGGTCACCCTCAATAAGTGACAGCTAAAATTTTATAAAGTCAGGCAATGAGAGGATTTCTTCCCTCCCCATTCTGAGGTAGTTCAAATAAGACAATTATTTAATTTAGATGCTGTCAAAGCATTAACGATAATGAAGAAAGAACAGTTTTCCTGAAACTTCAGAGTTCTGTTGTTGCACATCAGCAGATCTATTTTGCATTTACTATAATGTATTAGCAGTCCACTGAAATGTAACTGATGTAAAACCAGTCAGACTCTGGAATGTTGATCACAACATAAAGGCTCTATCTTGACTTATCAACAAAACATTACAAAAGAATGTGAAACAATCTGAAGCCATTATCTAGTTAAATATAAAGAGCCATAAAATTCACAAATGAAAAGAGCAAGATACCTCCATAATAAATAAGGAGTTTGTTTTCTCATGCCCAGTATCAGTTTCTCATATTTTCCCTTCCATCAATCACAAAACATCTAGCTCTCTCTGAATCAACAAAGATGTTTAGATATTACAATGATGGAGGTCACAGTTAGTATTAAGCAGCTCTGAGAATACTTCTGATGCTTCTCTGTCCAAAGAAGAAAGAATAAAAAGGAAATTACAGAAGGTTTCCTCCTCTTCAGAATGTAAAAAAAAAAAAAAAAACTCAAAAAAAGAATGAGATATCAAAACTATTTTCATGGACTACTCAGGAGGCAAGTTCTAGGTCAGTATGAGCAACTTAAGGGACCCTGTCTCAAAACAGGAAATTTTTGAAAGATTAAGAGCAGTGGCAGAAGGGTAGGGCAGCTGTTTTAACTCTGGTTCTGTGGCACAGCACTTGCCCCACACCCCTAAGGCCCTGGGTTCAACAGTACCAAAAATCATCGCCATCATCGTCATCACCTGATGGACAAACAGCACAAACCCATGCACACCTAGCTGGCTTGCTCTGTACTTTTTACTCTAAGCTCCCACAGATTAGTCAAAAGACACAACCTAAATTAAACCTGAAGTTTATGTCTGCTGTGGCAAAGTCCTTACCTTAAGTCTACAGTTCTGTCAAAAGACTAACTGGTCTGTCCTCACCAGAAGACTCATCAATGAGCAATTTATCTCCTACAGTCTGTTCAATAATCCGATCAAGCTATTAGAGCAATTCTAACATGTAGATGAGGTGCAATAATTGCTAACAAGTAAAACTGAGTCAGCTTTTGGGCTGCTGCATATTACAGCAGAGGATTCAGACTGCCTAAGCTGGACCTGTACTGGGTACTTGCCTTTCTGTGTGTGGACGCTGACAGACAGCTTGCCTGCATGCACTGCTCTCGAGTATGGTTCCACTTCCCTAAGGCGATCCAAGAGCAGTCTGTCTTTGGTCACCCACTGTTTAAAAGAGCCCTTATTTGTGGGAAGAAGGGGAAGGAAGAAATCAGGGGCTGCTGACTGCTTTGTAGGAAACAGCTGCCAAGATAGGAAAACCTCTGTTAGTGAGAGGAAAAGGAGGAGGAAACCACACAACCAAGACCTCTATTGTGGTCTTTGGCCAGGACAGAACCCTTCATGAACAGACTTTATATATTAAAATTCAGTGTATTCTGAAGGTTTGGGAATCTGAAACACATTTGCAAACTATACTCGAGCTATATGGTTTAGTGTAAATTATTGATACATAAACATTTTAGAATGTATAAAATTGTGACCTCACTAGGAAGTACAACGGCCTATGCAATAAGTAAAAAAAAGAAAATCACATTTCTTTTCTTCCCTCCACAGCCTATACCCAGTCACTTTCATATCAAATAAAATTGTTTCCAGAAGTTCAAACTGTAGAGCAATTTTGAAAATTAAGTCAAAAGACTTTACTGCTGTGACCCAAATTAAAAACAACTCCTCACTGAACAAGTATTAATGAAAACTGAAATACTTAGCAAACCACAAGCGGCCAGGCATAGAGTAATAAATAATCAAATACGGTGAAACTAATCCCAAGAAAGCATCACTCCTCAATCAAGCTGGATGTGGCAGACAGACTGGTCCTTCCAGCTCGAAAAAGAAGACAAGAATATCTCACAAAGCAAACAAAAACAAGAACAAAACCAAAAAGAAGCTTTCAACACAGAGAAAGGATTCCCTTCAATGATTTCCCACACTAGTAACTGACACGTATGAAAACTAGAAAACACTTTTTCCCAAGAACCTATGAGAACTTAGTATGGTGGGGGAGGTAGCAGGAGGGGAAAGAAATGTAACAATCCCTCTCAAAGGAACAACAGAATCATTTTTCTTCTGTCATTGACTAGGACCTTAAAAAATCTAAGTCATACCTAACATGTAACATCCTACCTATGTTTTCTTTTTCTTCTCCTTCAAGTAAGATTCAAACACTTTCATGCTGATCTTGTTTCTAGAAACCGCAAGGCACTGTCTACCAAACCTCTGGCATGTTTTTTTTTAGATCTAAGTATCCTATTACTCTGTCATGTAAAAAGTCAATTAATGCATCATTACTACTGAACCTTCTTAGCTAAACAGTGACTTCCAGGAATATGCTTCAGCATTGTTTATATCCCCACAGCCCTCAATATTTTATATACTACTTACGATGTACAGTCAGCTGTAGTGTTTCAGACACTAATCTGCTTATATTTATTAGCTACAATAAATATCCTGCACCTTAAACTGTCAGCAAAATTATTTAAAAGGAAAGCACCACTAACCAGTTTTCAGTCACATATCTATGTTATATTACCAGGAAATCACATTGAGTTAGATGATACAATGTTTATTCAGAAAATACAGAAAAAAATAAGAACTTTTTGTTGGTAATTATCAGTGAAATAAGAGGTTAATATCAGTTGTTATTTGAGCAAAAGAAAATTAAAAAATTTTTAAACTGATTAACCAAGATTGATAGTGTAGTAAGTGAAAAGTCACCAAAAAGATTCATATCTAAGGCATGTCTCTGGCTTCTAATCATGGACACTGAAGCACTGAACAATGAATTTTAAGCCCAAAACCACTACAGGAATCAAAGAAAGGAGATAAAAGAAAAGCTATCTAAGAAAGAGACCCACCCAAGTCACTCATCTTTATTATTAGGCACTAACACTTTGTAAAATGGAACATTAATGCACTGGATAAGCGTGAAATTTTATGCATTAAATACATGTCAACTCTACATGGAAACTAAAGATAGTTTTACAAAATCAGTCTGATTTTATTTGCATTATAAAATTATAACCACTGAGACAAAATTTATTAGTAAAAAAGGTTGTTTTTCTATATTTTACTGAAGCAAACAAACACCAAAAAAAAAGATGACATTTTAACCTCACACTTTCCCATGACACAGACTTGGAAAATAAGAATAAATTTAGTTTCATATCAATTTAGCAGGAACTTAGAGAAATCATTTTTCAAAAATATTTTACATGTGATCCTTACAGGCTAGAATTTCCTCCTTATTGGTAACACTCACAAAAACATGAACACCTCTGGGAATCTGCCTTCAGAAAGTCGGCTAAGTAAATCCTGCTTACCACTAACCAGAAAGGCTTTCTTAGCTCCAGACATTTCTTTTGGTTTGAGTTTATTTTCTTTCCTTCACGAGGACAGCAGCCTGAAATGCTGATCGATTCTAAAACCCTGGGCCAACCCCGAGTCAGCCCCATTCCCATTCTTACTGTCTCTGACTTCGGATACCAGTATCAAGACACTGGCATGAAGTCTGAAGTATTTTAATTGAAATATCTAGGTTCAAATGCCTTCATGTTCATTGTGAGTCTTACCCTTCCTGAAATTTCTTCACTGTGAGGAATGCATTCTCCTATGAGGAGTTCAGGAATGCTCCTAGTAAATTACATCTGCTATCTAGGAGTCATGCTGAGCCTGCAAAAGAAGCTTGTAGCTGTGGACAGTGGGTATAGTTAGTCCAGGGCAGTTTGTCATTCTCTTCATTAAAATCCACTCCGATGAAACAATAAAATTAAAAAGCTGTCATTTTCAAACCAACGTATAGGATATTTACGAAGGCATGTAACTAGCAATTGAAGTTTAAAAAAAAAAAAAAAAAAGCTACATTCCCAATTCAAAATACTATCTTACACTGTCATGGAAAGTTGATGGATGATATAATCAGCTTTCACACCAAAAACTTTTTTAAAAGTAGCGATATATTTTGCATTTGCCATTAGGAGAACTTATAGCATACAACATAGTAGTGCTCATTCCCCTCTGGGGCAAATGATAAGCTATTTTAAATGGTAAATGTAGAAGACATTATACTGTATTTCCTCTCAACCTCATAACAGTCTAGAATTCCACGCAAGTTTTTAGAAGCTGAATATACATTTTGAGTTTCTGTGATCAGAAACATTCCCAAGTGCCTACTATATGTGAAATACAGTGATAGAGACTAATCTTTATACAAATGAGAGATCAATATTACAAAGAAAAACCAGAGGCTTGTGTACAATAAGTAGACTGAAATTATTTAGCTAATTAGGTGACAGCTGAGATGCTCATCAAGGCTAATTAGAAAGCCATATTTCTGCTGATCACCTATTGAAAGGCAAATACTTCATGAACACCTATTGTTTGCTGTGTATTGAAAAATGAAACTTAAGCAATACAATCTGCTTTATTGTAAAATAAGAAACATGTACAGTGTTTACCTAACACATGCAAGACACTGCCATGAAACTGGCACAAGGAGGGTGGCTGAGGAAGGAAAAATTTATTTATTTTGTTTTGTTTTATGTATTTATTATTTATTATCTATTTATTTTGGTACTGGAGATCGAACTCAGGACCTTGCACTTGCCAGGCAGGCACTTGGGCCACTGAGCTAATTCCCTGCCCTGAAGGAAGAATTTAAACCTGTTCAAGGGCAAGACAGAAATAGTAGCACTGAGAAACAGTCGATTTTTAAAATCATTACTGCTACTAATTAAGTAGATCAGACAAATTTACTTCATGTTTTATTTTCTTTTCCTTTAGAATGAAAAATGGAAATAGAAAAGTCATTTTGGGATTAGAAAAGTGATAAAATACTAAAAGAATAATGAGTTGATTTTTAAAATGTTTACATGGGCAAAACTAACATCCCTTAGGTAATGATAGCTACATATTAAGTTAATTTTTAGTATTTCCAGTTGAGCTACCATAATTTTACTCATTTATATTGCTATTTAAAGCACTAACAATTATGTTATATTAACAAATTATTCTAGACTGATAAATCTTATCAACAAACTACCCAAGAAGTTCCTTGTAAATTAGAAAAATAAAAATAAACATATTCTGCAATATAACTAGCAATGCCTCTTCTACAAAGAAGACAGGTGTGACGACACAAATCCGTAATCCCAGCTGAGATACTGAAGCAGGAGAATCACTGTGAGTTTAAGGCCAGCCTACGCTACACCCTGAACTACATAGTGAGCCCCTGCCTCAAAAAAAAAAAAAAAAAAAATTTGCAAGGATGCATTCGTATTAACATCTATTGAGTTTACAGGCTAATTGTTTAGGCAAATACAGAAAAAAAAAAACCCTCAAAAGCGTGGCTTGTAAGATATACTGTTACGTTTAGCTTAGTACTCTGAATTCTTTGTTCATAAATCACTGTTACTAGCCATTCCCTGAATCAATATTCAAATTCCCTCTTGGTCTATATATATGACCACTAAATGAAATAATAATGATCCAGGATCTGTTGTATATTAGATCATCAATATCACCATCATCAGAGGTTTCTTAGAGGTAATGAGGTAATGTAAAATATATCAAATGATTTTAAAAATAAATATGAAAAATTAAATATAAAGAATATACTGCAAGAAACTGCAGAAAATTTTGTCAAGTATAGCATATTGGCCTTTGAAATCAAACAATACAATTCATTTGCAAACAATACGGTCTACACAGTGTTTCCTAAATTTGTCTTAAAGCAGGTCATTAGCAGTATAACTGCATGTATCTCAAGTCAAGCCAATAAGTATCTACTGAGTACCTCTCCAACATACATTTGATATCGGGTACTGAAATCAGTGTTATTTTTCACTTTATATATTAATTGGGCCTGTGCTCGGCTCTAAAGGGATTCTAAAAAAAGATTAAGATATGGCTGCCTGCTACAAGGAGTTAATTATCTTCTAAGGATAATTAAATACACTAGATAATGATCAAGATCAAAAATATGCACTAAATAATAATTACTAAATTCCCAAATTATTTAATGGTAATGAGCTTATTTTGTGTCAAAATAATAAGAAAGTAGTAACAGCAGTTTCTGGATCTGGCTGTCATTGAGATATGCACTGAGATCACCTGAAGTCGACTTTCTGAGAGTCTAAGAGAGGCACGCAGAGCACTTAACCTGCACCTCTGTGGGTCGGGACACCTCACAGCTTCCAGAGCTCAAGTTCACCAACCACGCACTGCGGTGGGAATAGATAGCACCTCTGTGATGCCACCACTGTCCCAATTTCCCCCCATATGAATTTAAAGGACTGACTGCACTTTAAGTAATTTTAAGCAAAATTCTTAAGGGCTTCTGTGGTATGTTTAAAATATGTTTCTTTAAACTATGCCTAAGCAATTATTTTAATCCCTATTTTTAAAATTACATCTGAAGAGTTAGCTATTTCAAAAAAATATTTTTTGAAACCCATCTATATTGTTACATTATCAGCCATAATCCAGTAACCTGAGACTTTTTCAGCCACATATTTTTCACTCTGCCTTCCTGGATGTACTACAGCCAAAAATCAAGACGCTAATAGGGACTAGAAGTTTCTAAGCTTGCTCTGGGTTCATCAGATACCATTTGTATCAGTATCTGAAAGTAAAACTCAAAATAACTGGATTTTTTTCAATTGTAAAGAAAACTGAATATATCAATTATTTCTAAATGATTTCGTTAATAGTGTTAAAGACAAATTTACAGTCTAAGTAAATAAGCAGAAGAGTCCCTTCGTCTTCCAAAATAAAGCTGAGATTTCATATGATTAGAATGCCTGATTTCTCTAAAATATATTAGGAAATAAAGATGGAAAAGTAAGAGAAGTATGAACATACTACTAAGAAATAATGACTAATGGAGTCATTTTGAATGGTTCACATTAAAAAATTAAAAACAAAAATCAAAATGTTAGTTCATTAAAAATCAAAATATCAAGTTTTATGTGCTTTTTACCATACAAACTGAATGCAGGCGTGTGGTTTTTATGACATGGATGTTTCAACTTTAAGATATAATTTTATAGTATCTATTAACATTTCAAAGAACACACAAGTAGTCATAAAAGTGATATTTAATCAAAAGAAACACAGTTTACCAAAAAGCTGAGAAAACTTGATGAGAAGTTAAAATACTTGCCAAGTCCTGTTCATGTGATAAATAACTTATGTATATTTCTAATAGTTTAATGATCTCTCAAATTGCTCTAATTCAAAAAACTTCAAGGAGAAAGTATCACTTATTGTCCTCATCCCACATACAAAGAAACTGCTTAAAAAGTGCATTATCAATGATACCTAGTAATTCTTTGAATCTCTTAAGCTTAAAATTATCAACTGTGTTCTATCAGACTTGGGGAGATCAGAATAAACTGGCAGCCTCAGTCCCAACTACACAAGTCCACCACATTATGGTGAAAGGGTCACAGACTCTGCTACAAGAACGCAGACAGCTGTGGGCCAACAAAGCATCACCACCCAACCAGCAGGCTGTCCACACACAAGACCAAGGTAACTGGACACAGCTGAGTAATAAACTGGTCACTGCCGATGCCTGCCAAAATAACCGAACCAATGTTGGCTGTTATTTTAAGAAATTAATTTAAATGTTAATGGAAAGGAAAAATCTCGACCATGCTGGAACCAGAAAAATTAAACCAAAGCAGCACTACCCTGACCCAAACAAATTAATGTTACGGTATGTTAAAGAGCTACGCGAATGTGTGGAGAGAAATTCCAGAAAAGAGAACAAAGGACATTACTACTGTAACTCATCTTATACTTTTTTTTTTTTTTTTTTTTTGGTGTGAGAAAGTATAAAACCAATTAAAACAGTAAGTGATGAGAGACTGAAAAGTAATGAGATTTGGATAAGACCTTTAGATATTCAATCATTAGTAGCCTGGTTTCAAATAGCTGCTGGTAAAAGCGGCCTCCACTCCCTAAATTTGTCGCCACTGCCCCTCGCAATGGTGCTGAAATCACTTAT
Organism: Cavia porcellus; assembly: GCF_034190915.1. NCBI lineage: Eukaryota > Metazoa > Chordata > Mammalia > Rodentia > Caviidae > Cavia > Cavia porcellus. Next base: position 150,116,572 of record NW_026947484.1, read on the forward strand.
CTTATCCCAAGTAATTATGAACTCACAGTATATGCATCTATTTTTTTCTGGCAGAAAAGTATTTTTAAAGCTGGCCAATTCCCTATATCCAGATTCCCCTCCATCAAAATAAGTGTTTTGTATAGTATTACAGCAAATATTTTTTATTTTCTGCAAATGTAATGTTTCTTATATTCAACAAACTATAACATACTATTTATAAAAATAACATCTTAAGCTACAATTAACAGGCATCACTTTAAAATAAGTGAAGGCTGAACTATCAACATTATGCAAGGTAGACAAAACAGAGACAGTTACAAATTTTTAATAAAAACATTGTATTATGGTACTAATAACCTAGGTGTTCTATTGGAAGTGAAGTGGATTACTGTAAATGAAATTTAAAATGTCTTTTCCATTTTACAGATAACACAAAATGACTTTTTTTCATGTCTCCAGCGATAAGGATAAATTTGCCACACTTTTAAATGGTGCCTTCGCCCTTCCACCCTGGCTCATGAATTAATAATTCAGTGACATTAATACAAGAAGATAAATGATAAAAAGGTTAAGGCGTGTGGGACAACCATACATACATTCTTCTTTTAGCACAGTTAATACTTCTCTGTCAATTATAGCTAAAACTTTTTAGCAGTTTTAAATAGTGTTTTTACAATCTAAGTAGCAGCTTAGGCACACACAATTTCACACAATTCAGTCTTAATAAATCTCCTGCTGGTACCAAACAATCATTCTAGAGGATTAAAGTGCAACACCTGTTAACATTAATAATGTTTTATACACTCATGTATTAAAGAATCCTCTACTCCATTATTAGTCTCCTGAAAAACCTTCTAGACCACTATACTGATTTAGCATGAATTATACATATATCCTTCAATTTCTTGCTATAACAAAGAAATACTTTAGTGCAAAATGGTAAAAGAAAAATCACATCTAGTCTGAAATGTTATTTTTCTCTGAACCAAATTTATTTAAGTATAAATGGATATATACCTATTAAAAATGAGAAGAGCCCAATATCAAATCATTTTTAAAACTAAAAACCCTCTGGAGCACTATTCATCTTAAGTTTGGGTAAGATATAAGTTCTATTAACAAAAAGGTACTTTCTGTTAATGTGTTAACTACACGTCCAGTTGTACTGACCCTTATTTTGAAATACCTTAAAATCACTTTGTCTTTTTATTTTCCTTACCTTAATTTCTCTCTAAACTCTGCAAAAAAAAAACCCTCACATTTTCTCACCCTTGACTCAGTTTGCAAGCCTTTATTAATCTCCCTAATTTCACTCTCAATCCTTAAAATGTGTAAAGGAGGGACCAGTTCTAGAGCTCATTCTATATACGATACAAAGAAAAACACCTGTGCTAAAAAACTGACGAAGGACCATCTTGAAAGTGTTATCATTTTCCCTTTAAGTACACACAGTTCATCTTCCTTTCTTTTTTTTTTTTTTTTTTTTTTTTTGGAAGCATTGGTCTATTATTTTTGGATGCTAAGAACTGAACCCAGGGTCTGTAGTGTATGCTAAGCATACAGTCTGCTCACAAGATCCTTTTTTTAACAATAGAGAAATTGTAACTAGGAGCTCTAAGGGAAGAAGATTGTACACTGAAAATGTTTTTTTAAAAAACTGGTAAAAAACAAAGTTGGAAACAAGCCCAATCTCATGGAACTTAACCCTAATCTGACCAAATTTAAAGCCACCTAAACCAATACTCTGCTGCTCGGATTTATTTGCTCAATAATTCTGGGTAGGCCTATCAAACTGATTTCTACTTAAGGTTTTGGTCCCTTTCCCCACATACACACAACATATTGTTCTCCACCTTAACAAAAAGAAAACATTTCTATTCAGACTGCATAGTTTTAAAATAATCTGTGCCATAAAGTCAACCAGAATGGCTTCAACTGAGAGAACTTCTCCCTCCACAGATTTCTGTGACAAATCTGTGTGTTTTTCCATGAGAGCAGTAGTTTATTTTATTTTGTACCAGAAATCGAACTCAGGCCTCGTGTTTACCAGACATGGGCTGCATTGCTAAGTTATATCTCTGGCTCTACTTTCTTATTTTAACTTAAACCTTTGACTATTCTTTTAAATCTTTTTTTTTTTTTGGGGGGGGGGGTCAAAATTTTCATTGTTCATGTCCTTCCAATGAAAGTGTCTTCAAACCAAGGCATAAAACTCTCCTGGTTACAGGCTTTATTCCAGGCACTGAGGCTGGAAGTGCAAACAACAGGAGGATGGAGAAGATAAGGAAGTATGACAGGTACACCAATAACTTTACCAATTATTTTAGGGTAATTAAGAGGGAAGTGCTTCTTGTGGACCATGGCTTTTGTTCTTTGCTTTCGTCATGACCTCGGTAAGTAGTGTGTTACGCTGGTCACTAACATATTGACTCTAAAATCAACTAACCAACTAGAAAATATTATAATTATTTCCTGGATTTGTAAAAATATTACGCTATTTCCATTTTTTATTTTCAGACCACAGAGGCTCACCCTCACTTCGGTACCGCTCTCAGCATATTTATGCTGTCATTTGGACCTGCAATCCCTGCTGCATTCGTCCTGTAGCCAAAGCATTTCCTCTGCTAAGACTCAGTTTATATTTATCACCTGACTATCTCTGCCTGGCTCCTTCATTAAACCTCTACCACAGAGCAGGGTGCTAATCTGCACTCAGTACAATGTGTTTTTACCATTATCAAAAAAAGGACCTGACATCATTTTCAAAAGATTATGAGCTAACTTTAAACAAATCCACCATTTTCACCTCCACAATGCTGAGGAGCTGGTATCTTTCGTGATGTCTGAGAAAAAGCTAGCAATAAACAGCTTTGAAGGAGAAGAAAGGGAAAGACAGGGGAGGAGAGAGAAAGGGGTAGAAAGAGCAGAAAACATAGAAATTAATTTCATAAGACAAGTAATGAGGACAAGGAAAAGTTATCATAATTCAGGAACAATTCTTGAAACTGAAAACAAACTTACAGAGAAGTTTTAGAAAAGAAATTTTCAAGGTTTTTTTTTTTCTAAGTAAGACTATCTTTTAATTAAATAATGGTGAATGTGGATTTATAAGACAACAATTAGTATTTTGCCAGGAGGTTTAATTTGCCACTGTTTAGAATAAAATACATTATCATTTTCACCATTAAGAGGAGTCAAATAAACCCCTCAAGAAAAGCTGAAAAAAACCTCCAAGCCTCTCACTGTAAACAAGCAGAAAGTCCACAATTACGGGCGAAACAAAACCTGCCACTCAGGCCCACACTCTAGCAGGATGACTCCTTGGTGAAACTTTTCTTTAAAATATGCGGAAATGTAATAGTATCTACAAAAACAATTTATAATCTACATGCTTTAAAACTTTGTACAGTATCACAAAATGTGGAGTCATGCATAACTATATAGCAATAAAGCATTATACAGTATGTAAGACTTTTATTACAAAGCACAGTATTATAAAACGTGAAATTAATTGAACCTGATAATTTTGCTTTTTAAATAAAAACAAAGGATTGCACAAATGAATCAGTTAGACATTTATTTTCAAAGTATAGCAGACGTTCATGTCATTTTTCTTACAACTCTGACACAGTGGGTTTCTGAATCTACGTATCTTCCTGTCAATATTTAATGAAAAAATAATTTCGATGCATTAAATGCCCCTTCACAGTGAAAATTTAAGAATGATATATATACTTTTATCTCCTCAGAAAAATGAAAAATTATAATTAAAACAGCTGATACTGCCTACAGTACATACCACATTGTACATTATTTCATTTTAGTATTTATAATTTTAGGAAGCTGCTGAAAAAAAATCATGGCTATTTTGAATTCATAACTTCTTACTGTTCATGAGACCAGCTTTTGTAACCGAATTTAATATATAAATCAACCTATATTGACAATAAATCTAAGCAACTCATTTGCAAATATATCTGAATATTAAATATGAAACTTAACAGGTTTTAATAATTAGACACTGTTAATGGCTTAAAATATGTGGCTGTCCTAATTTAGTAAAAGGCACTTCTCCTATAACACTTGTCAAACTAAATACAAAAAATTGCTCTGGCATTTTACTAAATTAAAATCGTGAAACCCTACAGCTTGAACGCACAAATTTAGATTTTATTAATACTTTAAATCAAACCACAGTTAATATTCAGCTTCATATAATGCAATTTATAGTAGTCTTCTGTTGCGAACGCAAGAACACAATGAGATTTTAATCAGATTTTAATATAAGACATTTTGGAAGGTAGACAACTACCCTTCCCCACCAAAAATCCTATCATTTCACAATTAAAAGATAAAGATAACCCATCTGTGCTATGCAATTACTTACTGAAGAAAGGAATTGTGCAAAAATGGCTCCTTGTATAGAAGAAAATGTCTCTGATGCTAGTAATTTGGGCCACCTGTGTTAAGTGTATATCAACTATTACATGCTATTCTTTCACAGGTCGCTACTAGATGGTTATACTCTGATAATAGCTCAACCACAGACTTATTAAAATATTTGTCAGAACTTTTCATATTCTTTCTCTCAAACATTAAATGTCACTTTTAAGGATTTGTATTATACACATTTTATAGTTTCCTTAACTAAATAATATTCACACTATACTAGTGAGAACAGTATTTTAGCTAACTTCCCTTTATTTCATGCTGATTACCTTCTGCACTTCTGTATCGTCGGCATCACAGGTCCTTTCAGAAACAGGGAGAAGCAAGCCTTCACACCAGGACAAGTTCTGACCAATACCCTCTATTGACTTCCTTTTAAAAGCTGCTAACACATGGGAGGATCCTAATGCTTAGGATAATGTAGGGGTCAGGATCTTGGAGCTATGACTGTAGATCCGAGATAAGAAGAAAAAGAAGAAGAAGAAGAAAAAAAGAGTCCTACTTATATATTTTCTGCAAGGCAAGCCAAGCATCAGATTACAAAAGAAAAATGAGAGACAATTAATCACGTTACTTAATTTCACAGTAAAGTACTGATATTTTCGGGTTGACAGGTATATATCATTGTTCATGCCTTCAATATCAAACACCAGTTTTGATGAACTCCAGTCAGGTAAAGCCCTGGCCTGTCATCTAAGAAAGGGAGCAGTAACAGTAAATCCTATAAAACAACAGCACGAATAATAATAATGAGAACCTTAATAACAACTGAGGAAAAAAAAATCTTCCAAACAAAAATGACAGAAAAAACAAGAATATAAACATCATGTGAAAATTGAAAACGCATGTTTAAAAAGACATGGATCACTTAACCATGTGAACCATAAGGCACACCACATTTAATCTACATGGATAATAATACTAAGCATTCAATGAGTTTTCTATGCATAAACCTCTGTGCCATAACTGGTCACACAAACTTACTGCCTGGACAACAGTTAGTATTCTGGTGCTTTTATTGTAATTATTATTCCCACATCTGAGATGAATCTGTGAGTTCTACTGCTAGGTTCTGTGAGTTTTTACTGTCATCAATGACAATAGGTTATACAAAGATGCACTGAGGGCTAGGGAAATAGCTCAGTGGTAGAGCATATGCTCATGAGTATGGGGGAGGTCCTGGGTTCAATACTCTTTGCTACTTTGCACCAGAAACAAAGAAACTAGTGTGTGTGTGTTGGGGGGAGCACCAGCATAAGCAAAAGAAACATTAAAATACAATAAAGATGTATTAAGAGTACAGTCAACCCTGACTGATAGGTGCTAGAAAGTACTTTGAGGTTACTTTCCAGGCTTAGGGACAGAATTAATATGTTACAAGGGATCAGCTATAAAACCTAAAACCTATTTGGTGGATGTAAGGAGCTGAAACACTACTGAGGAAATGATGTTTTGTTCTTACATGGAACAAGATTTACCAGGGAACTGGATGTACCAATAAGATCAATATATAACAGAAGTTCTTGGTAACAAAAGAAAAAGCCTCAGTAAAACTCAATTACAATGAATTTAAAACAAACAAATACCACTGAGAGAACAGATACTCCTGAAAGGAGAAGTCTGGTATCTAAGGAAACCTAAGACTATCCAATTAGCTGCTAAAAGAGCTTTTAAAAATGTTATTAAAATGGCCCCGAACAATAAAGAATATCTCAACAAGAACATCGTAACAAAGATATTCTTTAATAAAGAGTTCTTTCTAACTAGACTGCAACAGCTGATTTTATAGGAACCTCAAACAAAAGAGAAATAAGCCAAAAACCTAAGCCATACAGAATAAAATCTGCACATTGAAAGGTTCACTTCATATCAGCATGTGGAAAAAAGCAAGTATCATTTAAACATGAGTTCACCATCAAAAATATTTCTGGATAGCTATAAAAAAGCAAATTTTTTTACAAATATGACATTAAAATATACATGTTACTCTTAAGACAACTGCATGTACCTTAAAACATCAAAAAAATGGGCTCATTTCTTCTCCCTTGCTCTCAAACCGGGTAATAAATAACCACTTGTCTAGAACCTTGGTCCTGGACACTGACTCCTAGCTCTGGCTCGTGTCAAATTGCATCCCACTAAAAACTTCTTGCACCTGTCTACGGTCATTGCCTCTCAGGAGGACAGTCACCCATACCTACTAATTAGATTTTCATTTCTTCCAATATTTCCCCCACACGAGTTCACTGGCTGTACAACCTAGGGGGCTAGTAATTAAATATAACAAGATTTAAATATTTTCTTAATCGAAAATACGGCGTCAGGCAGGGTGGTGCATGCCTGTAATTCCAGCCCACAGGAGGACTGCTGTGAGTTTGAGGTCAGCCTGGACTACATAATGAGTTCAAGGCAAGTCTGAATTACCTAGTGAGACCTTGACTCAAAAAAAATCTAAACAACAAAAAAAAAGTCAACAACTTCTTATGCTCTACACCATCTTAATAAAGCAGGCTCTTTTTTAATCAGTCCTAAACTAACACTGGAGTTTCATCTGCTTCCATCCTGCAAAATTCAGACCATCCCTTCTAAAGTACCATATTTCTGCTTCTCTTTTCTCTGAACTGTCTTCATCTCTTTTCGGACCCATTTAAAATGGGGTCTCTTTCTCTATCCTACTCATTTTAAACTCAGTCCACGTACCTTGTATTTCCACAGCCTTTCTCCTTATACCTCATTTTGGCAAGTCATGAGTGAGCCTAAGATTACAATTATTTGTGTAATTTCCCTTTCTTTCATGAGCCTAATCAGTGTAGTTCATATGTGATAGCACTTTTATTAAGTGGCTGCAGACCTAAAATAAACAACTTTAAACATGTAAATTCATAAATTAATGGTAAATGATGAAATGTACTTACTGGTAAAAGCGTTTTTAGAATGGATAAAACAATCAGCACTTAAAAGTACAAACTTTATTGGTCTGGTGATTTTGAAAAACTTGGTACTAGAAGTTCTGTCAATTTTTTAAAACCACACATGTTGCCACAATAACCTCTGGGGCGCTGCAGGAAACCAAAACTCACATTTTGTAAAATCCAAGACACTAGAAATACCATGTATTACACTAATACCAGGCATTACACAAAAACAAATGTAAGCACTTCTCTGTCATTTATGTACCTGCAATGTCATTAGAAAATAGTTGCTTTGAACTACAAAAACATAAACTTTGACAGATTTGAAACAGATGATATACCAAATTTTTAACAAATACAAAATATCAAATTTTTGAAAAGATAATCTGATAATAGAAAAAACTTTTTAAATGAAAGGATAATTTGAGTGTGATTTTTTTTTGAGGTATTGGCTATTGGGCTGAGCACACTGCATATGATTCTACCATTGAGTTATATTCCCCAGTCCATAACTTGTATTTAATAGGACCCGCCAAAGAATTTTATTTTTATAAAGCAAGAATTTTCTGCAGCTACACATCTTAAGATAATTGATTAAATCTCAGAGTGAGAGGTAGGAGGATAACAGTAAAAATCAAATCATCCTGGCTTGGTAATATGGTATCTTGCAACCTTGAATAAACTATAAATTGTACAACATATAAGAATGGCAAGGTTACCAAATATGAATACTCATTCAAATTTGCTTTTTTCTTTGCCATAGATAATATCTTTTCATTTACCCTATAAATGAATAGTTGGTTTAAAGACTTTAGTCAGGTGAACATCCTCTTGCCTGTAAATTTATGACTGAAATGGAAACATGTGGCTTTCAGATGAATATCTAATCAAATTATATATTTGTGCTATACTTTGATAGGTAAAGATAGATTTCCGATTATACTAAGAATAATTTCCAGTAATCTTTAAAAGTTAAAATATCTCCACGTATTAAACCAAAAGCTATGCTGTTCTAGATTTGTTCATTACCTATGTATTGCACTAATAATCACTAATTATCTAAATCCATATAAAAGAAAATCATTGTAAAAGACAAGGAACTTCTCATTCCCAGTAAATTAATAAATCATAAAAAGAGATTAAAACAAACTGAGGCCTTAGCATCAAAACTACCAGGGAAGGTGATTTTTTAAGATTGTTAAACCTTAATTCTTTCTTTCTTTTTTTTAAAAAATTGGTGCTAGGGATTGAACCCAGGGCCTGGCGCATGGTAACCAGGGGCTCTATCACTAAACTATACCCTAGCGCTCACCAATTTTTGACTATATGTGAAGATGGTGGAATCACTCAAACGTTAGTAAATATTCAGCATTAAAAAAGTAACTTAAAAACAAGGAATCATCTAAAGTAAAAAGAACTTAAAAATTTAGTGGCCTAGTTGTTATACTAACCTAAAGTTAACCTTAAAAGAAATACTGTAACTATTAGGTCAAATTATGTACTGTTTTATGGGACTTCTTTTAACATTTTAGTCTGACTTTCCACTAACTTAATTATTGATACATATTAACAGTGTCAATTTAAAAGCCTATCCTTATCCATGGCTGTTTATATATTTTTTTTAATTTTCAAAATCTCTTATGCAGTAAGTGTAATTTAACACTTAGAAAATAAAATCTCACAAGTTTATTAGAGATTCTAATAGGAAAGGACATAAAGAGCAAAATAAAAGCATCATAAAATTAAGTCTTACACATAATATAGTAATATAAAAGTTTAGGTGATGGACAAAGACTAATTTTCAGCAAAATAAAGAAACTATGAGAGTACTAGTAAATCTTCATCAGGAACTATCACACATTTGCCTTACCATAACTTAGTTGAAATTAATCTTCATAAAACAAATAGGATGGCAGGTTACTCAAAGGCATCAACTGTATTATGTAGTTTCCTATACAAATTGCTTTTATATACAAACTAGCTTTTCTCCCTTTTAAAATCATTTTACTAGTAACATATTCAATGTAAGAGCAGTATACACATACACCTCAAGTATCATTGAAGATGCTTCAATGAAAACCATTATTTCTTTTTTGAGGAAGCAGCTTAGACAAGTAAATTTTGTATTTCTTTCCAGAGAAAAGTTGGAATAAGCAGTGATGTTTTATATTGTAAGGTTAAATAAAGTAAGTATGCAAAGTTCACTAATATGTTATAAAGAATGACCATCAGACTAAACATTAAAGAAATCTCTTATAGGACTTGAATTCTGCCAAACATAAAAGTATAACAAATACTTACTTTTTAAATATAGAGGGCTTAAATGTAAAGAGCATCACTGAACAGAGAATCCACATTAAGTTTAAAAAAAAAAGCTATATATTATTACTTATCACAACAGACATTTCTTAGGAAGCCAAATGGGAAAAAAAAAATGTTTTTAAAGGAAAATAAAATGCCCAGACACAATCAAACATAAAGCATATCAAATTATTAAAACACCTAAAAATATTGAGGATGTACTAAAAGCATTAAAGCAATACATAACATATTGAAAAGGTATTTATAATAGTACAAAAAATACCTGCTAATATCAACGCCACAAGTACAAAGTCGTTCATAATGTTCTATTCTTTATAAATATCAATTTTTAAAATTATATTTTAGCTTATTTTCAATTAAAAGTTAATATTGTAGAGATTTAAGTGCCACCTTTTTGATATGTTCCTCTTGATTTTCACAGAATTAGCAAGCAATATAGAGAATGAGGCCATTAGTGTATGCAACCTACAAGTCTCAATATTCTTAAAAATACTTGATAGCTATAGCTTGTTTGTTCTAAGAGCTCCAATTTTTATTCTCTAATTTTAAAGCAATATTTAAACTACCAAAAATCAATTCCAAATGTTTTTGAAAAATGCAACCTTAGAAAATGTAAATTCCAAGATACTTAAGCTTTATTCTTGGTTTTCAATCATATAGTATTAATTGAATATTTACATATAATCATATATATATATATATATATATATATATATACACATATATACATATGTTATTGGTATTATATAGTACAACGAATTGTCATTTAATGACCACAATTACGGGCTCCCAGGCTAAAATTTCAAGATTTAAATTCTCATTGTAGCACGGTAAAATTAGCAGAAAATAAAGCACAAGAGACATGTTAAAGTGACTAGTTATTAAAATAAACAAACCATAAAATTTATGCTTCATCATCAAGTTCATTAATAATTATGGTATGCTTTTTCTAAGAGTTCTATATCACAATAAATCTATAAACCTATGGAGCATTATAAGCATTAATTCTAAATTTCTGTACATTACAACCTCAGAAAAGTGCTTTTGCATGTATTCTTAAATACTACAGTGTGTTGTAGATGTTATCTCAATCACATATAGTAAAGAGCTAAACACAGAATTTTCTTCACATAAAATTTAAACAATTCCAAAAGCACAGGTATTTCAGCATTAGCTGAAATTACCATCTCAGAAACTACTACTAAAAGATAAAAGAAAGCATTGTCATGCAATGCTCTGACAAGCACTGTACTAATGGCCAGTTAAGTCTTTTCTTTAAATCTAAGCTAACTTTTTATTTATGGCTCCAACATGAGCAATAAAACTATCTGCTTTAACTTATATTTGGTCACAATCATAATGCCTTCAGAATCAATAGTCTGATACAGAAAGCACTGCACAAAAAATTTTAAAAATTGTAAATCAGTGATCATTTAATATTATCAAATTTTTCCTTGTACTTCTTAAACGTATCAAAAAAGCAGTCTCATCTATCACTACATTAAAATATTTAAACAAAAACATAGAAATAATTATACATAAATGGAGAGCATTAACACTTTTATTCTGAATTTTAGCTATTTCTTCAGTTGTGTTTATTTTTATATTAAAAATTAGTTAAATTATTGCAGAAAATTTGTGAAATCTCAAAATGCATCCTTTTAGAAAACAGAAATTTGATATTCTACAATTAGCATCTTGTACTTTTTAGTGCAGCTCTGAATAAGCAATCTTATGTGACCACCACAAAGTCTAACATAGTGTATATAATAAAAATATTTTATTGAAATCTTTGTTAGATTAAATTTGAGAAAATTTATGAAGCAGACAAAAAGACTGCCTTAAAAGCACATTAAAAAAAAAAACCTCTAGTGTGTCCCATTTTTACAATTAAATGAAAACACTAGTTTTTAAGTCCTGGGAATAACATGACAATTTAAAATAATTTCAAACAAAATTAAAACAGGTAGATCCATGATTTTTAATCCCAGATTTCATATATATATATATAATATATATATATATATATAATATTTTTTGAAATTATATTGTATGTTTTGTTAGTCTATTTGAAACACTTTACATATTAAAATATTTGATTCAAGGAAGACTGTAAGTACATAGCATTTTAATGGAAAATTTCCTGTTTAATAAAATTTCTAATAAGATTACTCAGCATGTATTACTCTTTCTTTGAATATTACTGTTAAAAGTATATTCTACTCAGAATACAGCTACTGCTTAATATCTATCCAAATAAATGTGGGAACAGTAATCATACACATTTACTCTTAAATAACATAAATTACAAGTGAACCGAATGTTTCATGCATCAATTTATATTCTTCAAAAATATTTGATAAAAAATTTCCTTGAAAACTTACAAAGACCATCTTTTAAAGAAAAAGCAGTTCCCACTCACTTCCTTGTCATAAGCATCCCCAACATAATAAAATGCCAATGATACTTTTATAAGAAGAATGATGTATATTTCAAGGCATTTTCTTTGTCATGTCTTCAGATTTCACTGTTTTAAAAATCACCTGGTAGTCCACCTTCAAGTTTAAGGCAAAATAAATAGAACTTACCCTAGCAGTGACTTCCCCATAACATCACCCAAGTGATAACACACCTGACAGTTACTGCGCCTCACAGAGCAGTGTTCCTGGTATGAATCCCCAGTAACCCTTACCTAACAGGGAAAGGAGTTGTGGCTTTAGAAGGAAAAGGGTAATGAACTGTAATACCAGATTCCGTTTTCCGGTACTGACCTATCACACTTAGTACTAACTATGATACAAATAATCTTTATCGTATTAAGACAATTACACAAACTTGGCAGTTCATCAATAATTCTAGGGACTAGGAGCATTTACATACTTTTTGTAAAGCAGACCATCGTAATCCTATTGAAATATAATTGCTGTTGCTAATATCCTTACACATAATGAAAAAGCTGTACATCAGTATAGCATAGACTTATTTAAGATAATACAGGGCCATGCTGAGAAAGTAATACTCACACAAAGCCATGACAGCAACATGAATCTCTTTAATAAATAAGTTTCCTTACCTGGAGGATTATTCAGGGTAACAGTAACAATCTGACTTTTCAAATAAGTAAAGATTATAGTATAAAATAGTGAATGTAACACAAAAAGTTGAGAAGCAAAGCCTTTTTAAAATACAAAGTAAGTGAAAGAAAATAAACTATTAACATCTTTTTTCAAGGATGCAGTAAGTGAATACTCATTCTTTTTACTCTCCACCAAGCAAATTCTAAAATTATGCTATTATATCAAAATGTAAAAATAAAGGCTGAAATTAATTTTAATATAATTTAATAACATTAAATCTCCTAGGACAAATCTGTATATACACATGTGAGAAATATTTGCCCATTGATAAAGACCAAAATGCTTTTTACCCTGATTACCAGAATACGCAACTACAAAACTCAAGTATTTCTGAGTATTAAGCTTACAATTTCTTAGGAAATTCAGTTGGCACCGTTCACAAAAGATAAAAGAACTCCATTTTCAATCAAGTACTGTCTATTCTGCTTGTCTTTATTTTTTCCCAGTTAGTCAGCAGTTTTCTTGATCATTTAATATTAGGTCCTCCTTACTGGTAGTTTCTTGTTTAAGTGTCACTGCACTAATTTGTCCATTATTTCAAGAGAAAGTCATTAATCCAAAGTGATCATTTTTATTTTTAGAGTAGAGCAAAGTTCAAGTTCTCTAATTTGATCTATTAAGTATAGACGAATCTAATTTACTACTTTATATGAGTGATTTTTAATAGTATTTTATACAATCCAGAAAATTATCTAAAAAGCTGAGCTCTTCCTGACAACTTTTAGATACAGTTCCAAGGTCTTCCTTCCTCTCAGAGCTTTGTTCAATCATTACAAAGAAAGAGATAATATTTCAAAATGAATCTGATGTCTTTATTACTTTTCAAGTTGTTTTTACTGATTGAGATAAAGCACTCAAAATCTATGAATACAGGAAATGATAAACATCTGGCTTTGATATATTAAATTTTACTCTCCAATCTGGATCATCTCAAAATGCCTTACTTCCCTTAATAACAATTTTCGGAAAATAAAAATTAGAAATGTAGTAAAACACAATTTTCAAAAGGGAAATTACCAATTTATGGTGCCTTGATTACTTTATCTCATATACAAGCTCCCTCTGCAGGTAATAACGAGATAGCAAAAATGTCTGAAACATGCAGGCAGTTGCCTGTGTAAATGCAGGTCACCTGTTTCATTACCTATTGCTGTTTTGTCTTATTTGAGTAAAATGACCACTTCGTGAAAATCTTTGTTTCAATATGAATATTCCTGTCCTCCATCTCAGATACGCAAATTTTTCTAAAGTCACTTGCGAGCTATTCACACAAATTGTATTTCAAGGGGAAAAAAAAAAAGAAAGAAAGAAAGAAAACATTTCTTTGCTTACACTGCAACAGCCTCAAATGACAGACCACCCAACAGAAAGTCGCCTGGTCCATTTATTTAAGTCACCTCTGGACACAAAGTAAACAATCCAAGGTGGCATCGTAGCGAGGACTTACAGGGGAAAAGCAAAGATCAATTTTAAAGGAATGCCGGACTATACCTTATTTCAGATAATTCTGAAACTTCAACCTAGAGAGTATTTGCAAAAAAAAATCTCTTTTCATTAATTCAATATCCCCTCAGAAAGTTAAATGGATCTGATCTGCAATATTCTCTTTACTCTTCTGTAAAAACTTCCTTAAAATTTGTTTTAAATTTTTTTTTTTTTTTTTTTTACTTAATGTCCTCTTTTGTCGTATTTCTCTCCCCCAGGTATATATAAATTATGGCACATTTCTGTCAAGGGAGAAAAAAAAAAGGGAAAGTTAGGAACAGTTTCAAAATCTTGGTGACAATGTATTACCAAAGAGACTGTGGCTAAAGAGTATTTGATGTCCCTTCGATGAGTAACTTCTCCCAACATGTACACAGCACTTCTAAAACAAGTAAATTCTGGCTAAAATTTTGAGCCAAACTGTTTGACTTTCCTATAATTGAATTCATGGATTTATAACAGTGATTGTTTAAAAACTAAGATACAAACAAAGGACTGAGATTTTTAACCCAGAGGCAGGGCATTTAGCACTTGTGTAAGGGCCCTGGGTTTGAGCCTCATCACTGCAAAAATATAAAAAACACACCAACTTTCATGCTAAAAATGAGTGCTAAAACATACAGAAATGTCATAGAGATACATAGTTGTTAATTTTTTTTTCCAATGAAACGAAGCAAATGAGGTAAGAAAACTGAAGGCCAAAATAAAGTCTTTTTGGGGATTTCTTAAGAGAAAGAAATCAAATTTTGTTTTACTTATATTTTCAGATAGTCAAGCTGTAGGCACAGTTTAAAACCAAGTGGCTTCCATGAGTACTTTGGGCACTACAGCACTTGAAGCAGAAAAAGCAATGGGAGAAAACCTTCCTATTATTCATTTAATTGAGCTATCAAGAGGAAGCAGCCCATAGGCACACATTATCTTTCTCATGACAATAAAATCTGAAAAGGACAAAAACAGTTAAATGTACTTAGTAAAAGTGAAGATATCTGTAACATCTTAATTTTAGTACAAATTTATTTATTGATGCATGTGAAGCAAAACGAAGAATTTGAGCAGTACCTGCACTCATCTTTTTAAAATTGTAAAGGTACAAACTATCTTCAGTACATCAATCTTCAGTGTATGCGTGACTTAATAACATGAAGGATTCATCAAACTCTAGAAAAATATGCATAATTACAGAAGAGCACAGTATTAACGAACCTTGTTTCCCAGGCTGTCTTAGACTTTGACCATAGGTATTTTAAGAACTGAAATACTGTAAGCATCCTGACATTAAGAACACAAGGATGAGCAGGAAAAAATAAAATGTTTCATAATTTCTAATCAATAATCATAGTAGGAAACACACACAAATGGCAGGCTTCTCAAGCAGAGGAATTAAATTTCTGTGTGGAAGGTACCAGTGGAATTAAGAAACAGCAATTCCAGAAGGAAATACTTTGCTTCAAAGTAAAAACAGAGAAAATCACTTTCAACATGATTCTTTATGTAAACTGAAGTTGAGACCTGAGAAAGTAAATGTAGTCTACAGAAAAACAAATATTGTATCAGCTAAAGACTATCTAAAAATTTGCCGTGGCTCAGCTGTCACATGGAAAAGTACTGTAGCAGTATTTAAATTTTAAAGTGATTAAAATTAGAGCTTACTTTATAAACAAAACAATTCTCTTCTGAGCTCTCTTTATATAAACTCTATTACTATCCTCTACAAGGGAAAAAGCAAGGTCACCTAGCCCGCCCCCAGCTGCCAAGTGCCATTTTTGACAGTAATTGGGGTTAGATTATTCTGTCATCTAAATCCTCAGCAATAATCAGTTGAGGTTTGGAATGATGTTGAAATACCTACAAAAGCAGGCAAAGCAAAGATAGTAGCATTTCACGTTCCAAAGGCAGGAAATACTTTTGACAGCAGAACACAAATTGTCAGCCAACATTCTCAAAATCAGTTTAAAAAGAGATACCTTAACCATATTTTGCATTTCATGCTTGCACTAATTTTTAGTCAGTAACTGCCAACAAATATTTACACATACAAATTGCTTGCTTATGTGTTTATATGTCTGCCCAAGAAATGGATTACAGGATATTTACTTAATAACTCAAAGAGCAGAACAAAGCTCTATTTTATAGGGAGTTTCACGATTCATCTTTTTTGCTACTGATATGGCTAAAGATTTCCTATCTGGTTTCATTATAAAAGAGGAATACTTGCTCTAGTTGATATTAAATCTAAACATCATTTTAACTTTTCTCATTTCTCAAAGGGAAAAACTATTTTTATCTCCATTTCTTTTTTCTATCACCTGATAACAGGTTCTTAAAGTTACTTAATGCACCTTAAAAACAGAATTAAGACTTGGTCCTACATTTAAGGGAGTTAACCTCTGCTTAACCCTGTCTGCTTTCCAACCTTGTATTTGTGTTTACTAAAGTACTGAATCTAACCTTTGGGAGGGGGGGGTTCCAAGGACCTATTTTTAGCTTTAAGTAGGCTTCTTTTAAGGCAATCAATTTCCACACTGAAATTCAGAGATTAAGGTGCAACCCCTGTATGCGAATTTTAATGTTTATAATGTACTCCTCCTCACAGGTTGGAAAAATCAATGACTAGACCAACAGGGGCCTGGTTTGCTGGACATACCTTTTCTCGTCATGTCGTGATTAATGCTGTGCTCTGTAGAGGGAGACATTGCATCCGGGCTAAAACAGACCTAAATTTTACCCTCAGGCAAAAATCTGACTTAAACATCTCTATTTAAAGTGACATTTGTCCTCCCTTTTCAACTGGTTTGCCCAGAAATTCCAGGAAGTTGACTTCATGACCTAAAAAAACAGTCCCTCGGCCCAGCGAGGATGGCTGAGCAGGGAGGCTGCCCCTGGCCCTGCCCTTTGGTAAATCTGGATGGATACAGGGAGGGAGCAAGGTGATGATAAAACAGGTGCCCGGCCCTCTGCTGCTTCCAGAATGTCCGATGTAGGGTTTGGAATAACCGCAAAGCCAGTAATAAAAATTTCTACAATGTGTTTGTTATCCCATCAGATGGGTCCTCTAGACTCATAAAATTACATCTAGTATTTCACCTACACTGATCTGAACTATCAACTGACCGAACATTCTAGAAATCCAGAACAGCCACTACGGAAAAGAAGCCTCTCAAACAAAGGGGACCCTGCGAGGGGAAGTAGTTTCTGGAATGTCATACAATAAATTTCACGAAGACTACAAGGAAAAACAAAGAAAATGTTCATGTAACAAAACAGGCGCCAATACCCTTACACAATGTAAGTTTTGATATCATTAAGCAATACAGACACTGCTGGCAAGTTCCACTAACCAAGGTAATCTAATTTCTGTTGCTTTTCAACCTAAATGGATTTTTTTTTTTTTAGCCGTTCTGGTAATTGAACGAATTTATACAACTGTGATGGGATTTTACTTACCACCACACAATGCATGAAATCCTCTATGAAGCCAAACTATATTACTCCACAAAACTGCATTTTTGTTATAATTAAACAAATTGTATTTAAACTTGCTCTGTGATTCCGAAGCAATCAATAGTATTTTGCTACAAGCTGCACTTCACTGGCAGGTGTTAAGCACTTGGTTCCTTCAGTCGATTTACATTTCTTTTTCTTTAGATAGTATTTATTTGCCAAACATGGGAGTTTTTTCCAATAAGAAATAACTTTCTAAAAATTGTTGAGGTGAGAATATATTTAAAAGTGCCAACAAATTATTGTTTACATTTACCCACTAGATAAATGACCTAAAAATAGATTTTAATAAGTAATTTTGGTTGATTAATACTTTCCTTTTATCACAACATGCCTCACTTAAAAATAACTACTTACATCAAAATAATATAAAGGGATTGCCAAAGTTTATAACAAACACTTAACAAAGCAAACACACTAAGCTCAAAATGCCAAATGGAAATCCTCGGTAAAATTTGGGAATGAAAAGAACCTAGTTACTCCTTTACAAGTATCAAACCAGGTCAGGATATCAGTATTTGAGGATTCAAAGTAGCTAATTCCGGTAATTAAGTATTCATCTCTAAGTTAAACAAACCATTTCCTAAAGCTTCAACTTAAAGCATTTAAGAATAATAATCACTACTTGACCAATCTTTGAGAGCATCTTAAATAACAAAAAACCATTTAGAGTTTTCTGATAACATCACATCTAATTATAGTAATTTGAGTGATTAAATACTTTTCAACCTTCAATCAAATATTATTTGAAGAAATGAATATTTAGGTGGGGCTACAAAATTAGTTTTATAAAACAGAAAAGTTAACTAACATGATTTCAATGTATTATTGAAAGAGAAATAATGTAATCTTTCTTGGAGATAGTTACAGAACCTCTATGGAGAAAACTAAGATTTAAGCCACAGGAATTGATACATTAACAGGATTTCAAGTCATTTTGAGATCTAGTGGCTGATGCTATTTTTGGTGCTTTATCAAAATCATCATCAATTTGCAAAGTTTTTAGATATGCATATTTGCAAATATTCTTAGGAATATTCTTCGGAACCCTTTTTTATAATACATTTAATTTATAACATATCACCTTGAAAATAATCCTTTTTAATAATGATACATTTAACTTACACCTTGAAAATAACTGCACATGAATCTTTTCTACAGAAAAACAGGCAGATGTCAAATGCACACCTTGCCCTTCAAAACTCAGAATCAGGTATGTTGAATCAAGAGGCAAAAGTGCCACAGTCCTTGAGGAAACTTAAACAGCACCTTACAGGACTGAATTTTTCCATTCCCTAAAACTGTATTTCTTTCTCAATCTAAGTACACCTAATCTGTGCTGTTAAATCTCACCAACCAGGCAAGTGGTAAGGATTTCTGTTAAAATAAAAACAGATTTCTCAAAGGTAGGTTTCAAGTGTATTTAGCTCTTACTCTGGAATACATTGTAATGTTCTTTATTCCATATTATAGCTGTTACAAAACTATTATTTAAATATTTATTCACAAAGTTAGGTCAAATAAATATTTTGATAGAAAACAAGCAATAACATTTTATTACTCTACTTTGCAGATTTCTAATTACCTCTTGACCTTCACAACATCCCAGTCTCCGTTCATACATTCCCATATTACTTAAGGCACTAAAATACGATTTTAAGTCTTTAATGAAACATGGAAGCTTCAGTAATGATCAAATAAAGATCCAACCTACGGAACCTTGATTTTAAAGCTCTCCCCTTGCTCATTTTAAGAAAGCAACACCCAGAAGCCTGGTATTAGCGTTCCTGCTGATTATGAAAACTGCAGCAATAAAAACTCCAACTGCTTGTCTTAAATTAAGACTTGTAGTACTGCATGTGAGATCTACACATTTACATTAGTTTTTATAACATTTGGAAGTTTGGTTGTCTGCTTTGATGTTAGTCCACTAATAAAGCAAAGAATCAAAAGCCTGGGAAAAAATCTGATTTATTGAAAATTCTCAAGTCAAAACTTGGAGTAATTGGTTTTGTTCTACCCCACATGATTCAATATTCTCAATTCCCCAGCTACCTGCTCCCAGAGCTATCAGCATTTCTAAATTCGTTTTCTGTTGCCAACACTTAGGAACCCAGTGATTGAAAATGGCAGCTGAAGTGCTTCTATAACACATTAATTTTTCTCTTAAGTTCTCCAATTTTGTCATCTAAATGTTGAAAAAATCTTTTCATTATATTTTACACCTTTTAAAGATTTGCTGATTTCAGGATCACCACCATATAAAATGAAGAGCAATGTTTTTAAGACAATTTTTAGATTATCACTAACAGCTCAAAATGATGTGTTTTCTTTATAACACTCTCATTCAAAGCGGCCTAGTTAACAGCAACTTAAGTGCAATAACAGCAATTACATCAACGTGAGCTTTTTTTTTCACCATTAAACTGCTTCTTAGACAAGTAACAGGATCAGATAAACTATCATAAAATGATTTCAGGATAATGATGTCCAATTCAAATGCCACTAAACAGAACTTGATCTGAAAAAAAATCAACACCCCATTAAAGACTAAAAATGTGAGGGTATTAATGATGGCTTTTCATTTTCCACCTCTAAATTGTTGTGTTTTAATTAATTTTCACTATTTAAATAACCACAAAGAGTCTGAACATTAGTAAATTATCCCTCTTTCAAGAAAAGGATACTAATTTGCAACAACCAACCAACAAAGATACAACTATAAAAAATACAAGCTTAGACATAATCAAATCTTTGCTGAAATTCACCTTCCTCTTAAAACTAGGTTTGGAAAATCTCAAATTAAAGAAGTAACACTAATTCTTCCCCAGAAATTGAAGATACAAGTTTTCCCTTCTCCTTGGATCCTTTCTCCTCATAAACTGACCCAAATGACCCAAGCACTTGGCCTCACTTGTTTCTTCATTCATGGATATTGAGTTTTAAAAGAAATTCAAACAACACAGCTCTTCACGAATGTAAAAAGCAAAGGCAAATAAACTATAAGCATTTTTTAAAAATCAACTTTAAGCTGAATATGAGTCCACTGTTTTTGACAAAATACAAAGATTTTTGGAACAACACAACATATGAATGGAACTATATCTCTATTTAAACAGAATTTGTAAAAAATTGAGTCTTTATCACTTAGAAGCATTTTCCAAACTTGCACTTGCAACAGCAGTTGTGCTGATAAAGTTCATGTTGGGTTTTTAATTTACAACAACCTCCAACTGATTTTTCCCCCTATTAATGTAGCAAGTGCATAAAAAAGAAAGCTTCCTGAATGTGGAAATGAGTGTCTTTCATCACAAAATTTCCATTGTTTTATAAGACTAATTAAAAGGCTTTCTCATTTTACTAACATGACAGAGTGGAGAAAAGCATTAAGTTAGACGAAAGGCTTTCTCACTTTCTCTACTACCAAAGAGACCCCTAAAGACAAGCAACAGTGACTATCATAAAATAAAAGGTCATCCTTTTTCTAGGAACAAACCATTTATCAATAGAAAATAATTGTCTTGCCATTTGCAAGGGCTCCAAAGCAATAGGCAATGTTTTTGGCTCACATAATTACAAAACAGTAAAAGTTGAGAAACACAGCCTGAA
The DNA here is from genome assembly GCF_034190915.1 of Cavia porcellus. Lineage (NCBI taxonomy): Eukaryota > Metazoa > Chordata > Mammalia > Rodentia > Caviidae > Cavia > Cavia porcellus. The sequence goes on from NW_026947484.1 coordinate 150,137,972, forward strand.
TCCACCTCTCTATTTTTACCCTTTACAATTCTCATTGCCCTTTGGGCCTCTGCTTGGAAGCAAATGGAAGACAGGCTGAAGTTTTCTCAATTGAGCTGAAGCTAAGAAACCTTTGATATGCTAATAGTCCCCTTCAAACGGTAAGAATTCACACTTGCATTAATTCAAACAATTTGTGCAGAATGATGTGAAATGGCACCTCTTTTAGAGGCAAACAACAAAAGGAGAGAATCCGCATGTCTGAAGAAACTAAACAACAGAACATTTGTTCTGTAGTATTCTATCTAGCATGCCTAAATTTATGGGAGGGTGAAGGAGAGAAAACAAAAAGTTTCATAACACACCTGAACTTCACGCAGGCATTTTCTTAGAAAGGGTTTCTCAAGCGTTTTAAGAACATTCAGTTTAAAGTTACAAAGCTACCTTCGCCTAGGTCAAATCAGTTCCATTCAACCTGAATGGATGCCACCAGATACCACAAAAAACTTCTATTTTTCTCTTAGAGAAGAGTATTAACTGTGATTGCCTATATTTCAAGATATGCCCCCTATCAAATATGACGTGCCAAGAGATACCCCAACAGGTAAATGGTTTACCAAATGGATGTGATTTTCTTCGCTGTGCACTCAAGGTAAGGAAAGAGAAAACTCGGAGGGGCCAGTTCCAGACATAAACACTGGGAGGGAAATGAATGAACAAACTCTGTTAAATCTATGCCTCTGGAACAGGGACTAGAGAAGCATACCAGAATGCTTTAAAAAAAAAATGCAGAAAGAAATCAAAGAATTGGGGGGAGGTGAAGAGGGGAGCGCCTCGGAACCTGGCCTTTGTAACGGGAACCATATGCTTGGTGACTGCCGCCCAGACGCTCCCAAGGCTGCTCCGAGAAGCTGCTGAAGCAGCCTGACACCTTTTAAGAAGCAGGAGGAAAACATTCCCGGGTCTGAATCTGAGACAGCCGGGTTTGCACTAGGAAGAACCGAGCAAGTGGGCCAGGGAGAGGAGGGGAAAGAGGCGAAGGGGGAGGAGTCCCTAGAAACCGGCAAAGGTTACACCGGATACTGCAGAACTTGTCCCCCAGCTGTGCTTGTAGAGGGCAGCGTGAAGGGAGGACAAACACCCACGCACATATGAAAGACACACGTTCTGTCGCCTGTGCTCGGGGACCTCTGGGCACTAGATAAGGGTTCTGGCGATCGCCCTGACTCAAACGCCTTAGTTCGGCGAAAAGAACAAACTTTACTGGTCCCAGGCGAAGGCATCCAGCACCCGACCTGCAAGCTGCAGGGGCGCATGTCTTTCGGCTCGTCCTCACCTCTGACGGAGGGACACCACAGCCAATGTTGGAGCCCCGGCCGGTTAGCCTGGGGGTCACCCTTTTGCTCGCGTTCCCCCCTGCTGCTGTTTCCAACGTACCAACCCCATCCTACAAACCAGGTTCCCCAAGGCTCCTCACCCCGCAGGCACCCCTGGAGCCCACACCCCGTAACTTCTCCCGCAGGCCCAGCGCGGCCCGCTGCTGCCCTCTCACTGCAGGTCCGGGAGGCTGCCTGCCCTCCCCGCGGCCCGCCCCGTCCCCCGCCCGCCACCCTCCCGCCACCCTGGGCTTCCCCGGCACCAGCAGCCCGCCGCCCCTAATCGTTGCCAGCCCGGAGCCGGCGCGACCACATCTGGCTGCGCTTTGCCGTCATCCTTGCCTCTCTCTCCAGGCTACCTAACCACCGACAAGAAGCGGCAACAACACCCGCAACAACTCAGCCCGGCCCTCCCCCGCGTCCACTTTGTCCGAACTCGCTGCCGGCGCCAACCCTCCGCGCTGCACTCACAGCCGGGACGGGTCTGCGGGCTGCCGGGAGGCTGGGGGCGCAATGGGCGCTGGGGGACCTCCGGCCGCGCTTGCAGAGCCGGGGAGCACCGCCGAGGGCGCGCCGCACGCTCCCCGCCCCAACCCGAGGGCGAGAGAATCGGTGACACCTTCCGACCCCCCCCCCACCGCTTTTCAGAGAAATTGAAAAAAAAAAAAAACCAAGCTGACGGTGTTTCCAATCCTACACGCCCTCTCCCTAACACCGCGTCCCCAACAACTACAGCGATGCCTCGAGAGCGTTACAATAGCTGCAGGGGAGAAGGAGAAACAGGCTGCACCGAGCTGAGAATTCTGCGCATCGATTTCTGCAGGGGCGGGAGGGGGCGAGCGCGGCCCCCACCTCGGGCCCTGCGGAACGACACCCGACAACCGACCCAACTACCCCGAGCTCCCTCCACCTCCCGCATCCCGCCGCGGGCGGCAGGCGCAGAGCAAACAGGTCTCCGCAGCCCGGCACACAGGCACATTGTTCCCCTGCGGCGCTTACCTCGCTCTCGAGCGCGCCCCGGGCAGGGCCGTCTGGCGCGGGGGCCGCGGGTCCGCGAGGGCCCAGGCGCCGCGGCTCGGCGCGTCCTCCTCACGCTCGGCCGCCGCCGCCTCCAGCCGAGCAGCCAGCGCCGGGCGGCTCCCGGGGTTAAGTCAACATTTTCCCGCAGTTTCCCGCACGCCGCTCGGCGAGAGGTCTCCGCACACGCGCGCACGCACCCCCGGACCGCACGCTCGCTGCCTCAGGAGAAGCAAGAATTCGAGAACCGGAGCGAAAGGGGCGGTGGAGCAGAGGCGGGCAGAGGTGCGCGGGCTCGGGGGAGGAGGGTCTGGAAGCAAAGCGGCGGCGGCGGGAGGCGCGAGACCAGCCCGGTGCGTCGGGCGCAGCGCCCCGCTCACTCAGCCTCGGCCCGCCGTGCGCTCGGGCATCCCGCGCGCCGACCCCGCGGCCCGGGGCGGGAGTAAGCGCCGCCCCGCCTCACATCGCTGGGCTCCCGGCTGAGGCTCCGAGGAAGGCTGCGGCGAAGACTCGCCTTCGGGGAGGCACGGAGAGCCACGCCGCGCACGGCCGCGGAGGGCAGAGAGAGGCCCCCAAGAGTCCCCAAGAATTCTCCGGTAAGCTCCCGCCGGCGCTCCGGCACCTCTGCGTGTGTGTGCGCCGAGAGAGTGAGAGGGAGAGCGAGGAGAGCGAGGGAGAGGAGAGGGGGAGACTGGGGAGTGCGAAGTCCTGACACAGACTCTTGGCGAGGTCTGAACTGGAGTCACCTCCAGCCTCCTCCTCCTCCTCCTCCCCCTCCGCCCCGCTGGATCCCCACCTACCCCCCAACCCAGTTCTAATCATATACACATATTAGTGTCTACAGCGGCGAAGGACAAACGTCTCCCTCCTGATTTTTCCAGCAAGGGGCTCAGGCAAACTCAAAAGATTACAGGCAGCTAAGTACAAAACGTGGAGCAGATAATCTATAACTCATTGCCGCCCAATGGCCATTTTCCACTCCATTTGAGCAGCTGCGGCAGCGGTGCGCCCGAGCAGGGGGTTAAGGCGGCGCGCGGGGGACACTTACAGTCACCGGCCTTTCCCGGTGGCGGTGGCGGTGGCGGTGGCGGTGGCGGAGCAGCCGCCCGAGGACAGGCTGGCCCCGGGTCCGCTGGCGGGCGGCCGCAGGGTGTCCGGAAGGCGGCGATGGTGGCAAGGGACGCGCGCGCGCGCCCCAGATCGCTCCCCCAGGCGCCCAGCAGCGGCTCGCGCCTCTCCCTTTGCCCCCTCCCCTCCGATCGCTCCCCCCAATTTTTCCCAGGTTCCGGGGCTCGGCATCCAGTCTCCCCCAACACACCCACTCCACCTCTCCCCTCCCTTCCGCCCTCCACCCCCCTAAACTCCACTCACTGCGCGCTCAGTCCTCCGCGCGCTCAGCCGGCGCACGCTGCCTCTCCTGTCCACACACACGCACTTTCAAAACATTTATTTTATTTCTGGAACCGGGTAAAGGGTTGGGGGGAGAGCGCGGAACAGCCGCTGAGACTGGACGCAGGCCTCCCCCACTTCCCTCTTCCCTCCAGGCCCTGGAGCTCTCTCCTTGCCTGGACTTCGCAGAGGCGCCCAGGATGCGTCTGGTACCCACCCCGTCTCCAGGTTTTCTCTTTTCTCCACGCACCAAGCCGGAGGCCCCGAAACTTTTAGTTTCCGCAGCCCTCCTTTTGTGTGACTGCTAGGAAGAGAAAGAACGTCTGTTCGCCACGGCTGCCTCCGTCCGGCTGCAGCGCGCAGGGGACGCTCCAGGGTTAATGCGTCTTTGATACCTGAGATTTCCGGCGCGCTTGTTAATGAAAGTTACATTTAAAAAAAATTGCAATGACTTTTTCTTTGTAGTTACATACAGCTAGCTAAACTTTGACTTTATTGACTATATTTCACAAGAGCGTTTTGTTTGTTTTTGATTAAACTCACCAGGATAAGCAACGGAAGGAAAGCAGACTACAAGGCTCTGTACTCGCAAGATCATTCATACTGCTATTAGGTCCGTTTCCCTCGTTTCCTTACATTGAAACTGCTCCTGCTCCTGTTCTGTGACCGCACTTCCTTGCCCTGTCTGTTGGCAGTGTCAGTAGAAGCCAGCCGGAGCAGGCGATGGATCCAAGCTGAGGGGAATAGACCAGGACAGGGCCAATCACTTCTAGAAAAACGCATAAAAAACCTGTTAATTGTCCTCTGCTTAAGAGGAAAATCAAATTTAAATTATTTTTCATGACAAAATTTCTGAGCTGAGAGCAAATAAGTTTTCAGATGTATTTTTGTACTACTGACTTACTAATGATTGCAGCCATTTGCCTTGGTTTAAAAAAAAAAAAAAAAAAAAAAGATTCTCCAAGATTTAAAAGCCTCCAGAAAATAGAGGGAAACTTGAGCTTCTTTGCTTTCAGAAACAATATGTACTTTTTTTCCTGGGAGTATTCTGTTGTCAGCATACTTCAAAAATCATTTCAACCAATGGTATTAAAATGTCAACTGTAGATTGTTCAAAAGACACGAAAACTAAATATCTATCAGCAATTTGACACAAAGCTAGATCTTGGTAGTAGTAAAGTAACTCCAGCTATTGGTCAACTGTTGTTTTCAACTTGTAGGAAACCTTTGAGTGAACTGTTTGTAGGTCCAGATCACTAGAACATGCACTTTTGGTAGATTCAAATTAAAAGAAGAACCTTCCTGCAATCCAGTTTCTTTTACTTGATGGTGTTTTGATATCAACACAATGTCCAAAGATACGAGGAACAATTCAGAGCATTAAACTATAGAAAATGTTCAATTTGGAATTTCATAGATAACATAGTTCAGAGATCACTCATTCAGGATATAAACTAGTATGAAAAAATTATACACTGATTCAGAGCTGGCATGAAGCTTTGTAATGTACCTAATTTTAAATGTGTTAAAATGTATACATGGGGCACATCTACCAGGAAAATTAAATTAAGCTTCTTAAAATAGTTGGAAAAACAGTAGAATTGTTAAGTCTCAGACCTCAAAGGTTATTTACATACATCTTAGTCACTTTTAAGTTAAAATTAATTTATTTAGGGTTGTAAAACAGGAATGCCAAATTATTAATAATAATTTCAATTTTCCAAAAGGTTTTAGCCCTTTTGTTTGCTCATCTGCGAGGTTTCTCCACTTTTCCGGGCGTGACTCACAAGGAGCCCCAGTGAGTACATAGATCAGTCTATTTTCTTTTGGGAAGCAAAACTTAGGCTAAAGTTTTTATTTAGTGAGCTTAGTAAGTGATCAGTAGACATTTTTACCTGAATTAAGCTGGCCATATGTTGGTTCATTTATTTATTTATTCAAAACTGTCCCAGAAAGAATCTAAGTACCCAGTCCTCTGCACGTCATAGGTTTGACATTCTTCAATGCTCAGGATATAAAGTGAGTCACTTTCCACTATGTTCCTAAACAGACTACATCACAGGAAAAGCAGGAAGCTTGAAAGGACGACTTTATCAAAACTGAGTTAAAATTAGAGGGAGAAGAAAGTTCCCCATACAAATTTCAAATCTTAACTCAATAGAATGTCTATTGTATATCATTCAAAGGGCTCCACACTTTTTTTTTCTAAGAATATGTGTAAGTTTGCTTTTAAAATTACAGCTGAAAGTATTCCTTCTCTAAGATGTTCTAAATATTGAAGAATTTTTGTTCTTTCTTTGCTCTTTTTTATATCATACTTCACCTTTGTGCATCCACAAAAATTGAAACTGTTCAGTTGTATTGATACATCCAATATTAAACCGTTAACCACAAACCTGCCGTTACAAAGGAAGAATTAAATGACATACTCCACAGAGATGTTCACATCCAGAAAACATAATTTACCTGACACTTCATGACAATTTAAAGCATAATCTATAACAATACAGGTGTTATGGTGCCAAAAAAATGAAGTAAGTTTAATAAAGTACGCAGATACAAGCAAGTTAGGAAGAGTTGGAATATGTTATGCATTCGCTACAATCCAATCAGTTTAACTACTCAGTCTATATTATTATTTAAGTAATGGCAAAATCATTGACTTATTCATAATACTTGCTAATTGTTTTTAAAGATAAATTCTACAAAGGACAAAGGAAACACCCAATTCCATTTGTTTTATGTTAAATCAACATCTAACCACTCATGGTGATTTCATTCAAAGAAAACAGAAGGAACTCATTAGCTTATGTGGTTAGAGAGATTGATGGGCTTCAAACATTTTAACCATGCATGTTTTTTTCAACTGTAGAACTCATGTTTTTAATTTAAACAACTTTAAGAAACTAAAGATTATTTTATTCAATGAGTTCATGTCTTTCTGATACAGAAATCATGCTGATTTTAAAGCTATTAACGTCTAGTTGTCTTTCTTTAGAGGGATGTGATCAGGTACTTGTCAAAATACGTGAGTAAAAAATGAAAGAATCTGAAGAAGTATAAAAATGGATATAGCTGCAAAATATTGTGATTAACATAAACCAATAAAATAATGAGTAGCTTCTTCAGCATCCAACCCTACCAAACTTGGACATAATAAAACATTTTAAAAGGGAATATCAGGGGCAAAATGGAGAGAAGATATTAGTACCTGACGACAGGCTATAAATCACCATGAAGTTTGAACTATGTAGATGTAGAGGACTATCAACGAAAGGTTTTGTCCCTTATGTGATAGGTGCTTATGAACATTTTTAGAAGGAAAAAAACCCAAATAAGCAAACAGTAAAATGAGTTAAGCTATTTTCTAATTCAGAAATAGACAAAACTGATTAGATTATTTCCGAAACTTATTTCCATTCTGGTTTCTGTATCATTACCCTTAGGTGATGCTTGGTATTGAAATTAGTTTTCCCAAAGTCTAGAAAGGAAACTTTTAAAAGCACAGAAGCAAACTAGAACTGGTTGATGGTTACTAGCTTTGTTTTTCATTTCGGTTTTGCCATGCATGTAGGCCGAAAAGAAATCAAGACTCATTTTCCATGAGAAAAGAAACATATGAAAGCATTTGGCAAAGCCAATAAGTTTTTAACAATTGTCCTGGCTTTCAAGGCTAAGTAAATTTTGTCCAAGGCCAAACCCTATCCATAATGGAGAGATGCTGGTGCAATTGTAAGGATAAAGTATAACATAACTATGGTTATGGTGTACTGAATGATATTGTTTAGTAGCGTGTAATCACATACATTACTAACACTCATCACTATGTAATTAATGCTTTATAAAAATATTCCACTAGTAAAACTGGTTACATGATTTTTTCTCTAAACTTCAAGTATTTAAATATACATAACTGTATATAAAATTTTTACACCTTTACAATTATGATACTCAGAGCAGGCACATTAAAATAGATATTCCTCATAATCATTGTTCCATTGAGTTTCACACAACTCAGTGTTAGCCTTTCTTTCCCATAGATTGTTCCCATAATTCGTTAATCTTTAAGCCTTGAGGATTTTCTATAATTGGGTCTTATAGATCCTCTCTCAATGCTTCTATCAACCCAGAAAGTATAACTATAATAACATTATTTTAACAAAGCTTAGATTAATAATAATTATTTTGTTCATGATATACAGTCGTAACCAAATGTGTGCTTATTAAAAGTATGTAGTTTTAAAAATAAACCTTACCATGTCCTTTTAAGTTTTACAGACTTCTATCGTTATTAATAATAAACATGAGATGTCTTCAATTTTCTCTAAAACTGTTTATTAGGCCAAGCAAGGTGATGCAGGCCTGTAATCCTAGCTGTTCTAGAGATGAAGGCAGGAAGACAGCAAATTCAAGCCCAGCAGGGACAACATTGTTAGAGTCTGTCTCAAAATTAAAGATAAAAAAAAAGTCTCAGGTATGTAGCTCAGGGTAGGTCAATCCCCGTATCAATAAAAAAAATGTTGAATTTAAACTAACAGTAACTTAAATTACAACTCTTTGTCGAAAATGCACTTGTTTGGGAAGCATCATGCATTGACTGGCTGCAGAACAAAAACAAAGAGGACTAACAGTAGAGGAGACTGCTTTGTCAAACCTAAACCCTAAAAGATAACCCAATAGCAATTTCACAAAATAGTACAAATTGGATTTTTAGTGCCTCTGGAAATACGACTTTGATTATTCATGTCATAGTTCAGTGTTCTATGGCAAAATTCGCCAGAGGCTTTTAAGAGTCAGACAACAAATTCACAGATGCCCTCTTTGCATTTTACAAAGTCAAAGATACAATTATATCATATTTCTAATGTTTTCATATTGGAACACTTTTAAGTTTTCATAATTATATAGCATAAAAACTAATGGTAATGTATGGTCTTAGTATTTTTAAACACAAAATTTGTTCTATTTAGAAAATATGGTTTAAATTGTATAATATGAGATGTTTGACCTCTGCTTTGGTTGGTCCTCTAATTATATAAATTAGCTGTTAGTAACATTTTTCATTATTTTGTTTTCTCACTGATAGTGACTGGGTTTTTGTTTTTGTTTTTGTTTTTTTACTTGGCTGCTCTATTTTTTAAAGCTTTTACTTGTTCTATATATTTTAGTGAATATAAATTTGAGCATGGAACAACTAAGAACAGCAAAGTACAAAGTAAAATGCTGTGTGTGTGTGTGTGTGTGTGTGTGTGTGTGTGTGTGTGTGTTTCTGAGGTGAAGTCCAGGGATTTTGTTCTGAGCTACATCACTACCCTTAAAAAAAAAAAAAAAAAAATTGAGACAATGGCTGAATTGCTACCTTGACCACTCTGTACTTGAACTTGTGATCCTTCTATCTCTGTCTTCTGGAGTACTGGGATTACATATGTGCCTGTTTAATTTAGTTCTTGTCATATAATCTTTTGATGAGATAATAGAACATTCCCATTTTCAGGAATAGTGTAAATCCTCATCATTCAATTTCAGTCCACTGCAGCTCTTTACAATGCATTTGTTTTGGTGCTGGGACTCAAACCCAGGTCCTCCTAGCTAAGAACGGAGCTCTACCACTGAGCTCACCTCCCCCTCTTTCATTGCATTTTTTTTTTTAATTTAAAGAGAGTAAAGCTAAACTGAACAAAACAGAACAATGCAGATCAGAAGAAAACGATGTGAGTAACACAGTGAATGCATTCTTAAAGTCATTAGGAAATCAGTTGCTTAGTTCCTAGCCCAAAACAGTGATGATTTTGTAATATGTGAAAGTGCTTTAGCATTGAAATTTAGAATTATATCAAAATACCATTTATGTCTCAAAAAAGTAGTGATTTGATTTAGTAATGATAAGGTGCTGTTGAGTAATACTTAATCAAAAATTGAGGGGAAAAAACTTGTTTTAGGTTAAAAAAAGAAAACAGAAATCACCTATGAAGCCTCTCTATATTAAAAGATGCTGCTGAAGCAACACTGAATAATAGTCTTTCCGTGTTCTTATTTTAGTAAGGGAAACGTGTTTCACTTGAGTCATCCACACTTTTCATTCAATTTTCCTGCTTACCAAACTCACGTATCTGCAATCTAATGAAAGAGGATTATTAGTATACTAGAAGAATGGCCTCCCTTCATTGTGGGGATGTAATTCATGACACTAACTTAATTAGTATTGTGTCCTTACTACTTGAATTAATGGCCCGAAATCACAACATATATTTTTAATTGTTTGAACAATATGGAATACATTGCAAGAATAGCTAATTCCTGTTTATTGCGTGGTGATAACGAAAACACAGTAACTCGTTGTAACATTACCTTATTCCTGTATGTAATGTAGCAGATCCGAACAAAAAAGGTGATGGATATCACATAAAAATTATAATTTGTTAAAATAAAATTAGAGACAAGTTGAGTATGAAATGTAAATAATCAGGGAACCCAAGTACAATAATTCATATATATATATATATATGAGTTATATATATACACATATATATGAATTATTTTCAAGTAATATGAATCCCAAGAGAACTATTTTTTATCATTTAAGAATAAGTTCATGTTTAATCAAATAAAGAATTTAAAAAATATCTACAAAAAAGGAATTCTGACATTTTCATATAATTGCTTGGTATTTATTTTCTCTGATGCCTTATTCCAAAATTATTTTAAGCTTCATATACATATATATAAATCAAAAACTATATGCAGCTATTGACTTGAAATGATAATGCTGGCACATTTGCCAGTGTTGGATGATTCTGCACAGGAAGAAATCATATAATGTCAAAAATAGAATTAGATTGAATGTTTAAAAAATTACATTTAACTTCGTGGGTAAATGTGTAGGTTATCAAAATTTGTATGTAAAATATTAACCTTATAACAGAGGGAAATCTATCTGCCTAAATTTTCCAGTTAATGAAAGAAGTATTTAAATACTCTGTTGTTAGATTATTAAAATCTACAGAACTGAAACAGATGTGTGTCTTAATATGCCATTAAATTTATGATATACATAGAACCCTTACATACAGCTGAGCAGAGGCCAATGATTCTAATTTGCTCTAGATTTATAATAACCTGATCTGGTTTTTGTAAGTAGTGAAACACTTTAAACAAAATTAGAAGGCAGTTGTGCTTTGTGTGATTAAAGATGCAATTCTCTTTGGGATAATGAGAAAAGTTAGAGCATGTTTCTTTCTTTATGCATGTTTCTATTATAAACAAGAGTGCCATACATTATATAATTCTGTTACTATGATTTTTTTGTTCTTAATTATGAAATAAACCAATTGAATTTCAGTGGAGTCTCATATTGAAACTATGCCAAAATTTAGCTGAAGAATGTGTACTGAGCTTCATAAAAATCCGTAAAATTTTTCCCAGGGTCTTATGGTCTTGTATAAATAGTAGTTCACCATAATTTTCTAGAGCAAAACAGCTTTCTGATTAAGACCTATGCAACGAAAAAACCAGCATGCTGAATACATTTCATATCTAGCAAATGACATGAATAAAGTTGCTCAAGATTAATAATCACTGCATTCATATACCCTACAGATAGAAAAAATTAATCTGTTTTATCTCATCACACATACAACACTATTATTTAAAGTGACTACTTTACTTTGTGAATTATAATTCAGCTCCTAAAACTCAAATCTATGAAAATATTTTAAATACAGTGCATATTGTCTCTTTAAAACTCAGTCAGAGAATGCTGATATAAATATCATTATAAGCATATCTATGTGTTTTTATGTATATAAAAGATAAGTACATGCAAAAGTATTAATTCATTAAAAGTTCATTTCTCATAAAACCTTTATTAGCCCTTGAAGTCTTTGCCACTTCATATAAAATGATTTATCTTTTGAATAACAAGGTTCCATTAATCTGTTTGACACAGGAATTTTTAAATCATTTAAATAATTTATTGGAATGAATTATTCAAATTCTGTAAAAAATATATATGCACAAGTATACGTATATATCTATGTCTATATATTTGTGCTCTAGCACAATATCATGGAAGAAATACAAAACGAGTTCAGAATACATTGTCCTTGACTTCCCCAGTGTGACTCAGTGCTGTGGCAGTGTGACAGGTTCTTTGATCACCAACTGTATGCACACCAATTTTGTGCAATTAGCAGACCAATTGTGTTCCATGTGGCAGAACAGAGTGATTTCATATCAGAGAAACTTACACATTATTTTATATATTCATTCTTAATTTTGTGTTCTTACTGAAACTGTAGGTTGACATGTTTTGTGAAATGTAAGGATAATAAAGGCAATTATTCAGCAGTCCTAGAAAAACCTGCTTTCTTCAACACAGTATTGTGGGTGCTACTACAAAGCAGTAAACATACTCTCTCTCCAGAGAAATAATTCATTGGTGGAAACAAAAGGAAAAGAGGCAGGAAAAAGAAACAAGAATATACGTGCAATATAGAAACAGATACACAAAACTCAGGCTGCACAAGTGTACATGACATGCTTGATGTAGGTGACATTCAGAAATTTTACCCACTTCTTCACGGACTGTGACAAAATTTTTTCAAATAGATCTTATCCTTGTCCTTTTACCACTGAAATGCATTTACTCCCAAAAGTACTGTAAATGAATAATTCCTCAGTTTTGATGAGGTTATAGAATAAATTTATGACAGGTTCTTATCCATTTTATTTTAGTCTGTTTATTTAGTTAGGTTTTTTGAGGTAGAGTTTTGCTACATAGTTTAGTCTGGCCTGAAAAATCAATATGTAACACAGGCTGGCCACCAACTCTCTGGAATATTGCTCCAAGCTCCTGACTGCTAGGATTGTAAGTGTCCTCCCCAACCCTGGCTCGGTTTTATTTTTAAACTTGCAGGAAAATTAACCTTCACTGACGTAAGTTTGACACCAAATATAATCATATATATTTGTTCTTTATATCTGCTAAACTCTCTCTCTCTCTCTCTCTCTCTCTCTTGTTCACTCTGTGTGTGTGTGTGTGTGTGTGTGTGTGTGTGTGTCTGTCTGTCTGTCTGTCTGTCTGTCTCTTTTTTGAAACTATTTTTTTCCCCTCGTATGCTATTATTCTCCTCTTCTTTATCAGGTTTTGGTGGGCTCAGTTTGATTGCTTGTTTTTTTGTTTGTTTGTGTGTTTTTGCTTTGCAGGGGTTGGAACCCAGGACCTTTATACTGAACTACATTCCTAGCTGCTTTGTATTTTTCACACATTTTGAGACAGGGTATTGCTATGTCACTAAATTGCTGAGGCTGGACTCAAATTCGACATCTTTCTGCTTCAGCACAGCAGAGAGCTAGGACTGCAGGTTTGTGTCACCACACCCCCATCATTACATTTTTATTTCAACGTTATCACCCATTGTTCCAACAAATGTCTTTACCAGAGAGTTCCTAATTTTACATATACAATCTCAATCTATTTTTGTGGCATTTAGTAAACTCCCTAGCCTCTGTCAGCTCCAACCTTTCTTTACTTTACCTAGCCACAACCCAGCTGCAACAGTGCATCATCTTACACTTTTTACCTGGAATACCGAAGCTTTGGCAAGGAGGTAGGACAAACCCTCAGCAACCTAGTACTTTAAATATTCCTGACTTTTATTTTCCTTTGTTCATTTGGCTTTGTTTCTTAAGATGAGCTCACTATGTCCTTGAGGATGGCTTCAAAATCAGAGTGATCCCCCTGCCTCAGCCTCCTAAATGCTGGGCCTGTAGTCATACACCACCATACCCGGCTTAGAAATCTCTTAGTGTACCATTAACACCTATTATCTTGGGAGACAATAGGTTTTAATGGGTTATTTTTTTACAAGTTGCTTAAAGACAGACATTCTCTTATGCTTTTTACAGAGGACTTTTCATGGTGCTGGGGATCAAACCCAGAGCTTTGCACTTGCTAAGCATGTGCTGTACCACTGAGCTACATCCCCCAAAATAAGTGTAATACTTAGTTTAGTACTAAGTAGGCTACTTACTGCATTCTCCAAATATTTTAGCCCTGCTTTTGCCAATACAGAAATCAGAAGTCAAAGAACCTAGAAATCTTATGTGAATATACTTATCACAACTGTATGTATCAACAAACACATAAATTTACATTCTAACATATGAAATATGTTAATAAATTTGCTGATTCAATTCATTGAAATATTGTTGTAAGCCACATGTAAAATTTTCATTTCTGTACAAATTAGTGATTGCAATGAAACTGTGGGTGTTTTCCTACAATTAATTTAATAACAACATTTATATAAGTTTGTTCTTTTAAGTGAAAGGCAAACACAGGCAGTTTGTTCAAGGACTTTCTAGCTTCTACTACTAATCACCTTCTTGAGTGTGTGTGGGAGAAAGGTAGGACTTCTTTGAAACACTTTTTCAAGGGAGCCAAGAAATTCAAGCTTTTGTGTTGCTGACTGAAAGCTGACCGATCATCCTGTTTTCAACCTATCTCTCTTGTACCATTCCTGTGCCAATGATTGCCATAAGACGAAATTGTGGCCAGGGAACCTCAGAACTGAGAATCAGTGGGCTCCTCCGTAGGACTTCCAAAGGTCATGCCTTGTACACTGGCACATTAGTCTTATTTAAAGGCAGAACATCTTTGACAAATTACATATTATGCTAAAAAGCGCCGTATTTCTATCTTAGCTCATTTATGACCCACTAAGTTGTCAAAGCCTAAAACCCTACATGCAAGAGCCAAAAAGTATTTTAGCCAGTTTTATCCTGCCAAATCACCAGAAAATTTTATTAGTGTTATCTTTAAGAGTAAATTAATTAATAGAAATTTCCAAGGGAAGAGATGCTTTGACTTTCTGCTGTCAGTTTAAATGCTGGGGTTTTGGGGTGTTTTTTTTTTTTTTTTTTTTTTTTTTTTTTTTTTTTTTTTTTCTTGTCTATGGTCTTGTTTTACATTGAAGCTTTGTAAACTCTTTCCAAAACATATTATCACAGTATTTTGCTAAGAAAATCATACTGCGCTGGGGATTTAGCTCAGCGGCACAAGCACCTGCCTAGCAAGCACAAGGTCATGAGTTTGGTACCCAGAAAACAGAAAATCATACTAAATGTCATTTTACTATTCTCTGATGATGTGAAATTTTCTTAAAAATAAATATTGATGATCATCATGTTACTTATTAGTTTGTCTTCATTGTCCACCAAAGTAGACACTGTATAAAAACTCTTTGCATAACAAGCAAAGAGGTCTTCATTTTCTGATCTATTAAAAAAAAATCTAACCAACAAACTTTATTTGGAGTTGCTTTGTTTTGCTTTGTTTTGTTTCTAATCGATCATTTACATTTCTGGACTAGGGATGTAGTTCAGTGATAAAGCCTTCCTCAGTATGCATAAGACCCTGGATTTAATCTCTAGCACTGCTGAGAGAAAACAACAACAGCAAAAATAACAGATGCTCATAAAAATATAGATTTCCAGCTTCTGGGCATAAACTAATAAGATCTAATGACATGCTGAATACTTTAGCTTCTAATGATATTTTGCAGGAGAGTTGCCCCTTTTGAACAAAATATACAAGCACTGACGTTCTGTGTTCTCTGCCAATTCATTACCTCCTCCAAGACCAAAGCAAAGAATCTATTGCGCTGAGTCACCTGTTTATTCCAGTGTCTCCTGTTCTGTCTTCAGTGACGTTGAAGGAAAGTGAAATGCACATGACCCTGTCTCCATTCAGTGGGGAATCAACACAGATCAAGAGGATTCTATATTTCATCCACCTGCCCTTCCATTCGCCATTTACTTTTTCTTCTTAGCATCCATAAACACTTGAATTTTGAGCTCTGTTAGTCAACTTCATTTTTTTTTTTTTTTGTCTTTTTGATACAGGGTCTCACTGTGCAGTTCAGGCTGGCCTTGAACTCAGTTTGCAGTCCAGGCTGGTCTCAAGCTTGCAAAGATACTCCTGCCTCAGCCTCTCAAGTGCTGGGATTGCAGATGTGAGCCACCATGACTGGCTGTCAATAATTTATATGTAGGTATATAAATTATACATCACTTTAGGAAACATAAATACATGTACTGAATAGTACTAATAAGCCTTACTGTGTTCAGAAAATTAGGATATACACTACGTTGTTTGTGTTCTTATCACTTCCTCTTTTTCATTGTAGGGAGCTGAACACTGCCTCGGGCAGGAGGTGAGCCCTGATCACCGAGCTGTGTCTCCAACTTCCCTTTTGTTCTGACTGATTGGTTAGCTCTTTCTCTGTGTCCACTCACACTGGCCCGTTTTCTGGTCCTCTGCCTGCTGGCCGCACTCCCTAGCACTCTCCATTACCGTTTGCACTTAAACACTTTGCTTTCTTTGTGGGACTTGTTCTGCTTCCCTACATGTATAGATACCTTATTAGAAACCAAAGATGATTTTTTTTTATTATTTTCAGATCACAAAATAATCCATAACTATTTCACCAAGAAGGACATGAAAGAAATCAGAGTTTTTCAGACAGAGAGAAAGAAATTTATTTTTTATTTATTTATTTTTGTCTTTTTGAGACAGTTCAGGCTGATCTTAAACTCACTTTGTAGACAGGCTGGCCTTGAACTAGCAGCACTCCTCCTGCCTCAGCCTCCCAAGTGCTGGGAGTACAGGTGTGTGCTACCATACCCAACTGAGAAAGGCCTTCTTAAGGAGTATTACAGAAGTGCAGTTAAACAAATAAAACATACAGTATAGCAGAAATAGCTAAACACAAAATGTTTTAAGACAAACAAGCTAAGCCCTCACTAAAAATTACTAGAAGTAACTGATTATCCCCAATATATTTGAAAAATATTTTTTAAAAAATACTATGTTTCCAAAGTGGGCATAGTGGTGCCTGCCTGTAATCCTGACAGTCCAGGATCTCAAGACGGTAGGATCCCAAATTCAAGCCCAGCCTGGGCAATTTAGCCAGACCCTGTTGCAGATAAAAAATTAAAAAGTTCTAGTGATATAGCTTAGTGCAAAGATCCAGGGTTCAATCTTTAGTACATCAAAAAAAGTTTACACTTTCAAAGGAGAATATTTACATAGGCCTGAGATGATTTACTGAACCTGAGTTAAGAATAATCCCCACATTATGATATGATTCTTATTTGTGAGTACTTTTAATAATACTGTCATTCGTTATTTCATATTCTGTTACTATTTACAAATTTTTAGGGTGATTGCTTGTCAAAACATTGCCCTATGGAGAAAAATTTTCAGTTAAGTGGTTTGTCCTTCTTTTTTCCTCTTCTCCTCCCACCTTCTCTTTCCTTCTCACCCCTCATTCAGTCTAGCATTTTTTTTGCTAAGCTACATTTCCAGCCCTTTATTTCTCATTTTGAAATACAATCTCCCTAAATTGCCCAGTAGTTCAGGCTGAGCTCAAACTTGATGATCCTTTGCCTCGGCCTTCCAGAGTTGGAACACAGGTGAGCACTACCAGGCCTGGCTAATTAATTGGTATTTTCTTCGTTTTGTTTCAGGTAGGGAGGAGATGGAGGCCAGGTCAAATGCAGAGAACAACTAAGCAAACTGTGTCAAACTCATAGATACCAGGCGACTTGCACAGCTCCTAAGTACTGTACAGCATCGAGGATGATTCAGCAGCCCTGAAAGCAATCAGGAAAGTGCTGTTTTCATTTGCATCTGGTGGGAAGCCAAGGGAGACTTTCCATAGGACAGCTCAATAAATCTGGTACCAGGCAAAGTGAGTTTGTTAGGACAGCCATCCCAGTGCCGTATTTGCATGAGGGAGAAGTGAATCTAGGAATCCTGCACACTACAGACCCCTTTCTCTTGTCCTGGGGACACCAGGAGTCTGCTAACACTGCTCTTTCCTCCGAGCACATTCTTTCTCACTTCCAATAAATGCACAAAGCCCTTTGTCCTATTCTTTGTTCAGGACACCAAGAACCTAGAAAAAATTTCCCCTGGGACCCACCATCCAGTATCAAGGGCCCGTGAACACCTGCCTACCGTCTTATCAAAGAGTTATCTGGCCAACTTCACTTTTCAAAGGTTATCAAAACAATTGCATTGTTAATCCATGGGGTAGATTCTATTTAAAAGAAAGGCGTCACAAATACTCTGTTGTATATCCTGGAAACTAATGTTGATCTGTATGGTTTGGCCCCCTTCATAATAGAATTTTTTTTTTTTCCATTAAGCAAGGCTCTTTTAGATGACAGAAATAAAATTAAATTGTCAGTAATCATAGTATTTCTTTTCAAAACAATTTTTTTTTTCCTTTTTCCTTGTTTCGGACAAATTGGAAGATAAAAGACATAGTCAGGGTTTTAGTTTTATTTATTTTTTGCTTGTTTGTTTGTTTTTGTTTCAGGGTTTTAGTTACATTTATTTTTTGCTCGCTTGTTTGTTTTTGTTTTTGTAGTATTGGCCCCCATCCCAGGGGTGCCTTATCACTGAGCAACGTTCCCAACCCCTTTTTTTATTTTTTGAAACAGGATCTCACTACACTGCCCTGGTGTAACTCCAACTTAAAATTAAATAATTAAGTTGACCGATTAGTTCAGTCCATGTCCACACTAAAAATATGAAATATCTTTAAAATTATTCTTAAAATTTGACAGAATCTATACTTAGAAAGTAGAGTTTCTTTTCCTGATGTTTAATGAGCAGGAGGCGCAAATCTTTTATGTCCATGTCTTACTTAAAATTCTGCAATTTGCTTCAGTCAAGAATTTTCTAAGTATCATTTAAAATCACTTTGCTCTGCAGTAGTTTTGACACATAGCCACTGAAGTTCTTAGCACACAGATTTTTTTTAAAAAATAAAAACTGTATTTTTGCTGAAGTTTTCCCTTATGAAAAATACTGAAAAAGATCTGAAGATCTGCCTCATACAAAACATAGATTAATTTTACCTTAGTATTTACGGAAAAAATTTTTATTTTTATAAAAAATATTTTCGGGGGCTGCAGATTTAGCTCAGCGGCATAAGCGCCTGCCTTGCAAGCAGGCAGTCGTGGGTTCGATCCCCGGTACCGATAAAAAGGAAAAAGACAAAAAAAATATATATTTTCAAGAAAACAATATAAAAACTTAAAGAGTTCAGGGGAGATCGCCTGGGTTTAGATCTCAGCTCCATTATATTAAAATGGTGTGCCTTTGAGCAAGTTATGGAGGTTTATCTTTAAAATAACTCTCATTCCTCATTTATAAAATGGAAATTGAGTTGGATATGGTGATGCACACCTGTAGGAGGAGCCCAACCAGCCTGAAATACATAGCAAGAGTCTATCTAGAAAAATAATTAATTAGTAAAAAGGCAATAATAAATACATATAGGTTATAGTGCCACTTTGAAGGTTATATGAAATATAGGAAGTACTTGGCACTTAATAACTCTTTAAATATTTTCTATTTTTTTGGTACTATCAATAGCATAACACAAGTGACAGGTTTTTCAAAATACTGCTACATAAATGCTAAAAGTATACAAGGTAACATGAAAGGATTTTGAACACTATCTTATTCAGTTGCATTATAGCAAAGACTTTTCTATTCAATGCTGGAGATTGAATAAAGAGACCTATGCATGATTAGCAAGCACACTACCTGGAGCTGCATTCCCAGTCCCCAGGCCCTTGGTAATAATTTCTAAATATATTTTCACTTATATAGCTTTCTACCAACGACATAAAAATTCTACCATCACATATATGTTGTTGTTGCTGCTGACACTTATCTTGGCTCTTTCTGGTTTTTGTTTTTTGTTCTGTAGTTCTAGGAATTGAACCCAGGTCTTCCCACGCAAGGCAAGGGCTGTGACCCTGAGCTTAACCTCAGCCCACACTTTCAGTCCTGTTTTGTTGTTTGTTTTTGTGTCATTTTTGCTAGTACATTCAGTTGGTTACACAGATTAGTAGATTTCATTTTGGCAGATTTGTGTATATGTGTAACATACTTTAGTCATTTTCACACTGTCAGGTTATTTTTTTCAGCATTTTGAAGGATCATTTCACACCTGATTATGTTATAACTTAGGATTTTTACTGTTCTTTAATCAGAAGTGCTTAATTTTCCCTTAAATTCATAATTCCGAGGCCTTGAAGAAACACTAGAAGAATATCTAGTTAAACTTGCGAGACCTAAATATAACTGAAAGTAGGTTCCTACTAGGAACCCTTGTTTATTTACGATATTTTATTTATTCATTCATTTTTCATCATGTTCTAGAAAGGGCTTGAGATTTACAAACAAAAAGCTTTAAAAGTAATGAACTAAATAAGGCTGAGGCAAAGAGAAAGACTGAAATTAAGAAGCAAGAGAAGTTAACACAGACCATATATGCTTATCTGTATGCTAAATCTAGGCGCTAAATTTGCCCTTTTTGTTTTTATTTTTTTAGTGGTGGGAACTTAATCCACAACTCCTGCATGCTAAGTTTGTGCTTTATCGCTAGCCAAATCTGCCTTTAAGCTTCCTCAGAGGCTGTTATAAAATTTCCAATACCAAGCAAAAGTGTGATCTGATGAAGGGACCTAATGAAGAAGCGAGCCCTTGGCTTGTGTCTCCATCCCTTTCATACTTCTGCTCCTTCCTTGTTTTGCCCACCGTTAAGTAGCTACCGTTTAGTTTTACTTCAATTAAAAGGATTTTTTATTTTCCGTGTGTGTAATACTGTTACTGAGTGACTACGCCAGCCCTATTAATTAATTAACTAATTTAATTTCTTGTTTGTTTATTTGAGTCAGGGTCTTACTAAATTTCCCAAGTGGGATTTGAATTTATTATACTTCCGCGTCAGGATGTGTGCCACTGCTCAGTTAGACATGTCTTTGTAGCTATGTTGTCCCAACCAGTAAACTCTCCAAAGGCTGGTACAACCTTTTTCATTAAAGCTAAATTTCCTAAAGAATCCTAAACATAATGCAATGACTCATTTTAGCAAACATTTCAACTAGGAAGGTGGGTGCCACAATCTCTGATTGCTCTCGGAAAAGTGGAAAATAAGCAAAACAACTCGGGTGTTTTGGTAGATTGCTAATTTAATTCATTAACCCTTCCTTTTAGGGAAAATGATAAATTCAAAAGAGAGAGAGATAGCAAGCACACTGGCTGTCACTAAACCACACTACTAGTTAACCCGTGGATTCTAATTCAGGGAAGAGTGTATGATATTTTTTTAAAGTGAATTAGCCATTGGAAATTATCACCTAATTAATGTATTTTTCTAATAAAATAGTAAACTTGGCTTCTTGGATTTCTTCTCTTCATGGATTTGCAGGGGGGGTTTGTTGTTGTTGTTTACTGGATTTAACCCGAGGAAGAAGGGAGTCGGGAAGGGATGAGCATCAAGTGCCATCTATGTGTCAGATATTCTGAGGACATTTTAATGTTACTTTATTTTAGAGCTGGCATTCAGCTGGCATGTGCTGGCAGGGCTTACGGGTAGTTTATGACCAGCATCTGTTCTAATCTTTTGGTGCTCAAGCTCATCCATTTATACGTTATTAAATATTTTATTGTTGTAACTACTTTATTTTAATCTTCAAAATAAATTTCCAAGGAAACAGGAATACTGGTAGATGGAAGAAGAGACACCTTTCAGGGACCTCGTTCTGCCCATGGGAGGTTTGCTGGCGTCTGCTAGTTTGGTTCTAGAATCCCAGAGCCCTGCTTCTAAACATTTCCTTATATGGAAGTGTCTAGGCCATGAGTATACATTCTGCTGGATAGCAAGTTGGAAGTTTAAAAGATGTGTTTCCCGACTCTGGCAGTGAAGTCTCTGGCAGGTGCTTGGCTCATAGGGAAGGAGAGGGAGAGAAAAGTCAAGCCAGGTATGCTGTGCCTGGGTCACCTGCTCTAGATGCATGTGGACACCTGCATCCCAGGCCCTTGCCTAAATATGTTGGAAAGTGACAGCTGTGCATGTGGTTTCTGCCTAGTCTACACCCAACCAGAAAGCTCAGTCCTACCATAACGAACATTGTGGCTCTCTCTCTCTCTCTCTCTCTCTCTCTCTCTCTCTCGCTCGCTCTCTCTCTCTCTCTCTCTCTCTCTCTCCCTCCCTCTCTCTCTCCTGGTCTCTCTCTGTCTCTCTCTGCAAGGTTGTCTTGCTCGACAGTGAAAGAAGCATTAGAAGCTCATCTTCAAGATTAGTTCAATTCTGTGTTATACATATTTTGTTTCAACTTTCTTTTGGCTAAAAAACCCATTCCTCTAAAAGCAATTCTAATATAGGAGCCAAATATATTGATGAGATAGATAGTCTGCTCTGATTGGAGGGAGGGAGGGAGAGAGAGACAGAGACAGAGACAGAGACAGATAGAGAGAGAGATTCACCTTCAGCTACATCCACATCACTTCTGCAGCCTCTGCAGCCCCTTCACAAGATTCAACACTGTGCTCTTATGAGCAGAGTTAGAAAAACATTGACCTACAAAATTCTGTCACCCTCAGACCCACTCCGTGTTGTTCACCTTGGTAAATAATTCATTCAACAAACATACTGTGTAGCTATTGAGTGCTAGACTCTAAGAATACAAAGATAAATAAATAGTGTCTGCCATCAAAAGCTTATACACGGAGGAAGAAAACAGGAAAAAAAAAAAAAACAGCTACTGATACTGTGCTTTTCTGTATAAATTCTCCTGCAAGGAAAGGGAATGT
This sequence comes from Cavia porcellus, assembly GCF_034190915.1. NCBI lineage: Eukaryota > Metazoa > Chordata > Mammalia > Rodentia > Caviidae > Cavia > Cavia porcellus. Next base: position 150,160,415 of record NW_026947484.1, read on the forward strand.
TTGTCTCTTTAATAGACGAACAAACTAAAATCAGAAGGGTTAAGTAATGCATTGTCATGCATCTCCTCAGGGATGGAACAGGATTAATGCCATGGTCTCAGGGACACCAGACCTAGGTTACTACACACACACACACACACACACACACACACACACACACACACACACACACACAGAGTGCAGTTTGTTGCAGGATCTACAACAAAGTAAACACATTTCAACACGGATTAAAATTTAAAATGCAAATCACTCAAAGAAGACAGGAAAAGGTCCACAAAAACCTACATTATTAAGTCATTAAATTCATTATAATAATACTACCCCACCTCACACTATTAGTCTACACCTATGATCTCCTTCCTGCAACAGACTGGGAGGCAGAAGTCCTGATAGTACCAGGGGCTATTCCTGGAAAGTCATATACTTAGGAAGAATGCTATTTGCCTAAAGGAAACAAGAAGTATCTAGCAGTTGGAATAAAACCCCCAGCTAGCTTAGATGCTGTCTCTAACTACCTGTGAGACCTAATACAAGTCAATTAACCTTTTTAGATCGTAAATTTGGTCCTCAATAAAAGTTGAAATGCCCAATTTTCCATCCTTTGGGGTCCTGAACCTCAACCTGTGATGAATCTATGACTTCTCCAATGTCTCCCAGCTACTATAGTGTATGGTTCGCTCAGAAATAGAATCCAGCTTCTATTCCAGAGCTTTCTGCTATTTCATGCTGCTTGTTATTATTAAACTCGAGTGAAACTTCATTTCCCAGGCATAGAGTTTGGTCATATAAATGGCGTGATTTTACTTCAATCTGTTTTAATAATAATTAGACTGAGCTGATCGGAAGGTAAATAGGCAGACCTTCGTAGCTAGAAGCTGAACTAATGCGTAAATCCAAGACTACGTGGCTGGAGGAACATTGGAGGAAAATCTAGATGAACATAAAATGAAAGACACTGAGAAGTGATAGCATGGTGAGCTGCAGTACAGATTTCTTGGCCAGGAGGAGAAATAGATGGATTCTTTCTTACTGCATACCACAAAATCGACAGAGCAGCAACGTATCTTACTGTTTGAGATGTTAGTCTCCCAAGTATCTGCAGAAACTTTCATTCCTCCGAAAGCAAAACACTGACAATTTCTTGACCGGCCTTGCTGATAATTTCATTTCCCAGAAGACAGAGTAAGCATTAAGGAGAACTCCTGCTCCGCACCCAATTCTGACAGAGACTGGTAGGTAAACTGGAAATGATTGGAACCTTGGGGAAAAGCAACCATGCACTCACGGAGTTTGATTTAAGCAGTGTTCTGCCTATGCAAACACAAATGATTCTAATGAGCAAGAAAATGGGGAGAAAACTAAAGAGACCAGTGTGCTGCACAGAGACTTACTGACAGGCTCTGAATTTAAAGCAGCATGTGCAAAAGACGGTAAAAGGGCACACATAATCAAGCAAAAATATATGAGGTAGCATAGACCTATAAAAATGCAGCAGGACAAGCACAGGACGAGCTACAGCTTGTGAAAGATGTTAGGGAAAACCCAAAAATGCTTTTCCTTAGTGTGAAATAAAAGAGAAGATCAGGAAAGAAATAGGCCCATGTTTTTAGAAGTCAAAGACATAAAATTCATGAAAGGAAAGAACAAATCTTCTTTATCTGTCTTTTATTTTTTCCCTGTTAATTCATTCATAACTGTTGCCATGTCACTATATGTCATTAGGTCGAGAATGGGTCATGGCAACCCTTCTAAAAATAGTCCTTTTTGACATTCTCTGACTGCTAGACTTCTTTGTAAAGACTTACTGGCATTACTTGAGTATGTTCTTTTTCCTGCATTAGAATGTGAACTCCATGACTACACAGACTTTGTTTGGTGCTTATCTGTAGAGCTCTGTATGTACTAAGAACTGCTCAACAAGTATGCATTGAATGAATGAAGTCAGAATCACTAGACAATGGCTAAAAGATGAAAGACAGATAAAGGGATTGTAGCGAAGATAACATATATCAAGAACATAGTAGTATTGGGGATTTAGCTGAGTGGCATAAGTGTCTGCCTGGCAAGCACAAGGATATGAGTACAATCCCTGGTACCAAAAATAAAAACAAACAAACAAACAAAAACATAGTAGGTATATAGTAGGTATCACACTAAATATTTATAGTCACCTGTTCATTTAGTCATCCCTACAACTCTATAAAGCTTGAATTACTATTGAGTTGAATAATTTGTCCAAGATTCTTTAACTGCATAACTCAAGCACTAGGATATAAATCGTGACGGTGAGGCACAGGATCTAAGCACTTCACCTTTATGCTCTACTGGAAACGTTGACTGATCAAACTACCAACATGTCTCTTTTTTTTTTTTTTTTTTTTTGTTCTTTTTCATTTTTATCGGTACCAGGGATCGAACTCACGACTGCCTGCTTGCAAGGCAGGCGCTTATGCCGCTGAGCTAAATCCCCAGCCCCGCCAACATGTCTCTTGCAGAAACCGAAATGGTGGTATAAAATGTTCATCTGATTCCATTCAGTAGATAGAAGGTATCAGGAGACATAAAAGTGAGTTGTCTTATTTTCAAATAGTGGCAGAGCTACAAACTTCAGAACCATATGACCTTGCTGGGATGGGGAATGTGGGTATTCTAGACTCTCTGTCTCTGCCTCTGCCTCTCTCTCTCTCTCTCTCTCTCTCTCTCTCTCTCTCTCTCTCCATATATAGTTTTTGAGACAGGGTCTCGCTATGCAGTTGAGGCTGGCCTTGAGCTCATTTTGTAAACTAGGCTGATCTCAAACTCACAAGGATCCTCCTGCCTCAGCCTCCCTAGTGCTGGGATTACAGGCTTGAGCCACCATATCCATCTTAGACTACATTAATAAAAGTCTTTGAAGCACCTGCCTTGCAAGCAGGCAGTCGTGAGTTCGATCCCTGGTACAGATAAAAACGAAAAAGACAAAAAATAAGTAAATAAATAAATAAATAAAAATAAATTTTAAAAAAAGTCTTTGAAAGAATTTTTAAAACAATTTTAGAAAAAAGTATAAATTCAAAAAGAATAAGATATTTATACTGATTCTTTCTGTATATATATTCTTTCCTGTAAGACTTAGTAAACCAATATATAAGAACACTGGGTGCAAATATGGATTTTGTCAAGGAATTCACTCTTTCTGTATATCTTGTGAATTGGAAGAAAAAGTGGGTTTAGGGGTTGGATTATTGTGTGGCTTCATAACTAGTTGAATGATTGGACCCATGGTAAGAGTCATGAATCTGTGTCAGCTGGGAGAAATGTTTTCAAATGGACATTAAGGCCTTTATCCTGTCCTTGTCTGATGTGAACATATTTATTAATGACTGAGATGAAGCTGTACAAAGGAATGGCTGTTAAGAATAGATTCCACACGGGGTGGCACAACCCAGTAACCCCAGGTACTTGGGAGGCTAAGAAAGGAAGATTTCAAATCTGAGTCCCATCTGGGCAGCTCCATAAGGAACTGTCTCAAAATAAAAAATGGATGAAGTTTGCTTGAATAATTGTATGCCTGATCTAGCCTTGGGGCCAAAACATCAGCTGCCCAAAGTTGATTTGAAGGGTCTGTGATTTAGTAACCATATTTGTAGGGAAAAATAAAGACGCTTTATCTGGCAGTGAGTCAGTAGTATAATATGATTAGAAAAACAAACAACAACAAAATACATTCAGAGTGTGCATAAAAGAACAGAAGACATAATCTAACCAGTTTTCATTGTTAGGTTCTCATGTTCCATTCTAGATATAATATTTTAAGGAAGATGCGGACATGTAAGAATGCGGACATGTAAGAATTATAAAACTTCTAGGATTTAGCATGCTGAATGGTAAAGGGACTTGAAACTATCTTCTATGGTTTCTCAAAAGGATTTGGACTTTCTAGCCAGAAAGCTGTTGTTTTCATGGTTTTATCTGGATAGTAGAAACTTCATAATTTTAATCATTATTTAGCATTCACTGAGTTCCATGCTAACCATTTCCCATTAACTGATACTATCAACAACCCCAAGAAGTAACCTCCAGATTATTTAAGCTTTATAGATTAAAAAGCTGAAGCCAAGAGTGCTTAATGTATCCAAGACAGTAAATTCTCACAAGTGGTAATGCTTGAATTTGAACTTGGGTCAGTCTTTTTCCAGTGCCTGCTCAATTATTCTTTACAGCAGATTTCTCCTATACATGGAAATTAAATTATATTGTGTGTATGTATGTGTGTGTGTTCACATATGTGATGATGAAATTATGCAGGACAATAAGAACAGCATACCGTAAAAAGACAGGGAGTAGATTTGATATATCAATATTTTAACAATGGTTAAACTTGAGCAGGTGGAAAATGTCTATTTTCTTCATCTACTTCTTTTCATTTCCAAAATTTTCTTTCCTAAACTTATCTTAATTTCATAAAACTTCTGCCTATATTGTTTGAAAAAAAAACTATTATTATGTGAAATAAGAATTAGCTTTATTTTAAATGGTTCAAAGAGGTTGAATTAAAACGCTTTAATGTATTATGAAGCATATTTCAGTTTAAAAACCGAACCATTTGTACTCAGAGTTTTTCCAAGAAATTTTACTTTGACAGAGGATGCTAATGCAAATTTGAAAACACTATTTTTTGTTTTTTATTGTTTTCTGAGACAAAGTCTTGCTGTGAAGTCTAGGCTGACCTTAAAGTCAACACCATACAGCTTTTGGAAACTCTAAAATTGAACAGTTCTATATAATCAAGATTATAATCCAAAAGATCCAGAAGGTGCAAAATATGAACCAAGAAGAAATAAGTCCTGGCCTAGGTAGCTGGTTAATGTATTGCTTCACACTGAGCCTTTGGCAGTCTGCTCAAAAGGACCCTATTTGATAAATAAATTTAACAAAATATTTAGATATTAAATATTAGAACAGGAAAAGTGGCACATGGATAATATTAAGTTTCTGCACTCGCTTTTTTACATGGTATGCACGGACAGCAAAGACTGGACCGCAAACCGTCACGGTCGTTTATTTACTGCAGTCTCAGGGTAGCCCTGGTTGTTGACATCTGAGCACAGAGTAAGTGGTCCCCCCAGGAAATGTCACTTGGGCATGACCTCTCATCCACTCTCTCCCTCCACTCCAACCTCTTGCGTGCATCCTACTTTTTCTTTAAAGCAAAATTTTTATCATCTGACCTGAAAGTTCCACAAAAGCAGGGAAAATGTCTCTCTCTCTCTCTCTCTCTCTCTCTCTCTCTCTCTCTCTCTCTTTAAAAATCTTCCTCGATTATATTGCTTAATATAATAGACACAAAACAACCAATTTATTGAATTAGTTGGTATATATATTCAGCAAGCTTTTTTTATCTAATGGTGATCCAAAGATGTTATTTAACATAATATGTAATAGTAAAGAAAGCCTATCCTATTTTTTTCACTATAAAACTTACAAGTAGATTTCAGCTTTAGATCGTCCTGTTCTGTTTCCAACTACATGCATAAAATTTGGGAAAAGACTGAATATTTACTTTCTTGTTATTTTTGTGGCCTGGCCCTACTCCTACTGAGAAAAACTGTGCAGAAGGTCTTAAGTAAAAGCAATGCAGGACTCATTTTGAAAAAGAAGGAGGTAACATCTCAAATTCTATCTGGTTTCTCTTTATTGGAGACTCAGCCCTTACTCTTGTCATTTAACAAATATTGACACCTTTTTACATTGCTTTTCTTAGTCTAATTAAAAATATCTCCACTCCTGCAGCAGTGGGTCTTGTGTTTTGTTTTGTTTTGTTTTTCCTCACAGATAGGAAAGCATAATTCTGGAAAGGGATAGCAAATAATAGCAATCCTGAGAAATAAACTCTGCCATAGTCTGCACTTGAAATCAGAAAGTCTCTCTAGATATCGGAAGTTTAATTGTCAAACTACTGATGGTCCTAAGTCTTAGTATAAAAATCAGTTTTTGGCAATTGTCCTTCCTGTGACCCACCTCTGGAATAAATCAAAGGAATATGGCCCCTTATGGTCAAGGCAGGACTTTGAAAGTACTCACCCAGGAACTTTTTCCCAATCCTTTTCTCTCGTGATGGAAAAGGCATTAAGGTATTATTCATCCATTGCCTTCTGTGACTATCAACATGCATGGAAACCATCTCAGAATTTAATTTTCTGTATATAAATGTAGTTATCAAGGCCATTTTGGTTGCAAGTTACAGAAACTCGACTCAAATAAGTTTCAAAAAAAAGGCAATTTACTGGTTCATGGATCTCTAGAAAGCTTAATAACTGGAATTAAGGCTCAGAACCAGCCTTTCTTGGGACCTTGAACCATTATATTCTCCCTTTGCCTGAATCTGTCCCATAGTTACTTACAGAGATGGCCTAAGATCAGCTCAGCTTTGGCTGGGTGCCCATTATCAGGGCAATCAGGAGTTTGGAGCCATATACAGTAATTCCTTTGTAGAAAACTTTTAACACAGAAAGATAAAATTCTTCAAACGTCCTTGAGACTTTGGGAAAGAATACACAAATGAAGCAGATTCAAAGAATTTACAACATCCTTATCATTCTGAATTTTTAGTTAAATGGTTTCACTTACAAATACATTGAAGTTTGAAATAAGGTTCTACATGAGAGCCATCAATATATACTTTACTATTTTATTAATATAATATGTTACTTCCTGGTTTCAGCTAAATAGAAAAATACCTCTTTTTATTTCTATCCTCTTTTTTCTACACTCGTACACCTTCTACTCTTACAACTCTTACAGATAAACATCACAATCCAAACCCATTTCTTTATAATTAGGTTTAGTTTACACATTTAACTTGACTATGAGTTCCTAACTTTACTGCAAAGAAATATTAATGTTATTTATGATCAAATTAAATGCTAAAAGGTAAAATATTTCAAAATACAGCTTTTTGTGCAACTGGGATTGAGAATACAAGAGAAGATGAAATGGAATAAAAGAAAGCCAGGGGTTGGCTCAGCGGTAGATGATTGACGAGTTTGAATAGAACCTGGAATCCACAATGTTTAGCAAAGGAAAGAAGAAAGGAGAGAGGGAGGGAAGAAAGGATGGGGAGAGGGAGGACAGAAGAGAGAGTGCAACAGAGACGGAAAGATTAGACAGTAAGTTCGAAAAGAAAAATTTCTTGAGTTGACCAAGGGTATCTACAAAAATGAACACTGTATTTTAAAGATGACATCTTCAAGGTACTTCATTTTAAAAAGGTATGCATGACCACCATTTCCATATAACCCTGCAATAGAGGTCCAGATAGTGGAACACATGGAGAAAAAGGGAAGTATAAAACTAGGAAAGAAGCCAGAAAGAAAGATATAATTGTTTATATGGGAAATTCAAGGGAAAATACAGATAAATTATGAACATTAATTAGAAAGCTTTGAAAGTTTCTTGGTTGAAAATAAGAACACAAAAAGTAATTATATCTATATACAGAAGCAAATATTAGAAAATCATTTAAAATGTAAATCATTAAAAACATAATTTTAAAATGTTTTATTAAAGGAGTAAGCAGGACTAAATCTAAGAAATTTATTTGGGAAATAAAATCTCTTTGAAAAACATTAACAAAAATCTAAATAAACGAAAAAGTAGAGTATGTTCTTAGAACACTAGAAATCATAGTAAAAATGTTATTTCCTTTCATATTCATCTGTGGACTCTAACAAATTTCAGTTGAGTGTTGTGGATGTAAACTGTGGCAGTGACGTATTCTTGAGATATTTGTGTAAAAAAAAAAAAAAAAAAAAAAAAAAAAAAAAAAAAAAAAAAAAAAAAAAAACAGTCCAGGCCAGCCAGGATACCTCAGAAAAAAATGGTATAGAGAAACATACTTGATGCTTCAGATTATTATGAAATTATCTTGGTGATTCTAGAGAGGAGAGAAATTGATCAATCCAAAGCATAAAACAGGGAGCCAAAAATTAAATCAGATATATATGAAAATTTGATTTCTGAAAATGTTAGCTTTGAATACTAGAGCAGTAAGTATATTATTTCTACCTCATACCATCCATGAAAATTGACTTCAAATTGATAAATACTTAAATACAAAAACGCAGGAATACTTAGATGACAAAGGCAAAGCTTCCTTAAGTATAAAATATACAAGTGAAAAAGGAAAGCTTGCAAAATTTAACTGAATTAAGATTAAAAACTCAATACAGCAGGGCATCTCAAATAAATGAAAAAAATCCACAAGCTAGAAAAATTTATTTACCCCATAAATAAAATACAGTATATTAGTATAGATATTATCTTCAAAGCAATTAACAGAAGACAATTCAGCTAATAGAAGATAATTCCAGAAAGAATGGCTATTAGCAAGAAATCAAGCAACAACAAATACTGGTGAGGCTGTAGGGAAAAAAGAACCTTTCTCCATTGTTGGTGGGAGTGTAAATTGGGACAACTAACACAGAAATCAATGTGGAGATTTCTCAAATATGTAAAATTAGAGATTTCTTTTGACCCAGCTATTCCCTTTCTTGATATTTTTCCAAAAGAGTTAAAAGCATCATACTACAGCTGTATATGCCCACCCATGTTTATAGCAGCATAGCTGCTAATAGGTAAACCTTGGAAACAGCCCAAATGCCCATCATTGGATGAATGGATAAAGGAGACGTGGTTTTTGTATATGATGGAGTACTACTCTGTCATAAAGAAGGATACATTTGAGACTTGTTAGTGTAATGGATGTACGTTGAGAACATACTTATAAGTGAAATATATCAGGTGCATGTGCATAAATATCACATTGTTTCTTTTGTGTGAGAAACCAAAAACCATAAATAAGGACCAAAAGATGGTACATATTGGGAAGTAGGAAGAAAATGTTCAAATGAGAAAGGGAACAAAGGAGGGGGGAGGAAAAAAAGGAAACCAAAAGGAAAAAAGACAACAGAAGGAAAAAATGGAAACAAAGCTTTTGTAAATAATGAAACAGAATGGTTAGAAGGAGGTGTGGAGTGATGAATGTGATCATTATGTATATCAAAATTAATTTTTAAGATGGGTTAAAGGGGTATAAACCTCATTAAACAGGAACCGTCATTGTTATTAAGTGAAAAAAGATGTTCATTCTCATTAGTAATAAAGAAACTTAAAACTCTGAGGACTTTTTATTTTCCATTCACCAAATTAGTAGGACATTTTTACTACCTGATTCCTTAATATGGTGACAAGGACACAGAAAATTGGACAGTTGTCTTTATACTCCTGGTAGGAGTGTAACACTGATCCTTTGTGGAACGGTTAGGAAATATCTATTGAATTTAAATTTTTATATAGCAGTCTTTTCATCTTAAAGCAAATATTCTAAAACAGGGATTCTCAATCTTACATTCTTGCCATTTTACTGAGATAATTCTTTGTAGCAGAAACTATGTCTGTTAGGGTGTCTGGCAGCATCCTTTGCAGAATATTGAGCATTACCTGGAGATATTAGTAGCATCCTCCAGTTAGAAACAAAAAAAGCTGGTCAGTATTGCCAGATTTTGTCTGGGGACAAAATCACCCCAGTTTAAGAGCCACTGAACTAGTGAAATATTTGCAATCTACTGCATACATGCATAAAAATGATCTAGAAGCAGCATCTAACCGTAAAGAACAAAAGAAAGACACAAAAACTCACAACACGTCCAAGTATCCATGAATGTTGAATAAATTGTATCATATAACAGAATATTATATCACAGTATAAACAAATGAATTATAACTACATGCTGCATAGGGTTGAAACTCAAAAATTTAATGTTGAGGGGAAAAAATCATAGAAAAATATATGCCCCATTTACATGTTACCGCAACACATCAGAGAGCAAGCATTTTAACTTCAGAGACTAAGTACTACAATTTAATGTAAGAAACCAAAAAGCCTTTTTTCTGATTTGATATTTCAAGTTGCATATTTGAAGTAATGGAAAATGGTAATAAGCCCATTTAGAATGTTGCTCAGGAAAGTTTGGGGGTTAAAAAACAAAATGGTTTAGTGGTTTGAGTCCTCAAGACATATTTTCTTAAGCAATAGCTACTAGGGGCTGGAGATTTAGCTCAGCAGCATAAGCGCCTGCCTTGCAAGCAGGCAGTCGTGAGTTCGATCTCTGGTACCGATAAAAAGGAAAAAGACAAAAATAAATAAATAAATAAAAGCAATAGCTACTAACAGATAATGTGGTCAAATACTTTAAAAATATAGCCTTAAGAAAAGAAAGACAAGCAGGATAATCTAGTGGCAGAGTCATTACACACAGTGAACTAACTTCCTCTTGTAAAAGGGGGAAAACATCAATTGTTTTTTGCTAATTAAGATGAATATTATTCCTGTGAAATGAACCAAAAAGTTGTATGGAAACAGAAATCCCGAAAGAGATTTATAATCTACAACAATAACTGCATGTAACTTTAATTGAAGAAAAAGGGGAAGGCTTTTTATCTTTGCTTTTTGCAAGATCTTATAAGTAATCAACCTGTGGACCAATTAGCAGTGCCTTATATTGCTGTCATCCGATCTAAAATTTGACATTGGCTAGATTGGAAATATTTGCGGCATTTTCAAGCAAATGGACAAAATGATAATTGCCTAATGTATAATACAATAAACCATTAATGAAATAAACCACAAAAAATTTTTTTTGGTACAAGGATTGAACTCAGGACCACACTCCTTCAAAAGCAGACACTTATGCTGCTGAACTAAATCCCCAGCCCCTAAGATCAAGAATTTTAAGCCCAACTAATATGATGTCTCTTATTCAAAATCATGCAGCTAGTCTTTGATTCTTCAATCTCTTTTTACGTTATTTATTGTTACTTATTATTATTATCATCATCATTTGAGATACAGTCTTGCTTTGTAGGCCCAACTGGTCTTAGAACTCACTATGCATCGCAGGCTGGCCTTCAACTTGCAGAAATCCTCCCAGCCTCATCCTCCCAAGTGCTGGCATTACAAACTTTTGTTACTTCACCCCACCTGGTCCTTCAGAATTCACAGCTGGTGAATAGCTAAGAATGGCCACTGACTTTTCAAATATTTCAATAATTCTTCCTTGTCTCTCTCAGGTTTCATTTTAAAAAATTTTTATTAGTACATTCTCACAGTACCCAATGATTACATCCATCGTGGGGAGCTGGTACATGGGTTTATAACATTTTAATGCCTTGTAACCTCCCTCTCTTTCCCTCCCCGCTCCTTCCCTCCCTTCGCCACCTCTCTCCTCGCTTCTCTCCCCTTCCCTGCATCTTTTTCATCTCTCTCTCTCTGTCTCTGTCTCTCTGTCTGTCTCTGTCTCTGTGTCTCTGTCTCTGTCTGTCTGTCTGTCTCTGTCTCTCTGTCTCTATCTCTGTCTCTGTCTCTCTGTCTGTCTCTGTGTCTCTCTCGCTCTCTCTCTCCCTCTTGCTTTCTCTCTCCCTCTATCTCTGTCTCTGTCTGTCTGTCTGTCTGTCTCTGTCTCCCTGTCTCTATCTCTGTCTCTCTGTCTCTCTCTCTCTTCCTCTCTCTCTCTGAGCTGCATCCTTGGCCCTCTACTCATGTTTATACCTTACCAGATTGTAGTCAATTCCATTACAGTTTGAAGTAAGCTTAGAGCCAGTAAGATGGAATGTGAACAGTGCTACACACATACCTTTTAAAATCTAAATTTTTTCTAAACTTATTGGTCCAGCAATAAATGACTATATTTAAACAGGACTCAAAATAAATTTTATACTTTCATGCTAAATCTTCATCCCTTAATAAGTTACCACTGATTAGAATGTTTTATCTCACATATGTTTTAGTAGTTGTTATTTTGTTAGGATTACTATTATTTATTTTGTTTATTCACTTACTTATTTTTGTGGCACTAGGGATTTAACCCAGGACCTTACATGTGTTAGGCAAGCATTCTACCACTGAGCCACACTCCTATTCCTGATAAATAATTTTTCAATGATTATTTTAAGTTAAGAATAACTCTGCTAAAATGTTTTTATACTTGCTTAGCTGCCTGTTGTAGTTTATTTTCTTTTCATCTTAGACTTTAACATGTTTTCATATTATAGTTGTAAAGATGGCTTTCAAAAAAACAGGGAGCGCTGGGGATCAAATCCACACATGCAAGGCAAATGCTTTGCCACTGAGCTACTGCCCAGATGAACAATGGTTTTAGGTAGAAATTATTTTCTTTATTGCAGAAAAGGTGATTTACTAACAAAAATCGAGTTTATTTTAAATGCTTTGTCTTCATGTTTTAACCTTTCTCTGTGTAGATCTTTCATTCTTGTGAAACAGTTAATACAGTGCCAGTTCTTATATACAAAGCCCAAGGTGGAACTGGGGGCCTGTTTCCCACACATATGCTTCAATTCTATGAGCATTTTTGTACCAGAGTAAAACATTTTAGAGGTATAGCTCTATCTTCACTTTGAATCCTATTTTTGTTTATTTTTCCAATTAATTTTCATTTATATTTTTAGTTCCTCCCTAAAGTAGGTGCAAGGTACTTTATTTTTAATTGTATGATATCATTGGGTCATGCAGTTGGTACAGAGAAGTATTTTTTTACTATAAATGTGTATATATGTATATAACTTTTGTTGTTTTTGTTTTTATTTTAAAACAGAACAAGAAAAGTGACACAGAATTTCAAAACAAATAATAGGAGATTGACAATGGTTAATATATTGTGTATTGTTATCTTCAAAGTAGTTGCTCAATATTGTTCAAATAATGGTTTTATTCTTGCTATACATATTTATCACGTCATTAAGAAATGAATCTTAAAATACTTATATTCTAACTCTTTTGTGTACCTTTTGTGAATCTGTTTTCTAAACCCACAATGTAATAACAATTCTTTCTCCCTTCAATACAGAAATATGCAACATATGTTTGTTTGTCCTGCTTTTTCAGTAATATAACACTTTCTGATGACTGCTTTATTTCAAAGTGCTATTTTTCTACAGTGAAAAATACCTTCTTTTTATAGAGATTAATCAAGACCACTAGGGAAAATTCTTTCATAAGATACAGTAATAACTTGCTGAGAAATATTTTACTCTGACTTTTCCTATTCAATAAGATTAATTTTATTGTTATTTGGATTGTAAAGAAGTTATGATCAAGACTAAACTTGAATATTACTTTTAATGTCATAAAAACATAAAGCTAACAAAACTATGTGTTTAACAAAATCCTATGATATTTAACTCACTTAGAAGTTATAATGTATGCTTTTAGAAAATAAGCACTTTAAAATTCACAGATGTTGCAAAGCCCTGGTCAAATATAAGTTATAATCACGTTTTATGTAATGGTAAAAATTCCAAAGGACTCATAGTCACCCACTTTCAATATGTATCACAGATATGCTTTCTCTTTTTGCTCATAGAATGCAAATCACATTTATTTCTATATCTGTGTATATTTTAAAATAAATTACTGCAGAAAACAAAATATTGAATATACCACATTCAAGTGCAATCTAATAGAGAAACAGAACCTTGTGTTTGCGTCAAAGAGCCTGTAGCATATTTGTTGAGAACTTGAAAATGCTCAAGGAATTTGAATGCAGCATTTATTTCTCAAAGTGTAAGCTGCCTTATAATTATCAGATCATGCATGTATTTAGTAACTGATACTCCATTTTTGTTATACCAATTCAGGGTTTTTTTGTTTGTTTTTGTTCAGCACTATCAAATATAGAAAGAGTCTTTACTTACCATACTGGGAAAGATGAAATTTATCATTGTGCCACAAATGCCCTAGAAAGCAAAGAAAATATTATTATTTATTATACCTGCATCCACAGGGATCCCAACTGCCAAATATAATGCATCAGCAGCAAAACAAAAATGAAGTAAGTCTACTGAACAAAGCACAAATCAGTACTCTAAGAATTCTGAAACATGTCTTTGGACAGAACAACTTTAGAATTAAGAAATTATTATAAGTACTTTTACACAGAGAATAAAATGTTATTTTCTGAAAACAAATACTATAGAATTAAGAGAAAATTATCAATTATTTTTTACAGTCCCCTTTTAACCCAGTTGAATTTTTCATTAATACCAATGAGACAGCTAAACCTAAATTTTTTAAGCGAAAATTGGAAAACATTCTAGTTTCCTTAAGTCATCATTCATGACCATGACTTTAATTTACCCAACTTTTTTTTTTTTTTTTTTTTTTTTTTGGTACTGGGGATTGAACTCAGGACTTCACATTTGCCGAGCAAACTCTTACACCGCTGAGCTAAACCCCTGGACCCCTCATTATATTAATTCAAATGTGAGTAAATTTTCTGTCTGGAGTCTTGTTAATAAAATCAGATATAGGAGCTGAGAAACAAAATTTAAATTTCAAGATGATTTTTCATAGTGAATCATTTATTTGCTTGTCATTTTCTATTGATTGAGGTCATATTTACATCACATGATAAGAATTGGAATAAAATTATAGTTGGAAAAGATGTACTTGGGAAAGAAATTATATTTTTTAAAATTATTCACAAATGTTTACTTTTTATTTTTAATAATTGGCACAAAATACATTTTCCATCAATGTATATAGATATATGTCAGGATATCAGAAAATATGCTTTATATCATCCTGATAATAATGTTATTAAATATTAGTTGCATTCTCTTCCTTTATGTTTTTTAAAATATCATTAACATAATTTTAAGAAAATACACAATTCATATGTCTGTCAAAACTACATAATTGCTGAATAAATTTTAATGGATAACATAGGAAATTTACTTGAATTTTCCAGATAATGATATTTTACTCCCTACAACTTTTTTTACTACAGTAATTTTGAATAAAAATTATATTTAAATATGTATTTGAAAACTTCCTAAAAACAATAGTACTTCTATGTATAAAAACAAATTATAATTTTAAACCACTGAAACTAATGCTCACTTTTTTCTTTCCAGTGGTGAGATTGAACCTAGTGCCTGAGGCTCTGCCACTTAGCTGCTCAACTAGTCCAAAAGTTTTTAAAAGATCCTTTGCTAGAGAATAAGATTTGAAGGGTGTATTACTAGGTTTTCATACAGATAATATTTTGTTAAGCATTTTTATAAATCAACATTTGGATAGCAAAAATGGAAGCCAGAAATTCTGTAATGATTCAGGAATTCTCCCTATGAAAGTAGTTTGTTTTAAGTAAGTTATTATTTGTTATTTAATCATAAGTATTTATAATTTAATTCAAACATTTGTATTTAAATTTTAATGTAAGCATATAAAGAAAAAGTTTTAAACTTAGAAATTTTTATTGCATGTGATACCTAGTCTTAAAAAATTATTCTACTCATATTTGTAATTTCTAAACTGCTAGGAAATTTTTTTAAAAAAAGCATTTTTAAGCACCAGCTCCTGAAGAGGGCAGCACGTTCTAGATATTATTGAATTCCAAGCTCCAGCATTACAGCTTTGGCTTTAGTGTACTTTTTTAAGAACTAAAGGGGGAAAATTGATATGTTTTATAGACGCCAGCTCTGCTGATACAATAAGCCAGCAGAAATTCCAGGCAGTTGCAGATCAAGGTCAAAACTGCATTTGATTATTAAGAGAGAACGTTCGAATTAGACACCTAAAGCTATGTTTTAGAAAAGGAACAACAAAATGCTAGTAAGAAGATGCTCCATGAGGAAAGTGCTTTATCTTAATACTGTAGATAACTTTACCTATGGCAGTGCATTGGCTGTCAAAACTACTAAAGGGGTTAGATGTAATTATCTCATTCCTTGCACATTTCATCTCAATTGCTATGGCAACATTCAGTTGCCTCAGTAGCAATCCACGCTTTAATCAGATATTTTCTCCTCATTTTTCTGTGATACAAAACTATGTAGTCAAATTTACAACCAAGTGCTGATGAATCTGATAACACCTCTTACAGTTTAACAGACAACTTGCCTCCGCCCACATGTATAAATATTTTCAGAGGCTTGTAGCTCTTGCACAAGCACAAGATTTAATGGAAGAATATGTTTGGACTTTCTTACTTCTTAATTTGTTAATGCTTTTTTTTTTTGCCACTGTTCTTTATTTAGAATTTTTTCTAACCAATTTGAAACCCATTCCAGACAGTCACTATCATAGGTCACCTGAACTCAATAACAAAGCTGATAAACGAAAGAAATAAAGTCTAGTGTTCACATGTCAACTCTCCTAAACAAATCTTTTGATTTATTTAACTTTTATCTGAGTATAATTTGTGTTGACAGATCAAAGAATCTTTTTTTTTTTTTATTTCCTCGAATGCAGGTAAGAGAAGCAAAGAAAATAATTAAGGACAAAGCACGATCTGTAATACAAGGAGAAGAAACTTTGGTCAAACTTCAATAATAAAACAGTTTTAATGAGAAGGGAAAGCATGATGTATTAAATTCTTGATGTCACCTGGGTGGCTATTAATGATCTACATTGTTGGATAAAGTATCATTTTAGCATTCTGCAAAAGACTAGAGGATCTTTGGCATATAAAGAAATGCAAAAGGCCTTCAATTCTGATTTCAAGTGTAGGCTGATTGTATTTCCTTAAATGCTTGGAATTTTGCGAATAGTCACTATAATTTTATACATACTAAAAATTTGTTAAACTATAATTAAGAAACAATACTATCTAAGACTTTCTTTACAATTTTAATGGTTACTAAACCTTATCTTTCAATGAAGGTTATTTTAACATGAAGTTGTGATGGTTCTCTGGTGAGAAGTTCTACATCAGTAGCAGAAAGCAATACTGCAATGTGGCTTTTGATCACTTAGTAGTATCTAATAAAATGTCTGTTAATGGAGGCAACCAAAAAAGGATGCTTTGTATAGCTATGTTTATCAGTCTAATGGTTAAATAACAATTTCTAGACTATAGCTTATGCAACATAGATGACTATATCACCAAGAAAAACTTACTCTAACAAAAATTATTTAAAATACAGATCTTATATACTTTCAACTTGAACTGTAGTCAGTATTAGGAGAGTATGTTCAAAGTAATTATTGAAGGCTGGGGATTTAGCTCAGCATGTAAGCACCTGCTTGGCTAGCGCGAGGTTGTAAGTTCAATCTCCAGTACCAAAAAAAAAAAAAAAAAGTAGTTACTGAAAAGCTAACTCCTTATTGGTAAAATTTGGAAGCCATAAAACCTTAGGAGAAATTGAAAATCCAAGAGGCATTTAATTAACAAGAAAAATCTTTACACTGAAAGGAAGCATAGAACTTGTCTTCAAACAGTTGAAGGACTTATTGTGTAAAAGAGATACAGAGTATCTTAAAAAACTGATAAATAGTAAAAGTTCCAATGAAAAGGTTCCAGCTCCATAAATAACAAATAAAACCCTGTAAAACAATTGGTATTCTTTAAATAATGGCACAAACCGTGAAGCATAAAATTCCTTGTGTAGGCATTTGTCATGAAATATGTATAGATGAACTCTTTTTTCTGTTGTTTTTCTTAGATGACAGGATTGCAGAAAACATGTTAGAACCCCTCCCCAAATTTAGGTTTGGGAGTTAAAATGAGTGACTTCTCCATGAATTTTTCAAATACTGGTGCCATAGGTCAATGTGAAACCCTAGCATGATCTTCCAACAGCATATTCAGCAGTAAGTGTGCAAAGCCCACTCTAAAGAAACAGCCCAAATGAGAAACATGAACAGTTCTTAGTGAAAAGTTACATAAAACCTCCAAGGAGACATGTAAATCGGTCCTAACTGGCATTCATTCAAGAACTTCAGGAGACGTCAAGGGGTGGCTGAAGGTGAAGAAGGAATTCCCCTTCCACCTTGGCTGGCCTCACCCACCTAGAGCCCCGGGGGATTGCCAGACGATGCCTGCGCTACTGCTAGTGTTAGGCTGCTCTCTGGATTCTGGCACTATTTTCAAACTCTTTATTCATTTAAGAAATAATAATTGCTCAATTAAGGGAGTTGGCCTTTTCTTCCTTATACAGAGAAATAAAAGTCTAAGAGAAAATTACGCATTGTGTGGGAATGCTTGTCTTTAGTAAGACTGCCGAGTTAGACAAAAGAAAGTTGTAACTAATTTGAAGATTCTAAATACAAGGACATTTCAGATTTCTGGAGTCAGAGTAATATATACTTTTCATTTGACAGCAGATCCTGTGAAGTTCTAGTTTAAGTTGGTTGAAAATAGTGTTTTTACTCAGTTTGGTTTTGAAGTTTCCTGTGTGCCCGCCTTTGAATCACATTGAAGGAGCCAAAGGGATCACAAAAGGTCTTACACTAGCCAACCCTAATGTACTCTCATGCTGTTGCTTGGAGCATGAGTTCTTTGAAGAATGACTGTTTACTAGAAGCATCTGTTTCTACCTAAAGAGCTGATTAGTGGTTTTGCAGCAACCAGAAAGGTTAACTTTAGTTTTACTACTGAAGAATATGGGATATTACATACTTCATAAGTATTTAATCTCCTCTGCCTTTCTTGACCCCTTCAAATCAAAGCTTGACATTAACTTATGTTGGTGAAAATTCCTCCTGCTGAGGATTTTGCTAGCAAATGGTCTTGAAACTTGTTTCCAAAACGCTCACCTACAAAAGCTTTTATTAGCCAATTCCATTTGGTTGGCTGTGCTCCAACATAGTCTCTAGTGAACACAAATATTAGCTACAGAGAAAGAGAAACTTCCATGGCACCCTGGAGGAACTTTTTGATCCAAAGGATACTACTAGCAAACCAAAGTGTCACTGCGAATTCATGAACAGTTCCTTATGTCATGAATAGGAGTAGGAGGAAAAGACTGCATATGTGCAATGATTGTTTCATGTGTGTAAACCTAGTAACCAACTCAAGATCAAAGACTGTCTTCAATCAACAAGTGTTTCTTTAGTGCGTACCATGTCTAAAACTGAAGAAGTCAGAAAAAGACAAATGAGAGCTATTTTTAATGATGGTATTTGTTGAATACATGAAGGAAGATATCTTATTGGCCTATTAAAAAACTTAAGATTCCCCTATAGGAGATAAAATTAACACTAAACAAAGCACGGTGTCTTTTTGTTTTGTGCTTATGGTTGAAGCGTTTAATCTGTTTTATACCACAAAATGTTTTAGCATATCTGAACAATAGTACTTCACAGAAGTAGTTTTGAGGAAGAAGCACACAATTTGTGGCTTTATCCACTGTGACCCTGCACCCTCAGGTCTGTCACTTGCTTTTCTTGGCTGTGTCTACCAAGCTTTAATTGGGATCTGACAGAAGGTAGGACAAGTCTGCACTCTTGTTTGCACTGTGACTAAGCATTTGGAAAAGGCTTATTGAATGAATAAAGAATGAAAAAGAAATTTAAGGAGATGAAAATGTGGGTGACCAAAATTCAGAAAAGTATTCCGTATGTTTGGGATGATTTCAAATGGTCTCAGTTTTGTGGAAGATATGTAACTTTTCAGTGGGCTTCAATCAGAGATATAAGTAGACAGGAAGGAGATAGGGTATTTCTGGTAGAGTGAAGGTCATAAGCAAAGAAACTGCAGAAGAAATAGTGAAAAGATGTAATTCTGCTTTGCTGGGGATCGATATCAGGGCCTTGCATTCTCCCACTGAGCTATACCTCCAGTCTTAATTCTTCTTGAGAAGACCATGAGCTGCATTATAAGTTAGTACTTTGGTTTTGATTAATGAATATGGTAGAGAAATATGTCC
This sequence comes from Cavia porcellus, assembly GCF_034190915.1. Lineage (NCBI taxonomy): Eukaryota > Metazoa > Chordata > Mammalia > Rodentia > Caviidae > Cavia > Cavia porcellus. The sequence continues at coordinate 150,180,122 of NW_026947484.1, forward strand.
CAAACTTCAATTTGAAAACCTAGAAACCTTGCTATAATAAAGACTCTAATTTAAAAAGAAGACTCTGATCTAGTGGGTTTGGATTAGGGTGTAAGATTATTTGTTTTTTTCCAAATTCCCATTCTATGTCTCCATGCTGAACTGCAAACCTGCAAAGGATCCTTAATGCTAGACAGGATCATCTGATCTTGATGTGGCAGGCGTGTGAGAGCTGCTTTATTTTGCCTAGTAGTTATGCAAGATGAAAAGTGCTCTTAGGGAGAGTAGCGTGTCAACCTCAGAAAAGTATGCTAAAGAAGAAACAATATGAATATAGAAAAACCTGCTGAGAGGCTTTCTGCATCTTATCTGCATATTTCACAGATTGGATGCTCAATCACCTGTTGATTGATTAGTTTATGTGGACATGCTTAATTCAAGTAGGTTCTTGGTGGAATAATTGTAGGCCCAGTGACTTTTTGAAAACAAGTTTAGCTAAAAACACATGGGGAAATCCATGAATGTTGCCTCTCCATCTGGAAAATTGTACTGGTTCTCAAAAGACCAAAATGTTAGCTCTTCTTTTCTTCTACTGTATAATCATAATTATGCCCTCCTACATATCTCTCAAACTTTGACCTTATTAAATCATAATGATGATAATAATAATTAGTGACAGTAGCACAACTCGTGTTTTGAGTGATTTTTTATTCATAGTGTCAAACAAATAGCTAAGAATTTCTATAATTAAAGCCCTATAATTATTGCTGTACTATTACTGTTATTCTCCATTTATACAGGGTTTTTTTTTAAAGAGCACTGTGCACCCTAATTTTGTGTCAGATGCACACCAGTAAATGTATTTATTCAGAGAATGAATGATCAAAATGCATCCTATGATATCACTGAGTTCTTAGTGTAGCTTCTGCATTTGGTTGATGGTTAACTTTTTTTTTTTTTTTTTTATCGCCTCTAATTGCTATAGTGGATAGCAATCAGTGTTCTCTATGTCCCAGATATAACTTTAAACAATTTACATATTTTATCTCATTTAATGCTGGTAATAAACCTAAAACTTGGGTGTTGTTATTATGCTCTCTATTTCAGATGTGAAGAAAATAAAGTACAAAGGGATTAGGTTATTTGTCTAACAGAAAAGTTGGATGTTCGATTCCACTATATTGTATTGCTGATTTTTTAGCCTAGCTTTTCTTTAGTAATGTGGAATTCTGTTTTCTTAAGTGAGCAGCATGAAAAGTTTCTTAAAATTATAATATGCTTTAAAAGTTCATTTTCTTACACATTCAAAACATGTTTATGAGATCCAAGAAGTCTTATTGTATTTCTTGATATCAATTGGTACTCTGCCATGATACCGAGTCGTGGGATAAAATCTTTTCTGTGAAGGTCTTTCCAGTTATACTCCAAATCCTTCACAGCATAGCTCACTTCCACGTAGATTAAAGACTATTCCCCCAGATATCCAAAGCCCTGTTCAAAAGATAGCTTGCTTTAAACATGTTTGCCTGTGGGGAAATATAGCCAATTTCTGTAATAATTTATTAGTAACAAAAATAATAATGACATACTTGCAGCTATTTCAAGGGTTTCATAGGATAGAAATTTCTATTTGATTAGCCAACTACCATCAAAGAAAGTACAGTATTTGTTTATTCCCCTCTACAAGTTTAGCCATGAAATCTAAATTCATTTCATTTTGTGTTGAAATGGCATATCTTTGCCTTGCGCAGGCTAACCTCACAATACTGGGATCGTCCTGCTTCAGCCTGTGGAGTAGCTGGGTCTGCAGGTTCACCTCACAGCACCACATTTTTAACATTTAATTTCCCAATTGGAAATGAGATTCATTGTAATAATTTCTGAAATTATGCATTTTCTTATTTTGCTTTAAAGAAATTTTATTCAATTTTTTCCAGCTACACGAATACACTTGAGCAAATCAATCCTTGATCATGTGCTGGACCTCACCTCTATAAATTTACTTGCTCTTCTGATTTTGCCTGTGTGTTGCACATTAAGCATTGGTAGCATTAAATGGATACAGTAATGGCTTCAGTCTCCTTGGGAATTCTCCTTATGTATGTCCTGAATTTTCTGTTTTTGCTCATATTCAGTTTAAAAGCTTACACAGTCAGGGAATCTAATGTTTACCATGTTGTTTGTTTTTGAGATAGGGCTCCAAAATGCTACCCAGGCTGGCCTCAAATAATTCTTCTGTCTTGGCCTCCTCAGTATCTATATTACAGACATCTGCTACCATGCCTAGCTTTTGCCCCATTATTGGAGAACAGCAGTATTTTAACAATTCAAGTAAATACAAAGTATAACCTGTCCAAATATTACTTCTATTTGTGCTTTCTGCTCCTAAGGAAATAGCACAGATACCAAATATCTGATAGATCTTCAATTTTAATGGAATTTCCAAATTTCAACCTGTGGATTTTAGGGTGACATGCATTTGCAGATCATAAGAAATTGTATTATAAAAGTCTGTGAAAGAGAATAGAGTCCTCTGAAAGCTAACCTCAGTTATTTTGGTTTATGACATTTCATGGAAGTCATCAATTTTTTTTTTTTTATCGGTACCGGGGATCGAACTCACGACCGCCTGCATGCAAGGCAGGTTCTTATGCCGCTGAGCTAAATCCCCAGCCCCCAAAGTTATCAAATTTTAAAATATTTAAAAATTTTTACTTTGAAACAATGTCAAATCACAAAAAATGTTTTAGTCACGGTGCAGATAACATTTTTTTCTGAATTGTTTGACAGTACTTTACCAACATGATGTCTGTACTCCTAATAATTTTAACAACCTGGAACAGTTTCCTTTAGAACTGAAGTACAACCTCCAGAATCAGAAAATTAGCACCAATGCATCACTTCAGGCATTGAGTGTGAAACATTTCCACATGTTTTCCCATGATTTTCAGGAATTTGATGGTAAGATACACCTTGTTAGATTTTTCTTTTGCTTTATGTTAGATTCGGGTTGTCTATCTGTGATAAAGAAATTATGAAAATGATTAATTTCCTAGCATCGTACTAGGTGGCACATGATTTGTGACATTAACATTGATTTAGTGATGAAGGTAATCACTGTTACGTTGCCTTTTTCATGCTTTTTATAAGTATTTTGGGGGAACTCTCTTTTGTATGTATGTACGTAGGTTAGCATGGACTCATGGCTATCCATTTTATTTGCTGAGTTATAATCTACCATTGTGGAAGAGCTGCTGTTACTGTATAAGAACCAACTGTAAGATGCTATGGAATGGAGGAGAGACAGACAGAGAGCAAAGAGAGCCCAGTTTACTGAGGGACTTCATGCAGGATCCCGCCATTGGGTTCAGAAGGATGGGCATGCATCTTGGTTGGGACAAAAGTGACTTCATCCAAACTAGAATATTCTTGTTTTATCATAAACTACAGGGGGTGAGAATTTAGCTCAGCAGCATAAGTGCCTGTCTGGCATATGCGAGGTTGTGAGTTCAATCCCCTGTACCAAAAAATAAAAGTTAAAAAAAATAAACTTACAGCTGAAGAGTTGAGCATGTTGGGTACTGACATCCCATTGTAAAGCTGCATATATCACTCTACTAGTTATCCCCCCTTATTACGGTATGCAGAAAAAACCATGCAAGAGAAACTGGCTAGAATTACTCTGGGCAATCAGAACTCTAGTTAGTACTCATGATGACAGTAATTATATTCAGCTGAATCCATGTCTCTTTGTCATTATTGTTACTCACTTTGATATTTGAATTGTCTCAGCTATTATCAGCATGATCCTCTTTAAATGACTTTTTTTGGACAAGTCCAAGGCATTGTTTGAGTACTTCTATACTTTTGTACAGTGAGACATTCCAAGATCATTTTGTATTTTATGCCTCATTTTTTGCAATCAGCTAGTTTCTTTTTGTTGAGAATAGTATTTAGAAACCAACTGGGAGAGAGGTGTGGCCATTGAGAGTATCATTCTCAGAGTCCAGAAACAGAAATCATATATATGTGAAACTTCACCTATCTATATCTTAAATTCTATGCTTACTTCTCCTAGTATTTATGAAACACTGATACCTCCATTTTCAAGGCAATACCAGAATAGTTCATAGAATCTCTATTTTCATATTTGTAATGATGGCACTCTTTTAAACAGTGACTAATCCATCTCCCACTGTCTTTAATGCAGTTAGTTATTGCCCTGTTTAATCAACATCTTATCTCTACTAAATATTCCCACCCCAATTCAGATGCCCTACTTGATGTCATTACTTGAGCTGGGACACTGCTGTTTATGCAGCCCTGTCTCTCTCTTCCTGTATCTCTTATGGATCCTGCCTTACCCATGGGTTAGGATGGAATTGTTAAGAAGGAGAAAGGAAGCAAAGAGTATAGGAGGAAAGATAAAGGGGAAAGGAAGATTTTAAAAAAAAAAGAATGAGGAGAATTTGTGACACTTTAGAAATAGCTTACTTGTCTGCTATATGGATTCTTACATTATTGCATATCATATATTTAATTGAAAATTTTTCTTTTTATTGCAGAAACTAATAACAAAATAAGTCTACTTTAACTGACTAGACTTCATATATTTGACCAATATTTATTGAGTGCCTACTCTGTGGCAGTATAATAAATTTTAGTGAAAACCCAATTAACTGCAGTTCTCAATTAATCAATATATTTTACTTACTTACTAGCTTCTCAGGGAAATTGGCCAATTTTAAGAAATCACATGCGGATTGAAGATTTATTTAAAATAGGGTCAGTCATGAAGTCAGTATAGATTTTACTCTAATTTCTATGACATTATACTATATAATGTGAAATGATAGAATGATAAGTCTACAAAAGAATAAGACATTCAATCACAATAGTAACATTGCTGTGCTAACTACAGACAGTTTAAAATTCTTTCCAACAAATATAGTTTTATTCAGGTAATCATAAAATTATACTCTCCAAACATGCAATTTCTAATTTATTAACTTAAATATTTCTAAAATGTCTATATATTCCAGTGCATTTCAATAAAAGAAAAACCTATTAACACAAAGTGCTTGTTCAGATGAAAATTACCATCTAGTAAGACAGAAAAAGACAACAAACAGGCAGTATTTGGAACACCAAGATATTAAAAAGGTTAAAAAGAAAAATGAAGGGGAACAGAATATGAAAAAAATGGAGGTAGCAGTTAGGTTGTTTTAGACAGGTGGTTAGTTTTGTTTTTTTCTTCTCATTGGCTTATCTTTTATCCATGAGTCTTGTTCTCAGAATAAAAAGCATATTATTCTCATTTTTGTTCACTGTTTTATTTTATGTGTTTCAGTGAAATTCGTAGTGAGCTTCTAGCTCTCTAAATAATTTAGTACAACTCTGAAGCATTTCCAACAGTCAATTGGTGCTGGGGACATAACTCAGTAGTAGCGCGCTTGGCTAGTGTGCTGTAGGGCTTGGGTTTGATCCTCAGCACTGCAAAACAACAGCGGAAACAACAGAACATTGGAGAAGGTGGAAATGAAAGGCCAGTTGGAGGGGCAGATTGAATGGATTTTTAAATTAAGAGGGAAACTTTATTATATTTTAATGTGTTTTCGGCACGATTTTAAAAACTATTTTTATTTTAACAAATATTTTCACTGCAGTTAAGTTCTCCTTTAAACATGCTGGTAGAGCACACAAGTTCACATAAGTATGTTTCGCTAACTTAAGTGCTGACTCTTATTTTAGACATTTAAATTGTAGATATGGCCTGAGTCTTCTATTATTCGTAACAAAAATTGGCATTGTAATCAATAGAGGCTCAGTAGAGGTCTATTTCAATGATGCCATTAAAATGAAAAGAATTGATGTTACCCATTTAAAGGAAAGTGAAAGTGAACGTGGTTAAATTAGGATAGCTTAGTAAACAGAAGTCCATAATCCATATGTAAAAGAATATGGGACCAAGGTTTTTATGTGTACTTTGAATTGTTATGTAACTTTGGACAAACCACTGGTACTTTCTTATTCCTGGTCCTTGGTAAAAGAACATCAATTTGTGTCAAAAGTCACTACAGTATTTAGAAGTAAGATTCCCACAATTAAACAAAAACCCAATGAGAATAAATTGACTAGGGTTTAGGATTTACATGCTTTTTTGTCCTTCTCTTTTTCCTGTCTCTCTCCATGTCTCTCTGTCTGTCTCTGTCTCTGTTTCTCTCATGAACACACACATAATAAGGGAAAAATTGATTTTCAGACAAAAATAGCATTGCACACTCAATTATTAAAGTTTCTTTTCACTGCAACAACTGTTCCGCCCCTTGAGTCCTCTCAAACTTCACAATGATTCTCTAAAATGAGTGCATTTGAGGAAAAACAAGGGTGGGATAAATAGCTATAGTGTGTTTCTCTTTTGATCTTCATTTTTTAAATAGTGTCCCTAAAAGTCACTGTATCAATAATTTAAATTATTCAAAACTGGATTTTATGGGAAAAAATCCTGACACATTTTACATTAATATTTCTCAGCTAATACCTACAGTAAAATTTTGAATTAGCATACTAATTCTCAGAGAGAAAAGTAACCAAACTTCTATAAAAAATTCTGTTTTGTTAATCATAATATCTTGACTTCATATAGCATATTATTTTTCCTGTTTATTTTTGAAGACTTTTATAAAATATAGATAAAACATTTGTGTGGGAGAGGGAGACATACTGACTTTTTTTTTTTTTTTAATTTTTTAGTACAGGGTTTCATCTGATTCAGACTGGCCTTGAACTCACTATGTTAACTCAGGTTGACCTCAAACTCACAGTGATCCTCCTGCTTCAGCTTTTGAGCACTGGAATTACAGGTATGTACCACCATGCCTAGTTCATAATGACACGTTTCAAACCTCTTTCCAAGTTTAGGAATGGTTATTCAAGCCATATTTATGGTAACAAAGTTACAAGAATACTCACTGAAATCTCATCTTTGAAATTGACCATCCACCTAATAGAGAACCAATTTGAATGGGAAGAAGAAGCAGCACAAACCTTGCAGGCTATCTGATATAATATGCAGACACTAAGTAGGATAAAAACTACAAATAAAATGTTTTGCTGCAGTGGTATTTGTTGCAAAGCTACCCCCTCCTAAATCCAGGAATATTTTTTTACATATGTTTATATTCAAAAGTAGAAATCTGTTACCTCTTATAGGGTTACTGTGAGAAGGAACTGATCCCATTTACACATTTGGATTTATAATTAATAGATTATGCTATGTTTGACTATACTGATACATTTAATTTTCACAATTCTGTAAGACAGGTATTAGAAACATACAATACTGTCATTTCTGTGGGTGAATACCAGTAACTATTAGCAAAACTATATTTTAAGCTATTACTCTTAAGCTTTTCATTTTATAAATGAGAAAGCTAAGTAAATTTGCTAAAGGAGAATCATTGTTTCTCCCATCTTACAACTGAACAATAACTCTTCCAAAAATGCACAAGTATGTGTTTCTCCTAGCTAGAATGAAAATGATAATTCCTAAAAAACACTTTTTAAATGTCACTGTGTAATAAAGATGTTTAACTCTTCTTGTCATTATTCTCAAGTCTTCACTTCCTAGCCCTACGTCGTAATTTTAGTCTCCTATGGTCAAAGATGATCAGGGAACAATGCTACTAGTTATCGAGACGGGGGCTTCTGTGTTTGCCATCGTCTGAAGTAATTCCTTTTCTGAACTGAAAAGCCCATCCTTGGCTTTTTCTGTCACCTCAGTCCTAAATGAGGAAGACGCTAGAGCAATCTGATTTGTTCTCAAATTATTACTTGCTATCTTTGGAACAAATCAGGTGCAAGGGCTACTGGGGATAACATTGAAAATACACAAGAGTCATTGTCATCTGTCAAGTCCTGCACAAACGTATCCTTCAGACACAATTTCTGTAATTTTATTTGAGCTGGAACCAGAGACATTTTAGAAAATATATACAGTAGAAGAAAGAGGCACCTAACGGGGCCCGTCTGGCTGTGCTGTTTTTCTCTTCTGTTCTACTTTCACCAGCCTCTCAGTCTCTCTCTTGTAATAAGTTAGGCACTTTGAGACACATTAACTTGGAGTGGCATTTGGTTCACTGCAATAAGGGCAGAGAGACAATGTTCAGACTTGGTGCAGACAAAACAGGAATCTTTCTTAGCTCCTCAGCATGTACTGCCTTTCTAATTAAGGACTTAAATACCAGGGTTGGTTTCTTTATAAAATGTCACCCCACAACAGTAACGTTTTGTCTTTATGCTTCGCCTAGACACAGAAGGTAAAGTGATTGCCAGTGTCTGACACAGGTGTCAGCGTGTGTTCAAAATCAGCCTCTACCTGTTTGAAACTGCTGCCACCTAAATACCTATGTGTCTTTGAGCGAGTTATTGCGTATGCCTGTTCATTGCTCTCCCTTTTGTAAAATGAGGACATTAGTTCCTACTTCACACAGTTTAGAGGTACTTGAAGTGGGATAATGTAAGTGGTGTTTAGAATATTGCCAAACATGCTCTGTATTTTAGTGGATATTGATTTCCCATGAAATTGTAAACCTATCTTAATTTAACGTTTAGAAACAAAAGTGACTCCATGTGTTCATAGAATCCTTAAACATCTATCAAGAGCTTGGGTTAATTTCTTTGAAAAATGATTCATCACACTCTCTCTTTTTCCTTTTATCCATTGGTTTTTTTGTGAGACAAGGTTTCACTATGTATTCCCTGCTGGGTTTGAAGTCACTGTGCAGCCCAGGCTGGCCTTGAACTCAAGGTGATTCTCGTGTCTCAGCTTCTGGAGTGCTGGGATTACGGGCGTGTGCCACTGTGCCTGGCTCTCATCACACTCCTTGCATGTATCTTGTTCCTATTTTATTTCCTACATGGATCTTTAACTTCCCACCACTTATACCCCACCTTCATTTTACCTCCGTAGACACACTTCTTAACCAGCTACCTCTCTCCTTGTCCTTTGTTTTCCTTCCCTATTGTAACGTATTTTGTCATTTCTCTATTTATTGATAACTTCTGTATTAAGATTAAAACCAGATGCTAAAACAGAGGAGCTGTACTGTGCAGTTTTCAAAGCTTAGATAAATTTTACTCCAAACACAAGGTTGGTGAATCAGAATATATTTAAAAATTACACACACACACACACACACACACACACACACACACACGCAGACGTGTGCGCCTCATATTGGAAAATTGCACATGGACTTCCACTATAGTCCTAGGGGAACTCTGTCCTAGAAGAAAGAGGGGAAATGTGAGCGTTAAGTGTTGGTGGGTTAATAGAGGACCATTAGCTCTCAGCGCTCCTTTTCTTAAAGAACCTTTTAATTACTGCATTTCTAATGCACTCACATTTACCAGTACTTCTCTTTTTTGTTTGTCTAATAATAGTTCTTCCTAAGGTGCATCCTAAAAATTACCCTTTTCCTTTTCCTTGCCCTCTTCTTTTTAAACAATTGTGAGAAAGAGAGAGAGAAAAGCAGACTGTAATTTTAAATAACTGCTTGGATCAGTTCATGTGGTCTTAAAAAAAAAAAATTTAAAAACCACCTGCAACAGCCATTAGCACTGTGCAACTGTACCTTCCTGTCCCCATTCTTAAGCGTGCCTTGCTGCTGGCCGGCCTTTTCTCTAGGAAAGCTCCCGCCCTTGACAAATAAGTCCTCTCCATTCATTCCCTACATTCTTTACTTCTTTAACTTGTTCTAATTCCAGGTTTCCTGTAAGGACCCTTCATTTCCAAATCCTTCATTAGGCTGGCTGATAGTACTTCAATCTTTCTGTTTCCTTTTACTCCGTAAAAGGATAGCTTTCTCCCAAATCATTTTGTTCAGTTTTGTCTCTTAACTTCCTTGCCTCTTACATCACTCTTTTGCAAAGGCAGTGCATTTTTTTTGTTTTCCCAAGTTCTCTAAGCTTCGTCCCTCTTGTCCCTCTGTCCCTTTTTCTGGAAGTCTCACCTCCAGATGGAGTAGAACTAAGCATTAGTAGTGAACTTGCCAGATAATTAAATAATGACTCTGCATTTAGTAGCACAGCAACTGAAAATTTAGAAATGCTGGGAAAAGCAACGATTCAATGATAGGGAAAAAATATGATGAGTGATTCTGTGACCAATGACTAGGTATAAAAAGAATAGAATATGTTTTTCTATGCAAATACAGATATATTCATCGATTGCTTCATTTTGATCGTATACCTCTCTGATTCTGTATGCTGTCAGGACCTGGAATGCTAATCACAGTCCTTACAGTGAAATGCTTCCTCTCCTAGAGTGTTCGGGTATGGAGAAAGTTAGTTTGTTGCAGCTCTTTGCCTCCATTTTTAATGCTTCATACAATGCCATAGAAAGGCAAAATGTCAAATAAGACAGCAAACATTTGCCTTTAAATGTTGAACTCAGTACCATTTTACTCAAAATTTTCACCCAGAGTAGTTTAGAATATTATGCTAAAGGTATGGATTTAAAGAGTTATGGGTTTTCTTCTTTTCTTTCTTCCTGTTTTTTTTTTTTTTTTTTGCATTAATAGAAGAAGCCTTTAAATATGAAGAAAAGACACAGCAGTATATTGGATAACATACAAGGGATATTGTTTATGATTCATAAGAAAGCTGCATATAAATAACTAAATTATAGTTCTTATGTTTTTATGAATGTTTTTACAGATGTTGTTTAAAACTACCTTTCATGTTCACCTAAGCAGAGAACATACCAGTTTAGGAATAAAAAAAAATAATTAAATAAGTCACACAGCTCTTGGGTTAAGGCAGGACTGAGGTTTAAACAAAAGTTTCCAAATTGTGGACCAATATTTTTCTGCATTATAATACATAGTATTGCCTTTTAAAAATGCACATACTAATATAAGCCCACATCAGCAAAACTTCAGTATTTTGTCATGCAAACGCTAGTAAAATATATACTATATTCATGGTTAGCTTATGTTTTATATATTTCATAGATAATAAGATATTTGAAAACAAATTAAATTTTTATCAAAATCCTTGGCAAAGTTTGCAGTTTCCGTTTGTGTGTTCAATTTTTTGATAAAATTTTAATATTTATATTTTATATTACAGTAGAAAAAACATGTGTACTTTGATTTCAGAGTCAAGTGAATTTTGAAATTCTGAGGCTTGGTTCAGACATCAAAGATATTCAAATAATAACCACAGTGATAATGCTAATTTGATTGAATATTGCAGTTCTCTTGGTTAAAAGTATATAAAAGTTGACTTCAGTTGGTTTCTTCTAGAAAAACAGCTTCCAGAGGGATCTCAGGGAGAGGTTATCACTGTGTTAGATTTTAGAGAAAAAATAGATGGCTTACTATAAAATTCCCATGTAATTTCACATTTTAAGTATAAAAGGTCCAAAGTCTTGTAAGAAATAAAGGTAATACTCCATGGAATTTAATTAAATATATCTAATTAGGGTGTTCTAGCATGATCATTGCTATGTTAAATCTGATCGTGGGATCTAGATGTTTAAAGATAAAGACTACATCTCCCTGAACTAATTTTCATTATCTCAGTGGTTTGCACTCAAAATGTGAAAAATACAGCTCCATAGATCTGTTTCCTAATAGTAAAATGGCTCTGTAGTCAAAGGAAATCCTAAAATCATTTTTTTACCATTTTCTTTTCCTTTCAAATACTTGTATTTACTACCATTTTTTTCTTAGCATTTTCTGTATCTATTCTTACTTCTCAATCACATTTCACTATGAATTTCTCTATCCTGATAAGGGATATAGCCTGTCTTTTTATTCTTTTCTAAATTTCTTTGTCTTCATCTAAGATTAGCATCCATCTGGCCTATAATACAGAAAAGGGCTGGGAGACTATTCCATATACAGAAAACATAGTATTCTAGCTTATATATTTTTTTCTCTACAGGAAAAAAATTTTGTCTTCTTTCTGTGGTAAAAGAATCTTTCAGCCATGCCTTTTTCCATTCTGTCCTGTAATCTATCACTTTGCTTCTCTGTACTCAACTTTCAGGTGCTGAACCTCCTCTCTTTGAGGTCTGAGCCTCTTTCATCCCTTCTGCTATATTTCATGCATTTCTTCTCTCAAAAGCTCTTTACTTTTGTTCATAGCAGCCAGTCCTCTAGCTATCCCATTTGAGGAGGGACTGTAGAGGAAAAGTCCCCCAAATTGTTAGCTTTCATACCCTAAATGTAAATGTTGGCTAGGACCTAGTAGCGGGTCTGTATAGGACAAACCATAAGCACTATGAGAGCCTAAAGCCTTTGAGTCATGTCTGTGTGTATGTCTGGATTCTGTATCTGTGTCTGAATAACCATGTGCTTGTCTCAACTTCGTTAGGATCATTCAGTGCAATCGTTCAGGCCAAAGGCATTGATTGAGGCTCCTAGAGAAACACTGCCAAGACAGAGGATTTGACTTAACTTCACAGAAAAACTAAAAGGGAAAAATTGGTTTTCTGCTATATCATGTTCGTAGCCACTATTAAAAAGAACTTAAAATGCTATTTCAGGTAACTCTAAAAAAAAAAAAGAAAACCTAGAACTCATATTCAAGGATGCTCTATTTTCTGGTTCAAATACTACTGTTAATATAGATGTGCACAGAGCAGTGTATTTAGTACATGCTAATTAATAATGGAAATACAAAGAATTATTTTATCAGAGAATAACATGAAAGAAAAGTTCATGCACTTTAATTTTTTCTTTAACATGACTTTGCCGCATTTTTTAATAACTTATAAGAATAGTTATATTCCTGAATGTGGATTAACAAATGAATTTAGTGAACGCTAACTTTCCTTTGGCATAGTAGTACTAGTACATACTTCTTTCCACAACTTCTATTGCTTGAATAATTTATGTGATTACACTGGAACAGTGTTGATTCTTAATCTGAGGTCTTATCCCTTTCCTAAGAGGCCCTTAGAAATGTGTGTGTGTGTGTGTGTGTGTGTGTGTGTGTGTGTGTGTGTTTTATGTGTGTACATGCTTGCATGTGTGTGTGTGTGTTGTGGAAGACATTTGACATTATCAAGGTGAGTTGTGGATGTATTGGCATTTACCAGGGAGAACCCAGCATGTGAAAGGACCTACAATTTCTGGGATAACACTCATGCAGAAAGGGAGTGGTCTCATCAATCAACTCAGGAGTGCTGTATTTACAAACACAGTAGAAGTATGGAGGTGATTTGCTTAGTGTGCTAGGTGCAGTGTACCTCACTTTGACATTTGTAGGATGTCTGCTGAGTTATCTCTTGCTTAATTTATTAGCTTTTTTAAAAAAACTTCAGCATTTAAGTCATCGTTGCCAGGTTAAGTTCATTTTGTACTTTTCTCTGCCCATGGCGAAACTAGAGTTGGAATGATGTAGTTTTCATAATATCCTAAAATTAACAGTTAATGTGACTTCACTTTGACTCCTTCTCTTTGCTTCAGGCCAGGGAATTTTCTTGAGTGAGCTGATGGGTTTTTTTGTTTAAAGTTGAAAAAAATGAGTTGTTGGACTGTCAGATCATACTAATTTTGGTGCATTTACTGCGTGCTGGCACTGTCATATATGTTTACATCTATGATATCATTTTTCACATTCAGTGTATCTATTGTTTTTTCCTCTATGAGGAAACTGAGGGACCAGTGGGTTCAATCATACACTTACTGTCATGTAGCAAGTGACAGAGCTAAGGCTGGACCCATGCACGACTCCAGAGAGTGTACTTTCAGCAGCTAAGGTTGCCCTAGGATAACTGAGTTAACTAATTCAACTCTTGTTGTCTAGTGTTGTGGTTTGCTTTCTTTAGTTTTGTTTTCTTTCTTTTCTTTTCTGTCTGCCAGGCCTTGCTCTCCTGGATTGGTCTGTACTGAATACATGCCTTGTCTACAGTGGCTACAGTGCTGGCACAAAGGCTCTTTTTGTGAAGCTCTTTCTCTTGGCCTGTTTATTCTGAAGCAAAGGCACCCACGTTATCAGGAGAGCACTAGGCCACCAGTCTCCAGGGCAGCAGGCATGGCAGAGCACCTACTGGAATGAGCATCAGCAACAGTAGCCCAAGTCCTGCTGGCTGGAACCCTATGGGCAGGTTAATTGTTATGTAGGTAGAATTCAGAGAGGTGATTACTCAGGTCACTAGGCCAAATGGTTTCAGCTAAAGAGCACAGAATTCAGAACCTAAGAGGAACCAAGACAGCATGAAGAAAATGAGGTTAGCAACACAAGTGCAGGAACTGCATCAAGAAAACAGGGGTAGAAGAATCACACACAATTGAGGTTTGCAATGTAGAACAAGACAGGCCAAAGTGCAAGACGGGTAACGTAAAGAACACTGCACCACACTGGACAGAGTCCCTTCTACAGCTTCCCAACTCCTGTGGCAACCATTGATGCCCAGTCTGTCTATATTTTCTAGGGTTTTTGTTGTTGTTTGTTTGTTTGAGACAGGGTTTCCCTATGTAGCTCAGGCAGGCCTTGAAATCACTATGTAGTCCAGAATGGCCTTGAACTTGCATGATTCTCCTGTCTCCGCCTCTGCTATAAGGTCTTGACGCCATTGATATAATCTCTTAGCTTCAGTGTTAGGTACCTACACCGGTGGGGCTACCTGTAGACATTTGTGGAAAGCGTGAGCTTTGTACTCTGCTCTTTCATGGACTCTCCTTGTATGGGCTGCCCCTTCAGATGGAGGATTAGACTGAAACTGGAAAGTTTCTTCAATAGAGAGTAATGCTAGAAACTATTGCAGAAGGATGAGGGATAATTCAGGGAATCTGTCACTCATTTCGTCATGACAATTAGGATGGAGAAAAGGGAGAGATTGGTTAGTACATTGCTTATGAGTTTTCTTGGGCCTTAATCTTGACCTAAATCTAGATCCTACCAAATCGTGTGGCTCCATGAAGATATAACAGGGCAATGCTATGTACGTTTTCTGCAGTGCAGAATGCACAGTTTATTGACTTTATGACTTTATTATTTATTTGAATTTTGTTTCTAAAGCTATTGTGGTCTATCTTTTCAGGGTATCTTAAGTTTTGAATTCTAGCCTTGGTTCCAGGCTGTCCACAGTCTTCAGTTTTATCCAGTGCATCAAAAGTTCATTTAATAAATTCAGCTAAATTATTTTATAGGGTAAATATATTTTGGTTGTCCTGAAGAATACAGGCACTTCTAGTTTTGCAACTACAAATAAAAACAGATTTTAAGGTCTTAATTTTAATAATAACCAAACCTGAAAGATTCTAATTTCCAAGATGACTCTAGAAACTGTACAACTAACATTCTGCTAGTTTTTTAATAAATTTCTGTTTGTGCATGCAGATCATACTGATGATATTTTAGGCTTTTGAGTGAATAGAAAATATGTATTCCTAGACCTTGAAATATGTAAATGTATGAAAATATATGTAAACATATGAAAACATACTGAGCCATAGGATTACTGTATACTCTTTCCCATGGTTTAGTCTTTTTATTTTCTTCTTGACTTTTTGACAAAGGGTTTCACTATGCAGTTCAGGCTGGCCCTGAACTCACTGAAAAGCCCAGGCTGGCCTGGAGCTCACAGGAATTCTGCTGCCTGAGCCTGTGTACCACCACTCCCAGCTCCATGGTTCAGTCTTACAAAATAGGAAGAGTAGGCTCTCTAAGCATGACGAATCTTATCAGCTGAAGCCTCAATGAAGGGTTAAAATGGGGGAATCTTTATCACATGATAAATGAGGAAGAAGACCTAATTTTGAGGCAAGAATGCTCCAAATTCCAGCTGCCTCCTCTGTCCTTTTCCCTGATCTACCTGTGTGCAGTGCCTTGGTTACTCTGCACTGCATGGTCAAGTACAGCACTGGAGCAATCAATAGCTGCATTCAGCTGGCGGTATGGGAACTAGTGTATGGGAAAACTGGGGTTAAAACTGTAGGTGGACTCTCAGACTCGTGTCAAGAAAGATTACATTCTTTCCCAACATTGAACTACAGGTGAAACTGGATTTAGCAGAGCCTTGAGGAAGGAAATAATCACAGGAACCCCAATAGACATGGGGTGGTTACAGAAGGGTGACCTCATTTCCCTGCTTTCGTTACGGGATGATGCTAAGGTAGGACATTCTCTACAATATTAAGGAACATTGCTTTTTCTCTCTGGCTCTTGCTTTTCTCTGTAATTGGCTTAGTCACTGCTTAAGATTGAAAAATTGGACTTGGACTGTTTTTCATGGTACTGGGGATTGCACCCAGGACCTTCACAGTGAGCTAAATCCCTCTCCTTTTATTTTTTATTTTGACATAGTGTCTCACTTGTTGCTTTCTTTCCCAGACTGGGCTCAAAATTGCAATCCTTCTGCCTCAGCCACCCAGACTATAGGGACAACGGTCAAGGGCCACCACACCTGACCAGTTTGGCTCCTGAAAATATAAAATCATTAACTCATCTTGGCCACAAGATACTCTGA
Organism: Cavia porcellus; assembly: GCF_034190915.1. Taxonomy (NCBI): domain Eukaryota; kingdom Metazoa; phylum Chordata; class Mammalia; order Rodentia; family Caviidae; genus Cavia; species Cavia porcellus. Next base: position 150,196,587 of record NW_026947484.1, read on the forward strand.
GTGCCAGTCTAATGTGGCATCATGGAATGATCACAGCATGGTAGTCAGTTTGACTCCTCCCTTTGACACGTACTATCTGTGCCTCTCAGGGAACAGCACATCCCCTCTTTAAGCTTCGGTTCCTCATTGTGAACTGGTTAAAAGCATGGTTAGAGGATTTAGGAAACGTAATTTAATGCCTCACACATGCAAGTTTCAGTACTTGGGAACTGCATGTTTTATTTTTGGGTACCAAAAGGTACGCTGGTTTCCTGTGCCTCTCTTAACAAATTATTAGAAACTGGGTGGCTTTAAAATCCACTTATTCCTTTAGAGTTCTGAAAAAGTCTAGAATCAAAGTGTGAGCAGGGTTTGCCTCTTCTGAGATTTTGAAAAGTAATACTTTCCATGCCTTCTGTCTTAGCTTCTATAACTGCTGACAATCTCTGTGTTCCCTGCTTGTAGATGCATCATTCCAGTCTCTGCCTGTATCTTTATAACATCTTCCCCTCCATTTCTTCTTTGCAGAGTGTCTTCTCCTTTTCTCTTATTTATAAAGAAATCCAATTTTCAGATTTAAGTTCTACTGTCATTGAGGCTAGTTTCATCTAAAGCTGTTTAATTTTATCTTCTAGAATCCTTATTCCAAATAAAGTTGCATTGAGGTTTCAAGTGGACACGAGCAGAATTAGGGCCCCACCCCAATTCACATGCTGATCCTTAACCCCAGAATGTGATTACATTTGGAGACAAGGCCACCAAAAGATTCAGTTAAAATAAGACCCTGAGAGTAGGTCCTAATCCAAGTTGACTGGAGTCCTTAGGAAAAGGAAAATGTGGACACAAAGAAGTGTACCAGAGATGAAGTGCACAGAAGGGAGACCATGTGTAAACAGCAAGAGTAACCCTCTGCAAGCAAGGAGTGCAGCCTCAGAGCAAACCATCCCTGCTGGCACTTTCTTCCTGGACTTCCTGCTTTCAGAACTGGAAGAAATGTCTATCATTTAAGCCACTCTGCATATGTATTTGTATTGACCAACCCTCACTAATACAGTGCGGTTTCTGTAGGTATCTGGACAGCAATAAACACACTACCTCTGAGTCCCCACAATGTTCATGAGTTTCTGGCTGCAGTGACTTTTCAGCATCAGGGACTCTCCTTTCCTCTCCACCTCAGACACTACCTAAGGTACCTGATGGTATCACCCTGCTGACATTATGTTTGATTTTCTTGCTGAAATAAGTGAGATATACTGAATTTAGTCAAGTACCTGATAATAACATCAAAGTTAACATCATAGATGCAGTGAAATATGGAAGGTAAATAGGATTTGGGTTTAAATTAATGATTACTAGAAATATCTATCTATATCTATATCTATATATCTATATATCTATATCTATATCTATCTATATATATATATATTTTTTTTTTTTTTTTTTTTTTTTGGTGTGCTGTTGGGGATTAAATCTAAGGCCTCGTGAAAGCTAAATCCACACTCCACCACTGAGCTATACCTCTATCCCCTAGAAATTTATTTAAACTAAAATGCTATCTTATAAGTTTATTTTCTAATGGTATTTCTTCCTTTTGAAAAATCAATATAAAAATTTAAAAATTGACCATATTGGCTAAGAAAATGAAATACATGTTCTAAGACATATACATAATATTTCTTCAGCTTAGCAGTTATTTTGATTTGTAAGTTGCCACCACCTATTTTACCATTCTCTGTTAGCATGTTCTAAAAATTACTCTTCATGAACATAAAACTGGATCTTTTTTACTCGTGGGCTTCAAAAAAAATCCTACATTAGAAAGTGTTACCTTTTTTTTTTTTTTTTAAACTAGTTTATGATTTTCACGGCTGTTATTTCAGTTCATTGTTTCATTGCTTTGGTAAAGAGCACTGGGGTTTTTATGAGCTGGGCTTATAGTGTATTTTTAATCACCATTTCTGTTATCACTGTCATTCAAAACAGCACACCTATAAGGCTGTTATTCAAATAATCTATGCAAGAAATTACAAAATATTAACAATGATATTGCCAAATTCTTAAGACATAGAACAAGAAAAATTGAGTTAAAGATCATATGTAATTTTTTTTCAACCAGTTCTCTGACAAGTATAATTTCAAATATATTTATTGTTGAGCTATTCATCTGACATATTTCCTGCAGCTGGCATACCAAAAGATTTTTAGAGTATACATCAAGCAGTACGCTGTGGGTGGACCTCACATTGTAGTCTCTTAACAACAGCTGACAACAGGTAACATTCCTTTGCCTCTGTCTACTTTGACTTTTTCCGAGGTCAAACTAATGAATTTGTAATCCACCAACTTCTTTTTAGAAAATATATGGGTTTCTCATAGTTACTGTAATGCTTTGGTCCCTTAACTGTGTTAACAGCAGTAGGTGGGTTTTGGGGAAAAACAAAAAAGGCAGAGACTGGTGATAATTTAGTTTGCATGGACAACGTGTGAGCATTGGAACAATATTGCATAGCATCTTGATTCAAGTGTCTTGAACAGAGTATCTTGGTCTATAAGACTATAAGTGTTACTCTGTTTTGACACTGTCACCCAAACCGTTAGCAAGGTATGATCCACCAGGAAGTTAACAATAACTATCTTCAATGGATAAGTTAATGATTGAATGAACTGCAAGGTATATAATCATTCTTCTTTGGGAAAAATACATTAGTTGCTTCAACAGTGATAAATGAAATTGAATGTCTTTTGACAAAATACAAAACAATAGCAACAACAAACCTGAAAACATAGTTAATGCTGCCTAATGCTGAAGCAAAGCATTGTAAAGATTCAGGTGGAAGGGACCACATACTCACATCTGTGAAACAAGTAACCATAATTATTATTATGAAACAGTTCAAAGTAAATATAAGCGCAATATTTCTGCTGTAACAAAATAAAAAGATGTAGAACATTTGAAATCCAACCCAGGGAGTCTTCAGAAGAGGTGCAAAATCATGGTATTTACTGTGAAAAGTTCTTGAGGGAAGTAATTTTGAGTCTTATTTTGAAAAGTGTTCTCATTTGGTATAGAGAAGTTCAAAACTGATCCATTAGAAAGGCAGTAGAGGATTTTAACCCAATGGAATTAGGGAAAAATTATGTGGGAAAATTTTTAATGAAACTCATATAACATAGAAACATTTAAACAGGAAAATCCAACAGTCAGGTACTAATGTTCTGAGAATGTATTAAGTGTAATACATTGGTTCATTTCTATAAATAATATCCCTGGGCCTTAGGAGGAGGGAAGCCCACTTAGATAATAGCTTCCTAAAGTTAAATTATTGTGCTTGCCTACACAAGCCTACTTAATAAGTGTTCAAAACATAACCACCTGTGAGTGAGATGTTGAGGAAGTAGTAATAAATAAACTACTTTACTGCACCTCAGGGAAATACACTCATAATTTTACCTACTGAATCATGGGAGGGTAATCATGATACCTTAGACATGGTTCACTGTAAAATCACAGGTTTTGCCTTTCACATTAGGTGAAGTACAGAATGAAATCGATCAATAAAGCTAAGTAAAGGAAAAAACAACAAAACAGAACTTTTTCCTCAATTATTTGAATCGTTAAGGTAAGAGGGATTTTATAAAGAGTGCATTTTCTACATCAGTGTTTCTCATCTTGTTTGAGGCACTAAGCACTGTATGTTGACTAAATAACACGTTTTGTACTTACTTCTTTCAATTAGTGTAGGTGTCATTAGAGTTAGCATATTAAAGTTCATCTACAAATCTTTCTAACCTCAGGGATAGCAAAAAGTGCCTGCTCTGCAGAAAGGAGAGCAAATTCTCGGAAAAAGAAAGTGAGTTAAAGCAGCACAAAACATGTCAAATGGTATTTGTTACAGTGCGCTCTGGGGTGGGTCATTGTATGTTCTTACTGAAAGTAGAATTGTTCAACAGTGTTTTGCAGTAGAATATGATTCTTCTAACTGGGAAAGGATAGAGCTCACCAAGCTGGACAATTGCTTTAATCTGTGCTGAAAGTTCCGACTTCATAGGATCATAGAATGAAAGGGCATCTTGGGAGATTTGACATCTCTGTCTTTGAGAGTGATGTTCATTGGGGTGACCAGAACCATGGTGAGATGGTTGCCATCAGTCATTAAGGGAGACTATCATTTCACTCATATTGCTACCATTTGCAGATGTATTTGAACGGAGGAAGCAATGAGACTCAAACACAACCAATGCTAATGTGGTCATGTAGCATGTATTGCAAGAACCAGGGTATATGGTCTGGGTGAAGAGGTACAACAATGGAGATGGCTTGATTTGAATTGTTTAGCGTTCACACATGTAACTTAAATGTAAGTTACTTTCTTTGTCCTTAAAATAAGTCTACATAGGACAAGGAAGTTTTAACTGATGGAAATTAAATGAGAGACAATGATTTAGCTCCTCCCATATCAGATTTAAGTTCCAACAAAATCAAAGGGGAAAATATAAAAATTATGAAATGCAAAGAAAACAAAAAGGGAGGGGGGGAATTCACACATCATCAAAGGACTAGTTCAGATTAATCATTTTGTTTAGGACAGAGAGCATAGTTAATAGTGGATTATTGCCAAGAATACTTGAAATGAGGCATTGCAGGAGGTAATTCTGTTTATTTAATTTTGGCCAAGTCAGATAATTTTGAGAAAATTGGTACTGCAAGAAAGTACTAAAATGTTAGATACAACAGCCAGGGTAATGATAACTGCAAATAAGAACCTGTACTTAGAAGAACAAAAAAAGAAAAAAATTTGTTTCTAAAATGGTTGCTGTGGAATCAATGATCTTTGACATAGATGAATGATAAAACAGTTAAGTAGAAAAATAAGTACAGAAAAATTTAGAATCAAAATAAGAACTAGATTTTTATAGAAATTTTTGATTACCATAAATATTTTTTAAATGACAATGGTGGGAAGGTTAAACTAGTTACTCATTACATCAGCCGGTTACTTCTATATAGTATGAACCACGTTCTACCTACATTTGTATACTAGTAGGCGCATCATGACACAGGCCTTTTGAGATGTTTACCAATCCTACCACTTCTTGTGAAAATTAGTCCTATCATAATGGTAGGTAATTGCTCCCACATTTGAACTATATTATCCTTTCTTGGCATCATGGTAGTTTGGAATAGGCACGGAGGAGAGATACCTGCCCCAGAATAAAGGCATCTAATTTTCTTTCCCTAGAGAATTTGGAATTGGAGCACAGATAGACAAAACAAAGAGTTATAAAGCCAGGGCAGGGTCCTGTTTGGGTACAGGCATGTACTGAAGCAGAGAAAGAAGAGGGAAAGCAAAAGACACCCAGAAAGAGGCCGAGCAAGAGGCAAGAGCAAGATTGGGAAGGAATGAGAGCAAGCAGAAAGAAGCAGATGCTCATGGAGAGAGAACCCGCGTACAATGTTCTTAAGTCCTGACTGTGGCCCCACATAAGATTTGACTTGAGTTCAGAATGCTGGTTTCTTTGCATTTTCCCCACAGGTTTTGCTTCTGTTTTATTTTATACTGACAGCCAAATCCAGGGCCTTGCTGTACCACCAGGATACACCTGCAGCCCTCTCTGTGATATTTATTAAACTTTGATTGCATTTAACTATCAGATTATGAGTTAAATTCAGGGCATGAAGCAAAATGAAGGTTCTGCAGAAGTAGAAAGAGCAAAACATTAAGCAAAGTTAATACCTTTGTCTTAGATTTCTCTTTGTTAATTTACTAAAACACAATGTTTAACATTTATTAGAGTTATTTTAACATGTAATAATGAGATAACATACCTCATTATTTATGGCATTTCTAACTCACATGTTTCTTAGTACAGCAGAATGTGATTTCCAAATATGGAGTCCTGAATTTTACTTAATGAAAACCTTAAGACTTTGAGATAGTCAGCCAAAATCAGTCTAGAAAGTTCTTATTTTATGAATTTGTGTTTGCTTAAGAAATAAGATTTGACACAATTTTTACTTACTGAACAAATAAATAAGTTAGGGCAAAAACTGTAAGAGGAAACTGATAGAATTTTCAGCGCTGCTAAAAAGATGGAAATATGAAATAAAAGTGGCCTTCATTCTAAGAACGTGGCAAAAACCCCAGACCAGTGAGATCTGGCTTTCTCTCTGCCGGACACATGGTGTGGTGCCTAAGGGGCATTAGTGATGCACAAGTAGCCCATTGGAATTCATTTCCCCACAGGTAAATTACCTAGGGGCTGGGAAGATGACCTCAAGATAGAGCCCCTTGGTTCCGCCTCCCAGCCTTCCACCTCTGCAGCGGCTAGGGCAAAAACCTTTCAGAAACCATCTTCTTTAAAACTATAAAAAATGTACATAAGTTCCAGAGATAATGAGGCTTCAGTGAAATGAGTTGATTCCATACTTTGCTGTTTGGATTATAATGGTAACTATACCAACCCTCATTACTTACTTAAAAAATAATTATTGAGTGTATTCTAGGTGTTAGATGTTGTCTTTAGGCACTAATATTCAACAGCAAACAAAATAGATAAATTCTCTGCCTGAGGGAGCTTTATTTTCCAAAAGATTTTAAATATTTAAAAGGATATCATTATTTTAAACTGATGTTTTGTATATGTATATATTGTGTTATATGCTGTATATATGTGTATTATATATAATTGCTATATATATTATTGTATATAACTGTATATTTCATTCAATGGAATACTATGAAGTATCAAACATGACACACATGTAGTATTATGTGAAAAAAAGAAATTTTTAAGAGGAGTGATTATAGCAATTTTTTAGCCTTAAGAAAAACTCATAAGGATTTGAGGGCATAATTCAGTGTTAAAGCATGTGTTTAGTGCGCTTGTGAGGGTCAATCTCCAGAACGTACATGTACATGGACACAAACACAAACCAGAAGGAGATACAGAAGTATTCATAATATCAGAAGTGACACATTAAAATGATGGTAATTCTTCTCATGCAATGGGGTTATAGGTAATTTCTATTTTTATTTTTAGTTAGTATTTATATGCCTCCATATTTCTAGATTTTCTACCATAGACCTGTATTAATTTGGTATCTTTTGTCTCAAGTCTAAGATGCATGGTGTTTCATATTTTCATAAAATTGAGAATTAGAAGCTTAAGGAGGGCAGGACCAATTCTGTCTTGAGAATTTAGGTGAACTGATCAAAAGAAAATATCCATGTTTAATCAAATGAGTATATAATGGTATCTCGGTTCATGAACGCTTTTGTTTGGGGAAAATTTGGTTTACAAACAGAAGCTTTGGTAGAATTTTCTCTTAGTTCATAAACTCTGTGCAACGTGACAAACACAACGCTGGCCATTGTTTTCCGAACTGAGGGACAAATTAAGTTCATGAACTGGGATACCGCTGTACTGCAGTGCAGTTGTTGCTGTGCATGCTCGATGCGGCAATGCCTATACACTGATAAATGCTTCCCCATTTAAGTTATGTGTATTAAATATGCAAGGATTTTAATTTTAATTTGCTTTTGTGTGAGGCCCTTATAATATCCTTTGAAAAGGTAAGTACAGTATACATAAAAATTAACTCAGTTAAAAGCAGGTCCTGAACAAATACTTAAGAGGGATTCTTACACCGGCATGAAGAGTTCCTATTGTATGCACCTTAAGGAAAAACACACAGATCTATAGAAAAACTGCAAGTAATATGATATAAGCCATTTAATGGAGAATTAAGCTACTAGTTCAAAAGGTATTAAGTAACATTTCAAGTTTTGGAGTACATACAGTCAACATGTGTGATTTTACCCTTAGGCGTAAAATCCAGACTTCCTATTCCAGGTAACTGGGACCCACTTTTCCCAAATCACTTTTTCATTTTATGTAGCCTAAACAAGTTGCACGCTGCACACCAAACTCTAGAGCTGTTCAATGCAGTAGAAGCTATTCCACTTAAACTTAAATTACTTAGCATTTTCCCAGTTGCATTAGGTATATTTCAACTGATCAATACCTACACACATGATTAGTAGCTACTATACTGGATTGTAGATCATGTCCATCATCATACAAAGATCTCTAAGTGTTTCTCTGACTCAGTAGAACTCATGTGGCTGGCCAGAGTGATTAGTGAGGCAAGGGGCATATAATTTCATTCCGGATAAGATGCTGACCCAAGACTTTTGTGAATTGTTGAGGTAGAGAAGTTCTCATGACTCTCCTTAAATAAAAGAGAGGAGAGGAGACAGGAGCTACTATAATCTCCATGAAAAGCAAGTCTGCTGAAAACAAACTGCATAGAAGACAAAGTGTATATACTCAGAGAAACAGGCAGTGATCATGTTCTTTTGTTTGTTTTTGTTTTTGTTTTTTAGTGTTTCAGCCATCAATACCTAAAGACTATAGATTTTTAATTATGAAAGCCAAGATCTTCTCACATTGTGCAGAATTTCAGTCTGTTTTGTTGTTCTCATGTGCAACAGAAGAAGTATTGACTCACATAAAGAATTTAAAAGGGAAGACCCACCTAAGAAGCAGTGTGATCATCTCCCACACCACCATCAGTGTACAAAAGTGGCTGCCAGGTTTTCAGTCAAATTTTGCTTGCAATTCAGAGATAAGAATGACTATGTAGATAAATGTGTTACTGGTTTTTTAGCAAAAAGGAATAGATTAAATTTGATGCAGTTTTTTTTTTTTTTTCTGAAAAGCTGCTGTAAAATCAGTGGGATTCATGTAACTGATAGTACCTTTAACTCTGTTAGTAAGGCATTTTATATATATATATATATATATATATATATATATATATATATATATGTATTTTTTTTTTTTTTTTTGTCTTTTTCCTTTTTATCGGTACCGGAGATTGAACTCACGACTGCCTGCTTGCAAGGCAGGCGCTTATGCCACTGAACTAAATCCCAAGCCCTGGCATTTTTTATATTATACATACAACTTGAGGTGGACAAGACATTTTTCCCCAACCTCTATAGAGTCCTAAGTTCTCCATGTTTGCTTCACTGATCCACAGGTGTTGCCATAATCTTTCTTTGTACTGCTTGAAGTAGCCCATAGTTAACTTTGGTGTAGTCTGCATCCATCTAATACCTACAGTAATATTTTTATAAAGAGTAGTACTTTTTGTAATGACATCAAATGAAATTTGCCCATCACTAAAATTTAGAAATATCACACTTAGATTTTATTTTCTCCTAGTTTCTCATCCATTATTTAGTGTCTACTATGAACTACACTGAGGGTCAGAAGAAGTGGTTTAAACAATTCAAGTAAAGATGTGAAGAAAATACAAAGACTAAGCTTGTTAACATTAAATAAAGAACGCTTTAATTTCAGTAAAGAGCTTTTCAGCTACTTTTATTTTCCTTACTTTTTTTTTTTTTTTTTTTTTTTTGAGACAGGATTTTGCTATGTAGCTCAGACTAGCCTTGATTTCACTGTGTAACCCTGGCTGACCTTGAACTTGCAGCAATCACCCTAACTCAGCCTCCAGAGTGCTGGGGTTATAGGCATGTACCACCATACTTATCATCAGCTACCTTTAAAAGACATCTACAATACAGCTAGGAAATCATTTGTGTCCTAATTTAAGCCAAGTGCTCCTCCTTCACTCTAATAGTTTCAACAGCAATTTGCATAGGCTTTCATTATATTTTCACAATATAATGTGGTCCAAAAAATGAGAATGTCAAGGAAAGAAATGTGTTTCCAAACACGGCTGGAGGCAGGCTGGGTGCCTGCGCATATTGTCTAACACGGTTCATAAAACTCTCTTTATTCTCATCTAACATTCCTCGCATGTGCTGTGGCAGGTAGGATGCAGCCCCTAGCAGACAGCTTCCCTCAGGAATCAGTGGGAGATGCCCCGAAACGCTTGGAGCCAACATGCTGACAACGATCAGGGAAAAAAGACAAACTCCACTAGCACTGGGGCCATATACAAAGAACCATCACATTCCAGACTTAGGGAGTGATATATGATGCACCTGGAAAAGTGCGTTCAGTTTGTATAAACTCAATTCCAGAAATATGTGGAAGATTGGAGAGAGTTAAGAGAGAATTTTAAAAGTGATGAAGTGACTGGGGAGGTAAGGTTGGGGACAGGGCTTGGAAGGGAAGATTAAAGCAACCAACTAAGTAACTTTTAAGATTTGATATGATAAGAGCCAGCAGCTATTTAAAAATAGTACATATGATAGAGACAGAAATTATTTGGAATAGTAAAAGATTACAGGAAAAGAAGCTTGAGAAGGTGAACTTTCTGGTTTTGTAAGGGGAGAGAAGATGAAAAACTGAATAAGCAAAAATACCTTTTGGAATATTCTTGAATATTAGAAAGTTTTAAATAATCATAAATTTACTGTTAAGCATAAAGACAGCCATGGGATTGGAAGAAAACGAAGTTAAGGAATGGGTGGTGGGAAATCCTGGAGACATTCTTCCCCGCTTACTATTTCCATAAATCTATTGTAATATGAAATCCTAATTTATGTTGAACCTTGCCATAGAGTGAGGTTTAAACTAAACTTTAAGGAACCCATTATTACACAGTTTGCCCTGGGATCTCCAACTATTACCGGGGGAGAGAACTGTTTTTAATCTGCAGTTTTCCAAAAACAATTCAATTAAAAATAATAAAAAATCTGAAATCCTGCCCATAAGGGTTAATAACTACAGAGATGTCCAACAGATATTCAATCACAAAATTCAAATGCTCTTTTCATTAAGCCTCTGGTGTCTTTTTTTTTTCCATAGCTAAAGCAAGATAATTGTTTGGGGGCTAATTTCTGAGGCTATTTAATACCACCTCCTGCTAGACTTCTCAGCGAGAGGAAGCATCCAAAGTAATAGAAAAATACTCTTGCTCATTTTACAGCTCAAATTCATACTTTTCTTTGCAAAATAGTGCCTGCTGTTTGAGTGTGGCCACTGCCATGCCAACTATATTGGGGAAGATTGGATTAGGAGGTAAAGCTGAGTGTGCAGTAAAGTCCTTACTCTCTAGCAGGATCTTTATGTAAATTCCATTACAGTCTATACTTTTGCAGATAATGAAATGGATACAAAACACTTCAAGGTTTCTATGTCAGCAAAATAATGAACAAGGCAGCCCATAAAATGCTTTAATACATTTTTGACATTTGGTCATTCATATAAATGGGCTTTGTATTTCTTCTACGTTCACATAGATTTTTTTTTTTTAAATGCTACATTCTAACAGCTCATAGCTCTGCAGGTTATTACCAAGGTGTGAACATGAACTACAAAGGTTCATCACACTTTAAATTTCAGTAAGTGGCGAATTTTGCATTATGTTTCCTTAAGAAAACATGGATAATCTTTTCCTCAAAACTACCATTCTTTCCGATTGAAAAAAGCAGCACACATACCTTGAGGACTAATGGCAGTGCCAGAGGGGTATGCTTTTGTAATCAACTAACCACAAAATTAAAATTATGTAGATTGATCTATAATTATTCTTTTATGTAATTTGTGATGACATGTAAGGGTAAAAGTATGTTTTTAAAAGACTGGCCTCTAGGGACAATATGTTTTCAGATTTCCAAATGGATCTTTCTCAGCAATCGTCAATGACTATAACAGAAGCAGTCAAGGAAAATATGCCACAGTGCAATGTTTAAAATGTATTCTTTTCCTTCTGCTATTGTCATTTCAGTTCCATATATTGTCTCGTGCCTGAAGGTGAAATTACCATTAATGTCAATGGAGAAGCCAGGCACCAAGCAAAGGAAACCCAAGACTTTGGCAACAGTGACACAATTCTCCAAGCGAAGCAAGAATGTGAATAAAGTATGAATTTCAAATAGAAAGTATTCTGGTGATCCATTATCCCATTAGTGTAGTGGAACTTTTCAGGGATGTATGCTCATCTTTATTCTGAAATGGCTAACACACATGTAATATTCCCCTTGGTATGTTTAATAATTTTAGTCAAAATAAATTTCACTTCATTGCCAAATCAAACAACATTAGTCATACGAACTGTGTCTCCCTGATAGATGAATTCTGATGGTGAAATGTCAAAGCATAATGCATGACTTTTGACTTGTAGCTGGCCTTTTGGGAGCTGTGTTGTGACCCTCTCTGAGGTGGAGCCCAGTCTGAGGTTCCTGTGAGCATGCTCAGAGAGTCATAAAATAGGCTTATAACTTTAATGCTCTGGAATGCCCCATTCTCCTGGAGTTCTCCACTACGCTCAAAGTGTTCTAGACATTTCCAGCTTTTGATTTGGGAAGACCTGGTGACTTGAGAGATACCAAGAAGAGAAACTAGAGGCAGTGTGGTCAACCAGTTCTGTGGGGCACAAGGATCCCGTGTGCTAGTAATGACCGTGAGTCCTCCTGCTGGTGCTGACTGCATTCCAGGTGGGGTCCTAAGGAGGCCTCCTAACAGTCCTGTGAGGTAGATCCCTCCTTGCCCATTTGTTGATGAGAAAACTAAGGGACTAAACATGTCAGACACTTTTTTATGGCGTTTAGTGTGGTGGATATGAACCCATGTCTAGCACTCTTAAACACTTTTTCCTTTTCTTTTTTCTCTTTTTACATTTTTTTCTTAACCACTTTAAATAACTTCCCTTACTTTCTGTCTTCACACACACAAAATTACCTCCTATACATGTGTTTTGGGATGTATATTGATTTTTTGTGGCTTTATCTTCTTACTCGCTTTGGGTGGTTTCAGTCCTGGTTACACTAAGATTTTAGATTGCGATTTTGTTGTTTTCTGTGATGTATGAGCCTGACAAATCACAGGTAATTATACTGCTTTAATTTCCCTCTAAAAGATTTTACACCAAAGGTGCAGACCACACAGGGAAGAGAAGATAAGAGATTCCTGTTTGCTGTTGTTCTACGAGACTCTGGCGGTAACAAAATTTAGGTTCTGGGGATGCAACTATTTTGTCAATAGGATAACAGTCACCAACAAATGTAGAGCGCTTCAGGCATCGTCTAGACACCTTATGTATATAGGAAACTCGGTGCTCAGAGAGCACTGGAGAACAAGTTGGGTATTAATATAATCACCTCATAAATCACAAAATGGCCCTGAGATGACTTCAGGTAAATGCTCAAGACTCTGAAAAACCTGTAGCAGAACTGGTCCAGCACAGGTCTTTCTTCTTCTGGGACTTTGCCCTGTATCACAGTGCCTGCCATGTCTTGTGATAGGAACTGTTTATTTAAAGCTAGAAATAGACTTTGACGGTCTGGAAGATTGTGCTGGAGTCTGAATGTTATTAGTATAAAAATGTAAGCGTGTGAATACCTTTATTTCATCCTTTATATCACTTGTATCTTTCTCCTCTCGGCCCTTGCTCTGTTTTTCTATAAAATGATATTACACATTTTAGTTCCTAGGGCAATTACGATGCTGTGAGGCTTTGGAGGGAAGAAACAAACCATCAATAATTTTAGCATTTCCAAGCTTAAAGGTGCCTGTGGGAACAGAGCACCTTGCCTTTCTTGATCTGGTTGGCCTCAAAACCTCAGCTATTAATTATAATGCCAGGTTTTGCTCATGGTTACAGTGGACCTAAGGACTCTCCTTCCTTTGACTTCTGTTTCTTGTTAAGTTCTGTGACCCAAAGGAGACAATGGAGGAAAGAGCAGTTTATTGGGATATTCCAACTCCCAAGCAGTTGGCAATTTGACACGTACGCAGATCCGTATTCATCTCTGTCTTATCCTTGTGAAGGCAGGCTTAGTACTATGCGTGCCATGCTGCAGTAAGTGCTCAGCATAATAGCTCTTACATGTCTCCAAGAAAAAACCCTTCTTTTCTTATGTCTCACCAAGTGAAAAGATTCATGAGGATGATTTGAAAGATTGTAAGATAACTTTAAGCAAAAAGAAAACAAACAACCAAAACAAAAACAAACAAAACAACAAACCAAACCAAAACAACAAACAAAAACCCACCAAAAACTCAAACCCAACCAAACTCAACCAAACCAGACAAAAAAGAAAGTGTATCACTCAAAATAACGTTTCTTTAAAATAAAATATTATAAAAACTGATCTCCTTGTGAGCATATGTGACTTTTTTTCCTGTACTTTTGAGAGGCTTGTTTGATTGAAAACTTATAGCATTTATTTACTAAGAAAAAAAATTAGTAAATTAGATTCATCTTGAAAATAAATCTGGATTTGATCAGGAGCATACAAAGTAGGAAGCAGTAAAATTTGAAAATAATGTCACCAACAGTAACAGTCACTTAGCTTTATGTAATTCTACTGAAGAGGAGAAAAGTGGAGTGGAAAGAAACCTGAGCAAAGCAGGTTAAAAATTGGGAGGAGAAAACTCTTGCATCAAAGAAGAGACTTAAGAAATTATAGCTGTTCCTTTACTGTGAAGACATTAAGACTTCACCTATGATACATTAGAATACAAGCAGCTATAAAAGAAAAACAACAGCATGTCTAAACTTGTACTTGGATCAAGGTGCAGTAGCTACCTGCCACAATTATATAAAACTGTCTAAAATCATTGTTACTAAATTACATTGTACTTCTTCAAGAGGAAAGTACTCAGGTATACAACATACTTCTTGGAATTTTCTCCCTCAATCAGTGAGTTACAACATTTCCACCACAGTGTCACATTCATTAACTTCTGATCGTGAATTGGAGTTTTCTAACCTTCCTTTATCTGCTTTATATATACTCTGGTTTCTCTTCAGATTGTATGAATCTTTCACCTTTTGTCTGCTTTACAATTTTGTGCCAGACATTTAATTTCATTTTGTACACAAATACATCCAAAATCACGTACTCTATCTTATTTTATTATATAATTTAAAAGTCACTGGGAATTTTTTTTTTAGTGCTATACACATAAAGATGTTCCCTCTTCATTATATAAGTTTACTTAAGGTGAAATGATTAGTCAATATTTTAAAACAAAGAAATTTATAGGTGAATTTATTTTTAAGAAGTTTGATATTGTTCAACTCTTATCTTTACTTATTAACAATGTACAGTAAGTTCCTGGTTAATGAACGAGTTCCATTCCAGGAGAACATTTGTAAATGAGATTCCTTCATAATCCGACAAAGGGAGTCTTATACAGTACACCTGTGAATCTTATACACCTGTGAAAGTTTGCAACTCCAATGTTCATAAGTCAGGAACTTACCATTGGCCTTTGTTCTTTGTTATCCAGGGCAGTTCCAATTTATGTCTCAAGGTCTGCCACAATGATTAATCATATCCTCATGTTAACATTCAGAAGTATATAACTTTAGACAATAACATGGATAGTTACCGCTATCTAGTATCAAGGCAGCATAGAAAGAGCTAAAGCTTTTCAAGTCCAACAGAGTCTGCTTATTTCCCTCATTTACTTATTGAGTAATCTTGGGTAATTACTTACCCACTCTGAGACCAATTTTGTCCTCAGCAGCATATGGAAAATAATAGTTCATGGATTTGTTGAGATAACATGAATGCAATAATAGTATGTCTAGGTACATACACAAATGGGGATAATAACATCACCCTGTAAGACTGTTGTGCAGTTTACTTAAGATAATGAATTTATTCATAGTGATTGGTGCATGGTACATATTCAGATACATCATTTTTGGCATGCCTGTTCTAATCTTTGCAATCACGATTGGCCGAGTTACTTGTTTCTTCCCTTCTAATGTTACCTCTTCTGTTTCAAAAATATGCCTTCTGTGGAAGATGCTTAAAAATTTACTTTGTATCCACAACAATTGGGATTGTTAGCACTTTTACACTGCCGTGAACAGTACCTGAACAATGTTTGGTCTAGTTACTGAGCAAAGCTCCTCAGCTTGTTTGGTATGAGCATGTAGATCTCAGAATTCATCTCAAAAATCCAGTCACTGTACAGTCCCAGCAATGACCTTCTACTCCTGGACATTCAGGGAAGATTCTTGATCTTTCTCTCCCAAGAGAAAATGTCTTTTAGTCTCCTTCTCCATCTTCAAGTAATTTCCATTCTACTTCGTTATATATCAATTCTTGGTTAGAATTTTAAAAGCATGTTTTAAGAATACACTACCCAGGTGAGTAGTTGCTCCAGTGAAATATAAAATGTATTTTGTGACTTATTTTACCCCAATATACCTCTTCCTGTTCTCTACTGAATGCATGTACTCTAGCACAGTGGTGGTGACCTATAGTGTGCATATGATTTTTTTGTAAATGAAAGATGTGAGTGTATGAGCTGTTTTCTTTCTAAAGTAAAACCTCAGTATTCAGATTTAATTGCAGTGTTAGCATTTTGCGACAAATAAGTGGTTTTGGGGTTGCAGTTTATGCACTCTTCTCCAAAAGGCTGACCATCAGTCTGCCTCAGAAAGGGCAGGAACTTGCCAATTAGACACAGCTGGCCTGGAAGCCAAGTGAGCCTCATGTACTTCATGACTTTCTGATCTTTTATTTAATGTCTCTGAATCAGTCTTTTGGCCTTAAAAATGGGAATGCTATACTTATTCAATGTATTTATATTTAAACACAATAATATCCGTAAGGCCACCAAGTCACATATTAGGAACTCAATCCACGTGAGTTATTTCACTTTCTCTAAGTGTTAGAAAAAATGATTAATGATAGGTGGCTAGGTTGCACTGATGAGAACTACTTTGAATTTATTTCTGTTGGGACATAAAACCCAAAGGGACATAAAATAGACGGCATCTGGGTTACGACATAAAAATGTCTATGCAATGCAATACGAAATCTCATGCAACTATCCAGGTCCTCGCTTCCAAATTCCTATAGTAACTCAAACTTGAGTGGTAAGAGTTTATTAATGGTCTTGTTTTTTGGAATCCAGTTGCCATATAGAAACCATATGGTGGAGCTCCCTTTAGACTTTAAAAAGAGCATTGGTAAAATAAAAACAGAAATCATATCCTGAGCGCCGGGATTCAGCCAAAGACTTCCTCGGTTAACTGGCTGACAGGCAGGTGTTCTTTAGGCACTCAGCGACAGCAGCCTTTGGAAAGTGTTCTGACAAGACTGCAATCGATGGCTAGATTTCCTAACACCATGAGAACTCAGGCTGATTTGTTTCTCTTCTCCCTTCACCTTTCAATCTCTAGAGTAGGTGTTCCAAGTCAAGTAGGCAGATCCCTGGGGGTCCTCTATCCTGTTAGGGGGATTTGCAAAGTCAAATCTACTTTCAAAATAAAACTGAAGACTTTATTTGCTTTTCCACAAATGTTGACATTCATATTGATAATGGAAAGTATGGGTGTACAAAACCACTAACACCTGAGCAGAAGTACAGTAGTACAGGCATTGTGTTTCTAATTGCCTCACGCTCGCAGTAAAGCAAAAACAAAACACAACAAATTTTTAAATCCCACCACTTTTAATGGAGAATGTTTGTTTAAAGTAAAGAAAATTATTAATTTTATCACATTCAAATCCCTGACTATATATCTTTAACATTCTGTATGGCAAAATAGCTTGATTGTCTTCAGGGACAGAAATGCACTGTGGAATAAACATTTGAGTTGCAAGCCAATACAGGTGCCTTTTCACAGACATCCTAAAGAGCAACTGGAAGACAAACCATGGGTATTTTGATGTGAGTATTTTGCGGTCATTTAAAAAAAAAACGGATGGAAACAACCTAAATTACTTCTAGGCACACAACCAGCAGTATATATAGTTAATGATAAAATTCAAAGATTTGGACAAAAATTGTCACCTAATGAACAATTTGTGTCTGATATTGTGAACTTGAAAGTTTACAGAGGACCAGGCGATTAGCTCAGCAACACAAGTGCCTTCATGGCAAGTGTGAGGTCATGAGTTTGAGTGCCTGGCACCAAAACAAACAAACAAATAAAGTCTGGAAAGTTTAGCAATATGTGTAGAATTTTATAACACCCTTAGTGATGATTTTTTAACAATGGAGTCTTTAAAAATGTACTTTATGAAATATTTGACATTCAAGAAATCTGCAGACCTCAGTGAAACATTTTCCAAATGACCAAAACATGATGTTAGAAAAATCATGCATATAATGTATGAGTATAGGATCAACTCAAAATGTAAGATTTACCAACCTATGTTAATGGAGCAGATGTTTAATCTGTTTCAGAATCTGATACTATTTCAGATTCTACTTGCAACTAACCATTATCACAGACTTTTTGTTAGAAAAAAAATCACATGTAGTTGAAAAAGCCATTAAAATATTTTTTTGTTTTCCAGCTATCTATGCCAGGCTAATTTTCTTTATATATTTCAAATAAAATGGTACAATATAATAGGCTGATACAGAAGCAGGTGTTAAAAGTTAGCTGTTCCTTTTTACCACAAACATTAAATGCATGTGCAAAAATGTAAATAATATCACATTTCAGACTTAATTTTTCATTCTGAAATATTATATTTATTTCTTTAAAATGTGTTTTATAAAATAGGCTGGTCATGGCTCTTTTAAATTGAATTGACAATTGCATCTTTAATTTTTTTTTTTCAATTTTAATTTCCAATGTTGCAAATATTGACAGATAGAAACCTCATAAACAAGAGATTTTCGGGTTCTCAATCCATACTGAGAAGGGGAAATGGACTGACCTCACACTTGCTTGTGCCATTGAGCTAAACCTCCACCCCTGGAAAGCCTGGTTCTTATGACTTGCTTGATGCAGGTTTATTTAGCAGAAGGATAGCTGAATGTTGTATAGAATACCAGGAGAAAGGAACAAGGAACCGGGTTATTTCTCGGATGGCCAAATAATCAAATTTACTTGTTTAATTATCAATTCATATATTTTATAACAATTCATTTGACACAGGATAGTCTTAACGCCTTTTTATGAGTTTGTTAAAGTTTTGGCTGAATTTATTATGAGCTTGGTTGATCAATCCTAGAGCTTCCTACCACTGAGCTACATCCCTGCTGATTATTTTTTATATTGCTTTACAACGGTATTGGAGGGAATATTTAGTATTTACTTCTGTTCTAGTTTCCAATAACAGAATTTTGAATGCCTTTTAGTTCCAGAGTTGTGTGGAGGAGAAAGGTTGACGGGCAGAAAAATGGAAAAGAGGAAAGAGAGTGAGGAGAGAAGTCAAGGCTTGGCCAGAATAATCTTCAGCCTAGTTTCCCACAGAAACATGAGTCATGTTTAACATTTTAAAACACTAAACCCTATCCTGTCTACTTCAAGCCTAAGTCACCTCTCTTAGAAAGAGAGAACATCTTTGTGAAAACCGCATACTGGAAAATGGTTAGAAACTGTTTGAAATACATAGTACATTTTTAAAGTCCCACTGAAGAGAGGAGATAATAAATCTTTTGTCAGGAAAGGAACACCCTTGACTTGTGCTGATGTAGTTAACATGCTACCTCCAAGCTAAGGCTGCCTGATTATTCCTTGCATTCTCTTCCACCCTGGCAGGATGTGTATCTTCCCCCATCTTAGCATCTCTGAAGTGGGGATAGTTGTTTAATCAGTGATATATCATCAGTTTATTAGCAGAATGTTAATATTTTGTCATCTAAAAGGGTGACTATTGATAACATCTCAGATTCAGTGAAATTAGTAATGGAAAGAGATACAGAGACAGAGAAAGAGAGACAGACAGAGACAGAGAGATCATGTAGTAAACTACAAGGTATATTAATGAGAGTGGCCGCTCATGCCTTGATTTCTGCCTGCTGTTTCCCATCCTTTAGAGATTATGGATTCATCCAACAGACAAATGAGTAAATACAATTATTTTCTTCCAGGCGCGGTAGGAACATTCTAATGACAATATTTAATAACAATGAGAACTTCAGAGTTTATGGTAAAACTTACTCAAGCCCAAAATCAAACCAAACCAATCAAACAAAAAACCCAAACTCCTTGTTTAGCTTAAGTATAGACATAAAAGGAAGTCACATGACAGATTCTATACAAGAAAGACACTATATTATTTGAGTGTGAAAATACTAATATTTCCTCTAATTAAAATTTATCATATATGTGAATAAGTATATATATATATATGTATATATATATATATATATATATATATACGCAAATAACAGCATATGCAACTTTCTTTTGCCTTTCCCCTCTCTTCTGAAGTTCCAAGGGAACAAACATGTGCAAAAACATTTATGCCCTCATCACTATCTGTACATTGTTTAAACAACCAAGAGTACTTCTACAGATGCCCGTATGAAAATGAAGAGCATCCCTACTTCCTCAGTCAAGACAGTCCTGCTGTGCTGGTGGCACATACGCATAATGGAAACAAAATTGCTTTAAATAATCAAAATACACAAAGGCACATTTTTTTGAGTGATTGGAAATAAGCCTGACGAACTCTTGCATTTGATAAATTATGAGCTAGCCAACTTACGTTAGCATAAATATAATGAAAAACATTCTTTAAAAAATGTAGTAAGCACACAGAGCAAGGCATTCTCTTGGTAATGAATTTCTTTGACAGACAAACCAGCAACCATGCAGGGCAAGTTTATGAAGGTGGTGCTCCGTGTGCTAGGTGGGGGTGGTGGAGTGTTGTATATACACACATACACATGGATACACAAAACATTCTGCTAAATTGTGCAAGTGGTGGAGATAGTCTCACAAGTTAAAAAAAAAAAAATACAAGTTAAGCCCAGGCGTATAAAATACCTACTTGTATTTTGCAAAGAGCATGAACAGGGTACAATAGAACTCTATGTTGGTAAGGCACATATATTGGTAAGGCACACAATAGTTCCCCAGACATAACCCTGATAACATAAAGATTAAAACACATACTTATATATTCTCTTCCAGTCATCTAGATTCCAGACCTTGGTTGTACCCAGTTTGAAGCAAATTTGCAGGTGGGAATAAAAAGGTGTTTGAAAGGGCCAAAAATAATGTTCTCACAGGTAATGTGGTACTCTTTGTCAGCAGATTGCTTTGAGCAGGTCTGAGCACTGGACATCACACATGTGAATGGTAAAGAAAAGATATATATTTAAAGCAAAAGCCAAAGTAAGATATATGCTTATTTAGGATTTTCTAATAAGGTAGGAACACTGAGCACTCTGTCTGGTGCATGGATAGTAAAGCCGTTCTGAGAATTCTAAATGTAGCCTTTAATAGTTACCAGGAGCTAAGGAACACGTCTTCATATGAATGAGATATTATTAAGGTTTTTCTGAATGGGCTGGTTATGAAGACAGGGAATTTGTACGTACCTCTATGAGGATGTACTGTGTTCCAAAATGTTTTTTAAAAGAGGCCAGGAACAGTGGGTGGATGGAGATGACTTTCTTAGGGGGTAGGGAAAATTCCTTGAATTCCACAGCTTGAATTGTAGGAAGAGCCTGACTGTAATTTACAGCCTTAGTCATCTTTGAACATCATCAATTCTTCTCCAGTAACCACCACCCACCTTCACCTGATGACAGGAAGTAAGAGCCTGAGAGAGACCAGGACAACAGGCCTGTGGCTGGTAAAACTGTGCCCACCTCAAGTTAAGCGGGTACCACAGGCCTGGCCCTTTGATGTAGTTCCTATTCCTTACCGGGTCTTCTAACTGCTTTAAGTTTCAGTATTCAGATGCACCAGAGGTACTTAGTAGTTCCTTATCACCCTTCTTCTGAATTGTCTTCCCAAGAAGAGAAATCTGTCTTCCTGACATCTCTCTCCTGAAAGTCATCAGTGACTAATCCACGGTGACATGCAGTCTCCCAGTGCTTCCCCTTCTGTGTCTGTGTCTTTCTCTGCAGAGAGTCCCCACCCTTCCTTTCTCAGGACAGTCCCAGTTTCTTTCTGTGTGACCACACCTCCTACCTCCTCCTGCTTTACTTCCCCACCTGCATACCCTAAAGTTTGTTTTCCAGGTTCTTCTCTCCTGTTCTCTCCCTTGACAATCTCATCTACCTGTTGGGTGTTATGTAAAAAATGGTGAGAGCTTCATCTTTCCCTCTTCTTCCGTTCCACAGTGCAAGGTGCAGGTTTCCACCAGCACATTGCTAGTCTGCAGAGATTCACTCCAGCACCTCAAAGGACTCCTGAAGTCCAAATTGAATCCAGTATCTTTCCTCTCTCATTTCCATCCCCTCCTATGTTTGCATTTCCTCACTGAGATTTGAAACCTTTAAATCAAACAAGACAACTTTCCTATTTCTTTTTGCAGCCCCTTACAAAACCCCATCCATTCCTCCTCTGTGGGATCTCTGCCATTTGTATTCTCTTTTCTGTCTCTTCTTCTGCAGACTATTTCAGTAGTCTTTGGAATGCTCTCTAGGAGTCTCTGCATCCAAACAACTACAGGTATAGCTGCCAGGAAAAAAAAAAATCTTTTAAAAATATAGTTTTGTTCATGTTTATGGGGATTTCTGTATCTAACTGCATTTGCCATAGGACTTTGCTTTGCAAATAGTTTTCCTACAGAAGAAAATCTCTGTTACCATTCTCTTTTTTTTTTTCTCCTCTATATCATCAAGTTTTCCAGTCTAACATGTGTGTCTTCACATTAAATGCTGATGTCCATAGATAAGGCCTGATGCGTTAATTCTCAGATCCCCTGAGCACCGTGAGGCTCCCCCCCCCCCATACATTGAGCCTCAAGAAATCTTCGATTTTGGATTAAGGTATCACCAATTTGTTTAAAAGCTGTCAGCATTCTATATGTCCCACCCACTCTTTCACCTGCTCAGAAGGACCTAATATTTGGAGAAGGTTGAGAAGACAACAGCAAGAAGACCAAAGAGAAAGAAAACCCAAAAAGGCAACAAGTGGCAGGCTTGGAAGCGCCCCGCGACACCCTCTGTCATGCTCTTTTGCCTACTGACTGCTTCCTGGTTCGGGGTGGGGAGCAGCCGTCCACATACCACAACCGCCAATCTCTCCAGCAATACTCGGTGCCCCTGTTACACCACACCGAGACCTGCCACACCCAGCGAACCCTATGTCCATCGGTAGGCACTTAGGGACTGATGTGCTGTGCTGTCTTTAGGCGGGAAAACCGGAATAGCCAGCTCAGCCCAAGAATGTGCATATCCTAAAATGTTAGTGGTAATTGCAGTCCTATGAAGCAAGGAGTCAGGCCTTTGGGGTTTTCTCTCTTTGTCAAGTAATATAAGGGTACTGTCTGTAGCTGTGGTTTTCAGGAGATATCTGGCCTACATTTGGCGTTTCACCCAGGGGTCAAGCAAAAATCTGGGGTGTAAGACAGAGAATACTGTGACATCCTGGTACAAGCTTTTCTCCTGTAATTAAGTGGATACATTTACTACCACCAGCAATGCTCAAGGTGGGGGGGGGGGAATGGGTGGTGGTGGGTGGTGGGTGAGGCCCCAAGAGGCGATAGGATTTAGCTCAAAGGTCAAACTCCTCTGTGTATTACCTGACTCTTCCTTCATGTGGACGTCTCCCACAGTGCCTGACTCAGTGTGGAATGCAAAGCACTAAACTCTTTAAAAATCTACTTTCAGCGTATGGATATTGTAAAATATAAGCTTGTAAATTGTTAGATAATCACAGGTCCGGTCTCATTTCTCCCTTCATCTTGGCACAAGCTCGTGTCTAAAGTGAGGCTTTCACAACCAACAGTTTCCATTTCATCGTTCCCTCTCATTTTTTTCCACACCCAATTTCACTGTAAATCATTTTAAATTATTTTTCACTACCCTCTTTTCAGTACCCAGGTAATTTTTATCGCTGTGTGATGTCCCCTTTTTCCTCACCCTCCCCGGAGATGATCTCACCAAGTTCTCTACTAAGATCGAAGGCATCTGTCACACACTCTCACAGCGCTGCTCACCTCCACCTCGGATTTTCTCAGTCGCCAGGCCTTTTCTTCTCCTCTCTTAGGTAAGGTTAACAAAACAGAATACACTCTGTAACTGACCCAGCCACCTGGCCTCTCCCACATCCTGCCCACTGGTGATACATTTCCCTCCTGACCTCAATTGCTCTCACACCAATAGCTCCTTTCTTAACTGCAAACATGGTCAAATCTCCATCTCCCTAAAAAACAAAACCTTTTTTTTTTTTTTTAATGTCTTCCCTTTCACTTTCTGAACAGAGTTTCTGCATGTTTGTTATCTTCAATGATTCTCGTCTTCATTCATTTCATGCCCTTGTAATCCATATTCTGCATCCCTGAATCTGCGAGCACTGTCCTTGTGACCTGATGGTTGCTGACCCCTTAGCTGTTTTCAGCCTTTTTGTGGCTCTCTTCGGGAGAATAAGCACAGCTGATCATTCTGAGCCACCTTTTGTGTTGTGCTTCTCACTGGGTGACACACTTTCTTTATCTCTGTGGCTAGAGCTTCCTAGGGTTCCTGACTACTTTCTACCTCCAAAATAAATTCTCTGCTTTCTTCTGGACACATTCCTTTTCTTTCTTTCCCATTCTCTTAATTGCTTTCATAAAATTTTTTGAATCATTCATAAAAGTCCTTTCACATAGCACCACAACACCACCCTAGAATTCATCTGTGGGAATTAATCAAAATCTTTTAAGACTTTTTTATTCCTTTCCTAGATAAAATTATTATAGATATTACCATATATCCATACGACAACAATAAACAATCAATCCTTCTCTCCTTTCTTCTTTCTTTCCTTCTGGGATCCAACTCATGGCCTTCACACAGAACAAAGAGGTATGTTACCACCCTACCGTGTACATCCTTGGCCCACACAACAAAAATTTTAAAAATATTTTAACCCTAGCTACATAGAATTTTCTTAAAACATACGTATTTTACTACTTTGAGTTTGATTTTAGTTTTGTTCTCTAATCATGCCTGTCTGATCATTCTGGCACTATGAGGAAAAGATATTTGAGCTCAGGGTACTTGTAATTTGTAACTCCTGAAAATCACTGTTCCCAAATCACTATTATGTATCATGAAGACAGTCCTTTTACTTCGAGAATTTTCTTTCCTTCTTGCTTTTTGATTTGTTTGTTGGTTTGCTTGTTGGTTTGAGACAGGGCGGAGCTGTGTATCTCAGGCTGGCCTTGAGCATACACTGATCCTCCTATCTCAGCCTCTTCAGTGCTGGGACTGTTGGCATGCATCGCCACACCGAACTTCCTTTGAGTCTATTTTGATGCGTGGCATGCGGAGGTTAAGCCCCTCTGGAAGTGTAGTGAGAACCTCGGGGTACATAGCGATGTTTTACTGTCACTATCTATGTAAGAAGTCCTCACTGGAGCTTTGAGACTGGATTTTTAGGAAGGAAGGAAAAGCCAGTGTCTCTGGCTGTTGTTCCTCAGGCTGTCACATTGAGAACACTTAGACTGTACCAACACTGGTCAAGCCAAACAATGGGAAGTACTGTGTGTTGGGTATACCTTTTTCCTGGTGGAATGATTATTTCTACTGATACGGGTTTTAAGGGAAATGTATGACAACCTTCCTTTTCCATCAATTCTTATAAAGATTTTGGGCTTCCCTGATAGATTCTTTCACATATCTTTTACAATTTCCATTCAGTCTTGGAGTTGAAGGCAGCCCATTTTCTCTTACACAAAGATAGGGCTAAAGAAATAGCAGAGTGAGTTAAGCTCCCAAGGTTGCCTTGAAAACTTTTGTTTATGGGAATCCATAGATTCAAGTTTCTGTGAAGTGAGCTTTCCTCCAAGGTGTTCAATGCTAACTGAATGTGTTTCCCAGAGAAACTGAGTTAGGTTCCTTCTTTAGATAATTCTTGGGAGGAAAAAAAGAGACCTTGCTCCCTATTGTATATTGTCCACTTTGCAGCATCTGACAGAAATATGTGTTCCACGGGTGCTCTATAAAAATGCATAAAATCTAAATGCAATGAATTGAGGGCATGAAAATGGACAACTTGGTCAAGTCTACCTAAGGTTCTGATTTAAAAAGTCTCCCCCCATCCCAAGCATTGTCTATAGTTGATCACTGCTCAGAATTCAGAAATCAGAATGGAGAACATCTTATCTTCGGACATTTTGGGATGAGGGCCTTTCACAAAAAAAGCTATTTCCTAAAGCCCCTTGACATACCTGATACTGGCCACCAGATACTACATTTGAAAGAAAAGATACAACTCAAACTATCACATAGTTCCTCCTATCATGTAACTATAAATTCATGTTTTATGAAAATATTTTGACCAATCATGAAATATGATCAGTTTGGATAATTACATGAGATAGTTCAAGTAGAAATACTGTAGAACTGGTATAAATGCTCCTGATATCACATGGCTATAAATCCACATGATAACAATGTTTATGGCACCCTCCACAGGCTTTTAAAAATGTAACACATTTTATTTTAATCAAGAAGAAAACCAGGTATGTCACCAACAAAAATGACATATATATTTTTCGTGCTTATTATTTAAAGAAAGCAGAAACATCTGAAATCTGTTTGCTAACTACAGTAAAACACAAATTGGCCTGCAGGCACCGTGCGTGCCGTACCCTGTCTACTTGCCAGCCCCGCTCAGTCCCAAGTATTAATGAGCTAGTGCAAGTATTTGAACAATCAGCATTTCTGCATTTGCATGCAAACTCTCACGCTGTGTAATTATACACAGAGCTGGCACTCAAATTAATTAAAGCTGATTTCTCTGTGACTGCAAACTGGTCATATCCTCAGCTTTGCCTTCCTATGAAGTCATCACTCTACATTCAACGTGACACTTCTGTCCCTGGCATTCTTATTAATGCTAATGTTTGACAATTGTGAATCCAGCGTTATTTGAGAGCAGCTGACAATGGCTGGGTGTTTTTGTGCTTTTCCTTTCCTCCCCATTTCCCCGCTTCTGGTATAAAGCACAGCTTTCCAACACGTGCTTTGTAATTACCTCAAATAATAATGCCAACAAATTACATATATTGTTTCAGTGGGTTCCCTCCCCTCTTTTATGACTCCACCCACTTGATTAGAGCTTACAAACAATTCATCAAACTTAAAAAATTTGTTTATCTGACGGTTAACAAACAATTAGTTTTGATGGGTTTAGTCTTAATTCTAAAAAGGCCATGACAAATGGTGTTTTATTTTAAGAGCTAAGGATCTCATCATTCAAGATCTGGGAGATTAGGAGGGAAAGAAGCAGCAATGACTGCTCGATTTGATTAAGACTTTCTGAATCCTCATCAAACAGAACAGAATTGAAACGGAGAATATTATTTGCCAAAGGGATCCATAAACGTTAACTTCTAGGACAGATGACTTTCCTCAGCTCTTCTGAATAAAAGCTATCTCCTCCAGTTTCACACTTCCTGTGAAGGAACCAGTTTCTGTGATAGTTCTTTTGAAAGACAACTCAGAACAATTAAGATAGCATTAGGATTCTCTCCTAAGTTTAAAATCCATGGATATAGGTGGCTGCTAGCACATCATGTAGAGTCTCTAAAAGATGAGCTATTTTGACACATTTCTCTGAAATTACTCCTTACCTCTCAGCCACATCACATCATCTTCCTAATTTCTCTGCATCCCATTAGCCAGCAACTGTACAGACAATTGCAGGGCTTGGATGTCTCTTTATAGACCAGCAGCAAACATCCCCCTTCCCTCAAGTTCAAGATCCTGAAACACACTGCCAAGTTTGCCTTAGGAATCCACATTTGAGAAGCAAGATTGAGAAGGAAATTTCTCATCTGTCTTTAACAGTCAAACCAAGAGATAGAATTGTTCTTACCTTATCAGTAGTAAATCTTGATCCACATAGAAAATCAGTTATTAAGCGCCCTTCAAATCCCAATGATGTACAAATGAGAAAGCAGTATTGAACCTTTTCCAGGAGAGGCTGCTGGGGAGATCACAGTCATAACACTATTGAAGTCTGCCTGGCTGTCCTGTCATGAATTTCCTACACAGACAGGTGTCATATCAGGATGAATTTCATTGCCAAGTACATTTTAAAAGGTGGGCGTGGCTGCGATCATGTAGCCAGTTCCACCTGTCTCTAAACCCTCGTAACCTCCTTTGCTTTCAATATTTCGCTCAGGCACCTAGTGACTTCATGCGTTACCCACGCACTGGGCCTGACGAGCTGAGGTGTGGGAACAGTATCGAGCTAGGCAGCACCGTCATTGTAGTACACAATGCTTATTGCTACTGGCAAATACCTATTTGCTGAATCAGGATTGGGCTGCAGTGAGCAGGACTGGGCAGTTCTACTGCTTTCTGTTTGTTTCCTTTTTAGAAACCATTCTCTTCTAATTAACCATTTAGTAAAAATTAGATCCTTTTTGATATTTGTTCCTTCATAATATAACTTTAAGCCCGAAGAAGTACTGTATTTTATGTTTTTTATAGCATTTGCAAAATGAAAGCAAAGAAACTGAAATCTGTATTCATCAAACAGTTAAACATCACTATGCATGTTGTACATTTTCCTTTTATATTTTCTAACAGCAAATCAAATATATCTCTTGGGTATGATTCACTTACATCTTAAGAGAAAAGAATAATAGAATACTTCTGTGTACTTAAGCAAAAAGAATTTTTTCCAGACCCTAAGGAGTAGTAGACAGTTGGTGCTAAATAAATGATTTTTTAAAAAAATCTTTGGCGGTGGTATGAAAAAAAAGTTCATTGGCTGTATGTGCTAGGTTTATGTGTAAACAGAATTCAGGCATTAAAGAGGCAAGACATGATTTTAGAAATTTGCCAAAAATTTGTCAACATGATCAGAACAAAGTAGAAAATACTTTCTACTAAATAGATGTGTAGGGAATGTATCTTTGATGTACAGTTTCAACCTTCATTAGTAATATGCTCTAGAGGTGGGGTTTTAATTTTCTTAATCCTCTTGATTCTTCAGTGACATTTAAATCAAGTGAACTGTACTTGCTAAGATTGATATAATCTCAAATATCGAAGTTTCACACAATATCTTATTCAAAGCAGATATTTCCTTTATCCCATTGCCCTACACCTAACACAAAACTGACATGCAGTAATGTTCAAATAACATATGTGAAGTAAGTGTTTATATGTGTATTAAAATTACATATGTGGAAATTATAAGCAATATAAATCAGCATTGTCACTGGAGGTTTTCTTTGTAGAGAAGGTTGGCATAAGGTATGCACATATATATGAACACTAATCATTACTAAATAATTTAAAATGAAATAACTTTGAAAATATAGCATTACCACTAAGATAATTCATTTTCGTAATAGAGAGCTTCATTATTTTTGATCAATATTTCCCTGAATTATGTATTCTTTGGAAAAAGTTTTGTCTGAAGCTTCTAAGACTAAATTTAATCCTCATTCCACATGAAAGTTATTCAACCATTTGAAAAATGACTATCATTTTTCCCTCAGTCTACTCTTTTTCCAGGCTGAACATTCCTTTAATCATTATAATACGATATGGCTTTTCAGGCCTATCACCATACTGGACAGATTCCAGTTTGTCCATGTCTCTCCTAAATGTGGCAGTCGGAGCTGAATGCATGTATTTGAAATATGGTCTAATTATGCAAAGTACATGGGTCCTGATGCCTGCCTTGTTCTGGACTTCATTTTTAATCATTTAGAATTTTATGGGGGCAGGAAATACAGCACTCTGAGGAGGGATTGGTATCATATTCTCAAGTCTTTAACTTTTTACAAAACTAAATGTTTAAATCTTTTTCATATTACATTTTGTCTAATCAAATCTCTTATAACTTGTTTTGACTGCAATCAATGTTTTGGATGAAAATAGTGGACTTTATTTCTATTGTATTAGTATTCATCTTTAGCACTAGCCCATTTTTCTAATTGTTTGTGACATATTTAAAACCTGACTTTGTTACTCGGTGTCTTTGCTGTCCAGTGTCTTTGTTACCATATTTTATTTCGCATCAGTCTTTCAAATACATCTGAGTATCTACTATAGGTCAGGTGTTCTGTCAGGCACTGGTGATACCAACAGCCAGATAGCATCGAGCCCTTCCTGAACAAGGAAACAGCATAGCAAGAAACCTGCCAGTGTAATTATGATACCATCTCCATTTTCTGTCAAGTGACCAACAGAAAAGTGCCAGCGACTCACAAAGGCCTCTCTTTAGGTTAGAGATAGTCGTATAGTCATAGGTAATGAGAGTAAATCATAATACCTATCTTTTTTACTGAGTGCTTGGTGATAGATGAAAAGCACTCCGAGCACTCTGTTACTTATGAAGCACAGCAGCTTCATGACAGGCTAGCTTCACTCCTTCATTGTGGTTGGTCAAATTAAGGGTCAAGAAGTTTCCGCAACTTTCATCAATTTACATAGCGCATCACCTGCACGTCTTCAACTTGAATCTCCAAGGCTTCCTGACTCCAGATGCCTTCTTAATTGCTTTTAAAGAAGTGACTTTACCATTTTACTTCCTCACCACCATAAAAGATAGCTGTAACTTATCTTTACATGTGACCATGTAGAAGGAACATGCGAGAATTGTGACTGCTTAAAAGACTCTCTTCTGAAGAGTAAAAGTAAATTATTTTACTTGGATTACTTTAGTTTTTCTTAGTGCAAACTGATTTTTCATAGTTACTATCATTTCAAAATGCTCCTTTTACTTCAGTAGTTCTGTCTAAACTTTTCTTGGCACTCATGTCAAACCCTTTGGTGCGAACTTCTCAGAATTCATCTCTCTAGTAAAAGCAGGGCAGCACTAACGCACCCCTAAGCTTTCTCGTACCTGCTCTGTTCTCTGTGATATCATGGAAATAATTGGCAGAGATGAGCACATCTGAAGTTTCTTCTTGAAGACACTATAGTTTATTTATGCAGCTACCTACTTCAACTGTTTGGGATTTGCTTCTTACATTGGAAGCTATTGGGAGTAAAGTGAAGTTTGAATTGTCCTGTGAGAAAGCCTTATATCTATGACACATTTCACAAAATATTTGTTGAAAATATCTAGATAATGGAGTGGGGGGCGATACATAATATGTTTCCTAAGAAAGAAAAAAATAGTATTTTTGCTTACTGGGGAGAAACAAGATTAATATCGTACACTAATTGTTCTTTTGTTAAGGAAACAAGTAGATGAATCTGGACAGATGCCGAAGTTGAGAAAGTCAAGGTCTTTTGGGGTCAGGCTTGATGAGCAGTGCAGATAAATTTCTCTACCATAGAGGAAGAGCAGGGGTCAGTCTGGGCCAGAGCACTTGGCATGGGAGGGGTGTGGAACACGTGAAAAGCATGGTGGCGTGAGGTGTTGTCCAAGAACATGGCAGAAAGCCCAGAGCAGGACAAGGGAACCTGGGGTTTTGGGGGGTACTCCAGCAGCTCACACATCTCATTACAGAGCTGCACCCGCTTCCCTATCCCAGGGGTGACACCTAAGCAGCAATATGAGACAGCGTGTTTTCCTCCCAGATGGAAAAAATGTGGGCGATCCCAATTCTGTAAGATTGAAATCTGTCATTAGCCAATAGAATAGCTTCTATTTTGATAGCTTTCATTAGCCCAGTTTGAGTGGGTATTAGAAAATAAAAATACCCTTATCTTCTTATAATATTCTATTGATCTGATGTTTTTCCCTAATTGTACTGTTATTATACTATATTTTAAGAGTCATAATAAATCTTTTATAGTATAATGTATCTTTTTATTATATAGAAAGGCCCAAGATTATTTTTGATAGGTAACACAGCATGAAAGCATGTTATGTGATCAAGAGACCATAGCATCTTTCACCTGTGAAAGATTATTTAAAAGATTATTTTTCCTTATCTAGTGGGGACTAAGTCATCAGAGTCATATGAATTTTATAGGAATAATTCAAGACTTGGTAAGAAATAAGGATGTCTGTGACAGGTTTTTTCAGAAGAACATGTTTGATAAGCTCAATATTCTTAAACCATGGCCAGGGATGTAGCTCAGCAGCACAGAGTCTGCCTGGCAAGCATGAGGTCTTAAATTCAATTTCTAGTACAGAGAGAGAGAGAGAGAGAGAGAGAGAGAGAGAGAGAGAGAGAGAGAGACAGACAGACAGAGAGAGACTTTGGAGAAGTATTCTTACACTGTTCTTAGTTAATGAAATGTTTATCAATAAAAATAATCAACTCTAGTAGAGTATAAAATAATGTATATATTATGTAAAATATATGTACATATGTTTACAATATATAATTTAAGAAAATTTCAGATTCACAATTTTATGCAATATTTAAAAGTAAAAATGCATTGCTGAGAATAGTTCTTTGACTCTAATATTATATCAGAGGCATCGACACATTAGTATTAAGCTAATTCATTGCAGCTGGAAGATGAACCTCATTGAAAAATTCAAGAAACTGAACACTGAGCTGTTAGTTGCAGAAGGGCAATTATGGGACCTGGTTTCATTATCTAAGATGAGCAAAACTAAAATACAAAATTGAAACATAAATGATTCAAGACATATGCTTGAGATTTGTTTGTTGTTTTAATTAAGCTTGTATCAAATGTTTTGAATGTATATGATCCCTTTTGATGCTGGCTATTTTTTTAAAAAAATATGATCTTCTATTGTACTATAATATAATATTGCTAATAGCCTATGGTTTATAATTGTGTATCAGGTATTGTGGTAGGCATTTTCCATATATTATCCCACTTATCTTTATGAAGGAAATAATTTTATTACCTTTCTGGAGAAAGAAATTGAGGCACAACCAAATTAAGGAACTTGTCCTGGGTCATACTAATAGTAAACAATTGAGCTAAGACTGAAATTCAAGTAGAATCTGGAGTGTATGCCTCCATGAATGTATTTTGCATCTAGCAGGTGCTTTTTCATTCATTTGCTCTGTTCTCAAATACTTTCCATGTGATCTATACCTTTGTGATGGAGAGGGTCATCTTCTTATTCTGTAGTTAAACATTCTCTAATTTCCTATCCAAAAAGAGTCCAAAATATATTTGTATCTGTCAGGGATCAGCTGACAGGTTAAACTTAACACGCCTTTCAGTGGTTTCATTGAGCAGAGCTGATTGCTGTCTCTTTTGTGTTCCGTGTACTTTGTACAGCACCCATATGAGCCACAATATCCACTGCACCTACTTATTCACATCTCTCTTATCTCCAGGACCTCCCTCGCTGCCTGGAACACAGTAAATGCTAAACAACACTTGAAGATGAATCAATAACCAGGGCTAGTTCTTATCTATTCTGCATCATTTTTTGACATATAATTTTCCCTGCCAGGCACCAATTTGTCTCCTGCTGGTGTGAAGCCGAAGACTGCCTTCTCTAGACTGAATTAATGTTTTCCCTGTTTACCAAAATAAAGAGGTAAAGAAACACACACTTCTTTGCTCAGGCAAGGAACATTATTGACAAATAATGAGCTAAGAATTGTGAATCTGCAAGTCCAATCACTTAGAGGTTGGGCTACCTCCAAGAGAACTTGCCCAGACTTTGTCTACATAGCTAGCCTAAGATCCATGGAGCTCACAGTCATTCTCTCTGAAATCTTTATTATTAAGTGACCTGACCCATAGTTTAAACACAAAAGGGAGTCATAATGTTGTCACTCCAACATAAACCTGGGGAGAAGAGCACAGGCCGGCATATTAGTGTAATCCTACTGTTTCATCTCTCCATTGACTCGTCTGACATTTACTGAATAAGGCTGAGACTGCACAGATGAGGATGGTGGGGACAGGTGGAAAGCTGCTCATGGGCTCTGAGACGCCTGCAGAGAGCCAGGGACTTAGGTTATTAGTATGTCACAGGAGAGGGGACAGTAGCTGATAGATGGCGTGAAAAGACTGAAGAACAGTATCAGTCATTTTGGAACATGGGACATTCAACCTCTAAGGTAACTGTGAGAAGTCCACTGGAGGAAGAGGTTCTTAAAGGCAGGAAAATAAGGATGTGTTAGCTTCACATTTGTCCAGTGTGAATATTTTGTGGTAAATAATACAGCCAGGAGCCAGGTGTAGTGACACATCCTGTCATGCCAGCACTTTGGGAGACTGAGGCAGAAAGAATGCAAGTTTGAGTCCAATTTGGATGAGACCCAAAAAGTTTTTTAAAAGGCTGGGGATGCAGCTCAGGGTGAAGGTCCTGGGTTCAGTGCCCAGTATTGAAAAAACAAACAATGAAACCATAGACCAGTGCTTTTGGTCTACTTCTGGGTGTGGCCTCGTGAAAAATTTTACTCCAGTGCCAGAAAAATCAAGTTACTGAAGATTATGAATAAGAGACTAGGTGTAAGGTAACATGAAGGATCTCTATGGTACTGCATTTACATGGGCGTTACGGGCCCAGTGTTATCTAATACTATTAGAATTCTCTGTATAAATCAGACATCCAAGTTTTTATCTAACATCTCTAGTACTTTTTTTCTTTGTGGTACTGTGGATGGAACCAAGAGTCTTCACATGGATCTATACTCCCATTTCTGTCCCCAGTATTTTTTTGAGACAGGGTTTCACTAAGTAGCTACCCTGGCTGGACTTGACCTCAGTCCCCTAGACTCCTGGAGTTACAGATGTGTACCACCACATCCAATTTAAAATCTCTAATGTTTTTAGTACTGATGTCTAATTTAATGTTTTCTTAAACATTATAGTGGCAAAAAATGCCTAATATCACACTACCATTCTTGATTTAACTTTCTAGTCTATAAAATTGCTTCAAAATATTTGTTCAGTCTTCCTGAAAAATTACTAGATCAAATCATCTTGTAGATAAACAGAAACTACAATATGCTACAGTAGTTTAAATATAGTTTATATTATTATTAATGCCACCAAGTCTCCTGTATCCAAGAACACTATTTGTGTCCTTGCTTTTACTTGTGCTTACTTTTGTCAAACAGTAATCCAAAAACCAGCATAGCGTACAATGGCCTATTATCAAAAGAACTGGTCCAACACTGCAGGCTGAAGATTGGTTTTTATCTCTGATAATCCACATAACTCAATCTAGGTGAGTAATTGGATCTTTCCTTGGCAGTAGAAGGAGTATAAACACTTTTAAAATGTGTTATTTGATTTTCAATACGCTTACACATACAGACAGAGGCAAGACAGCTTTCACATATATAAAAATATATATGAGAAATATGTGAGCGATTTTGCTTCAGCATACATATTACTTGATAGTCAAAAGTCTTAAAAAGAAAACTAGTAGACATTACCCAAGCATATTGGTATGCACAACCAAAATACTCTTTATTCTTAAATTATTGTTTCTTTTCTGCAAAGTAAAGATTCTCATGCACTTACAATATTTTTTGGCTAAAACTTTGTTTATCCTTACTCAATTTGTAGGCTAAAAAAAGCAAGCAGAGGTGATACCAGTTAGTATCAAAGATGGGTCCTAGGACCACAAACAGCTAGATAATGGCAGGCTCCCAACTGAATTCGCTAAATCTCACTTTTACTGAGTCTGTAGACAGGATTTATCCCACTGGTCTCAGCTGACATTAATGTGCTCTTGCTCAATGACGACCTCGGAGGTTTTCTGCACATGTGCTTCTGCTGGTTGACAGGACTGCACAATTTCCATGGGATATATTCAGATTCTTTGTGGTATGTGCACTCTGGTAAGAAACCAAAAATCTCATAAGAATCTCATAAATTTTGCCCCGCTGCTGATTGGAGCTTCTTCAGAAGCAGCGCCATAACAACCAGGTCTTCTCTAAGTGCTTCAGAAAAGACTTCATTTCAGCAGCTGTGGTTGAGGCTTCCACTGCAGGCAGCCCAATAAGGTTTAGATTAAAGACGGGAAGTAAACCTCTTGAAGTAGATTCTGAATGTACCTACCAGCAAGAGTGAAATGAATCATATGTTTCCTGTTGGTGACATTTTACTCTATTGCTTAAGGAATCTCAGCAGGAAAAGTGTAGGTTTGCCTAGAAAGGAGAGTAGGAAACATTTACAAAGAAATGGAAAACCTAGACAAGGGAAAGGCAGGTTGCCAATTCTGTGATTTTTAACTAGGAATGTTTGAAAACTAAGCCCTCTGTTTAGATAGCCAAAATAACCTTTTTTCACATTCTGGAAAGGGGACTCCAAGTCTATTTCATCACCACCACCCCCCCAAGATCCTGTATTTCATGATGAGCAGACGTTAGATGCTCAATTTTACTTCCTGAATGAGGCTTAAAACAAACAGTGCCGGGAAGATCAAATCAATGGCATCTGCTATTGATAGTCTGGGTTATGGGGAAGCACTTAACTCTTTGATGCCTAGTGATCCACGTTTGGAATGCCATTAACAATGGGACATAAAGAAGTGTTTTCTATTCAAATTCCTGTTTCTCCAAGTTTTCTAGGTAACATACATGAATTTTATGCACCCATTCAAAAAATTTCAATCTTTAGCACAAATGGTTTAAATGTACTTCATTCCTGCTTCATACCAAATTATTTCCCTTTCTCTTCATGCTTCCCATCCTATAAGTAAACGAGGATCAAAGAACAGACTAGGATAGAATAAGAAGAACCTCAGTGAAAACGGTGGTGTGGTGCGTAGATGGAATAAACAGTGCGTAACAAAGTCAGAACTGCAGGCTCCAAGAGATAGATCTCATCTGCAGATTGGGTCTTATCAGGGATAATGACTGGGTATCATGTTTATGAAAAGCCAGCAAGGCTATCTTAAGAAGGTTGCAAAATCACAATCTGATAATTGAAGGAGTATAATCTATAAGATCAAATGAGGCAAAAATGGTTATGTAGCTTACATCTCAAATGTTCTGGTTCCCTCTTACCTTTTGGTGACCTGTTCCCTCATTCTCCAATGGAAGCTACACCTAAAAATTCCATCGCTCCGCTCTGTCACTCACAGGGTCCCCTCTGCTGCCAAGTCTGCTGGACTGTGGTGTAGGACAGCAGAACAAATGTTTGAGTGCGCTGTGATTTTTGTCATATTGTCAAAGGGCTACTATCTTTTGT
The DNA here is from genome assembly GCF_034190915.1 of Cavia porcellus. Taxonomy (NCBI): domain Eukaryota; kingdom Metazoa; phylum Chordata; class Mammalia; order Rodentia; family Caviidae; genus Cavia; species Cavia porcellus. The sequence goes on from NW_026947484.1 coordinate 150,233,436, forward strand.
TTTTAACCTTTCATTTATATCTGGGGTCTTATATAAGTTAAGGTTTTTTTTCTTTATAAATATCAATTGATCTTCTTTTCCTGGTTGAAATGCCACTATAAAAGGACTGGGAACTTATACTTCTGAAATCTAGAAGACTTTTAAATATAATACAAGGCTTAACAAACCTACATTGCATAAAGGAATAAAGCTTCATAAAATCTAAGATTCTCACTAGGCGCAGAGGTAGTACCTGGATAACTCCTGTAACTGGAGGCAGCTGGGGCAGAAGGATCACAAATCTGAGGGCCCCTTGGGTAATTTAGTGAGACCTTGTCTCGAAAAATAAAAAAAGAGGCTGGAGATGTAGCTCAGTCTGAGGTCCTAGGTTCCATCCCTAGAACAAAACAAACAAACCAACCAACCAGACTATTCTTTTCTTAGATGTTCATTTAGGATGATTACAGATCAGAGATAAAGGATTAGGGAATCCGAAGGAATGAAATTAGGCAGAATTAAAGTGCTAACTTTCCTGTGTCAACGGAAACTCACTGTACCAGGAAGACTGGCAAACACTGTGTTTTAGTTAAATCATTAGCTAAAGGAAATCACTGTAGCTCTATTACATTAAAGGCAGTACTTGAAAATGTTTTGTATAAGGCCATCATTCTTAATATTTTTGGAGTTACAAGTTCTTTTCGAAATCCAGGGAAAGCTATGGACTCTTTACTGAAAAAAAAATGCACATTCTTGTCTATTCAGGAGGAAAAAACTCCAAATTTTTCATGAACTCTCTGAAGCCTATTCAGGGATGAACCTGCGTCCCAGGTTAGGAAGTCTCATAAAGGCCAAACCCTTAAATGGTGACCTTCAAGGTCCAAAAGAGTACTTTTAAGAAAAGGTTTATTCTAAGGTTCAGAACAATAGACTTCTATAAGATCTAATCACAAATTCCATCCATTCCAAGAGGCTGCACTGAAAGAAACAAATATGCACACAGAGCTGCCCCCTCTCTGTGGAGGTAATGGAATTTTCATGCACGCCCCACAGGGTAGAAGCATTCAAAGGCGCTTGTTTAAGCCAGATGACACTCAGCACCGCAACTACAACCGTACTGCTGTGTCCTCCAGCCACGAGTGCCACACACAGTAGGCTCGGTGGCAGAGAAACCTTAAACACTGGGAAGGTACAGGTCTGTGCCCTCGCAGCCGAAAGGGAGCTTAACACACTTCCTAAACAAATTAAAAAAGAAATGACTGTCATTAATCACTCTCGGATCCTTTAAAATGTTTTTTCCTCAGACCTAAAATTATAAGCCAATTATCAGTCATTCCCTGAGATTCAAAGGCCAGGGCAGAACTTGCAAGAGACAAACAACCTGCATCTCAGCTGTCCTTTCTGACCCCCTCCTCTCCTCTTCTCAGCACCCGCTTCCTTGTCTTAATAGTTTCCTCCTTGCAATGGCAGACAGAAATTATATATATATTATATATATATATTGAACTTTCCTACTGAGCCAACTTTAGAGTGCCAAACTAGGATCTGGAAGGTTGCTTTTAAAAATGTTTCTGTAGCCAAACAGATGTATTTCTAAATTTTCCTTCAGTTCATTCACTGGCTTCTCCTCCACTATATTTAGGATTCATTGCTCATTTTCTTATCATTTTCCATTTCACTGCTTTTGTTTTACATTTGAGTAACCAACCATAGGTCAAATGTGCTCCAGACTGTTCTGTTAAAGACATGTTAAAATCAAATAGAAACTGTATGATTAACCATATGAATCATCTGTTTTTATAAAAACAGGGAAGTAAGTAAGTGCTTGGCAAAGCCCCACCTGCTTTGCTGCTGTTGTGGTGCTGTGCCTATCAGGAGGAAAACAATTCCCCCTTCTCAAGGCTGAACTAAAATTAGGCTCCACCTGCAAGATGTTAATGAAACTTACACAGCTGCATTCCAGAAACAAGTTACCCAGATTGCTTTTGGAAAGCTCTGTGTAAAAGCAAACTTGCTAGCTCTTTGCCTAATTCCCAAAATGTAGTATTAATTTTAATGGTAATTATTAGCACAATAACCAACTGATAAGTAATCTCAAAATAGATCCAATATTATCAAATCGGAAATATACTGTGATTTTTTTTAATCCACATATCCTGCTGGGTTTAACCCTTTACTCACAAATGCATTCTTCCCGTCTCTCTTGGAACTTGCTTTCAAACAGAACAGAACATGGGAAGTCACTGGAATGGGTCCCAGACAGTGTCAGTTCACTCCTGGGGCTTCCCCAGCCACATTGCCAAGGGGAGAAGAATGGCAAGCACGTGCTTCCTTTGCCCTTGATCCGTTTTGCAGATTAGCAAGCCTTCTTTGGAAGGGAAGACCCAAATTACACCCCACCACATTAGAGTCACATCTACGTTTTTCCTCCTGATTTTAGAGAAGCAGCATTCTCTCCATGTGAGCAATCTGCCTGCTCACATCCAGGTCAAACAGGCCCCAATGTACAATCCAAACGGCTCATTCTTGACCCCTGTCACTCTCCTAGATCACAGTTGGAGAGAGAATGATGTAGCATGGTTTAATTATTTAGTAAACTGTGTGTGTCAAAAAATTCAAGAAACTGCCAGAAAGGTGGGTGGGAAAGAGAATCATTTCTTACAGATCCCAACCTTGCAAAAAGAGTTCCTCTTCCTCATTTCCTTAGCAGGCTCTTTAATCTCATGGAAGAAGCAGGATGCCTCCTATTGTTCTGATTTGATCTGTTTCCAATGTTGCATGTGTCACTGTATAAACTCTTGATATTTTTATACTTGCTTCCTTTCAAAGCTCCTTGAGGCTTTTGGGGGCGGGGGCGGGGGGTTAGTTTTAAAGCAATTGTCTAAATGTCAAACCGGCTCCAGTAGGTCTTAAGTGGCAAATTCAGTTTCTGTTAGAGATTAAATAATGGGGAAAACAGAGATGCTAACAAGTAGAAGGCTGCTTTTCATTACACTATCTGATTTCATTAGCCTAATTCACGCTTATTAATTATTGGTCTGATGAGATCATCAATGTTAGTGTGCCAGCCTCATGATGGTGGCTGCATTTGGGGAATATTCAGTCTTCTTTTCAAGACCTCTCCCTAGCCCTGAGATGTTATTCCCATTTCATTTCATTTCAGGCTGCTGCCCTCCTCAGTAAGTATATCTGAACCGTCTATGAAACCAACATTGCCAGAATAAACATTTTGTTTACTACACGGCCTTGCTTTGGAGGTGTCAACAAAGAAATATAAAAAGAGATTTAAGTTTTCATTCCCAGGTAGTGAACTCCTGTGTGTTTCTACAATGTGGGTCATTACTGCCCCGACCGCCTCCGGAGACTGAGCAATTCCTGTGCACTTTGTAACAAAGGGCTGCGGATCCGGCAGTGTGGGAGTGGACTGGGCCTCTTAGATAAGTTTCATTCACGGTCGTAGCCCAGGGGAGCTGTGAGTCCAGGCAGCCGCACGGTGTAACTTTACACTATTTTCCCTTTAAGTCGCTACTAATCCCCTGGGTTTACATGTTTTTGGGGGCTGCATCAGTGAAAAGCGGTGTGAAATTGCCTGAAAGCCTCCTTATAAATGAGACTTGGCGATAGAGACCAGCTCAGTTGATGAAAAGACAGAGAGAGACATGCCCCCCCGAGAGGCCCAAGAACCCACTTACAAGACTTCCACTGTGATTTTTTTTGTCTCTAATGACTGCCACCCCCCAAATTACTAACTAGGTGAAAAAAAATCTCACTGATCTCAAATTTATTTGCAAATGGATCTGTAGCATGATGTATATCCTTTTTACATATTACTAACAAATATTGCTTAAAACTTTTTTTTCCTAAAAATGTCTTACTCCTTTAGATAAACAGAAGGAAGAGAAGGCAAGAAATGGGCGTTAGAGGTCTGCTAAGACTCCCCGGCCTCCTGGATTTGCCTCCTAAACTATGTATGAGACTGTTTACATGCTTCCTTGTCTTTAATTCTCAGGTGAATGCTTTGTGGTATTACTGTTCCATTTTAAAGATGAGAAAGCTGAGGCTAGTAAATGGCAGGACCATTCATTTAGCATGGGGGTGTCTTATTTTCAAAGTCTCATGACTCTTTTTTTCCTTACTACCCTTCAAGCTGCAGAAAGTATCTCATTATCCAAGAGGACGGAGAGACATAAGCAAAGCACTACTATCTCCTCACTCCCAGAGTTCCTGATTATCACCAGTAAATCTCTCATGGCAACCCTTATGATCCTGGAAATTGGCCTCACCTCCTACCCTATTCCTTTTATGAAAACACAACTCCTCTTACACCTCCCATTTCCTCACACTCTGTCCTGTTCACTCAGCCCAGCTCCTCCTGCAGTTTTCCCGTTCTCTAAATCCTCCTACAAACAGCCATTTGGAAACAATTTCGAGGTCCACCTACTTCCCGGTGCATCTGTCTTTTGTAATTTAGAGGTTAGGGACTGTGTGTTTTCTGCTTGTCATGTTTATGCCTCAGCCTGTGTGGGTACCTAATAAATGCTGAATAATAGCAGCTTTATGACAGTGCAGAACCTGACACACAGGTTCTTATGTTTAGTATTTCATCACCAGCAAGCAGGGTTTATTCACTGTCAGCACTAGGCTAGGCACTAACTGAAGGTAATTACAGAAGCCTGTCCTTTGTGTACCAAGGTTTTACCTTTTTCTTATTTCCTTGATAAAAGAAAAAGACGGGACCATCACTGACCTGCTCATTAAATTCCCACCTTTCTGCAGAGAGAGAGAGAGACTGATACTGTTTAATAGAAGGAAAAACCAGGATACAAAATGTGCTGAATGAGAACTCTGAGAGTCAGTAAGAAACCAAATGAGTAAGTTAGTTTGCCCCTGTACACATCTGGGTTTTTCTGTGCTAACATGCAAAAGAAATGAATCTGTCTACCTAAAATTTGCGTTCTTCTAGGAATAACAAAAGACCTCATCGTGCTGTATCTAAACAAGCAGGGCAAATTGAGACTATTAAATTTGAAAAATTAGGCCAAGGATACATTTGTTTGTAATATCAATATAATTACTCAAAAACGTAGTTGTGAGTGTTGTCTCTTAGACCTCCCTAAATACAGACACCACCTCAACTCTTACTTCTTCAGCTACGCATACACTGTGAAAAATAAAAAAGCTATTTTCAAATTCAAGGCATTAATTCATGAACTAACCCATTGTAATGTCATTTTTAAACCATTCAGTAAATATTTATTAAATACTACTACATTCTTGGCTTTGTGCTGTACGTTGGAGATCACAGTTCCGTGTAGAAACAGACATGTAAACAAGTAATTAAAGAAATATGGTGTGGAATAATAGGTATAATTATAAGTCCTAGAGGAATGATAAATTCTTCCTGTGTGCTCTGAGAAGGCTACATATGGGAAGTGACATTTCCAGTGTGTCTTGAAGATGGATAGTTCTTTACCGTCTGAGGATAGGAAATACATCACAGGGAAAGCAAGCAGCAAGTGCGGAGATAGAAGTCTGGGCAGGAGCCGTATAGATAGTGTTAGTTTCACAAAGCATCTGATGAGAAATGGGAGGAAATGGTGCGCTCTCCAATGGAATCCCTTCGCTATCACTTTGGGCAGAAAAAAAGTTCTTGTTTACGGCCATCAGAAAGTCATTCTAATTGTTAGGCAGAGGAATAATGTGATTACGTTTCTTTTCTAAAAAAAAAAAATCCACCATAAAAATGGGGGGCAGTAGTGCAGTTTACAGGTCCGAGGCAATTACATGCCATTGTTTTTCGTCAAAACCTCACGAAGGGTTTAATTAGACAGTGTGAAGGAAGATGGGAGATGGACGAAGGAAGATGTAGATGAGAGCTGTGTAAAAAGTAGAAACATAGGACTTGATTTCTATTAGAGAGTTCTGTTAGACAGTTCAAAGGGTACGGCAAAGATGCTACTAAAGTGCTTTGCACCCTAAATATTTTGAGAACTGCATTGGGTTACTTAAGTTAATTCATTCACATCTCGTGATAACAATGTGGCAAAAATAGTGGGGAGCTGCACTGCTATTTTTGTGAGACTCAGGAAAGTTGAGACAGTGGCTTATGTCTTACAACCAGAAAGCAAGGGATGGGATTCAAACCTGAATCTCCTGGGTCAAAGGCAACGTGTTCATGACAGATTCCAATGATCTGTGGTATTAGTGAAATCTTCCTGTCAAGACCTTTTTTTTATTGGTACCAGGGGTCGAACTCATGACCTCATGCTTGCCAGGCAGGCGCTTATGCCACTGAGCTAAATCCCCAGCCCCTGAGACTTTTTTTTAATGGAGTTTGAATTGAAGTAAATCATACATTTGATCATTATGACAAATTTAAAAACTTTTATTTTGGGCGAAATCATTGTTCCCTCTAAAACTATTTATCAGTTCTGCACAATGCTGGACAAATTTCTTTGTTTTAAAAACAAAAACAGTTTTCTGTTAACTTATTAAGTAAAAACAACAACAACAACAACAACAAAAAACCCTGTTTTCTGTTAACTTGTTTCTAGTGAAAAAAAAAAAAAAAGTACCAACTCTTTGTTAAGGAAAAGTCTTTGCCATGAAGCAGCTTGCTGGAGATGAGACCTTTTATGAGCATAGAATAACGTAGTTTTCCTGTATCTAATCACTTGGGTTTCAACCCATTGAAAATTCGAAGGTTTGCCTTTCAGTTTTTCAAATGTGGGCAATTCAAAGTGCTTAGGAAGATATATTACCAAATACAAATATTCCTGAAGTTAGCCAAGCAAATTTTCTTTTTTCCTTGACTAGCACAGTAGGATCTTAATACATAAGAGGTTATTAGATAGGGAAAAAAAAAAAAAAAAAGTTGTGTTTTTCCGTGTTGAGGCTACTCAGGTTTGCTCAGTTATCTTTACTTCTCAGTGATGTTATTTCATTTCAGCTTAGTGGCTGCTTTATTTCCTAGTGTCTCCCTTTGCATTTGTGGCGATTTGAGAAAGCATCAGTTTGCACGAGCTACTCACTGCACCTGGTCTAAAATCTGTAAAGACAGTAAGATGAAACACAAATGACATGGCCTCCAGCACTTTCTTCTTTCTTTCCTTTTTATTTTATTTTTTTATTTTTCAAATGAAACATTTTCCTGCAAGGATCTTCTATATACTGTGGAGGATGCTTTTGATATGTAGATCAAGCAAAATGGTAAATACACAGCCCTCTCTTTCAAACATTCCCTTTACTCTACAAGATGCCTGGAGTGCCAATTTCTTTGATTTCCATGAGGCCTGCCCTTGGGTTTGTATTGTTAACTTGGTATCTTTCCATTGTCCCTTACCACAAAAATTCCTTTTAAGAAACAGCATTCAGGATTGAATCCATCAAGCTTAAACTCATTTTTTTTTCTCCTGCTTTCTGGAAGATTGAGTGACTAAGTCTTTGCTTTGATTTTCTCTCTGACTTTGAGGGTTCTCACTTCCCTAATTGCTACAATCTGTGCCCCCTTTTGCTCAAGAATAAACAAAAACAGAAACAATTGGTGGAGAGACCCAAGGGTCCCAGTTTACGCGCCCAACTAGTTGATGGATGGCAGGGTACGAGTGTTAGGAAAGGGATCTTTCCACTGCGCCAGCAGACTTCAGTTTCAAGATGGGCTCATGCCCTGCAGAGTGGTAAATGTTTGACATGCATCAGATTCCTCGCACCAAACTATGAGCTAGGCCCTGTTATTATTTCCCCAGTATCAGATTCAAGAATCAAGTCTACAAGATAGCATCTTTTCTAAGTCATCCAGCTACTAAGTCATAGCACTGGTCCACAAATCCAAGTCTTTTGTGGCTTCACAGCCTGGATTTAGGTGACTAATTTTTACTTGCTCATCTGCAAGCCTCTTAATGCCACGTGGTAAAACAGTTCTCAGGTTTGGAGGATAAGGCAGTCATTATGACACTCATTTCTTACGTTTTAATACTCCAAAGAATACATTTCCTCTGATGCTTTTGGACATTTGGACTTATTAATAATCATTTATAAATAGGGAAAAGGGAACAGTTAGTTGCCAAGGTTGGCCATTAAAAGAAAAATAAAGGCAGAAAATACAACATCTAAACATAGACATTTTATTGCAAAACTTAAAAGTAAAATTTGACCAGAAAGATAAACAGTGTTTAAATGTTGGCTCTCATTCTCCGCTGACTTCTTCAGTTTCTCATAATTCTGAGCAGAGTATGGAAATAATCATTAGGTATATTCTTTATCATGTGTAGTTTGTCTAATAAAGTTTTTTACAAAAATAAAGATTTTTTTTAAAAAATGGAGATATATTAGCCTACTAGTAATATAAATCCTATGAACGAAAGATTATGTACTTGTAATTTTATTCATGTCTTAAAATAAAGGGAACCCCAGATGAAATTTTACAAGTCAGAAAAACATCATTGAAATTTAAAAATTTTCTGATTCAAAGAGATTCATTAGAAGTATTTTAAAATGTGATTTTATTTTATTCAAATAGCACTCAAATGTTAATTTTTGAAATATTGCCATGACTCTAAAATTTATAAAAATCATTTACGGGGCTGGGGATTTAGCTCAGCCGCATAGGTGCCTGCCTTGCAAGCATGCAGTCATGAGTTTGATCCCTGGTACCAATAAAAAATAAATAAATAATTAATCATTTACATGGGTCATTTCTTAAAGGAAATATTTCAGTTTAGTGGCTGCTTTATTTCCTAGTGTCTCCCTTTGCATTTGTGGCGATTTGAGAAAATACTGGTTTGCACAAGCTACTTGGTGGTTATTTGGTGATTTTAATGAATTCCACGGGCTCCCAGTAGCAGCAGTGCGAATGGAGGCAGAAGAAAGAGTAAGAAGGCAGGGCAGCACCTTCATCCTGCCAATGAGGGGCAGTAGGAGGCAAGGTGGAAGGCATTACAAAGTAATGAACCGATGCATTTCATAAAATCATCACTCTTATAGATACAGGTGATATTTAATAAATCATATCTGCTAACTTGCCCAAGGCCCAGCGTACAAATGGGGCATCACCTGAGACAAGAGCTTAAATAATAAGTCTAAAATCTATGTCTTTTAAACTCATGCTGCTGGGTGATTTATTTTTTACCCACACTGTTAAAATTTCCCATGTATATGCCCAAACGGACCCATACACAGTTGAAGCTGGAAACACCTACAGAGGTCTTCTTACTCAGAGTGTGCTACAGACCAGTATGATCACGTTGAGACATGCCCTAATCTCTTACCCCTCTGCTCTATTGTGTAGAGAAGGTGCCTCCTATCTTATCTGTCTAACTCCACCTCTCTCCTGCTGCAGCAAGCATAGCTTCATGAGTACTGACCCGGAAAGGTACCCAGACTGCCCAGTCAGCGGGCTCCAGGACATTTGGAAGGAAAATTCCTGGAAACACTTGGTCTAAACCATTCACTAATCTGTATTGCTGTTAATGATGGGTTTGTTCTTACTGGGTTTTTTTTTTAAAGACTGAAGCATAGATTTTTTTTTTTTTCTTTTTACTGGTTTTAAACATTTAAGGTTGCGAGATGTAAGCATTTTTTAAGACTTATTTTTAGATCAATGCTTCTCAAATAAAATGTGTACCAAAACTACACAAACATCTTGGTAAATCCAGAACCTGAGTCTGTAGATCTGGAGTGGGGTTTAAGAGTCTAAATTTCTAACAAACTCTCCAGTCATATTGGTCTATAGCACACTTTGAGTAGTAAGGTTTACATGAATGTTCTGGCTTCAATTGTATATAGGTGCATGCACATGGGGAATTTTAATAGTGTATGTAAAAAAAAAAAATCATCCAGCAGCATGAATTTAAAAGATACAGATTTTATACTTATTTAAACTCTTGTCTCAAATGATGCCTCAGACAACAGCCTTTCATCCCTCTTCCTCCTCCATATTAATCTGCTACCAGAAATGTCACCATGGCTTATCTTTGAACTGGACCCTCATGTGTTGCTTCAGAGTCAACTGCATCCTTGTAAAACTCTACAGATTTCTAAAACACATATTACATCAAATGGAAGACTAAATGTCTCATGGTATAGAAAAGAGTTTTTTGATTAGATTTAAACAGCTGTCATCTCTGAAATTTCCCCCTCTAAATCATTTTCTGCTTTCAACAAGCTCATCTGTGTTGCTGTGTTGGATGTGTGGCTGCTGCTTGTCACCTTCTAACTCCTCATGTTGACTGTGTCCCGGGTATAGAACTGATGCCTATGGAAAAACACTTGTACTAGCTCAAAAAGCACTTGGTTTAGAAAAATTTTACTCTGGTATCTTCTCTGTCATAATGACTATTTTTCCTTGGACTGAGCAAAATTCAAGTACATGCATGACAATAATGCTGCAGGTTGCACTGCTAAAAACACTTTTGAAAGCTGTCATAAAAGTCACCACTCTTCATTTAACCTAGAAGGAATGCAATCTAAGGCATGTGTGTGTGTGTGTGTGTGTGTGTGTGTGTGTGTGTGTGTGTTGAAAGCAGCATGGACTTGTGGGAAATGGCTATTAAAAAATGGGAATACTGAACCAAGATTACATCATGGAAAATGACCAATGTTTTAAGGATAAATACATGTGCAGGTTGTGTTAGTCTACATTTTAAAGATAAAATGTGAAATACTCTACTGAGTATTGGACTAAATATCCCCCTGAAAATTTATAGATTATAACTGAAAGGGCAGTTCTCTTGTTAGTCCTGACATCAAAGCAATGTGGGGATGTCTAAAAACATGTGAAAGTTGATTACACATTTTATTGCTGGCACCACATCGGCTGGCCACCCATGTGATAGAGCAACTGGGACTGTGTACTGGTTCCAACTAGCCTTGGGGAAACAGTACACAGGGTTGAGACCTTTAGAAGGCATTTGCTTGGTTCATTTAATCAAGTGACTTTTATAATTTCCCAGCTTTTAGCTTTATTTATTTCACATAATGAGAGGGAAAAAATCTCTTATTTCTGGCGTTTAAACAAAGAATACCCATCATTTCAAAATTCACGTCCAGCCACACATGCATACCTTATGTTTCCTTAGAGACTCACTGCTACTTCCAGGCTCCGTGCCAGAGAAGTCTGACAGTGACACAGAAGGCAGAGTACTTTCCTAGATATACAAGGATGGCTCTGACTGCCATCAGTGGGAGTTATGCAGTCAGATTGCAAGCAGAGCACTGTCCAGAATTGAAAATTTGTCGTCAAGGTAAGTCAGTGTAAATGGCCTGGTTACCAAAGAGTCACACTCCACAATTAAATAGAAAATGCACTGAGAATTTAAAGAACAATTCCTCTAAGTTCTGGAAAAAAAGAAGCAGGTAAAAGATGTTGATCATTAAAGGCATTTTCTAAATTCTTTAAAAGAGATTATATATCAGCTACTCATTTATTAAAATGTCTTTTAAATGCCTCATCTTACCTAGTTGGACCATTCTGGAAATAAAGTCTCTGAACAAGACACACTTTCCTTATATGTCATCTTCGTTTGCCCCCCCCCCCAACCCCCTAATCATCTCCCTCCTTCAGGTCTCAGTTTAAATGGGAGCCCTTCCTAGATCTTTATAGGTGACTGTCCTCCTTAAAATACTCCAAGAATCCTGCATTTCTCCTGCATGGCACTATCCTATGTAATTAAATATTCAAGTAATCATATGTTTTATATTTGGCTGTCGAGGTGTAAGCATCATTAAGGATATAGCTATGTCTGTTTTAATTATGTAGCAGAAACACAGTAAGCACTTAATAAACACTTGTTCAATGAATGTAAATTTAGGAGCCTAAATATATACTCCAAAAGTCTTATAATAAATGGATCCTGATGTAGACCTGTTTACTCTTTACCTGTTTATAGTTCTTTACATTTATCTTTCCCAAATCCAAAAGACACTAGTAAAAGAGAAGGTAGGGCAGAGAGGAAATAAGGGATGAAAAAGACCTGTTTAACTGATAGTTTTGCAGAACAAGAAGACAGAACAGTATAGACGAAAGAACAAAACAGAACAACAATATCAAAAAGCACAGCACTGTGGAGCTGTAAGTGTCAATAAGATACTTCACAGCATCTTTTCAAAACTTGGGAATTGCATAATTAATAATGGTAATTATAAATCTCAGTTCAAACATACAAATAAGATTGTTTTATATATGCTACTTAAGAATAATATATTTTGAAAAGTTACATTAGAAATAAATTACCTAACAGTGAATTTATACCATGATAAAAGTACTAGTATTTGCTATAATGCACTGTAAAGATTTAAAGCACATTACTTCATCTCATTTGATTTTCATAACATACAGAAGAGGGCAAGCTACAATTACCAGGAAAATTTGCTTATGTGGAACACTTTGTTCTGTGGTGAAGCTGATAAATTAGGTGCTACTGAAGTTTTTTCACTGAATATTTTCCAAACTAGTTAGAATCGATTTTTTTAAAAGATAAGTTTTGCAAAAGACATTTGGTTATGACTTCAAAAAAGTGTTAAAAGCAACTGTTTTTCAAAAATGACTTACTGAGATTTAGATATAATATTTAAATTAAGTTACCTAAATCTTACGATAGTGATACATAAATAATGTACATAGATCTTATAAATATGCAATAGATGCAAATTTTATTATTTGTAATATTTTAAAAGTAGATGTCCCCTGGACATTAATTTATAATTTTACATGAATTCTGTCTCTGTATTTTGATACTTTTTTTTTAACTGAATGGTAAATTTTACAAAAAGCACACACCCTCTCAGAATCATGCTTATTTTGGAGACTACTAGGAATGCAATGTATGTTATAAATCTTCAAATGTGCTAATATGCAAGTTGCATTTAATTTTTTTTTTCATTGCAATAAGGAATAATGGCAACCAGGTGAAAAGTACAAAGTATGTCAGAGCTGATAAGGAGAACTTGCTGAAAGACAAAAGAGAGCCCCAGGAAAATTGTTTAGCCAATAGCAGCTGTTATATAGCAATAGTATAAAGTTGTCTATATATAAAATGTTCATGTATGATTCCTCCTACTAGAGATCAAATAGTAAATACATGCAAGAACATAATTAGAAGATTAATGGCCAAAGCCAACGCACAAAGGGAGAGATATTCAGGAAAAATGTGTGATAAGCAATTTTTTTAATGATTATGCTTAAAAACAAGCCTGAATTAGAACAACAATTGTTCTCACATTGTGTGGGAAAGGTTACATTAAATAATTCTTCTCAGATTTTATACACCCAACACATCCACCCATCCAGGGACAGGTTTTGCCTCTTTGGTTTGCCAATGCAGTGATTATAGCATAGCCCTTTCTTTTGTTATAGTTATGAAAGTGTCTTGGTCTCAACAGGTAATCAAAGACCAAAAAGAAAAAAAATTCCAATCTCTTTTCTGTAATATTTAAAGAACCAAATAGGTAATTTCGCATTTTTATTTCGGTGTGTCCTGTTAAATATAATAGATGTGGTTTTCTGGCTCTTTCACCTTGGCTTTCAGACTTCTCTTCCCACATTTCACCTACTCAGCACTTCCTTATGTTTTCAAGGATACAATACACTGTATCTGCTAAAGACAGAGCTTGTTTTCTGCCACAGTTAGAGGAGCACTGTTCAAATCCATCCCCTAGCATTTGGTCTTATTTAATAAGTCACTGCAGGATGGTTGACCAGAAGGCCAATGATTAGCCACAGCTTTGTGGATTACTATGAGCCAAGAATGATTCCAGGTCTCCAGATTAACCATAGACAAGCTTTCCAAGAGCCTCCAGACCTTCTGTTTGGTAACTCATAGTGAACTACTTCAACTCCAGTGTGGTTGTCATGTTTTATTCATGGGCCATCGTAAGAGCCGCCAAACAGATTATCATGTTTACATCAGGCCTCCTTGGAGAGAGAAACTCTTTTAATAGTTGAACTAGCAGGGTCAGTCAGCAGTGAGATGCCTGTGGGCAGCCAAATAATAAATAAATAAACAAAATAAGAGGGGGAGAAGTGAAATCAACTATCGAGAGTTTAATGATGTCCTTCAGCAGTCACCAATCAATATGTTTTTATCTCATGCTGAAAAGGTTATATTAAGGTTTCAACACTTTAGCAGCATCTTTCTTTTATTTAGGTTTTTTTTTTTAACAAGATTGAGGAAATACAGAGGGGCATGGGAAAGTGCATAGTCTAGAGAAACTGCTTCATTGGAGCTGACAAACCTTTACAAATGTCTATTTTGGTATTGTATCTTTTTAGCAACTGGGTCTCTCTCAGTGATCTAAGTGCCACATGGAGTTCTGCTGAAATAAATGTACTGTAGCATATGTGTGACATGCAGTAGCATTTCTTTGTGTTGAGAGTGTATTTCAAAATTGATTTAAAAGGACACATTACATTTGGCAGGGTAGGAATTGTCCTAGGTTTGCTTGCTTATTTATTTGTTTAGAAAGAAAGAATTTTCTACAGCCTTGCCTTAGCACAGCCATTCTGTTGAAGGGAGGGAACTATTTTCTGGTTGGAAGGAAAGATGTGACCTAACAGGTGAGATCATTCACAGGAACACCTGTTTTCACTTCAGGTGACTTTACTATTATGTGTCATAAGGAGAGTTCCATGGAACCATTTATAGAATCAGAGGGTATCTGAGAGCTTACTGATTTGAACGAGATTCTCTGTAGGTCCATGACAGACTTAGTCACACTCACAGTATCCTAGAAAGGGAAGGAACATTAAATATCTCCTTGTAGAGGACCATCTGCACCAAAGTCAATATTGCGTTTCTATAAATAGCTTCTTGTCCAGGGATTTATGGTTTATAATATTCAGAGGGTCTCAGAGACAGTATGACATTCACTTAACGTCTCCATTTCCTAGACTGAGATCCATACAGATGAAAGGCCCAGTGTCAACCCTCACTACTCATTGCAATGATTAATTAATAATTTTATCATAAAAAGCATTTTAAAATTGGAGTTGGAATTAGTAATGCCTTCATGAGCATTCATTGCCTTTACAGCTGAATAGGAAATGAACTGTGTCTAACTTAGATATTAGTTTACTTAAAAAAGTAAGCTGAGAAAGATCAAAGGCTTAACTATATACATACAAATCAAAACAGATACCATTTTAAAAGGAAAATGATATTTACACTAGAACACTTCTTCTCTGTCTTCTACGTACTTGTGTTCTTTAATGAATATTTGTATAGGGCAATTTCACCTATATGTATACAGCAAGATTTACTAATTATTAAAGATATATTTTATCCATTCATGTTTGAAAGTGTTTTTTAAAAACTCTATGAAGAATTGATTATGAATATATTTTCTGTTCCTCGACTGTGCCATGACAAACAAATCCTTACTGTCTGAATCACATAGTTTCTTTTGCTGTTGTTGTTGTTGTTGTTGTTTTGTTTTGCAGTGCTGGGGAGTAGAACCCAGGGCCTTGCACATGCTAAGGAAGTGTTCTATCTCTGCGATACATCTCCAGCCCTGAATCACTTCTCTACCTTCCTCCCTTCACTGACTGAGAGATCTGTGTGTGAGGGATAATACTAGCTTCTAATGTGTGTGTGTGTGTGTGTGTGTGTGTGTGTGTGTGTGTATGTGAGTCCTAGAGCTCCAATTCAAGGCCTTTTGCACATGGGGTTGTGGTAAATCGTAAGTGCTCTACCACTGCACTGCATCCCTAGTCTAATTCATTTCTTGAATTGTATTCTCATCATTGAGCTCAGTGTCTAGTACAGTGTAGTAAGTATATATCACATTACATGTACATGTATTAATGTAGCTTAAACACAGAGTAAATCATTTTTTTATTGGTACCGGGGATCGAACTCACGACTGCCTGCTTGCAAGGCAGGCGCTTATGCCACTGAGCTAAATCCCCAGCCCCCTTAAATAATTCTTAGACTAAAGTTTTTGCCAGATTTTATCACAATTAAATAATAATTATCTGAATATATATATATATATATATATATTCAACAAAAGTAGATGAATTACAGAAAAGTCTTAATATTTACAGGTACTTTTGAGGCTGCAGAGGGACAGGGAAAAGAAAATAATAATATCATTCATAGAATAAAGTAAAACTACTTTCTTAAATTGTCTGAGTTGTCTCTTTCCTCATATAGCTTTTCAGATTTTGGAAATTTAGTGTATGCACTTTACAATCACTCTCTGGTAAGCAAGGCAATCACTGAGAAATTTCTTGAATCTGTGCCTGGTTAGGGAAGCTCTTAAGAATTGAAAGAATTTGATTCACAAAAAAGTTTTAGTACCATTCATGAACACGTATTCTAATCACTATATGCTGCGTTTTTTTTTTTAAGCCACTGATTATTTCAGAGGAAGCACATCAACACTGCAACACTGTTACAGTGAAAATAAAGTAGTATTACAGGCTTCTCTTCTTGGACTGGTTTTCCTTTTCTGACAGGAGGACACACACACACACACACACACACACACCTTAAGTACCCTTGTACTATACTATGAGAACAGTTGAAATTTTTATTTTAGACCTTGGATAAAGTTTAACTTACTATATCATATGTTTTAGAACTGTAAGATATATGTAAAATTATAAAGAATAATCATAATTTCATTTGTTCATTTAGTAAATGTTTCTTGAAGAATTAATTATAAGGCTTTGCATTAGACAGTATGGGAAACACAAAGATTTTCCAGATATAGACAGTTTAGCAGCACAAATTATCAAAGAAAATTAGGAAAATAGAAAACAGCATTTCCCCTTGACAGCTGAGATGTTTCGTGAACTACAGTAATATTTAATGCAGCATTTTACTAGTGATCTTTCTAACTTTTTAAACACAATAGCCTAAAGCAAAGTTGGACATTTTTCCTTTCCTCTCAAATATCTGTGTCACACTAAGCATCCTTTATTATAATACTTATTTATCATAGTTGAAAAATGTCTTCAGATATTTTTGAGGAAGTCATATGAGTGTAAAGAGATGATTCTTTAAGGGTATGTATTCTCTTTCATTTTCAAGATTCTAAACTTGAGTTTAATAGTAAACGGCAGCAAATAACTGTACCCTACGACTGGGAGGTTTACTAGGGAGACCAAATGGTCACAGTGGTCGCCACCTGCTCTCACCCTCCTGAAAGTCAGACCTAATTTAACAAAATAAGAAAGTTACAGTGATTGGTTAGAACTGGACCAGTGAACTCTTACCAAATGGCATGGAAGTAATTCTTTCTCCATTACTTGAAAAGTGTTTAAGCAGACTGCATTCTTGTATACTTTTTTCCTCCTGTACTTTATCACGATTAAGTAATGGCTATCTGATAGGCATTCAAAATTATATACAGACCATGAGAAAATATGCAGTAGAGTGGAGGTGAGTTGAAAGGGAAACTATCTGGTTGTTTTCAATACATTTGGGCAGAATACAATAACAAACTACAGTGGCTGTGTTACTTGTTGAAATTCAGTGCCGATAAATTCAGTGAAAGGAGATCCTTTTATTTACAGCAGGCAAATTGGTGTATACTGGGACTCTCTCAGGAAAATTGGGATGCACAATCAATCTCTGAATAACTAAATATAATTAGATGGTCTTTAGCACTTTGAGACAGATCAGTGAGATTAGTTACCTATGTAGGTTAGGTAAGATTTTTTTAAAAACTGACTGCATATTGTAGCTGCTTATTTAGCCTTAACATGGATTCATTGACTCAAAACAAAATTTTCTACTGTATTTTCTCTTGTTTAAATGTTATGTGCTTAGCTATTTTTCCCCCAAGGAATAGTTAAGGATACTTTACATTCATTTTTCTTAAAGTTTTATTATATAAAATTGTTATAATGATAGAATTTCCTGGATAACCAAAATTTTGTAATCCAAACACAACTATGTCCTACCTCCTGCACCCCGTGCTATATGTCTAAGGCTTGAAGTCAGATGAAGAGAGTGTTAGGCTAGGAATCAAGTGACTGGAGTATCGTTTTGGTTCTATGACTACTAGCAAGTTGAATTTTCTTTCTTTCTGCCTTTATTTTTTGCACAGTGATAGAGGTGATATTGCATGGTAATGATATATAAAAAATGCTAATGGAAATCCTAGAGACTCTTAAAATGTTTAAGGTTAAATATCTTGTTTTCTAAACTTTTATAGTCATAAAGTAAAAGAGAAGGTGCATGTTGTTTTAGGTAGCACAGAATTCAACCCAGTGGCTAAAATAATACAATGAAAATATGCACATCAAAGGGAAAGAAAAATACTTTATCTAACTGGAAAGCCCCTGATGATTTGCCCATATTTTAGGAAAACTTCGCTAAATCCTGTAACTTCATTCTGAACTCTGCTTCTAAAAGAAAATTACTACTCCTCATTTGCTACCTTGCTAGTCTAAGTGACTTACAAGATCCAACTGCGTTTTATTTTTCGTTAAATTGCTCAATGGCTACTCTGAAATGGATTCTCCAAACAGAATTTTTGGTCAAATTTATTAATGTTGGTTATAAATGTAAATAAACAGAATAAGACACCTAACTCTCTTTGAAGATCAGTACTTTCTGTTTGGTCTTTGCCAGATTCTTTTGACTTTTATATTTGACATTTTTCAAAGACCTGTTTTTCCATTAAAACCTGGAAAGGGTAGCTTACAAGAACTACTGAAAGTTCTATACATTTTCACTGTAGGATACTTCTCTGGTAACAAGCAGAGCTAACTTGAAAGTTAAATGTGGATGTGGCTTCCTGCAAATCATCTATTTACTTTGGGAGATGTTAACACATTCAGTGAGAGGACAACACTAATAAAGGTAAGGTTACAGGTTTTATGAGCTTTGCACAGAGAATAACTGCCTCTGGGTCACAGCTTGTACCTTCAACCTCCACAAGTTGTCTTGGGTCACCAGGAGAGAGCAGATTACTCAGTACAACCTACTAACAGTTTGGAAAACAAGCAGGTAATAGTAGGTTGAACATCCTAAAGATAGCACATTATCATTTTTTAGAATGCTGAAACAAATTGGATGCATCAAATAAATAAATACAAAGTTTTAGAGATGCATACTTTTGTCATCTGCCCTCTGGACTGGGCAGACTGGGCAGTTTTCCACGGCTTTTAAATGGGTATGGTTAGAAGGAAACATCGAGCTTTAATTCTTAGACATACAGTTTATTACTGGCACTTCTGCAAGGGAGGAGAAAGTACGGGAATGTCATAGGCTAGTGGGCAAAATCAACCCGACAATCACTGGTATGCATCTGTAAGGGAACTAAAAAAATATTTTTATATATTAGGATAAT
This sequence comes from Cavia porcellus, assembly GCF_034190915.1. NCBI lineage: Eukaryota > Metazoa > Chordata > Mammalia > Rodentia > Caviidae > Cavia > Cavia porcellus. Next base: position 150,252,711 of record NW_026947484.1, read on the forward strand.
GGTTCTCTTTGCAAAAAATGCTTTGCACACAAACATTTCACTGGATGTGAAGCTTTGTTTTATCCAATATTCCAATTCATACCTCTGCCCTTAATGCCAAAAGATAAAGTAATCTAGAAATATTTTTGATGTAGTCTATTATGTTAAATTCAGTTACAGGGCATATGAATAGAGTGTGAAAAAATTAGTGGATGCAGTAAAAGAAAATGTGATAAGGAAGGTAATGGTGACATATTAACAGCTATCTACAAGCCATTAAGCAATCATAAAGTGATACTTATTAAATGCCCTCTTGCAATATGGCAGTGTTCTAGCATCATAGACATTACACATCCAGTGGTCAATCCATTTTTTTAATTAATGTGTTCTCTGCACAGCCTGATAAAGAAACCAATTATTTTGCCTGGGTTCTTAGATAAGAACAGAATCTAGTTCCTAGAAGGGGAATTCCAGACAGAAAAGAAAACTTACACTAAACTCTTTTGCAGAATAATTCTCTTGGTCTATTCTTTCATTCCCAGTATGCTCGTTTTTTGTTGTTGTTGTTGTTGTTGTTTGTTTGTTTGTTTGTTTTTTGGATAGGTAGAACAAATAACCATTACCAATGTGTCAAAAATATAACTAGTAGATACTAAATAAAGTAAGTTGCATACAAACAGCAAGAATCACAATATTGGGGGCTGGAGGTTTAACTCAGCGGCATAAGCACCTGCCTTGCAAGCAGGCAGTCGTGAGTTCGATCCCGGGTACCGATAAAAAGGAAAAAGACAAAAAGACGAAAAAAAAAAAAAAAAAAAAGAGTTAACAATGTTTATGTATGCTAATAAATAAAACATAGGTAAACATCATTGAATGCATCATATATGATAGAACTGTTTAGTAGTTAGACCATCACAAGATTCCCCTAAGATCAAGTTAATCTTTTGATTTGCTATCTGTTTTGTTTTTATACTTTATTAGCAAATTACCTGTTCCTCCAGCTAAAACAAGGACAAATGTTACATGTTTAAATTTCAATCATTGAAAAAATATATTGTAATTCAATTACAAAAGATATAATGGTTACACTATTCTTTATATATTATTTTTTAAAAAGCTGAAGTGTGAAATTTGATTCTTGAGCTGTCCTATAATTTATGTCTATATTCACAAAGCACCTTTGCTCCTTTACTCAAGAAAGGTACAGAGATGAAAAGATTACATCAGTATTTCTTAAGAACTTATGCAGAACATTAATGGGATGTTTCCTTTGGGTAATAGTACCAAAACCAGCATCAATGCCTATACATACCCTTTCATGTTAAATTCTGGTCCTCTTGGCAGGAGAAGTGAGATCTGAGGACCTCCAGGCTCAGAGGGAAGGAAGTAGGAGTGCTGTACTTCTCTTAAGATATTTTACCCAGGAGGGAATTCCTTCAGTGAAACTGATTCACCACACTTCATTAGCACAGGCTCTTTAGACTGCTACAACCAGAGTTTATGATAAATAACTTAGAAACAACTGATATTTATTTCTCACAGTTCTGGAGGCGAGGAAAGCCAAGAACCACATGCTAGGGGATTTGGTATCTGATGAGTGGTCACTATGTTTCACAGAAGTTGGCTTTAATGTGCCTTCATATGGTAGAAGGGGTGAGCAAACTCTTGGACCTCTGTATAAGGGCACTAATTCTATGTATGAGGGCTTCATCCTCCACACTTAAGAACTTCCCCAAGCCCTGCTACTTCATAAAATCATACAGGGAACTTGGTTTCAAAATAAGAATTTTGGAACTCAAACTGTAGGACAATACTATAAAACAGAACTTGCTGTGTCACTGGCTAGGTGTTTAAATTGTTCTTCTCTTCCTGATGGCTCTTCTGAATAGTTTAAAATCACAGTGGCCGCTAGCCAAAGTCTCAGCATATTGCTTTTTAGTATCTTTTGCTGCAGAGGAGCCACAGGTTAGAAAACCTAGAGTTTTCTTGGGAAGATGTTGGGGTGGAGAGTACAGTGTAGTGAAGACATTTGCCAACTCTGCTTGAAAGCCCAGTTTCTTTTACCCCACACATATCTAAAACCAGGAACTTAAGACTCCTGGCTGTGCTCATTCTAAGAAGTCAGATTGAGGGAGATTAAATAACTTGCCAGATCACAGAGATAGTCAGAGGTAGACAGAGATTGGAATCTTGGTCCATCCAATTTCAGAATGAGAGCCAGATAGTTTCAGATATGATGTTTTTTTCTGTCACTCACAAGCTATACAAACTTTGATAGATTTCTAACTTCAATAAAGTCGACCTCCATTTTAGGACCTTCAAAGTAGAGAGGATGCCTACTTCATGTGACGGTTGAAAGGTTGTTTGAGACAGAGTAAGCCAAAATGCTGAGGAGAAGGACTTCCCTCTGTGGACCTACCACAAACAAGTAACTACTCCATCTCAGAGCTGGTCACCCTTCCCACAAAATGTTGTCATCTAGTGGGAAAGAGAAGACAATATCTTATTATGGGGGAGTGTTTAGCCATTTATTCTCCTATAATAAAAAAATGATACTCTGTGTGAAGGGGTGTAGCTGTGTGCAAGGATGCAGACACCCCCAGTCAGTCTTCCCCAGCTGCCTCTGGGAGTCCTGAAGCATCCTTTGAATCCTGGCACTCAGAAAATGGTCTTTAGGGAAGACAGTCTCAGGGGTACTTTTGAACACAATGTTCCATTTTCTGCTGGGGATGCATGCATGCGTGCTATAAAAAGGCACACACAAAGGAAGAGCCACAGAAGCTATGGTCATCCAGACAGGAGATCCAAGATGCTGTTTCAAAGGAGAAGGTGGCGGAAGGTGTTGGGAAGATGATGATCTTTCGCAGCAGTGGGTGGAATTTCAAGTGACTGAGATCACCACTGAGAAAGAAGAGGTATGAAAAGCATTTCAAATAGCAGGAAAACAGGAGGAAAAGCAATGTGGGACAAGGAAAGAAAGGAAGAAATAGGCTAAAGCAGCATGGAGAACCTTGAGTGCCCTGACTTCACCGGAACTTAGGGCACCCATCTGTAGAAAGCAGGAGAGTTGGGCCTGGAAGCCAGAGGCAGGAAAGACTTTCCAGGAACAAGAGCTTTGGAGTCGGACACATGGGCTACTTAAACCTGTTCCAGTATTCAGCTGTGTGAACAGGGGCGGCTGCCTGAACCTCTACGACCCTTAGAGTCCTTTTCTGGAAATTGGAACTGTTAAGCGTAATGTTAAAAACAAGGTGCCAGCAGAGTAATATTTATTGAACAACTTTGCATATGAGAAAATTGAGGCAAGACCTGTTCAACAAGTCATTTGTCTCACAGTTGATAAGACAAGGCTTGAAATCCAGGCATTCTGGTTCTAGAATCTCTTTCATTATAATGAAGCTCAGCCGTCTCCCTTGAAGAGCACGGTGAGAAATAAGTGGCACCTGTAACATGCCAACTTCCTGTCAGACATGGCATGAGGACTCAGTAGACCAAAATTAGCATGGAAAAGGAGGAGGGCAGCCGAAAGAGGAAGGGTTGGGAGCCAGAGGCTGAAGGCTCTGGGATCTCATATATAGGCGTGCTTTCAACATTTTCTAGTTAGCAGTTCGTAATTATGTGCAGGGTTGCAACAGATTTATGGTACAATCGGAACTGTGATTTAGAAAGATTCATCTTTTAAATACATCCACTTAAAAAGAGAGAGGACGAGTGGGGACCAATTCAAGACTTTTATTGTGGCAGTCCTTAACTGGTTCCCTGAAAGGGCAAAAGGAGGATGGCCCAGGAGGAGGAAAGGAGGAAGCTGATAAGAAGCGCTTGAAGCTACTGACGCAGGGGTGGGCAGTTAGACGATGATTCAAGGTTTTAGGCAAGGCTAGCAGGCTGCTGATGACATTGCTGGAAACACAGACATTAAAGAGAAACTGGACCTTGAGATGATGTTTGCTTTCAGAACGATCATTGCTTTCTTTTAAATTAAAAAAAAATAAAATAAAACAAAGTTTTATAGGGAGTTTGAGTGGGTAACAAATCACCCAGATGGAAATATTCAGCAATCAGCTTTGCAGGAGCTAAACTAGATACGAGGATAGCTGGTAAACATTTTTCTCTCAGGACATCTTTAGGGATGAAATATTTTGAGTCTACTCGCTTGTACATTTAGAAATTGTTTCCTGTACATTTTTCTAATACAGATACAGATAGAAAATAACAAACATTCTGTGCCTACCTCCGTGCCGCAGTGTTTGTCTCTGAGTACCGTCTGGTAGGCACACGTCCCACTGAGGAGAGGGCTCTGGTGCCTTAGACATCTCTCCTGGGGTGGGAAGCAGAGGGAGTGAACTCTACTGCATGGCCTTCCATGGCCACATGAAATGGGGGTCTTTTGATAATGTTCAAAGGAGAAAAAAAGGATAATAGACTTGATTATCCTTCAAAATTCTCACTGGTATCCACAAAGATCTCTACATAAGGGGCAGGCAGAAATTTTCAAGACACATAAAAAAAATTAATTGCAAGTATGTCATCTAGTATATTACCTATGAAGTGTGTTGCACATGCATGTATTTGTACATACCTATGTTTAACACAGAAGCTGATAGCCTCTCCAATAACTATCAGTTTATGTGCTTCAGAGAATGGAAGGATATACTGGGTAACACGAAGCAAAGGCCATAGACAAAATCCGGACTGTGCAATCTGTGGGACAAGCCACTGAATCATTCACTTTTTTTTTGAGACAAGGTCTTGCTATGCAGTTCAGGTTGGCCTTGAAACTACTATGTAACCCAGGCTCACCTCTATACTCACAGTGACCCCCTGCCTCAGTCTCCAGAGTGCTGGATTGCAGGTGTGAGCCACCGTGCCCAGTGAATGATTCACTTTAATTAACAAATTGCAGTGATAAAAAACTGAGGAAGAGCTGGCAGGAAACTAGATTAAAGTGACTGAGAGCATTCAGGACAGGCAAAACTAAGTATTACTAAGTACTGAGTGTTAAATGCAGGAGAGAGAGAGGTTATCCAGAACCATAGGCAGGTCAAGAGTACCCTGGCTTGAAATTCACTAAGTTGCATCTGTGTGTCATGCAGTCTACTATATGACTACATTACTGTAAGAAATTGAAATGAGAAAAAGAAAACAAAGTTTTTACTATGATTCTTTTTATGAAGCAAAAGCACTGAGATTATGTGGTTTATATACTGAAAAGCCTACCTACAAAATGAAAGGTCTAGATGTATCAGCAGATATCTTCTGAGCTGAATACAAAACGGGAACACAAAGAGGTTTTCACTTTTATTCAGTATCCTTGTATACTATTTAGTCTCCTTGCAGAAATGTGTTGGTTTGTTATTTGTACAACAAAATACAACATTTAAAGCAAAAACTTAGAAACACTGTATACAAGCTGATTTGATGTAATGAAGTCCTAGGTCTGTGTTAGAGTGAGAAACACCACTTATTAGGAAGACTGAAGATGGATTTACAAGGATATTGTGTTTAGAGATACACAATTATATATCAAGGGTTAGAAAGACTTAGAAATGCAATTTATCTGCAGAACAAAGGTAATGAGCTAGCTTCCAAGTTTTCTCTGAGGTTAATTAGCATTCTTGCTGATTTTATGTTGGCTATCCAGACAGCAAGGATTATTTTAATTATTGGATATATTTGATTCTTGGGTTTCTAAGATATTTGATTCTTGGGATTCTAAGTCTAGCAAAATGGGTGTGTACCATATACAATAAAGTTATTCAGTACTCAGACAAAAAATCTCCTGATTAATGATAGGAACATTTTGTGATTTGGACTGATGCCAAAATATAACGAACGAAAGCCAAAGTGTAATGAATTTCTAGTTCTAAAGGGCGATTGAGCTTAAGAATGACAGAACCCTACAGTTACTGAGAAAACTGGCTTTGCTTCAGCATTCCTTATTTTCCATGTTTGTTTCAGGTCTCTCTCTCTTATTTTTTTTCCCAGGGTAATATTTTTATTTCAATTGTTTTGTGTGTTTGCAGAAAATTTTGCTTACTGAAACACCATTATAAGCAAGTGTCCTTGTTTTATTAAACTCATCAGCCAGTGGAACATTTGATCTGTGAGTAACGACTTATTAATCTGTTAGCAAAACTCAGTCCCAGTTCACTTTTAGATCTTTTCAACATATTCTTTGTCTGATATCTGGAAGCGGATATAAGTAATGAAAATCGTACAGTTTGATTTTTTTTCTAGTTCTTGTAACTAATGGATAACTCTAAACTGAAATGAAGAAAGAAAAAACCCAGCGTGCATCTTTCCTTTTCCACGACCAACAATTTCCAAGCTATTTTGCAAATATAGGACAGCTGCTTTATTGAGCTAAAAAAACACTACAAAATGTAATGATAGCACTTTGGACTCTATTCTGATCTCCCTTAAACTCCACACAGCTTGGATTTTTCTGTAATTTTAATGAAAATGTGGCATGGCACATCTCCCTCATTTAAATTATGCACTGTCAGTATTTTCCTTCTTGCAACTGAAGCACTTCTTGGGAAACATGCCAGGTACAAGGGGAGGAAAATCTGAAAATAGAAAATGGAGGTGGGGGTGGGCCAAATACTGGACGAAACAAACACACTCTCCACGTGGCCATTATTTTTATAAAGAAAAGACTTGCAAATCACTGGGAAATGGGGTACGAAAGGGCAATAAGAATGGCGTAGCTTTACAGGTACAACTGGTGTTAAGCACAAGTCTAAATGAAGCCACAAATCTAAAAACCCGAGGATCTCTTTATCTGTTGAAAACATAAAATTGTACCTATTTTATTGTGTTATCTGAATAGATCTTATCACTCCCAAAGTATTTAGGGTTTGGTCATCATGTGTAAAAGTCAGTAGCGTTTTTTTTTTTTTTTCCTACCGGTGATAATTTCTCAATTAACAAAATGCCTCTTCCTTCACTAACTATGCTACTCCTTTGTTTTCTAAGCAAAAGCCAATCATTCATTTATTTATGGAGAGCCCAAGGAATGAATGAGAGAGAGGGAGGCTCTGAGAGAGGGAAAGAGAGAAAATATTATCATCTATTACAAGTCAACCTTATGTAGAATTTACATACTCAGGGAAGTAAAATTCTCTTCTATAGACGTGATTAAAATGATTAATACTCTATTTCTTATCAGTGAGAAATAGCCATACATATTTGGCATATCTTTATAAATTACTTTTCACATGTGATGCTCACCTGGCATGGTCTTATGGTCTCCCTATATTCTTGGTGAGGAGTTTTAGAAAGTGTAAGACACATAGTGATTGTCATCACTTAGCGGCAGGCCCTCTGGCCAGAACCGGTGCTTTTGCTGCAGAGGCGCCATGGTGAGAAAGAATCTGGGCTCTGGGCTCCTGACTTGGGTGATTCATAGCGCTGCTCCTTATCAGCGCTCCAGGCAGATTTCCCAACCCACCTGAGCCTGTTTTCTCTGAGGTGACAATACTGATAACCCTCTCTCAGAGGATTGTGGGAAGAAGTGAAGGATACAAGACTGGTATTTATTGATTTTTGGTTTTGTTTTTTTGGTACCCAAGATTGAACTCAGGACCTCGCGCTCATCAGGCAGGAGCTTACACCACTGAGCCAAATCCCCGGCCCCAGGACTCGTTTTTTAGCACAAAGTCTGGACCCAGAAACAGTTCACTGTTAGCTTTTTTATAGAATGTGTTAAAAGGGAAGTGGGAAAAAAGAAGCAATTGAGTGGAATAAAAAGTAACAAGATACTCAGAGAGTAGAAATGAAAACCCTTCAGTTCCTAAGGACAAATGTAGGGAGTAGGGAATGCCCAAGAAGCCCAGGGCATTAAAGAAAAAAGAAGAAATTTCTAAATACGAAGAGATATCCTGCAGGATAAGTGAGTAGAGCTTTTTGAATGTGAACTGGATAGGAGGAGAAATCTGATGATGTTTCTCAGTGATTCACTCTATTGTAAATTCTTTTGTTCAAATATCTTATTTTAGATCTTCTACATGAGGGGAGAAGGAATGGGATTTTGGTGCGTTTGGAGATAGGGTATGGTTAGAAGAGAGTAAGGACAGGTAGGACATTCCCCAAAAGAAGCTGGAAAATGCGGGAGCATTCCAAAATAAATGTCATGAATTTTGCAATTGAATGTGACAATTTTAACTCCCTGATACCAATAAAAATCCCTGCCTGCCTGTCATTAGCTGTGTGAGAAGGATACTGGGTTCTGGAATACTGAGTGGAGATCATGGTCTGACAACCTGCCATACAATCCAGCTTCCTGTGGTTCCAAGTGTCCAGCGGGTTGTGAGGGTTGACACTGTCTTCTGTCCTGCAAGCTGAGTCGAAATCCCCAAAGAACAGAACTTGTGTGTTGCTGTTTGTTTGTTTTCTTGAACCCTCCTTGCATTCCTAACTGAATTACCTGTTATATGTCTTTTCTCAACTATTTCAAGCCAATAAATTTACAAAACCTCTTCCCCTTCATTGCTAAATGGCCGGGTAGAATAAATCTGAGGTGTACAGAAAAATCATTATTTAACCTGTGTCCTAGAGACTGGGCAAAGCCCGGCTAACCCATCCTTCCAGCTCTCTTTGGACTTCATTAACTCTTTACTCTCCTCTCCTTGCCTGGTGCAATCCATTCTTGTGACATTACATTTTTTCTGTAAATTAACCCTGATGGCTCTTGTGCCCAGCGTTCTGGGAGAAGAAAGATGTGTCTTATCTCTGTTTTGCTGTGGTGAATACAGAAAGTATTTATAAAGCTTAGCCTCCAGCAAGGCAATGCACTTGCGGGGGAGCTGGAGACCAGAGTCGGGGGCAGAAGGCAGCACATGGGGTGCAGACCCCTCAGCAAGAAGCTGAGTTTAAAACCGGGCCACGTGCCCTGCTAGGATTTCAGTGTCTTGGTCTATAAAATGAGGAAGTGGGAGCAAAGGGAGGAGGGGGGAAAAGAAAATTGAGTTGTGTTATGTACATGTACCAATCCCCCACAGTGGGTGTGATCAGTGTGTATTGCAAATGTGTACTAACAAAAGTAAAAAGAAGAAAGAAGAAAAAGAGAAGTCAGATTCTTTGCTCTGTTGCTCTAATCTTCCTCCACTCCTCTAGGTTTGCACGATCCAATCACTGCTGATAGGATGGTGGCCCTTAGCTCATCTCAAATTAGCACCCACAGTCCTTAGTTCTGATCTCATTGCTGGCGCCTGGGTATATGAAAAGCACTCATTATAAAACCCGTCTCTTTCAGCCTCTACTTAAAAGCAGATATCTCAGCAAACACTAGGTTATCACCTGCTCCTGTCATCCCCCACAGTTGCTTCCCTTTGCATGTTGTCACCCAACGCCCACATCTAACTAGGTAGAGGTTGCACGAAAGGAAAAGAAGGAATTTTTCAAGTCAGAGCTCCACTGCAGATCAGTGTTGCAATTTGACCCCAAAGCAAGGCTGTGCTCCTGGAAGGACTAAGATTTGTTGGTTTCAACACATGAAGATGTAAAATATGCTGTTATCGCATCTTCCCAGAATGTGTCCTGCCGCCAGCACGGGGAAACTGCACGACATAGCAGCTTCCTGGTTACTTATTCAGCCCTGTCATCTGTTTGGTAGGTTGAAATTCCAGTACATTACCCTCATAATGCTGTCTTGTGGGGAGGAAACCTTGAAATATTATTCATTATAACTAATTTGATTATTATGGCTTAGATACCTTCATGTGTAAATGAGGTGAACTCTCGTGGTGTTCTAACTTGTGCATTCAAACAGCGTTGACTTTCATTTTTGTATTTATGTAGCATACAGTTATTAAGTACCTGCTATACTTCGTGTCCTGTAGAATGATGAAGGCTGATTATGTGATGGAAATAATCTGAATTTTTAGACCCAGAAAGATTTTGTAAGAATTAAACAAGCAAACAAAAATCTAATTCTATTTTCACCTTAAGCATAAGGCTCAATTTATTTCTCTGAGCTGCCTTTGTTCTTACGGAAACAGTATCTACCTCACAAGAGCTTTGTAAGGATAAGGGTATCTGGCATTTAGGTCTTCAAAAGTATTGATTTTTTTTTGTCTTGTTTTATTTAATAATTTCAATTTATTAATTAAAATTAATAAAAGGCGCTTTCACATGTGGTTTGCATTTTAATTTCACAGCATCCTGTAAGGCTGGTCATGCTATCTTCCCTTCATTTAAGAGATAAGAAAATTAAGGATGAGAGATATTGGAGAGATATGACCTGTGTGGTCAGATATCTGCAAACTGAATCCCAGGTTCAAAGATCTCCATGAATGTATCTGCTGACTGGCTGAAATGCCAGACTGTCTTCAAGAGCTTGGAAGATGGCAAGTCTGACCCACAAATATACAGCCATGCCCGGATGGTGTTCCTGTTAGTATAAACGAGCTCTGTGGCAGAATTCTAGTATCTCCTCTTCCCTCTACAGCCATACCACATTTCCTTTCAGAACGGAGGTTAGCACATTTGCTACTTGAAGAAGCCTTTTATACTGAGATCATCTGAGTAGTGATCAGCATAAACAAGTGTTTTCTGACCAGAATAGCTCAATTTTCCAAAGCCATTCCTAGTGGAACATGACCAGGGCCTCTAATAGTGTGATTTCTGGAAATGGAAAAGCTTCCTAGTCCAATAAATAATTCTTCTCTTATATGATTCTTTAAATTGCAGGCACAGTGTTTTATTCAGCAGTTAGAGATGAGGCTTGAAATACAAACATCTTTTAGAAGAGTAACTAATTGATTTAAATTTGCATGGGCATACCTAATTCTTTCCTGAGAAAATATTTAGCTATAGGAAAGGGCATTGAAAACAAACAAACACTGAACCCACGAAGATCACCATATCCCCGTAGGCCAGAAGGGGTGAGGAGGCATAGAGACCAGCAACTCTGATGAGTGAAGAACTCCAGTGAACAAGACTGAGCACGATGAAGATGAGAATAGCATTTCTACTCCTTAGGTTGCCTTAAGTTTTTGATAACATCAAGTACTGGTTAGAATGTTTGGGTCTTGTCCTTGGCTGATGGGAGGAATGCCTTGGTACAGTGACATTGAAGAATGACATCAGCACATTAAAATTAAATTTCATCACTAACCAAAGAACATGTGGGTTTAGCCAAAGGGATATATGCTAGGATGTTCAAGTACATCAGAATAAAATACACAGGAAAGAAACAGCATAAATGGCCAGCATAGGAAGAATGATTTTCAGAATAAAATCTATTCGTGCCTTAAAAGACTAATTGCCATTGTAGTGAGCAAGGGCAATCGATATACCCTGATGTGGGAAGATGGCTTCTTACTCTTAAGCCCTACAGTGTGTTAACATATGTGTCACACAAGTATGAAGGTACATAGAAAAGTTTTGGAAGGCATATTCAAAATTGATAATAATGATAGTCTCTGCCTTCAAGATTGGGAATTAAAGCAGAATTTAGAACTGGAATGTTGGAATTGTAACTGAAATATTCTTGTGCATTTAAAAAGAGGAGTACTATACCAAAGTCATATTCATACTTAATTGATATGAAAATCAAAAGTGAATCACTAGGGGCTGGGGATTTAGCTCAGCGGCATAAGCGCCTGCCTCGAAAGCAGGCAGTTGTGAGTTCGATCCCTGGTACCGGTAAAAAACGAAAAAGCAAAAAAAAAAAAAAAAAAAAGTGAATCACTGAAAGTGAGCGCTATAACAGGCTTAATAGCTGCTTCCACTTTACATGTGCTTCTTACTTTTTCAAATCCTCTCTTTAAAGGGACAAGCTGTGGACCGGAGCATCTCCTTCCCTCCATTTGGGAGACTAGAAGGGTTGGTGTCCTAATAAAACCACACCAGATTAGGTTCTACTTAAATAGTTTCTCCTCAGTGTCTTGTTGGGAAGTCAGAGTACCGGCTGGGAGTATAGATCTGTGTGTGATAAGGTGCTTTCCTAGCACTCGTGAATGCCCTGGGTTCAATCTCCACAGCTGCAAAAGAAAAAAAAAAAAAAAAAGAAAAGAAAAGAAAAGAAAAAAGAAAGAAAGAAAGAGAAAGGAAGGAAAGAAGGAAGGAAAGAAGACAGAATAGTCTGGCACATTTTATAAAGGTTCTTTCCTCTTTCCCCCTACTGGTAGGGGGAAAATTAGGTCCTGGTGGTACAACTCACAAAATTCTTAGGTCCTCCATTAACTAGATCTCTTTGGAGTTTTTTGCATATCAGAGTTATTCACGCTGAGCATTCAAACATTCATCAGTTATAGCTTAGATTTCTCTACTTGGACACTGGAGAATTAAGCAAAGCGCAATTCTCTGTATTTACCTGCTGGTCTCTCCTTCTTTTCTGTTTTCTGGACACCCCAGTTTTGGAGGCAGAGATTTCAGCTGTGATGCCCGTCTAGAGAGAGCTACTAGAGGTAGGATCTAAATGAAGCCGGTAAGTTCTCAGTTTGTTCAGCTCCTTGCTATAACCGCGGCCGCTTATCTGGGAGATGATGCTGGCAGAGAAACTTTCACTTCCTCCTCCTTCACTTGCCTCCTTTCTGCCTAACATTCGAAAAGGAAAACCCACAAACAGCTAAGATGTTAACTGCTAAATGATCTGTTTTCAGACTCATGGAACCCATCATCTGGAGAAAAGTGATGTGTACTTTATGAAAGTATGGGATCTAGCTCTAGGAGTCAAGCTTGATTTTGATTTTCTAGCTAGAGGAAAGGATGAGTAGAAAGAGAAGGTGGACGAAGAAGACAAAGAAAAGAGAAAAGGAGCAACTTTACCTTGCGCGATAAAGCCCCTCCTCAGACATAGCCTTCCTGCTCTGTCACCCCCTGTCCCGTTTTCTTTCCCTGTAAAAACCCCTGCACCTTTGAATTCTCCATATGAGAGCTTGGAGGACAACAGTCCCTTCAGCTTCTTCTGGGCTGACCCTAGACTAGGCTGATTCCTTTCTGACAGCTCTTATCATCTCCCAAAGCTTGGCCTTTGAGCAGTGAGCAGTCCAGATCTTTTTCTGGTAACAGTCTTTGTGGAAAGCAGCAGTGACTTTCCGCTTCTTACCTGCCAGACAGGAAAGTGCAAATCTCCCAAAGGTTTCAAGCACAATTCCCCCCTCTTTTCTAACACATAGAGAATTTGCTCAAGGCCACATTGCCTATCCTTGGTTCACATGGGTCACCATTCTCAATGTCCTGGCTTTGGGTTTGGTTCTTCCAAAATGTTATTGCTTCTTTCAGAATGCCAGAGCCTCTTGTAAAAATTCCTTGCTCTGAACATGCAAAGTGTTGTTATTCCTGTGGGGCTGGGGAAAGGGGAAGGGGCAGGGACAGCTTTTGGGAAATGGCGTCTTTAAGGACAAAACACTGACCTTACCTTTGTCACATCTTACTTTGGGACTGGTCAGCAGATCTATTTTATATCTTGGTTTTAACTTTTCCGTGTCAAGAAGAGGAACTACTTGAGCATGGGAAAGGAAGGGAAGAGGAAGATGGCTGTTAGATATTCTCTTTGTGGCCTTTATACTTTAATAATATCAGTTACAATAGGAACAAAATGAAAACTGCTTTGCAAAGCATATTTACTGTGTTTGTGACCAAACAAAAAATACTGAATAATATTATGGTAGGAAGTGCATTCTAGATATGATAACAATATCTTAGTTATATCCCAGTTTCCCCCTGAAGGATTGTGAAAAAAAAAATTCTGGACATAGAACACAAAGAATATCTTTTTCCTAAAGCTGTTAGTAAAAGAAACACGATTATGCTGATTTGTTCAACACTGTAATTATACAACTTGGCATTTTAGTTGTGTGTGTGTGAAAATGAAAAAAAAAGGATGCAGAAAAAGCATATTTAAAAGATACATAGACTTTGAAAATTTGAGCTTTATACAAAATTTAAATTCAACCTACAGTATACCCAGTAAATGATGTCTAGTTACACTGTAGGCAAATGTGATACCTTTTATAATTTACTGCTTCAACCCAGGAAACTAGATATTAGCTAGGTAAACTACGTGTTCACTTTTGAGTTAATGCGTTCATAATTTCTTCAGATATGTGTATGATTCCCTGTATTTCGTGCCCTCATAGAAAAGAATGCTTTAATTTTCAATGTATAGAGCTGTCTAGGCTGATTATATAGAAGGTATTCCAATAGAAATGTTCTATTTTCTCTAACTTCTTTGTACTTATTTAAGAACTATTATTTCTAAGAAGACTATAAAAATGGATCAGTGTGTTGCAAACCCTGAGTACAGAAGCAGTACTTCACAAAGTTGAACGTCACTGTGCACCCTCTTTGCCACGTGCCCTATTTTGAGGAGGACCTGGAAATCCTACCGCATAGCTACAGAGGAAGCTTCTGATCACACCAGCATCAGCTTTTCTTAGACGGTGCTAAGTCCAGCAAAGGGCTCTGGGAGCCAGAACAACACAGTTTCAAGTCCTTTTCCATCCCCAGCTGTGGGACCTGGGTCAGTTACTTTATAACTCAATGTGCTCTTCAGAAATTAGAGAAAATAATTCTTACCTCGAAGGCCTTCTTGAGATTAAAGGGAATAATCACCCCTTTAATCTGAGGCACACAAACCTCTCTGAAAAGCACTTAGCCTGAAGTCTGGCCTGGAAATGTGCCCAGGGTTCGGAACACCGACCTTTTCCTGTAGGGTCAGTGAAGAGTTCACTTCTTGTTTTCAAAACCCCTAAAAGGGTTTTCAGGGTCAGATATATTTGAGGGAAGGCTACAAGCACAGTCTTTCATTGGTAAAGGGAAAAAAAGTCACGTTAGTATATTAAAGGCTCTAAGGAGGTTTAATCTGTGTTTTCCAGTCTTATTCGAGTGAGGATTGCCTTTAATCTCTGGAGAATATAAATTAATGGTTCTGGAAAACTCAGTTTGGGGAAAACTGGGCCAGAAAATGGGGAAGTATGGGTAATGGCTTTAAAGCTCCTGAGAACAGAGCAAAAACGTAGAAAAAATTAGGGACATCTTGTGTAGCCATCCATTCCCATTAGAGTTTCTTTCCTTTTTCCAATTAGAGTATGGGTCCCTCAGAGGAAGGCTTTCAGACTTTCCATCAAAGTGCCCCTAAAGCAAGGGACAGCGAATACTTATTTTATCATGAAAGCCCTGGGGGATCTTCCATGTTACTCCACATGATATCTGTTTGTTTAAATATAAAAAATAAAAATTTTAATTATTGAAAAGTAAATGATGTAAGACTTTCCTACACACACAGGCCCACATTCTTTTCTGATCCTATGTAATGCTCCTGCAATATGTGCTAGGTTTTCATGCTGATTGATTGCATGGAGCAGACTCCCACACGTAACATCCCCAGCCTCACGGAGGAGGGCATGGACCCCACCAGGAGAAGAAGCAAGGCCTTCGGTCAGCCAGTCTATAAATGCTAACTAGCTGCTCTACACTGAGTAATAGCTCAGGGACCAAGCAGGAAGGCAGAGAGAATTTGTGCCTTCAAGGAGATCTTAAAATCTCATGTCCCATAAATGTGTTTGGGGATGTACACCGAGCATGACAAGGAAACGAATGAGACAGCCAATAAACTTGGGAATGACACGGAGCATTTAGCAGTCACGAGTGCTGTGAGGAAGCGAGGACAGGGAGAGAGTGACTGAACACAGCCACTTATAGCAGAGAATAGCAGGCCTTCTGAAGAGGATGCATTCGGACTTTGTGAGGGTCTGCACCCTGAAACGCATTCTAAATCCTCTCCACCAGGAAGTGGGGCCGTCTACAAGGTAATTAGATCAAAGGGACCCCCGTAAGTAGAATTAGTGTACTTATAAAAGCGGGTCAAGAAAGTTGCCCCATCCCTCTGTTATGTGAGAAAACACTGTCTAGGCACCAGGAGACGAAACCTCACCAGAGCTCAAATCTGTCAGCACCTTGTGCTTGAACTTCCTGGCCTCCAGAGCTGTGAGAGATACACTGCTGTGGTTTATAAGCTTCCCAGTTTGTGGTATTTTCTTACAGCAGGTTAAACAGACTAAGACAGACAAGGAGGATGGTAGGCAAAGGTTGGTGGGGAGAGCTTTCTGAGCCGCAGCAGCGCCCCAGTAAGAAACAGCAGCCAGGCATGGGTTTTCAGCTGAGCTGCTTGTAACAGACCTGAGATAAGCACTGGGGGAGAGGCGGTTTATATGGGAAATCACTCCAGGAAATAGAGAAAAGGAGCCAGGAAAGAGAGTAAAGCCAAAAGTGGGTGTGCTGTAAGTGGGTTACTGAGCTGGATAATGGGGTCCATTTCCCTGGGCTGAGGTGCCTTCGAGAAACCCTCTGTAACTTTAGGATCATCCTACCACAGACCGAGGAGGCTGGACATACGTCCTTCTTGTCCCCCACACACTGGCTGAGTGCTATTCTTGGGTGTTAACACCCCTGATGTTGGGGTTGTGCCTGGGGTGCTCAAGCAAACTTCTGAAGAAAGCCCTCAGACTGACACAGAGAGACAGAGGAGAGACACAGGTGCTAACAGTAGGAAACTCAGTGAGCAAACAACTGCCTCGTGGGGAGGAAAAGGGTTGGGCACTTCTGTCTTCCACAGAAAACAACTCAAAGCTAACTTGGTCAGAGCATAGGGAGGGGGCCAGAGAGGAGGATGGATTCAGAGAAGCAGGCGGAAGCCAAGCGACTGTTTTCTTTTTTCTTTCCTGTTTGTTTTTGGTGCTAGTGGTTGAACCCAAGTCCTCTGCTTTGCTATGCAAGAGCCACAATGCCCTCTTACTCCACCCACTCAGAGTCTGTGTCCAAATTTGCCTGTGGTACGTCCATTGGTAGTGAATAACTACCAGAGGGTTGGTGTGCAGAAATATTCTGATATGACTTAGCTTCAGATAGAGTCAGTCTAGGTTTTTGGGTGGGAGACACCGATAAAGATGCAAGATCAGAGGCAGAAGGATTGAGAAGCTATTTTATTAGGTCTTGGAAAGGGAAGATAGTCATATGGGCCCAGTGGCCTATTGTCAGTCACCCTCTTATTCAATCTGTATGAAGTATTTGGTACAGTTGATGACTTTTTCCTTTTGAAACACTTTCTGGCCTTGTCTTCCAGAACACAACTTTCTTGTGATTCTCCTACTGCCTCCCTTGAACTCTTATGGAGGAATGCTCCAGGGCTCAGCCCTGGGACATTTTCTCTATCTTTATAGTTGTATGTTCCCTAGGTGATCTCATGCAGTTTTGTGTCTTAAGTACCACTGGCACTCGGACCTCTTTCAGATGATTTCTCTGGACCAGTTTATGCCAGAGGCATAACTCCAGAGGCATTTAAATTACTACCAATTTCATCACGATTTGGATGTCTGATGAATCTTTCAAATCTAGCTTGTCAAAACTGAGCTCAGGGTTTCCCTCACCCTTGAAAATAGTCGTAGAAATAAACCTTACAGCACTGGAGGTCGTGAAGGTGGTTTCCTGAGTAAACGGATCACAGGTATCTTGAAGATGACTGAGTGGCTTAAGTGTGAGGATGAGAGAGGAATCCTTACGGCAAGTCAGTTTTGTCTAGAACTGGACAGGTGGCAGTGGTGCTATTTACGGAAATCTAGAAGAGTAGATTTGGCAGGGGGGAAAACCCAATGGGGTGACTATTCTATGTTGGAGATACTCGTCAGGCATCCAAATGGAGTGTGAGGTCTTTTCTACGTTCCCAAGGAGAGATTTCCTCAACCATATATTAACATTTAAAATACAAAATGAGAGTATTTTACAAATCAAATGAGACTTTTACAAAGGCCTATCCTCTGTTGATCAGCTTTTTGTCACTGGGACCAAATATATGACATAAACAACTTAAAGGAGAAAAGGTGTCTTTTTGCTTGTGGTTTCAGTCCAGTCAGCAGGCTCAGAGGCAGGGATATCACGGCAGAAGTGTGTGGTGGAGCAAAGCTGGTCACTTCATGGTAGCTGCAAGCCAGACCACAAAGGAAGAGCCCCAGTAAAAGATGCATCTTCCAAAGGCATACCGAAGGGAGCTGCCTCTACCCGGGTCCTGGTGCATTCAGCTGCGAATGTCACTGAACCCTTCGTCCGGTCACCTCTCTAAGAATCTCTTAATTTTTGTTCAAGTTGACTGCTAAGATTAGCTGGCACACAGACCACACCTAGCCTCTCTGATTTTCCATGTGTCTGAAACTACAGATCTGAAGAACAGTTAGTTGTCTATTATGTATTTAGAAAAGAACAGAAGAAGGTAGGGGCCTGTAAGCCTCCTTGGCAGTGTATTTGAAAAGGTGAGTAACCTATGCAGATGCTGTCAAGTAGATTTTGTTTTTTTTTTAAAAAAAAAATCCATTTTAGCTGAAAAATTCTCCACTCAAAGGCTTCCCTTCTCACACAGAATGAAAGTCCTCATTGTGTGTGGCCTGCCTGTGTCTAGTCTGGCCCAAGGCCCCCTGGTGGCCCCCTCACATGGCACCCCTGCTCACTCAGCCCTGTGCACAATGCCCTCTCACTTCACCCACTCAGAGTCTGTGCCCCCGTTCTTTCCGTCCCTCTGGAATCTCATTCTTGCAACGTATGTGTGCAGCATTTTTCCCTAACCTCATCTTGGTTTTGCTCCAGTGTGTCTTACACCTGAGCGCCACCTTGGACAACCCTACCTGATCTGTCAGACTCTGCCTCTTCCCTCTCTTCCTCCTTTTCCTTCTCATTCTCCTTTTGTGGCAGTCCTGGGGACTGAGTTTAGGGGCTGCACACTGAGCTATCCTCCCAGCCCTTTTTAAACATTTTTGAAAATTGTTTTGAGCCAGAGTCTCCCTAAATTGCTAAGTTTCCCCAGTCTGGGTTTCAACTAATGTCTCAGCTGTCCAGATTTTAGGCTTTCATGCAATGGACCACCACACCCATCTTTCTTTATGCTTTTATTCTACATAGTTTTATTCATAAGTTCCTTTATCTTTACTTGAGCTCAGTTTATATGTTTATTTGCTGGTCATTTGCCTTATTTATTAGTGTGTAGGCATCCTTACACTAAGGACTTTGTTTGGTCTTCTTGTTTAAAGCTGTGTTTCCGGATTCTAGACTCTTACTTGGCCTGTGAGAGGTGCTTGGTAAGCATTTAGCTGAATCAATGAATGGATGATTTTTAAAATTTTATATCAATAGAAATTTCTTATGTGGCTAGAGGAAGCCATGCAATAAATTCTTGATGGCAGGAAAACCATCCTGTGACAGGAAATCTCAAAGCCAACAGGGTCAGAGCCTAGATTTAAAGATCTTGCCAGGCAGAACCTATACTCATCATCAGGAAAATATTTAAAAATTTCATCTATCCGACTTCCGGGAGAACATGGCGGACAGATAACAGCAACTACCGGAGGCTCTCTGAAAGACTCAGCTCAGAAGCCAGGAATGGTGCGGACTAAGGAGACATAAGCAAGTGGAGATATGCTCTGCTGACTCAGGAACGAACTGGGCTGAGAGAAACCAACTTGGAATGAAGTCCTGGTGCTAAAACAGGAACAGAAAAGACTCGGTGTGGAGGCTGGAACCGCGCCATTGTAAGCCGCGATTTGGGTTTCCCGCCGCACGGCGGCTGGCTGCCTCTACAGTGGCTCGGCAAGGAGAGAGACGCGCAGAAGCTCTGAGAACGGCAATCTGCGAACGGCAGGGAGGCGTGCACTGACTTGTGGTGAGGTGAGTGAGAGAAACTGACACTCTACCACAGTTTGACTCCAGCAGAGGACTTTCTGGGCCCGAGCAGTCCTGCGGGAGCAGGGCGCGGTGGCGACTCCAGCCACACATCTCCCTCTCGGACGGGATTGGTGAAAAGCGCCTGGCCTGCGTGACGCTGCCGGCGGACCTGGTAGACTGTCCCAACCCAGATCCCAGAGCCTGACGGTGGCCGGGAGGGGAGACACGTAGGCTGCCTGGTCCGTAACTCCCTGGTGCGCAGCGGTGAGCAGGAACACCTAACTGGCGCAATTCGATCAGGCTGTGGCTGACTGGGAGAGAAGCTGGGCCTCTTATATAAGCTTGCATATATAAGGAACAGAGAAGAAGAGGCAGCATGGGAAGAGGCAGCAACAAGAAAGGCTCCTCGGCCCCCAATTCTGAGAAACAGGCAATAGCAGACACCGCACCAATACACATAAGGCACCATATAGAGAGCCTCATAGACCAATTCAGGAATGAAGTTATCAACGACCTGAAGCTAGAAGTATGCAGAATAGTTAGAGAAATGCTAAGTACCACCCAAGAAAAAACAGGTGGTGGAATGGAAGAACAGAAAACAAGGGGAGAATTGTTTGATGGAGAAAACAGAGAAAGCATAGAATACGTGAAGCAGGTTCAAAGGGACTACCAAGATACTAAGAAGTCTATCGAAGACTGGCATAACAGCTTGAAAGAAACTAAGGACAGACTATCTGAACTGGAGGGCAGACTTGTAATATGGGAGAATGAAATGAAAAACTTCTTAAAAATAACAAAGAAACAAACAGCAATAATACAAAGACAAGAAGATGATAAGAGGATTCATAACTTGAGGATTAAGAACATAAAAGAAGAAGTAGGGACACAAACAAGTGAACTACAAAAGCTACTCACAGAAATAATCCAGGAGAATTTTCCTAATTTAGCAAAAGGTAAAGATACTCAGATGTATGAGGCATACAGGACCCCAGCTACCTACAACCCAAACAGAGCAACACCCAGGCATATAATAATAAAAATTCCAGAAATTCAATACAAGAACAGAATATTAAAAGCTGTAAGAGATAAGAAACAGACCACTTACAAGGGAACACCCATCAGAATTACAGCAGATTTCTCTGCACAAACCATCAAATCACGAAGAGCGTGGGGGGAAATAATTCAAGCTTTGAAAGATAATAATCTCCAGCCAAGATTGAGATATCCTACACAACTGTCCCTGGAAATTGATGGAAAAACAAGGTGCTTCCAGGATAAAGAGGAACTGGGGGAATTTGCAACCACCAATTCAACTCTACAGAAAGTATTGCAGGATATTCTAAAAAAAGAAAAATACAAAGAACCCAGAAATAGTGGCGGGGAGGCCACAACGAATGGAGCAGAGAACAAAATGAAGAAGACAAACTGACAGCTACTGACAGAAAAAGAGCTCAACAGAAATGAGGCAGAGAAGATTGGATGATAGGAACAGCTATTTTGGAGAAAATGACATCTTAATAGGTAATACTGATTTAGTATCATCTTGTTTTGAAGTCTCATCTAGCTTTTGTCCTGTCTCCAATGGTCTAAATAGGCTGTATCTTATTGGATTTTATTATGTACGATAGTATAAGCAAAAACCTTTTAAAGACAAGGAGATTATACAGAAACCATTGTTCATTTTCTGTTAGTTGATTCTAAATACTCTGTAATGCTGTCATTCTCTTGAATGGTTTTACATTGTTTTGATATACTTAATGCTATAGTATACGAAGTTGTACTAAAGGATTTCAAAGAAAGAGACAATATGGTAACTACTTTTAGGTCAGGGTTATCTGGTGGTGAAACACTATTCTGCTTAAATGGTTATGTTTTGATCTGCACTGTTTCGTTGTTATGCCCTCTTTTATCTCAATCCCCACTCCATTATTTACTTTTTTATCTTTATCCTTTTAATTAAAGGAAAAAAATAGCAGGATATATTATAGTAACCCACTTTGACTTTTCATTACCTTGATTTAAAGCCCTGTATTACTCTCACCATCTGGTTTTTAACTGATGTTCCCCTATTCTGTTTTGCTGCATAGTATCAGGTTCAAAAGTTTAGGCATCAGCTGTGAAGATAATGAGATTTATTATGACGCCCATTCTTGTTGACTTTTATCTACTTTTGAAGACCTACAATGTCTCCAATGTTTTGGTTTTGTCGGTTTTATTTTTTACTGTTTTGTTCAATTGTATTATAACTAACGATATAGGCAATTCTATTAGAGATAGCGGGAGGCATTATGGTAACCATTGTTGATCACCTTGTATTATGTTTTTACATTATCTATTATGTCCACCCTTTTGACTTGACCAATTCTGTTCTGTTATGGCACATTTGGTTTTACTCTCTTCCAAAAAAGTAGTAAGAACCGTGGGAGCAATGAAACCCAAAATGTGTAATAGTCATGGTACAAAAGAAAGGAAAAGAACGTGCTCCAAACTATATAACTGCATGTATATTTAAGTATATAAGATAGAAAATGATATCACAGAGTTTTATTGGATCAATGAACAGAACTGTTTGCAGTATCATTGATGGAATGTCCACTTTACAAGCTTTAATTTTGTGACTTGAACAATTATTTCTAAGATGACAATATGTAATCCATTAACTAGTGATTTCCTACTGTTCATTTTTTTCTGTAAACCTGTATAACTTGTACCCTTTCCCTGCTTTTTTTTCTTTTCTCCTTAAATAAAATTAAAAAAAAAAAAAAATTTCATCTATCCTCACTAGCCAGAGAGGAGCTTCGGTGTGTAATTTTGGTAGGTGGCTAAGCCGGGACAGATTACAATGATAGTAACAATACAGTGAAGAATTTTTATATTAGGTCTCAGACAAAATAGAATAATCAGTTAACCTAATGTGTGGAACTGGGCTGCAGACTAGTGTTTCTCAAACTCTGGTTATGTTAGAGTTAACTGGGAAATGTATCATTCTCTGTGGGCCCGTAGCACTGCATACCAACACAGAGACTATCTGGGGTGGGTCGTAGGTATCAAGGTGAAAGGTGAATCAAGATACGAACTTCTGCTGTTCCAAAAATGTGGTACCCGAACTGGAAACCTATTGAGAATGCAGAATTTCAAGTCCCATCCTATGTATTAGATCATTACTTGCATTTTAATAAGATCCAGAAGATTAGCACTCAGATTAGAATTTGAGGATTGCTAATCCAGACTACAAGGTCAGAGGTAGGCCCTCCGTAAGGTCGTTCATCCCAGTTCCTACAGTTGAGTCACAGCATTCTAAATCTCCTGTGCTTTCTGGCTTAGGTCAGGATTAGATCCAAAGCCTTGTGTGGGGCCAAGAGAGTTTGCACAAATGGGTGACAAAAGGCTTTGACTCTAGGGGCACAACAGTTAATAGAACAGAGAAAGAGGCAAATTTTAAGTCCCATGGGTGACAACTGATAGGAGACAGGATTGGGTGGGTAGTTTGGTTCCAGACTGTAAATGAATGAAGCATAGATGGATCTGGTTTTAGAGCACATGTGTAACATTACTGATTAAATCTGTATTTGGCAATCTCATATTGGCAAAGTAGGAATTTTGGATACACATAAATAGTAATGATATGACAATAGTGCAAGAATGAAGTAAATGCGAGTTTTTTCCTTATTCTTCTTCAATATTAATGTAGGTCCACATGCCTTATATTAGGTTGTTAGTTTAATCACAAAAATATTTAAAACGTCATATAAAATTAGAAGCACACGTAGAAGCTAGCAGTAGATTAGAAATTGTTTTGGTTGGTTAGCTTTGTTAAGATTCTGCTAAATGCTCTTCTTCAGAAATGTAACTTTTAATTTCCATACCAATAGCATGGCTGGGATGTGGGCTTTTTTTGGTTATTTCATACAACTATTCTTACAATTGTGAATTTTAAAGTTGCAATACATTTTACATATTTTTTTGTAAAATATTGGTACATTCAAAGATGTCTTTTGGCTGCTAATCAATATACCTTCACGTGTATGTCACCTCATTTCAAATGGTTCAATGAACGATTTTTTAAAATTTTATGTCAAGAATGTAAGAAAACTAAGACCTGAAAGAAACATGAAGGTCCTTTAAGGAATGTTATTTGGAATGGAAATCAACCTTCTCCTGTCACAAAGGTTTTCTATAAGACACATTCTGCTATTTTTTTTTTTTTAATTACAATTGGACTTTGAGCTTGTAAACTGTACTGTCTCAGGCAGGGTCACGCCACAGGGCTGAACAGTTCTAGACATGGCGTGGGAGCTCAGCACGTGTTCATCGAGTGAATGAAGAATTGTCACCAGGGAAGGAGTCTGGCTTGTCTCTGCCTACTCCTTCAGGTGGGCACACCCTTCGCTGGAGGAAACTGCCCTTCCTGGAGAAGGCAAGAAATTCTAACTTCTGAAGTCATGGCTTTGCCTGCTCTGTCTCCACCACTTTATTTTGTGTATGTCACTCCCTTCAAGATGTCTCCTTGCAGAAATCCTCTCACCATGTCACTGACACAAAAATGTCATTCGAAGCTTTAAACTCTGTTTCTCTGTTCCATTCACTCTCTTTCCCCGGAGTTGAGTCCATTTGTCGCCTTGTTACAGACTTGCTTCTAGCAAGGCTGGCTTAAAACATTTTATACATGTCTGATCATTACATGAAATATTATATATACCATGTATATATAAACACAATGTTCAAAATATGTGGTAAATGTTTAAATTTTCAAAAATGTAACTCAGTAAAAGACATCCTGAGCCAAATGTGGTGGTGCATGCCTGTAATACCAGCACTCGGAAGGCTGAGGCAAGAGGATCATTGCAAGTTTGAGACCAGCTTGTGCTACAAAGTGAGCTCAAGGTCAGCCTGAGCTGCATAGCGAGACCCTACCTCGAAAAGACACACACACAGACGGACATTTTGCTGTCAATTCCCATCAAAACCCACTGCTTTCTGAAGTAGTTCTGGAGGTCCTCTTTCGTATCTTTGCCACTTGTGATGAAAAATGCAGTAATGCTTCCACCAAGCAAGCACCATTCAAGGCAGAGGCAGGCTCACAAAAACATTCTGAAGTGTCCGCATTCACCTTATTCATCAGCTGTGATGACTTGTGCGTTTTTCCCAAAGTCGAATACCATGAAAGGTAAATGTTTTGAATAAATTCAGGACACTAAGATTGCGTGTCAGCACAACGAAAGACCCTCACCACAGAGGACTTCCTGAGCTGCTTCAGAAAACAGCATAACAGTGGGGTAAGTGTTTTCACTGCAAGGGGAGTGATTCAAGGGGCATTGACAGTAATGGCTTTTACTGTAATAATTCTTTAAAAAAATTAAAAATTCACTTGTTTTGTCTTCTGCCTTTTATACATTTACAATTTCTCCAAATTTTTCTTGTACTACATTAAGAAATGTGTTTTTATTATGAGCCATTCTAAAGTGATTAAAAAATAAAAATACAAATATGTGTATACAGTCATTCATTTAATAAACAAATATTTATTAGCTGTTATGTTCCATGTATTTTTCTGTTCTATTTGCTGAGAAGACAGTAGCAAATATGGATTTTACATTCCTAACACAAACAACCATATATCATGCAAGCTAATCCATATTATTTTATTCTAATCTTTTCTTTTTAAAAATAACTTAATCTCTTCCCGTTTCAAAATATGTTGTTCATGATCCACTAAACTGATTTAACAATGTGTTTGAGAGTACTAACCATTAATATGAGAATACTACCTCAGATTGTGTCAGATCTGAATTTGTAAGTTATAAGGATGTTTTCATTAATACCTTCAGACATTCCATATGATCTGTTTAATACTATGGGAAATACATAAGTGCTCCATGCATGGTATTGTTATCTTCCTTTTGAAAGCTTATATGATTCAACCTTTATTTTTATTACTAATTCTTTTCAAAAAACCCTTTTTATTTTCTTCAACTAAAAGTCAATAAATGAAGCTTTTGCCCTATGTCTAAACTGTCAAGGTCTCTAAGAGAAATGTGCTTTAAAGAAGTAGGAGTTAATGGTCACTCTTGCACTATAAATCCTACTGGCAGATACTCTGCTAGCTGGTAGATATAAGGATGACTTTCTCCTTGAAAACTCTAATGAGACTGAGGAATAATATACAATCTGTGATGCAGGTGCTATTTTCAAAATGTGAGAGCTTTTAAATAATCTTAAAACCTTATCTAAAATAAATCACATTATTTCTTGTTGGTTCTTAGAGAAGGAAAGACATTTAAGATAGTTCATAAATATTTGTGAAGTAAAACACATTCGTTTTTCAGCCTTAAAAAAAAAACCCATTCTCTCATTGGGAGAGGTTATG
The DNA here is from genome assembly GCF_034190915.1 of Cavia porcellus. Lineage (NCBI taxonomy): Eukaryota > Metazoa > Chordata > Mammalia > Rodentia > Caviidae > Cavia > Cavia porcellus. Next base: position 150,278,710 of record NW_026947484.1, read on the forward strand.
ACACATGTGTGCCATTTGGTTGATTTAGAAGCGAACTGTTTTCTCTCCACGTTGTGCCTGGAGAAAGGACAGTGCTGTGGAGACAGTGAATGGTAGGAGAAGCCTGTTCTCCTAAGCTTGCCCGTGCTCATCTGCTGGTTATACTGAGGAAATGGGGCCCAGGGCTTGCTTATAAGTCTGCAAAATGCTTATAAGTCTGGTCAATAAAATGGACAATAACCCCAACTTCTTCACTGGGTAATTTGAGAAAAAAAAAAATGTAAGATAGGGAGTGACTGAATCATTGCTGTTCAGGAGACACGAGTAAATGTTGATTTGTAACAAGCAAAATTCATCAAGAGGGAAGATTTAGCTTACGTAATAAGATAAGTCATAGAACCATAAAAAAAAAAAACAAACAGTAAACTATATGAACTTTGATTGTTTAACACACTCATTGGGTTGTATTCATCTAAACAATGGATTTGAAAAGTGACACATAAAAAGCAGAGGTGACATCCTGTTAACTCTTCCACTGAACATTTTAAACCTTCCCCTTACCCACTTATCTATTTATTTTTGACATAAGACCTTGCAATACAGTCCACTTTAACTTGAACTAATTACATATCCTAGGCAGGCTTTGAACTTGCAATCCTCCTGCCTTAGCCTCTGGAATACTGGGATTATAGCACTCACCATTAAACCCAGCTAACTCTTACTTTAAAATCACATTTTGTAACCAGTAGCATTTAGTATCAATATATTGTATTGTATACAATGTATTCATCTGGTTTAGTATCAGTGACTTTGAATGGTTAAAAAAATATATATATATACATATACACATGTATAATATATATACATATATAATATATATATATTACATATATAATATATATATATGTAATATATATATATATTATATGATGCAGGCAAGTTTAAAGGAGGACTCCAAAAACTTTGGGGTTCACTGCAACTCAGGTGAATGCTGGGACTATTGCCTTGGTTTATCAAAAAGCAAAAATTTCAAGCCACTGATGGTGACTCTTACCTGTCAATAAGCAGAGGCACCCAGCTGCTCAAAATGTAACCATAGTTCTGGGCCTGGTGAACTGAGGCCAAATTATAAAAACCTGCAGTCCTGTGACAATCTAGAGCTTTGGTAATCTCTCAGAGTTTCAGGCTCTGAATTTGTTTTTAGCTGAGTTCTGACAGGAGGGACAGTTCTGACTCAGTTCGTGCTCTGTCCTGCTGTTGTAGTTTGCCCTGTTTTCCAGCCTGCTTCCATGCACAAGGAAACACATCCATGAGGGTGGGAAACTTTGTGTAACTGTGCTGAACCTCAGCATCTTCCCAGGGGAAAGAGTTAATAATGGTGCATTCTGGGAGGATTGTTGTGAGAGTACATAACAATAACAGTTAAGTGCTTAGTGGAGTACCTGGCACAGAGTGAACTCTTCACTGAATGACAGTTATTGCTATTATTATTCGCAGCAGCTGCATAAATCCCAGTTTCACTTGTGCCCAGCTAAAACCAGTGCAGAAGGATTGTGTTATCTTCTTGGATTTCCTGAAGAAGTGATGCTAAATAAATATCCTGGGGTGAGGAACCTTTTACAAAACATCACAGTGCAGATGATACGAGAGGAAGGCGGAAGAGCACCAATCTGGTTGGATGGATGGGATTATATACCCATTGAAGTCTTTTTTCATTGGTCATGTGTTTTTATATTCACATGTGCTATGAGACTATGGCTTTAGTTTTCATGACTACTGAACCCATTATCCATTTCTAAAATAATAATAGTCATAATAGTAATAGCTAACATTTACCAAAAGTTACTGAGGGTGCTGCAAAAACCCTTTGGAGAGGGATGTATGTCTGACTTGGCAACATGATAATGAATTAAGTATTGAAGCAAAAGAACAGTGCTATGCCCACCCCTGATTTTTAACTCAGCTCTCCCTGCCTGTCCATTCACCTCTCCCCTCCTCCATTCTAGTGTGCGTGAGTGTGTGAGGCACCAATAAACCGTATGACTATATGACTGCCAATTTTCTCTCCCTACTGGTAAGTAAAGGTAAAATGCTTTCATTCACACATGGTCAAATGTTATAAAATGTCTGCTCAGAGGAACTGGTCAAGGGACTGAAATAGAACATTCTTCATGGACCATCTAGTCTGGAGGTCTAGAGTGTCCCATAAGCCCAGTCTCTTCACGCCAGGCCAATATTCTCTTCACCAGAGAATCTTTTTTGCTAAACGTCCCATGTGTTTTTTCATGTATTTTAAATGATAAAAATACTTTCCTATTTTATAGCTTAGAGGAAAGTATAACAGTTATGAAAGCACAGTTCACTAAATGGCAGCAACACTATTAACTTGGGCTTGGGTGTTCGCTGGTCTTTGGTATTTACGAGTTGTGGTTGAGGGTGGAGTGCTCCAAGGAAGTGCCCTTTGAAAACTCAGTTGAAAAGCTGTTTCATGACACAGTGTTTAAGTGCTGCGTGTTGGGTCTCAGGTTCCTGTAACCTAACACAATTTCTAATCATTCAAGGGGATGTGTCCCATGGTATGGTTATTGTGTCACATAGGAAAAATACAGCTGTGGTTACTGCAGGCTAGTCACTCTTTAAAGACAAACGAAAGAATGAAAATCCCTCTCTGATAGCTTTTTAAAATAAAAAAAAATTTTAACTACATATAATCCACAGTTCAACACATATTGGTTAGTTTTAAATGTGATTTGCTCTGAAGATAGTTACTGCCCAAATCAAAAAAAGTTTGGTTGTTGATGGAGCTCAGGTTTTAACGCACACTGTTTCATGGTGGTGGTGGTGGTTTTCAACTTTCTAGAAACTAGTACAGCTGATGCAACTGTAACATAAAGAGAAAATAAATTTTAAAAACCTTGTTGGAGCACTGTCTTGGTTACTTTTCTCTCCTTGCAGAGACAAAATACTCAATATCCAAAATGAAGGAAGGAAAAGTTTATTTAGCTTACAGTTTGTGGAGGTTTCAGTCCATAATCAGCTGGTTCCAAGGCAGGATGGCATGGCACCTGGGCAATACTTCAAGACAGCAGCCAGCAAAGCAGCCAGAGCAAAGGGCAGAGGGAGCCTCTTTTCCTCCTCTATGTTGCATACAGGCCACCCCCTCCAACCCCTCCAGAGCAGGTGTAGTACTCACAAAATCTCCTTGTCCTCTTACACAGGATGATGATATTTACAAAGAACCCTGGATCCCTGCTGAGTCTCTTCCTTAAACTTCTAAACTGCTCAAGTTGACACAATGTATCAACCATAAAAAGCACACTGGGAATGTCTTTTCTGATGGGTTATGACAGCTTAAAAATTGATTTATTCAGCAAGGTGCTGGCCAAAACACAGAAACCAGGATCAGTGTAACAACTTGGAAGATACAGAAACAACTCCACACCTACTCAGCCACCTCATCATCCACAAAGAGACCATTACTAAAAGAAAGACACTTTAATAAATAATACCGAGAAAACTGGCTTTCCACAGGCCATACACTAAAACGAGACCCATGTCTCTCACCATGCACTAAACTAAAGTCAATATGGATGAAAGATCTAAAATTTAAAACAGAAACAATGTACTGGAAGAATGAATAGATAAAACTCTTGAAAACATAGATGTAGGCAAAGACTTATGAACAAAACCCTAATCACACAGAAAATAATTACAAGAAATCCACAACCGGTCTCTTATCTTAGTTAAAAAAAAAACTTTGCACAGCAAAGGAAACTACTGACAAAGTGAAGAGACAACCAATATAGTGGAAAAAAAATTTTTTTCCAAGCTGTTTCTCCGCCAAAGGACCAATATCCTGAATATATGAAGACCCCCCCAAAAATCAAACACCCCAAGTTTAAAGACCCAACCCAAAAATGGGCTTCTGAAATAAGTAGACACTTCTTTGATGAAGACATAGAAATGGAAAATAATTATATGAAAAAGTGTTTTTTTCCCATCTGAGAGATACAAATTAAAACAATGCTGAGATTCTATCTCTGGAAAGAGTGACTATTATCAAGAAATCACCCAATAACAAATGCTGGTGGATCTGTGGACATTCCTTTCCACTGTTCGTGGGGATACAGACTGATACACTTACTTTGGACATCTGTGTGAAGATGTCGCAAAAAACTAAAACAAGGGGTTCCATTTGACCCACCTATTCTCTTTCTGGGTATCTTCCCAAAAGAATTAAAAGCATCATGCCATAGCAATATATGTGTACTCATATTTATAGCAGCATAGCTTGCAATAATTAAATCTTGGACACAGCCCAAATACTGATGAAAGGATCAACTGATGAGAATAAGGTAAGAAGATGAGACAATAAGAAGAAGATGTGGTTTTCTAATAAAATAAAGTACTACATTGCTATAAATAAGGATAAACTTGAGACATTTCTAGGCAAACGGATGCACCTTGAGACCATACTCTTAAATGAAGTAAATTGGACACACACATATGTAAACATGGGAAGGAAATGAAAGGAAAAGAAAAAAGGAGAAAAGAAGGCAAAAATAGAGGCACCTTTTATAAATAAAAAGAGGAAGAGGGTTGAACGGAGAGTAATAGAATGAGAAAAAAAAGAAGAAACAAGATATATCATGTACAGGTACAAATTCCCAATGATGAATGTGATCATTACATATACCTAAAATGTACCAAAAGATTTAGTTAGCTAAAAAAAAAGAATTGAGTCTTTTCTAGAGAACGATGTGAGCCTCAGCTCGTGTTGACATAGACTTGGTACCTCTGCAGTTTCTTTCCCTAACTAAAATACCATTAATAACTGCCCCCGTCCTTAAAGACTAGAGAAAACTCTCAGAGGTACAGACAGGACAGCAGATCTTACATGGTTTTTATTCATTAACCTTAAGAAAGAAGGACTTCAAGAAAGAAAGATACCTATTTTCCTGATCACCCAGGATGCCAATTATTTCTTTTTACTTGTATGTTAAATATTTTGTAACCCAAATCTAATCTTACGAAAAGGTGTAAATAATTTAAAGAAAGACAGAGAGGGAGGGAGAAGTCTGAAAGACAGATAGAGGAAAGAAAAAGAGGTGGAGGGACACGAGAAAATGTGATGTGTCCCCCACCAGTGTTTCTGTGCCCTTTATACTGTCATTAGATTTTTCTCCTGATACACATTCTGTCTTATTCGGGCGATATATTACATTGAAGAATCTTCTTCATTTAAATATCTCATGTCTTTGTTTCTTTATCCTTTAAATGATGATAATTCTTGTTCTGCTTCATAGTGAAGGTACTAGGATTAATAATATATTATAGATAAAAATGTTTTGAACTTCCCAGAAAGGCACAACACAAAGTATTTCTCCTACCTTCGTTATCCCCGAAGATTCTCTCCCATCTGCTCTTTCTGCTTCTTAGCTTCCCAGCTTCTAGCCAAAGTATGAGCTCAGTGATGGATGTAAAAGAGCTAAAAAAAAATTTGTCTAATTCAGCTTTTGCTTTTGTACGGAATTGGATAGTGGAGCTTAGAGATATTAAGTGACTTTTGGGGGTTTGCCACAATTCCCTGCCTGGTTTTCTAACTATGAGTGAATTTCAAGATTGTACTGTCAACTTTTTCTTGCTATCTGTTTATTTTCTTAGCAGCTCCCACGTTTAAATTTGAACTACAATTTCTACTCTGAAGTCTAACACTGACAAACCCAATTTCCAATCAAGATCTCAGACTTCGTTTTTGCAACTTCAACAATTAAGTAACTTTTGGTTTCCAGAGCTTCCAAAGCAAGAAGAACAAAACTATTCTTTTCCAGTTCTAGAAGTCTGCAATGAAAGCATCAGTAAGACCACTTCCCTTCCCTCCTGAAATCTGCCGGAAGGATTTCTGCCTCCCATTCTGGTTTTTGCAGGCAGCCCTTGGTATTCTTCAACTTCAGGGGTATTACTCTCGTCCTGCCTCCCCCGTCACGTGCCCCACTTCCCCGTGTGGATCTGTGTGTCTTCACAGCTCACTACCCTGAGAGAGACACCATCCTGTGAATTTAGGGCTCACTCTAATCTAGTACCACTTTATGTTAACTTGACTTCACCCGCAAAGGCTCAATTTCCAAATATGGTCACATTCTCAGGTTCCTGGGGTTATGCTCTTGCTATATCTTTTTGAGGCACAGAATTTAACCGACAGTAGTAACCTCCTCTTATGTCAGAAGCAACTTCATCAGAGCCTTTCCGATTTGGCTACATTTCTGTCAGTGCTGTCACCAGCCTTGAAGTCTTTCCATTTAGGAAAGAGGGATGATTTTTAAAATTTTTACACCATGCTTATGCTGTGTATTCACTTTATCTGGAAGTGCCACCATTATTCCTTTGAAACGCCCATCAACTTCTTTACCATCCTTTGCTGCGCCATCTGCCCTTGAAGGCCTTGAATTCCTAGACACCACCTCAACTGGACTGGAAGCATGGAACCTATCTACAAACTTCAAAAGACCCAATTCTGATTCTGCATTTTGCGAAGATCACTAGTGATGCCTGTTAAGGTGAGGGAAACAGAAACATGATTCAGAACCAAATAATGCCCACTTACTGTTTCCTAAATTCCTAATTTGTCAAAAAGCTTTGCAGTCCTTGCAAATTCTGGCCCTATCCAAACTGATTAAATGGATTAAATCATGTATATAAAATGAAATATCATGTCAGAAACATTATAAAATTAGCAATGATGTTGTCAAAGACCATTACTTCCGAAAACTTCTGAAAACATGCACGCTCGTTATAAATTAGAAATGCAAGTTCAAAGGACATCTGATGCCATAATTACATGTCGGTCCATGGACGATTAGTGGGATTTGGACAATATGAAGAGTGGGCATTTCTCCTGCTGGTTTGGATGACTCCTCCCCCGTTGTGATTTATTTCCTATAGCAGATATATATTAGGTCTGTAATAAAGAAAGATAACATTTATTTTAAAAATCCTAATTATGCTTATTTTTTAATGTTTAACCATGTATTTCTAGAGACTTATTTGCTGTGCTGGAACGGAGTGGGACTTTAAACGGTCACTGGAGGGAGAGGCCTTCATGCAATGGTAGAAGCACTCATCACTGGCAAGTCACCCAGGGAAAAGTATAAATGAAGGATCAGCTACAACTAGGAGCAGGCTGGGTCTGGAGTACAGATGCCAGCACGATTTGAGCCTTCATTTCTTTAGACTACTGTCAGATTATTAATTTTTCTATGGCTGCATTACCAGTTGCCACAGACTTAGAGGCTTAAGACCTAGAGTCGCCTACTAATTCAAGTCTCTGTAGATTAGGAGTCCGGGCAGTTCATTCTCCAAAGCTGTAATCTTGGTGTCCACTAGGACACCATTTAGAGTCTTGAGCTAAGAAGAATTCACTTCTTAGCTCACACAGGCTTTGGGAAGGTTTCATTTCTTTGCACATATATGACAGTGGCCCTCGTTTCTTACCAGGTGTCAGCTGAAGGCCTTCTGCAGGCCTTTGGCCCCAACTGCTCATCTTGTTGCATGACATTGAGAGATCTGGTCTAGCTCTCTACTTCTCCCAGGGTAACAGGAAAATCTCCGTCTAGTCTGCTTAGAAAGAATCCTAGATTCCATTGCCTTTCCTGTGTTCCACTAGCTAAAAGCAAGTCAGAGTCTCGCTCATACCCTAGGGCAGTAACCTGTCATCACACTAGGTCTTGGGGATCATGAGAGCCATCTTGGGATCCTGCCTGTCACACAGGCTAAAGCACTCTGAAGTAGTATCCAAGAACAAGAGAAGAGAGCAGTAAAGGCAGGCTTTCTCCCAAAGCCTGAGGAGTGTACTCCCTCCCTTCTAGAAGGCCACAGAGAGGAAAGCTCTTTGGCCTTAGAAAGCAGGTATATCCACACACCTTCAGGAACAATGCAATCACAGGGGCAGGGAGAGAAAGACACAACTTCTGCCTCATGGCTTTGGTGAGTCTAATGCAAAAGTCTTGAGTACAATCTCCCCAGCTGACTCAGGGAGCTGCCCAGTGCTGCTGAGCACAAAAAGGCCTTTTGCTTCCCATTCACCTACAAACTGCTTATTTCCATGGTCAGACATAACGCCATTTGACTGTTAAAATGCCGAGTAACTTTTCCCTGCCCTGAGCTGGGGTATCTGAATACCTACTTATCAATCAGTACTATTATGTCAGTTAGTGAGGTCTTCTCTTTCATAACCTTTGAATATTTCAATACAAATACTCTATTCCTTTTTCAAGGGCAGGTTTCTGTCATACTAATATAAATCAGTTGGAAACACCACGCATGTATACCTTACTTTCATTAATTAAATTCAGAAAACAGAGAAACAGGTACTTCATTCCCATTGCAATGCTTACTTAGATTCAGAAAACTATTATTTCAGATGAGAATATGCTGGGGAGAGACCATGTGTTATAGCAGGACTTTCCCAAACTTTGGATCTTCATGTATGTACTACTTAACTTTCACCATGTTTGTGTATTACTTTTACTTATATATTTTCCATTTCATGGATATTTCACTTGATTTTAACTTAAACTATAGGGTCCATGAAACTGTGTTCTCCATACATGAGTTACTCATTTTACATTTTTCAATTTCTTGTGAAAATACATAAGAGTGAAATAAAATACTGCCCGTGGACTACCTACAATTATTTCCTGCAACCAAGACTATGCACATATACAACTTTTGAGACTGAGTTACATAATACAAACCATTTTTAGTCTCAGAATCTGGGTCTACATGTTTCAGATGTTGACTCTTGGAACTTTGAATTGTAAAATAAGGATTATAAAAGTTATAACTAATGTGTATGATCAAGTACTGTTTGCTAGTAAAGTGCTATGTGATTTATATATGTATATTCCTTTATTAAATCACCAAAACAGCTATCCATTAACTTTCTTTTTTAAGATAAAGACCCAGAAAAGCTAGGTAATTCATTCGAGGTCACACACCTGGTAAGTATAGCTGGGATTTGAACCCAGACAGTCTGACTCCAAAGTCTGGTCCTTAATTACTTCATGCAATGCTTCCCTGATTTAATTTGCTATTATAAAGATTGAGTACAAAACAAAATGCAACACACACACATCTCATCTAGCGCCAGACCTAATTTATAGAAATAATTCAATAAAATTCAATGATCTTTCTAGAAGATGTATTGGTATATTTTATTTCATCCTTTTAGAAAGATCACAAAATGTTGTTATATCAGTCTCTTAAACCTCAGACTGATATGCCTGAGGTCTTCTGATCAAGGCAACTAAGAAAACTTCAGACAACTTCATAGCCGCCTTTCTGGGAGCAAAAATGCATCTGATTTGAGGAATTTTGCATTGATCCCTGATGCAAGAAAATGGGCCTAAACTGACCTTCCCAAAAGTTTGCAGGTTGTGAAGACCAATTAGTTGCCATGGTGTCAATAAGTGCAAATTGCTGAGGATTGTTGGTGAATAGGGAAATTTCCACTGGGTCAGTGCCCAGGGCAATGAGGTACTAAAGGCACGGCAGGTGGCTAAAGGCAGGCACCTTAAAAAGCCACAAATGTGCTGGGCTTTGGCAGTCCGCCCATAAACCCTGATGTGTTCCCAGCTCCTGCATGATAATCAAGAGGCTGGGCTAGGCCTATTCTTTGCTGAGTGGTCTAGGTTCCATTTCATTCTGGGGACTCGGTTCTCTGACGTAGCATGGCACATGAGCAAATGAGATTAGACAACCTTGCTTATTGTGAAACTTGATTATCAGTAAAGTACCAAGGAATGGCTAATTAATAATCTTTTCTCCAAAGGCACCTGCATTTTAAAGGGCTCTATTTTAAAGTTAACAGAAAAGCAAATAGATAGTGTCTGAGTTGAAATGTGAGAACCGAATATTCAACCCTTAAAAAAATATATTCAGAATTCAGTGTAGACATGCCATTGTGTTACAGTAGGGGCTTAAAAAATACTCCTCCAAATTAATGATGCATATACTGTCATAATAAACAGAGTTAACTGAGATAATTAAAAGGAATTTTATTCAGTTGATAACATAAAGTGTCACTGTTGAGAATGATTACCGTGAACTTCTGCAGATAGCACAGAGCAGCGCCAAACACCTTGTCTTTGTAGAAGCATAACTATATCCAACAGTCGCCACATGTTTTATTCATATGGTGTTTATGTCTGGATATGTCCAAGCTATTTGCTAGGTGAGCAGTCACACTTGATAGATCCAGGAGGGAATTTCTTGGTACAATGAACAAAAAGAGCTATTTTGTTCTTGTGCTCTAACCTCAGACCAAGGGGGAAGAAAAAAGTGTCATAAAAATATGGTCACCTTTCTGCCTTTAAAACTCTGCCAGTGCCTGGGGAAGGATTCTCAGAATGTAAAAAAAAATTGGTGACATTACATGGGAAACGTTCTGTTCTTCCCCTTGTAATAGTCAATCTTGTTTAGACAGTAGTCTCTGAGTGGCTTGGGAACAGTGTGCTCTGAGTGATAGCAAGGGATTCAGGGCCCACAAAACTATTACATATGACCGAAGAACTGAATTTTCTACTAAAACTCTACTGTCGAGCTTTGTTTCTGGATGCTTTGATATAGCTAAATGTCTGTCAGGTGCCATAATCCAAGCTTCCTATAATAAAAATAAATTGCTTTACCTATTTAACGATCTTTTACTCTTTCTCTGCCTTCTCTGGGCTAGGAAGACGAATATATACTCCTTGCAATGGGAAGTGGGTGGGGGAAGCAACGTAACCCATAACAATAAAGCATTTGCTACGTAGCTGTAAAATTTCAGCAATTGAAAATAAAAGAGGGTGATAACAAGGGAAAGGTCTGCAGATGACTGAGGTTATGCACTGGGGTATGGCTCGGTCCACATTTCAAGGGTAACATGAGGTCACCATGGGCAACAGAGTGGACCGAACTGTTTTGTTATTCATTTTAGTTCCACTGACCCTGGGAAAGGGCTACTTACTGAAGTGTTTGTTTGTGGAGGTAACTCCACTGGGAATCTTTCAGATTACGCTACAGGAACAGTTCTTGCAATGGAAAAAGACCATTTAAAGAAACATGACATCTCATCCAAGTTCTGCTAGCTTCTTGGTCTGACTGGGAAGCCAAGTTTGTTCTTGAAAAGGGAAAGGTTCTTTGTGTGGGTTGTGTGTTCCATCTCAATGACATCATTGCAAATTTATGGTTTTTCACATCCCAGATAGAGAGTGAGTACTCAAAAGCAAAACAGGAAACGAAAAATGATTACCAAACCCAGGAAAGAAAGTGGCTCTGCTGGCACTTTGGGAACTTTGCCATAGAGAAGCCACCTGGAGGAGTGGGATGGTCTGCAGTTCTTCCAAGGGTCCTATAGGCTGATGTTCAGCTCTGCGGTAGATTTGCCTGTGGACGGCAGAGCCTGACCTCTCTGAAAGCTAGAACTGAGTACTAATGAGCCGGGCAACCTCAGCTATGATGTGAAAGAGGAATTAGTAGCTTTACAAAACGGAGCATTTGCAGGAAATCGGCCTGAACCAATGAGCAGCTGGAAAAGGCCCGTTTCCCAGGTAACTCTTCCATCCTCAGTGGCTTGCAAAGAGAGCCCGAGCATCGGGGGTCCTGTGCTTGATGTATGGTGAAGGGGAAAAGGGGAAATATGGAACCTCTTTTTTTTCTTTTCTTTTCTTTCTTTTTTTTTTGCAAACCAATGCAATTCAGCTTTCAAAGTTTTTGTCAGGGAGCCAGTGAGAGCTGGGTGGCTCACATTTGGTGATTCTGTGGGCCTCACTCTTACTGATGGGTCCTTGCTCCAAAGGCATCTAGTAATGCTTCTAGAAGGGAAGAGGACGCGAATGACAACACCAGTGTGATGCAGTTGGTGCTGGTGCAGTGCGATGAGGGCTGCCTGTGGTAGAAAGATTGGTGCCCACCATCCATGGCTGGCTGCCCTAAACTTTTCAACTCTAATCACGTGGCCTCAAGTCTGTAATACAGTCAGTCTAGTTTTGGTTATGAGAAAAATTCAAGTTCAAGAAAACATACTTTGGATTGCTTCCCCTTTACCCATCCTCCTCAATACATTTTCACTTCTATTCTGGATTGTTCAGGGTCTTTTAGTTTTCCTTGATGTACTGGGGACTGAACCCAGGCTTTTGCACTGAGCTACACCCTCAATCCTTTTTCATTTTTTATTTTGAGACAGAGTCTTGCTAAATAGCCCAGGCTGCACTCAAATTTGGGATCCTACTGCCTTAGTTTCCCTCTGTGCCTAGCTAGATGGCCTTTCTTTCTTTCTCTCTTTCCTTCTTTCTTTCTCAGCAGTGTCTAACACCTAGATGTATTATGGTTTGAAATGTTCCTCAAATTTCACATGTTGGCAACTTCATCTTCACAATCACTGTTGAGAGGTGAAATCTTTCAGAAATGATTGGATCAGGGGTGCTTTGTCCCCGTGAATGGAGTAATGACAGTGGCATGGGAGTGGGTTCTTTTAGCTACACAGGACTTTTTTATAAAGCAAGTGGATAACTACTCAGAAGGCTGAGGCAGGAGGATCACAAGTTCGAGTCCAGAATGGGTGACACAGCGATGCTCATTTCATAAAAATGATAGGTACGTTCAGCATGCCCGGCCCCCTCTTGCCACCCTTCCTTTCTCCATCTCTGGTCACTCACAAAAGAGTTCACTATCACTTGCTCTCTTGTCTTCTGCCTTCCACCGTGGGAGGGTGTTAATAAGGCCACACCTTCCACGGACCCTCCATTCTGCTTTCAGCAGCCTGAAAAACCTAACACAGACAGGGTCGCAAAAAAAATCCTTCTTGGAGGGATGAATAGAAAAGCAATAATTAGGACCCATAAGACCATTAGGCCATAGACCATAAGAATGATGCACAGAGTTGTGTGTTTGTGGTCACTGCTTTTTAAGGATTCCTGCTGCAGGGCTGCTTCCTGCAGTGGTGATGGCTGCTCTCCTGTTCTTACATGTGCCTTTCCAGAATGCCCACCGCCCTGGCTTTGGCTTGGTGTAGAAAGGAGTCTGAGGGAAGAGCTGTAGGAGGAACTGAGGGACAGAGGGTAGGGGTGATTGATGTGTTTAGGAAAGTGTCTAAGTAACTAATGCATCTAATGCATCTCCATATTAATCCAGAATCATCTCTGGATTCCTGAAGCACTTTATTTCTATGCAATATAAAGTGAATACTTTGATGCTGTGCTGTATTATTTCAGAAGTCTCTGTCTCTGTCTCTTTCTCTCTGTCTCTCTGTCTTTCTCTGTCTCTCTATCTCTTTCTCTCTCTCTCTCTCTGACCACAGGGCCTGGATTTTGCCCTCCGAAAAAGAAAAAGGCTTTGTTTTTCCTATTCACCAGCACCGATTATGTACACTAAGGAAGTGTCTAGGAGTTTAGAGGTGTGATGCGAATAACAATCCTCATATTGAACTAGGTGGAAACATTCTGGGAAGAAGGAGCCAGAGGCAGTGATGGGTCTGGTTTTATTTAGCACATTTAATAATGATCTCGAAGAGGGGAAAACACATTAAAATCACAGATTATACTAAATTGACAGGTGGTGTAAACACAAATGAGGGCAAGCAAAGAGATATAAAGAATTTAGAACAGAAATGAGATTCCGTCAGGGAAAAAAAATACACTCTCACATCTGTGCAAAGTATCTTAAATCAGCAATGGAAATTGTTTTAAAAGTCATTTAGCTCAGAAAATGTTCATAGGCCTTGCTCACATGTATGAGCGGCAAGCCCTCCCCACTCCTCTCTGTCTTTACTCCGTCCGATCACACTGTTTGTCCCCAGCACTTAAAACACAAATCTGATGGTGTCACTCCCAGGGCTTGGAGTCTCTGAGGTGCCATACAGGACCCGTCCACACTTTGCAGCCCTGGTGGAGGACCTCCTCCCCGCCCCCGTTTATGTCCATCTTCCCGGCCTCTTAGGTGTCTGCTCTGAGCTCCTCTGTGCTTCCAGGCTGGATTATTTGTAGCTCCCTGGTTGCATCCGCACCTTATTACTAACTGTGCCATCTGCTCAGCACACCATTCCTTTCTTCTGGGTGATCTCCCTACGACCTTCAAGCTTCAGCTTTGTCTTTACCTCCTGCCCAGATTTCTGCACTCAGAAACCGTCCCAGGCCTTGACTTTGTTTTTGGTGCCTTTGGCGGGGGACTCACCTCACCCTGATTGGCCATTTTTTAATCTAACAAGTTGACAGTGATTTCTCTATTTATGGAGCAATTCATTATGTTCCAGACTCTGCTCTACATTTTTATCTATGTTAGCGTTGTAGTCATCAGAGCAACCGGAGGAGGCAAATGTGACCATCTCCATTCTATAGAACAGGTGATTTCATGTTAAGTCAAGCAACTCGCTCCACACTGAACAGCCTGTGAGTGGCCGAGCTGGGATTCAAACTGCTTTCAAAGCCCATATCTGTAAAATTATACTATTATAATAATTTGTTTCTTTTCTCTCACCTATCTTGAGCATGATTCTTTGGTCATGCCATGATCTGCTGGCAACTACAGTATCTCACATGGGCCACACAATTTAATAGTACTATCAGCAAAGATAATTGCCTCAACCTCCCCAGGGCTGGGGTTATAGGCATGTACCACCATGCCTGGCTTCTCCACCCTTTTTGATATATCAATTTGCATTCTCATCTCACAGAAAATGGCCACAGAATAACAGTGAAGTTCCACAGCAATCACCATTTAATCCCAATTTAGATACGTGGATGAGATCAATATGCACATAATGTAGGATAGCAATCTAATCTGTCTGTTTTTGTTTTTTTGAGACACGTTTTCATTATGTAGTCCAGATTGACCTTGATCTCACTTAAGTAGCCCAGGCTGGCCTGAAACTCTCAGTGATCCTCCTGCCTCAGCTTCCCACTCTTCAGTACTGAGATTATATGAGTGCACTGCCCTGCCTGGTTTCAATCTAGCATTTGTCAGGCCTATTGCTATGCTTTGCTTGGTCCACTCAGATTCAGCTTTTGTCTCGTGAGTACTTCCTTATACTCCTGCACGTGCTATTTTCAGCTCTTCTTATTTTTGGCATATTTTACATTGATTTTTACTTTTGGTGCCTTACAAGGTGAAAGGATCAGCAAGCTCCAGGCCCTGGATGGTATGTATGAGACACAATGTGTTATGATTTGGATATTGTTTGAATGTTACCCTACAAATTCCCATTTGGAGAGCTTGGTTCCCAGTGTATCAATATTGAAAAGTAATATTTTTAAGAGGGGGGACTAGGTGAGATTACTACTGCCCTCTCCACACCCCTCCCCTCACTCTCTGGCTTCCTGTCTTGCTATGAGATCATCTCTTTTGCATGAATTCTCACCATGATGCCATCTACTATTAGGTCCCCACCAGTGGCCCAGTGCATGAGGGTCCCTGTTGTAGCCATTCAGCTTTCAAAACTGTGAATAAAATAAATCTTTTTCCTTTATAAGTTACCTAGCTTGAGGTATTTTATCATAGGAACAGAAAATATGCTACTATATGATGGAAGGCATGTTGATCTAGATCGGAAATTTCTCAATCCAGTTGCACCACAGGGTCAATTGCTTTACTTATCTGCATTCCTACCCTCTCACCTATGAAATAGTTTCTCAGGTCTTAGACGCCAGGTCAACTGCATCACCATCCCCAGTGGAATATTTGATAATTACTGATTTCTGGATTCCATTCACAATGATTCTGATTCTGTAGACTCCGGGAAAAGCTGGATAAGTAGTATTTTATTAAAAGACCCAAGTGGTTTTGCTATAGTGATTTTTTTTTTCATGTCACTGAACTAAATGATTTTTTTGTTAAGAGTTAATGTGACTTATTACCAGACTCACTCCTTGGAAGCTCAGAAGAATATATTTTTTGTTAAAACTGATAACATATATACCGAAACCTATAAAGCAACGAATTTGCATGTAATAGTTATAGTGACTACTTTTCATATTTATTATGTTCAAAATGAGGACCATGTTACTAGGGTTTTTATAGTAATAAAAGTAGTACTTAACATTATATACATTTTTACCCAGTTTTAAAACTTTTCATATACATTACTTTCTTCAAAGTTATTTTCACAGATTATTCCCCTTTTGTCGAGTGTGAAAAATGAAATTTCCAGAGTCGCGTTGGGAATCAGAAGCACAGCCAGGGTTTGATCTTGTGATTTAGGAGTCTAAAGGTGACAGTGAATCCCAGTCCTCAGTAACTCCATGAAGCCCACAATCAGTACGGCAGTAGCATGAACTACATTTCATTTGCACAAAGATTTGGGGGTTTTAAGAAGTATAGGATTTTTCATTTTGAAACCACCGAAAGGCATGGGTAGCATGCTACTTCTGAGTGCCTTACCATGCTTCTAGCAATTTCCAGAAATCCTGGAAAAAATTTACTCAGCTCAGTAGAAGAAACTGACCTGAATTCTTAGTAACCTTGTAAGTAGATTCTGACCCACAAGTTGAGGATCTCATTCTATGATATTGATCTCCTTCCCAAGCCTTGTAAAAATTGTCTCTTCTCTCTTAGTACACAGCACCACAAACTCCTAGCTCCAGACGCCCAAGACTAAAGATTTGATTTCTTTATCTTCATTCTGTCTCCCGATTCTTTTTCATTACTAAGTCCACTTAGTTTTAAATCCCAATGTGTCCCTACTGTTTCCATTTTTCTCCATCTTTCCGATAACACCTTAAATTAGACCACCATGCACTCTTAGATGAACTGCAGTAGCCTCCTAAATGATCTCCCAGCTCCCTCTCTTAACCCCCACAATTCATCCTCCTCACTCAGAAGATACCTATTTTAGATGTAAATCCTGTATCACTCTCTTGCTTTCAACTCTGCAACGAATACAAATTTCGTTTGGAATATTATCCAGCCTCCTTAAAGCAGCCGTCAGTGCTCAGTTTCTCAGAGTTTCTCAGAGCCTGTCTCCTCTCCTCCTGCGGTTCACTGTGAGAGTCACATGGATACGGGATGTGTATCCATCCCTCAAACTCACTTTTCTCCTGGAAACTTTGCACTTCCCTTTACCTCCTCCTGCTACGCCTTCCTCCCAGTACTCTCTCCAGTATCCAGATATCTCCAGATATCAGCCTAAATGTGTGGCGGTATGAGTCCTCCTCCTGGATACCTTCTTAAATAAACACCAAGTCATTAAGCTATTTGTTTTCTTTACTGAATTTAGAAAGGCTACACTGTAATTTGCATAAAATGTGTCAGAACAGATCTTGTGATCTGAGGATGGGTTAGCTGAAATCATACCCCAGGTGTGGCTAGCATTCTAATGAGGACTTTGCTTCCCTAGAGACGAGTGGGAGGCTGCCAGCTGACACTGAAGGGTCATAGTCCAGAAGAGGCTACTACAAGCAAGCATTTCAGCTATCTTTATTTCCAATACAGATGTTTTACTAATTAGCATAGCGAATGTCAAAAGTGGATTTTTATTAGTGAAATTAGCACCACATTAATTGCCATGATGAATGTTAGAAATGGGCTGTCATTGGAAAATTAAAGGTGGATGTGTCACCGCTACAGTATTTTGGTTATGTCCTCTGACCTCCCACGTACAAGACACAGAAAACGAGAACACCCTTTCTTCATAGGGTTGGAACATGAAGTGAATCCCTAAATCTCCACATCCAGTCATTGCTTCAAAGGACATTTACCTGCCTGATGCTGACCATGAGCTGGGCAGAACTCTGCCTGTTTTGCTCCCAAGTAAAGACAGGGATGGGAATACCTACAAGGATGGAGAGACAGCACATTTTAAAGGCACAAAGCAAGTTTTATGAACTATCTTGTGTCTATGAGCAAATGAATTTTATTTAATAATGACCTAATGAGAGAATTTAGTGTGAGCTTTGCTTTCATTTGTAACCCAACAGCAAGGTTGTATTGGAAGTACTATTCATCTCACAGCTCATGACAAAAACCGAAAACTGTCATCCACCAAGAAGAGCCTGAGAGCTATACGTACAAAATCAGCTTTGGTTTAGCTTATATGAATTAGTAGATGAAATTTGCTTGTGTATTGGCTCATGCACTTTAGGACCGCTGGTTATTTCCCACCCACTGAAGCTCCAACAGGAGCAAAGGTCTTGGGTGATCTCTCCGTCAGACAATGGGACTCAGAAACCCCAACTTTAGGCTTTCAGTAGCCGTGTGTGTGTGTGTGTGTGTGTGTGTGTGTGTGTGTGTGTGTGGTGCTGGGATTAAACCAGGGCCTTTGTGCTGAGCTCCCTCCCTAACCCTTTTATTTATTTACTTGCTTAGATAGACTTTATTTAAGTCACTAAGTTGCCCAGACTAGATTCAAATTTGTGATCCTCCTGTCTCTGCTATTTTATATTTCTGAAGAGGATTGAGGAAAGTAAAGAGAATAGAATACAGAAAGCAAAATGTAGGACTCTGGGAAAAGAATGAGGAACATGTGCCCCTGAGTCAGAAGAGGAGTGAGTTCTCAGTCTGGGACAGGCGATGGAGAAAAGCCCCGGAACTGTGCTTTCCAGCGCGTGGCTTTTGGAATGCTGGTCCAAGAGATGCTGTGAAGAGCACTGTACTGAGTGGTCAAATGAGACATTGGGAAAGGGCTGCCTAACACGTCCCAGCATAGACACGTTAAAGGGTGAGCAGCATTTTAGGGAATACACACATCGGCCCAGTTAACTTTGTTTTACCCACTATTTTCCAAACTTATTTGATCATGAGATGCTTTTTCCTTGTGACATTTACTAACTAACTCTATAAAAGGATCGGGAAAGGCAAAAGCAGATGCAGATGAGACTTTGCCAAAGGAACTACCGCGCAGCGTCTGCAGCTGGGCTGGGAAGAGGCCGGGAAATAGCTTGCAGTCTGTATCTACCTGCTGATCCACCCTTCGCCCAGAGAGAGGAAGATGAGCCTTCCTGAAGCAAGAGTACCGGGAGATAACTAGGAGCAATCATGCACTGAAAATCAGATCTGAACGAGCTACTCACTGTAGCAGAAAAAGTGAACCCAGGAGAGTTCCCAGTACAGTGAAACCCACTTACTACATCCTTTTAAAGATCCACCTAATGCTCACACATGCACAATGCTTCCTTTCCCCGGCCCTCGGAGAAATATTATGAAGGTGTTTCACTTTAGGAAGGTTCATGAGTTTATGGCCTTGAGAATGCCCTTGACGATAAACTCCAGGGACTCCGAGGAAGAAAAAGAAAAGCTGCATTTAATGGATTTTGTCTGTCTCCTTTCCATAACGCTGTAACTAAAACATCAGAATTGGTTAAATTTTCTAAACTCAGCAAGTGCCAAAGGAAGATGATTATTTTCTTTCCTTTATTGTCTTTTGTTAACTAGCAACTAAATCATCTCAGAAAGTTGGGCAAACAGATTTTGGGAGACATTTCTAAAATATAAGTCCTCCAAAATGCATACAATTACATTGCTCTGTGTTTGAGTAACACAAGGGGTATTTGAATATATGCAAAAGGAAAAGAAGTAATAACAAAGAGAGCGTGCTCCTCCGTACCCCACAGATTTCAGGTGTGCTGTTCTTTCAACGTGGAACTCTTTGGTTCTTACTTTGCTCTGTTAATTATTTTTCGTCCTTCTATCATCTGTTTAGGTGACACATACCTTGGTAAGTCTGTCTTAGCCACTTGCTTAGTGTAGATTAGAAAAAGATGTGCCCAGATGTTCTCCTTGAAGCTTCCCTTAATCTGCTTGGTCACATACCCAAAGACTAGTTTGCCTCTAGAGAATAAGCTTCATGATGGCAGGCCTATAGATGTCTCATTCATGTGTGAGTCCCCGGCACCCAGTGTACCTGCTGTAGAGAAAGAAAAGCTTAATAGGAGGCTGTTAGTATAGTCTTGGGTTTACATGGAGCATGACCTACATTTTTATATCCAATTTTGTGCATGGAGAACTTACATCAGCATAATTTTAAATTCCATGTTCATACATGTACTAATAGTCAGAGAAAAGATATGATGCTAGATTGGCCCCAGGCTAATTTAACCACAATTCAAAGACTATCTTGTCTTAAATATTATGGAAATTATAATGTAAAGAGTTAAGAAATAAAGTTTTGAAATAATCTTGGGCTCTGCAGGTTCATTACATTGCTATGTGTTTGAGTAACACAAGGGATATTTGAATGTATGCAAAAAGAATAGTAACAAAGAGAATGTGTTCTTTCTTAGCCCTTGGATTTAGGTGTGCTGTTCTTCCAACATAGAACTTTTTCTAAAAATGATTCATTTTTGGAAAACATTGCTTTTGGTTTTAAAGTCGAAGTTAGATGATCAAGAGACATTTCATTGTTTAAAATGCTCGATTTGTCATTATGTGCAATAGTTTGCTTTGTGGTTTCTGGTCACATAATTGCAGAGTTGAAGTACTTATGTGAAAGCCACAGATGAATAAGCAAATAAATGAAAGACTTAAGTTATAAACACACACACACACACACACACACACACATACAGGTCCTTCTTGGGATATTTATTTGCATGTGTGTTTGCAATATGAAGAATTTGGGGTATACATGTGAGCATATATTTGTGAAAAACAGGAATAAAAAGAAAAAGGGAAGGAGAAAAAAGGAAAATAAAATCACAACACAAGAGAGAAAAGAGGTCAAATGTGTAGTCAAATTCTTGGCTAACTGTCATAAGCGAACCAACAAAAATAAAGATATTTGACCGAAGAAAGCTAAGCAAAAGCACACCCAAGGATAAGTTTGTGTGTGTAAGTGGACATCTTTTCTTGGCAGTCAATATCCAACTTGTATCACTTCACTGTTCACTGTAATCTTCATTATAATTGTCCTCCACAGTATTCTCTGCCAAATAAGTACAAGAGCGATTTGCTGATGACCAAAATTTAGCTGTATGTTGCAGGAAGATCAAACAAAGTGAAAGCAATCAGAATGTTTAGTGTAATTAGTTGCTATGTAGCAAATAAATTAGAAGCGATCAAGGGAATAAGGGAGGATACAAATTTTTGGAAGTCGAGTCTGGAATGCTCCATTTCAGTTCAGTACTCTTGTCACTTTATTCTAAAAAAAAGCCACTTGAGCGTTTGGAGAGATACAAAGAAGCGACAGGAAGAGTAGCTCACCAGCTGCATATCTTGGTGTTTAAATTGAGTGGGAAGAGTTGAGACAGAATAGTGTAAACTTGTTTTTAAAAAGGAAGAAATAATGTTTCCATTTATGAAAGTCATTTACAATCGGCCATTAATAAAGGGGTTGAGTGAGCCAAATCCTTTTATGGAAGTTTTAAAACTTCAGTCATCCTATTTCACTTAATTCTATCTAACAGCTTTGAGTTAATGTTATTCAAATATGTATAAAGTCTCACATGGAAAACATTTTGGTAATTTGCATGGCTATTTTCAACATTATAAAATCTAATCATTACAGACAATAGAACCAGACTGTCATCAATGGAAATAAGGAACAAAAATGACTGATGTAAATCAGCCTTCGAAAAGTTTGGTTTCTTCCAAGTCAGCTCAAAGCAATGCAGCACCCTTGTTCACAAAGCTGATACTCACAGTAGTAGCTGATGGCATCACCAGAGAAATAGCAAGTCCTGTCTGGACTGTGGTTTGCCCTGGACCACTTTCTCTGCCTTGTCTTCTACAGCAGAGGGAGTAAACCCCTTCATCTTCATGAGGAAGAGTCTCAAATTGTTTTATTACTTGGGGATTTAGTTTAAACTCCTTTTCCTTTAGGTGTCTTTGGGATGACTGCTAGATTCCTTGCTTTCTTGCTATCGTGAAGATTCACTAACTAGGTACTATAATTATTGTAATCATGGGACATAACTATCTGGTTTGGGGGCCATCTGCTCTTGTCATTGGAATAATACATTGGGCACACATAAATCACAGACAGAGTTTTCTCTCTTCCTGACTTGACAAACACCAAGCACATTTAGAATTCAGCCTTGTAATTAAGCAGGGCTGATAGGAAGGGATTTGCAGCCTGGGGGAAGGACTCTTAGTGTTGACCTTGGATGGCAGGTGTTATAGCGTCCAAGGGAATTGCTACTCCTGCTGACCTCATCTGTGACCTTAAATCCTGTCCTCAGGTTATGTGGTTAGTAGGATACCGGGGCAGTAAGTTTGGAGTTCAAAGACCTGCGCCTCAATTTCATTTGTAAAATTTCCTGTCTTCAAGGCTGAAATGACAGCATGTGGCAGTGTTTTGTCTGAGAACCCAGTAAGGATAATGAATAAATATTTTAAATCTTTCTCAAGGTGCATGGGTGTGCATGTGTATTTGTTGATATACCTGCCCTCTGTGTAGTGGTTTATAACAGGAGTCCATTTTCATTATTTTTCCTTCCCCTAGCGATGAATTTAGAGCTTTCTGATGCCAACCCTGCCCAACACTGCTAAATCCTAATGTGCATTGTTCTCTAGGTGAAGCTTTGTTTCTCTACTCTCTGAGCATTGAAAAATTTGACTTGGCCTCTGGACCTGCAAAAAATGCATCTTCAGGAGAATGACCACTTCTCTCAATTTGCCCAGTTTGCCCTGACATTAGCACAGAAAGTCTTATATTCCAGGAAATCTCTGAATCCCTGGTCTACAGCATCTCGCTTGTTAGTGCTTGCCTCCAGCATGTGACAGCTGCTTGAGTTGGCAATGTTATCTGCCTCTCTGACATTTCTTTCCATCATACCTATATATGTGTTTCTGTCTTGAGTATAGCTTGCACTTTGGGGGTTTGCATGCTATATATCACCAAACTCCAGGAGTCCACGCATTGTCCTGTGTGGGAACTGGAAAATGGAAATCTCCAGTCCTGCTGTTTCACCTGCGCTGAAAGTAGCTCATCCATATCGATGATGCTGGCTTCTCTACAAGATGGACCTGGGAAGATATATTCCTTCATTTGACAAAGTTCAGAACCATAGCTCTAACCAAGCTAATAACTATTTAGATTTTTAGAACTAATTCAGACTGAAGTTAGGAGAGACATAAGATTTGCCTTTATAGAATGATTCTTGCTTTGTTTGTCTTATTGGGAATGAAAAATGCCATTGTAGAGTCCTGTGTTGACCACTGTTAAATATTTCTCCCCAACTGTCCTTTATTCCTGAGCTGCTTTCCCAGAGTCTCTGGCAGCCTAAGTCACAATGTAACATTCTACACATGAGCAGTACTAAGGATGCTAGGGTTTGATTAATACTGGGAGTTGAGTGTATCACAGTGTAAAATACAAGAAAAATATAAAAGCTTGCAGTTTTAACGTTTGCCTTACTATATCAGAACTTTATGGTCTCTTGTGAGTCAGCCTCTGCCTTGGCATATGGACCTAGTGTAATTGTAGGTTACTTTGGTTGTGAGAGTGATTTATTGTATGGGGATTCACCTGTATTTTCTGGACAGGGACACACACACACACACACACACACACACACACACACACACTGCCTTCAGAAGGACCCAAACCTGAATCTGAACCTATAAATGGAGTAAAATAAAGCACTGAGGTTAGACAAATGGCTGCTGAGATAAGAGAATTTGTTAGGTTTCAGCTATGTGAGAAACACTGACATTCAGGTTAGGTATGGAAGGAGGAACTAAATGTTTAGACTAATGGAGAAGGATTTCAGTAAACATTCAAAAAAGCATGAATAACTGCTAAAAATTTGAGAGACCTGGGAATGTAGGAGAGTGTGCAGCTATTGTCTAGTGTACAGGGTACAGGAGGCCCTGGGGGTGATCCCTGGAACTCCAAAACAAACAAGCAAAAATAGAGAGAGGAGAGCGCAGGGGAGATCTAGCTTTAAGTATTTAATTTTCTTCCTTTTCTCAGTCCCTCACGTACCTTCTACCATCATATGCCAATATACCAACTGCCTCACTCCTCAGTCCCCTTTAACCAATTCCTGGACTCTCACTGTGCTGATTTCCGCTCATGCTAGTGAATTTAAATAATGTCTCAGACTGACTATTCCACTGATTTTATAATTTTAAAAATTAACAAAATCTACACATTAAGAGAGACTGCCTTGAAGCACAGAAAGAGCAAGTCTTTATTCTGTGGGAGGCTTCAAGACTGGTGTGGATTTGAGGATGGTGCCTGAGGCCCACACCTGGCTCTTCCATGGTCGGCCATATTGGCACCGTGCTTTCTTTTCAGGTGTGTCATCTGTGGAACAGTGTTTTCTTTTTTGTCTCATTCTCCCTCTTTTTCCTCCAGGTATTTGGGTTTCTGACTCTGATATTCAGTAAACTGTGTCAAGAGTCGTTCTTTCCCAATTGGAAGCATGGGTGGGTAAAAGAGGAATTATTTCTAAAGTATGAGAAGGTTGTAACTGTCTCTTCATTTCTGGAATGATGAGAAGGCATCACAGGCAATCTATGGAGAACATTATTAACTGGGAAGAAATTGGCTACATTCCCAAATGAATCTAGAATATGTCAAGGGCTTTCCTGGTGTTGTATTCTGTTAGCTTAAAATGTTTCTTTTTCTTCTATTTTTTTTTTTCTTTCTCCTAGCAAATCTAAGGGGTAGTCCTGGACAGAAATAAAATGGCTGTAGTCAGGTTATCTTTTCACAAGGACACGGGGGAAAAAGGTTGTGTGTGAATGTGCTAATATGATTTTAAGTGCTTTCAAACCCTTCTATTTAATTCTCTCTGTGGCATGTAATTCCTGAGGGACTGGCACCAAATTGATAAGCTCAGTGCTAAAGTGAACTGTCTCGTCTAATCCCCAGGAGCCTCTGACTGAAGTGTCAAAATACGATCGTGCACCGGTAGTATTGCTGTCCTGCAGAAGAAATACTTCAGCACACCATTGACATCACAAGCAAATTAAAAGACTCACCAAAGTTAATATTCTCACATTATAACAACATCTCCTATAAATTATTAAAGCCCACGCAATTTATTACCCATGTTAGGAAGAAAAAAAAAAAAAAAGAAGCAAGTTGAATCATGAGCCATGCTACTTAATGATTTATTTTTTTGCTCTTCAATGTGTTGAGGTTTATAAATCACCCTGCTCAACTCTGCAGTGCACCAAGGAAAAGCAGTTGCTAGTCATGCTTTTCTCTCACCAACGATCACCTATGCACGGCCTGGAAGCACGCTCATTATTTCAGCATCTATCAGCAGCCTCTCTGTTTCAGACTGGTCGTTCCTTTTTATTAATACAATGCTTAAGCATGGCATTGAATGAGTATGATTTAAGACTTTAGATGATAGATCTAAGTCTTTTCAGAAATAAATATTAACCTCATTATTTAGGCAGGGTGCTCTGACTGACTTCTTGTACTCTGTCTCAAGGCTTCTAAGTAAATCAAGATTTACTGAGAAATCTTGTGTTTAAAGTCAGCTCCGCCAGCTTCACCAAGTCTCACTCTTGATTGCATGTTGTGCTTTTGCAAACAAATATATTTCCTTCCGTTTAGAGGGGCATGTTTTATGTCTCTTCTATCAGTGGCATAGGCAAATCCTTTAACTTCTCAAAAACACATTTCCTAATCTATTCACTGAGCATGTTGTATTAGATAATTTCTAAATTCACTTCCATATCTAAATTCTGGTAATCACAGTGCAGCTCTTGAGATAGATGCCTCTGCTCTAAGTTATGAGGCCATGCTGAGTCTGTGCTGTATCTGTGTGGCCCTTCTTGTTTGAGCTGGAGAGAGCAGACAGATTTCAAGTGCAAATGAGCTACGCTTGAGAAGAATACAGACTTTGAGATGAATTAGAACCGCAGAGAGTCTTCTAGAAACAACTGGCAAATGTGGTAAAAACTCCAGAAGTTTGTCTGGGGTTGATATGATCTAGAGACTTTGGTGACCATTTGGTCTGTACTTCTTTGACTGCATATCCATCGGGAGGAGCTTCTAGTCTGGGTATATTCCTATTCCAGCCTAGATGTTCCTAGTATGCAAACACTAATCTCACTCATGTATCTGATTTTGAAAATACTGTCACGTTGTATCATGGTCCTAAAGTTAGCAGCAGGGTAAACACTCCAGTGCAAACTAAAAAGGCATGTAAACACAAGTTGTTTTTAATACAATTTCTCTTGTTAAGGCAATTTGATACACATCCCTCTCAGGAATTAAAATAATAGACATCAATAATGCAGGGGATGCACATTTAATTCATTTTGCAGAGGTAAACAAACATACTGCCCTTTTCATAGGCTGCCTCAAGACTTGGGAAATATGGTTTTACCTTTTAAAATGAGTTACGTTAGACTACATTTGATAAATTTGCATCAGCATCCTGATCTTTGAATGTCCTCTGGATGGTATTTATCTTTGAGGACATTGGTTATGCTTAATGAGCCTCAGTTTTCTCATCTGACAAATGGAGACCTTAATCCCTGGTGCTTTCATAGGGCTTATGTGTGGCCAAGAAGAGATCAGGTAGTTTTGAAAATTGTTTTTAAACAATAAACGTACATGGAAACAGAAACTGTGTTGGTTCTAATTATCTGAAAAGTCACTTAACCTGAAGGAAGTCTCCGTTTTAAACTCACAAAGAGAGG
Source organism: Cavia porcellus (assembly GCF_034190915.1). Classification (NCBI taxonomy): domain Eukaryota; kingdom Metazoa; phylum Chordata; class Mammalia; order Rodentia; family Caviidae; genus Cavia; species Cavia porcellus. The sequence continues at coordinate 150,305,263 of NW_026947484.1, forward strand.
TGGAATTTTACTCATGTGCCATGAAAACCTCGCCAGTTAACATTTACACATTCCTTGCCCTGTTAGAAGAGATCAGATGGGTGAGATGAAGAAAGTCCTCATGTTTTCCTTCCACCCTGCAGGAATTGTACCCCATTATAGAAGTCTTAGCACACACAGCGAACAGGGCTTTCTTGTTGGATTAAATTCAGCCGACACTTACTGGCCTTCAAATATATGTCAGACACTCATGAATTCAGATGGATAATTGGACTAAAGACTCACTACACATGGAAAAATAATTGTCCTGTGCAGGTATCCTTTCCAGAAAAGTATGATTGCAAAATATGGTGGGAATGACCAGCGTGTTCTTGGGAAAATTAAGTTTAGACATTGGTTGCCTAAGACCCTTATACAATCAGAATTTGTAGAATAATACCCCGAGGCAGAACAAAGGCTTCAACAGCCTTTACTAAAATGTAAGGTCCACTCTGCTGATTAGAAAGAATCACTGAACCTTATGCTACCCTATATATACAATGGAATCCATAAGCACCCTCCTAAGAGGGGAGGCATTTAGATGAGATCTTTAAGGCGTAGGTATTGTATACCATGAATGGAACATGAAAGGCTGGTTGCATAAATAGCCATTCATTCTGTCAACAACATTAATTGAAAACTCAGGGGTGCATAAAGCCCCATTCTGATTTATTGAGTAAGCCGCAAGAATACCTTCACATCTGTATGCAAATATTTCACAAGTGTGAAACTGAGGACTGAGAGCTGCTGGTACGTGGTGGCACGCTCACTGCTGCCGCTTTTCCATGCAGCGTCTGCCTGACCAGTTGGGTGTCATCATTCCTGCAATGCGCATGTCCTTTAAAGGTATTAGGACACTGATATCTACTAAAATTTGTTCCCAAGTTTGGCAAAACACCTCTAACCGCACTAAAAGCCTTGACAATTTATACTGGCAGTGTATTAGCATGTTTGCTGGGTTGAGATGTTGATGTTTCTTTGCATTCTATAAAATCTACGCATTTTGAATAATTTTATGGACAAGGTAAATAAGTTTTGGTTATTACCAGACCTTTCAAATGATTGTTTCATGTTTAGTATATTCTCTTTCATCTATACTCTCTTGTAATCCACACTTTGAGACTAAGAAATGTCATCTGTTTTACTTCATCAGATAATTTATCCAAATAAGGCCTCAGTCTTTCCCTGGTCTTGTCTATACTAGTTCTGTGACACTGGGTGGATGAATCACCACCTCTAACCCTGCTGAGCTGTTAATAAAATCTGGCCATCCCTAGCCATCCTCCCTTAGCATTTACCTCTGCACCCCAAAGCTGATTGCTGTGAATACCTCTGATTCCGGGGTAAGACTGTTTCTGGCTTTGGGAGTCTGCTCTGTTTGTAATTCAAGCAAAGTGAGCTGGAACTGCCCTCTGGCTGTCGTCTCTTGTGGAAGAATTCAACCAAAGATGGATAGGAAGTTGGTAGATAAATAAATCAACTTCTTTAGCCTAACATTGAGTCACATGCTATACTATCGTCCAGAGACTGCCAGTGGGTTTGAGCTCCAGGTGCCACGGTGGGACTGCCTAAGAATTGAGGGTGTATGTAGCTCAGTGGCTGAATGCTGATCTACCATGGCAAAACCCTGGGTTTGATTTCTATCACAAAGCTGCGGGGGACTGCCTTGAAAGTGTACCTTTCTTTGGCTTTCCTTTCTCTCTCCTCTTATTCCGCACTCCTAGCCAGTTTTTCTTAAAATCAGCTCCCAAATAAACTACTTGCATTTGAACCCTTGTCTTTGAGCAAGCTTCTGAGGAAATCCAACCAAGACATTTAAATTTCTTATGCATAAAATGAAAATGATAATACCTGGCTTCCCAACTACATGATTACTGAGAAACCCCAGATGAGGTAATACAGGTACAACAGCTGCGGAAACCGTGAAAAAATGAAATGAATTCACACATCTTCATCATTATTATTGCTGCTGACACTGTGTGTTTCAGTTTTAACTGAAGCCTGTAAAATATTTGCAAATATAGTTCTTTAGCTGTGAGCTAGAAAGAAAAGCTGCCTAAAAGTAATGATGTAAGCTGGGACTTTACTTATTTATTTATTTTGGTACTGGGAATTGAACTCAGAACTTTGCACTTGGAAGATAGGATGTCATTGACCAGGGGGAGAGAACAAGCAGCAGAGGATGAAGAGAACTTTTCAACATCTCCTGTGATGCTACTTAATACCCACACAGCCCCCTCCCCTAAATAACAGACGTCAAAGGCAAAGAATTGGGAAAGAGATAATCGGCCTTCCTTTCTTTGCATGGAAGGTAACTTTTCATTAAATTACGTATTAGCAGGCCAGAGACTCTGTCAGGGAAGAAAAAGAGAGGGCAAATCCATCTTACTAGCCAAAGATAGTTCAATGGGGACAGAGAGTGGATTAAACATAGCAGCATCTGCTCATTCCGCAAAGCCAAATAGAATATTAAGAAAAAACAAAACAAAACAAAAGACTTTGAAATCCTATATGTTACTCCCTAACTAAAGCAAAACTATGTCAGAAAACTTTTAGGAAAAATAATTTTCCAACCAAATGTCTTTGTTGCTTGGTATTTTTAAAATACCTGCCTTGGAAAACTGTCAAGGTAGTACATCAGTACAACCATGGATTCTGAAAGTAAAGTAGGGCCGTGGGAGATACTCAACATCTTAATCTGTTTTGGTGGCTGTAACACCTCACCTACAACGCGAGAATGGGATTTCTCTACAGTTCTGGGGGCTGGCAAATCTGATCAGGCAGCATCGTGAGAAGACGTCCCATGGCAGAGAGGCAAGAAGTGGGAAGACGTTGAGCAAAAAGGAACATAATCACTTCGTCGAGACCCAACTACCACTGCGAACAGGTTTCCCACACATGGCTTTGGGGAAGACATTCTGACCATAGCACTGGGTGCTGAAGACTGTGCCCCCCTCCCGATTCATACGTTGAAATCCCAACCCATGATGTGATGATGTTAGGAGGCAGGGTCTTGGCAAGGTGATCACACAACGAGGGCTGAGTTTTCATGAGGGGATTTAGCGTTCCTATTAAGAGACTCTGAGGTACCATCATGTGTCAGCCACATGAGGGAGGATATGGCTGTGTATCAGCCGAGCAGTAACCCTCACCCCAGGTCTAACCTGCCACTCCTTGATCTTGCACTTTTCAGTCCCCAGTACTGTGAGAAATAACTATCTGTTCTATGGAAACCACTCAGTCTGCAGCACTCTGTCCCAACAGCCTGATCAGACTGAGATGCTCAAGTGCAAAACTATGCTTTGTAGCACACTTGATACCTAAAGAGATATGAAAGCCAATGCTGAAACAATACATTCATATCACAGGCTCATGCAGTTATAACTTGCCAACTAATTGGTAATCAAACAAAGAGATAAGCTCTCACTTCGGGTTTTGTCACGCTGCAATTTTCTGAGATACTAATCCGTTGTGACCATATTTGCTTCAGTGTGGAATATACCATAGTGAAAATTTACTTTTACATACGATGTGTCGTGTACATGAACTACCTTCCCACAAGGAATGCAATTATTAAGTACTACAGGCATATGCTGAAAGAAAAATTAAAATTGAAAAAAATTTGTTTTAGCAGTGTGGGTCACTGCCATGTGAAAAGGATGGCCTTTGGTTATTGTTCAGTGACTTTAGTGAAATCTAGCACGCGACAAGGATCCTGTTACAAGGAGAGGGTCTGTCATTAGAGTCACAATTTGGGTCCCATAGAAGTATTCTTGAAATGTTAAAATAAGTCCTCTGTTCATAATATGGATGTTTTCATTCCTACTTTTATTAGGAGATCATAGTTAAAAACTTTTCTCTAAATTTGTTCTCACAAAAGATTCGCTGACTTTCATTTTTATATTGATTGATATTCTGCATGGACCTTTGTTATTAAAATGTATCACGTCTCTGTTTTGAACTGGATTCGGGGAGACATTGTTTTTTGTAGCTCCAGCAGTGCTTAGTTAGTGCCGCTGGGATAGCACCCCTCACACAGTATTATATTATAAGAAGAGTCTGTCGCCTGCCCTAGACTATGGGATCCCTGAAGACGCTAACTGCCATCCCATTTTTGTATCCTTAGCCTCTGTCACAATCCTGGATTTGATTGGTGCTCAATAAGTATTTGATGATTGAATAAAATAGACAAAAGGCAATGTGTTTATATTAAATATGCTTGCTGGTTCACATGACAGCCCTTGTTTCTTATACTTAAATTCTTATAATTTTTTTTATTTGGTGGGGAGAGGACCGGGAACCAGGAATTGAGCTCACACTTGCCAGGCAGGTGCTGTGTCACTGAACTGTTTTCCTATCCCTAAACCAAAGTTTTTAAGCCAGAAAGATTTCATCACATTTGGGTTGAGGACAATTTAGGTCTTCAATATAATTATCTTTCAAACACTATTTGTCTCCCAATCGCTTATTGATTTTTTAAATATTTTCTTTCTGAAAACTGCATTGTCCAAAGATTTCTGATTTTGAAATGAATCTTTATATTGCCAAGAAGGGAACTATAATAGTGAGAAAGATTAACTTCTACCTGAATTCCTGCTAACCTATGATTTGTTCAATGTAAGCCAATGCTTTTAAATAGGAAAAGGAATTGAGTAAATGTTTTTAAGAATCCCAACTGTTGAAAACTTCTGCAATATAATCTAAAATAAATATACTGGCTTAACTTTTCCTCATAAAAAGGAAACTAGTAGGTTTAAAAACCATCTGCAGAATAAATATTTATGGCATAGAATGACAACTTGACTTCTCCTAAGCACTGGCATACATTTTCTAAGTTAATGTTTGATGAAGGACTTCCACTTACAATTCTGAAGCGAACTAAAAGAAGTTTCATTAACTATTTTCAAAAGATAATGAGGTCGTGATCCCTTTCCAGATGTTTCACTCGTCAAATAATTGTGATCTTTCTTCCAAATCTCCCCGGTTGCTTGATTCCTATTTCTTTGTTTATTGAGAAGTGATTTATAAAGATGAAGAGAAATAGAAGCCAGACAGTCATAGTAATCAGATATATTTCATGTGTGTCCAACATACAAAATATGGAACTCTGAGAATTATTATAATTTTTCAAAAGTATATTTGTAAGTCTAAAAATTGGAAACGGGTAATCTCCTGAAGCAGTGCATGTGAATATGTAATAAACAACATTCTTCATATGTTTGTGTATACAGTTAAACATCTATACGTGACATATGTAGAGGTAGCTGTTTTCTTAATCTCTGAAGGAAAGCTTTTATTTATAGTCAGCCACACCAACAAACTACCAAAACTTTACCAATTACTTTACCAAAAATGTAAATATTTTGAAGTTTATCACTAAAGTAGAATTGCCTCTGATGTAAATAAAGACACTTTTAAAAATACTTTTTCTTTTCACTTGGAAGCATGACTTATCTTCCTTTTTGCTGGGACACAATGCCTGACATCCACAATTTAAGGAAAGGAAAGTCTATTTTGGCTTCCAGAAGAGGTTTCAGTCCATAGTCAGCTGGCTCCAAGGCAGGGCAGCATGTCATAGGGGTGTGGCAGGGGAGACGCCCCTCATGGCAAGGCCAGGATAGTGGTGAGTGTCACACCCCTGTGATCCAGTCACACCCCAAAAGCCTCACCTGTGACTGCAGGAGGCTTAGATGGGGACATATAAAGATACTTCCAACTCATTGTCTGCAGAAAGGACTCCTGGGTATGGCTTATTGCAGAATTTTCCTTGGGGTCTAGGAAAGAGATTAATCATACTTTCTAACATTACAAAGCATAAAATTAAACCCTATAACATGAGTTAAAGGGGCGCTGAAAGAGCTACATATAAATAACAGCGGGGCTCTGGGGTAAAACCCTAGTGCGCTGTTTAAGAGTGAGGTCCAGACGGTGTGAGGCCTTTGAGCTATTTGTTTTTCATTTTGCTGCCCGTGTTTCACACAACTGCTCCCCACACTGTCATTCACTTCTATTCATTTTGACTATGTTGGTTCCAGTTTTGACAAATAGATGAAGAAAAGTAATAATTACAACAATAGCACATCTAAAATAGATAATTAAAATTAACAGAAATTATGTCGCATGCTTTGACATCGTTAATTTTGTGTGTGTGTGTGTGTGTGTGTGTGTGTGTGATATTTGTATTTGACCATATCATTTCCAACATTAGCAAAGTTTAGTTGGAATAAAAATGTTGCTTCTAGGGAAGAAAGAGGGAAGTCCCTATACTCTGGCTACTGAAAGTGTTGGTTCCTAATAGTTCACAGCTATCCCTTTATTGTTTGTTTGCTTGTTTGAGAAGCAAACCTGCTTTGCTTGGGACATACTCCAACCCAAGAAGCAAGCAGCCAATAACTTAGCAGCAGCAAATGATTGTCTAAAGAACATAAAATCCTCTCCTTCCCTGCTCCCTGCACACACACACACACACAAGTGCCACTGATCAGAGCTGTCTGTGGGACAAAGTCCCTGCAGTGTTCAGCTAAACACATGTCCTTGCTCAGCTGTCTTTCCTTGCCCTCCCCTGTGTTCTTTTTTCTTCTGAAATTACTCCCTCCGGAAATCACTTTTATATTAATCCCTTTCATAGGTCTTGCTTTGAGCACACCCAGACCAAGATGGATGGTAGTAGAAATGTCCCCAGAAAGAAGAGATTATACTAGGATTCTGGAAGTGGATGGCACTCTGGCCTCTGTCACTGACTCAGGAGTCAGTAAAATATAGCTTGTGAGAGCCAACCTTTCTCTTTTCTTGTAAATAAAGTTTTATCGGAACACATTCACCAGTGTATTTTCAGACAGAACTGAGTATTTGAGATGGAGACCATATGGTCTGCAAAGCCTAAAATATTCACCATCTGCCCTTTTATAGAAAAAAAGTTTGCTTATCCTCAGCTAAAATTTTCACCCACAGTAGTAAACTAGGTTGAGTTACAGGTAGAGAGAGAAACAGTGGCAGATGCAATGTGTCAAGGGAGAAACTGGAACGGTAAGAACCTTAGATTTGATTGGGTCTTGCTGAATATCATGGAATCACTGAAGAGAGGAAATGATGAGCTTTAGTAGTTATTCACTGCTCTGCGGCACAGTACCACAAATGCAGCGATTTAAAAACAATAGGCTCTTTTAATCTCCTTGTTTCTATAGCTAAGGGTCCCAGCAGTGACTCAGCTGAGTCCCCTGCTTTAGAGTTTTTCATAAGGCCGAAATGAGAGTGTCACCCAAGGCTAGGTTTCATCTCCAAGGCTCTGCAGGGGAAGTCTCTACAAGCACATGCAATTGTTGGCAAAACTCAGTTCCTTGTGAATTGTTGGCTGAAGGTCATGCTTAGTTTTTTGCCACACAGACTTCTTTCTGTAGTATGACAGTTAATTGACCACACTCAGTAATCAGGATTCTGTTACTAAGATACAGGTGAAAATCTTACATAGCTTAATCACAGAATTGAAACCCCATCACTTTTGCCATGTTTGGTTGGTTAGATGAAGTCATAAAAAAGGTCCATTCTTAAGGGCAGGGATTATATACTGTCACAAAGTGATCACTGGGAACCATCTTAGAATCTGCCACCTGGATACCTTCTACCCTATGGAATGTAAAGCAAATTCAGAGTCAGAAAGAGTCCTTAGCAGCATTTAAAGAGATTCTTCTCTTTTAGATAAAGAGCAGACTGAAGATCAGGCTGGTGTATTATCTGTAGGAAAGAAGAGTTCTAAAGAAACTACAGGCTCAGCCTAGGCAAGACTATAGTAACTTTAGGGGCCTGAAAGAAAAGAGAGTTTGAAATACCTGGGGTTTGGGGTAGAAATATTTGCGTGGATGAGAACCACAAATCTGCATATCCCCGAATACTCTTGTTGAAAGAGAAGTGGTCTATCCTGAAGACCATGCTGAAGTCTCAGATGAGACAGGCAACTTACAAGATAATCCCCAGGATCTTCCTGTATTTTCCCTCATGGAAGTCAGAGTAATAATTTGGGCTATGTCTCAGCATATCTCAGCTAGAATACCCAGGGACCAATGAAGGAGATGAGCTATATTTACTCCAACAGAATTCTAGATCTTGGCTAAATGGATGCCCAAAGAGGATGCCTCAAAGTGAAACCTGAAGATAATGGGTCAAAATGAGTACAATATAAAACTATGTAAGAGACAGCTGGCCAATATGGTATTATTCTATTGTGACATAGGTTGACATCTTAGCCATGTCTTTCATGATAGTTTTAATAAAGGACCAGGCTCAGCCAGGCATAATGGTCCATACCTATAATCCTAGCACTCTACAAGGAGGTTGGAGGATTACAAATTTGAGCTCAGCCTGGTAATTAGTGTGTTAATGAGACTCTGTTTCAAAATTTAAAAAAAAAGGGGGGTGCTAAAGAAGTAACTCAGTGTAGAGGTGCTGGGTTTAATCTATAGGACCAGAGGGGAGTGGGAAAAGACCAAGATAACTCTTGAGAAAAGTGGTAACCCACATGCAACATGTAGAGAGCTCAGCACTGCTGCAGTAGATTGTAAAGGAAGAAATAAATGCATCCAACATGAGCATGCCTCAGTGTATGATGCTAAACTCACAGATCTAACTGTGTTCTTTAGACGGACTTGGAAAGCTCATCCTGAGTATTGCTGTAATGAAGAATTTGCTGAAGGCTTCCAGCATTCTGAGAAGCACAGACCTCCTTAGGCTGGGATGCTGGAAGACAATATAAAGAGCAATGGCATATTTAGTTAGGCAGATGGGAGGATCCACAGTAACAGAGGTCGTAAGGAAGCACTTGATGGTCAGAAGCACTGGGAGTGAAGTCATCACAAGGAGAAATAAGGTTGGAAAGGCGTCTGCAAGGGTGTGTGTGTGGGGAACTGACTCTTCTACAGTCAGAGCTATATAAATCACTGCCTTATGGGAGAGTATACATATCTGTCAAAACGTTAGGGATAAACATAAAATGGGCACATTTTCTTGTGCAGAAAGTATATGTCATTAAAGTATAACAAAAATAACAAAGCAGGAAAGGCAAAAGGCTGCCTTATACAAAAACGATGATGTAATCCAAATACATTTATCAATATCTATCTATCTGAAATAAGAAACAGTCAGAAGGCAAAGGTCAAGTACCTCAGTGGCAAATTGTGAAGTCTTGGCCTGTCTTCAGACTTGAGTGAGTCCTCAGATCCATACACCAATGACTGAAAGTGATGCTTAAGCCCTATAAGAAAGGGAATTTCAAACTTATGGTTGAATTTCAACCTAATGGTTCATCTGTGACTCCCAGTCTGTCCTCAAGAAAAGCAAGAGCCATTTACACAAAAACTGTATAGTGGAAAAAGGAGGGTGCTCAGATCTTTCTAGGACTGTTGGATCCCAGGTACTATTCTGATGACACCACTATGGGACCCATGCTAGACAGAGCATGAACATGTAAGTGTCAGGAAATAAATGGATTCTTTATCCAACTGTGTCTCACAGGGTGTGTACTAGATCAACACACTCATACCTTGAACATTTATTAGTCCTTAAATGTGTAACTAGAATAAGCAAAGTGGAACTTGATGGCATCTTTTTGCTTTCTTGACCACTTATTGTATTATCAAGGCCAAAGTCAAAGTCCTTGAAACTGTCTCTTGGCCAAGTTAGTAGATCAATCAGCTATGACATCTTGCTGGAAGTTGTACAGATTAATACCACTCTCAAAGATCAAAACGATGCTAGGATGAGGATCCCATCTTGTGCCCAACCACTAACCAACCTAAATTCCACCCAAAACCAGATGAATCATGATGGCAGATGATAGTGTACCACTACCAATTAAACCAAATTGTAATAATTACAATTGCAGCTGCTGGACTTCATGTAGTGTACACGCTAGGGCAAGTTAACGGGATATGGAGTGTGCAGTTATGTGTTGGCAAATGTGTCATTTTCAACACCCATCAGGAAAGAGAATTAGAAGCAGCTTGTGTACATGCAGATGTACAACCATGGTTATGGCTTTGTCTGTATGGTCAATACTGTTAATTCTCCACTTCTGTACGTATATAGGTTCCAAGCACTGGAATTGTCCAGACAGCTTGCCTAGCATCATCTTGATATACTATGCAGATTTTATCATGTTAGTTGGACCAAGTGACACTCTCTATGGAAAAGGAGATATGGCAATGGGCATGCGCTCATGGTGACACTGGTCCTACCATGTTCTGGCCCAATTTAAAACACTACTGTGGAGTAGACACTCTGGAAAGATGAGCATCCTCTATCAGGGTAGAGGGTATAGGTTCAACCAATGCATAGTCTGTCTCAACTGTCACAGTGCCTGAGTCCAAGAATCAAAGTGTAAAAATAACAAAGACTCTTCACTGTTTCTCTGGGTGACTCACCTTATGTTTTATGAGGCTAGAGGACGCAGGTGCAGAGGAGGGAAACCCCAGAGGTTAAAGCACGAGACGGTACACTTTCAGCAACAGCTATTGGCAGACTCCTTCGAGTTGCATGGCCAGGATTAGCCAGCATCACAAAATTATTGTTTTTGGAGAAGTAATTGACCTGCTTTTCAGGAAGAAACAGAGATGCTGCTACAAGGCAGAGGCAGGTAATGCTGTGTTTGTCACACAGGTTCTATCTTGATCTTATCAGGCAGTACTAAACTGGAATAAGTAAGATAATAGCTACAGTCTGAAATGCATGGTAGCCTGGGTTCACAGTCTCCTAGGAAACAAGAATTGGCTTACCCCTCCAGCCGTCCACTGTGGAAGTACGGGCCCATACAGAAGAACATTTAGAAAGGGTAGATGAATGCATGATAACTATGCAATGCCCTGGGACAAATAGGGGGGAGCCTAGGATAGAGTTTATTCCCCACAGTTCCCCAAGGGGCCGAGTAAAGGCAAAGCAAGCTTTCACCCTGATCACATCCCTCTGAAGTCATCTTCTATCTATTCTCCTTCTCTTGCTCTCTTCTCAGGAAAGCTATCCCTTGGTAGAACATTCAGAAGGGTTTTCATTTATGGTTTTGCTTCTTGGGATTCTGGCTTCAGAACCACCTTCCACTATTAACTGTACTGGAAAAATATTTCTTTTACTCCTACCACTCGGACCCAAACCTGATAGCATGCATGAACATTTGTATTAATTAAGGTCACTCATCTTGCTTTGTTTTTCATTTTGCCTCCTAAGATCTCTGTTACCATAGCAAAGGGTCTCACTCCTTTCAATACTCAACCTCACTGTAACTGATGAAAACTATCCTATTCTCTAAGCCATCCTCTATAAGGATGTCAACTACTTTTAAAAAACATGACTTTTAGGTAACTCCCTTTCTTAAACACTTTCATGGGTTTCCATTGCTTCCTGAAAGAAGTCTTGTCTCTATAGTGTGACATACAAGGGTTTGTTTATCGGGCTGCAACTTGGAGCAGAATTATGGTACCCTTTTCCCCCTGCCACACAACCTGAACACCTTGTGCTGTCGCCATACTGGACTGTGACTTATTCCAAGGACAAGACTTGCTCTGGTTTGAGTCCATGCTATTCCTTCCTACTGCAAGGGCCCTCCTTCCAATTAGGCCTGTTAGGTACCCACTCATACTGTAAGACAAACATTTATTACCTCTTCTGTGAAACCATCATTTACTGATGCAGCACTTCTTTCCAACTCCAGGAAGAATAAGTAACTGCCTTTTCTATGCTCCTATAGCACTAAGACACAACTCTGTTCCGATGCTTGTCATATTTTTATTATTGCTTATGGCATGCCTTTCTTTTTTATGACTTTTTTTCATGTGACTTGTAACTCCAATACCTGACACATAGTTTGCATAGCATACATATTAATTGAATAAAGAACTGGTTCTTAGAAAGCATCACAGTCTGACAAGTTAGTTGGATCTGTCCTGGATCTCATCTTTACTTATATCCCTACCTTACTCTTGCCAGGCAGGCGCTTGTGCTGCTGAGCTAAATCTCCAGTCAACTCTGCTTGGAGACAGTGAAGCTAAATGCCCTTAGGCAAACTTCCTCTTATCCAAGTGTAACAATTGTCCACCCTGGTAGTCCACCATTGCCTAAGCTTTACCTCCTGTAATTCATAAACATTTGTGCCCCCACAGCTATGCAATGGACAGAGTCTAAGAAATAAACTATCAATTGCCAATAAGAAAGCCACATAAATGTACCCTTCATGTCGGTTTCCCTTAAAGGTGGAAGGATGTAAAGGGAAGGAGAGAAAATTGCTTTACCAATATATCAATGCCCCACCTATGTCATGACTTCCCTGTATTACAGTTACTCTGGATACCCCATTTAATTGATTATTGCTTCTGATTCATCTCTTCAAAATACTTCTTTATTATTTTGATGGGTTGGATTGTGGAAGCTTTAGGAAGCTTTAGGAAGTCCAAATAAACATACTTAAGAAAAATCCTTAGTATGTTACTAGAAATTGTATTAGTGATCTTGGATTAAAGCAGCAGGTAAAAACAATAATAAAAGGATCTGAATTAAAGTAAAGCTGATGGTTAATGTGGCATAAAACCTAGTTATGGGGATCTGACCTGATAATATTCATTTTTACCCTTCAGTCACATTCTCAGCTCAACTCTTCCATCTCTTTCCAACTTCAAAGAAAGCACACAATAGAAGAATTGGCCGGATTATCACCCTGTTGGAAAATGAGTGGAGATTATAAATATGTTTCCTTGTTTCTGTGCGTTGGACTATATAATCTCAATTACCTCACAAAACCCTTTGCCTGGGCTAATGCAAAGATTTAGATTATACCAAAGTTGCATAAAATCAGAAACAAGATATTAATAATAATCCAGAGTGGTGTAACATAATGAAATACATGTTTATTCTTATTAGCTTTAGCTAGTACAATAAAAAAGTAAATTAGCATAGAGGATTCAATTTTATATTTATTATACTCTGACCTTTTTTGCTCTTCCCTCACCATTTTATATTATGAATGAGGTAATTAAAAAGAATACAGTTGTTTGCTGTTTTCCTGCAGCACATTTTTGCCCATTTAAGAGCACTTGTATGTGGATATGTGTGTATGTGCGTACTGATTATTTTAAGCAAAGTTTAAAAATGGAAGTTGAAATGCTAAAGGTCTAAGGAATGAATTATCCTGACCTGGTTATTAAAAGACCATATTATGAGGTTGGACTTTTCATTTCTAACCCAAAATGAAAAGGCGAGCACAAATAATCCTACATCACCTCTGAAAACGATGTCAGGAAATGTTTTCTCAGAGTCAGCTACTGGTCAAGACTTACATCAAGTTAAACAAAATAATGAAGGATCAGGGATTTTAGAAGGGCCAAAAGTTCGAACAAGAGACCTTTAGCCCCTCTGCCTGCAGTGCACGAGAATGCTTCCTGTTTGTTCGATATGTACTTACCATCTCTTGAGGGGAAAAACGTTTGTAACTTCCTATTATGGACTAAGTCCTCTGTCCCCACCTTTCCTACAAGGGGAGATTTCCACAGAAAAGAATCAATACAGTTTGAACTACTGAATGAAAATAATAGCAACAAGCACAAAAATGCCAAATGGGCTGATCTATCTAAAACCATGTCTTATTAAACTTCTAAAATATTTGATATTGCCCCAAACTGAAAAAAGAATTATACATAACTGTATAAAAATTTAATGAAGGTTGGCTTGCTGGTTAAGATGTCTTTAATCAAGACTGTACTTTCCTTTTGAGAGTTGAGAGAGCCCATATGGTCTAATGTTCAACAACCACAACTTGAAGAAATAACAATAGCTAGAGGCTTGGCCTGAAAAGACTCACTTGTGTTTGAGCTATTTCTGTTCACAAATATAGAAGACTGCAGGAGATTAATACACAGTTCTGTTCATCATTACTGCAGGAGTTAGGGAATCTGTAAAATCTAAAGGAATTTTTAAATTAATTAAATGAGTTAGCAAGCCCCAGATTCAGTGGTTTGTGATTTTTTTTTTTTTTTAGCCAGATTTGACTTCCCATTGCTCACAGAAAATAAAATAAGAATCTTGAACACCAATCTTTCAACCAGGTATCTCTGGAGTTTATAGGTAGCAATAATGAAATTTCCTGAGGAGAATCTTTCAAATGACCAATGTACTTTTTATTAATCCACATTTAACCTGAAGCCTGAAACTAACTCCCCTTTCTTCCTGTCTTCAAAATCTCTATGACCAAATGTACCATGTTGAAGTTTATATGACAGGCCATTTCAACACTTTTGTTTAGTTAAATAGAAGTGCATCACTTTTAAAGAAAAGTCCTATTGCCAAAAAATATAAACAGCCCTAACTTTGATTAATATAAATATTTTAAAACCAGAACATTCTGTTACATCTTACAAAAACAAAACTGATGGGAAAGAAAAAGCACTTTCATACATTAGATGAATCCAGGAAAAGACAGCTGCAGAACCAAATTTTAAGTAAATATGAATTGTTTGTCTTTTCAGAGGGCCATGGTATTTACTTAAATGGATTTGTTTTAGAATACTTTGTGTTTCATTTGTAAAAATAAAATTTTTCTTATGGATTGATTTCTGAAGTATCCAATTTACATTTCAAACTTATATAATTTAGACACACACACACACACACACACACACACACACCCATTAAAATTATTTCCCCTGCACAAGTTAGCGTTCTTTGCGAATAAACCATTGCACAAGAGATGTGTGAAACGAACAAATGAAGAAAAACATTGACAGCAAAAGCAAGGTCTGGAGGGTGAAGTTAGTTTATTAGGCCCCGTTTGTCACGAATGGCCCTGCTGCACATATAAAAGCAAATCCCTCTACCTTAGAAGATTAATTCTGAAGGAGGTACTCTTAGGTCAAAGTATACATAAGCGTGTGCCTAATCTCAGAGAAATCAGGCTATTTTCTCATAGCAATTAAGCAGAGGTCTGGGGTTTCACCCACAGTGTATTTAAACACAGGATACAATTAAACCCCAAAGTATTAATATCTTTGCTTTGCGAAATTGCTCAGGAAATAGATTTTGCCCTGTCTCAAATGAAAAGCAAGTCAAATTAAGAGAAAAACTTGATTCTTAGCTAAGTTGCTGGAAATCAGAGTGTCGTATTCTCTTCTAATTGCAAATGTTTTACAGACATAAATATAATTCTTGCTTTACATTAGGGTAAGAATTATAAACGTTCCAGTTCCTTTCATCTGAACAGCAAACCTTAGATGTTTGCATGAAAATGTATTGTTTTCACACTGTAATGAAATTTATGACTCAGTGTATGTTAAAAATCAAATCATTACAAAATTCTGAGAGCTCACCATTTACCACCAACAAAATATCCTAGCCTGGGAGCTTAGCAACCAACGTGTGGAGTAGAGAAGTAAATGTAAATTTTAAGCAATCAAATGTTCTATAGGGGTTGCTTTCCACTGAGGTTTCTCTTGGAGTTATTTTATTCATGTACTCATTTCAAGCAAAGAGCTAATCTTCTAGAGAAAATCATTGCCAGTTGAAAACTGTGCTTCACAAAGAAAAAAAATGGAAGGGTAAATATAAAAACAACAAAACAACTTCTCTTTGTCATACATCAGATCCCTAAAGGCAAAACATTTTAATAGTACAAAGTTATATTAAATAAACTACCACTTTTATTCAGTTCCTGAAAAAAATAGCCCTTCCGGTACTAAAAGAGTTTGCCTACATTACAATTATTGCTACTTCTCTTTTGTCTATATATCAGATTAACTTTCCATTTTATGGCCAAACCAAATTCTCTTTGGCATTTTTAGGAGCGAGCTGGGCAGGGAAGTTGGAATAGGAAAAGATAAATCAATAGTTTTTTGTTTATATAGCTGAATCAATATTTTTTTCTTTTATATGGGAGCTTCTAGCAAGACTGCTTTGCTATACAGTACACCATTATATGCAGTGAGAAACCTTATAACACATGGGGATGTGCTCATAAATTAATAACACTGAAAAAATGCAAAATAGGATGTGTTAGATATGAGTGTGCACATACACTTGTGCACACACACTTGTGTGCTCCTGTTCACGTACACTGATGTCTTTTCCCACCTACCATACCACTGTTGCTTTTCAGAGGAGCTGGGCACTTAAGGTAAAGTCACCAAGACAATGTATCTTTGAAACCATGCTACAAACAGTGGAGGCGCTTCCTTGATGTGTAGTGGCTATGAGAGAAGGGTGCAGTCTGAATTTTATGAAGCCTTGTTTTAATAGGAGCAATGACTTTAATAGTACTTTTTGCTGACATAACTGGCAAATTGGTCTCTTCTGTAACCTTTAAAAGTGCAGCATACCCCAAAATGACTTACTTATTAAACAAATGTTCTCTTTTTGAGTGCAACTGACCTTTAAATGATTATTTCTCAGCGCTTGCAACAAGGAGAATCTCACCTATCACCTTTCCACTTCTGATGTGCTGCAGCGAGTGGATCCATAACCTTTTCACAACACGTGAGGAACCTGCTACACAACACCGAATTACAAACGCTAATGAGCACTTTTTCTTCTTAAGGAAAGGAACTTACTACTTTATTAAATTGTTGGAGTACACAGGAGCCATGCATACGTTTAAAAATAAATGATTATTTTTATCAATCTGCAACCATTTTAGAAAACATAACTCCAAAATTCCAAAGAGTAATTCACTGCTAGTCTCAGTTTCTACTGGAGTTTTTGCCCCTTAACTTCCAAGGTGCATGTTTGTGTTTTATTTCTGTAGGTGTGGGTGTGAGTGTGGGAGGGGTGTGATTTAAACACAACATTGCATTGAAACAGCATTATCTCGAAGTTCAGAAGCTGGTGCAATATTTACAGATAATTTGACTCAAGCGGTGTACACCTAGCTCAGTAACTTTCCATTAAGAGAAAGGGAAAGCTTTTGAAATTCCCCAAGTGTTGACAGAATATGTATCTTTCAATGCCAGATATTTTAAAGCGTGTACTCTCCTCAAAAACAGACACCTTTGCAAAGATGAAATGAATGCAATCAAGTCGTGGTTATTCTTAAGTAGAGGTGGAAATTATAAATTGTATTCTTCAGGAGTCAAATCAGAGACTTAGAAAAGCTAATGTTTTTACTAGTGTAAAGAGATAACCTAATTTACACTTTCTTAGAGCCGTGGAATCTGATAGTGATTATATTAGCATAAATATTTTCCCTATTAACGGAGATCTCCTTGCAGATTTCCAAGAAAAAGTTTCTTTTTTCTTCTGAAGGATTCAAACATTGTGACAAGCTAGTAGTCAGTACTTTACAGACATTTTTTCTGCAAGCTTGATGCACAAATACCTACTTGTGCCTAATAATAAACTTTTTTCTTGCAAAACCAGCCATATTTAGAAAATACTGCCTTAGCAATGTGTTGAGTTCTTTAAAAACCTAAATATTAACCTTAAGTAAACAAAAGGGTTTCTTTCACTTGTGTCTTCTCACTTCTCTCTTTTCCCACAGGTCTCATAAAGTGAGCAGATTGGAATGAATTACAGAGAGATCTAAGAAATTTCCTTTAAACAATGAAAACTAAGTATTTTCAAATAATACTCATTTGCAGTTTTCTGTTGGGCTCTGACTTGGTAATGTTTTGCAAGTCATGAAAGGCAGCCACTAGGTTTCATCAGAGAAACCAAAATAAATGTTCTTTTCAAAAAGTGGACTCCAAAAGAAAAAATGATGCCCACATGCACACACACGCGCACACACATATATAGAAACATAATACACATGTAGTCACACACACATATATATTAGCAGAGAAATGCCTTAGTTAGCTCCCTTTCACTTAATTTACAAAAAGGCAAATCAGTTATTTTATTGGCGTGTAGTCACAAAGAAAAATATGTAGACTTAAGCCGGAACTGGCTCACTGTAAAGACTTCTAGGGTCTTATTCATTAATTATGATGGCTGCTGACAGACAACAGAGGAAAATCAACAGCGCTGGATAAAATAATCATCAAGGGCTTCTATGTCTGTAAACTATTTCAATTCTTGACATTGAATATTTATGGCGCGTGATGCTCCTTTAACAGACTCCATATTTCAGCCAGCTCGCAGCACTGGCTGGATTCAGAAAGTCCAGACACTCCTGACCTTTGTCATACACACATTTGCCTTGGCTGTCTCCTCTAGCATTGCGCCCATTAGGAAAGTGGACGCTGAGCACCACTGGCAGCTTGGCCGGTGCCCACTCGTGGTGCGATGCGCATCTCTCTCCTTTGAAGAGAAGCAGGGCCTCAGTGCTGGCTACCCTTGCACAAGGCAGCCCCTGTGAAGCAGTTGTGTTTGTTTTGCACTTATCATGACAGTGTCAGATCAGCCTGGGCTTACCTCCTCGGGGTGGTGAACCCACCCTGTCTGTGAGCACAGACAGCACTTGGGCCACAGATGTGACTGGTTAACTGTACAAGCTAGGAGGATAAATCCTCATAACAATACTTCATTCACCAAGGAAATCTGTAGTGGATTACAGCCTCTCTATGGTTAAGTCTGGTCTTAATTTACTGCTTTTATTCAGTTTTCAACCACAAACGAGCCCCTTATGAGGCATTCACTATGCAGAATTGACAACTCTTTTTATCTACTTGAAAAATATTTTTGGATAATAATTTATGGTTAGAAAATATTTTAAGCAGTTTGAATAGTTATATTCTTTCATTGCTTAACGATGCAGTATCCCTTGTAAAACTGGAATGCCAGACAATCTGGTAATTTTACGTATAGCATTTATAACGACAGAGTAATTTGGCCATATAGAAACACAATTTAAAAAAATAAAACTGTGTATTCCAAAGGAAGTCTTTTAATGACTTTTTTAAGCTCTCAAGTTGCATCTTTGGAAAAAACCAGAGATGAGAAAACTGTCTATGGTCTCTATATGTGGGTAAAAAGTTTGGGAAGCCTTGCATTTTATTTATAAGTTAATGTTTACAATGACATATTTTGAACACCTTTTGCAAAAGGAAAGAAAGCAGCAGCTCTCTGAGAACACAGGGAAAGTTCATATGTTGTTTATATTCTGTGCATGACCCCAAAATATGTAAGTAGGTTTGTATGTTTTTATCATCAAACGTATTTTCTTAATTTATATTCTGAATTATTGTTCTCTTTTTTAAAAAATCCACCCAAAAGTGCTTATTTGGCATGGAGTAGTTTTCAAGGAGTGATTTCTGGAAACCCCAGTAGGCTAAAAACATTGTGTATATACCTTTAGTCAATGGCAAGTGCCAGCATCAGAGCTGTGATCTTAGATGTATACAACCACTAGTACTGCCAGCCAGTGACCCTGTACATAACTGGCAACGGAACGCATGTAAATTAGGAGCATGTTTTATAAACAGAGACAATAGAAGCAGCATGGCTGGTTTTCTTTTAGATGACAGAGATCCTTTTGCATTTCTTCAGGTTAATTTAAACTGTGGGTGCACGGAGCTTTACAACTTACCCTTTGGCAGAATTCAAGCACTTTCAGAATCATTGATACTGAAGGATTCTTCCCATAGCAGAACAAACCCTTTGCAGATAAACAAAGAACAGCATGCAACTTTGGTGCTGCATGCCTGTTTTCCTCATTAGCTGCCACAGTGTCTAGAGCAGGCAATGAATGGGGAAGGCATTCATGGCTTTAACAAGGAAGGACATGGCTTTTACAAGCAAGAGCATCTATAATTTTCTAAAACATCTCTCTTCCAGTGCCCTATGTAAATCATATTTTAGAAAACACAATTTGTGTGTGTGCTTCAGGCGGGAAAATGACTTAAAGGTGCAATAGGAAAATAAGGAACTGAATCACTTTGGTTAGTTAAGCAATTACTGCTTCTTTATAGACTCAAATTCTTTTTGATTGTTGTCATAAAAGCAGGTGGGATTTGTTTGCTGTTTGTTGTTGCTGTTGCTTTCAAATTTTGACAAAAATGGTTCTTTATATTACCGTTCTTGTCACTGTAGGGCTAGTCATGTTCCGCCCTCAATCTTGTAGCTATGTTTCATTACCTTAGTAGATGTTCTAATGAAGGTGTAAAAGAAAAGGTTAGATAGGAGATAAATTAGGCAATAGCAGCCCCACATTCAAATGCCACTTAGTGTAACTCCTAAATCATTTATATTAAAATTGTTTCATTAACAGTGTTACAACTACCTTCTGGTATTTATCTCAAACATATTAAAATATAGATACGAGCAACTTTGGTAACACATTGTGGAATCTCGGAGTAACGACAGCAGCACTGAGTGACCCTTGTCAGTCCAGGCAAAAATAGTTTCTCATCACCAGCTGTCTGTTAATGAATGCAAGATTTCAGAGGAAGATTTGATCCTCTCTCTAATTCACTTACTACACAACCCCACAATGCTCCTCTACCATCTATATTAGACCCTGCATACCCGGATATCGGTCTCATTCATCCTTCCTCTTCCAGCCAAGCATTCTGTGTGCAGTAAAAGTGGGAAGGTCATTTAACAATGGATTTCTTCATTGTATAACCATTACAAAGCTATCCAGGCTAAATAACTTGTTGTTTTCTAAGTCACTGTGCAATTTCAGGGTTTTAATGGTCCTTAAAATATAATACCCTGTGTCGCTTATTTCCTGAAGTGAAAGCTGGTGCTAGCCTTTGGAATTCATGTGAAACAAGTGGTACAATATGGCTTGAAGAGAGAATAAAAACTTGATAAGCAATTAATCTACCTTGAATGCTTTCCTAATGGTTTGCACCTTTTCTTACTGTTTTTTTTTTAAAAATCCAGATTTATTCAAAAGAAAATCAAATAAAGCATGCAACCACATCTTTCTATAGCACACTTGTTAGAGTGAAACCCACACACAGTGAAGCAGGAAAGATTGAACGTTTAAATAATTTAAAAATAAAGGTGTTACTGATTGAACAACTTGGAAAGCAAATTTTTTCCTCCCTGGTGCCTTGAAGCTATGGGAGCAGGGAAAGATTTGAAAGGGGAAACCAGATAAATGAGCATAGTGCTGATTTTGTAGCTGGATAAACCTGTGTGTAGCCTTTGGTTTAGGAAAAGAAGTTGTCCCTGCCTGATCGCTGATTTTTCAGAGGGGGCAGCTTCTGGGTAAAGATAAGATAAAGACGTCACTGAGACGTGAAGTCTCAGCTACAAAACAGAGCAAAGTCTAGTTGTCAGTCAGTGACAAGCAGCCCAGCAAGACACGGGAGTAGACTCACCAGCGAAGTTACACTGTCTGGAGAAACTAGGCAGACAGTAGAAACCTTTATCAGAAGGCTTCGGGTGGGTCAAAACTTAAGATCAAGAGTAGGAGGACCTAAGGAGTAGATGCAGTGGAAGAGGAGACACCCAGCGGGTAGGGTGACCCAGAACAGAATCATGCAAGGTGTCAGATGAAAAGATCACGACTTTTCCAACTCGATAGAGATGCATGGCTCTCCTTTAGCAGTGTGGTGCAAGGCACAAATGACAATCCTAAAAGATAGCAGTCGATGAAAGGTTGAAGCATTACCAGAGTGGAAATGACAGGGTCAGTGACAGAATCAGGATGTTGCTCTTACAGGAATGCAGAAGATTTTTCAGAAGCCTTTGCATGTAAGGATACAAAGGTTATTCCTTACAAGGAAGGGGTAACCATGACAAAAGGGAGAGCAGGAGATGCAAAAAAGATATGCTTATATCCACGATTGAGACTGACACCGACTGCGTCCATGCCTTTGTGTTTCTTAGTGAGGAAGTTCTGGAGGTTAAAGAGAAACATTACAATATCATATTAATTGTGTAACTATGCTAATTACAGATATATATCTGCGCATATACCTAAATTAATTGCTTAGTAAACACATGTAGCCTCTACCCAAATTATTGGCTTAATCAAGAACAAGAGCACTAGTTGTCAAAGTCCCAAGCTGCAGAACACTTATTCAGATGGCAAGCAGAAACACCTGAAATGTGAGCCAGGTGAGCTGAACATTCCATCCACATTTTTGGCACCCAGAAAAGGCTGGCCTTGATAGAATCTGCCGCGCCCCTGGTAACCCGGATAAGGACTACATGCCTATCATCTGAACAGAGGTTGCCTCTGATTTGAGTATTGCCAAGTAACCCAATTTTAGAATAGCACAAATTTTAATTATATGTTTCATTTAACTGGCACCTGTCCTTGGAGGCTGTCATTAAATTCTAACAAGCTATGATGTGGGAACTATTATTATCTGTGATTTATAGAGAGGCAAAAATAAATAAGGAGAGGAAGAAACAAGGCAGAAAGACAGGCTGGAAGGTTTGGAAGACTGGTAGAAGGAGACAATTAGAGCTTCCACTGGTGGAAAATAGCACCGTGTCAATTAGAAAATTGCTAGAAAATGAAAATCCAGATCATTGAATTTCTGGTGTTTGAGATGTGATTTTACCAACCTCCCACATCACCTATTACATTTTGCTGCAGAAAGAGTATGTCACGGTTTTCTACTCTAAATTTGGAAAAAGTACATCCTAAGTAAATTCCTTGACCCTGAGACTGAGTAAATTTTAAAGTAAGTTTCATTTGCTAAGATATTAGATATCAATGCTACTATTAAATATTAAAATTCCATATTACTTGGCATCTACCTTTAAACCAGTGAGGATAAGAGGTTTTAGGAGGAAAATATTTCAGTATAGGAAAAACAAGATAGATAACGTGTTGGTAGTCATTAATTTTGTGTGGAGGTGCAAGGGGGTTCATATTCTCTGGTTTAGTTTAAAATCAGTTTTTCCCATAATAAAAAATTAAAGGAAATTTGATTTTAAATAAAAGCATTTAAATATTTGTGCAGATTTATCTGGGCAAAGTAGTTCATTTTATACTATAAAATTTGGTCATAAACATAAGAACATAGCATCTTACATTAATTATTTTATATTGCCATGTTGATATTAATGATCCCACTGTAATTATACTACGCTCTCTCCAAAAGGGGAGAGAAGCTACATTTGTGTAGTTACTGCATTTATAAGCAGTTTAAAAACAACAACAACAAAAAACAGCCCTAGGTTTCTAGACTAAGTGCCAAATATGCTTCAAGTTTAGATCAAATTTAGCTTTAACTAAAATAATTATCCCTTGCTCCTAATTCTAATGGAAATGTAAGACTTAACTATTCAGTGATAGCAGCACGATTCAATACGACTGCTAATGGAGATTTATATGAAATAATTAGCAGACTGTTTCTGCTGTAGGTACACGCAAAATTTGTCCTAAACCAAAGGCAAAACAATAATAAAAATTACAAACTTTTAACCTTTCCACAAATTTAAATAAAAAATGTGTGCTGGGAGTCACATTAATAAAGCTTGTTAAGCTCGCAAGAATATTTTACATTCATCTGTACTTCATCAGACAGGTTCATGGCCTCTGAAGAATTACTATAGCTCCTGCAGTTTTTAAACTGGCATGTGGAAGACACGAAATATTATTTTATAATTAGAAAATTTTACTAGAATTGTCAGAAACAAGGAAACAAGCTCCAGTACAGAGTATATGCTCGGAAATTTGCACATAAAACTAAGTCTATGAACGGATTGACTTTTATAGCCACAGATGCCTAAAAAGCAAGCAACCGAACAGCATGAATTCGGACTTAACATAGGAAATGTATGTACGGGTCAGCCTCAACTTTGGCTGGGGTGCACAGAGAAAGTAGCTGCAAGCCTTATTTCACAGTATTCCGAGTTGTATGGTAATGGCAGACATAAAGTCTTGCTCATTAAACGTGTCCCTTGCTGAATGGCACCTGTTTTTGGAAGTATCTTAATGTTCATTTTTATCCTGCCTTCCCCAGATTTTTCTGCCAATGACCGAGGGTGAAAGCCTTTATATTAAGGGTGTCACTCTTTGCAGAGGTCTCACGAATGTGGTGAAGTCAGTCCTGCTGCCTCTCCACCGCTCAGCCTGAGAAAATTTCATCCCCAGAGCTGATTCATGCTCCTTCTTTGGATCTGCTGCTGGCAGCACAATGAGGGATGAATGAAAAAAGCACTCAGCAGCTGAATGCCCTTAAAGACCACTTGGGAACTTTATTTGGTGCCAAATAAAGTGACCTGCCAGTGTCAGCTGCGGGGAGCATATTGTACTGGGCTTTGCGGTCTGCCCCGGTTGCCTATTCATTTCTGAGGAAATTTTCAGGTATTGAATTTTAATCCATGATGCCCAATTATAATTTGGGACCCTTTTACATTCCGGGCTGGGCTTCACCCCATTTGGCAATTAAGTCAGAGCTGCCTAATACATGATTTTAATTTCTGGAAAGCAGGTGCTTCCTTTGGTCCGTCATCAGTCTCTGATTTTCCTCCTTTCTGCAGCTTTGACTGTTTTCATTCTCATATCCCTACCCCAAACCCTCAGTAAGTATCACTGTGTGTTATATTTATGTATATATATATATATATATTTATTTATTTATTTATTTATTTATTTTTGGTACCGAGGATCGAACTCATGGCCTCTCACTTGTCAGGCAGGCATTTATGCTGCTGAGCTAAACCCCCAGCCTACACCGCTTTTTAAAATCACCTGAATAAAGGTATGTTCACATTATCTAATACTTGCAATCATGAAGTAGATTCCCCCAGAGTATTGTCTTTCTTTACCAACTCGATTAGAGACTTTTCTAACAATTGGAAAATTATTGTTTGAATTTCTTAGGGCTGTGTGTCCACAAACCACATGCTATGGCTCAAAATAAGTATTGCAGAAGTCATCTGATAACACAAGAGACCCAAATATGAGAACACAAATTTAAGGTGGAAGCAAATATTGCCCAAGTCAAATTTTGTCTAAAAATAAGTTTCCCTTCCTGCACATGCACTAACATGGGGTGATCTTATCTTACAAAAATGCTTTGTGCCAAGTAAAGCAGATACCAGTACAGTCAGTAGACAGGGAAAAACTGAACCTCAATTTGTTCTGAAGCAATAGGTTCTTTATGTCTTCCACTGCT
Source organism: Cavia porcellus (assembly GCF_034190915.1). Lineage (NCBI taxonomy): Eukaryota > Metazoa > Chordata > Mammalia > Rodentia > Caviidae > Cavia > Cavia porcellus. The sequence goes on from NW_026947484.1 coordinate 150,330,270, forward strand.
ACGAATGGGAGGCCTATTTCACTATTTCCATTTCCAGTCATGAATTAGAGAGTGCCTTTGTTGCTGTGACGGCCATCAGGGTGGTTAAGTCTTTAGTGATTGCAGATAGCAGTGGTAAGGGGTTCCTTAAGACAGGAAGCAAAGAAACACAGTGGGAAGCCACCAAGGTCACCATCAGTTTCCTTAATCCACCCATTTTTGTTTTGTTTTGTCTTTTTGAGATGGAGTCTCACTATGGGGTTCAGGCTTGTCTTGGGCTCACTTTGTAGCCCAGGCTGATCCTGAACTCCAAAGGATCCTCCTGCCTCAACCTCCTGACTGCGGGGTTTACAGGAGTGTGCCACTACACCCGGCTGATCCTCTCATTTTCCAATTGTCAGAAAAGTCTCAGATTCCTCTTCAGCCTTCTGGGTGTTTCTGAGTGCTGCCCTGTAATAGGCTGAAAATTAGAAAAACCTGATAGCCTTTAATGTGATCACAAAAGTTCTTTCAGAAGAATAAACCAACAAACTTCTGGATTTGGAAGATACCAAATTGGAGAACTATACAAACTCACTGCTGCCTAAAAAAGGATTTGTTTAATATGTCACTTAAAAATAGTTTTGCTTTTTTTTTATGATTTGGAGCTGGTTTGAGTGTGTGCCCCAAAGGTATGCTGTGTGGGGGAAGCTTGGTCTCAAGTGTGGTTATGTCTGGGGATGGTAGATCCTCTAAGAGGTGCAGACTTCCAGAAGGCAGTCTGGTCACTGTAGGCACCACATTTGGAGGGGATTAATGTAGTTCTTGCAGAGCTACAGTTAATTTCTGAGAGAACTGGTCATTATAAAAGGAGGAAACCTGGCCTTGGAATCCCTCTGGCTTCCCATTTTGCCTTGTGATCCTCTTGGATACACTCCTGCTTCTGCTTCCACCATGGTGAATGCCATCTGTAGCCAAGAAGAGGCATTAAACTCCTGAATCTCCAACACTATGAGCTATATAAACCTCTTTTCTTTATGAAGTATCCAGCATCTGGTATTTTGTTATAGAAACAGGAAACAAATCTCCGAGGACGTGGTTCAAGAGTAGAGTGCGCCCTAGGTTAGAGAGCAGACATGTAGTCATAAAGTGTTTACCCATCATAAGGTTCCCTAGATTTGTCCCTCAGCCCTCCAATAAATATGCCCTAGGTTAAATCCCCCCCACAAGTGGATTAAACTACTCTCCTAGGTTTTAATGAATATGACTTAATGAAAATGTGTAAAGTTGTATCTGGTAGTGTTTGTCAAATTGTGTTCTAAGAAGTACCACGTCCTGCTGAGTATTTACTGATGCTTCCTTAGAGCTGCATACCTCACCAACTAAGTTTCAAAACATTGCCATTTAACTACATTTGTCATCCAAGTGAGTCACAGTGTTTGCTGCCTTATCATAAGTCCTATGTTGGGAGAAAAAATATTTAATTTCATTAAACTCAGTATTTTTCAAAGTAATTTGTCTGTGAAATATAATTTAAATTTAATGGAGAACAATAATAAAGCAATATACTCTAGAGATAGTAGTCCTGGTTTTGCTAGTGTTTTCACGTTTGTCCTGAAGAGTTGAAATAGCGAGGTACTTGGGATCTGCAATGTTAAAGGTTAATAAGTATGTTTAACACTGCGTTAAGCAACTTGGTTATGAGCTGTATACTTTGACATTGCTGAATTTTACATGCCTATTTACATTCCTGTATCTCATTCAGCCTCTAAGAGCAGGATCTATATTTTGATTTCCAATGTATATCTGAGAATTTGCTTAGTACTTGACACAATGTAAATATTCAATAAAAAAGTAAATATTTGGATAAGTGAATAAACACTGTGGTAGACATCTTTTAAGCTGCAGGTATAACTACATTAGAATATTGGTTTAAAAAAATAATGCTTGGCCTCAGAGTTAAAATAACTGAAACGAAAAGGAGAGTGACTATATTGAACTGGTCTTTAATAGCTTTGTCAGAGGCCAATAAATTTCCCACCAATTACTCTATTGTCTAATGCTTCATTGCTCCTGTTAGCCGGTCTATTTGAAGTCAATGTTCATTCTGTTTTATAATTTTTCAATTTGTTTTTAAGTCTTTATATCTTCATTTGCCTTCCAATAGCTGTTTCTTACCTGCCATTTAGTTTTTGTTGGATGATTTTCTAAAAGCAAAATTTAACATTGAACTTCAGACTTCCTGAAGGTCCTGAATAGCTTATTGAAAAAATAAGAAAAGGCAGTGAAAGCCTAGAGGTGATGAGCATGTAGTGATAAAGAGTTCAGAGAAAGAAGATTTTTAATGCAATTTGAAAATATTTTCTGAGTTCCTGTTTTGTGCTGGGCACAGTGTATAAACTCTAGAGAAATCAAATCAGCCAAAAATATGAGAATTTCATAGTACAGAATTAAGAACTATCAAAATCTGAGCCTCCCAAATTTAGTTTAGACTTGATACTCCTAGTGTAATGCTTTGATATGTAAATTATCTATTGTTCTGTTTTTACCCAGGCTCACCTCAGCTGCCTTGACAATGCTGCCAACTTTCCTAAAATTATACATTATTTTATTATAACCCAGAACAAATAACATAGCTCTGTCACATGAAATTTAATTTTAGTTGCCTGAAATTAAAGTCTTAATTGTTGCAGTGTTCATCCAAATAGGAGTTTTGACTAAGGGTTAGTGCACTATGCCAAATCCAGCCTGCTGATATTCCTGGGGCTTTTGGGTTGGTTTTCTTTTGGGTGCTAAGAGTGGAAATGAGTCTTTATACATCCTAAGCATCCACTCTGCACTTGCATTACAACCAGCTCCATGTTACAAGTTTTTGTCAATAAAGTTTTATTTACAAAGAGCCATCCTGTTCACTTTTGTATTACCTATGGCGGCCGTGAAGCTCCAGCAGCAGAGTTGGGTAATTGCAGCAGAGATCGTCTCATCTGCAAAGCTACAGATATTTACTTTTCGGTCATTTATGGAAATAATGTGCTGACTCCCTGTCTAGACAACTTTTGGTAATTTCGGCTAAATGGTAATTTGGGTGAGAACAAAATGACTGCTAACTAAAAAATTTAATATCTCCCTTTGGATATGATTTTGTTCTTATATCTGAATATGGTACAAATATTATTTTGGGACTTTTTATCTAATAAAAGTAATATTCCCTACTCTGAAGGATATTAAAGATCTGAATCAGTAGCAGTTAGAGTTCAGTTACTTTTTGATGCTGTTTCTTTGTTCATTGTCTGCAGACAGGAAAATCAGGGATGTTAAACTTTTCTTGTAATCTTGTTATGCTGGGAGCATGGCATTTGTCTCGGAAGCTCGTAGGTAATCACTGATATTGATTCTAACATGGCCTGAAAGATCCCAATTTCCTATCTCCTTCTTTCTCTTACATGGAATAAGGCTGACTTGTGAAACACATAGGCTATTGCAGGAACCCTGGAGTCTAACTTCTGAGCTAGGTCCTAAAAGATACTGTGATGTTTATTCTCCTCTCAAAGAACAAGCTACCAGTTGGGAGGACGCTCATGCAGCTCTTTGGAACTGTGCAATGGAGAAAACTGAGCATTCTGTCAACAGTGGAGGAGCAGCAACAGGCACTCTGCCAACCAACACCTGCACGAGGGAGCCGTGTTGGGCACACACATTTGAGCCCCTGCTGGCCTTCAGGAGCTCTCTGACTATCTGGAGCCAGACAAGCCAGCTAAGCCATTCCTCTGTTCTTAACCCACATGATCTACTGGTTAAAAACAATGCACTGTTCTTAGCCATTAAGTTTTAGAATAACATGTTATGTATCAGTCAACAGCCTAGCATGGTATATAAGAGTGTGGGCTCTGATCTTGTGTGTGTGTGTGTGTGTGTGTGTGTGTGTGTGTGTGTGTGTGTGTTCTGGAGACTGAACTCAGGGACTTACACATTCAAAGTACACCCCTAGTCCTATGTCTGAAACCCAGATCAACCAGAAGGTTCTTTAATCATGTTGTTTAGTTTTCTCATTGGCACAGTCTTTGTCTTTACTGCACAGAACTGTAGTGAAGAATTCGATGAGATATGAATGAAAAGACTTCCTGGCATTTATTAATTGCTCAAAACCGTTATTAGTTTTAGTTATTATTAAAACTGATGCCAAGTACTCACCTAAGAAGTCTTTAAAATTTTCTTTGACAATTTCAGTGAGTATAGAGTCAAATTTTAAGGGGATTTGTTTTCTTTTTTCTTTTAAAAGAGAAGACAACAATAAAACAGAATTTCAAAACAGGTAATAGGAGAGTAACAATAATTAATACATTGCATATTATTACCTTCAGAGTAGTTACTCAGGATATGAGGTTTAAGATACTGTCCAAAAAATATTAACACAAGCCTTTCTTTTTGATGAACTAAAAGAAAGTAGTAATATAACAGTCTTAAATATCTTGTTTATATCCTAAAGTATATATAATGCAGAAGATCTAATATGAATACCATAGTTCAGCAAAGCAAATAAGAGAAGATATTGACAGGATAACCTAAAAACAGAAGGCATCTTATTACTACGTAATGTAACATATTAATAATAAAGGGTGAAGATCAGGTCACTGCCTAGAACATAGGTAAAAACTACACAACCTGGCCTCAGCCACACATTCTATTAAAAGTAAATGGCAAATGTAATTTTTAATTTAAGTTGCTAAAATTTAAACCATATATGTTGGTTTTAATAAATATAAAAAGTTAAATAACAAAATAATAAGGGTCTTTGCAGATTGTTTGAGTTATCTAACCCTTCTTTAATCCAAGGGATTATTGAACAAAACCGATGTTCATTCAAAAACACTTACAAAGTCTGTTGTGGATTACCAATATCATCGGTTAAACCTGTTTCAAATTTATTGCTTTCATTCAGGTTAAATAATAAAAGGGTCCATTTGTCCCACCACATGTATATACATGAATTTAACTTTCATCATTCTCTACAAATTTAATCTAGTGATTGATGTTTTTTAACGCGTATTCAGAGAATCTGTTGAAGAAACTCACCCAGCCAGACAGAAGAGCTAGGTGGTATTAATAGGATGTATGCAAGAGTTAAAGCTACTGGGTCCCAGTTTGGAGTCAGCTGGAAAGAGAAAAACAATTTAAAACCCCAACCCTCCTTGAGGTTCTAATCATTTTAATGACCTTTGCAAAAGAGAGCAGGCTAAGGTCAAGAAAGTTCAGAGACAATGTTTCTTGTTTCTAAATTACACTATGTGGAATAAAACTTGCTTCAGCTTTTCTTTAAAAGTGGAAAATACTACTGTATTTTTTTTCTAAAGAAAACCTGTCCTCTACTTAAAAGTCATCATATTAAATGGTTGGATTCAAAGTGTAAGTATCTTATTTGTTTTTTTGTCAAACTGTAATGTTTCACTTCACACCACAACCAACAGAAAAACTAGATAAAAATTGGGCAAGCTGACTTCTAAAAAAATTGTTTTACACTAATATATTACTTTGAGGTCTCAGCAAGTCCTATAAAAAATTCTCCTCTACCTTGATATTATTATTTTTACCTTGTTATTGATGACTTTAAGTATTTAAACACATTCCATTTAAGCATTATAGGAGCAAAGTATTGGAATAAGGATGTGAAAAACCTTTTTTTCTCTATAGAGTGAAACTCGTCTTACTCTACCAGATATTCTGTTTCAATGGCATTCTAATCTTTACAAATGTTAAGATCTTCCTTTCATAATAGTGTTGTTCGGACTAGTATTTTAACAAACACGCTCTTTCCTTTAACTTCTTTGCAAACCGACAGGACAAATGGAGACTTGCAGAGACTATTTTAGTGCTTCATTGAACTCAATGTGTAATGCTAACTATTCCAACCTTCATTTTGTTTTAACTTTCATAATTTAACCCAACACTTTGGGCCACCAAGTGTTTTGTGTTCATTAACTTTTAAAGAGAAAGGGACATTTTCTCTATTTATTAGTAGTTAAAACCCATGTCCAACCCATTTTACAGAATTCATAATACAGACTGTACATAAATCATTCAAATGAGACGTAGAGTTCAGTGTTGGCCAACAGAACTTTCTGTTGCTATGGTAACATTTTATACGAACTCATCCAATACTATAGCCACTAGCAACATGTGGCTGTTGAATATTTGAAACATAGTACAACTAAATTTTTTATTTTAATTCATTTAAATTAAATATATACATGTTGCTAGCAGTCACCATATTGGACAGTAAAGAACCAATTTATGAACACATTTTCCAAAAGAAAAACTTTTTGCCAAATGGTTATTTTAATTTCTAGTTCTGGACCTCTTGTCTCTATGTTGTTAGTAATGTCTAAAAAGATTATTCTTTGAATATTTATCTTGTATCTACTTATTGCAGTAATGAGGATCAAACCCAGGGTTTCATACATGCCAGGCAAGTATTCTATCATATAACTACATCTCCAGCCCTCTGAGTCATTATTAAATACTATAAATATAAGCATACTAAAGAAGTCCGTGCATTGGAATATTTTGTATATTCACTACAAAATGTACTTGGCTAGCTTGCTATAGTGAGCTATTCAAATGAAATGAAAACTTAGTTGTTTCAAGTTTATGATTAATCTACCTGACTTTCTTTGTCACATCAACAATATGGTTATTTCAAAATTTCTTTAAGCTGCACTATTAAGAATTATTTTCCTAATAAATAAAGTCTTATAAATAGTTATTTTCTATTTCTATAAACGGCAAACTGTTTGCAGGATAATATTTAGCCTATTAGACTCACTAGTCAAAAAGTCACACTTCTCTTTCATGAAGTACTCTGCAGGAAAATTCATATTTGCTTGGCACAAAGAGAAACTTCTTCCCAAGGAAAAAATGTACCTGGAGATGTCCAATACCATGTCATTGAATGAATGGATGAATGGATGAAGGATGATTTTTTTTTTTTAACTGTGGTGAGGATTGAACCTGGGAGTTCAGGTACACTAGATAAGTTCTGTACCCCAGAATTACAATGCCAACCCTAATATATTATTTTGCTTACATTATGATTCCAATTCCAAGTAAAACTGTAGGAGGGAATTCAAAGGAAGTAGGAAGTTAAAGTACAGTTAACACAAATACTTCAATCAACTTGCATTTTCATAATTTCCTGGTGTTTGACTTATTTTGTGCATGACTATTATGCACACTCTATTACTCAAGTTGTGAAGTTTCTAAACATTTTTTCTTTCCTAGTCTAGTATGCTGCATTATTTCAAGATTATAAGCAGACCGTGTGAATTCAGAGTTTTGTCTGATTCCACTTGAATGAGTAATGCCATTTTTATCTGTGGTAAATTATTTAAAACTATTTGATTGAGCAAACTAACAAAAAAGCAACCTAATGGCAAACGATACATATAGGATATTTTCAAAGTTCATAGAATTTTCTTCCTCTTCTTAATCCCTTGCCTGCAAAATCTTTCTTTCTTTGTTTGAATTTATACATTACTAAAAAATCATAGAATGTGAAGCTTTCAGGGCTCTGAATGCCATCTTTCTTTCTTTCTCGATATATAGATCCCTGCAGATGGCTGTCGAGGTGCCTCCAAGCCTCCGTGCCCTCATGTGTCGGTGCGCAGCTGCAGAACCCTGACTGCTCCAGTGCCACATCAGGGCTGCACCAACTGGCAGTCACGTCACCTTCCAAGGCACTTTGCTGCATCAAGTTCGAGTCAAATCTCCTTCTGATCAATAGATCCTTATACATTGTTTTAGTGAGCCTAAATCCCTTCCCAGAAAACATCTTGCTATCTCATTTTTAATGGGAAAACATCAGATATGATTTCCATCTGGGCGACTAAAGAAGAAAGGCTGATGTGCTCTTTGGGTCCATCAGGACTTTGAACTCTGTAGTTCTATGATATGGGAAAATGTTTTTTTTTCCCCCAAGTCGAAGACATGCATAACAGGATTGGGGCCGGTGTGGAATGAAGGAAAGGCTAAAGGTAGTGCTCGCTGCCAGATGATTCCGACAGCACAGAAAGCTCACACATTCACTCTCACCTCCGCAGCGAGGACAAGGCCACAAGTGTTCAAATACAAGGGCCCCATGGGAGGAAAGAAAACCTCTGCTTTGTAATTTTTCTATTTTTTCTTCTTTACCCCATCAGCAGAAAATATGGCTTCTAATGGTTCTTTGAATCACAGTCCATTTGTCTTCTCTATTCCAAAGATATGTACTGCTGTACTAATGTGGTTAAATAGTAAGATAAGCAGCTGTTCTTCACAATCTATCCTGTTCTGTAGTGAAGGGATGTACAGAAAGAATTTGTACTTACATGCTTGACCTTGTGGTTAACAAAATACTGTCATCTTGTTTAATCTTCACAGGGGCAGAAGACCCAGAGGACCACTCTCCTTGAATGCAGAACTATTACCTCTGCATTAAACTGGGCCCCGTTTCCAAGTACCGATAAGTACAGAGCTGGCTAAGCTATTTCCTTCTCCCTTCAATTGGCTTTAAGTAATCAAATAAGGCTAACTGAGGTACTGATGTGTAATCCTTGAGATCAACCAACAGTTTCCTGTTTCCTTGCATCATGTTTCCCATAAACAGTTGAGTACAGTGGGATGGCAGAGCCATATAGCTCCAGGAATGTCAACTGGGTACAAGTCTTGATCTAAGAGTTTATAACTTAAAAAAAAAAAAAAAAAGAAAAGAAAAGAAAAAGAAAAAGAGTTTATGACTTTCCAGAACACAAACGTTTACATATCAGAAATTTTAGGAGGCAACAGCCTCCTAAAACCATTCGAATGCTACCCTAATTGGGTTATGTAGACTGGTCATTCTGTGTATCCTTCTCCCTGATACATTGCAAAGGTGTTTGCTCTCCAACTGACCATCTCAGCTCACATTGCTCATGAAATTCGTTCCATCTTCATTGTCGCTCATCTTCAACCCACTCCTTTATTCATGAGATAATAAATTCTTGGGGAAGCCTTAGACCAGGGCCTTTGTTCTACGAATCCTCACCTAGACCAGATTCAGGACCCTTTGATTGTCTATAACTGTGAGTATGTCTCAGGGTCTTTAAATTCACCATGGGTTGCACTGGAGGTAATGGGTTGGAATTAATTTTCCAGGGTTCCAATAACATATCAATGGTACTACCAATTGTTGGGAGCTGTTGAAACTGGAAATTGAACGTATGTGCAGGACTACTACATGGCTGGGGCAAGATAATAGCTGAGGACACCTGGCTCCAACTCTAGTTAACTAAGTAAAGACTGTAGCCCCAGGCATTTCACCCCCATAATGAAATGCAACATGGAGATCTTCTCCTAAGATATTCTCCTTCTTAATGTAATTTGTTACTTGCAAAGTCCTTGAACCACTCCCAAGATCTGATCAATTTCCTGTGTTTTCTACTATAATCTCCTAAATAAAGATGGGTGATTCATAGACATTCCCTGTCACCAGAGTCCATAAACTCTGTAGAGGGTTTTGATCCTTCTGGATCGCTAAAATCGTAACACTTATCTCATTTACTTAAACCTTTACCGTACATTCATTTGGGAGATTGGGAATCTAGGCCAGGTCCCTATAACTTTCCAGACTGAGATATATGGAAAAAGGGATTGCAATACTTGGATTACAATATTTTAAGGGATACAATATACAATATTTGGATTATGATGATAGGAGCACTGTGAAAAAAAATAGCATGTCAAAGTCTCAAGCCTCTGCCCTCAAACAGGTGGCATCTTTGAGATGTATCTTTAAATATGGTCAGAAGATTCTGGAATCTTACTTCTCCTAGTATATTAATAGAAATTGGTTATTTGGATCCACCAATGTATTTTCCATTATTTGAAATGAAAATTTAGCTCCAAAAAGAAATGAATTTTGGTTTTAGTGACTCCTAGATAGAATTATAGCACTTCTGAGGATGGGATGGTACATTCTTGTAAATAGTCTTCAGTATTCTGACAGTACTTATTGTTTGTTTGTTCATCTGTTTGTGGTGCCAGAGATAGAGCCTAGCACCTCACTAATAATTGGCAAGTTCTGTACCACTGAGCTACACCCCCAGCCCACAGAGCACACACTAGACGAAAGATAGCAGCCCCTGAGCTGCTTCCTAGGGACCCCCTTCTCCTGGTCTTCGTGCATAATTCCCTCCCCTTGAATATGGACTGTACCTGGTGACTTGACTTCTAAGGAATAAAATATGGTAGGGATATGGGTGTGTGGAGGGTGAAGGCTCCCAATCTGTAATCCTAGCACTCTGGCAGGAGGACAGGAGGATTGAAAATTTGAACTCAAGACCTTGTTTCAGAGAGAGAGAGAGAGAGAGAGAGAGAGAGAGAGAGAGAGAGAGAGAGAGAGAGAGAGAGAGAGAGAGAGAGAGAGAGAGAGAGAGAGAGAGAGAGAGAGAGAGAGAGAGAGAGAGAGAGAGAGAGACTGAGGGGGCTGGAGATTTAGCTCAGCAGCATAAGTGCCTGCCTTGCAAGCAGGCAGTCATGAGTTCGATCCCCAGTACCAATAAAAAGGAACAAGACAAAAAAAAAAAAAAAAAAAAAAGAAAGAAAGAGAAAGAGAGACTGGGCATGTAGCTCAGTGAGAAGGCCCTCATTTCAATCCAGATACTACAAAATAATAATAATAATAAATGTAGAAGTGTAGTTCTTCTGCATTGCAAGAGGACTCTGGCATGCCTCTGGGCCACATTTCTTGCTGTCTTGCTCGCCCACCATGGTGGAAGCTAGCTGCTGCCTTCCTCTGGGCTGCCCGTGAGAGGCTTGTCCCACAAGAACTGAGGGAGGTTCTCCAAGAGTAGACAGGAACTAGGCCTTTAGCCCCAAATCCTGGAGAAATGGAATGTCCATAACTATTTGAATCAGCTTGGGACAGGTTCTCCTCCAGCCTCATGTTTTGTTGAGTGCATATTTGGTGGCACATTGATGGCAGCCTTCTGGGAGACCTGCTTCAAAGGACTCAGATTCCTGACCCACAGAACTGAGATCATGTGGATAGGGTCGCAAGCCACTAGGTTCTGGGGCAGTTAGTGGCATAGCCTGAAGACCCTGACCTCTGGGTAGCTTGGTAAACAGCAATGTAGAACTAGCACAGTGACTTCAACAGAATTTTTTCCCTCTTTTTATGAACACAATGTTCTAGCCACACCTCATTTTAGAAGAGGCTCTGATGTCAGTTAACTATGAAAACTGCATAGTGGCTGAAATCATTGCCTTAAGGTTAGAAATGTGTGGGCTGCATCAGGATTTGCCATTCGGTAGCTCCAAGATACTAGGGAAATTAATCTTCCTGAGCCTCTATTTCCTCATGAGTATACTGAGCTATTTATGTTAGTCTACTCATAAGGGTGTGTGTGTGTGTGTGTGTGTGTGTGTGTGTGTGTGTGTGTTTTAATGAAAAGATAAGAATGAAGCAAAAAAGAAGGAAAAGGTAGCACTGAGGTGATACCTAGAAAGTGTTAGCTACTGCACGTATGTGTGTTGTGGTTTAACTGCATAAGTTTTATTTAATTATTGTTTTTTAATATATACAAATACATGTTTGTATGGGGAATTTGGTATTTACATTTTTGTGTGATCCTACTTTGACATGCTAAGCAGGATAGAGATTTGTTGGGAGAAACAGAGGAAATGTTAGCAGGACAATTAGGAGACTGGAACTTCATTTTCTTTTTAGGTATTAATTTTCTCATTGAAACATAACCTGAGTGTTTAGCTGTAAAATTCTGTTGTATTCTATCTATTTGATGAGTCACTAGAATCTGTATAAAACAATGCCATCTATATCATGCATGTTATATAATTAGACAAACAAAGCAATTCAATTATAGACCCTCCTTTCCTATGAGATTTCCCTAGTGAAAGTTATAAAGTCAGGTTTTGCTCTGATTATAAAGGAATTAGAAAAAATGTAAAAGAATTAAAAATATAAACTTTTTTTTTCCTCTTTATTCCAGCGTTAGGCACTGCTTTCTAAGAAGAGAGTTTAATAATTAACCCCAAATGATATTGTCCTATTCCCTAAGTAACCAAAGAACTCTCATTAAAACAGAGATAATAATGGCTTGCACACCAGAAGTTGTCAAGGGCCAGCAATAAAAGTCATTTTAGAGGACCTGCCTGGCAAGTATGAGGTCCTGAGTTTGATTCCTGTACAAATAATAGTAATATTAATAGTAAGCATCATCCTAAAATATTTTTCAAGATGTAAAAATAGTTTGAATGCATGTTAGCAACTGAGCTGAATGTCTTAAAATGGAAACCAAGTTACAATGATTTTTACAGGGTGGGTCTCAGGTCCTATGCGTGGCACAAATCTGTTTCCTCTGTCACATTTCTAAGAGGTAATTGCAGGAAATACTACAAACAGTTTCACAGGTCATCCTGGGAAATGTTTATAGATATTGATCACAGAGTACAAAGTATCATGTCACCAGACACAATATGGCATCCACCTCGGTATGAGATTTCCCTAATAAAAGTTAAAGTCAGGCTTTGCTCTGATCATAAAAGAATTGGAAAAAATGCAAAGGAATTGGAAATATTTGTTGAATGGCAAATGAATGAATGCTTTCCCAGATTATAAATTTGTATGAAATAATGGAGAAAGAATATTAATAAACATTATTTTTTAGTAGTGCTATTCAGTTAACCTTTGGATTTTAGAAACTAAACAATTAAATTCAAATAGGAAAAACAATTCTTTAAATATTTTGCTAGATAGGCAATAAAGGTGAAAGACATTTCCTAGCAGTCGGAATATTGGTATCACATTTTTTATACTGAAAAATTGATAAACTCTATAAAAAAAGAAACAATTTACTAAAATCTTAAGTAATAGAAATATCTACTGGAGAATATCTGTAAACAAATTAAAGTTCTATGTAAATGATATTTTTTTTTACTTGAGACCATATGAATTAATACTTTGAACTAAGTGGAAAGCAATAGTTTACTTTTCTTGAGCATAAGAAAAGTTTACATGTATATAAAGTTTTCATCAGGAAAAAGATTAGTTTCTCAACTTGTTTGTTCGTACAATAAATATGTATACATAATCTGAGTGTAATTGTCTTCTTTAAAAGAGATGCCTGTGGGTGGTATGTATATGTATATATGTACTTGTCAGTTTATATACAGAACAAAATTACTGGTATTTTAAACTGAAGTGTCCTTCTTAGCTAATTAAGAGTCGGGTTTTAAAAATCATTTATGTTTTATACTGGGGATCAAATACTTTCTTTTGCATGCCAGGCAGGCCTCCTACCAGTAAATTATATTCCCAGCCTTCAAAAAGGAAAAAGAACAAAACAAAATTAAAACACAAACTTTTTTGTTTTTGTTTTTGTTTTTTGCAGTCATAAGGATTAAACCCAGAATCTTTGTACTGAGCTACTCCTTAGCACCTCCACCTTGTAATTTCATATTTTGAGACAAGGTTTTAGGAAGTTAGGAAGTTGCTCAGACTCAATTTCCCAGAGTGCTGGGATTACCGTATCTGCCAACACCCTTGGCTTCAAAAAATTCTTAATTAATGTGCATTTTAATAGCTACTTTTCCCTCCCCATGGTCTTGTTTTTGCACAATTGGTTTCCTCTCTACTTCTATAATCTCTTTCTGTTTTTTACGTACAGCATGTCCTTTTCTTTGCAACTAGAAATGTATATTGATCTTTGCAAATGTTACTAACTGCAATTTAGTTACTTGGAAAGCCATTTATGTTCTTGTGTTTTAAAAGTTACAATTTTAAAAGCATTTTGGCATCTTTACGACAAATTTGAATCAGGATTCCTTTTTTTTTTTTATATATATAAATGATGTAAACAGTATTTTTATCTTAGGACTTGCCCCAAATGCTATGAAGTTTTGGCTGAACATAATAAAAGCAAACAGCTAAAGCAAATTCTTCCTTTCCTAAAGTTGTGTATGTTCTTTTCTCATATTAGCACTAGGCAGAACAGAGATTATTCATTGTTTATTGGAAAATCTATTATCAAAGCGATAATCAATGCAAAATGAAAATTTTATGAGCTAAGCTGAAAGAGAAAATAAACAATGTCAAGAAAGAAAAGGATTTTAAAAAAAAGAAATCACATGGATAACACTTAATGAGCACCTATTATGGGGTCACTTTTCCAGAGATAGGAGACACACACACAGACACACACAGACACACACAGACACACACATACACACACACACGCGCGCACACACACACACACACACACACACACACAAATCAACAAAAACTCACTCCCTTGAAGCTCACATTACAGTAAGCCAGGGGCACTTGAGTGAAGGAAGAAAGAAAATAAATAATAAACACAGTGATTATATGATTTGTTTAGAAAGTACAAAATATAAAATAAAACAGCAGACCTGGGAATGACTTCGGTGACATCCCTAAGGCAGAAGAGTGTCTGGTACCATCACAGCAGCAAGAAAGTGACCAGGGCAGTCAAAAGCAGCCCAGAGGCAAGGAAGCGGGCCCCAGCTGACTGCACCTGAGGCCTGGGCCGGGCTGCAGGTCTTCCGGTGAGTCCCGGGGGACACCTCGCTCCCGACTCAGACTGTCAAAGGACAAGTGTTTTGCTCTTGCTGCGTCCTTCTTTGCTTTCACTCATTCTAGTTTTCATCAACAAGGCATTTTTTGAACACTCATCTCGCTTTGAATTTTAGGAAAATATATTTTACAGCTTTCATATCCTTATGAAACCAAAAACTCATGTTGAATTCTTAGGGTAATGTGTGCAGGACTGTGTGTTTATTCTCTGCTTTTAAAATAAAGGCTGTAGTTTGCTGGATACAGCATCCCACAAGATTCTGTGGATCGCCATTCAGCAGGGCACAGCACAGAGCAGATCGTATGTGTGACTCAGTCCTCACAGCTAGAGCAGCGGGGAATAACTGATCCAAGATACAGAGCATTGTTTACTCCAGCTTCTATGTTCTTCACCATTTGCAAGTCTGCATTCTGTTCTCCTTATACTTTACAATACCCTTACTCTTTGGGATGCTTTTGTTTTTTCACTTGCCCAGTCATCAAGCATTTCTTAACATCCTACTGTCCGCTGAGCACTGTCAGGTATTGTGTGAACAGGATGACCGGCAGCCTCCGTGGTGTCTTTGTCTGAACTAGAGAAATGAATCCGCTCAATCTAATGCCCTGTGCTTTCTTGGCAGAAGATTACTGTCAGATTCTGATCTGGGAAGAACCATGTGTGGCTGGGGGTGGAGCGCAGTGGAAGGGCTCTTGCATGATGAGTCTTGAGTTCAAATCTCCAGCACCAAAATGAGAAAAAAGGAAGCAAAATATTTAATTACTATCCCTGAGAAATTATCATAATGTGTGCTCAAATTTAGTTAAATCCAAAGTAGGTGAAATATTAAAGCCAAAATATTAAACATGTGCATGGTATAAAGAACGCCCTTAGACATGGTTCCTTGGTGAAGCAGTCACCTGATAAGCTGCACAGTGATGCCTAGAAATGAAAAGTAAATACTTTTCACAGGTTGGAAAACACCTTTTTAATCTACAATACTTTTTAGTGTATTATTGATATACTCAGAGTCGACCCAAGTCAGCACAAGTAACTCAGCAAGTTCAAAAATTATTATTTGAACAGTAACAAGATGTGAGAATTCTATGAGCAAAAAGTTAGGCTAGGAGGCTCTTGATTATAAATCCCAGGACTTGAGGGGCTGAGGCAGGAAGATTGCAATGATTTGAGGCCAGCTACATAGTGAGTTTAAGGCCAGCCTGGACCACACAGAGAGAACCTGTTTCAAAACAAACAAACGAATACAATTTTATGTGTATATTCCTGACAGTGTTTAGGGATCATCCATTATTTTTATAAATTCTACTTTGTTAAAATTACATATTGAGCTGAACGTGGTGGCACTAATCACCTGTAATCCCAGTAGTCAGGAGGCAAAGGCAGGAAAGGAATACCCATGAGTTTGAGCCCAGCCTCGGCTACACAGTGAGACCATGTCTCAAAACGAAACATAACCAAAAAAGAAGAAAAAGAGAAAAAGGAAAAGAAAAACAGTGGACACACATGCCGGGTGGTGAGTGTGTGGCATAGTAGAAAAATGTGCAGTCAATGTCAGTTCTGCATGGTATTATATCCATCCCAACTGACATTAATCAGTTACCTACTTAGAAGAGGTTTCCTCCACCTCACCGAGATTAGAGTATACCATGCCATTAATTCTATATTAATTAGCACTTACCCTCAAGAGATTTTAAGTATGACTGGTTATTAATTTCATCTTTACAAATAAAGAAAAGGGAGTTCAGAGATTCAGATGGCAAGACCAGGGTCTAGACTCGGGAATTTCTGAGCCTAAAGCCCCTGCACAGGCTGCCTCTCAGAATAGGTTGGGAGGACAAGTCCCTCCCACCCTGCTGGCAAATCGGTGGAGAATTGGAGGTGGAGGTTGTGAAAGTGAGAGAAAGCGGACAACCAGAAAGCAGACAACTTGAACTCGGGAAGAGCCTTGCCGAGTCAGATTCCAGCTTGCTGATACCTGCCTGGGACCAAGCGTAACACCTCATTGTTTGGCAACCTGTGCAAATACCTGAACTCTGAACCATGATTTCAAATGCATAACACAGTCCAAGAATTTGTTTGAAGGTTCATTGTATTGTTTCTCCTCTCCACCTGAACTGGCTTTAAGGCTTAGAGACAGTGCTTTTCAAAGGGCAGTCTGAAGAGATCAGTGAGTATGAAATAAGAATAACAAACACATATTAAAAGTTAACCAGCTGCCAGGTACCATAAGCAGTTTATTATACTAATAGACTCGTTTAAGAAGACAGAATCAGGGTTTTTTTTTTTTTTTTTTATTCTTGCCAGAATAAATTTTAAGAGCTTAGGCAGAACTTGAAATGTCTGAAACTGATAATGTGAAAGAATGAATCTAAAGGAATCTTTGCATGTCAAACCTCCCATGTACACACACAGGCTTGAAGGTGCTGTCAACAAAACAGTGGGTAAGACTTTTCACCAAAGGAAACAGTGAAAACATTCTTACAAAAGGTGTTGTTACTTCATATAATTGCTATGTTCAGATGGCCATTTATTTTTTACTCATTCGTGTGTCCAAAAGACTAATTCGAAAAATAAATTCTGGAAGGTATTATGACAAAGGAACTATGACATTTTCATAGATGATGAGACTAAAATTTTAATGTTTGTTTCTGGTTCCTTTTCTTCTTTTAAATATCCATGTGTTATGCTGTTTTTCCTGAGCTGTGGTAAATCCCTCAAGAAGAGACTCCTACTTCTGTTCTCTATTTTGTACATGTAAAAGCGTCATTTGTGTGTTCACTGATGATTTCTGGAGCACCTGTTATGTGCAAAACAATGAACTGAGTGACGCAGTACAATGCCAAATTAAAAGCAGTCCTTACTAAAACTGTCATTGTTATAAAGAAGCCAGAGGATAAACAATGTATTTCATTACTGTATAAATAGACAATGAGAGGAGAGATCTAGAAAATACATCAGTTACTAAACAAAGACTAAAAGGAGAAAGGACAGAAGAATAGAAAGTAGACTTTTGGAGATGGAGAAAGGTGTCAGTAAGAGGGAAAAGAGAGAAGAGAGAAGGGGTTGAAATGTATTAAGATATGTTAGATTGCATGTATTAACTCCCCCCCCAAATACTATCCTCATGTAATACTAATACACAGTAATAAAATATATACGCAGTGTAAAGCAAAAATGGGTGCTCATCACTCATATAGAGAAACCCTGTTGGAAGGGATCAGGAGACACTCCTCAGAGAAGGTGACAAATACTCTGAGATCACAGGAAAAGTAATAGTCAAGAGACAAAAAGGCAGGACAGGTGAAGGGAGCTATATAGGAGCCCAGGCCTTGAACCCAGCAGTGAGAGCTCAGTCTGCTCTGGGAACTTCAAATACTCATCCAGGTAGAGGAACAGTGATGAGAACAGTCAAGCAAGCAGGAGACAACCCAAGAACAGCCCTCTCTGCCAGCCTTTGTTTTTGAGGCTGACAAGGCCATTCACAGGTGACCGGATTACAGTGGGAATCCCTGTAGGTGTAGCTGGAAAGAAAGTGCCTACAGAAACAGTCATGATGACAAATACCAAATGTCTCTCACAGAGGACAAAAACAGAGGGAATGTTCTCATGCAAGCTAATCCAGGGAGTAGTGTAAACCCCATGAAGAATCCAGGTGTCATCTCTTTCTGAACCTGTTTGCTGTCATTGTCAAAGTATTGGGAGGGAGGTAGCAATCTCCTCAGCCCAAGAATGGTTCCCATAGTCTTCAAACTTGTTTGTGATATCAGCTCTATGGCCTTTACATAAACATGTCCCAAATAAATCTTATCAACTACCAGACCATAGGTAAGCAACATAGCTATTACGCTATGTCAGAAGGTATTTATCCCATGCAAGCAGCTTTTGCTTCGCCTCACCTTTCTTGGTTCTGAAAGCATTTCCCCAAGATGAGTTAGGTAGTGAACTTTGAAGAAGAGTCCACTGTAATAACAGTAAAGTTTAATGATGCATGACTTTGAGAGACTGACAAATTCCCAGCCAAAGTATTGATTCTTACAGAATTTATGAAGCACATGCTGTATTTTGTCATTATGGTACATTTTTGGCTGAAAGAATCATGTAAAATAGATTTTTAAATGAGTGGTAATAGCCAGACATAAAGAAGGCATTGATGTGTGTCATGAAGGGTGAAACAGCACGCCAGATTAAGGCACATAACAAATCAAAAACAACGGTACCCTCTACTACCACAAATGTAAATTTGCTTTTCCTTTTAATCACGTTTTCTATTTACCACTCTATACCTTTACCATTTGTTTTCTGTAGACCTCTGCTGAACTGCATAAAAGATATGTGAACCTTTTGCATAGTTGCAAATACTGCTTTGGAAGACAAGTTCAGAAATTAGTTGTTTAAATTTGGCAAAGTAATAACATTGGATACTATTTTTGTTTTGTTTTTTTTTTCTGGTCTGGGGGATTGAACTCATAACCTCACGCTTGCCAGGCAGGCAGGCGCTTATGCTGCTGAGTTATACCCTCAGCCCCTCACTTTTTTTTTAAACATTAAAAATTTATTCTCTCTCTACAAGTTTCAGTAAGCTTTTTCTTTCCCCAAATGCACTCTTGGAAGATGTCTTTACATTTACCTTGTTTTGAAAAAGTGTAGGATCTATTCCTCTGAATTTCTGCTGCCTGTTTTCCCCTGTTTAAATTAATGCCTGTTATGAATCAGTTTCTCATGATACAATTGAAATGGAAGCCCCTCCCCAGGTTGACATTTTGTTTTGACACACTGGGGAAAGATGGGCTTACAAAAATAGTAATTTAAACTTTGATTTTATGCTTCACTTTGGAATACATGTTTATTAAATGCATATCTCCCTGACAGTAATCAATACAGATTGTGTAGTACATTATGAGGAAACCATGGCTGAGCTTATTAGAAAAATTAAACGCCTTTGGTTTTGCTTACTTGAGCAATACATGAAAATTAACAGTTTAAATCCTTTCTTGCATCTGACCAGACTCAGCCTTCCTTAGCACACATGGTGTTGCTGGATTATTTTTCTTTGCCTTCAAGCAGAGCTCCATTTGCTCTATCTGGCTAGTGTCTGCCTAGGAAACATCAAATCACCTGAAATGCTAATTGTAAAGACCCACATTTATAGAGAGATTCACACTGAAATGGGAAACAGAAGAGGAAAGGAGACTGATTGAGTCGCTGTAGCTTTTTCCAAGAAGTAATGCTCCTGTTGCCTTCACATTCCAGAAACCTTTTCATGGCTGCAAAGTGAGGTCACCCAGGTCTAACTGTGCAGGGGACCGATGGATCTCAGGCGTAATATCTCCCTTGCACCCACGACCCCCATGAGAATCAGCTAAGTCATTCTTCAAACAGCTGCTTTTCAACAATTCAGGAGTTTATCAGCCTAATAAAAAAGTAACTTGGCAGGAACAAAAAGGCTGAGATTCTCAATAGGCTCTTCTCAGGCCTACTGGAGCCTGAAGAACTCTTCAAGGTCTTAGTCAACAGTGAACTCACACACAACTATACCACAATCAAGCTGCTGGGAAACCCAGGGAGAGGTCAGTTTTTACATAAACATTTTTCCCAGGCCAAATGCAGGCAAATTCAGATAAAGTAGGCCAAATCCTGTACAAGAGGATTAGAACAAAACTCAGGGAACAGAAAAGTGAGTCTCCACCTTCAATGTGGTATTGCATAAGCCGTCATTAACTGGGAGATATTTTAATTCAAGGTATCTATTTTATATAAGGTTTTCAAATGGACATTTATTTAAAAAACCTTCAATTTAATTGGTCACTGAGCTAGAAATACTGAGCTTTAAGAAAACTATGTGTCTCAGAAGCATTTTTAATGTACCCACTCGAAGATATCTGAAATGTAGACTGTTAATTTATACTTTGATCTTAATTTCCTGTGGTTTTCTCAAACCAGACACAGCACTTGTGAGATACATAGGCAGACGATGTGTACATAAGTGTGTGCTTAATTGTAGCATTTGGTTGTGACAAACCAGGTTTGCTAAAATGGAAAACTTAATAGATGAAATGAAGAAATATGTCAATGTAATAGCATATTAGGTTTTGCAAATGAGCTATTCCTAAGGCAACATGAACTGTTTTGCTTTTATATTTCTACAATCTTTCGTTCATTTGACAACTTACATTCAGAATCTATCTTTGATCTTAGAGGACTCATACAAATCAAAGTGTAATAAATCTTTATGCTCTGTGACTCAAAGTGATGCTCAGTCTTGAGATGTCTTCTGAAAGAGTCTGGCTTGTGCCCATCCAGACCTGGTGTCCAAGTGAGGCTGAAGCAGGTTTGGGAAGAAGGGACACTGATTTTCAGGGGTTTCCACAGTGTTTTGTGCCCCATTTCCTCCCATGTATCAGGGATTTCCAAAATTCTCATTATTTACTATACACCTCACATTTACAGGTGCTATTTCTTGTCCTTCCATCTGCTTTTAGGACCAATGTTTTAACCCCACTACATGCAGAATGAGACTCCATAGGCCAAAATATAGTTCAGGTAAGGGGCAGAACTTGGTTTCAGTCCTGGTCTGACTTCAAAGTCCCCTCTCGAGCTGGTGACCTCATTCTGTCTCAGCTGCCTGAGGCTTCCCTGCCAAATTCACACCCAAACTTGTTCTTCCTGTTTTGACTCCTTCCAGATTCCTGTCTGGATCTTTTATTTGGGATACTAATCTGCATATGGGCAGAAATGGAGGAATTGTTTATTTATTTGGTTTTTGGGGAGGACGGGGAGTCATATACGGTTCTGTGTCTTCTACTATTTATTTTTTGGAAATAATACTTTTACCCAGAGAAGTTGTAACTAGATAAATCCCAAGCAGCATAGCATATTGTTGATCAAGCAGACAAATGCAGCTGCCAATTTGGCCTGCTGTTAAGATTAGCCATTTGTGTTGTGAAAACTCTTGCTAGATTCTTAGATATACAAAGCATGGGATGAGAAGTTGTCTTTATTTTGCTTTGTGAATACCTGCCACTTGATTTTTCACTTTACAACATAAACTGGCATCCTTTGGACTTGTAACAGAACTTTTCCATTGTGATTAAGTCCTCTAGAATAGACGTGGTTGGTAGAGCATCCCAGTGGTGTGTCCTAAAAACATTCTAATACACAATGGTGTGTTGAAAATCGCTAAAAGTCGAGTTCCATTAAAGACTCAGGTTTGAAATTTACTGCATGCCTTTTGGCGAGCCTAACCTCTCTAAACTCTTAAATATCAAATGGCCATCATAAGGATCAAATCAGATAAACTCTTTATAAAATGTTAAAATCATCCAAATGTAAAAGAATTTCTGGGAGTCCTTTTAATCTTATCCATTCCTTCCTGAGAAGCATTCCTCTAATGTAAGAACTGACTCTTCTGCCTGTGATCTATCTTTTGATCCTATCCTACAAAGGAAGAACGAATATTTCTTGAATTCTCCCTGTAATTTACCTCTGCTCTGTCAATTATCAATATGTCACGAAGTCCAGACATTTTTTCTTTTTGGATTTCCTAATCCTGATTGAATGGCAAAACCTGAAGTTATTAGGTAGTGAGGGCTCACTTATCAAATCCTTATAAAGAAGCTTCTCGGAGTTTTTTTCCCTTTCCTACCTGTGAGAGTTTATCTTTCGTAATCACTGATTACTGTCTAGGTTGTCTACTTGAGATAAAAGGCAAGGAGTCACTAAACCATATGAGGAATGATGAATGAAGATACGTTTCCATTCCTCTCTTCCCATTTGCTTCTGATGCAGATTCACAGGTACCTTTCCTGGTCATTAATTAGATTCTTCCCCTAGTAAGTATCTTAGCGCCCCCTGCAGGTTATATGTTTTCTCCTCCCACAAGCGTACATTAGTATTCTTTTCCTTAACCTGTTTATGAAATCACTGGTGTCGAGGGCTTTTCCTCAAAGACGCTGTGTACAGGAGGCTTGCTCATTTAAAATGTTCCGTAAAATGTTTTTATCTAATGAATATGTTTGAAGGTAATGATTCAAAAATGATAATTTTGATCTCATGTACAATGTGAAGGTGAATGGATCCCAAATGTTTGACCAGTAACATTAGGAGTCATGAGACCACTTACAGATTCTAAGATATGGGAGGCATTTGTAGGTGTTAAATCTGAAGCTTAAAAAGACCAAATAATTTTATAAGATCCATAACTATCTTTTGGAGAAGAATTTAAGCCTCCTGGCAACTATTCAAGCATTCTTTCATTTATCTTGTTTTGAATAGCTTGTTTTCCATATTTTCAAAAGCTTCTGTTTTTGTCTTCCAGTTATACATATTAAAAACCTACCCCTAAGAGTTCAGCTTCAGTAGGTAACTGATGGATTAGGTCTTCCAGCATGTCAAAAGGATCTTCGTGGTAATACTAATCCAATTTGTAACCACATCTCTGTGCCATTGCAAATGTCTCAGAGGTCAAAGGCATAATTTAGTGAGAACTAGAAAGTGCAATAAACAAGAGAGAGAGCTCATTTCTTGATTTACTTGAAAGTTGCCTAAAGCAGAAACATTCTAACACACAACCTTGTAATGAGCCCTGAGCTGGAAAGACAGAAATCTATTGGGCTTTTCCAGGTTTTATGATCTGGAAATTCTTGAACACTTTGTGAACCTTTTGGTTCCTGAAATGTCATTTGTGCATTTCCAAATTATTCATTGACTTTGTCAATACAAAGTTTATCTAGCTTATTCCAACATGAGGAATGTTCACGGACTCAGATCCTTTATCATCCAAGAATTCAAAGCTCATGGAAGTCTCTTTTGAAACTATGGAGAGATTTGGGTGCAAATTTAAAGCAACTAAGGTTGCGATTCATCTAAATCCTTGGGGAAAACATTTAACAACTGAGATACCATGCAGTCCTACAGATCAAAATTAAGGTTGAAATTATCTAGGTAAAACTTCTGAGAGGCTCAATTTAAGAAGAAGATTTAGTAAAACTACTTACAAATGGCAGTTCTTTGAACCCCAAATCCATTTCTTCAGCTTCCAGATTTCCTCTTGCTAAGTAGTTTTAAAGCTACTTAACAGTAGCTCATTGACATTTTATTCACTATATTACAAGCTCCAAGTCTTCTTACTCAAGCTCTCTCGACTACAACTTTGTACCTGAAATGTTACCTTGGCCTGATTTCTGAAAAGCTAATTGTTTGATGTAATTTCTACTTGAATTCTGTGATGTCGGTGCATCACATGCTTGAGTAATATTTTTCAACCATCAGTTAAGATCCTTTATAGTAGGTCATGAAATCAACTTAGTTGATTATGACCAGCGTAGAGGGGAGGAAGGGAGGGAGGGCGGAAAGTAAGAAGGAAAGAAAGAAAGAAAGAAAGAAAGAAAGAGGAGGTAAAGAAAGCTGCATAGGCTAAGAAAATGAATGGAAATGCAGTACTGTGACGTTAAACTTCCCTCAGTCATGTGTGTATCTGGATTGTGACATAAATTATTTCCCAAGTGGGTTGTAGTCAAACTGAGACACACTATCCAGGCTGCAGTGAATAAGACAAAGAACCCCTTACTGACTATGTGAATCATTCTGAGCCTTGGGTTTCTTCTCTGTGTGCAATAACTTTCACAATAGAGTGATTGTTAGAATTAAGGAAAAAATAAAATAACACTGGCCTACACGATGTGATATACTTAGAAACTAATATTGTTACTTTGTCAGAGTTATGATGATAATTATTTGAAATCATTTAAATAATAGATCAAATATTGACACGTGTCCCTTAAACCAAGTTCTCTCTTTGCAAAACTCTACCACCCTAGCTTACTGGCCCTGGGAAGCAGGAGCTGGACTTTCCCAAGATTAAAACAATGATGACATTGATCGCTCTTGCATCTCAGAAGCTGGACCTTTTGAATTCTTTTCCAAGACAATAGTCATGAAATTTGGGTGGTAAGAAAGAAAAGGATTTTCCAAATTCCTTTATTTCTTCTTTGACTATTGAGAAACTGGCCAGACAAACAATCCTAAGGAGCTGTACGTGTGAGTGGCCTAAAGGCTGTTAGGAAGAAAGTGGGAAATTTCTGACTCCTGGTTTCCCACTGGAGGCTGGGTTGAAAACAGAGCAGGTGAGGTCCATTATCTGCTGGTTACCAACGCCTGCTGGTGGAGAGGTGAGTGGGAGGTGCAGGGATCCAGAGAGGAGGGGACAGTGTTGAAAAGGGCACTTTGAAGATGCCTCTGCCTAGTCTTCTGTTTCCACCCAGTGCTACTGCATCAAATTAAATTTAGCGGCTTAATGTTTTGTTTTGTTTTCAGAACGTTCTGAGTTCAGGCCCCTCAAGGTGTTGTTCTCACTCTCTGTGTGGTACGGTGGTTATTTAGGAGTCTCCAAGAGTCTTGTACAATGCAGGATTTGGTGGAAAGTAGCTGAAGGGCGTGCCAGACAGCTCTGCCACAGGAGGTCGTCTAAAGGGAACCATGCAATCCTCCTTAGACGACGGTGCAATTGGGTTCTTGGTCGGTGTCATGGATGTGTTCTCATCAGTAAAAGTAGAGATAGAGGTCCTGTCACAAAGGGAGATGGCTATCGGTGCCCCATAGCACTGTCTGAGTCCAGAAAACACTGATGAGTATCTCTACAGGCAGTGTCTAGACTGCCCAGTGGATGGACAAGTCTCTCCTGAGCTATTACCAGCAATGGGAGGAGACCAGACTGGGAAAGCTTGAGGGACACCCATGGCCTCGGGAGGCCACCTCCCTAAGATTACACACACCACTGCACTCATTTCGCAGAAGTCCAGGTGGCGAGGACAGGGATCTGACAAGCATTTCTCTGACTCACCTAAGCGGAAACTAAATTGCACAAAACAGATGGGTTATCTTACCAAATAAGAGCACCTCAACAATTTGAAATAACCTTTTCTACACTACCCAATAGATAGGGAATTATGCAGAAGTCCCAGTTCTTTAAAAAGAAATAAACTCCACGTCTTTGCGCAACTGAGCATAGTGTGACCAGATTTAATATTCTTGTCATTTTATGATGCCATGATTATGGGAATTAAATTCTTCTGTCTTCATGCGTCTTCATACCATGGACTATCTTGAGTAATACTTTCTTAGATTTAAATGAACAATCTAATTTAGAAGAACTTCATGGAAGAACTTCAGGTATGGTGCCAGCTCAAAGAGAGTAGCAGGGAAGCGCAGAGGAAGCCAGCTTGTGGGTCTGCCACGTCCACGCGCGACTCACAGTGCTGGGCAGGAACGAATGCAACACTTAAAAGTTGACAAAGAAGGTTTATACTTTGTGAAACTCAGCTATGATTTTTGCATCTTGGGCTTTACAGTGTTGTCTCTTCCTTACAGGGAGCATGAGAGAGCTGGTGCGGGAAGAGATGTGAACTGTAAAGCTGAAACAAGAAAAGGGGCAGAAAAAGGGGGAACACTGATCTGTCCAGAGTTTCCCTGATTCCTCGTTTCCTTCTCTTGGTCCACGGCCCAGGAGAAATGGCTGTGGCAAACAACGTGAGAGCAGGGGACACCAGAGGGCCACAGACACGGTCAGTGCACACAGGCAGGGTCAGGGCCAGGGTGCGCATTTGCTTGCTGCAGGAGACAGGACGTCATGGTGCAGAGAACTTGCTTTCATTAAGAAAATAGGAATGGGGGCTAGAAATGGGTCCAGTCACAGAAAACAGGCTCCGGATCTGGTATCACCACTTATCAGCTATGTAAATATGGGCAAATAACTTAATCGTCCTTACCTCAACCTCCTCTTCTACAAAATGGGAATAACAAGTGAAGCACCATGTAAAGCTCTGAAAATTTCAATAATTTCTATAAAATATAGAATCCCATATCTGGAATTTAGAAGCCTTCTTAGAAGTCAGTCTATTTGATTCTCGTGGGAAACTTTAGATTTGAATCCTGCCACCTATATGCTGCTGGGTAAATGATTTTGTTGTTTTACCTTTTGTGTGTGTGTGTGTGTGTGTGTGTGTGTATATATTTTTACCAGTACCAGGGATCGAACTCATGACCACAGGCCTGCAAGGCAGGCGCTTATGCCACTGAGCTAAACCCCCAGCCCCTGTTGTACTTTTTGAGACAGAGTCTCCTTATGTAGTTCAGGCTGGTATTGATCTCACGATCTTCCAGCCTCAGCTTCTGGACTGTTAGGTTTACAGGACCCTTTCACCATGCCCTCCTCTAAAATATTTGTTTTTTGAAACTCAGTCTCCCTCTTTGAAGAGGGGATGAGGGATGAGGAGTGGTTTATTGGTATAGTGCTTGCCTGGCAAATATAGGATCCTGGGTTCAATTCCTAATTCAAAAAAAAAAAAAAAAAACAAAACATGGATCTAAACACTATGAGATTGTTCAGAAATAGTGAGGAATATAAATCAAGTCCTTCTTTTCCCCTTCTCCCTCATTTTGATCTTATCTTCTGGTCATTACGAGTAAGAAAGGCCCGAAAGATGTTAGAAGAGGGGGCAGCAGGGATGCCTTTTGGGCCTTGTCTTTGTGTGTTTGTTGCATATCCAGGCTCTTGGAAAATGAGCAAGGCTCAGCTGTGACAGAGGAGAAAGAAGATGAGAAGGTGGCAGAAGGCATCACATGAAGGGAAGTGGAGTTAGTGCACAATTAGAAACCAGAATCCCGCTGACCTGCAGGCCATGGGATACATCACTGTCAGAGTTAGCATTCTCAGAATGGTGATCTCGCTTTTCAAAATGCACTGGCTCACTGGTGCTTCCCACAGAAAGTCTAATTGCATCAAAGGCCACCTCTGATAGGTGTTGGCCTCCTCTCTGGGATTATTGGCAATGGTCCCCCTATGAGCGCCCTTCCTAGTATGGAAGGAGGGAAAGGAATTAATAAGTAAGCTACTGAAATACAGCTGGCAGAGCTTGGCAACTTGATAAAAAATTAATTTCAGGTAAAGGAACGGGAGTGATGAAATTAGAGAAAGAGAAGTCACAGAGAACAGGAAGCTCTTTTTTTTTCTTCCAAATATTACATTAATTCTGCTGGCAGTGAGCTCAGAAAAATGCATCCTGATTTGTATGTCATTGAGTCCAAGACATAACTGATGGTAACAAGCATCGTATCATTCATATGACACATCTCAATTTAAAAAAACCTATATAGAAAGCATTTTCTGCTTTCTTTGTTCAGTAGATATTCATTAAGAACCTAATACATACCGGGCATTGTTCTAAAAACCAGGTATGTAGCCAGGTAAAATGAAATCCTGCAGCTTACTTTCTAGCTTGAGGAGTTGGAAAATAAACATAAAAAATTACTTAATTCTGTGGTATCTTGGTAGAGGTTACAGGCAATGGGTAGAAGGTGACGTGGGATACAGGGAATCGGGGTGGTCCTCTGGGTGAGTGGAGCTGTTGCTTGAAAGAAACTGGTTGGGGAGATCCAGTCCCTTTGAGGAGGCCTCTGAGGGACTGGCTTGGGGGAGGTGCAGGAATGCATCTGTGGCTCTGGGGCAGACAGCCTGTGAACAGGAAGAACAGCCAGGTTAAGAGTGCACAGATGGACGCGTGGCTGAGGTGCACAGAGATTCTCACCAAGCTGAGAAGCCTCCCAGGTGAAAGGGAAAGAGCCCTGAAGGACTTGAAAGAGATGGGCAAGAGAAGGAGGGCTTCTTGGACTTTGGCTTTTCTTCCAAGGGAAACAGAGTCTATCATGCAGTCCTTGGGAGATCTTTAAAGGTTCTTGTTGATCACATCTTAAAAATAGACTGTAGAGTGTCAAGGCCAAAGCAGGGAGATCAACTGAACAAAGGAGGTGACTACAGCAATTTGGTGGAAATGAGGCTGATTTCAGGTGGGTGGTTGGGGATAGGGAGGGGAGAAGTGGCTGTGTGTAAATGTCCATTTCCAGGGGGCAAAGTGTGGTGCGATATTGTCTTTGTCTATTCAACTGCTATATCAAAATGCCATAAATGGGCCGCTTGCAGGTAATAAAATGTTTTCCACAGGTTTCGGAGGCTGTAAAGTCTACGGTCAGGGTGTGGCCTGGTCAGCATCTTCTTCTCATTTCAGCCTTAAGGGTGGAGAGGAAAGCAAGCTTTCTTGAGTCTTTTTGTTAAGAGCACAAATCCCATTAATGAGGATTTTAACATAGAAATATGGGCGGGGGATGATACAAGCATGCAGATAACAGCATATATGTTGCCAGTTTCCCTAATCCCATGAAGTGGAAAACTCTAAGCCTACAGACTGTATCTCCTTTCTTCAAGGTCAATAAACATTGACCAAGGTCAATAAACATTGAGGCTTTGCAAAAGTAGCAAAACCAACAACAACCTTTCAACCCAGCACATTCCAAACTTGTTAGATAACATAAACTCCTGTTGATGGACGTCTGTTAAGATTCCCAATCCCTGGGCTGCTGGGCTGGGTATATAGCTCAGCAATACAAGCACCTGCCCAGCAAGCGCAAGGTCCTAAGATTAATTTCTGGTAAAAAAAAAAAAAAAAATCCCAATCCCTAGGACTTCTTCCCCCAAACAGGATTTTTAAGAATAGCAGTTTTCCGTGGAACAGTGGCAAAAATATTGGATTGGAGGAGTATCATTTTTATAACCAGAGTTTTCACTGAAAAATAACTACTGCAAATTCTGAATAATCCACTGCTGCATTATGAATATCCTTTCTATTTCTATGGAGCTTTAGGGTACTATTATGTGGTTATTAACGTGGCATTTCATAACAGTAATGCTATGGTTCTATTTATGGAATTGATAACCAAAATAATAGACCACTGTATTCTTAGATTTTATGTCTCTTCCAAGAATGGAAATGTTATACAAGTGTTGTTGGCCCTACTCCTCTGAAAATGTCTTGCAAATTAGCACCTAATGTTTAAATTATATCCTTACAGGTTTAAAAGTTGGTTCTAGATGAGAACACACTTATTCACCACTGAAGCAATGCAAGCCAGCTGTAACCAGGCCTCACCTAACAGCAAAAGAATGTTCAGAAGCATGCCTGGTTAATTGAAACTACAGGGGGCATTTAAGTAGGCAAAGTGTTATTACTCAGCTGAAAATGTGTCCAGGATATCAGAATTACCATTCCCTATTCCTGCAAAGGGCTCTCTGGGATGGTAATGGCCGTGAGTGTTAGGCATCTGGCTCTCTTTTTTTTTCCTTATCGCGCTCATTCTGGAAAGACGCAGGTAATTGTCGGCTAGAATCAGGTTTACTGCTAGGGACACTCAAGTCCGGTAGGTTGCAAGGGCCCTGGCCACAGGCTTCAGGCTGTTAGGAGATGTACTCCATTATCAGTCATTTTAAAAATTTCCTTGCAAGTGTAAAGTAGAAAAGCATAGTACTTCTAATTTAGGACGTTTAAGTCTGAGGCAAGTTATTCTTAGTTTACTCTAAAATTCTGCATTAAAAAGCCACATCTAATATAGGGCATGGGTTTATTATTATTATATATATTTCCAGTACTGAGGATTGAATCCAGGGCCCTTGCAGAGTTACATCCCAGCCCTTTTTATTTTGAGTCACTAAGTCACTAAATCCCCCAGTTGGCTAGAATTTGAGACTCCTCTGTCTCAGCCTCTCAGAGAGCTAATACTACAGGTGTGGACCACCATGCTCCAGCTCTGATGATTTTAAAAATGAAATTATTTGCCACATTTGACCTTTTTATTTGAAATCAAATTGGTTTATGATTCATTATAATTTCTAGAAAGCAAAGAGTCTGTGTTTGCCATATGTGTTTGACTCTTATTTAGACCAAAGTGTTCCCAAGAGTGGGTTTGTGACAAGGTCACAGTCTAAGCTTTCTGTAGGCAAGTGTGAGCAAGATCTTGGAATATTCTAGTGAAATCTAAACTGAGTGTTCTTTTAATGTGCTCAGCACCAGCTGCAATCTGGTACCTCACCCACATCCAAGACATGGACTAAATACAATGTGTGGAAAAGGAAGAGATACGAATTTGGACGCTGATCATGTAGTGTGTACCAGCACAGGAAAATCAGGCTGTAAATATCATAAGCAACATTACTGATACAATACAATGCTGCGCTCAGATTACTATGCATTCCCCTGTCAACCCAAAGAAATAAACGACCCTCGGATATGACTGATGGAGTTTCCTGGATGTGAGTTATTCTTTTCCCACAGATGTAAGTTCCCAGAATGTCAGGGACATAGTTCATCTTTACACTTCCTGTGGGCTACACAGTGAGAACTGACAACATGAACATCTATCGATTGTTTAGAGATAATATTGGGTATATGATTAGACTTTTAAGTGGCACTTTATCTGGGGACAGATGCTTTTCAGCTTACTGCTCTGTGACTTGTGTTTTCAGCAAACACTCTGACCATTTTCTCTCAATTATTGATCTGTCTGTTTTCTCTTATTTTCCTCCAATCAAACCAAAAATGATCAATTCAAAGTGGATTCAAGTGACCTCTTCTCTCTGAAATCCTCCAATATCTGCTCCCTTTTCTGCAAATCAAATCTGTTCAAAATTCTTGGCAGGGTCTATTAATACCTGCTGATGTGGCTCCTATTCAGTTTCCACCTTTTTTCTAGGTTCTTAGAATATTTGCGTGGGCTAGCCCCTCTGCCCAGAAGGTTCTCTCTGTTCTCATGACATGTGAAACCTGCTCATTCTTCTCCAAAGGTTTCCATTTGGCTTTTTCTGATCACCTTACCTAAAGCTGGTCGCCTCTGTCAGTTCATTGTTTAGACATCTGTATAACTGCTTCCATAGTACTTGCTATGAATTGCAGTTATTTTCTATTTGTGTTTAATCTCAATGAGGTAAAAGACAGTGCCAGTCTTGTTCAAGCTTCAGCATCTAATTCAGCATCTGGCTGAATTACAAGAAATGTTCAGCATATATTTGTTTAAAAAGAATTATGACGAAGATCGAATGGAAGCTCTTTTTTTCTTTCTTTTAATGCAAAGCTTTCTCATTAAATTCTATGTGCCTCACATACCTTGTAACAGGGGAATGAATTCTTTTTTTTTGTCTTTTTGAGACAGGGTCTCACTATGCAGTTCAGGCTGGCCTTGAGCTCACTTTGTAGCCCAGACTGGTCTCAAACTCGCAAGGATCCTCCCACCTCAGCCTCCTGAGTGCTGGGATTACAGGTGTGGGCCACCACGTCCGTCCGGCGAATTCTTAAAATAAAATTCAATCACCTGTGTTGAGAACAGCTTATGGGAAAAAACAAAACAAACAAAAATGGGTGCTGTAGGGTACGTGTCTATTATCCCAGCTATTCAGGAGGTTGAGGTAGCAGGATCCCAAGTTCAAGGTCAGTTTGAGCCCAGTTTCAAAACAAAAACTTTAAAAACAACACAAAGGGTCATTTTTTGTTTTGTTTTGCTTTTTTTTTTTTTTTTTTTAAACAGAGTGTTGTTATGTAGCTCAGGATGGCCTTGAACTCACTACGTAACCCAAACTGACTTTGAACTCAGAGTAATCCTCCTGCCTCAGCTTTCTGAGTGCTGAGATTATAGGGTTTTACCACCCTGTCTGGCTCCCTACTCTTTCTTAAAAACAGGTTAAAGATTCAGTGTAGTAATAAGACTTCCTGGGTAGTGTGGTACACTCTGGAATTGGGAAATCAGAAATAACCGGCTCATCTCCCCACTTCTCACTTACAGATGGAGAAACAGAATTATAGACACTAGATGACCTTCCTGGGAACTTGAGCTAGTTAACAGCACAGCCAGAATTTTACAGTATCTACTCTGGGGCTCATTTCACTCTGCCACTTGTTTGGTAGGATGATCCCTACTAGAAGCTTGGTGTCACCACCAATCTGAAGTTTTAGAATCTCAAAAATGAAAACACTGTGTGTTGAGGGGAAACAGAAAGTTGTGCAGCTTTGGGTTTGCCTTTGAGAAGAACTCCGCCTTCTTTGATTCCCTCCCTTTGTCCTGTTGGAATATAGATGTGACGGTGTGAGTGAGCGCAGTCATGTTGGACCCATGAAATGGGAGGCACATATGTTGAGTTGGCAGAGTGAAGAAAAAGAAACAGCCAGAGTCCTCACATTGCCACGCTGCCGTATCGGTCCTGGAATGCTGGGGTGCTGGAACGCTTAGGAGAAAATCTAGTGACAATGAAATCCATGTCTAAGCCGAGTTCTTTTATTACAACAACCTACATGGCAAGTGTGTGACCTGGTACCCAGAAGCGACATGCTGTCCTGTGCCTAGAATCCGCAGAACCCTCAGAGGGCTGCCAATGGTGTGGACATGAGTAGCTGGAAATCGGTGGCTTGATGTGAGATCATTGCAGAATACATGCTAATGTTGTAAAATATATGCTAATTAGCTGTGAAAAGCTGGAAGTTAGGCCACATGCCCACACACAGCTTGTAATTCCAGGGCCATGGTCAGTAAGAGCTGGACAGGTGTGTGTGTGTGGGGGGGTGCATTTTAGAAATTTGTGCATCTGTTTTTGAGTACAGTATTTGCAATAGGGGACTTAGCCTATCCAGGGATGCTAACTGTCCTGCAGAGTGTGGCATACAGGCTTGCACAATAAAGATGGACCTATATCCTCTGTGCTTTCAAATACTACGCTGGGCATTTACTTCCATAGACAAAAGTCTGGAGAGTATAAATACCCAAGCCTAATTCTGTTTTCCATCCACAGAAAGATTCTATGTTACATGGTTTCAACACACTGATATTTCCTGAAATGTAAAGCCCATGTAAATTCAGGGGAGCTTTTAAGTTGTTTTATTCCAAATTTTACTAAGAACTGTACATCCTTTTAAAACATCACCTATAATAATGCTGCCTGTAATGAGTCATCAGCATAATATCTTTTGTAGAAGCTGCAGTTATAACTATTTTATTGTTAGAGAGTCTCTGAATAGGTATAAGCATCTTTCTAATTTATGTTGTTTGTTTTGCTTTTGTCTTTTGTTTTGGTATTGTTGTGTCTGAATATCTGACATACATCATTTCAGAAGTTACATGTGGGAATTTCAGACTCTGTCCTCAAAGGAGAGAAGCACGCATTTCTTTATGCCTTTTTTTTTTGCTTTCTTGCTAGCTGAAAGCAAACAGGATGGCTGGAGCTGGGGCAGCCATGTTGGGTCAGGAGACAGCTGCTCCCTCTGAAGACGGCCACGCAAGTAAAAAGGACTGTGCAGCTGCTCTACACCCACAAACTTCCTGCGCAAACTGTTAGGTGAGGGAATGCATTTCGATATTCTTCAAGCCACTGCACTTTGGAGCTTGTCAGAGCAGTATAACTAGATTTTACATGGAAAATAAGAACAAAATATAAATAAAATCTGGTATATGTATTTTTAATTAAATATCTAAGAGTAAAAGAATTTCAGTGATAAGTGAAAAAAAAATATTGTCTTTTTTTTTGGTACCGGGGATCAAACTTGTGACTGTGTGTTTGCAAGGCAGGCACTTATGCCACTGAGCTGAATCCCCAGCTCCTAAAATATTGTCTTTATAAAAGGAACAATTTGAAAATGACATTTCATTTAGGGGTTTCTGTCTTTTTCTATAACCCAGAAGATAGAATCAGCATAAAAAAACTGAGGAAAAGAAAAAATAGCAGAATGAAATCCTCTTCATTAGAAATGGTGCTACTGAGAGTGGTAATTCAGGGATCTAAAGGCACAGATGCTTGCGTTTCTGGCAAAAGCACCACGCTTTTTTCCAATTTTATACATATGTAAATACACATATATAAATATACATATTCATGCCAACTTTCCAAATATGTACAATGGACATATTCCATAGATTTAAAAACAGTAATTTGAAAATAGAATAAAAACATGTCAAGGGATTTGAAATGTTTTATGTGTTTAACAAGTATTTCTCAAAAATAAAGGCGTTCTTTGTATTTGAAATGCACAGTGATGGTTTTTTTTGGGATAATTGCCCTTAATTTATATAGTATTAGCCTACTGGGAAGCTTAGATTTTCATATTATGACACTTAAGTAATTGTGCTGTGACTTAAAGAACAAACACCTCTATGTGGTGAGCAGTTTGGTGCCACACACAGTAGGTGCCCATGAAGCATTTAACGCCATGCATGTGGGACGGTTGTGTCCCTAGGGAGGGTCATCGTATTCACTTCCATTTTATCAATAGGGCAGATCAATTAAAATATCTGAGCAAAAGGCTTCAAAGGGTACTATCTGTAAATGTGATGGTGTCCTTTAACAAAAGAAAACAACCACCAAATGAACAACAGCAACATAAAAATTAGGGTCTTAGAAATCCAGCAAATGAGTGTCTAAGAGCAACTTGTGAAGCCAGAGAGGGCGTTAGAAGTGGAGGCTGCTGTCCCCATTTCAGTGCTTTGCTCTAGCTGAGCACGCGGCCTCCCTCCTTAGAGAAAAATCAATGTGCAATGAAATTATCTGTGCTCCTCTCTGGCTAATAAATAGCAGAAATCTTTCTCGTTTGAAGATATCAATATGAAATGATTGTTCACATGAAAAATTTGGTTTGTTTTCCACAATAGCTTTTCCATTCTCCATTTCGCCAGTGTTAAAAAAAGTAAAGCACTTCCCTAAAGTGTACAAAGAGCAAATAAAGTGTGCAAATGCAAATTTAAAAAAATCATTTAAGAGGAAATGTTGCCCAAATGTGTGTGTGCACATTACTCAGAAACAACAAATGTTTGCATGTTTAGTCAAATCTGCAATTTAAAAAGGAAATTGGAAGTAATTACTAATGTAAGGGGGATGAGTAGTGCAAATAGCAATTTTCAGGTGGTGCCTATATTTAGTAGCTAAGCGTAGCTCTCTCAAGGTGCACATCTGAGACTCACAAGCTTCTATATGTGCACACACTGAATCTGTATAAATACAACTCTGCTCACAATGTTTGTGTGTGCAGCTAGGAAATCTTACAAATTCTGTCTGGCGTACACTTAGACTGCCCATGATGATATTTTTTGCATGTGGCAATGGTAGGCTTTTTCCGGGTGTTTTATACGCTGTCTCTCTAATTTGTATTTACATTTCAAACTTACTTTGCAGGAACTGTATCTGATTCCGTGTTCTTTGCACCATCGGGCATACCACTTGTACTAAATAACTGTTTATTATCATTGAGTGCCTTAATGTAAACACTACACAACTTCATCTGCCAAAGTCCTGCTATGCATTTATATGCAGCTTTTAAAAACCCACAAAGTCAAGTAAATCACTTAATCATGGTGCTCTGAACACTTTGGGTGGACTGGCTGCTCTCATTGCTTATTTTCACACGGTTCACTTTTCTTTCCCTTTCCCCTCTTTCCTTTACTTCTAGATCAAACAGCTGTTAATCAAAATTCAGTATTTCTCCAAAGATGAGAAGTATTCAGTATCTGATAAATCTTTAGCATTCAGAGAAAAGGCTTCGAGAAAAAAAAGGCAGGACACACATACACTCATACACACACAGACACACAGATGCACACACACCATGGAATAAAGAGGGGTCACACCACCGAAGAGCAACACTCTAAAGATAGAGGTGTTCAACTATGGAATGGTTAACAACAGAAATTTAATTTGAAAAAGATTGGAAAACCAAAGAGATATTTAAAATTTTTTCAAATCACTCTTAACATCTTCCTTTGTTGCTTCTTTTCAGTTCTTTCAAAGAAACTTGACAGCCCTGGGAAAACAAAACCCTTCAACATTTCTTGAAGCTTAGCGTCTCCGTTCTCAGAAATCTTTCTGCATTGTACACACTTAAAGCAGACTTGGAGGAAAGTAGCAAACAACAGCTTAGTAGCAGCTATTTCAAGTCATCTAAGATTCACCCGAAGATGCCAAAGAAGCTTAGAACCAGTGAGCCCCTATTGTGGATGAAAAAAGGGTTGGTTGGGGGGAGCCAGGGAAAGCACTTAAATGTGTGCTCTTGTCATTGAAATAAAAATCACAATATTCAGCCAGCATTTGAATTAATAAAGAATCTTTAAAAATAACTTGCATTGGATTCTGTAACCTTTGAAAACATCCTGAAGAATGCTTGCATTATTCTGTCCTTCCCATCCGCTGCATATTCTCCGGTATGAACCGTGCAAAAACCTCTCAGACAGAATGTGATTGTTAGAATCATAGATTTATAAAAGTGGGAGAATCAATGAGAAGCTGTCAGAAACTAGTTCAAGAATCAGAAGACCTTGCTGGGCCTCTGCTCCAACACTAATTAAGCCCAATTTGAACAAACCATTTAATCTCCAAGGCTCAATTTGCTTATGTGAAAAACAGGAACAATATTATTTGTCTTGTCTTGCTCAAAGTTGTGTAGATCAAATGAGATAATATATATGAAAGTGCTTTGATTCTGGCAAAGCACGCTGAAGATCAAAGGTATTATCTTCTAATACAACTCCTAATCAGTAGGTAAGAAAAATGAACCGCATAAGATTGGGTGACAACCACATTTTAATGCACAGGAGGACTTGAGTTAGGATTTGGGCTTAGAAGGATCTGGGTAGGGAGATTTTCCTCCTGTTTCCATGGTCTGACATTGTTTGCAGAGCCCATGATCTGAAAGTGGCCTGTGTGCACCCCTTTTTTACTCATGTCCTGATTTTCTCTTCAGCTAGGAGGAAGTTAAGACCCATTAAAATGAGCAGAGACTTTCTGCTCCTTGAATCAGAAGTGCCTGAAACATGGACTCCCAGGTAAGGTCCCTTACACTCCTAGAACAAAGTTGGGAATGGTAGAAGAGGGTTAGACCTTCAATTATTTCCAAAAGAATGAATGCCAAACTCTGTAATAGAATAAATGATATGTTTTATACACATTTAGATTACTATGCTTTCAATATAGGCAGCTGCCATTAACAATGTTCAGATGAAATTCATCTAACTGCATTCTAGAATTCAGAGTAGCATTTGGTATTTTATATTCATCTAAATTTAAGGCTATTAAACATACAACTACTAAGGCTATTAAACATATAGCTACGAAGAAAAGCCCTCTTGTCTCTAAAAGAAAACTAAGGGAAATTTTGGCCTAATTGTTTTCTTCCTGTGTCTGAATGCTATGCATAGATAAATTGGGAGATAAATTCAGGGGAACATATACAAGAGCAAAAGTATGTGAACATCCTTCTCCCTCCCAAAAGTAAGTGTGAGTGTGCTTTAGAACAGTAGCACTCAGTAAATATCTATCCAGATTTAGCTGATGATTATTACAATATAAACAGTGACTTTTTTTTATTCATTTGTTTCTGTCACTTGTTTTTGTTTTCCAGAAAAAAAACATCTCACTAAATAATTTTAGGAATTTGGTTTTTGTTCAGCCTGAAATATTTCTTAACATAACTTGGTCAGATAGTATTGTTTATAGCCCAAATCGTCACTGGTAAAAGTTTAATACTTAGGGTTAGGTTCATACTCAATGAATAGGGAGACTGCAGACATTTTTTTTTTTTAAGTATATGCTCAATCTGATAAATCTTATAAACCAGCATATCCAGAATTTTTTCTAGCAGGATAACTTGAAGAGTAAAAAAAAAATTTAGAAAGAGTATAGGAAAATTTGATTTTATTTATTGGCTTGGGAGGATTTATAACAAAATGTCAATCATGAATATATTTTAAATGTGAAAAGTGGGAATAATAATTTTTTTTTTTTTTTTATCGGTACCGGGGATTGAACTCAAGACTGCCTGCTTGCAAGGCAGATGCTTATGCCGCTGAGCTAAATCCCCAGCCCCTAATAATTATTGATTTAATTACTAGTACTACTAGTATAGCTCCAAACTATTGAGCTCTTGTGCACATTAATGCTACAATAACCTTGAAGGGTAGTTATTTATATTATCATTTTGCAGATGAGAAAACTGGAACTCAGAGAAATTAAATAGTGAATCAAAACCATAGAGCTTACAAACAGCAAGTTCAAATTCAGTTTCAACTTGACCCTAGGTTTAAAGGCTTGAACTTCTGGGATAGTGATAAGTTAAGAAGGAAATTCAAGCCACTTTTTTTGCACCTCTAATGCTGATGTCTGCCATCAGTTGTTCAGTGACCGGTCTGTATTTCAAGGAATCTGAAGCTTATAAGAAATTACTAAGAAAGTCCACTAACCTCTTTGAGAAATCTTAGAGTTGAGTTCAAGAAAACAAGCAACACCTAACCCAGTCTCTTCAATCTAGCCCTAATGTAAACCTAAAGATGTCACTAGGCAGTTGTGATAGAGATTGGGACAGGCCACTCAGGCTTTATTTCCCCCTCCATTCTTGTGGCTCTGATTGTTTAGCTTTCCCTACTCTAAAAGAATATAATGAAGTGCCTATTGCAATGGTAACTTAAGACATGGGTTCCTAGCTGTCACTATTACTGCTCAGGCTTGAGACTCATAGCTTGAGGATATGTGAGTAAGTGTTCTTCAAAAATGAAACCATTGCTTATGCAGCAGCCTAGCTATTGCCTGCCTGTCTAATACGTAATAGGTAGGTGACTTGTTTGTAGAAAAAGAGAGACAATTCTTATTGTAATCCCAAATATTGTGTACAGTCTTCCAAGTTTCATAATCCTTTTTCCAGTTTTCCATACAATCCAAAAGGTTATATTTGTAATCCCACTGAGATATTATTGGAATCCCAGAAAGTTAATTACAACCTACCACCTCCAGTGTAACCCACGGCGAGAGTAAAGACACCAAGACATACTCCAAGTGAAGGGCAGCCAACGGGTCCCATCGCTTGGCACCAGTCCCCGTGAGGATGTGTGGGCAAAGACCCTCATTCTTGGCCTCTCCCAGAATTCATTATCTGAAGAAGAGGGTGGCTTGAGGATGAGTGACAGTGAGAATAGGGGAACTATGTGAGTAACTTGAGCTGGCTGGTCAGGTAGTAAGAAAAGCACCTCTGCAAAATGCAGAGATAAGGGTATACAGAAGGATTAATTTGCATAATTCAATTAAGATAGCAACTGAATTGTTTTAGGAGCCTGTTGCTTCAGTTTCTGATATGTAAACTTTTGTGCTCTGGGGAGTCATAGCCTCTTTACCTTGAGGCTCCTACCCAGTTGACATTCCTGGAGGTGATGGCTCTAACATCCCACTGGCTCATATCTTTTACAGAGAACACTATTGGAGGAAACAGGAGACTGTCTGATGGCTTTAGAGATTACATACCAGTACCTTGACTTGCCGTATTCGCAATGCTTAGCATCAATTGAAGAGAGAAGGAAATACCATAGCCAGCTCTGTACTTAACGGTATATGGAAATCAGTCTCGATATAATCAAAGTTGCAGCAATTGTTCTGCATTCAAGGGAAGTCACTCCAGTTGTCTCCCACAATTCTCATCCTAATAAAATGTCTACTTTAAAACTACTCATACCATTTCTCAAAAACTTGGTGTAGTCCTGGTTCTTAAGCTTTTGTCATAAATCCAAAAAGTATGTATTTCCTGTGCAAGTCTTTTGATCCATTTCTAAGTCTCCTTTTTTACTAGTTCAAATCTTCCTTCCCTCAAACTTGGGTTATTAAAACACCTCCTTTAAAATTCTTTCTTCTTTCAACAAATATTTATTGCCTCTCAGGTAGTACAATGCTGGTCACTCATCTTTCTAAACTTTGCTCCATTTTTTTCTCTTGTCCATCTGTATACTAAAAATAATATTCCCCTATATCACTGGACCCTTTGGAGATTCGGTCTCAGAGTAATAACACTGCTCATGTTAGAGTCGACCACAACACAGAGGATCTTAGGAGTGTTTATGAGATCAAGACTTCTTGAGAAAAAAAAAAAAACAAAACAAAACATTTTGAGTTGACCTGAAATATGATGTGTCCTGGATGGACTGTGGCCTGGGTTTTGGATAAAGGTGTAGCCTAGAAAATAGAGAAATGAAAATACATGCATCCTAAGCCACTGGGCTTGGCACTGAGGAAGGACGACTTGTGATCAATAAGCATTTATTAATCAATTGCTCCCAATGCCCATTGAGTGACAAGTCTGGCCATGATGCTCAGCCCTGTCACTACCATCAGGCTCTAATTTACACTGTAACCCTCTTTCCTCCATCACTTACCCTCACGCAAATTTGGGCTAATCCCTCCCACCCGGTGTTCATGAGCACATTATGTTCATTCCTACCCTACATGCTGACTTCTCTTCCAAGCTCCATGTCTCCCTCATGCTCTACAATAGAACTTGGGGTGCCACAGAGTTTGTTCTTTGGTAATATTTCCTCCTATGGTCTCCACTGACTTCCTCTCTCCATGTATGTAAGTCACATATGAGGTAATGCTGAGAACGTGGGCTTGGGTTAGACTGCTGGGACTTTATTTCAAAGTCTACTACGTATTTACTGATTTTGTTATCCAGGGCAAGTTAATTGTCTCAGTATCTGTCTAAGGACATTGAGGACAAATTTTACTTGCCTAATAAAACAATGAGGATTAAATAAAATAGTTTAGTGAGTCTGGCGCATATGAAGTGCTCTTAATACACAATGCCAAGGTGTGCATGTGCACATGTGAATCTGTGTGCCTTCCTGCATGTTTGTACAGAAGATTCCCCTGGGAGCAGTCTATCTGTGAGCCACACCCCCAGTCCCATTTTATTTTTACTTTGAGAAAGGTCTTCCTGTGTTGCCCAGGCTGGCCTTGAATTAGTGACCATCCTGCCTCACTCAACTTTCCAAGTAGCTAGCATTACAGGCATGCACCACCGTGCCCAGTGGCATCGCATTGCTTTTAATAGTCTTAAAATTTACCTTAATCAGCTCTTGGGGATATTTGTATCTTTGCCTTTCTGTGTGTAGATGGTCCCTGACTTACAATGGTTCAGCTTACAACCTGTTGACTTCACCTTGGTGTGAAAACACACCTCCAAAAACTTTCTGTTTTTCACGTTTAGCACAGTGTTCAAAGATTACACGTGATATTCAACACTTACAAAAATAACAAGCCTTCATTTGAGATGCTTTTGTCCAACCGTAGCTGACTGTATGTATACTGAGCGCATTTGAGGTAGACGAGGCTAAGTATAACGTTTGCCAGGCTGAATGCTCTGTGTTTTCCGTAACACCCAGTTCACATACACAAAAAGTCTTCAATAAATACCCCGTTGCACTCAATATCTATCGGACAGTTCCTGGCAACACATAACATAATTATCTCGGGCAGTGCTACAGGGCTTGTCTGAGCACACTGTTTATTGTCCCTACCGTCCATTACCAGTCCCTCCTCTACCCTGTTTTCCTGGCCTCAGGCCCTCCTGCTTCGTGTGCAAACTCGCCAAAGGCTCAGGATTATTCCAGACTCCTCCCCAACCTGTCCCTCCTGGGTGTGCGCCGCCCGCCCTCCGCCCGCCCTCCAAGGTGCTGTGACAGCTGCTCTGCTGTGCTGCGGAGCCAGAGGGCACAGCTTCAGCTCCGCCTCCCCCACTGCCAGGAGAGGCCCTGGAACAGCATTTTTCATCCTGTCTTCCTGCACTGCTCATTGACTTACCTAATAAAGTCCACACTCCTCAGCCCAGTCTTTAAGGCTCTTCATAAATCTCTTGTCACCTTTCCTGGCAACATGTAAATTTTACTTTTGGCTCCGTGTACTCAGGCCTAGTCTGGAAATCAGATTCGTTTGTCCTCTTGGAACAGTCTTCTAGTTTCCTCTCCCGTGTTTGGCTTCTGCCCTTTTGCTCACTTAGGATAGCCTTCCTTACTCCCCCATCAGTGAAAACCCTGCCCATCCTTCAAGACAAAATTCTATTTTCTTTCTACAACAGGCAGCAATGACCTCCGCGTTCTCTTAAATCTGGCAATGG
This sequence comes from Cavia porcellus, assembly GCF_034190915.1. Taxonomy (NCBI): domain Eukaryota; kingdom Metazoa; phylum Chordata; class Mammalia; order Rodentia; family Caviidae; genus Cavia; species Cavia porcellus. Next base: position 150,372,619 of record NW_026947484.1, read on the forward strand.
ATGTTTATTGAGTGCTTACTACATTCTAGGCAGTGTGCCAGGGCTTCGGGTCACCGACATGAACAAAGGACAGTTTCTATTCTGAAGCGTCGCAGTTGCCCCTTTTCTAATTCCCATCACACTTGGAGCAATCATTTTGCCACCACTTGTGCACTGCTGTGCTTCTCCTGCTCTCTTCCATGATTCATTTGTGTAGCTATAAAATTATTTTATGCTGCATAATTCATATATAAATAATGGAAATGTATTCCTCAAAGTTCTGGGGGCTGAGATGGCCAAGGTTGAGGCAGAGTCAGTGTTGGTAAGGGTTCTCTCTCTGCTTCCAAGATGCCGTCTTGTTCTTTTTTTTTTTTTGCTTTGTCCTCACATGGGAGAAAGGAAAATTCAGTTCCCTGCAGCTTCTTTTATAGGGTACTACCCTCATTCATGAGGACATTTCTTAAATGACTGACTTCTCAGTGTGATAGCATTTGGCATTGTTTCAATATTTGAATTTTAGGAGGGCAGTGGAAAACATTTTGATACAAGGAACCTGGTTCAGTAAGGCAGCTTGACTAAAGAACGATCTGCACATTTTGCAGTTCCTAAAAAGGCAGACTCAGATTGAGAGAGAGAGAGAGAGAGAGAGAGAGAGAGAGAGAGAGAGAGAGACTGTGTGTGTGTGTGTGTGTGTGTGTGTGTGTGTGTGTGTGTGTGTGTTATCCAGGGCCTTTGTGCAGTCACTAAGTTGCTGAAGTGAGCTGGAACTTACAGTCCTCCTGCCTCAGTCTCCCATGGACATTTTTTTGGTTATCCTCATGGTAGCTATGAGATTAAATGCTGATTTTGAACTTGTAAAATAAAAAAATTCTGACTTTTTGACTTTATGTATTTTTTGCCTTTGCGACCATTACAACTTGAGATAATCATTTACAGATCACTGTGTTTATAAAATTTTAATATCACCAAAACACATTCATTAAACGGATAACTTGAGAAACATCACAGCAACAGATGTGTTGAAAGGGTGAACACAACTCTTTTAGAAGCAAATGTGTGCATGACACCAGTGTTACCTTGGCCCTTGGGCAAACTTGTACAAGAATTTTAAAAACAAACAGACAAAAATACCTGACTTAATTTTCAGTTCTCAGGTAGCGGAAGTTTATGTATTTGCAATAAGGTTTCCTTTGGGCATTATTGATATAGGTAATGGCAAGGTAGGCATATTTACATATATAGGAAAGATTTGTAAAGCATGAGAAATACAAAACCCTCCATAGAACAGAGTTCTAATTGGGCCTTATAAAAGTTTAACATACAGTGATGTTAAACATTATGTATATTTTCTTTCTATATTCAGAGTAATTTTTCTTTCAAGAAGCATAATGCCATTTGGCTTTTTCCTTCTTCATACTTATTTTAAAAGGTTAACTTTATTTTATAGCCATATATCTGCTTATAAGTAGTTTGCTACTTATAAAGCCGCAGTATTTAGATGAATTTGTGAATGAATTTCATGAAGGGGTAAGCATGTAAGGAAAATGTCACCAATTAGTAGCAATAGTGTGAAATAGCCAGCCAGCGTTTTTTTTTTTTACCACTACCATAACTTGTATCCTTTCTGCACCATTTTTGCCTGACACTAACTCCCATAGGTTCAAAAGTTATTCTGCATGGCTATGTGTTGCAAAGTTGCTTTCAATTATTAATAAAACAAGCAAATATTCAATGAGATGCATGATGTGATACAATGATACTAAAGAAGCTTGCAAATCTGCTTGATTTTAGTTCTATCTTGTAGGTAATTGTCTGAAACACAAACAGAAAATTCCGTTTGCTTAAACTGAGGATGAACAGTGAGTGGCATTTCCAGGCATCTGCTGCTCTCCATGGGTGGCTCTGGGTGTACATCCAGATGAGACTATATTTTTAATTATCAGCACTTCATTCAAGCTTTCTTCCCTTGTCATGCACCTTTCCTAGACCCATGCTTCTGAAAGGCAATGCCAGGTAACTTGAACGTTTCAGAGAAGAGCATCTGAGCCAGTGGCATGCTGGCAAATGTCTCACCCTGTCCCCACCACTCACATAAATCTGTGGCTTGTAGTACATGCTGACAGCTTGGAATGGATACTCCCACCCAAGTCACTTTCAAGCTACCAATGCAGCATCAGGAAGCTATTTTACAGGTTACGTCAGGAAGTAGGTTTAGAATGACCACATTGACATTTTCGCACAGGGCGAATGCTAGTCTACTGTGACGTGTTTCAAAAGTGCAACTTCACTAATTTGTGTTCAGATCTCAGGCTTACTTGTCTGAAGGGAAGTGGCTCAATATCCTACTCTGAGACTATAAATCAAAATCGTCAAGATTTTTTTTTACGTTTGAGATTGGCAAAGATCCAAATTGATAATACACATGTGGATGAAAGGACTGGAGAAACTATTACTCCTTTAACTAGGTGCCATGTGCTTGGCCTGGGAGTGTAGCTCAATGGTAGGTGACACAGGCTTGGCACCCATTCAGCATGGCCACAATAGGAGATGACTGTTGGCTTCAAGTGAAGGTATTCAAATGTGGATATAATTATAAATACACTCAACAACTTCTAATTCCAAAAGTACAAAATGCATGAGAAGCGTATCACCTTAGTCCACTTGCCATCAAGTTTTCTTCCCTGGAGACAAACAATTTTGTCAGTTTGTTGTGTAACTATACAATGATGTTTTAGGCAAATGTGTATATTCTATTCTTTCATCCCTCCTTTTCAAAATAGAAATGGTAGCATATTATGCATGGCATTTTGCAGCTTGGTTTTTGATAGTTAATAGAAATTGGAAAATGTTTTACATTTGTACAGGGAGACCCTCCTAATTCTTTTTACCCCTGGGGTAAATGTTACATCACATGGCTATTTATAATCTTTCTAAACCTTCTCCTGTTAATATACACCTGTTGCTTCTTTTTGTTTGTTTACACACACCCAGTTCCGATATGGTGCTCTATTAGTATGTGGTTTATATATGCATACAAACATATAGTCTTAAATGCATTCTCAAGTTAATTTCTAGAAGTGTAATTTCAGTTTCATAGAGTTTGTACATTTTCAATTTTTTCTTTTTTACTATTGCCAAAGTGCTTTCCATAAAGGTAGAAAAGACCTAGTTTCCCTGTACTTTCATCCACATGTGTGTTATCAATTTGGATCTTTGCCAATCTAAAACATAAAAAATATCTGTATGATTTTGATTTATATTCTCAGACTATAAGTGAATTGATTCTTTTATGTTTTATCTAAACGTAGTTTCTTTTCTGTGAGATATATATACATTTCCTTTATTCATGTTTTAAAGGGTCATTTTTACCATAAAGGATATAGATAGATTACAGAACCAAATTTGTTTTTTCCACATGAGAATCCCAGTTTTACAGAGCTGTCTAGTAACAACTTCTATTTTTCACATATCTGATATGCCAGTTTTGTATACCCAATTCTTGTATGTTTATGTATCTTTCTGAACTCAAGTTGTTCTATTTATGTCTGTGTATATGATAATACATTTCAATATTACAATTAATAATCAAAGCTTTAGTAAATATTTTAATAACTGGAAGGGCTAGTTCTCTAGATATTTTTACAGATTTTTCCTGGTTGTTTTTCATGTGAACTTTGGCACTAGCTTATCTTCTTCCAAAAATTCTTTGATTAATATTTTAGCAACATGTATTTATAGGAGATCTGAGAGAATATTGCCATCTTTAAATCATTTTGCCCTAAAATATTGTGTGCTTATCTGCTTAAGTCTTTTCTGTTCTTTTCTGTTCTAGCAGTTAAAAACTGCTAAAGAACAGTTCAACTTACAGGATGTGCTCATTTTTGTTAAATTCATTCCCGAATCTTTATTTTAATGCCTCCATTAGGTAAGCCATGTTTTTTACTGAAGCTGAAATCACCCTATAGTTCTTGAATGACATAGCTGTGAAACACAAAGATATTTTCCCTAAAACTTGTACAGAGCTGAAATCCCTACTGACATTTGGATATAAATAAATTGGAAGCAAATAAGTATAAAGTGGATCATACTCTTCCTGCTGAATAAAAGTAGGTTTATATACCCTATTTACTGAACAAAGATGGATATAAATCAAACATCAGTTCGATTCATCATTCTAATAATTTAAGAGAGAAGATAGATTTTGTCTGTCTCATAAGAATTAGTTAACTGTTTTAAATCAATTTCATCATTAAAGTTTTTTTTTTCCCTTAAAAAGTCAGCAAGCAAGTAACTATCAGAGACCATAAAGATGGGTATGGTGGCACATGCCTGTAATTCCAACGCTTAGGAGACTGAGACAGGAGGATTATGAATTGAGGCCAGCCCGATGTATTTGGTGAATTTAAGTCCAGCCTGGACTACGTAGCAAGACCTTGCCTTAACCCCCTCATCCCAAAACCCCAAAAACAATGACAGCAAAAGTATGATTTAAACCACAGGCATATGTAATGTCTTAAGACAGAGAGGGCTGATGTGAGCTCGGGGCTGCTTACCTAACATGTGTGAAGCCTTGAGTCCCATCTACAACACCTCACAGAAAGGAAAGGAAGGAAGAAAGAAAGGGCAAGAAAGAAAATGAAAGGAAGAGAAGGAAAGGGCAAGGCAGAAGAGAAACAGCTGCCCATTGCTGATGCCGCAGCACAGTTGTGGGATTCTACCTGTCCTTGATGGATACTGCTGCTGATCAGTCCTGATCCCAGGCGAGCGGCCTACGCCTGAGCCCTGCCACATGTTGATGGAGGCCCCAGCACCTGCACGTCTGTTCACAGCGTCCTTCCAGTAATGCTGCTTCTGAGCCATCTCAGTGGACTCTGTAAGTGTAATCAACCAGCAATTCTTTTCCTCCTGGGTCCCAACCATTCCAACAGTTGTTAGCAATGAGTTTATTAAGTCAGCACACCTTCTAAAAGTATGTATCCCACCTGGATGCCAATGACAGTATCTACTCGACACTCAATGAAGTTAATACATACAGGGGAAGGACTCCTAAATCATACTGTGTGTTTTGTATATTCAATCAAATGAAAAAGAATTTCATTTCTCCACATCATCTTTCCCCACGTCATGGGAGCCAGACACCTTCCTCAATCACCTAGCTAATGTGCGGAAAGAACAAAAATTCTTTGAGAAATCAGTGACCCAGAAAGTTAAAACCCAAAAATTATGAAGCATCAAATGACATGCTATTTGTCATTTCTCTTCTATATAAAACCCACCACTTATAGGTTCTGTTGAGTGGTTATATGTAAAAGCGTCCTGTAACTGGGTGGTTGATGTGATTTTATATGGTTGATATTAATGATGGTGAACCTTTAAGAGACTCAGGGCCCAAAACCCACTTATTTACCGCAAAGTGCCAGCACTGCAATTGAACCTGAAAGCTCTGCTGCTGGGGTGATTTGGGCTCACGTGCTGTAGGTTCACCATCACTGGCATATACATCATTACATATAAGATAATTTATTCTATAATTATGATTTGCTTATTAAAGAAGCCTTAAAAGCAGAACAAAGTAGAAGAGAGTCTGCGATTCACTAATGTTCTGGAGTCAAGTACAATCAGTCTTTTGACTCTTTGAAATCATAATTTTACATATTAGCTTTAAAATTTTAATCCTGTATAATTTGCTAAAACATGTTCCTAATCTCTTTTAGTTGGGAATAATTTTTCAATGAAGTATAGAAAATGATATAACAGATTTTCACACCGTTGTATAATCTAATTAGCTGCGACAGACGGTAGGGTACAGCAGCAAGCGCCCAGCTTTGGAGTCAGATACGGATTCGTTAGCTGCAGCTGCGTCTTTCTCTTCTACAGTCTTCACTTTTCTTCCTCCTGATCAAACTGCTGCTTATACCTGAGAACAAGTCTTCTTAGCACGAATATGGTGTTTGCTTTCCTTTATTGGACTTAGTAGCTCTTGCCAATGTGATGTCAGTGGAATGTGAAACTTCCCAGCCTTTATCTTAAAAATGGTCATCTATTAGTTGATCCCAAAAGCAATTATATTAGTTAGGATTAAACAGAGCAGTGTGTGACTCAGAACCACTCCCTCTCCCAAATTAATTGAGATTTAAGTACATTTCAAAGTTGCTCCTGTGGAATCCCACAGTAGGCAGTCTAGGGAAAACAAGGCGATTCGCAGTCTTCAGAGACCACGTTTTCGCAGGTTTCCGTTTCCCCGCTCAGGCACAAATGTGTGGCTGCATGAGCTCCAGCATTTGTGTGTGCAGTGCCTACCAACAGAGAGAATGCTGTAAGCCAGTGCTACACAGCCAAAGTTCATCCCCAGCCTGCGAGGAGATAGAGACTGCATTTATCAGGTTAAGCTATTCTGAGCTCACCAGGGACTGTTGGCCTTCCCAAAGAAAATCAGGGCTCTGTTTGTAATACAAAAGCAAGAACAGATGAGAGATGAGTTTCCATGGCCTGCGTCTGCCGCATTGGCAGAGAATCTTGGTTTTGTGGCACTATTTGTGTAATATGGTGACACTTAGGGAATCAAATGAGATGCCATTTGAAAAGCTCTGGTGACATGTGTAGCTCTTGTGGGGCACATGAGATGTAGTTTACTGTGACAGCCATTACTTCACTGAATCAATATGTCATAATTTATCACATTTGATCCTATGCCAAGAATATTTAGATTATTTGCTGTTTGGTGGCCATTGTATATAACTGTAAAGTTAGTACTCTTCCTCTACAATGTTTTTTGCTATTTCACTGCTTCTGAACTTGGGTATACTTACAAGTATAATTATTGAGTCATTCGATATTAATAGAATAAATTGTGATCCCTCTGGGACAGTCTAAAAATTTCACATAAATCAGGGATTCAGATTCTCCTTACACATTCACAGGCAAGTATATAGGGGTGTATATAAAGGTTTTGAGATTTGGGGAGTCATGAATACACCCAAACTCACTCGATTCTGAAACACATTCATTTTGTCATGTTTCTAAAATGTTGCTATTTAAATAGAAATCAATATGGACTCAAAATCACCTACCTACATAAAACAAGAAAACACTTCCAGCAGGCTTTGGAAATTATAAAAAACTATAGAAATGTAAGATATATTTATCTATTTAAGGTGTAGATCTGAGACAGAACAAAAGAAAGGTCTTTAACTTTTTTTTTTTTTTTTTTTGTCTTTTTCATTTTTATCAGTACCAGGGATCGAACTCACAACTGCCTGCTTACAAAGCAGGCACTCATCCCGCTGAGCTAAATCCCCAGCCCTGAAAGGTCTTTAACTTAAAGCAAATACTTCTGTATTTCCACTGTCTTTTAGTTTTAAATTATATTATCTCATTAACACCAGACTAAAGAAATAAATGCCATTATTGTGTCCCCTAGCCAGATGAAGAAAGCGAGGCACAGAGAAGTTAAATCTCTGCCCTTTGTTGATGGAAATGGAAACCCATGCAGGTTGGCTCTGGAGGTCAAGGATGCTGCAGTCTGTAAGTAATAACCTCTTCCTTCATATTCTGCTGTCAAGTCAGAAGACTCCCTTCTGGAAAGCAGCCTGCGCACCCAGCACATCCCATCTTCCTGACTGTAATCACTTGGGGCATCACACACCACAAAGTTTGGTGTAGGACTGAGCAGACAGGGGTTCTGCTAGTTTTCTCTTTTGAGCTTTGGAGTGCTGAGATGTGTGTGTGTGTGTGTGTGTGTGTGTGTGTGTGTGTAAAGTTGTACAGTGCATTCGCTGAGAAAGAGGAGCAATCAGGACTGTTGGGACAAAATGAAGAAGGTGGCACTTGGTGGCATTTGTGATGTGCTTCTCTCAAATGTTATCAGGGCTCAGCTCCCTCTCTGACTTCATGGAGTCCCCCTACTCCTTGTTCCCCTGTGTGTGTTTCTCCTCTCACCTGTCATGCAGAACCGAGCTCTCTTTCTGAACCTCAGTTAATTTCCTCTTCAAAGGAATATAAACAATGAACTTACTGATCATCGAAGGTGTTAACAGAAATGAAGCGATGTGCTACCTCCTCCCCCAGGAGAGTGACGCGCATTTTAGTGTATAATGAATGGTAGCTTAGTTCATTGAAGTTAAAATTTTTGGTATTAGCAGAAACTGTTAATAGCTGAGGAGGGGGGCTGGGGATTTAGCTCAGCGGCATAAGTGCCTGCCTTATAAGCAGGCAGTCGTGAGTTCGATCCCTGGTACCGATAAAAAGGAAAAAGACAAAAAAAAAAAAAAAAAAAAAAAAATAGCTGAGGAGGAATTATTGGGAGGGATTTGCAACTCCCCTTACATTGTGCCAGCTAAGCTTACTCTGGAAATAAGAGACAGGAGCATGGCAAGGGGATGTTACTCTGGCTTCCTTTAGGTGCCAGTTTTCCAAACCTGCTCTGCAGTGACGGTGGTAATGAACAACGAGACATCCAGAGTCAGTTCTGCATGTTCATGTGAGCATATCTTCCTCCTCCTGGTCACTTCCTCTTCTCCTTCCCAGAAGTGGTGACAAGGCACAGACGCAGTGGCGACAAGGGGCTGCAGGTACTTCACATAGCCTACAACACGCACCTTGCACCGTGTCTGCCTGCAAACATCTAAATTCGGCATCTGATGTCTAGTAAGCACCCACTACCCACAGGACACATTACCAAGACTGCAGAGTTCTCATGTGGTGGCACAAAACTGCGACAAACACTAGTGGAGCTCAGACAGCGTGAGCCATTTGCCTACTCTTGCACTGAGTAAGCACAAAAGCTGTGTGCAAACCCCCGGCCCTTTCCCAAAGGCTATTTATATTTTCCTACTTAGCTTTCCTTCTCATCTCCTAAGCAGAGACAGAGCTACTGCAGTCCTACTCACTTTATTCCTATATTCTTCATAGGAATGTTACACAAAATTATACCTTCAAATAGACATTGGGCCATACTGGGCATAAGACCGTTTTTATAAACTCTGAAAACATTGTCTTCAATGAAATACCATTTTATCAAACCATGGAGGTAAAATGATAAAAATGGCCTATAGTCCTGGAAAGCGTTTGGGGTGTGTGGGTAGTTCACTGAAGTTCACGTAACACTTTAGAGAAGCCTACAGGTCTTGTAGAAGATGCCCATGCAGGATGCAGAGATCTAAATATCAAAGAGTCATAGAACAAGATACGTGTCTCCACTCCTGGGCACTTAGCAACTTATTTCTTATATGGCCACCCTCACGTTCTCCGGCTCTATACTACTAGACCTCTTGCCCTGACAAGAATTGAGTGAGCATATTAAAGCAGAGCAAGAATGCCGACTGTCATTCTGAAAGAATAAAATGCAAAGTGTGTGCTGTTTTAAAAATACGCTTTGAAAGCTTTAACTTTTTGGTTCATTATTTCAGTTACAGTCAATCTTAAAGAAAGAATTATTGACAGTCACAAAGATTTAAATCAAAGACCGTTATTTGCAGTATTGCTTTTATACCCAATATCTTGGGACAAATACAATCTAAATTTTGAATCATTAAATATCAATAATTATATCAGAACACTTGGATGATTAGTTAATTCCAACAGTGGAATACTGTGCAAGCATTTGAAAAATTACATTTGAATATTTGATTAGTTTATTTCAACAATGCAGTCATCTAGAGTATGAAATAATCTTTTACTATACTATGTATTTCTAGTGAATAAGGTAGCATGCACTATACAATCTCATATTTGAAAACATATAATGCATGTACGTTTAGGCATAAAAAATATCATGGGGGTATAGAACAAATGTAAATGGTAGTTATTCTTGGCAATTAAGGTTTAATGAAAAATTTTCCTGCTTATGATTATGAACATTTTCTTATTTTTCTACACCAATTATATATCATTTATGTTCTGAGAGAAAAAATATTGAAAATCAGAACACTAAAATGTATATAAAAGATTTCATACATACAAACCATACAACAAAGTGAGCAGGCTACTTCTGTACTATCTACAGGTACATTTCAGAAGACTTACTTATTTTGTGTTAACAGAAGGCATTATTTTTCCTTCTGAAGTCCCTGGCTACTCAGAATTGTAATGCCCATGGCTGAATTGACCACGGTAGGATTATCTTGTTCTAAGCCAAGGCAGAGTCACATTTTTTATCTTTGAATGAAAGGAAGTAGTGGCTGGGGATTTAGCTCAGCAGCATAAGTGCCTGCTGAGCAAGCATGAGGTTGTGAGTTTGATCCCCAGTACTGGAAAAAAAAAAAGAAGTAGTCATTTTAGAAATCCCTAAAATAGGATTAAGAGTAGTAAACACTGATTCCTTTATGTGACCATCCCTAACTAAGATACTAATATTTTATTGTCTTAGTTGGAGGCAAGGAGCCACTAACTACCAACCAGGGACTGTACAGGGACTGCTGCAGGATGGTAAAATTTGAAGGATAGGTTGTGACTCTATGTATTTTTTTCATGCAATTGTAAACAACGTTCTATCCATATTTAAATCCAAGAGTATCAGAAGAAAAAAATTGTCCTTGTTTCTTTCTATCATCCCACTGTCTCTTCGCCATGCTGATATCCTGAGTATATCTACATGCTCCATTATGACAGGCATACGCATATCTGCAAATAAACAACGTTGCAGAGAGACCGAGGCAAATGGTTTACTACATTTAGTTCCTGATACAGAATTTTAAATTTGTTTTCTTCAACCCGAATTTAATATTGGGGGTTTTGGTACTTATAAGCTCAACAAATCAACTTCTGTTGTTGAGTTAAAGGCAAATAAAAAGCATTCAGAAAACGTCATGAACATCAAATGTCAATTGCAACACAGGATTTTGATACAACTGTAAGTAAATCCGAAACATATGGATTGAATTTTCCTTGCAATAGTCTAGCATTTGGAAGGAAAAATTTGTGTAGAAATGTATTATAGGTTGTTAGAAACCCCAAAATACAAGAAAAATACCCACATTTTTATTTATTTAGGTTTAGAAATGAGATAACCATTTTACACCCCCAAGAAACATAATTAAGCACCAAATTCCACTTATTTAGTACTACAGGGCATCAAAGCCTGAAAAAGTGAGTTTCCCTTTTTCAGTTGTTTTATACATCTAAAGTATGAATCTAATCAGTGGAAGAACCAAGAGGTTTCTTTCTCCGACTCTTAAGAACCCCATGTAATCACCATCAACTTCTTTCCACATCACCTCCAATACACATACATTCTAAATAAATACAAAATGAGGACCTAAAGAGCCATAGCACCTGAGTAAAAATTTTGAGTCTGTTATCAAAGCTGAGCCTTCCAAAAATCTCCCCATCCTACAGAAATTCCTGCGTCTCCACTAAGTTAAAGACCTAGAAATACTGAAGGCCTCCTCTAATTTTGCTTTGTTATTTTTGGATCATATCTCACACCTTTTTTTGCCTGGAGTAAAGTTCCATCTCGGAGCTCTGTGTCCCAGCTGTTCACACCTGTTTTTTGCTCTTCTGAGGTGTGGAGGTTCACAGAAGATGACAGATAGGAGGACAAATGGTTGTTATCTGGAGGGTTGTCCTTCAAAGCCTTAGAATGACCTCTTCTGGGTAAGAAGTCTTTTCCAAATGAGCAATTCAGTTAAGGGAATTGAGTTAAGATCTCCTCGTTTACATTTCTTAAAAAGTAAATTTATCATCCATACATGCAAAAAGAAAATATGGAAACTTTTGGTTCAGACACTCTTGGCATTACATCTTGGTTTTTACCCCTTACTGGGAATATAAACTAAAGTAATTACCTCAAATTCTGGATCTCATCTTCTTTTGTAAATATAGAGATACTGGTTCTTTCTTCAGTGAGTCATTGCAAGAATTAATGAAATAAAATAAATTGCTTACCTGGCAGACTGTTCTGTGTATAACAGAAGCTCAGTGATTCATTGTATCTCCTAACATCCTAATAAATATATTCCATGTATTTTCATTCAGATAATGAAAACATCAAGCAAATACTAAAAAATAAGTGAAAATCAAATAATCAAAAACAACATCCACTGTGTGTTGAAAGTTCTCTAATTTTTGATACCTACAGAGATTATAAAACATCCAACCTGAAATTATGGGCAATATTCTGGTTTTCTCTGCAATGAATTAAGAAACTTCTAAAGGATGGAGAAAATGAAACAAAGTCTTTATCTTTCTAAAATCATTAAGTATTATCAGAAAAAATATAAATACAATCAGAATTTTTTAAGGAAAAGAGATGTCTTATTTTTTCACACACTACATATAAAATATTTATTTATTTTTCCAAGACCCCAAACACATTAGAACATTTACAGATGCATGCTTTTCCCCCCTTACAGGTATCAAAAGCTAGCTTGAAGGGTATTTGCTACTAGCGGGCACTAGGGACTAGAATAAAAAAAAAAATTAGCTAAGAGAAAGCAATGATTCTGATTAAGTAAATTCCATTGAACTCTTTCTAGTAAGCATTATTCAGGTCATGAATGCTAATTTGTCCTGCAGGGGGCTGTGGGTAATTACCCAGAAAAACTATCAGCTTTATTGAGTTGCTATAAAACAGTATTACTGAATGGCACACTGTAAAGGAAGACAACCTTGATCTGGACTCAGAGAAGAGGGTATTTTTCCTTCTCCTACTGAGATTTCATAGCCTAGATAGGGATGATAATAAATAGCGTTTTGCTTGGAAAAATAAAGCCACATCAGTGTCACTTCCTGTTTCATAGTCAAATAAAATTCTTGACATGAAAAGACTTGTATCTGAGAAGTGCCACCCAGAAACCCGAATAATTTTAGCTTTCTGCATTTTTAAAATTGTGTAGCATCAGGACCATCTTAAAAATGAAGCAAATGTGGCACATTGGCCGCATTCCAGCAACTCCACAGAACTGCTGACGTTACTAAAATCTAGATAATTTAGTCCCATATGGGAATCCATACCACAATTATATTGTCCCTGCTCCGACACAGCCCTGATTTTGCACTTCTTTAAGCCTGGCTTTTTATAATTTTAATTCCACTTCACCAATAAAGCAATTTACATTCACATAGTCTTCCAAGCTAAGGAAGAAAAAAGAAGAACTCTGTTACGTGACCTTGGTCTCTTTACAGTTGATTACAAGGAAACAAACTCTTCGACTAACCCATTCTCTCATCTTTTTCTAATTGATGTGAAACATCATACTATAAACTGCAGAAGGCTACACACAGCAGGCTGGGCACTCACACAATAAAATGTGTTTAAAATCTCCTCATTTGCTCATTTAGTGTGATGAAGTAAAACCATTTGCCCAGGCGTATATCATGGACAGCACTCATATATTAAAGAGACAGAGTTCTTCTAAAGAAAACCAAAAAATAAAATGGAAGAAAATAGAATAAACTATTATAAAACAGTGAAATCTAAATAGGTGTGTGTTTTTTAACCTCCTCACTTTTTACTGAAATGCTCTGAAAAAATGTGCTTACTGGATTTACTCATGCCTATCCTGACACTTCATAAATGCTTAATAAAAAATAATAATTTCCCAGACATTATTTTGTTTCACATAGTGCCAAAGCCAAATATATTCACACAGGGCATGTTTGCCTTTTTTGACTCACCTTGCTTATCTGAAAAGACAGCAGCACAATAAGAAACACGTGGAAAGTATAATCATATCAAACAGTCTGTAAAAACTCCCTTGGCCCTCTTCCCTTCCATGCAGAAAATAAAGGTGCAAGTTCCCTATAATTATTATTACCAGTGATACTTTTAGAGAACTAGACTATCAAACAAGCAGTCCTAAGCCTCTTTAATATTGAAGTCTTTGGTCTGCTTTAGCTGTTGTCCTAATTGAAAGGATAAAGAATGCCCTCAAGGTACCAGTGGCATTTTGATTGTGTTTGATTACTTACTTTAGGAAGATTTTATATTCAAAAAGATCAAGTAACAGTGAGATACCTGGCTGTAGTTAACTGAATTATTTCATGCTGTTTCCAGAAGAAAATAAATTTTAGTTTGAGGGATAATAACAGATTTGGCCTTTTCGAAAAATTTTTTCCCAAGATCAAGAAATAGCTTCATCTAATCTTTGTTTAACATTTACTTATAGCACAAAGATACAGTTGAAATGTGAAGACATTGATTGAATCCGAGTTAACGTGATTAAGCCGGCAGGGCATGCTCTTCATTTACTGGTGAAAACTTGTATAAACTTGTAGATATTCACATATCAAACCCAAAAGGCTATTTTTCCTTGTCAGCTAGGTTTTTTTTTTTTTTTTTTTTTTTTTTTTTAAAGGAGTCCAAAAAAAGGTACTGGCTATGAAAAAAGACAACTCAATCATGGAGAGTTCAGACTGTGCATGTGTCCTAATAATGAAATGCACCGAAGTATTTTTCATTCTTTGTGTACCTTGACAATGACAAAAGGGACCCAGCAAAACTCCACACCCGCCCCCCCCCCCAGGGAATTAAAAGCAGCTCTCCGTTTTCACTGTAACTATAATAACTGTTTAATAACAGCATTTTAGTGAAAATTTTTTTGAAAAAAATCAATACTATCATCAATGCATATCTTTTCTATTTCTAGCCTTGAGAACATAAAATTGTTTTTTATCATGGCTCATTTTAAGGGAAAATGAGTACCATATGTATTTCATACACAGTATTAAAGAGCCTGAATGACTGTGTTTGTCAGGTTAACGCTTCTGGTTCTAATAAGAAGTTTTGTTTCTCGGTCTTCTTTTCATTACTCACCTAGGACCTAATCTATCCCTACTCCAAAAACTCCCTCTACTCTTTGAAATTGGGCCACTGGGGTGCTTGCATGTTCCTGTCAAATTTGCTTTAAACTGGAGGGTATGCACCTGAGAAATATTGTTATTATATTCATCTTCACGCAGCTAGCTTCGTAAGTAATAATTATTAACATGAATGTTAGTTCAGTCTAATTTGGTTCATTAGCAGATAACTCCTTTGATTTCTAAAGAGGCATCATGACACTTTAATCAGTGGGTAGGGCCAGCCTGTTTATTACCATCCCTCATTTAACTCTTCTGCCTACAGCAGTGTTCCTTGGATGAGTACAAGCTAAATACATATCAGAACTGTGTGAACTCTATTTTGGACTTGACTGTATT
This sequence comes from Cavia porcellus, assembly GCF_034190915.1. NCBI lineage: Eukaryota > Metazoa > Chordata > Mammalia > Rodentia > Caviidae > Cavia > Cavia porcellus. The sequence continues at coordinate 150,387,733 of NW_026947484.1, forward strand.
TAGCCAAAAGACTTGAAAGCATCCTTTCACCCTGGACTTTCCTCTGTTGGGCCAACTTGAAAGATTAAGCAAGCTGCTCTTTGCATGTATCTCCCAAAGTTTTCACACACCACTAAGAGCCACCACTGCTTGAACAAGCTGCTCCTTTTTGCACACGAGAGAGGGCAAGTATGGGCAATTTGGTAGAGAGCCCGCCGGGCACAGATAGGCTGGGTGGTACCTCAGCTCCTGCCACTGCCTGGTCATCCATTTGCTCTACAAACAGATGGAAAATGGAGCTTCATTACTTGAACTAGTTCTTTGTGCCCTGTGTAAAGGAGTCTTTCCTCTTTCATGTTCTTGTAACAGTTTTTACCATTATACTTCTTGTAAGGAATCTGGTGATATGATTTCTGCCAGAATACAGGGAGCTGCCAGGCTGACAGTAAATGCAGAGGAACTGTCGGTCCAAATGCTGCAAATCCCACATCAGTTATAAAGCGCATGTATGGATAGGGCAAAAGGTCAAGGCAGTGGAGGGAGAAGGGACAAGGAATGCCTGAAAAGCAGCTTTTTGTGGTGTCGCTTACATATTTTTTTCTTAAGTGATTTCTGTGAAAGAAAGATAATGTACTCGAGAAGGCCATGAGCTACATTGTCACCAAGAGCAAGAGCAACGTCCACCAGGCCCTAGATTCTATTATGAGTGTCACAATTGCTGGCAGCCCTGTTGGCTGTGCAAGGGTTTTGTGCATTGATCTCCGATTCGTTTTGGCAGTTGAAGTATTCCATTACTCTAGATCTTAATCATTGTGAAACACGGGGATTTGATACACAAGGAATGTGGCAGTGGTTGAAAGAAAGGAGGAAGCAGGGCAACTTTAATCAAAACATGAATTTAGCATGAGAGAGAGGCAAAGAGGAGGTATAATATCACCCACATCAAAAGGTAGATGAACCATAGCAGGAGTGGGTGTTGTAGTTTGGGGATTGAAAGGAAAATGATTACATGCGGGATACATAATTTATACCATTATTTTTAATGATTACCCAAGGAGTCATATACAAAGAAAGTGCAGGAAATCTGTCCAAACACTAAAGACCTATTGAATTCTGCCTAGGGCCTGGATCCCACAGCGATGTCCTGCAAGAGGCCAGCTGAAGACCTAGAGTCCATGACAATGCTCCTCAAAGTCAAACTGTAGGCCTAGAGCCAAAAACAAGGACTCATATAAGTTTGTTTCAAAGATCTGTGCTGGAAAGGCCGAAAGGTCAGCAGTGGAAGACAGGAAGTCTATGCCAGTGGAGTGAAGGATCTGTGCCAGAAGACTAAGAGTTCTGCATCGGAGCCAAGAAGTGCTATCAAAATAAGGACCAGGTCTCCCCAAAATTAAACTATAGCCATTCTCAGTGACAAGGTCCTGGGCTCCTCCCATTCATATCAGAGAAGCTAGCATGGCATATTATATCCTCCAAGTTCATATCAGAGAAACAAGCTCCTCCAGGAGAACCATCAGCTCCGAAAGAACCAACAGCTCCAAACAACAACTCTTAGGAGAACTCAGAATGCTACTCTTCCTCTCCAGGTCTCCTTTTTATACTGTCAGCTTTCCTCAGGTTGGCCATCTACACTCAGCACCATGCTGATTCAGTTCAGCTGGTGTTTAAATTGATCACCAGTTTTAAATCGACCACAGTGGATAAACAATGTTAGAATTGGGCCCAAAGAAATGGTTAAAAGGCAGGATGTTTTGGAGGTGTGTTTTTCAAACTAAGTCCTTGTCATGGCTTGTACCAAGCCTCAAGTACTCATAAGTGAGGGCTTGGGGATTGATTTGGCCATAAGTGTGTGATGTTGGATTAGGGTGTGTGTTACTGGGATTAAGAGTGTTTCATAACTAAAGTGGTTTGGCTCTGGGTATGGTTGGTAGGAAGGGCCATCCTGGGTGTGGGTGACATTACCCAAAAGGCTTATAGCCTGGATTGAACATAAAGGGATGTTTGCTGCCACTGCTTGTAACTGCTGCTACCTCCTGCCTACCCTGCCATGGACTGTTTCTCCTCTGCCAGGGACCTCTCCCATGCTACCCTGCCTTGAACCCAGCTGACTGTGGACTGAAACCTCTACAAACTGTGAGCTAAAATTAACCATCCTTTAATGTTGGATGTCGGGGTATTTTGTCTTAGCCACAAGGAAGTACCTAAGACACTCTTGAAGACATTTTCAAACTAATAATGAATATTCTTGATGGATATTTCACCTTCCAAAGGTTACATCACAAAGATATCTGGAAGATAAATGGAGAAGGAACAGTGTTTGCAAAATTCCTTTCAAAGTGCTGGTACCCTCACTTGTTGCTTGTACACTGTGTTTGTGAAAATGTTGGCAGGGTCAGCCACCTAGTAGAACTCCAAGATAGTAAGGTTCCCCATTAGCCCCAGTACTTTCCAGGCACCATTTTGAAATTTGTAACAATTTTACCTTTGAACTTGTTTTTTGTGAATGAATAGGATATATGTGTCCTGCTTTGCTGCCCCATTGGAATATAGCATTTGTGATATTCTTTGAGAGAGAATGCTAGTGAGCTAGAGAGTGGGAAGCTGCGGAGTCTCAGGGAAGTGCAAGAAAATTATGCCCTCTCTGAGAAAGGCCTTATGATGGTGACATAGGAAAGAACAAACGAAAATATAAAGCAACACATGGCTCTATTTCCTTTCAGCCTTCCTTACTCATCAGCAAGATAGTGAAGATAGAACGTGCATGTATCAAGAAGTGAAATAAAAACAGCTGAGTTAGTTGTGTGTAGCTTTTCCACTGTTCTGGCAAGAATAAAAGGCATATGCACACACGAGCTACAAACTATGAATTCTGTAATTTCAGTGATTCCACGTGACTCAAATGCTCATATTTGCATATAAAGATTGGCACAGCACAATATAAAATTGAATGCTAAAATTCAAGCTAATAGTTTATGATTTTTCTTAGCAGGACATTAAATAGCAAATAAACACCATGATGAGTCAAGAGAAAGAGTGGAGGAAAGGGAAAAGAAAAGATTTATTTCCTAAAGTCTTTCTTTTTCTTTTTATGGATTGAACTAGGGTGCTCTTCTGCACTAAGCTATATACCCAGCCCTATTTATTGTTTAATCTGGAAACAGGGTCTCAGTATTGCCTAGGCTGGCTTTGAATTTGCGATCCTCCTGTTGCAGCCTCTGGAGAAGCAGAGATTACAGACATGTGCCACCATACCCAGATTCACTGCTTTTTGAACAAGGCCCCAGCATTTTAATTTTGTGCTGAACCGCACACACTGTGTAGCTGGCTCTGAAAGTAGAAAATGTTTCCATCTGAACAGTGTAACCTGGGGTGGATTCCTAGGTAACACACAGTTTCCGCCTTTTCTAAATGATTTTATCTCTGATATCTCAATGATGCGCGTGAACGGAGGCCCTCTTTAGGGTGTAAAGAATTGAATCAGAGCGAACCTGTCAGTTCCCTAGCACCGTTCCACTCAGCGTCGCTCTGTGGCTTGATGAATCCCTTTCTGGTTCTGACAAATGATGCATGACCAGCTGTTCGCTCGTGCTGCCTCCTTCCCGAGGAGCAAGATGAATGGTCACCGTGTGATAGGGACCTGCGAACTGGCGAGGAGCACGTGGTCTGTCCGGAGGAGGATGTCACTAATTAGAGGCCCAGAAGCAAACAATTTGTAAATGAATTAGTAAATGAACAATACCCTAGGGGCCTCCAAGAGTTAATTTGCTGTTAGAAGATGAGCAATTTACCCCATTCTCATTGGTAAAATCAATCCCTTATTACAATTGCTTATTGCCAGGGCCACCTTGTCACACTTCCTATCCATACTAAGCCCCTCTGAGAGGAGAAAGTGCTGAGGGCCTCCTATGGCAGGACAGAGTCTGTTCTCTTGTTCCCATGGGACTTCCATGGGGTTCCCCAGTCCCTGAACAAATCAGCACACAACATCAGTGTGCCTTAATTGTCATCTTATTAGAGAAGCAATACCTGGCCACCCTCTCCAAAACAGTAACACTTTTTTTTGCCCTTGTTATATACTATTTTCTAAGAGATGTGTTCTCTATATACTGCTCAGAATGAGCTCAAACTTGTGGGCTCAAGGTATCCTCCTGCCTCAGTTTCCTGGGTAGCTGGGACTAAAGGTGTGTGATACCACATTCAATACTTCTTGCTAATTCATAATTTTTTTCTCTATTGCACTTTATTTTCTGATACATTATATGCAGGACAGTTGTCTCCTGCTATCTGTAGGTGTCCCAGGACCCCTCTTATAAAATGGAATAGTATTCACAGATGTCCTATGCAGTCTTCTGTACTTTAAATCCTCTCTTAATACCTAATACATATAATGTGGATACAAGATAAAATGTTTGGGAAAGACTGGATTAATCTTTATTGCAGGTCTTAACAGGGCCTTTGATAGCTCTGTTTGCTGTCCATCTCCAGGGGAGATTATAGTGTATAAACCAATTGGGCCGTGGTAGATTTTAGTCTCCACTTAGAACAAGTGTTCTTTGGAACATATTTTGGGAAATGTCATTTTAAGTGGTAATTTATTGACCTTACAGAATTTTAAATGAGCCTTTTACCAGGGCAAATCCACCTATTCCCTCCTATTTTTTAATATTTTATGAGGAAACCTTTCTTGGTCTGATTAGAAAGGTTTTCCCACCCTGCGCTGCTCGTTCTAATCTCATCACATTTTGGATTTCACACTAAAATAAGTTCACTCCTGACCTGTACTTGCTGCAAGCTCCATACTTTTGGTTGCTGCGTCCCTTCTGATCTCTGCATGTCCTATAATTCTGTACACTTGCCAGGCTGTTTCCCAAAGGCAGAAGGATCCACATGGAATGATGTTTGCATAATATTTAGGGCCATCTTGTGCATAATATGCTGCCTCGTAGCCAGGGGTACAGCGCTTGCTTAACATGCACTAGGCCCTGGGTTCAATCCCCAGAACCATTAAAAAATAAAACACAGAAGAGAGAGCAACGTGCTCAATTTGCTCCCTTGATGAGGGAACTAGAATACAAACATTATTGTCATGTAGCACTCTTTTAAGACAATGACTAAGACAGCAACCCTAGGCAGAAACAATGTGCAATGAAGTCACATTGGAACTTCAAGACACATCTTCACATGCCCTTGCCCCATAAAAAAAAAAAAAAAAAAAAAAAAAAAAAAAAAAAAATTGCCCATAACGCTGTGTCGTACATACAAGTGAATAAAGAATAAAGTTTAAAACCCAGGTGCTGTTGTACTTGCATTTCTCTCTAATAAGGCATCGAATCTGTCTTTAAATGTGCAACAGTGATCTTTGATCCTGCAGGTGAAGTGCTAACTTTGCTGTCTTCGTAGGAAAGAGGACCACCAGTCAGGCAACCATGCCCAGGCAGTACAGAGGGATTTTTAACCTGGTTTGAGTATATTATCATTCACCTGGAAATATGCGACTTTGAGATTTTGCTCTTTAAATTGTTCTGAGAGGCTTAAATGAATAGTTTTTGTTGTCAAATAGTTCTTTGAGGAAAGGGCACTATTTTTCTTTAAGAAGTCTGTTTTATCTTTTCTTATGGTTAGAAAACATACATAACAGAAAAATTTTCATGTTTTGAAGTGTACAGCTTGGTGACAAGTACGTGTATACTGTCACGCACCTCCACCACCATCCACTTCCACCCAGAATGACTTCATCACACTGTCCAGAAACTACGCAGCCAAGAAACACCTCCCCACTTTTCTTTGTGCCTGGTCCTGGGATCCCCTATTCTATTTTTTCTATGAATTTGACAATACTAACTACTCACGTAAGTGGACTCTTATAATACTCATTCTTTGACTCTTGTTTATTCCACTTAGACTAATGTCTTCTGAGTTTATCCGTATTGTAGCATGCACCAGACTTTTGAAGGCCCTGTAATAGTCCACTGTATGAATTATCCAGAGTTTTTTTTTTTTTTTTTTTGTCTTTTTCATTTTTATCGGTACCGGGGATCGAACTCACGACTGCCTGCTTGCAAGGCAGATGCTTATGCCGCTGAGCTAAACCCCCAGCCCTATCCAGAATTTTAATCCATCGAGCTATAGAAGGATGGATACTGGTGGTTTGAACCTTTTGAGTATTATGCATAATGTAACACCAGTGCTCACATTGGGGTACTAATGTATCTGTGCAAGTCTCTACTGTTAATTCTTTTTAGTATATACTAAGAAGTGGAATTCTCAGATTGTATCGTGTTTCTACGTTTAAATGGTGTTTATTTTCTGACCTGGGTGTTGAACCTAAGCTCATGCTATCACTGAGTCTCATTGCTTTCCATTTTTTTATTTTGAGACAAGTTCTTGCTAAATTGCCCAGGCTGGCCTTGAACTTGAGTCTTCCTGCCTTATCCACCCACGTACTTGGGATTACAGGTGCACACCAACACACCAAGCTTTAATGTTTTTTGAGGATAACCACACTCTTTTCAAGCAGTCACTGCACCATTTCATATTGTGCAAGTTTCCAATTTTTCCACATCCTTTCTAACACTTGTTTCTGTTTTAGCAATAACCATATCTTTACCAAGAAACTTATTTTATTTTTTAGTTCATAAATATCTTTCTTTTTTATTCTGTGTAAAATGCCAACAATAAGCTTCCTAAGTGACTTATACCAGATCAAGATCCTTTTTTTTATTTCAACAATAAATTATTCATTATTTCCTAACTAGATCTATTAGGGTTTTTTTTTTTTTGAGAAAGTAAATATATTTGTAAATAGACATGATGTGTATGCATATGTAAATCTATGCTGTCATTTTCTTTGTTTTGCTATATTAGCAATATCTACTGCCATAAGAAGAATGGTAGTGAATATAAAACTACTATCTGAATTATAAAAAAAGAAGGCCAGGTCCCTGCCTCTGACACCCAATTTTGTAAGTATTTATAGCAGCAGTGGAGCTGGTTAGTGACGGAATCAATCAATCTCCTTTAACTTTTTGCATTCAGGTTCACATCATGCTGCCTCAGGTAGACTTCATAAATACAGACGCTTTCTGTCTGTGAGGTTCTCACAAGGGCATAGATTCCAGGCTCAAATGATGAAACATTACCTTTGTTAGACCCAACGCCAGCAAGATGTGCCTATTAAATAAGACAAACAGGTGTCTCAATGTTTTGTGATAATTTTAATAACCACCGGATTCACGTCCCATTCCTTCTTCTAAATTAACTGCAAGGAGATCCATCACCCAGGCCAATAACTGGCATGGCAGTTTGTGTGGTCCTTGCCATAGAGAGACTCCCGTGATCATGTGTGTGAATCATTGTATTCATGCTGCCTAAGGCACTGGCAGAAGAAAACACAGCCTAGACCCAGCTGATTAAGCTGTAGCATAAAACAACACTTCAGTAGTCAGGAGCGTGACAACCCACAATGGTTTATTGGACCAAAGAGTATAACATTGTAATTTACTTCTCTAATACATGTCATGTCCTCTCTTATTGTTTCCCCTTATGGAGTGAAATATGTAGGAAAGAGATTACTGTGCAAGCTTCATGTGCTATGTCTCTCCAAAATTAGAGGGTAACAAACTGTCTTTATTATCCTGTGCCTTTGGTAAGCTGCCACAAATCAGAGAAACCACTACAGGTGAGCATCCAGTGGTTTAAAAAGTCAAGGCAAACTAAAAGACTCCGCGTCTCTGCCTGAAGCAATTTTTGAACTATAAGAGAGACACAATTATTACACTCCCTGGCCCTTTCTTTTTGTTGTAAGTTCCTAACCATTTTTTTTTCTTTTTTCTTGACAGGAAACCAGAATTTATAACGTCTGACTCAATGCAAATATTTAAATTCTTAATTTTTTCCCTTCCCCTAAACATGACAATCTAAATTGAATAGTTTTTTTGGTGAGTTTGTTTTTCTTTTAAACTGGAATTCATGGCTGTTCTGCAGCTGAAAACAGCACTGATAATTTAAAGAGAATAGCTTGCTTGTTTGTCAAGCAAACATGTGTAATCTGATGAAATTATTAATGTCATAGTGTTAACTCACTTCCCATAAATACAGTTAACAGTGCTGACACCGCAATTATACTCTGATGTTCTGGCTCTTTGCTTATTCCCTCAATCTGTCAGTCCAGGAATGGGGGAAACAAATTGTGGTGGGCACTTGACAATGCACGAAAGAGATATAAACCTCTGCTGATTAAACCTTGATGAAAGATTAAATGGTTCTGAATGACTGCCAGATTCTTATGATAGGACATTTTTATCCAGCGGTAATAATAAGTTCCATTCAATAGAGGCTTTTACAAAAGTATTCTGAGGGTATCATACACATATGCATATATAAATGCTACGTGCATGTGCGTGTTTTTGGTACAGTCACGACACGGTCAATTTTTGCTTCTCATTCAAAGTTTATATCAAGATATTAATACTGTGCAAACTGCCAGATTTCTGTAGTTATTTTTTTCTGAGAGGAAACAATGCATTCTCAAACATTATCAATATTATTTTCTGCTGTCTTCAGCCTACCAACAGTTGCTCACAATAGCCATTCAAAACAAAGGTCCTTGCTTTCACTATCTAAAACTCTTATTAAAACTTTTACCGCATCTATTCTAGCAGAGTCAAGAACGAATAGCAATCTAGTGTCTGCGTCATCCTTCTCCCTTTGAATTTAGCTGGCTCCTTTCATTTTTGGTCTCAGTGCAATAGAGTACTTCCTATGTCCAAGGTGTGTTCTGGGTACTTTATTTTCCTCAAGTCGTTTAATTTCTTACTAATAATTTATTTTCAGATGAAGAAACCGAGATATAGAAAGCATAGCTTGTTTAAAGTCACACAGATCCCAGATGTCGCGAGGGCTTGAATGTAGATATATGCAACATAAACTCATAGATTAAGAATTTAGAATTTTTTTCTTGTCTTCTTTGACTTAGACATTATTGGAAAGCTTTTTAGTCCTACAAGATTTATGGTATCTTCTCCAATTCCCACCCTGCTTACATAAAGAAATGCTTGAAAGAATGTCATAAAATAATTATAGCACTTAGGTTAAAAATCCATAGCGTCATGATCTTGAAATTATTAGTGTTCCTACCGAGAAGTCTACAAAATGGAAAATTTCTTTAAATGAACCAACAAAGCAACCTTTTGCATTTCAACACTGTAGTGCCTGGAGCAAACACATTCATTAAAAGTGCAAGGAAATGGGCCACGCTGGAGGAGGTGAACTCAGCTACCTGGACCTTTTTGTCGCCTTGCTAGGGGCAGATGAATTGAAATAATAAAGAAAGCTGGCAGCCCTCTACTTGATATTATTGTTAAAGCTGGCTACAAATTCAAAAGGAACCCAATACAACTCCTTCCTGGCCCCTTTGTTTTTGTGCTATTTGTTTACAGAAATTGCTCTTGCTGTATTTGTTCACAGACATTGTGAGATTGTGGTCCTTCTTTTCCATGACAGAAAGCTTGTGCACTCACTGATCTATTTAGGAGGATGAAGTTTAAAGTGGTTGACAGAAGAAAAGAAATTATTAGGTAGAATAAAGAGGGCAAGGCAAATCTATAATAGAAAAAAATACTGTTTTCTTTCTTTTTTTTAAAAATTGTATTTAACCATTTTTCCCCCAATCTGAAAGTTCATTCTATTTATTTGTCATCAGGGAAATTATTCTACACTTGTTGCTAAGTCTGCTGCTTACGTGCTGATGAACAGAGTCATTAAGTTCATTTCTAATCTCTGTCTTCTAAATTCAATAAGCACTATAAAATTTCTTTCCTTGTATGGAATTCTAAGGTCTTTTTTTTTTTTCCTCAACAGCTTGAATTCCTGTATTCTGATTAAGATAGATGAAGTATTTGCATTCTATCCATATTCATAATCCTCTTTCAGAGTCAACCTAAAATACCACATTGGTCGCCCAGGCAGACTCGGGCAATGTGTTAGATGGCTCCGCAGCTTTTTTGTTTCAGTGGATAAGGACCCATCCCTTTTCAAATCCAGCAGAGGAGATGGTCACTAGGTGAATTCAGGCTGTTAAGGAACCAAAACAATCACTGTGTCTTTTGTGTGTGACAGAAACTGTAATTAATGATCCCCCCTCTTTTTTTTTTTTTTTTTGCTAGAGGAAAAAAAAACCGATATGCAGTTGACAGACATTTTATTAATAGTTTCTGCCAACTTGCCATGCATAAAAGGTTTTATTGGTTGCAATGCCAGTGTAAGAAAAAGTTCCTTTTGATGAAATGTTCAAGATGGTTGTTTTATGGATGAAAAATGAAGGCAATCTGTCTACCGCCACTGAAAGTTTGGGTTTCAATAATAAAATTAAAACGATTGTGACATTTCCTATTGTGTTATTTAACCATCTGCTTTCTACCGGTCTAATCAATGGTGCCATTACCTAAGCCCTTGTCTATGAAACAAGATGACCTGCCAATATTGTGTCTCATGGTTAATTTACAAGGGAGATTTATTATCGATAAAGGCATTTGCATACTTGGTGACTGCTATTCTTTCCATAAAAGGGAATTCTTTCATCTTGTGTTGAGAGTTAAATACTTAGCTTGACAAACAGCAATGGATGTGTGTACTTCTTCAAAAACTAGAAATCTAGACGTTGTAGTGGGACCCACTGAGTGATTAACCAAGGACAAACTCTCTTCAGGTATATAATGTGTGACTTTAAGTAAGCATCTGTTATTTTCTTGCTTAGCATTAATTAAAAGCACATCTTCCGAAATGTTTAACATCCGAAAGTTACACTCAGCCATTTGAGTTAGACTTTTTTCCCCTTTAAAACTATTTTGTGGCAGTTTTTCTTTTGAGTTGAGTTGCTATTTCAATGATTTCTGCTCATCAATTAAGAAGGGGAAAAGCACACTTTACTTCTTGGATTGACAATAAACCAGGGAAGGAACTTGCTTAATCCTCCTTTACAAAGGGGTGAAAGGAAGGATGTTCGATATTTTAATGTCTTTGGATTTTATTGCAACTTAAATGCAATTTAATCAGAAATGTGAAACATTAGTTACTAAGGTAGTCTAGATATTGCCAAACGTGCAAAAACACTTGCTTTATTTTGCATGTAATAACTGTTAATGTAAGTGACCCTTAGTATCAGCCTATATCTTCTAGGAACTTTAATTTTTAAAAATCTTAAATTGTTCATATTTGGGGAGAAAAACAGACAGCTGAAAATGTGCTCTTTATACATTGATCTTCAAGCAGTCATTCACTTTCTCTGGGAATTTTTATGTAAGCTCCCTTATTGGGAATATGCTAATGAAATCCGCCATGATTACTGATTTTCTTTGAATCGTTATTCCTCTGTGGGCAAAGTAATCAGAAAGGGAGAACAGGAGATTTCCTTCTTGCTTGTGTGCCTTCTTCTACCATCTGCTCTATCCTGATTCATTTGAATAAGATCTGCAGTTTTCAGACTTTTTACTTTGACATTTTAAGGCAGTTGAAAGCTAAAAGGGAGTTAATAGTTATCTATCTATGTTACAAACGTTCTCTGGTGCATTCTAAGTGTGAACCTGCCAGCCCGGGGTTTACATGGGCAGATTAATTTTATTAAGTAAGAGAATGTAATGTAGGTTAGCAACTTCATTATTTGTAATGTGTCAGTTCTGAGTACTTTTTTATTAATGGCCTTGAGCAGACATTGGGACAAAAAAGTAATTGGTACATTAAAACAAAATATCCCATAGTGTAAAAAAAAAGTTAAATTGGAGAGACAGGAAGAGGAAGAATTTGTAAAAGAGTAATGTTGATTTTTTTTTTCCTAGTGAGATTTGTAGGTGTCCTGAGAAGAAAAGTTTAGATAAGTCTTCTGGGTGTCAGCTATCAAAGTGCCATGTGCTTGTAGCGATCCATTGCTAAAATGTAAAGGAGTGAGCGTTTATTAAGGCTCATGGTTTCAGAAGTTTAGGTCCACGGGAATCTGGCTCTGCGGCAGAAATATTACGACAGAAGGGTACAGAGGAAGAAAACAGCTTAGCTCATGGCATCTGAGTAGAGAGCAGAAGGGGAGTCCAAAAAGAAGGGACCATAGGCTACATATAGTTTCCAAGGTCATGCCCCCATGGTCCACCAAATTGCACCCACAAGTGCAGTATATTAATTTTCTAGGAGTCTGTACAGCCAATCAAACTGACACTCAAGATTAACTATCACAAGGGATTTCTCAAGGCTCTGTTTTCTCACTGGTGACATGAAATGAGTATCAGAGATGATCTTTAAGGTTTTCTCAATTAAAATTATGTTACTCTATGAATTTTTTTTTCCAGATGATGGAAAAGTTACTATATAGCTTGGATTTTGCATGGGTATTTGATCTTGCCCGGGGAAAAGCTACTCCAAAATAAACCATCCATCTCAGAGACTCCCAGTTATACTTTTTAAGTAATAAGCATATATCGGATTTTAGAAATGGGAAGCCATATCCCTTTGGTTCACCTGTAACCAGTGCATTGCTAGGAATGTTGTACAAGTCTTATGCTTCCATGAGGAAAAATCAGCATCATTCTGGAACTACTAGCAAGACAGAACCAGTGTAATACGAAGAATTGGCATTTAGATAGGAGAGTCTGTGAGACTTGGTGCTACTAGGTTATTGAACATTGTCAAAACATGAAGACGTGACTTTGGGAATGTCGACATGCCAGTGTTCAGCTGATTTAAAAGTGAAGCCAGCTATGAATGTTAAAATTCTTTGAGAAGATGTCTCTATTTGTCACACTCACTCAATGACTCCTTCTGTTTTCTCCACATTGAAAATCCAATTGAAAATAACCCAGCCACTCCCACCTTTTCAACACTCAAAAGTCTTCTCTGCAAGAATGGGATTTTTTGAACAAGTGTGATAACAAACCACGGACCCAAACTTCTGATGAGACTGTTGGTTTGTGATGTGAATGACCACAGACCACTCCCTCCTGCCTTGGAGATGTAATTTTTCTTCTGTGCATTTTCTCTGGCAACTATTACTGACTTGTGTTTTGATTTCTGATAGTTCTGACATGTCACAAACTGAGTGACAAGGCCAAGACTTAAATAGAAATTACTTCACTGGTGTGTTTCAACTGACCAGAGACAAACTGTTCCCAAAATAACCTCCACTCCCTTCCTTCCACATATTCCAACAAAGGAAAAAACGTATAACCACTCTGTCTTCTTTTTTGATGTATTATACAAATAGACTACTTTGGAGAAATAGGACTAAAAATAGATGAGCACAAATATATCTTAATATTTTATGAGATAAACTTTTGAGAGTCTGAATTTAAAGATAGGCAGGTAGCCAATAGTATAAGGAGACAAATATTTATTGCAACAATAGGCCCATGTGGATGGACAGCAAATAGTCTTTCCCTATATTCTTTTGGTTTTGATTATTGTGATATACTGTATTGTCCTTATGCCATGAGGGGCAACCTGATATTACATCTACTGAGCTATGATGCTGTTACATTTAGGCTTTTAGATGATTTTCATTTGTTTATTTCCTCCTGAAATATTTTTTTTACTTTATAGAGATGTATAGCATTTAGATGCATTTAGATACATTTAGATGCAAGTAATCCTCATTACCACTAGGAATTTTTTTTTAAGAAAATAGAGTTTTATTCCTTATTTAAGCTTTGGTTAATCACTTACATGTCTTTATGTACTTATTACTAGATTTAAAATATACTTTGCATGCTAGAGGTCAGCAGAAATCATAATCCATGATCATTTCATACTACTCACATACTTCTCTATTCCCAAATAAATGACCTTCTCCTTCTGCTTCTGGTAGAGGAAGAAGTCCAGAAAGGAAGTGTATTCAGCTGTCCCTACAGAGGCAAATTTCGGATTGACGTCAGCAGCGTACTCTGCATCAGCAGATCAGAATAGTATGTGCATGGCAATATTAAATGCCAGGCTGTCTAACGCTTCTCCCTCAATGCAGAATATTGAACATTATATACAATTTTGAGGATGAGTTTATTCACTTGAGATCAGTTTTTTCCCAGATTAGAAATGAAACATTCTTAATTTAAATTTAAAATATTTCACAGTGATGATTTGCAGTCATTAGAAACACATTCGTACTCAGGAAGGCTAGGCCCAAGTATTCTCCCTTAAAACGCACTTTTTTCCTACCAATAATCTAAGAAATTTTAAGCCCTTTTATGTTCTTCATTCCCATGTGACTGTCACTAGAGTGTCATTATCAAAATAAAGTTCTTCACCTTGAACTTTGGTCTAGTAGAATGTACACAAAACTAAAACTGATGTTTAAAAGTGAATAGAATTTAAAGTGTTCATCATACTTTTGGTCATCATTCAAGATATTTATGTAAAAATACCTTCTATTTAGATCCAACATTTAGTTATGTGCACTTTTCTTCTTTGTTATTAATTCAGTCCGTATCTGTAAAGTGATGAGAGGTTTCGACATTTTAGGTTAAAGACAACCCAAGTAATAAATTGGAAAAAGACAAAGAGAGATTCCTGGAGACTTGGGAGTTTTAACTTCCTACTGGAAACATTTACAATGAATGTGCATCTTTTTTTTTTTTTTTTTTTTTTTTCCAAATGAGAAGGTTTATTTTCCTTCTGGTAAAGTCCTGAAGCAGGGAGGTGGAGGCTGCAGTGCCTGATGTTGGGGCTCAGGGTCCTTCTTTGTGCTCTGCTCTGGTTCAGCGCAGGTCTCACCCTCAAGGTCACCTCCTGACATGGGCTGGTTGGTGCAGGACCAGCTTTCATGTCCACACCACTTCAGGCAACCTTCTCTTTCCTTCTCTTCCCTTCCCTTCTTTCCTTCCTTCCTCTCTTCCTCCCTCCCAATAGGGGACAGAGTCTTGCTATGTTGCCCAGGCCAGCCTTGAACTCTTGGGTTCAGGCAGTGCTCCTGCCTCAGCTTTCTAGTAGCCGGATCCATTCATATGTGACCTCTTTCTTTGCTCATCTTCCCCACTTGTCTTCCTTCCATCTTTCATTTTAACATAGTATTTTTTTTCTCTTCCATCTTAAAATATTGGATCCGCTTCTATTTGAATTTTGAGTTCTCCTTTTACACATTTTCTTCCTATTCTAGAATCATGTCACTCCTTATCTTTAGGCTTACAAATACATATATATTAGTCACTTTTTCATGAAACAGAGTATACACCAAATCATAAGAATATAACTTGGTGAATCTTCACAGAAAACGCACCCAGGCGAGCATTACCAAAATTAGGTTGTACAGGAGATCCCATTTTATATGCCTCCACAAAGTCATTACTGCCCCTAAATAGTGAAAATCTCAACATGTATCACAAAGGTTAATTTAGCCTGCTGTATTCTATTCAAAGGAAATCAATGGCATATACTCTTTCGCATCTAGCTGCCTTGTGTTTGTCTATATGTGTGTTTGTATTCCATGTCGCAGGTTGCAAAAGTTTATTTTCATTGCTTTACAGCACAACTCTCAGAGAGAATGGAGTGTTTCATCTTACAAGGAGATAATTGGCAGTGTCTGGAGACAGTTTTGGTAGCTAACCCTAGGAGACTGTTACTAGGATGAAGTAGGTAAAAGCCAGGGATGCTGTTAAATATCCTCCAATGTACAGGTCAGCCTCTCAGGACCAAGAATTATCAGATCCAGGATGTTAATAGGAATACTTCATTGTCTTATTTATCATTCATTCTATTGTCTATGGACTTTTATGTTGTCTTCATTTGGCATTTTTAGGAGTAAAGTTGCTATGCACTTTACATATTTAGAGCCTTGAGTGTGCATATGTATGTACCTAATAAAGTATATATGAAAAACTAAAATTACAAATATATTCAGCCTTTGAAAGTAATACAAAATATTTTCCAAAATGAATGTATCAGTTTACATTCTCCTTAGCTTTGTGTGAGAATTCCAGTTGCTCCACATCCTTGTAATTCCTTGGTATTGTCATTTAAAAGACAAACTATTTTGGGGGGGCTAGCAGTATCCCATTTCATTTCTAATTTTTAATTTCTTAATGACTAGTGAGATTGAGAACATTTTCAAATGCTTGTTGACTATTTGGGTACCCTATTTGATGAATTCTGTGTTTAGTTTTTCTTCTGCTTTTTTATTTGGCTGATTTTTTCCCCTAATTTTTTTTTTTTTAAATGTGCTGTCTTTTAAAATACATACAAGCCAGGGATTTAGCTCAGTGGTATAAGCACCTGCCTGGCAAGTGCGAGGTTGTGAGTTCGATCCCTGGTACCAAAAAATAAATAAAATAAAATAAAATGCATACAAAACCAAAGAAGTCCAGTTGTAAACCATTGCTACAATATTAGCTTTTGTAATTGTTTATTTAATTGCCTTTATTTAGATATTTATTGAGATCTTTATTTTCCATGTGGCTTTTAGTTACGATATAATTTTTTTTTTATTTCACCTAGATGAGACTTCTTTGAGCATGTCTTGTAGTACAGTTCTAGTGATAATGAACAACTTTGTTTCTGTTCATCTGGGAATGTCTTAATTTCCACCTTATCTTTGAATGAGAGTTTTGCTGAAAAGAAGGTAGTTTTCCTCCACCACACTGAATATCTTGGTTATTGCCTTCTGGGGTAAAATTTTGATGAGAAATCAATGATATATATGCCTCATGTGTCATCTTTTTTGATTCTATTACTCATACTATGCAATTTCTCTTGTCCTAAATTCAGATTCACTAATTTTTTATTCAATCTGTTTGTATGTGTCTTTGAATCCACACTGAACTTTCAACTCTTCTTTCTACTTTTAAAGTCTCTATTTTTAATATATATATTTCCACTTAATGCACATAGCATTTTCTTGAGTTTCTCTACCCATCCCTTTAGCTCTCTGAAAATCTTTAAGACAGCTATTTCAAAGCCCTGTGCAGTGTACTTGCTATTATGTCTTTTGGAGAGAATATTTCTGTTGAATGTTTTTTTTTTCTTTTTTTGAGACATACATTCTTATTTCTGCAAACATATTATGACTATTTTCTGTTGAAAACTGAATGTTTGAATTTAGTGTGTGTTAACTCCTGAAATTCTATTTTCCTGTTTTGCAAAGGTTTTCTGATGGCTGTTAATGTTTTTCTTTATAGCTTTTTGTTGTTTTCTAGGTTTGTTAAAAGTTGTCACAGTACCAAGGATTGGCTTACAGTGCAAATGTAAAATATACCTTTTTATTTGATTTGATTTGATATTTTTTCTGAGCTGGTCTTTTACTCTGGGCATAAACAAATACCTTTTAATTTTCCCCTTATACTATTTTCTGTTGAATGCCCCAGTTTTCAATGTCTGATTCCCAAAAGAGAAAGCATGTAAAAAATGAAGGAGAAACAGAGGGTGCCTGTTCTTTAAATGCCTATTGAGTCGTTTCAGTGGGGAAGCTGCTGGTCTCTTTGCCTCTTGTGATGAGAAGCAGGGTGTTTGCTGGATGGACTGCAATGCTTACATCTCTTGCTAACCTGTGTCACTGAATTGAATACGCTACCATGTGTATATGAAAAGCCATCAGTTTCTAAGTATGTGTGAAGAAAATGTACTTTAGATTGCCGTATACGTGCATATTTCTCCATTTCTTCCTCAGTCTGTCCATTTTCCAGGTAAATGAGTATTTAGCTAATTTCAATCTCAAACATGGAAATGCTTATAGGCACTGACAGTGTTATTAAATATACAACTTTAGCTTCTTCTTACTTTAGCAAAATTCTGCATTTTCTAATATATCTTTAAAAAACTTCATATTGACTGAACTTCATATGATTTGACCCATTTGGTATTTCTGTTTGCAATTCATTCAATTAGTCTGCTCCTTATGTCCACCTTTCAGTATGACACTTCCTTCCACATTTGTAAGGTCTTAGACATTTTCAACCTGGCATTTACCTTGTTGAATTTAATTTTTCCCTGTGCATTTAGTAATCAAAAACTATAATTGGAAATGAAAGAACTTAATCATTTTGAAGTCTGCCAAATACGAGATAGGTTTTCTAACTTCTGTGTGCTGAGCATGAGAAGTGTGTCTCCATGTGCTGGCCAAGTGAAGAAAGAGTATGGTGGAAGCTGTGTATAAATTTAGAGGTGAGAGATAAATTCAGAAACACTGTGTGGTACTTTGGAAGAAAAATGGAAATAATAATGCGTAGTTTGAGAGCCACTTTAAATACTTTCTATCTGCCTAATGGTATATACATTTTATTTTAGTTTTTCTAAGTGTAGTAGACTTCCTGCATTGCCCTACATTTCACCAGAATTGGCCTTTTAAAGTTCAATATGTACACATTTTTTCTCTGAATTAGTTAATAGTATATAGATGTCAATGTTTTGCAATTTTCTTTTGGACCGCCCTTAGAGACAATTTATGATCCACGCAGATCCATTAGTTTCTTTAAACCAATGAGCCATATGTTGGGTGCTGAAATAGAAAAATGAAAATAGCTTGGCTCCTGACCTTGTGAAGCTTGCGGTGAAGTGGGAATATCAGCCTTGTAAACACATGATGTCCATAAAATGTAGCAAGGTTCAGGGGAAAGGAAGCGTGCATAGAGGTTCTGGCCGTACATGCTATGTCTGACTTGTTTCCTTATTTGATGTGCTAAACAAGGCTGTTTTCCAAAGTAAACTTCTCAGCCAGGCACAGTGGCACAAGCTCAGACTTCAGCTGTTTGGAACCTTGAACCAGGACAAATGCTTGAGTGCAGGAGCTGGAGGTCAGCTTGGGCAACCCAGTAGAGATTGTCTAAACACACCAGAAAATCAAAACAACAACAAAATGACTAAACTCCTCTCACAGATTTTAGTCTCCTCTTGTTGAAGATAAGATAGAAAAGACTTAAGCATGATTCTGCCAGGAACTAAGTCCACTGGCTTGCATGCAGAAGGTATTCGAAAGGCTGCTAAGCTTAAATCCACACCAAGCACAAGGAGGGTGCAGTGTGCAAGGCCAGGGTGATGGCTCGGTAACATCTCATCTCACGCGGAAGTTAACTCAGAGTCTTTGCTTCTGTGTACTGATGGTCTTTGATCTTCAGTCCTTCACTTGATTCATCATTTATACATGATTCATTGATAGGTGAATCAGCCTGGACTGCTAATCAATGTTTACTTGACTGGATGGGGCTTTCTCTTCCTCAAATGTTTGTTTATTCATCACGTAGGCAGGGGCACAGCTCCATAGCAACCTTCTGAATGCAAAAGGTCACAAGACTGGCATTTGTATATACCCTGCAACCATGCTGTCTAAGAAATTATTATTTCCCTAAGAAAATCGGGGTCATTGCTCTGAAGGCATCCCAGAAACACCTTTTGAGAATTAAAATACTGCATATTAAACCAAGATACAGAAGTACCACTTAGGCCAGATGAAAGAGCATTCTGATATTTGTGTTTTTATTGCATTTCTGATATCAAGTGTGTATACCATTTTAATATGTAATAGAAAACTTTTATGATCAACAAATTTTTAAAATCTCTCAAAATCTCAAAAAACAAGCAACATGGAGATTATGCTTTTTACTTAATTAGGCCTTTTCCAAATATCTCCTGTTACGGACCTCTAATTTCCTCTGATTTCATCTTACCCTCAAAACTCCCTAATGTCTGATACTTTTTTTCCCACTTTCTGATTGTCACATACCACTCAGAGGTGTTTTTGCTCTTCAAATATATTTTCTTTTCAATTCCTTCTTTTTCTTCTTTAGGCCCGATTTCCCAATCTAAGTAGAATTAGTAATGATCTGTTGAGGGGCATTTGAATATCAGGGTGTGCCATAGGATTTAAGGCATACTCTGTAATTATCACCCTACGGATCTTTGAGTCTGATTTTTCACTCAATTACTAAACCAAATCAAAAGAAACAAAATGAAAACTAGATTTTTAAAGGATACTCTAGACATAGGTAGACATTCTCTGTTTATACTAACTTAAATTTCTCTCATGAGAAGAGTATCTAACATATGCAGACATGCCAACTTTTAAGAAGGGGGAAATGAATAATACTTAGATATCTGACTATTGCATTCTTTGTATGGTACATCAAATTATGGAGGATCATCATAACAAAAACATATTTTCTTCTAAAAGTTACTTTTCCATATGTTTATTTGTATGTTTTATTTGAAACAGAGCCCTAGGCATGTTAGGAAAGTATTGTGTCACTGAACCACATCCGCAGTCCTACTTTTTTCCCTTTTAAAATGCTGAACCTTAGCCAGGCGCAGTGGTGGACACTTCTAGTCCTAGCTATCCAGGAGGCTGAGGCACAGAGATTTCCTGAGTCAGCAGTTCAAGGCCAGGTTGGAAAACAAAGTATCTGTTTAAAAAAGAGAAAAGAAGAAAGAAAGAAAGAAAGAAAGAAAGAAAGAAAGAAAGAAAGAAAGAAAGAAAGACAAAGATGAAAGAAAGGAGAGCGAAAGAAAGAGGAAGAAAGTAAAAAGAAAGAAAGAGTGAGGAGAGGAGATTGTGCTTTGTGCTAAGTTCTGTTCAAGAAATGAAGAGCTAAATTGATACCTGTATTCATGAGAAAGATAGCCTGCTATGTACAGCTCGTATCAAAAATTAAACTGAACCCCACATAGTTTGGGAAATAAAATTAAAGTGGCTCTTTCTGCTACCAGTTTTACTCAGCAATAAAGAGAAATCCTTGTAAGTGTTGTGTACACAGTACAAAACTCTTGTAAAGTCACCGAGGAACAAGCCTGCTGTCTGACCCAGCCTTAGGGCTACTTAAACACCTGTGGATTTATGGAGTTCAGATGTCTGCAAGGCTCTGTGTTGAAGTGCATTCAGAAACCTGGGGCCCAAATAAAGTGATCCGTTGATTAGGTGAGCTGTTTTGCTCCTCAGTAGTCCAATCAGATGTTTGAAGAGGAACAGAGCTTAAGATTTAAGAATGCATTCTTGAAACAATTGGATTTTAACAAGGACATGTGGACATATTTTTATCCCTTGTGTTATATTGATCACTTATATGTGTCTAATGGTGCCTAGCAGGTATAAGGGTGCAGCTGGTAAGGCCAACTGACCTTTGTACATAGAAGATTTACGCAGTGTAAGGTATGAAAACTTATATCCTTCAGAAATGTATACCCTTAGCGATCAAATATAGACGCAAAGTTGCCCTAATTAAGTTCATCATAATGGCTTTCATTCCAGGATATGATTTAGTTTTTTGAAAAATCAAAGACACCATGATTTAAAGAACATTCAGTCTTATTCAGGAGAGTTTCAAACGAGTTTATCTTATAATTGTTAAACATGTGTCTTCCATTTCCGCTTGTCTATTAAAAGTTTTATAAAAGGAAACATGCTTTGAAAACATCTTATTTAAACTCAGACTTTGAGTCACATCAAACATAAAAAATAACCTGCCCCTCATCTCTCTCATTTTTATAATCTAATCATTCTTTGACTGGCACTGTGTGGAAAGAAAAATGATTTCACCGTGCCTGTTCCTTGCTTCTGTTTATACATTGCTGAATCATTTATACATATGTTTTCCTATGGGTTTTGGGTTTTGCATAGCACAAGTAATAAAAGGATAAATTACCCAATTGAAATAGAGGTTTTATCATATACACTCTTCTTTTTCTTATTTATCCCAGGAGTATTTCATTGTTTGTTGATACTGTACTACTAAACATGCCAAGGTACTTGAGCATTGGACTTGATTACTGCATTTTCTTCATCTGGACCAGTTCACCTCTCATAGGCTTTTAGGATAAAACAACAATCATGGCTTTTTAAAAAATGACTTGAGATTTACATGAAACACTTTTATCCCACAAGTGAACTTAAAGTCTTAATGTGTCCATTGGACGCCACCTCAGATGCATTGAGTTTTGGAAGAAATGCCCCAACATTTACATTTGGTTTGCATTCAAGTTTCATGATGGAAAGTTGTTATCACGGTGAGCCCAGGTCCTGAGGGTGACTATTTTCTGTCCTTACGTCACCGGGTAGTCAATTTTTCTATAGGAAATTTAAGGTAAACTAAAGAAAATGGTCATGTGAATTCCAGTAAGATCAGACATAAATAGATTAGAGATAGGAAGAACCAAAGGGGAGATGGTGAACATTTCAATAAAATTCCAGTGATATAATTGAGCATCTATGTACTTACTATAAAATGTAAAGGTACACATAATGAGAGAATAGTGTATCTATAATATACATGTAAGGTAACATATAAGGGTATATACTCAAGGTGTAGGCTTAAAATAATCTACAAAAAGAATTATTTATATTGGATTTACAAATAGAACCCTAATTGTGTTTGAAATACAAAATAGGGCCAGGGGTTTAGCTCAGTGGCATAAGTGCCTGCCTGGCAAGTGTGAGGTTGTGAGTTCTATCCTCGGTACCAAAAACTAAAAAACAAAATAAAGATATTTTCATGTGATAGTGCATTTTAGTAGTTTTATGCTGTCCTTCTAGTGTAAAGAACTGATAGTAATATAAACACAGGTTAAAAGAGACAAAAAGTATTTACCAATTACTTTCAGATTAAGTAGAAGTTTATGAAGATTAATATAAATTAGCTCTGATTGAAGTCGTATGACATCAACTTTAGAATTACAGAGGCAAAATCAGGTCTAAGTATCTGTGTGCCTCATTTTAAAATAATGATCTATATGGACTCCAGAATAAAAGACAATAATTAAATATTATCTTTGAATTTTACAAATTTCTGTATAATAAACAAGCATTATTTAGATAGTAAATGAAAAACAAACATTTTCAAAAACATACTGGGTCATTGAAAAAGTCCTTCATTAACTTTTTTCCTTGAAAAACAAGTGCAAAAATATATTGCGCTTTAATGAAATTTTCTTTCCTTGTTTTGGCCACAACTTATATTCTGTTCTCTGCATCTGAAGTAACTATTATCTGTTTCTACTAAAGCCCAAATAATTAATTAATGCAGTGATGGCAGTGCTAAGATATCAAAAGCATATAAACAGTTGGTGGCTGGACTCTTGTTGTCCGAGGCAACTTTTAACCTTGTACAGATAGTTCTTTCAGGCTGAAGCAGGGATTAGTGAGGTCTGCAGGGAGGCAAAGCTGTAGAACGCTTTGGCGGACACAATGCGTCTGGAAACATCAATAGAGCACAGGGAGATGGGTGGGAAGGTCCTCGGGATATGCTGGTAATTGGCTTGGAAAAAATGAGAACTGGATGTGTATGAAATGGTCAGGAAGCAACAGGGACAGACTAAATGTTTAGGGAGAGGTGGAGTTAAGAAGCAGGTGACAGGGAATCTTCCCGGGTGTACCTACGAAGTACTTGGATGTAATCTGTCAGCTGCAAAGTGTTTTCTGGCCCTCTTTGAAAACCAGCCCATACAGCAAATGGGGCCAAAAGTGGGTTAGGGAACATTGTGACCTCTTTTCACCTTATTTAGTTATGTGCCAGAGATCTCAGCAGGTAGTTCAATTAACTTCCACTAGTTAAATGAGATGAAAATGAGGTTACCCAGATTAACAAAACATGACTCACAATCCTCCTCCAAATCAGAGGCAAGGAGGCTTCTCCTGCAGCAGTGGCCTGTCCAGACCCGGGCTGGGCCCATCTGCCCAGGCGCTCCTGAGCCGAGGCTGCATTCCTCCCAGGGTGCATTTCTTCCCTAACCAGGAAGGGAAAACCAACTCACCCGGGTGACCACAGAACTGAAAATGATGTCAGTTGCTGCACACTGTGAATTTCTTCTGCTCTTCCTGGAATCAACACAGAGCCTCAGTGCAGGAAGGGTTTCCACGTGATTTACATCTTTGAGAATAGGAACAGTCAAGTTCTTCTCTTCTACAGCTTGAATTTGGGGAAAGGATTTGCCTACCTCCAGTAGGGTTTTCTAGGTTAGTAATCTCAGTTTGCTCCATAATTGTTTTCACAAATTATTGTCCAGTATCAGCTTTTATGTTTAGCATGCCTAAAAGGATTGTCACTAGAAACTAGACAGGAATCATTTGAAAAACATTTAATAGGCATTTTTTTTTAGGGGTAGCAAGTTCTTCTTTGGGTAATGTTCCTTTGAAAAGATAAAAATACAGATATCAAAATATGCATAGCAGCTCAGGGGCATCTTTTCATAACAGAGCCTATACATGGATAAAACGGAGTGTAACAATTACGTGTGACAATTATTTTTAAGGTAGCATACAGCACTGTGATGGTTGAATGAGGTGTTGTCATCGGAATGATTGATGTAAATTCCCACATTGTTTTTTGTGTATCAGTTTCCTTTCCTGCAAAATGGGTTTAATAAAAATTGCACGCCATATCATGGATAAAGTGAATTTACAAAACACATGGTAGTTATATAATGAATGTAGTTATTTTTATTTTCTGTTACTATATGTCAAGAAAAGTTTTAAAAACTATGCTCCTGGAGTTTAATACCCCCATACTGTAGGCATGTAATACATTTTGTGTGTTCTTTCTCTTCTTTAAAAAAAAAAAAAGTACACTCTCCTTCCCTGGTATATTTATCTATGTCTCGTGATCTATAATCTCTTTTTTCCAACTATGTGAGACTGGGCTTACGCTACAGGTTCTGAAATTAAAACTTCTAATGTGACATATTACTTTGCTTCAGGAAATAATTGTCAAGATAAGCATCCTATCGCTTTCAAAGGACCAACTAGAGAGTCTTTCAGATTCCTCAGAATACAAGGATGGTAGACCAGGCATCCAGAAAAGAAAGGGAAGCCCAGGGAGAGGGAGTGAATCAAGGTCATTATGTATAGGTACCAAGGCCCCACAGTGAATGTAATCATCCTGCAAACACAATATAGAGCAAAAGTAAAAAGTAAAATAAGTATATCAAAATAATCTTTTAAAAATAAAGGCAAAAGGAAAGTAACCAGCATTTACTGTGCTAACCACTCCTTATCTCAGCTTGTGATTTTGTGATACGATGTTGCAAATGATAAAACTAGCCTTGGAGTACTCATAAGAGTGGCCAAAGAAGCATGGTTCATAGTACCTGAGCCAATACTTGGGCCTCAAAATTGCCTTGTTGGGGTTTGTTCAGCCAGAGGGCCTGGTCCAGGCTGGGTTGGCCTGGGGCTTCTGCCTTGTGGCTGTTGTTTGTTTGTATCATTTAAAATGATAATAACTTATATGGTAAGCGACATGTTTTATGGACATTAATACAGGTGTCAGGGCCCGCCTCCCCATCATTAGCATAGGACTCAGCCCATCTAGACTTCAATTTCCCCATCCATAAAACCGGAAATCTCAGAAGAACTGTATTAATGTCCATAAAACATTTTGCTTACCTTATGGGTTATTGTCATCTTAAATGATATGAAAAAATGATAGTTTGGAAGTGGAGATACCATATGAAGATATGCAGTAGATTACTTTGAATATTATATAAAAGGAAGTAATTTTAAATGCTAATTGCCCTGATTTGATTATTAGACATTGTATACACATGTCAAGTTATAACTGCTCCCCTTAATAGCACATCACCTAAAGTTTTAAAAGCGAAGTAATTTTAACTTGAATTAATTTTGTTTCTAAGTTGAAAATACATGGTGCCTACAATGTATATAAATACATTTACAAAGAAATAAAAAAGGGAGGGATATTTTAATCAACTCTGACAATTCTGAGGACCAAACCTAAGACATACGTAACTTAGTTGTAAAATAGACTGAAATGATATTTTATGTCACAGCTCATGCTAAATATACAAGGTGCTTTGTAAAGGAATGAGTTAGATATCGAGGGTTCAATGAGTGTAGAGAAAAACAGAAGACAATTAAGCTCTGACATGTAGCTCGCTGTGCGGGCTTAGATTTTTAGCACCCTGTGTTATTGAGAAAGAACTGCAATAAAACAGAATGTGAATCTAGAAGCATCCCATTTTTGTTCTATTGAAACAAGAAAAAAACCTTCAAATAAATGCATGCAGATGCCAGTATTTTTCCCCCCACAACTTCACTGATCAACAAGCGTCACCAAAAATGCTAAAAGCAATGAGCACACACTTTGAACTGCAGAGAAACAGTGATGCATGGGTAGCCTTCCTTGGTGTGAATATCATTAAGGAGAATCTGAACACTGCTTCTATTAATAAGACGACTACAAATTGTAGCCGACCAAACCAGAAGGAGCCTTGAATGTATTCGCTGGGAATTGCTTAAGGCTTAAACACCAGAGACTTGAAACAAACTGTTCTTATCACCTTTTTCCAAACAGAGATTTAAATTTACAATGAATGTGCCAGCACCAGCTGCACTTAAAGAAAGCACCACATGTCTCCATAAGCTCCAAGAAAATGGAAGGGAGCCCAGTTCAAGCTGGAGGTGTCGTCTTGCTCTAGCCAGCTGGGTGACACCACACTGAAAGTGATGAGGTGCTAATTAAAGTGAATGAGCAGAGTCTCATTGTAGGCACCTGCCAGAGGCCTGTGCAGAATCAGCTAGAGCCCTGGGCATATTGCCCAGCCTCCCGGTCCAGCATGAATTCCAGTGTTTCTTATCTGGTTCCTCACCTTACAGATTTGCCCAGCTGTATTTTTTTTGTTGGAGATGAAGACTCCTCCTGCCCCTTACACTTGCTCATCAATTCTCCTGAGGAAGAATTGTCACATGATTCAAAAGGTCGAGCACAGACCCTCTCTGAAAGCAGAGATTTTTTTCTTCTTAAACAACAGATTAAAATCTTTGTGCAAAACAAACAAACAAACAAACAATGCAAAAACCACTCCCAAACAGGCAAGCAACATTCTCTGGCTTTGGAACACAGTGTCAGGTTGTTCCATTCACACATTTCACGCCTCTTCGGAGCTGAGCCACACAGGAAGATGCTGGAGCCAGGATCGCATGGCAGTGATGGATCATTTAAGAATGTTTGCAGCAGCTGTGGGAGCTGCTTTGCAAAACACAGAGCGCGACATGACCTGAAGCAGTTGAACAACTAAAATAAAGGAAAAAGAGATCCTGCTTTCCTATTTACAATAACTTTAGGCATTTGTTGCTACAGACTCTTTAATCTGCACATGTGCTGATGATGAAAGGTGTAGTGTATTTCCTAAGTAGTTACACTCATCTGGTTCATTTTTCACATATTTGGTAAGACTACTGCAGCTATCATTCAAATTGTGGCCATGCCAAGAAATATTCCTCTGCAGTGACTGAGTTGCTTATAGTTCTTCTCTATCCAAGATATCTTTTTTTCAACTTAGTCTAAATCTACACTATGCAAATTACTAAACACTTAGTGCCTCCATTTCTTCATCTGCAAGATGGGCACAAGAATTCATCTCTGAGGGTCATCTGTATTGTAGACGTGTAACACTTGTGAATGGCAGTAGTGTGCAACAGGTGTGTAGTATTGGCTTGACTGTGGATTTGGGGCAGTGATCAACCAATCTGGAGAACTGGAGGAGAAAGTAGGTTTATGAATAGAGAAGATGACTTTTATTTTGGACAAGCTGGATCAAACATCCCTGCATGGGGTCAAACATCCCTCGATATTTCCACAGGGCAGCTAGAAATGCAATGACAATAATGTTTACCACACTCGTATTAGACAGGTGGAGGTAGGCATAGTGATTTAAAAATATAGTTTATAGCCAGGCACATGACACATATCTGCAATCCCAGCAGTCTGGGAAGCTGAGGCAACAGGGTTATGCATTCAGGCTCAGCCTGGGAAATTCAGTGACTTAGCGACAGACTGCTTTAAAATAAAACATCAAAATAAAAAATCACTGGGGATGTAACTCAGCGCAAAGCTCTAAGGATAAAAACAAACAAGTTGAGCTGGCCATGGTGGCACACACCTGTAATCCCTGCACTCAAGAGGCTGAGGCAGGAGGATCTCTGAGAGTTGGAGGTCAACCAGGGTGACTTAGTGGGTTCAAGACCAGCCTGCACTACAAACAAATTTTAAAAACAAACAAACAAACAAACAAACAGAAAAACAGCTTAATTCATGGAGGTTGATAACATTTCTAAAATCAAGCATTTGGAATAAGAATGCTAAGGATAAAATCTGAAAGAAAATCTACTGTCAAAGGAGGAGTGGCCACGTGAGCCAGTGACAGCCATGTGGGTCCCAGGAGGAGAAACAAGATGCCAATTCACCTTTTCCATGAGCCAACCAGTGCACAGGCTGGGAGACAAGAACACTCCCTACCACTACCATTGGTAAGCAACTGGCTGATTTGGAGGATCACAGGCTGAGTTGATAGCAACTGAGGTGCAAAAAAACCCTTAATGCTTATATTGTTCAATTGACTTTGCAGGTCTAAAACTGGTAGTGTGAGTATCTACTTACAGGATAACAATTTGCAATATAGCAACAAGGAGGATTTCTTTCTGTCTTGTTTTTGAAATCCAGTATTATTCTCACTGTTTTGTTTTGTTCCATTTTATTGTTTTGTTTCCTCAATGTTCTATGTTGATTGGTCTTATTCCATTCTGTTTTGTTAGATTTTGTTATGTCTGACAGTATGGGCAGCAATTTTGAAGATAACAAGAGGCATTATGATAGTCATTGTTAATTCCTATTATCCTGTTTTGAAATCCTGTATCACTTTCACTGTTTTGTTTTGATTGTCTTTATTCCATTTTGTTTGGTTTCATTCTCTTTAAAATAAAATTATCTTTTTAAAAAAGCAGGAGGGGCCAGAAGAAGAGCTTTACAAAGAGCCAGAAAAAAAAAAAAAAAAAAAAAAACAAAAAAAAAACACAGGGTCTTTGTATACTAAAATAACAATGCCTAAAAAAAAGGTAAAAATGAGAACATTTATGGGGCTTTAAGAAGTGGATTCCTTAAATAGCAAATTCATGAGATTTCTGCAGAAGAGAATGGAGGGCATTGTAAGACATGGTGGAGAAGACGGAAAAAAGCTAAGACGCTATTCAGTTAATGATGCCTCTGAAGAGGAGGGGGGAGCTGATACCCCGAAGGAGTCCCTCTTTTTTTGGCTGTCCTGGAAATTAAACCTGAGAACTTGCCCATGCTGGGAAAGTGCTCCAACACTGAGCTATGCCGGAAGCCCTTCTTATTTTATTTTGAAACAGAATCTTGCTAAGTCACCCAGGCTCACCTTGCACTTGCATTCCTACTGCCTCAGCCTCCTGAAGAGCTGGGATTAGAAGCATTTGCTACTGCATCCAGCTGTGGGGTTAGTTTCAGAGAAAGGAGGCACATTGTTTTCTTGATAAATATAACCTGTCTTTCTTTTTCTTCTTGTTATGCACTGGGGTAGTACTTATCACATCCCCAGGGTTCTGATGCATTTTCTAGTCTTCTTGTATGTTACAGCTTTCCTTAGAATGACTCACCAAAAGTGTTTTAACTTCTCACTGCCCTTTAAGGCATAAGGTACAGAGATATCGCATATTTGATCATTCAGTCTGTACATTTCCCTGGCCAGGTACTTAGTTTATATATCTTGTGTGAAGAGTTTTCTTCTCAGTAGGAAAAATAAACCCAGGTCTCATTCCTCAAGGTCGATATGGCTAAGATTCTCTGATATCCACTGAAGCTCTGTGGCCTCACTGATTTTCATGACGTGCCTAGGAACTTTGCCTTCTATAATAGACATGGAAATACATGGCACTTGTGTCCCCAAATCAGTTTCCTGCAGTGGCAGAGATAAGTAATTAAGCATGCCCATCTTTCTTACACAGTTTAGTAGCCTCAAAATTATTCTGAATATCCTTTTGTAAGAAAGCCATTATTAACCCAAGGTGACAATTGACTCAGCAGTAATTCGCTATTCCTTTTTTTCTATCATCTTGATCTACTTGTCTTTGTCATTATCACTTACTGGTTTCCTTGTTTTTCTTTACACCTCTCTGACCAACTAATCCCATAGAATATACTTTGAGTATGAAGAGATTATTGCTTTAAGAAGATGAATTTATTTACAAAATCATTACAAATTGCAGCCTCTTTTTCTATCATTCATTACATGAGGGAACATTTTTAAACTAAAAATGACCAAATCTTGAAATAGAAAGCTAGAGCTTCCAAATTCCCTTTCAAAAAAAATTTTTTTGGTCTTTTTCATTTTTACCGGTACCAGGGATCGAACTCATGACCGCCTGCTTACAAGGCAGGTGCTTATGCCGCTGAGCTAAATCCCCAGCCCCCAAATTCCCTTTCATAGAATATTCTAGAATGTGCCTAGCATACATGCTTTTCAAAGCTTTTGTGAACAATCTAATCTATGCTGAGGACAGGTTAGTCTCTGCCTTTGGCCAGAGACTCCAGGTAGCCAAGAAGGAGGAAGAGTTGTCAGGATGTGGGCTGCCAAGAGGGATAGCTGTGCTTCAGGAAGCAGCTAACTAACTATATGTGATCATTTCAGCTGGCTTCACAGATCCATCTGATATTGTGAAAGGTAGCAGGAACTCAACAATGTGTTGGTATCCTTTTCAAAAGTGTCCAGGCACTTCTTTGTTTTTAAGTAGATGCTTAATATTTTGCTTTATTCTTATTGGTATTGAAGGGCAATAATGGATGCTGGGAAACCCTAGCAAATTAAACAAATAAAATGATGAAGTTTCAGCTGCCTAAAGAATGAATCATGGTGGATGATTACTCTCAGGCCCTGGCTTTCAAGTGGTAGATATATACCACCTAAGAAGGTGGATTTTGTTTTATCTCGTTTTGTTTTAGAAGTTAGAAAACTATGCAGGTGGCAGACTATGTCTTAGTCAAAATTACTGTTTTTCTCCCTGTCCCTTGAATCTACATAACGTAATGATGAAGTGATCATCATGCTCAAAGAGAACTCAATCTCAAATAAAATGACCAGTAATTGAAAAAACAAAGGTAATTGGCCATGAACGATGGGAGAAATTTCACTAAGGATCTCACTGACTGAAAAAGGTTCAATAACTTCAAAGCGCTGGAAATATTTTAAGCACCACAAGTCTTAATATGAGTCTATTGGTAAGGAAAATTTAAAAGAGTTCTCGATAGTATGGCACCATGCAGTGATTTCACTGTGCTCTATAATTTCTCAAATGGGCTGCATTTGCTGGACTGACCAGCATCCTCCTCTTACCTAGCAGCCACTTCATGCTCGTTAATGACACAGGCAATGCTTTCCATACACAGCTGTCCGCTTTACTGAGCGTGCTGGGCTCTAGGCACAAAAGAAACAGTTTCCCTCCCAGCTACTGCTTCCCATCATATTGTGACAGATTCGTTGACTCATCCGTTTACTACACATCTACTATGTGCCAGCAACTATTCTAGTACTCCAGAGTATGCGAGCCAAAGCAAAACTAAACAGAATAGACAAAACAATCCCACCCTCAAGGAGTTTAAATTTTAGTAAGGAGATAGACAGTTAATGTAAAAGGTTTTTTTTTTTCCAGGCATGTTCCAATAACTTTCTGGGTTTTTTTTTCCCTCACGTATTAATTTCAGCTATTGCAAAATTCGCTTATATGCAAATTGAAGTATTTATTTCACATCTGATTCAAAAGCTCCTGTCTTTCCTCCACCTCCAGTCTGTAGACCTAGGAGAGCCGAGTGGAGACAGAAGTCTCTACTTTCTTAAGATCTGGGTTCTCCCTGCTCTCTCTCATTCACTCCCAGGTCCCATTACCTCCGTGGCAACAGGCCCTGGTCAAGCTATTCTAAGGACTCTCTACTGACACTCACTTGCATATAGCAAGGGAAACATTCACCTAAAATTTTCTGCAACCCTGTGGATTTCTACTTAGTATGAAGTATCAATCTCCTCTTCAGCCCTGCACTGCAATCTGAAATAATCACTCTCTTTTGAGTTCCTCTTTGCTCAGCTGTAATGGGAAAAAATTGCACATTTCTTGTGTGATAGGAAAATGCCACAGTTCTACTCCTTAAAGGCCTATATATTCTTTTTTCCTTCCTTCCTTTCTACCTTCCTTCCTTCCTTTTATTTTCCATTCCTTTTTTTCTGTTTTAAAGAAAGAGTCTCAATAGGTTGTCCAGGCTGGGCTTGAACTTACAATCCTCCTGCCTCAGCCTCTAAGTAGCTGGAATTCATAGCATGTATCACCACACTTGCTTTGTAAGTTTCTCTTTTACAAAGTATTCTTCATCCTCTAACTGGCCTTAGAGAATCAAGCTGGAGATAAATATGCAATGGAAATCAAAGAATAATTTTTGTTATCTAATGGCAAGGCTCTTTCAGAGGATATAATGTATTTTTTATTTATTAGAAATATCGCATCACCACATACATAGTTTTGGATGATCTGATTACCTTGTTTAAAGAGTGAAAGGACCTTTGTGGAATTAATTTTAATATACATTCTTCTTAATTAAACTAATTCAAACTTTTATTATTTCAATGTGTAGTCAACAAAGACAAGTATTGCTGACATATACATCACATGTTTTCATGCTGTGTCCCTGAAATCCGGTGCATTTCAACTCCACTGGAACACTTCCAATGCCCAACAGCTTCTTGAGCCTAATGCCCACCAAAGCGGATGGCACAGGGCTGGTTCCTTCTCGAAAGTGGGTAATTTTCTTTTTGTGGACTCCAAATGCAACTTGGAAATAACAGTTCAAGTCAGCTGAATATCTGGAACTGGCACAAATCTCTCTTCCCTTTGTACCACCCGCTTAGTCCCTTCTAACCATTCTGGATCTCCTCCTCCTCCTCTTCTCTTCCACCTTTACCTTCTTTTCCATCTCCTTTCTTTGTCATCCGTCCTGCCCCATCTCCTCCGCCTTGTCTTTTTCCTGCTTTTCTATTCCCCACTCTTCCTCTTCCCCCTATTTCTGATTTGGCTACCTCGATCCATCTAACTCCCTTAATAGACTGTGGAGTCCTCACTGTAAACAGAATTCCCACACAGCAGTGAGTGAGGCACCAAATGAACCCTCCAGCAGGTGATCTTTGTTCATCCTCCTCTCTTAAGTATTTTTCTTTTCTAAAATATTTAAGATGATAAATTATAATCTCATGTACACGATTGCCAGTTTTCAGTTTGTATGTGAAAAGGTAAGCAATGAAAAGGAAAAACTTTCTAGATTGTTCTAAAATTTCATTTCCTAAAATTTTATTACAGTGCTCCAATTACTGAGCAGAGGAGGCTGACAATGCAGAATTCTACTGTGGTTAAGAACCAAGAGTTACATAAACTAAAGATTACACTACAGATTTCTTTTAGGAGACTGGATTTTCCAAGATCTCTTGTTAGCTTCTGTCTTTTTTACTGTTCTTTCATTGCTGAGACAAAATACCCAACATTCAAAGTTAAAGGAAAAAGATTTATTTAGGTCACAGTTTAGAAGCATTTCAGTCCCTAATCTGCTGGCTCCAAGGCAGGGTGGCACATGGCAGAAGGGCTACAGTTCATGGCAGCAGAAGACAGCAAAGGCAACAAGCAAAGGAAGAGACAAGCCTCTTTCAGGCCCTTATACTGTATTCTATCTGCAGGGATTAGGGTGGTGTCAGTCCCATCAGTGGACAGAAGCAGCAGCCACTCACCCTCAGTTCCAGCACCCTTAATCCCAGCCTTGCACTATGGATCAGTCACACACTGAAAAGATTCAGCCACCTCTGAAAAACTCTATGATGGCGTGAGACTTTGGGGGGGCATCGAGATACAAACCATAACAGCTTCCCTGTATGAAAATGAGCACATAGGTTTAATGATACATATTTGGGGGAGGGACAAATATGAGAAGCTAGAATGGGAACCCCATGAGTCTAATATTGCTACATAAAGTTGATTTATTTTATTTTATTTTATTTTTTATCTTTGTGGTCCTTTCTTCTGTCTCTTTTTTTTTTTTTTTTTTGGTATAAATTAAGACCCCTCATAATTTTAAAGAAAAGGTGATTTGAATTGCATTTTCTTTATCAGTACAAAACTTTAAAAAAATGACATTACCGTTCGTGACCACACAGCTGGAACGAGGCCACTGAGACAGGACTGAGCACCGCGGACTGCTTCAGAAAGTGTCAGGGTTTCACTATGCAGTTGAGGCTGGCTGAACTCATTTTATAGCCCAGGTTGTCCTCAGACTCAGGGTGATCCTGCTGCCTCAGCCTCCTGAGTGCTGGGAATACAGGTATGCGCCACCATGCCCTGTTTACCGTAATACATTTTTTTTTTTTTTTTTTGTCTTTTTCATTTTTATCGGTACCAGGGATCGAACTCACGACTGCCTGCTTGCAAGGCAGGCGCTTATGCCGCTGAGCTAAATCCCCGGCCCCCTCCGTAATACATTTTAAACAACCGTGTTACTCAATCATCTGTTTGTGGAAGTAGCATGTAAGATGGATGGTCTAAGATGTTTTGTCTAAAAATATTCTTCAACTCCTTTGAATCCGTTTTAAAGTCAGGTCACTGCGCTCCTGCCTTATGAACTCGGCTAATTTATGGACTTAAAGTATCTTTCAGGGATCTGAGCAGAGGGCTTGAAAGAGAAAAACAAGCTAAGAAGTAGAATATGGATTGCAAATACGAATACTCTTTATTTTTTAATCCATTTTATTCATAGAAAAGAAGAAGAAACTACAGCAAAATTTTAAAGTGCATCAGTCAGGGAATGACTGATTGATGAACACTTGAGTAAATCTTTGTTCAGAAGTTACAGTTTTCTTGGAAGTACAATTTTAGGGTGAAGATGGGACAGTGGGAGAGGGAGAGCATGATTAAAGTATGTTATATGCATGTATGAATCTTCCAAAATGGGGCCCACTAATCTGTATAAACAATATGCACTAATAAAAATATGGAAAAATAATTTTAAAGTTAAAAAAATGACATTATTTAGTACGTGCAGAAAATTTGACTATAATTTGCAGGTTAAATATACAAAAGTAAATACTAAAACCTCCCAGAACTGAGTTTTGACAAGAATTTAAATTATCTTCAGTTGGGTCATTATTAAATATCCAACATTTTAAAGAAAATGATTTTGAAAATAGATCATTTCTTTTCTCTGAATTAACTATTGTAACATTAAGGTAAGATATCAGCTTTAAAATAAAATGTAAAATTTAGACCTTATCCAATTTCTTTTTCTTTATCCAGTTTTGAATAATAAAGATCTCCTTTGCTGTTTCCATAAGTAATGTAAGAGCAAAAAACCTAAGTAGGGCAATTATATCCTGCCTATATACACTTTTCTTAGCAATTTAAATTTGATTGAGGCTTAAATCTGCTTCAATTTGACAACTGTTTATACCTGGATAAGGTCAAGCATTTCAGATGTTAATATGACGAATTCCATATTTGCTCAAATAATATTACAATAAAATTCTCAAAAGCTTTTTAATATTAAAATGCTTTGTAAAGGGAACACAGTATTTAATCATTAAGTAGGATACTAATGAATCTTTATTAAACCTTTCAGATAAATATTGTATTGACATCTAGTGGCTATAGAGGCAGATAACAGATACAGTATGTTGAAAGCACATAGCTTAATGTATTTCCCTGTTAAAAATCTTTTGAATGAAAATTGAGCAAAGTATATATAAAATACTGAATGTAAAATTTCTTTGTGGTATATGTTAAAATGCCTGGGATGAATTTGGGAGTTACAAAGGAAGAATTATATCACAGCTAGGCAAGAAATAGATAAGAAATACCCAGGGACTTGGTGATAGGTTTTTTTCAGAAATTTAAATAGTAATGATGTCAAGCATTTATAGAGATCCTCTTACATTCTGGTCCTGCAACTTGCTTAACAGATCTTATCTCATTTAGATTTCAAACAAATTATTATTTACCTATTCTTTTACCAGTGAGGAAACAGACCACAAACGATTGTTTGCTGAAAGTTACACAACTGACACAAGTTAGGATTTGAAACTAGATTTGTTCAAACCTGAAGCCCACACCCAGGTAAACGACTCTTCTCTCTAGAATGTAAAAGCAGCTCTGAATACCAGTGACTTTATTTAGAAGAAACACACTACAAAAGAATTACACGAATCGCTTTAACTCCCTGTCTAAAATTCTCTAACCACCGATCTTGCTTTCCTATCCTTGAGCAATTATTCTCTCTGCATGTAATCTGAATTTGTGTCTACAGCTGGGAGCTGTCCTACACCATCATGTGATACATATGTGTCTTCGATAATTCAGGAACACGGCATGCCACAAGAAAGATAGTGTGCACTCACTGGTGTACATTTTTTCAGCTGTTCAAAAAAAAAGTCTGTATTTTGTGTTCCTTTTCCTCAGAAAGAAGATATATTTAAAATCTGTCATAGGAAGGTGTCATAGCAGGAAATAAATTCAGGGCAGATGGTATACCTCAAAGGTAGGGTGCTAAGCACGGAGGCCGGGGTTAGAAGTGAGGGCCAAGGTTCAATTCCCAGGGCCACCCCTCGCCACAGAAAAGAGGAAGAAGAAATAAATTTACCGAAGAAGTTGAAAAAAATAAGACACAGTAGTGAACTGGCAAAGGAGAATCCGAGATGTAAAAGAGGGCTGGAGACACAAAGGGGCAAGGAAGAGCTGGGTGCAAGGGCAGTGTTAGGAGAGAGAAAGTGGTGATTGAGCTCTGAGAGGGCAGGAACAGGTATGATGATGGATTTTGCAAGGCTCAGTTTATGTAGGAAACAAGCCTTTGGGAGGTAAGGCAAAGGGTAGCCATTCTTTTCATAATCCAGACAAAAAATAGAACACAGGGACACTTCTGGTGTATATCATTACCAATGGATGTCTACCCTCTTGGCTTTTTGGATGACACTGGCTTGGTGTCAGCTGTGTGCGTCTGGATAAAATGAGCTGACGCAATGAAGAACAAGGTTTAAAGCACACAAGTGTTTTGGAGGCCTACAGTAATTCCAGGAACTCTAGCGGGTCTCCGGGTTGGTCATCCAGCCTGTACAACCTCGCACTGCAGCTAACACACTCCTTTGGTGTAGAAGTATTCATTAAGGATGACTATCATTCCACGGACAGACCCTCATCCAGGTTGGAATTCTGAGGTTAGCTTGGGAAGGGAGGAGCCTTTGGGAGAAGAGATGAGGGAGAAGAATTGGATAAGGCACGCCTAAGAGACTCTCTGATGAGACGTTTGTAATGAGCAGGGAAATGACAGGAAACCTGAGAGTAGACTTTTTATTCAGGAAAGCCATTATCCTATGGGAGAAGGCAGAAAAGTAATCTGAAACAGAGAAGTTCACTGTAACGAGGTAAAAAATCACCAAGGATTTTAACTTAGCTCTTGGGTGAAGATTGAAGAAAGGAATAGTCTGCCTGTGGGTTTTTGGATAAAGGGAAAGAAATGGGTAACATTGAGAAGGAAATTCTTTCATGTTTTAACTGGTGATAAGATACCAAAGAGCTAAAGATGAGAAATTGAATAAGAGCTGAAAACTCAGAGGGATAAAAGTTGATCTTTAGTAATTTAGGGGATGAAAGTGTATAGCAGGGGAAATGAGGAGGAAGTTGAGAGCAGATGAGAGGCTGTTAGCCCGTTTAACAGAAGCGCTGGGCATGGTGACATAATCCTTCTCAGATAAGCAAGTGGATCTAGGAGCTGTACACCTGAAATCACCTACAGGATGGGAGACATTTCTTTTACCCATGAATACATGCGGACATTGCTATCTTTTCAGACCAAGTCTGAGAAAACCAAAGCAGAAATAGCTTCCAACATGGTTTCTCAAATTTTGCTGTAAATTAGAAAGTTCTGGAACTCATATAAAGCTTTCTTGACACTTGGCTTTACCCTACATCAAAAAGTCAGGTTGTGTGGAGGAGGAAGTAGGCCTGGGATTGCTGTTGTTGCTGTGGTTTGTTTTGGTACTGGATTGAGCAGAGAGCCTCCTGCATGTGAGGCAAGTGCTCTACCAATGAGCTGTGCCTCCAGCCCCAGCCTGAGAGGTATTAGAAGATTCACCCATGAAACCAGTGGTTCCAGTTGCAGCAAAGTGTGAGAACTTTGATTGCCATGCTTGGAAATCTTAGTGGAAAACAAAGAAGAGGTGCTGGGTGCTCAGGTTAAATAGAAAGAAGTCATCGTATGATGTGACAGGGGTGGCTTATTAAAACCCCAAATCCTGACAGCAGCTATTTGCTGGTGTTTACTTGTTTTCTTGACCCCTCTCTTTCCTTGTGACTCTCCAGCAGTTTAATTTTGTCATTGTGATACATGGGGCGTTTTCTTACCATCTCACTATCTTAACATACTGAGCACACAAATTACAGAACTCTGTATGTCAATTGAAAAACGAAAAATGCTAGGTTGATGAAAACTTGGCATAAATTAGTCACAACATATTCAAAAATGCAGTCGGAACGCTGAGCTACACACAGGATATGCATAAAAATCTGATGTGGTGATTATTGCGTGCATGGGATATTGGATTTATGCTATCGTCCTTTAAATATTAACAACTTATGAGGTATCAGAAATGCTTCAGTTCAAATTTCTGAGGTGACATTAAGTAATGCATTTCTCTCTGCTTTGGTTTTGCCTTTTCAAAAACAAGTTAATATTCAGTGTTGTCACAGAAAGCTACTTTTCCCATAAAGACTCAAGTTGCATTATAAAATCTTGAAAAATTATGTGTACATCTTACTTTTCTTTTTTGATTAGGCTTTCTAAATTCTGCATTATTCACCTTTGCTTTGATGTCAAACAAGACTAAAATTTTAAATATGGCATGCTAAGTTTATAATGTGAACTTAAAGCAAAATTATTTGTAAGACACCAGTACCAGCACCTAGGGACAAAGGGCTGAGACAGTAGCATAATTTATACCAGTGAAAATATTTTACTCTAATTATTTGTGGCCAATTATCAATTACTGGTCAATGTTAGAATCATTCACTATAATTATTTCCCTAAGGTATCTTCCCTGGATAAAGCTTCATCTATTTCTTTCCTTAGAAAAAACAATACTCATTTTTTTTATAAGATTTTTCATTCTGTGAAAAAAACCATATCCAAACCTTTATTACTAAGGATTTCTCTAATGTTTTAATTCTATAGGTTTTAAATATCTAAAGCAAAGAGCTGAATATATCCATGGTTAACATGAGAAGTTTCTAGAAAGAACAACTCAAGGCTTGCTAGTTCATATCTGTATTTTTTAATTTCAATTTTGAAAGGTTTTTGAATTTGAAAAGATTATATTTTATAACTTCACATTTTCAACATGAATTCCTTCCCTTACATAGATGGATAAATAGGTAGGTAGATAGATAGATAGATAGATAGATAGATAGTTATCTCCTTTCTATGAAAATCAACCTTAAAGCCTGCAAACACCACCCTTACATTTGAATTCCTAATGACTCCTCCTATTGTCCCATTTCTGTTTGAATCTGTCAATCATTGGTGAAAAGTTCTAATCACTGCCAGAAACCCCAATCTTGCTCACAAAAGTACCAGTCACTGAAAAAATAATACCGATTGGTCATGGATGGGCAGGAAATCTCGCCAAGGATCTAAAGGCACAATAGAGTTTATTAAGTCCATTTTACTCCAGTCCAGCGTTCCCTGTGTGCGAAGATTTGGGACCTTAATTTCAAAGTCAGCTAAAACCAACTAAAGTAACTTACATTCATTAGCTAAGCTGAGACGGAATCACTGTGAAATTCCTTGGTTAGTGCATTTGGCTTTCAATAATAACAACAGTATTTATTTTTATTCTGTATTTTCTCTCCCATTCCTTTTATAGAGAGGAAAGCGACTTAGTTGGATGCTAGCTGTTTTAAATTCTCAATTGGTCTGTGTTCTTTTTCAGCTGCTTATTATTTTTAAACTTCAGTCTTTCAAATGACTAAACATCATAAGGAAGAGTTTGCCATTAATTTTCCCTAGGCGGCAGTTCCCCTCCCCCGAGCCATGGCTGTATTTATTGCCAAAAAGCAGTTATGATGTGTGTATATGGATTGGGCCATAAAGTGTGGCCGCCTCAGGCCACAGGACTGGGTGAAGTTCCATGATCTTATTGTCCACTTTATGCAGAACACCAACCTTCTTCTAGTTCTCTCTCTCTCTCTCTCTCTTTTTTTTTTTTTTTGGTTGCTTTTAGTTGTAAACTGCCGCAAATATGCTTTCTTCGAGGTGCCAGCTGCAAGGGCTGGTGTAAAAGAAAAGAAGAAGGTGACACTATCATTAGAGAATAAACACTAATAAAGTAATTACCTTGTAGAAATCTCCAGAGTGATCGATTACTTCTCTGATTTATAAGAACAGGACTGGGAATACACAATAATTGATTTCTATTACTTATGTGTATTTTCCTTTTAACTTTCTGAAGAAGCAACGTAGTTTAATTGACTTTAATTTCCGATTACGTATTTTTATGACTTCTGGAGTTTGTGAGAATTAGAATGAACAGAATTGCTAGCCCCATGAGCCATATTATCAATAGAAACCTGACAGATGTGTGTGTGCGTGTGTGCGTGTGTGGGATAGCCTGTGCTTCAGGTGATGGTGCATTTTGCACATATCACTGCCATGCTTTTGCCTTTTAGGGTGAGTACTTGTTTGGTTGAGATTGATTTGGAGACTTACAGTGTCTATCACATCGTGAATTTGAGAGGCAGTGGTAGCAGGCATACACACACACACACACACACACACACACACACACACACACACGCAAATGCTTAGCAGGCACAATAGAGATGACAAAGGGGTGAAACGGTCACCAGGCCACTTGTCAGGTTGGGCACCAGCAGACATTAAGTTGTGCTGCCCTTCTATGATGTCATGGTCCAGTTCAGTTACGGTGAGGTAGTGGGGAACAGAGTTTAATGGAACTCCTTCATCTTATGTTGTTTCCTCATGAAAATCAGATGTGTTTTGGAATAACTATATTCCTTTAGCTGGAAATTGGACATATTTGCTAAATAATGAAATAAAAAGGAGGCCTTTGGGCTGGACACATCAGCAGTGGGCTTGGGCTGTATAACATTTTGCTGGTAGATGATGCACAGAGATGGTATTGTTTGGAAGCATCATACTTCCTGGATTCCCTGCAGATTGTTTTTGGAATATT
Organism: Cavia porcellus; assembly: GCF_034190915.1. Taxonomy (NCBI): domain Eukaryota; kingdom Metazoa; phylum Chordata; class Mammalia; order Rodentia; family Caviidae; genus Cavia; species Cavia porcellus. Next base: position 150,428,716 of record NW_026947484.1, read on the forward strand.
TCTGTGAGTCTCTTTCTTTCTGTGATTCCTTGCACCTTTGATATACTATATATTCCTCACTTGAATACTTTTCATATCATGTTATAAATACTGGTTAATTGGTTATTTTTCCCCTTTATGGAAGAATTCTTTTTAATCTTTTCTTTCTTTCTTTCTTTCTTTCTTTCTTTCTTTCTTTCTTTCTTTCTTTCTTTCTTTCTTTCTTTCTTTCATGTGTGAAGGGTGTCTCAAATGCCCGATCTCTGCTGGATTAATTACATCATTCTGACAGATGCTTAAATTTCCATTTTTCACTGTGGACTAAAGTGATGAGGTATCATTTATTCTGTGATACTAAGCAAGGGTACAAACTAACAATAGGTAGCAGAGCCAAACAATGAAACAATACTTGCCTGATTTCAATGATACAAAGAAACTACAGATGCCCATTGAGAGGTCTAAAACTTGTTGACAGTTTGGAACATGGACATTTTGGGGATTCCGGACAAGCTTTCAGTTTTTAATATGATTCAGATTTTATACTGTGATTTCCATGAAGAAAAATGTACTAGATAAGCAAGAATCATGTTATTAACATCTGCAGCTTAAAAGACAGAATTTTTCTGAATGGGGAAGCTTTATTTCCTCTTTCTAAAAATGGAGCACCGTTACCTACTTAATGTTGTGATATGCTCAGTATGTGTTAGTTTCAGTTATTTAATTTATATGTTGCCAACAGGAAAAGATCATGTATCAAGTATCTAAAATACTAATTAATTTCTGATATCTAATTTATACATTTCCTTAAAGATAATGTAAATGTGCCCTCAAAAATCAAATCTGGAGATTCCAGAGAATAAATTCTCAATGAGTTGACTTAGCTGAATAGCTTTCTGTCAAAATAATGATTGCTTTTATATTGCGTAAAATATTTGTAACTGGAGGAAATCAGATGGTCGTATTTGAAGCTGTCATCTCAATAGTGAATGATTTCACCAACAATACAGTGAATCTAAACAATGTCGCTGAAATATGTGACCACTGACACGAGGGTATCACTTGGACAATGCCACCAATTGCATGAGTGACACTGGCTGGTGGAAGAGTAAGCAACTGGGACACAGTAGTCTTATGCTTTGTCAATTATTCTTTCTTTCTTTTCTTTTCTCCTTTCTCTCCCTGGAGGCTATTTGTCATTCTTGGGCGACTACAGACTTCCCTTCCCCTGGACCTTTTTGAACTCTGCTGTCTTTGAACATCACGGATATTGCCAAAGAAACTATTTACTAGGCAGTAATTATATGCCACCCCTCGTGTAAAGGTAAATGATAATGAGGTATGTGCAGAGAATAGGCAGCGCTGTCAAAGGGAAAAAGAGTGCCTTTTAAAACTTAGAGCCATACAAAATGCCTTATAGACTTGTTCTGGAGTAACTGTATCAATTAACCACGCTAAAAGCCCTAACTCAGATGGCCACTGCACACAGCATGTCCACTAGTGTTTTATTATCAAGTCCATTATGATGAGTTCTTGTCCTAGACAAAGGGAGAACAGAAAAAGAATTCAGGCTGACAAATTAGACTTGAAATCAGTTTCATTTACATAACGACTGGAAGTTCATTAATAACAGAGTTTTAATTATTCATGCTCTTGTTTCACCAGATACAGCAGTTTTCCCCCTGCTGTGCGGGGTGTCTGGATTAGCGAAAATGAACCTTAGCAGAGTGATGGGCTGCCCAGACATTCGGAGGCTTTTTCTCTTTTCACACTACCAGAGATGGCTGGGGGATGGGGGTGGCTTGTGCTTACAAATTGGGGTGGGAATGAGTAGGAGGGAGAGGAGAGGCCATCCCTAGATAGGGAGGAAGCACGCCGACTAGGTTCACATGCTTTCCTTGGGTTTACCTTTCATGTTTGCCAAAAACAAGCAGAAAGGAAACATGCAACTCTTGTGCATTTGTCTTTGCCGGGAGCTCCCACCTAAGGCGAAGATATCTCAATAAACATCAGTATTTTTGGGAGTTATTAACTGGGCATGGTGCTAATATGATTGTGGGTACACGTGTAGTTCTTTATCTTTGAATATAGAAGCACCAATAGAGTTTGTTTTGGTTTGTGTGTATCTGAAAAATTAGGGAAGGGAGAAGAAAGGAGAAAGGAAGAAATACTTTTCTCCCCTTTCGGTTTCAAATATATGGAAAAAACGTGAGAAGCAGTCACCATTGCTATGGTTTTCTTTTAGTGAGGACAGTGGTGCACGTTTCACTCTATCTGGTCATAACCAGTGTTGTGAAGGACGCTTTGCTGTGAGAACTGAAACTGCCTTTCCCTTCTACCATTTTCTCTCCCACCTGTAAGGTAAAGAGTCTGCGGCCCATCACGTACGGCTTTCCTGCATTTCTGGTTCGTTTGCTGTCTCTGTACTTTACTAATTTGGTCAACTTTCACAAGAGGGAATTCATGACAAATAAAAGAAGACTGACATTGTCCCACAATTCCATAGCTCAGTGAGTTGGGGAAAGGTCCAGAGGAAAATCTCTTTTCAATAGGAAATCAGACCACGGCCAGAAGGTGGGCTTTCTGAGATTGTTTTGGGACCAGCTTTAGAATCAAAGTGCTCAGTATGGAAGAACCAGCATCTAAAACAATTCTGAAAATACTTTTTTTTTTTTTTTTTTTTAGCATAAAGAAGTCACATTTAACAAGAGTTGAGTACCAAATGGTTTTCCTACATTCTCTGGCTTAGTTCAAATTTCATGAAAATTATTATAATATCCATTTTACCAAGGAGGAAATTGAGCCCCAGAGAGATCAAAAGTGTAGCCCATGAAAGAGGGAGGAAGAAATCTAACCCCCGTCTGCCTGCCTCAATATTTCCCTAGCGACCACACACTGGAAGACAATGATCACTTATATTGTTTTCTCTGGAGTTTATGCCACTTGTTTTATTTTTCTGTCTTAATTTTCTTTCCCCTCACACTGAGAAATGAGTTTTGACAAAATAAATGCAACAACCTGTTTCTTTTTCAGAATGTGGAGAGAGTTCTTAGCTCTTGACTGACCCAAAAGTCATGAAAGTCAAGTGTTTATACCGCAATGCACTTGAAATGCGGGGGGAGCAAGCAAGATGCGATGTGAACAAGACTCAAGTAACAGAATTGTGGAGTAAAAATCAGACAGACTACCTGATAACTTTATGTCAAACACCACGTTTGTAGATATCGTTAAAAAAATTAATCACTATCTTCTGCCATTTCTCATTTCAATTTATTTCAATCTGAGCAACTTGTCCATAACTGCAAAGGATAATCCGGGACCGACAAGCCTAACTTTCTCCCTCTCCTTCTCTTTCTTCTCTCTTTTCCTTATTCCCCCCTTTCTCCGTGTCTTCTTTCATTTCTCTTTTTCCTTTTTTCTTTTTTTGTAAGACTACTATTTTTTTTTCCTGTTTAGAAGAATTCATGCTTACTGGCTCATTTTCTGTTTTAATTTCATCCTTCTCTCCTTGGACAGGTCTTCCTATCCCCTCGGCCCTCTTCCTACTTTTCCAGCCAGTTTGGATGGGAGATTTTGAAAAATTACTGCTTCAGAGTGATCAGAAAATAGCATATTTACAAATTTTTATCTTTTTATCTCTCAAAAGAATACATAGATATTAAAGCACAGAGAACTTGGGTGACATGCCTAAGGGGGAAGAAAGTATTTCGAAAAGATTAAAGAAGATCTTCTACTGGTGAGTTACCCCCAAGCAATATGCTAGATTTCAGTATAAAATGTAATCAATGGACAGTTAACATGATATAAAAGGGTCAACAGAGGCAGCTGGGGTGTTATGAATACCCTGTCACATCCTAAAAAGTGCTGTAGTCCATCTGAAAATTAAGCCAAAAAGATACTCTTTTAAAGCTTTGACCAGGGCTTACTACAATAAAATTGTAGTAAATGGCAATTGTAAATGAAAATTAAACCTTTTAATACAGCAATCACAAAAAGCTTTTACTGCTTGGTAGATCCTGTGTTTACTCTGCTTTAAAAACATATTTAGTTCTATTTTCTGGTCTCTTTTGTTCCCCTTTAATAACTTAGAACTCTTGCCAAAGGTTAAAGAAAACAGGGGAAGTTTGTGTGGGGAAGAGGAGCCCAAGGAGACATCTGGATCACACTAGACCTGGCAGCCCTATCAGAAGGAGGTTGCTCGGGGCAGGAAGGGGGCTCCTTGTGTTGATGTTTGATTTCCAGGTGCAAGTATTTACTCACCTAAATCCTAACCACAGGCTGTCACACATATGCAGCAACTCTGAGCAATAGGAGGTGTCCCGCTGATGGAGGCGTGCCAGGGACAGAGTACTGAAGCTGGCAAGCTCAGTATCCTTGCAGGAAGGTTGAGGCCACAAACGCTTCTTTTTGCCCACATCTTTACAGAATCTTGCCACATTAGGAGAGGCACTTAGTAGCACTTTGGTAAGAGGCAGGAAATACATAGCTGCTAGTCATGTTTCTAACTATTCTGCTCCTCATGAAAAAGTAAAAGTCACCTCTAGTGGGGTATTCAGTTAATGAGGAAGCATTAAATGCATCGCCCTCCATTTTCTTTTCTCTTTCTCTTTCTTTTTCTTTTTCTCTCTCTCTTCCTTCCTTCGTTTGATTCTTTCTGTCTGTCCTCCCACTTCTCTTTTTCCTTCTTTCCTTTCCCCTTTTTTTTCTCTCATCCTGGATGCCTAACCCAGGGCCCAGGCAGGCCAGGAAAGGACCCTTATAACACTAAGCTATCCCACCATCCTTGAATCTGTAACTTCCGTGAGGCTTGCTACCTAAGTTTCTCACTTGATATGTCTGATCTGGGTCCCAGAAAATTTAAAATGTTAAACAAACTTTTAGGAACATTTTATATAACCTATCAGAAGCAGACTTTGGAAATCATTGCTTTTTAAGGTAAAATATGCAATTTTTGTTTTAACTTTACAAGTGGCTGAATTTGTGTATTTTTTCTTAAAATGCTGAGGTAAACCAGCTGTTGGAAATCTACTGCTGATCAATTTGTAAACATTTTATTTTAGTTTTTGTGATACTGGGATGGCACCCAGGGTGTCTCTTGTGCTCGGCAAACGTTCTAGAGCTCCCCTCCTAGACTCTATGTTTGTAAATTTTAACTTAAAAAAAAAGTAAAACATTAGTTTTAGTTATGTAGTGTAAAGTATAATGAACACAAAATAAGGTTAGAGAAATACCTACCCAATCATCCATGCACTATTTTAAATACAATATTATTAAAAATTATCAATTATAGAACATTAATACAACAAAATGAAACTAGGCAGGTAGAACAGACTAAAAAGGACTACAGTTACTAAAGTGCAAAGGCTACCTAAGAAACACACTAAATGGGCATATTGAAATGTTCAAACTCACTAATCATCAGGGAAACACAAATCAAAATCGCAAAGAAGTATTGTCAAAGTAACAGGAGACAGGTGTCAGCGAGGAGAGAGAGAAATGGAAACTCTTGCTCACTGTGGGTGGGATGAGAAATGCTGGAGACATTACAGAAAAGAGTATGAAAGTTTCTTTGGAAACTGAAAATAGTACTACCATCCAGATACTGAAATCCCACGCGTGAGTATTTACCAAATGAATTAAAAACATGATGTCAAAGAGATGCTTACATTCCTGTGTGCATTGAAGACTTACTAATAAGAGGCAAAACATGTAAATAAGGGCTAGGGATTTAGCTCAGCGGCATAAGCACCTGCCTTGTAAGCAGGCAGTCGTGAGTTCGATTTCTGGTACCGATAAAAAGGAAAAAGACCAAAAAACATGTAAATAAACTAAGTGACCATAGGAAGATGTGGTAAAGAAAGTGGTGTATGTACCTACAATAAAATATTATTTTGCATTCAAAAAAGAAGGAAGTTCTACAATATATGACATAGATAAAGCATGAGAATATTATGTGATATGAATTAAGCCAGTGACTGAAGGACAAACATTGCATGATTCTACCTAGGTTAGATATCTAAAACAGTGAAATTCATAGAAGTAGAGAGTAGAATAAGGGTTGCTGGGGTTTAGGAAGAAGGGGAGATGAAGAACTGCTAATCAGCAAAGGTAAAGATTCAGTTATGCAAGATGAATAAATTCTAGACTTACAACATTGTGCACATACATAATACTATCTCATTTTCACTCAAAATATATTAAGAGATTAGATCTCACATAACCATTGCTTTCATACAAACAAAACAAAACAAAACATTTTAACAAGTACTGACAAATTGCTATTTTTAGGTCACTGCCATTTCCTAAACAGAACAGAAAGTCCATGAGATATAATTATTGATTTTGTGACTTTTTCAACATTGCTTAATTGCAGTTTTCTCAACTGGACAAAGAAGATGATAATACTTCTCATACTGAGTCTTTGTAAGAATTCAAGATAATACCAAGTAAAGGCATGACAGTTACTGAAAACATGACAGTTATTGTTATTATCTGACTGGAAGTTAGAATGCCAGTTTTGTCCTCTGGGCATTGAATTTATAATTTGAGGTTATCTCTGTTCTATAGCAGTAAATTGAAAAGAACATATAATTTTCTCTCAATAATGGGATCAATAATGGTTTCAAAGGTGGCTCCCTCTATGCAGTGGTGCCTCCATTAGATAGCATAACAGGAGCAAGCTGTGACCAGAAGGTGAAATCCTGAAATGGAAGCTTTGAAAATATCAAAACTCTCATATTCCACTTCTGTGTCATTTTATACACCACCTTCGTACCTTCAAAAAGATCTGCTCAATTGTTAATTTTTACTTTTATTTCTTTTAGCAACTGTTAAAGAGGCATTCGATGCAAAGTAAAAGTTTAATATAGGTAGATTTTTGTCACCAGCATGTAATTATTTTTTCAATTATTTGATAATCAATCATAGTTTAATATGCTTAATAATTAAATATTGTCAATAGTATTATCCATAAGTAAAAATGTATTTGTTTATAATGGTAAAGAAGTAATAGTGTTATTTTTAAAAGAGAAGAAAAATTTTGAGAAACAAAAATTTTGTTAGTAATGAAAAGCTAGCATTTTCTTTGTATATTAGGAGCAGAGACCTTACAATGTTTTGAAGTTTTAAAAAAAAACAAAATTATCTTTGCAAAGTGCTGGGTTCAATCCTAAGCATCAATGAAAAAATAAACAAACTAAAATCGAAAATTTATGTTCATATTCCATATTAATTTACTAGACTGAAGACCACAAAGATCTTTAATAGTCTCCGTTATATTACACAGAGGGAAAAAGTTAAGGAATAAATTTTTTTCTCAGTTTGGAGAACTATCTTCACTGTATTTTATACCCACTAAGTTTTATAGAATTTTTTCCCTTTTGTTTCATATCTTTATATGCCTTTCTTGCAAAGGATATTGGAGAATTCCTTGTGTTGTTCTTTAAAATATCCAAAAAGAAGAAGGAGGAGGAGCAGAAGGAGAAGGAGAAGGAGAAGAAAGAAGAAAGAAAGAATAAAGAACGAGGAGGAGGAGGAGGAGGAGGAGGAGGAGAGGGAGGAGGAGGAGCAGGAGGAGAAGACGATTTTTCTCTAAATCACAACTCTGCATGAAAGTTTAGTTCTGGAAATACCCATGACAAAGGACAGAACAGTGAAAAGACAAATGAATTGTGGAAATGAAGTAATCGTTTAGAAAAAGAACCAAGTTAGGAAACAAGGACTTAGGAAGAAGACAGCAAAGGAGGATGATAATATTACAAGAGGAGGGAGAGAAATATGCTGACAAATTTCTACTGCTTTGTGGGAGGGCAGCTCAAAAGGCAGGCACACACCATCACCAAGTGAAACCAGCACTAAGGCAATTGCTTGGAAATCTTTTGCTCTCATAGATTTGAAAGTGGTGGCCTGTTTAGGAAAGGAAGATGCTATGAAAATTTCACCAACACATGAGTATTCAGGGACCAGATATATGGTCCATAGATTCTGTGAAGCAAAGAACTATGAAACAAGAAAAAATTACTTGAATAAAGATGAAGTTTGTAACACAATCATTTGTGATGTCTTCAAATATGTTTTAGGTAAATTGAAATATGTGAATTGTAATGCTTTGAAAACGATGTCAGGAACACATTCTAAGACTGCATTGTTAATTAAATTATTGCTAATTAAATAATTGTATGGATATGGCCATAGTATTTCATTGTGAAGTTATTATGTCTCAATTTTTTTTTTTTTGTCTTTTTCATTTTTATCGGTACCAGGGATCGAACTCACAACCACCTGCTTGCAAGGCAGGTGCTTAGGCCGCTGAGCTAAATCCCCAGCCCCCCATTATGTCTCAATTTTAAAATTAGAAACTTTTGGGCCTGGGATTTAGCTCAGTGGCCTAAGCACCTGCCTGGCAAGCATGAGATCATGAGTTCAATCCCCAGGACCTCTAACCCCTCCCAAAATTAGAAACTTTGAACTTCACAATTATAATTTTTGGTAATTTAAGAATTATTTATTATCTTAATTTCAAGAATCTAAATGCTAGACATTAAAAATTCAGAAGTTCTTTATATCAGTGCACTATAGCCTACATCAGTGATTCATTCTTTCCTTTTTTCCAGTGTTTCTTCCTTCTCTTTCTCTATCTTTCTCTCTCTCTCTTTCTAATTATTAGGAGGGTCAGTACTGGGGATTGAATGCAGGACTTTTGTCCTGAGCTACATTGCAGCTTTTAATTTTTTTTTTTTTTTTAAATTTTGAGATGATTTCTTGAAGTTCACCTGAAGTTGCCCAGGCTGGAGTTGAAGTTGGGATTCTTCTGCCTCAGCCTTCCAAATTGCTGGGATTGGCTGGAATGTCCCTCAGTAGTAGAGCTCTTGTCTTGGATATACAAGGCCCTGAGTTTGATCCCTAGCACCACAAAAAAATAAATAAACAAAAAAATTACTAGAATCACAGATCTGTGCCACTATATAAAGCCTTCGCTCTAACTGCAAATGTCTTCAAATTGCAAATTCTACTTAGAGTTGGATATAATTACTTATGGTAATGTTGCCCCAAAAAATGTTTCCTTTTTGTCCTACACCCCAACAGGAAATGAAATCTATGTGGTTTCTTTGATTGCTTGTCCTTTCCACGTTCTCATAAATAACTTCCTCAGCTCCTACAGGGCAGCAAAGCAGCACAGGGTGTGTGACCGGCTGGCTATCGTATGGCACACCTCTATGGAACAGGGTCTTGCAGGACAGCGTGCCCTACCCTGGGCATTTCAGGCACCAATACATTTACTCTTGTGAGGAAAAGCTTCAGCGTTTCCGTGTTCCAGTAACAGTGATCTGCCAAGTGCCCCACGGCGACCGCGCTGCGGGGGGAGGAAGAATAGAATTCAGGTGTGGCCAAGTCCTAAGACCGCATTTCATGGGTTTTGTGCCTGGCCAGTTATCTAGTATATATGAATGTCATGATCTCCTCTCCATGTCCTGCCCACAGGCTACAGAAAGTAACATCCTACAATGCAGGTACCAGCCAACGTTTTGGTAAAGTGGCTGGCACAGAGGTGCTCACAATAAATTTTGAAGAAGGATGAAAGAAGTCAAAGGTTCAACCTTAGAAGTCCTCACTTCTCCTTTTTGGTTAGGTTTCTGGTGACCTAGCACAGATGGGCCCATCTTCTCCAAGATTCAGAAGCCGGATGACAAAAGTTCTAGTATGCCATATCCACCTGATCACATGACGGGTCTCCAGGGCTGCTGCCTGCAACTTAGAAACGTAACTAAATTTATGGTTTAAAGTCACTTACGCCATCAGGACGTTCACTCTGAGTTTCTGCAAAACAATCTCACCTATTGTTAAAGAAATGCTCAAACTCCAGTTGGCATATGCTTTAGAATTATGAAGATCTAACTTCAGGTCTAAAACACACAAACAAATATGATTGGGTGGAGCTAATGACTATGGAAAGAGACAGCAAGGAGAGTTCCATGTGTGAGGTCTTGATGGCTAAATATTTTCTTAGGTGTCCCTATGCTCCGGGGTTCTGGTATGTTCTCACCAGGTGTTTTCCAAGGAAGCACGTCTCCTCATTGACTCTAAGAGGAAATCTTCAGGTAGGTTTAACGCAAAAGATTAAGCCTGCATTAAGATTAAGTCTGAAATGTACTGCTACCAATTAACCCCTAGTATTTCTGTAAGCCTTGAATTTTTGATGCAATCAATGACACCAGTAGAGCCATCTTTTGTGGAGTGGTTATTAAAGATATAAAAATCAATACAAAGATGATACTTGAAAATCTATATCACAAGATAATGAATCACCATGAGCCTGCCTAGAAGAATGTCAGCAAACCAAACAGCAGGTTTGTGCATAACAAAGTATCTCATGCCTATAGAATTTAAGCTAAATTTTGCATGAGACAGAAACCTTCAGGCTACACTTATAATACATTTGCAGGACAAGGTTTTAATAAGATTTAAGACAAAAGCCTAACTAGGCAATGGCTCTCATTGCACTTACAGGAGAAAGAGGAGGAGGAGGAGGAGGAGGAGGAGGAGGAGGAGGAGAGACAGAGAGAGACAGAGAGAGAGAGTGAGAGAGAGAGAGAGAGAAAGAGAGAGAGAGAGAGAGAGAGAGAGAGAGAGAGAGGAACTGTGTGTGGAGAGGAAAGTGCAAGGATTGAGATGTAAGACTTAGTCAATAATGCCATGATTTAACTTTAACTAATGGCCAAATACCATCAAAACTTTTTCTCTGTCAGTAATCCTCATTCAATTTCTTTTAAATGAAACATTATTTGCTTGCACCTTAAGTCTGTAAGTACTGATTGTTATTGGAGCTGTGTATTGGAGCTTCACAGAATAGTCCAAATTTAATTTGAACTGGGGATTGATTTCGTTTCCTTCAAAGGAAGAATTTTTTTTTCCTTCCAAAATTGAGCGTGTGCATGACTTTGCAAGTTCATTTCAGTTTTCTCCTTGACACAATTGTAAGTGACATGAGAACATTTATGTGCTTTGTCCTTCAGGGACACCACAACATAGTTAATGAGGCCACAGACGACTGGAAGCTACTGTTATCCCCTTTAAAAATATGGATTCTCTGTAATTTCGTATCATTTGCTGCCAGGAAAAGCAAAATTAAGCAGGCCTGACATGGTCAGCAGTCCATTAAACCATTGTATATTTAATAGATAAAGAGGTTTATGCCTGAGATTTCCCAATTTCTAACTATGTAAATAAAGTTTTATGGTCAGGGATTAAGAGAGGATGTGTTTTTGTGTATGTGGGATGGTGTAACGGTCGTAACTGTTTCTGTTTTCTCTTTTCTGGAAGCACATGTACAAGCCTCATGCTGGAAGTCCTAAGTGGCTGTGCTGATGGAGGGACATCACGGAGTATTAAGTGCTTGACAGCAAAGACTTGCTCTTTATTAATCTGTAAACTTAGCGATGTGTAGACTGATGTCTTTGTTTTTCTTGGAATGTTTTCATCTGTTCCTCACTCCAGTGCCAATACAATTTCCAGAAAGTGAAACAATGATTAGTTTATGCCACTGTGTATGAACTTTGGTTTTCTGTCTGCTTTCATGGCGTGTTTCAAAGGTTGACTTAATCAGTTGTGAGTTGTTATGGAGTCAGTTAGGCTGGAATTCGCGCAGACTTTTTTTCCCCTGGTGTATCATATAACAATAAGACAGCTAGACACACCTTATGTAGTTTTAACAAGTCTTTGCAGTTTTTGACTTAATTCATTTCCCTCTCCTTTACCCCTTGAGGCTCCCAAACCAGATGAACCATTCAGTAGCATAAAACAAGGCGAATTAGTTTAGGCTTCAACAAAACACAGACCTTTCTTGCTGGCAACATCAGTCTGGATGTGTGATGTCTGTAGTTTGGGATATTGTATTGTGTTGGTCATCCTGACATCTCATGATTTCTCTCTCACTCTGTCTCTCTGTCTCTCTCTCTGTCTGTATCTCTCTCTCTCTCTCTCTCTCTATCTCTCTGTCTCTGGCTCTCTCTCTCTCTCTCTCTCTCTCTCTCTCTCTGTCTCTTCTTTCCCTTGTACCAGGGATTAAAACAAGGTCCTTCACATTGAGTTGCCTCCATAGTTCTTTTAAAAATATTTTCTTTGGAGACAAGATTTGGCTAAATCATTAGGTTGCCCATCCTGGGCTTAACTTGGAATCCTCCTACCTTAGTCTCCCAGAGTGACGAGGTTAGAGGTCTGGGCCATCACACCCAGATCTGAGTGTTCTTTTGAACCCGACTACTGGGAAACCTCAGCACTCTCACAGCTGTCCCGTTTTCATGCTCAGCCCTGGTCTCCATGAATTGACTTCTCTTTGTCGGCAAGATCTGTGCTACAGATAGATGAGTATGTTTATTGGTTTCCACTAGCTCCAGAATCAGGGTTTAAACTGGATAAACTCTGATAACACTTTTAGTTACTAGGGAAAAAAATATATATACCAGCTGTGGTGGCATATTCCTATAATCCAGGCTTTTGGGGTGACTGAATCGGTTGGATCTCTGATTTGAACCCAGCTTGGGTAATTTAGCAAGTTTATGAGAACCTGTCTTAAAATGAAGGGCTGGGGCTATAGCTCATTTCAAAGGCCTTGAGTTCAATTCCCAAGTAAAAGAAGTAAAAAAAAATATATTTCTTACAGGTAGGAAATCCATTTAACAAAACTTTTTATACAGTGAAAGTTGTTTTTTTTTTTTTTTTTAATCTCATGTATGCTGAGAAAATCTTTAAGCCAATGTAAATCTGTAAGCCATTGTTGCCTGGTGCAACAAAGAAATTGAAAGAAAAATTGTTCAGTAAAACTTTCTCCTGCAAGGGTCACACTTTATATATTTTTGTGGTAAAAAACCCAGTGTGTTTAACATTTGGGTTAGTGAAAAATTTCAGATGAACTAAACGTCTAAACCTGGGTGAAAGAGTAAAATCTCAGCCTTCATAGATGGAAGGGCCAAATTTTTTTTTTTTTTGGTGGTGGTACCGGGGATCAAACTCATGACCTTGCTCTTGCCAGGTAGGTGCTTATGCCACTGAACTAAATCCCCAGCCCACCAAATGTTATTCTTAATATACAGAAGAAGTGAGATACATAGCAATTGTTGAAGAGCAAACTCCTTTCTAATGGATACATGTTAAGAACTTCAATCCAAATGTCGGGTAAATAAATCATGTACTGTGTATTAAGTGTTTAGGTCAGACAATGTGTGTTTATCAGATAAAAACTGATTAAGCTCAATAGACAAATTAGCGTGGGAGGGGAGGCAGGTGAGTCACCTAGAAGGTGACAGGTGAACCAGAAAATGTAAACTATTCTCCAGGTAACATGGGCCATGGAATGAAGAGAAAATTCAGTAAAATCCCTTAAGAAGTAGTTATTTGAGATCTATATTAGAAGTCAAGATGATAGATGTGCTATTCTATAATGCCATGACATATATTATAATCTGATGCTGTCCTAGAATATACTGTCCTAGAATCTATGAAATGAAAGTGGTTTTATACTTAGGAAATTAACATGTGAAAGAGGTAGACAAAAGACTTACCCAGAAATTACACACAGGACCATATGGGAGTTACATTTTTGTAAACAAGCCCAGAAATCTGAATACCTCTAGGCATCTGTGCGTCCATGTTTTACCAAGTCTTTTATTGGTCAAATCTCCTGCTGGTTACTTGGCTCTTAAAAACCCGGGAACTGGGTGAAACCAAACCTTAAGGGCTCTAATTTTATAGAAAGAAAGCAGGATCAAACTGTACTAAAGCAAAGAGAACTTAAAGCTAAACTATAACCTGGTAAGTCAAAAAAAGAAACAGATTAGAAAGAAATACAGCAAAACATGAATGATACTTCTTTTTCAGTGACAGACAATTTTTAAAATTTCCTCCTTGCATGTTTTGATATTTACAAATTTTCTACAACAGGATTTTTACTACAACCAGAAAACAAGAGATCAATAAAAAGTACAATCTAACTGTTGAAATTATTGCTATATACAAAATGAATACATTTTACCACTGGTAATGCCTTTGGCTATAGAGGAAATAAGATTTTCATAGAAGCACTATAGTGTTTTATAGCTAATTAATTGGGAAGGCTTTGGGCAAAATCAGAACTTCAGATCCTGAAACCCAAGTGCAGTGAAGATTTGATAGACACCAGGAAGAAAAGGTAGGATCAATGGAAGGTCTTCCAGATAGCAAGAACTTTCTATCCCCGAGTGTGTAAAAATATGATAAATGTGAAACCCAGGAAAAGGGAGCTTTATATGAAAGTGAATAATAAATGAGGAGAGATTAGAAAGTAAACTGGCCTTGAATTTGAAAATAAAGAGCAATGAACATGACTCTGTATTTCGGATGTCGAAATTAAGGAAGTCCACTGCGACATGAGCTTATGGAACGAGCAAAATCAACATAACTGCAGTGAGATTCATTTCTGTTTCAGGGGCCTTCAAGGCATTAACATCGGGTCTGTTTTATTAACACTGTAGCTTTCCCTTTACTTCCAAGAAAAAGCATATATAATGCTTTTGCTCTTCATAATTCACTTGCTTACTCAAACATTCATTGATTTTTCTGAATCTGTAGCCCATCTGCTTGCAAAACATTCATTGACTTCATGGGACTCAGTGATAAGTATTGGTTGATGTTAATGTACATGCATGCAATAAAGCCGTCAACTCAGGCATCTTCAAGGTACCTGAGCATATGACTAAAGCACCATTAGACAGTGAGGCAACAGTGACTGAAAGGTGGGGTACAGAATGGAAAGTGCATGGTTCCTTCGGTCATGGAGGCATATGGGTTCAAATCCTAATTCTGCTTCCTGTTACTTGTTTCATTTGATCAAATGATACCTCTGAACCTCATTTATTTATATTTAAGCTGTAGATGACCCTATTTATAATCTAGCTTCTACAAAAATTAAATGAGATACATCAATTAAAGTATATACCAGAGTGCCAGGCACATAGTAAACCCCTAGTAGTAGTATAATTATTGTCATTGGGGGCTGGAGATTTAGCTCAGCGGCATAAATGCCTGCCTTGCAAGCAGGTGGTCGTGAGTTTGATCCCCGGTACCGATAAAAAATAAAATAAAAAAAATTATTGTCATCGGTATAATCTTAGAAAGTTTGATTTTCTTTCTTTTCCTTTTTTCATTTTACAGCCCTGGAGACCCAGGGTCTCTTGCATGCTAGGCAAACACACTGTCACTGTGCTACAACCCAGCCTATAAATGGTTTTTTACATCTCCAGCATGCTATTTCAAAGGCCTCACATCTATGGGTGAGATGGAAAAGTAAATTTAACTTGCAATTTTGGAATTTTTCCAGTGAATGTAAGGGAACCCATCTTTAACAGTTTCTTCTTGAAATGCTGGGATCAGGGGTGTAAGTGTAGTAGAAAGATAGATCTAAGGAAACATGGGCAGCAGGATGTTGATTTGGTGCATGTTACAATTTGCCAAAATATTTTGTGCTGCTTATAAGGCTTTTTCTTAAAGTTATCTTTTAACATTTAGACTTCTGTCTCATTTCTTCAAGTTGCATGTGAAGTATACCTTTAGTCAGATCAATGCTAATTACTCAAGAACATTCAGAAATTTCAGATGCAGATTTGGGATCAGAGACCCAAAGTGTAACTCCTGCCATGCATTATTGACAAGGACACTTTCCTGAAATGATGGTTACAGCGATCAGATGTGACCCATTCATATATCCTACATTAGCACAGCAGTCAAAGCTACCTGACAGCATTAGAACCCTAGGAATATTATGGTGGAATATTCAACAAGAACACTTTAGAATTTCTAAAGTATTAACTATCTTAATCTCTAACATTATGCTTCCCATAGCAATTATTATTACTTTGTTTCCATTATATTAGATTTTTTTTTAATGGCATTGGGGATCGAACTGATGACCTCATGCTTGTCAGGTAGGTGCTTATGCCACTGAGCCAATTCCCCAGACCTATACTATAAAATTTTAAGACCTACTATATTTACTGGGGTATGTTCTGAAGACAGAAAAATGAGAGAAATGAATACGAATCACTGGGGATAGCAGCTTTATTTTTATGAAAAGTTTTGGGAGCAGTGCCATGTACAGTGCCTACCTACCATCTTGAGGCCCTGAGTTCAATACCATGAGCACAAAATAAAACATAATCTAATAATACTGAAGACTAGCAGTATAACCTGGTTTTAAAGCACTCAAAATAGCGTGACTAAAACCCGAATCTGATTTGCAGCACTGAAATAGAAAAAAAAGTTACTTTTCAATTCCTATTATTAATACCTGCCATTTGGAAAATATCATTATTTTTAAATTATCATTATTTCTACTTAACTTTTTCCCCTTTATATTAGCAATACAGATCACTGTTGACTAGTCATATAACATATATATTAAAATAGTATGTAAGGATTTGATCTGTAGCACCACTGCCACACACAAAAAAAGAGGGTAAAGAACATTTTTAATTTAAAAAATCTAACTTCAATTGAAATCTTACTTTCAAGATCAAACTCAGGGCTGGGGATTTAGTGGCATAAGCGCCTGCCTTGCAAGTGTGCGATCCTGAGTTCGATCCCTGGTACCGAAAAAGACAAAAAAAAAAAAAAAAAAAAAAAATCAAACTCATGACCTCATGCTTGCCAGGCAGGCACTTACACCACTGAGCTAAACCCCCCGGCCTGAAATCTTACTTCCTAAACTAACAGATTTTACTATCTCAGTAAGGCATTTACATTTAAGACATTTAAATCTTTTTTTTTTTTTTTTTTTTTAATCGGTATCAGGGATCGAACTCACGACCATGTGCTTGCAAGGCAGGCACTTATGCCACTGAGCTAAATCCCCAGCCCAAGACATTTAAGTCTTACAAAACCATATTCTGCATTTGAGTTATTAAAATTAAGTATAACTTTAATAAATGATAGCACTGGCAATAAATAAATCATATTTCTACATATGTAAGGTGTCAATTTCACATATTTTAATCTTTAATATTAACTTTGAAAAAAAACAGTTGAAACTATGAAAATAGGGTTGAAAATACAGGCGTTAGAGACAGGATTGTCACTTTATGCATGTAGATAGGACAGTGACCAGTTACATTTTGGAAATGAGAAAACTAAATCAGAGAGCAGCTACTGGCCAGTTCTGGACTGAACTCAGGTGCTCCAGGGCTTTTTAACCCACACCTCAGAGTTATTTTCTGTAATCAGTTACATTTAGTCCTGAAAGGAAATAAGGGGAAGGTGAATTTAAAAATATGCTTTTCCTATTGGGGGAGGATGAGATGACTGTCTCCTAATCTCTTCCCACCAATGGCTGCGCTTCCTAGAAAAGGAGGGCGAATGTGAGTGGAAATGCAGAGTATTGGCAAATCTACTGGAGAGATGCAGTCATCAGCCATATAGAGGCTCATTAAGCTCTAATGGCGATCATAATCATCGCTGTGATTTGGGAGAAGGCTGCTTCCATCCCCCTGAAAGGCTTTTTATTTTGCAGTTTCCTTTTATTCTGCTTCCTGAAACTCTATGCCAATTGGTGTTTGCATGTTTCTGGAATGACGACGAAGCTTCTAATTGATTCCCCAACTACTTCGTGTGCCAAACTGGCAAGCACCTCACTCTCAGGTCACTTTGCACGCCACAGCAGGCAGGGTTAGGCAGGTCCCTTTCAAAAGGCAACAGAATGCCAATTATTTTCCTTCCTGGCATTTACTGAAGGTATTGTACAACTCTTTTTTTTTTTTTTTTTTTTTTTTTTTTTGTCTTTTTCCTTTTTATCGGTACTGGGGATCGAACTGACGACTGCCTGCTTGCAAGGCAGGCGCTTATGCCGCTGAGCTAAATCCCCAGCCCCTTGTACAACTCTTTTAAGAGAGTGAGTGCTAACGGGGACGTGAGAGTTCGATTTCCTTAGTAATTCCCACAGGGTTGGGTATGCATCTCAGCGACAAATTGTATTTAGCATGAGCAACTTCCTGGGTTTGATTCCCAGCATCATCAAAATAATAATAGTAATAGTAATCATAATTCCCCTAACCAATAATCTATGGAGAGTGGAGAGTCTGAGACAAATGGGATGGGGAGATGGTAAAACCGTGCTTTAATCAGTAAATTTAATGCTCAATACATACAGTACCAGGCAATATTTTAAGGACTTTTATGTCACAGAATTTTTTATCTTTTATGTCACAGAATTCTGAAATGTGTAATATTATTTTTCTCATTTTGTAGATGAGAAATTTGAAGCCCACAACTATATAGCTGATATCAGGCATTATCACAGTTGAATTATTAAAATGATGCAAATTTGAATTTAGGTTGGTGCCATAGCTTAGGCTTTTGGTCATTTTGCTATAGGTGAAATCACAGATCTTCTGTGAGTCCATCTTAACATACAAGTGATAGCTGCTAGGAGCATACAGCTTTTAAATCAGAGCCGGGGAAGCAAACGAATGTCACTGAGGCAAGAAGAAATGAGGCCATGCCGTGTAAGTGCCTTTATCTCATTCTAACGCATCTCCTACCACCTGTGATGACAGCAGCCGCCAAAGTGGGATGCTTTGTGCCTCATCCTTCCGCTACAAAGAAATGCATCCCAACAGTTCCTGGCTTCATTTGTGAAAATGAAATTTGAATTGATCTCTACTTGACTATTGTGACGTGTGATGTCCAGGCATACCCCAAGGCAGAAGTTACCTTCCTAAGATCACCAGAATGCTTTTATCAGAAATCAAGGTAAGCAGCCAGCCTGGAGCAACATATGACAGGCAACCTGACGTACGTAGTTTCTTATTCCCTCGTCACTACCCTTCTAGAAGCACAATTACATCCTCTCACCCGGTATCTTAACTTAGAAAATCACTGATAGACAAAGCACAACATATTTAAACGCTGCTTGAATTCATGCCAAAACTGAATCCACTATGTCTTATTTTGAAATTCTTCATTCACCTTAGGAATCTATGTGAGTTCCATACTCTTCAGAACTTGTTGGAAGATTTAGAGTAAGTGTTCTGTGACCTAAAAGAAAGACAAATCCGCAGCTCAAATTCAGTCTGGAAAGAACCTCAATAGGAGTCACTATGTGCTAGCAAGTCCCATAAATGTTGTTTTGTGTCATATTCGAATCATGGAGGCATTTACGTTTGGAGGTACAGACAGGATAAAATGTAGATGAGACCCAATATCTGAGTCTATGGTCCTATGCTGCAACTATTAGCTCAGATAAAAAAGCAAGAGGGTCCACAAGGATTCCTGAAACTGAACATTGTAACTGAACCCGGGAGGGAGGAGCAGGCTGCCACCCAGCTGGAGCGATGGGTTAATAAAAAGATCAATTGCACTCTTATCTCATTAGTCGTGAGACAGCCCATCGATGCCACCTGCTTATTTTAAGTGTAAAAATACAGGCCAATCTTTGGAAAGCTGCCACCATCGCTCCTAAACCCCTTTTTTTCTGTGTTAGTGATACGCGGGAAGGTGCCCCAAGAAACTAAGCATCTGTTTCTCCAGGAAAGGAAGATGTGAGGCCAGAGCAACACCAAGCTCTTAAGGGAGGAAAGGATGGATAGATGTATGAGAATGCAGGCGTTCATTAAGTTAATATCAACATGAACCCGAGAAACATTTTATACGTAAAAGTTAAAAAGCCTCCAGGGATTTTCTTTCCTCCTAGGTAATTATATCTTCAGGTCCAAAATGAGAATAGGCTAAAAATCCACTGATGATTCCAGCTTTTTGTTTGTTCCCTTTAATGTTCCTTGAAAACCACAGGCTCTTCCAGCTGTCAGTTATTCTGACCCTGAACATCACAGGAGTTTACCTGTCTGGCTTTGGTACCGAGTTGCTGATCATTAAAGGTTGAAAGCAAAGTTCTATATTTCCTAACGACAAGCAAGGGTCTGTTCATAATTAGTATGAAAGGAACAAACTTTATTTTTTGCATACTGGTAATAGGGTCTTTCCCTTCAGCAGCTACTGGCTACTGCTGTCAGTTTCTGGAAAATTTCAACTACAAATAGGCCTCCCAATATTTTCTGACTCTCTGACATTGAAGACTTCATGGCCTCAGACAGGTGCCCAAAGGGAGCCCTGCAGATCACCCCTCTTTTGTAGCTGAGAAATATTCATTTTTTTAAAAATAAAATGGGTGTATTGACTTCATTTGTTTTTGATAGAATGCACATTATTTATTAATTATTACTAATTGAGGAATTAGTATTTCATTAACTACCAAGCAATATGATTCTCTCTGTCTTGAGCAGTCCTATTCCAACCAAAAAGACCTTGCAAATAGTGAAATGCAAACTTGGGATAGAAATGATGAGATATAGCAGTTAGTTAAATCTCTCAAAGCAGTGAGATGGTGAAGCCAACTTGTGGCCTGTTAACTAATTACCGCTCTTCTGCTCATTTTAGTCTCTAAAAGTCAAAGTATTATGTGTAGCTTCTGAATACTTAAAATTCACTCCTAATTAAGCAGTGTGTAGATGGATAGATTTTCTATCAAGTGAGTCTCAACCGTGCAATGGAAAATCAGCACTATCTCAGGCCTCATACAGAAATAAGGTTAATCAAGATTCCTGACCGAGAAATGACTGCCTATTAAAAAGACTTAGTTGGTAAGTTTCTGAACTACAAAATTACAAGATGGAATAACCACTTATGTATTTCATTTTGTTTTATTTGTTTGTGATGCTGGGAAGCAAATGTAGGACCTCACACATGCCAAGCAGACACTCTACCATGAAGATACATCCTCAGAACTGATTGATGTATTTTAGAGATTAAATTTGTTATCAGTTGTTTCTTGAATTTCAAGGTTTTTGTAAATATCACTCATAGCCTTAAGTGAAGTATGTTGAAGGAATACAGATCTCTTTTGCTTTGTTACCTGTGAGGGAGTAAGAAAATAAGCTCTTGGAGACCATTATTTTTAGCTTTTCAACATATTGTAAGTGTGACACAAACTGGAAAATAATAAAAACATATTTTCTGAATACAAAGCCTGACATCAGGTTGCTGAATGAGGCTTCAACACTTGGTCTTAACATGGTAGGCAAGGAATGGATACAATACTCTTTTTCAAGGTGAACTTGTGGTGACACTTTTCTGTGACTTATTGATGAGCCCTTGCTCTTGGCAAAACATCCTCAAAATGACAGTCCAAGGCAAATCTGTGTAATACTGAATTGTGCTCCTTAGCACCATTTATACTAAGGAGGGTCCAACATGGCTGGGAAAGTTCCAGGAACACTAACAAAGAAAGATTTCCTAGAAGTCATTCCCAGCCTTTACACAAGCCCTTGTTAAGCATACTTAGAGACAAAGATAAAATCTTAGGCTATGGTTGAAAATGCTGAACAATAAAGTAGCCCTGAAATTGTACCCTTGCCAATCTTTTCATTTCATGGTCATGCAATAGTCACAAAATTAACATTTCAAAGAAGTGATGGACATAGGGTTGTATAGTTTAGTGAAAGAGGGACACTGTCACCTATTGAAGAAAGCTCATCTTCTAGAAGAAATTAGCACTGGCTGTTTAACTGTGCCATCTGCATGAGGACAATGGTGATCTGAGTAACTGCTGGTACTTGGTGTAAGGAGTGTAGCTTGCAAAATGATAGCCAGACCTCTATTTCTTGTAATGGGCTTTTACATTTGAAAATGTAGCATTCTAGGAATTTTCAGTATTTTCTCTTGAGGTGATTCATATAGGATAAGGCTCAATAAACACCATATTGGGTACTCTAGCTGTTATAAGACATAGCCTTAATTTTTATGTGTGTCTTTTAAACACAAAAAATACATTTGGTGCTAATTTTGTGTGTGAGTCTAACGAAGGCAGCATCCACTAAATGTAATCACAAAATAAGTAATTTTTGCTAGATTGAGAATATCTTGTTTATAAGCATAGGACTTACAAGTCTCCTTTGACTACTACCCTCATTAATATTGTTGAATAAAAACTATTTAGAAGAAAGCTGCTCTGTGTAATTTCTTCACAAAAGAGAGTATTTTTCTTTTTAAGGCAAGATCTTATCATGTTGCCCAGGCTGGCCTCAAAATTTGGGTTCACGTGATCTTCCCGCCGCAGCTTCCCAATACCTGAGATTATACACCATTACACTGAGCTCTGAATTTCCTCAGATTTTGAAATCAATTCCTCCAAAAACATTTCTATATTGAAAGTACTTCATTTTAATGAGTAAGTCTGATGTTTGAGCGACTACTATTATTCCCATAGTGATACTATTAGGGTTAAAGATAGAAAGCCTGAACTTTTCAAACCTGTGAAGCAAAAAAAAAAAAAAAAAGGGGTGGGGTGGGGTGGGGATTTAGCTCAGTGGCATAAGCGCCTGCCTTGCAAGCAGGCAGTCGTGAGTTCGATCCCTGGATCCCTGGTACCGATAAAAACGAAAAAGACAAAACAAAACAAAACAAACAAACAAAAAACCCAAAACAAAACAAACGTGTGAAGCATATCTTAAACTATGATACAGATGAATGATTCAAGGCACAGGAAGTTCCAAGTCGTATGGGAACAACATTGTCATCTTCTAAATGAAAAAACATAAGGGCCAATCATGAGTATACACTGAGAAACGATGCATAATCCTCAGCCAAAAAAGCACAAGAATTAAAATAAAGCCAGGTGACATATGAAGACTAGCTTCTCAGCTGGAAGAGAGGTGAAGTGGAAGGAGTTTAAGAAAGGAAACCTTCAGAATCCTCTTAGGTTGTCTTACATTTGCAAAAGAAAACAAGTTGATCGTGAAAACTTTTAGGGAAACTCCACAACTGTACTATTTTGATTTCTCTCTCCCTCTCTCTCTCTCTCTCTGCCTGAGTAGAATATGCTTATTGAGAAAAAGAAAGCTTCTATCTGAGAGAGAGAGACAGACGGAGTCCCTAGTGGGTTGCCCTGTTTTGATTTTGATATGTGCATCTCTTTTCCTTGACAGAAACCTTCCTGCCTAGACGGTGACAGTTACCTCCTAACTACTTGCACCCCCTATTCAGGAGCAGGCCAAAGAGTGACCCGCGGAATACAGCCTGAGGGTGCTTTGTAATCACAATATCATTTCTCTAATTAAAACAACAACTCCCAGAATATTCTG
This sequence comes from Cavia porcellus, assembly GCF_034190915.1. Classification (NCBI taxonomy): domain Eukaryota; kingdom Metazoa; phylum Chordata; class Mammalia; order Rodentia; family Caviidae; genus Cavia; species Cavia porcellus. The sequence continues at coordinate 150,451,848 of NW_026947484.1, forward strand.
GGTGGAATGGAGCTTTCACCGAAGTGAGTCATTCTCTTAATTGGGGTCTCAAGTTTCAGGATGGGGCAGTAGACAGCAGGCAATCAATTGGGAGCCGTGATGATGTTTGAGCAGGGAGTGAATGAACCAGAAATCCAATTTAGGTAGATGAAGTGTGTGTACTACAGATCAAAGCAAGGACAGGAAGCAGATTCGTTCAATAATTAGCCCAACCAAGACTGTTAGTAATATCTAAAATATAATAGTATTATTTTCAATAACGAAATTCTGTGTTAATAATATACTATGTTTATATGATAATGATAATAGTAAGTTATATTTCATAGTACGTAATACTACTTAATGTTATTAGATACTGAGGATGCAGAGGTGATCTGAGTTGGTTATGGTCTAATGCTCTGAATAAAAAAGATACCAATAAAACATCACCTAAAATAGAGAGAGAGAAACACATGTTATGGATGTCTGATTCTTCTAAAAGAATTCTGCTTGGTATGTTTCATAGAGAAGACAGGACAGTAGCCCATTGCTGCAGTCCAGACAAGAACGAGATTAATGAAAATCTAGACCAGGTGGTAGCCGTGGGAATTAAAAGGAAAAAAAGATGCAAGAGGTATTTCAGAGACAATACCAATTGACAACTCTGAGGTGTGCAGTAAGGGAGAAGGAAGAGACATGTTAAATTAGAGACCTGGCCCCTCACTGAAGAAATGGGGAGGCTACTAACAAAACTAGAGATGGCAAAGGACAGATGATGGGGTCCTGATGACTTTGGGTGTGGCACACTACGTGAAGATGTGTCACTAAACATCTCGAAGACAGCAGCAAGCAGCTGGAGAGGTGAGGTTATAAATAGGGGAGAAATAGGAGCTGGGAGATTGCAGCATGCTTCCAGAAGAGGCAGCTAAAGGCATGGGATGGTTTAAAATCACCAGCGCTAAGTTAGATTGAGAAACTCCATTAAGTGGGGATTCTGGGAAATAAGCATAATTGGTGAAAGTCTGACTAGAGTTTAGGCAAACAGTTAGACAGTTAGATATTGATTCCTTCATCATCAGCACTGCCCTAAGCCCTTTAGTTTAATTAATTTTTTACAACTCTCCTTGGGAAGTAGATTTTGTTTTAGTTCTATTTCATCAATAGGAAATTTAGGGCTAAAAAGATTGCTAAGTTCAACCAGTTCTGAAGCACTAGAGTCAAGACTCAAACATTGAGATTTTAGCCTGGGTCCCTGTCTCTGTCGCTGGGCAGCTAGGAAGAGTTTTTGTTTCTATTTTGTTCTTTCAGGAGTGGGTATTGAATCTGCGGCCTCAAATGTGCCGAGTAAATGCCAAAACACTCCACTATACCCCCAACCCAGAATAGATGATTTTTGAAAAGAGAGTTTGCTCTTATAAAACAAGATCCTTCCAGATTAAAGCCAGGTGGTTAGATTAGCAAAGTGGCTGTCCATAAGTGACTGTGACTACAGGGATAAAGTCCTATAGATGAGAGAGAGGACTTCCTATGGAGCAAATAACTGTGTGCAACACAATTTTATTACACTTTGAAAAGTGCTAAAAGATGTATGAGAGTATATAATCCTGGGTCCTCAACTCTTGTGTGGGAGATAGAGAGGATTGCTATCACGGAAGTCTATCTTGAGAAAGTGACATTTAAGGGTAGGGGTTACGAGGACAAAGGGGGAAAGGAGGGCCCTCCTCCCCAGGTGAGGACATTTAGGCAGAGGAAGTTGGGGCTTCAAGGGCTTTAAAGAAATCTTGAGGAAAGATATGAGGACAAAAGGTCCTAAGGGTTTTGCACTTTATTGTTAGACAAAATATGCCTTAAAGAATTTAAGAGAACCGCCCTAGTTCAGATGGCTACTCCTGGAGCCAAAAGGAAACACAGCCCATCTGCTCTGAGGAGTTCAGAGATGGGCTGCAAAACGCTTGCCAATCCCTGGCTGAGGAAGAACACTAATTGTAGCACTTCACAATAGAGATAGTGTAAATACCGTATTTAGGGTTATTTTCTGATATACATCCTGTTAGCTATTAATGCAGGTTACAGAATGCAGAGTCGGGAAGAGATCACCTTCTAAGGTATTTCTAACACACATAGAATAAAATAAATTTTCCTCCAGAAGGGATCTCAGGGATAGTCTAGCATGCATTAGTGAGGTCTTGAGATTGACCCTCAACACATCAAATCATGCAAACAGACAAGCATGGAAAATAATAAGATGTACTATAATAATTAGGAAGTGAGGAGTTTTTTTAACCTGAGTTTTAATATAGTATTTCAATCTAAATGTTTGCAAATTAAATATTTTTTTTTTAATCGGTACCAGGTATCAAACTCACAACTGCCTGCTTGCAAGGCAGGTGCTTATGCCGCTGAGCTAAATCCCCAGCCCCGCAAATTAATTATTAACTGTGGCTCTCTAGGGGAGCAAGCAACTTGCTAACAGCCTGAAATAATGGGATGTCCCAAGTAGATCTAAGCTACTGGCAGAGCACCGCACATGTCAGAGCCATTCTTCGGTATGTGCTTTGATTTTCCCCTTTTGTTTAGGGAGAATCTTCTTGGAATCATAAAAGCTCACTCATATCTTTCCACACATCTCTTGGTGTTGATTATGGAGAATATTTGATGAGAAGAATACATTTTCCTCTCATAATGGTAGAGTACCGTAAGAGGGGGAGATGCCTGGGAAACAGTTGTAGACAATGTCTTCCTCTGGGATTCATGTGATGGACAGCAAATCTGTGTGGCTAACTCCACACCTTGCTTTCAGTCAGATGAACAAGATTCTGGTTTCAAATACAAGTTTTTTCTATTTTTTTTTTTTTTAAAGAAAAAAGCAAAATAGAAAAAAATGTAGAAATAGTACAGAATTTCAAACAAACAGTAAGAAATCACTAGGATAAATTACATATTGTTATCTTAGAAGTAGTTGCTCAAGTCACAAAATCAAAGCATAAAAAGTGGACAATCAAACAATGACAGCACAAATGATTCTTTTTTGATGATCTAACAAAAACTTAGTAGTATGGTTATCTGTCTTGCACACCTAAACATATATACAGTTATATCCTTTAGAGTACCTTTTTTTTCCTTTCATTATCACAATATCTATCATACATTTTGGATCTTTTTACTATTTTCTTTTTTTTTTTAATACCAGAAATCGAACTCAAGGCCTTGTGCTTGATAGGCAGGCGCTGTGCCACTGAACTATATCCTCGGCTCTCAAATACAAGCTATAACTGGAATCAAAGCTAAATTTGTGTCTTCTGTCCACATTATCATTCAGTTTTATTATTGTCATGCATCCTACACTTTAGGAAAATCATTGGACCTTAAAATAAAATGTTCAGAAACATGCAAATGAAAATAGCTTAAGCTCTCAGACTTTGGCAGTGTTATTTGAGTTTGCAGTGGCCTCAGAAGGGACAATCATAATATTTTTCTGGCTGTCTTATCTTGATTTATAATTTGAATCTCCATAAATGATAATAGAGAGGGCAATTATCAAAGAAATGGAAAGGGCAATTATCATTAAATTGAAAACACATCACACATCCAACAGGATGAATGACTGAGCTAAAAACAGATTTTGTGGATCTTGCAACTGTTCCAAACGAACTTAATCGAAGCGGCTCCATCTCCCCATCTCCTCCAATTAGGCAATGACTTTGGGTATATTTTCCTTGTTTCTCTTTCCCTTGGGTGATAACACAATACCAGTTAATCTAATCTGCCTAAATGCTGACACTACTTAGGATATGTAAATTTATGAGATTAAACCAGTTGCTATTTGTCTGGTGTGAAAAAAAACTTTTTTTTTTTTTTCTGTAAAATGAGTAGAGAAAAATTAGTTGTCTTGTTTGTACATTTGTGATTCCAGGAGCCTAGGCACTCCTTTATATGGTCTTAGCCCAGTTGATGAAGCTTTATTTCTTCTTGGCACTGGGGATCAAACTCACAACCTCATACTTACCAGGCAGGCGCTGTGACTTAAGCTACAAACCCCATCTTTGATGAAATTCTTAGTGAGGAAAGGACAATGTTTTTGTTCAGCAACTGAAATATTAGGCTGGACATTGAAATTCTCCTAAAAAGCCTTTTGTTTCAGTTGGAAAAATTATACTGCAAACTACAGGTTTTTGTTATCATTACTATGTTGGTGAATGTTTATGAACACTTTTCTCTGAGAGTTCTTACCATCTGGATTTACAATTTTAAGAAGCAGAATTGTAGTCATTTTCTGAAGGGGTAAGGAATGGAAGGAAGACATAGAAAACATCCCAAATTACTTTTGCTAGCACTTTCCTACAAGAATTATAGACATGACATGAATGCCAATGTCTGCTAAAGAAATGAAGCCTAATGATTTGATCCAATCAAATCCGAGTGGGAATGTATGTTGTACCATCTATGGCTAGGAATATGCAACACGCGTGACGAATATTTCCTTTTTGTGGGTATATTGAGTCTTTGTTTCACCACCTTCCCCTGGCCCCCTCAGCCTTCCAGAGCAATACTTCAGTGGAAGAAATGATTTTGCCCTTTAATGTTTTCAGTAGGTCTGGATTTTGACCTCAGTGCCAAATTCACACTAAGCATGTACTCCCCCACCTAAAGAAGTATTAGAAGCTTTTGCAAAGCAAGGGAATAGGCAAAACTTTTGCCTAATATATCCATCATGAAATTTTACAAATACATATGTCTGTCAAAGATCAACCATCTTGATTTGAATATATTGTTAATTCATATTTCCTGTCACTTTGGGGAATAAATTGTTATAATTGTCTTGGTCAATCAGTTGGTCAAAAGTTGATTTTAAAATACTAACAATTCTTAAAAAAAAAAAAAGTGAAGTTTTCCTTTTAAAAATTCTCCAAAGTGAGAAAAAAATTTTTTTTCCCCAAAGTAGGGCTGGAGATGTCGCTCCCTGTTACAAAAGCTGCCTAGCATGTGTGAGATCTTGCGTCTAATAAGATTCCCCAGGACTGCAAAAACTTTTAAATACATTTTCCCCCAAAATTCTGAATGCTTTGAGTTTGGTGAACTATTTAGCAATCACCATCTGGTTAACCAAGTAATTTACATTTGGATCTCCTCACCACGAAGTCTGGAGCTAGGGAATTTCCCATGAATTCCAGGCCTTTGTTCTTGTAACATCATGCTCACTTCCTTTCATAATTTCTCTTAATGGATATAAACATTTATTTTTAACATAGTTGTTGAAACTTACTCCGTAATTAGTTTTGACTAAGACTTGAGTAGAAAGGTCAATGTTCTTATCTATATAGTAACACATTGAATTCTAACTAAATAAAACCCCTAAACCTAATATTATTTTAATATTTTCCAATGGGATTGGAAACATAAGAGGAGTTTAAAAAAATAAAAATGAAATACCCATTTAATCTAACATAAAGTATAAATAATTAAATTCACATCAATAAATTTGGAGGAATTGTACATTTTTATAAAGTTTATTGGGTACTCTGTCGAAACTCTTTGTCATCTGTACTTAATAATCGTAGGAATCCCATGAGGTATACATTGTTATCTGATTTTACCATTCAGAGAAGTCAAAAACTTTTCCTGTCACACAGCAAGCAAAGAGCAGTTAAAACCCCAACCTGTCAGTTCTAAGGCCTGTGGGTGACAGCGTGCAATTTTATAATTTTGCCAATTTTGGAGGCAAAGGAGGCCTGGGTCATGTATTTTGTGTTTTCAAGACAGCTGCAGATGAAAGCTGATTCACATGAGGGCTGGAGGCACAGTTCAGTGATAGAGTTGCGAAGCCTTAGATTTGACCCCTATCAGCACTCAGACACACATAAAAAAGTTGCTCTGAATGAGACAGGGTATTCAGCCTAATTTTTTAATATGCTTAAATAACTCATATTGGCCACTCTGCCCATAATCTTCAATGATCCATCTCCAAACTCTTCCCATTCCACAACCAAATATCCACAGTATTTATTTCTTTCAGTTCTATATTTGCTGGAGGTTCATTCACTGTTTCAGTCATTAAGTACTTATGGGGATTTCATTATTTAATAGATACTCCTTAAGCCCTGGGGAAAGATCAACTTGGTATGTTGTTCAGCATATATTTCAATAGGAAGGAACAATAAACACACATGTACAGACTTGCACAAATAACAACTATGGTAAGATAATGATACATGTAATAAAAAAAAAATAGGATATGGACCTAGAATGTAATAATTAACTTTTTTTTTGAGCCACATTCTCCATTCCTTTTTATTTTTTTTATTTTAAGACACAGTATTGTTAAATTGCCTAGGCTGGGCTTGAATTTGCCATCCTCTCGTCTCAGCCTCCCCGGGTGCTGGAGTCACAGGTATGTGTCTTCACAAACAGTTAATTATCATTGCATATATACAGATATTACATATGTGAAAACTGCTCTAGATATAATAATAAGTGGCTTAATTCCTTTAATTCTTATAAAAACCCATGTGACTGATACTGTATTTGAGGTAGACTGAGCATGGCAGGAAATTATTTGCTACTAACAATTTACTCTTCTAATTATCATAGACAGCCGATTTAGGCAGAAGCATTACAGTAGTCAGACAGGGCTAGGCCCTCCAGAAAGCTGGTGCAGAAAATGCTAACACATTACAGCTGTGGCTGGAGGCACATCTGGGAAAGGCCAGCCCTCAAGATAAAGATGAAATGACCAGGGCTCCATGCTTCTACAAGGGTCGACAATAGATTAAAGATCATGCTATAATTGGTATAACCTGGTCCCATAAAATCTAGACAGACATCAGTCACCCAGGTGGTGACCAGGACCTCCTGATGCATCCTTTCCTAAAAAGGTCTTTGTTCTTTCCATGTAACTTGCTACATGACCTGCTTCCCCAGTGGATCAATATTACCTAAGCAGCTATACTTGAAATCTTACTGGTTAACCATAATTTTGACCCACATTGTACCCACTTTGTGACTTTGTACCCACTTGGTGATTTTGCTCTATAAAACTTCCTCTGAGAAGTGGACTCATTGGCAACCCACTTTTGGGGCCCCTCCTGTGTCTCAGAAGCCATCTCTCAATCAATTTTTCCTACTCTTAACCTCTGTTGTTTCTTAGCATTCATTTTTCGATTTTGGGGAACATGAACTCAGTGTGTGTGGCAGCTAGCAAGTTTGGAGTTATTTTTGTTCCTAAATCATAATTAAGAGGTGGTGTCCCCTTGCTCTCCTGAAGCTGGCCTGGATCTATGGCTGAAAGATGGGGTGGAGCGGAAGAAATAATGCACTAGTTTCCTTGCCTAACCAGTAAGGTGATTGGCACCTTCTGCTTTGTTCTCTTGAATCTCAGCACCATTCTGGGTGCAGAGTACAGCTTCCATGCTGTGAGAAAGCTGGTCACAGTGCAAACGGAGCCCCAACCTGCTCCCAGAGAGCAACCAACTGAGAAAGAGACACAGCAGGCGGCCAGCATGCTACAGCTCTCACCGACCCCCATTCGTGCTGCGTGCATCAGAATGATGGCCTGTGAGAACAATCCAACAGAGCCCAGTTGGCCGGAAGAAAACTGAGAGAAAAATTGCTAATAATTCTTTTAAGGCACTAATTTTTTTTTTTTTGGTGGGGGTTTTGCTATGCAGTGATTAATAACTAGAATAACTGTAATCCCCCTTTTCACAGATGAGAAAAGCCAAGCAAAAGACAGGTTTAATAAAATGCTTGCCAAATGATGGAACGGGATTCCAACCCTGCTGGAATCTTTTTTTCAAGCAGCACTTTTAAATTCTACAGCACATGTGCCACCAATCCCGATACCTACTAGCTAACATTCCAATTTCTCCACTGAATCACAATGGCTAGAATTCTGGCCCATTGCTGTTGGAATAAGATCACCCAGTAAGGTGCTTTCTCAGCAAAGGACCTAGTGGTGTCCTTGGCCTGGAAGTATTATGATGTCTATGACCTTTTGTGGATTGGAATCTTAGAGAAATAAGGAGGCTATGGAGGAGATTGACCTGCACTAATCTATAATCCTTTCATTGTGTTGTAAAATTATGAGAATTATTCAAGTGAAATAGGAAATTGCACTGAATTTTGATTAAATAAAAGAAAAGGAGTGCAAAGTAATTTTCTTAAATCGAGGGCAAATAATTGTCACAAAATCAAATTTCTTGGCACACAAATATGTGACATCTCTCTTCTCATACACAGAGTTGCTGCTGGGACAGGGAAGGGGCAGCCGGATGTCTGTAGCCTGATAGCATTAATCAGCTGCTCCCTGAGTCAGACATGCCTTCCTCAGTGAGGGAGGACATCCCAGAAAGCACGATGCGCCCGGCAAGCCCAGGGCACGCATTTGCAAAGATGTTTTTCCTTATGATATTTACAGAGTTTGCATCCTGAAGACGTTGTGTATATAACAATAGGACAGCTCATGATAGCTCAAGGGAAAACTTTGCAGATGTGACGCATCCCTCACACCCTGGCCCTCGAATCTTCTAAGGAAACTCCTGGTACTCTTGAAACTTTCCTGTCAGACTATTATACAATCCAGTGGTTTTCCCAAGCAGGAAATATGCTGTTCCAAAGACAACTTGACCTCCTGTTTGGAAATTGGCCAGGGTGAGAAGGGTAGGTGGCGGGGAAGGGCTAGATCTAAGTATACTTAATTCGTACACCCAATCACAAACACAAACAAGTTAATTTTGTTAAGAATGCAGAATAACATTTCACTTAAGACAAAATTCCCAATTATTTATTCTCCTCTGGAGTACTTCTTATGCATCCTTGAGCTGCTTTTTTTTTTTTTTAAAGTTCAAGTGTTGCATAAAAAAAATCAACATAATTACAGAAAGCAGCCCTTAAACAAGAATATCCTGTTTTGTTTCCTGTGTACTCACTGGGGTGGCTCATCTGAATCCCTGACAACATCCAGCTTCAAGAAGAAAACATCAAGACTGCTTGCTGATCCTGGTTTTTCCATACAGCTCCTCAGCAGTGGGGCTGTTGGCTCCAATGTGTAAGCTGACAATCGCTCTTTTGTTTACTTCGCAGTCAGAAAAGCAATGCTGCTTTTCTTCACTATGTATGGGCTCCATAATCCTAGCAGTCCTGTTCACGCAGCAGTAAGCCCACATATATGTTTCCCAGAGGAATTTCAAATACAGGAGATAGATTAGCATCTCTGTGGCTTTATGCAATCTGTGACGGATTCGGCAGCAATAAACATTTTAAAGTGTGGTCAGTACTAAACTATTTGCTGAAGCCCGATTGTGTTCCTGAGGTAGAGAAAAATTAGCAATAACTTTCGGGTAGTAAATACGTTGGCTGAGGGAGCATACAACACCCCAAACCTCTTGCCCTCTCCGCATTTCATTCTGTTTAAAAGACAGAAAAAAAGCCCAATTGTGTGCTGATGAATTAGAAAACTTCATGAACATTCAAGAAATACACATGCCACTACAAATTAACCATTAGCGGGGCAAGGTATTCATCCTTTCTGTCAGATTCTGTGGGAAGTATGCCTTATTAGCATTGAAGCCCAAAGACATAATATATCAGTCTACATTCACTGATCCTACCCCCCAAAAAAAGAAAAATAGAAGAAGAACTGGCAATCTCAGTCCAGGGAAGTGGGGGAATAAATAGTCTTTTTCTTCCCATCCCCATTTCGACCCTAAAATTGAAAATCATCAAATGAAATCCTATTTCCTCTTTGTTGCCAGTTTGTCTCCGTGTTTGCAGTGGAATGCAGTTTTGCATTTTAAATCAGTTCCATCATCACCCTGCAAGTGATCACACTGCTAATTCTCTCCCTCTCCAGTCCCGCCCCGCCCCCAGCTTTGAATGTGAATGGGACCCGAAGGTTCTCCAGGGGCCACCTCTGTGGCCCTGGAGCAGCAGCCTGCCTCCTGCGTTCAGCTGGTTTCCTGGCATGCTTCATGGGGATTTGTGGTGAGTGGCCGCTCTGGACTCACTTTTCATTCTGTCAAGTTGTGGTTAGGCTTAGTGGGGTTTCTTTGTTATACTGGCCACTAGTAGTCAACCCCCTTGCAAATATCTAGTTTTCTCTTTTTCCTTTGAAGAAAAAGGAAAAAAAAAAGTTTCTCCCCACTCCCCACCTTAACCCTAAAACACAAACACCAAATAACCCAAACACAAACACCAAAACCCTCACCTTACCCCTAAACACAAACACCAAATAAGCAGTGCAATCCCTTCAAAAACTTGGTGGTAGGAAGACAAAAGAGGGATCCTTCCAGATGTTCTCCACAGCCCAATTTAAGTTTGATGTCAGACTACAAAAGGTCTTGGGAGGCCCCCATGCTCCACTGACCTGCTGTTTTATTAAAAAATCATGGGTACATTTTACTACCATTTTTCCACATTAAAACAAAATAAAATAAGTCCAAAAAATTAAAAAGAAAAAGCCAAAATAAAATAAGTCAGACATATCAAATGAGAAGTTTCGGAACACGGCATTTCTGGTTCTTTCAGAACAAACCTGGAAAATGAAATAGTGCGTGCCAAAATTAATAGAACAAAACAAACACATAAATTCTGAGGAATTGGTAAAAATGGGGTATACCCTTGGACATGGAGAGTTTTGGCAGTTGGTGCATAGGTCTTTAGCCAGCGCTTAACGGAGTTTCATTTCATGAATCAATTGAGGGGGGGGGGAGAGAAAGAGAGAGAGAGAAAGAGAGAGAGAGACAGAGAGAGAGACAGAGAGAGAGGAGGAAAAAAGAAAAAGAAAGAGAGAGAGAGCAAGCAATGTAGGCTGCCAAAATTTTATATTGCCAAGTTAGGTTGTTTAAAAAAAGAACAACAACAAAAGCCACCAACAACTAGTAATGCTGAGAGCTTGCAGCATGTCCTAAGAGAAAGGATGTGTTTACATCAGAGGCGGTGCAGGAGGTGTAGGGAAGCTGTAATCTCAGAGTAGAGACTGCCTTTTCCAGAATGAGGAGCTAGTAACTGCTTCACCACCCTGCCACAAAGGCCTCCAGACAGAGCCAGTTCCTGAAACACGCCAAGCCCCTTCCCACCTTCCCTGCGCCCCCGCCACACTGACTGGAAATCTATTTCCCAGGAGCCCCCAGAGCTCTCCACTCAAATCTAACCACACACGGGAGGGGGGCTTCTGCAGTGTGGGTCTACAAGCCCCCTCTCCCCAGCCCAAGTGCCCACAAACCCTCCCCTTCCCCACTTGCAGGTCTCTTGCCTTATTTTTCTTCAAGGACTTGTTACTACCTGGCTCTGTAGGATTCCTTTGCTCATCATCTATTTCCTCCACTGCAACAGAAACGACAGTCTATCTTTGTTCACTTCTTGTCCTCCACCACCCAAAATATTACCAGCACATGGGAGGCACCAGTAGAGGTCGGTGCATGCATATGTGGGTATAGTTTCATCAGTGTTATTTTTTCTCATTTTATTGTGAACAGGAAGCAGAGTCCAGGGCGCCTGCACCGTTTGGTGCAGAGAATCACTATTTGAAGGGGACAGAAGAGTCTCTGCAGGCCAGCACCAGGGCACAGCTGAAGGAAGTAGACAGGTGCATGACGCGTGTGTTCCTTACTGCAGCGACTGCGAAGAGCAGGAATGAGAGTCTTGTTTCTTAGGATCTTTGACAAACTGCAAGGTGGCTGAAATCATGTGAAATCATGCTTGGCTACTCACTCAGGGTAAGAAATAGCCATAAAACAGAGGAAGGTGTTTAGCTCTCTCTCTCTCTCTCTCTCTCTCTCTCTCTCTATATATATATATATATATATATATATATAATCCAAAATGTACAATACATATTGTGAATTGGGAAGAAATGGTCCAAAAGGAAAGATAAACTGTGATGGGGGAAGGGAAAGGAAGAAAGAAAAAAATGCACAAGATAGTTAAGATAATTATGTTGCTGGCTTCTATGTGATATGCAATGCATCATCTAATATAACTGTCCAACGAATCTGTTTTGAAACTCAGTTTCATTGTTTGTTTATCTTTTTTTTATCTCTTTAAAAAAAGCAATATAAATACCCTCTTGGGGTCACACTCTTGCACTGCCAAAAGAATCTCCCAAACCCTAGAAATATGCAGCCACTTTCTCCCTGCAAGTTACTGAATTACATAGATGAGGAGTGTAATACCTTTCCTCCCCATGACAAAGGCCACTCGGACACTCTAGGAAAAGAAAATAAGTTAACAAGAGAAAAAAACATGCATTCACATTGTCAAAATTTTAGGTCACAATAGCCCTCAAAGATGAAGACTCAAAGACCCAGGGAAGTTATTTTTAGGTTTGATGAAGAATAGTCCACTGTGGAGAGACATGTACTACATTTTCAAGTAGTGATAACAAGCATAACAAGCTAGTGTGCAAATGTAGATAAATACTACTGGGGGAAAGGATATTGTCTTATAGTTGCAGACAGGAAGGACCAATCCAGCAGGGTTTATCTCCTCATCCCCATCTTTTGGTGATTTTTGCATCTAGACCCTTTGCACTGAGCTATACTCCTAGCTCTTTACTACAGTTTTTTTTTTTTTTTTTCTTATTGTTAGACAGGGTTTCAATAAATTATTAAATTTCCCAGGCTGACTGTGAAATTGTCATGTTCTTCCCCTGGCCTCCCTGAGATCTGGGATTATGGCTATGTGCCACCACTCCTGGTCATTATCTTATACTGGTCTTTCTTTTTCTCTTTGTGTCACATTCTTTGCTTCCAGGTGTGGGGCAAGAACTTCTGGGTACGATTAGACAAAGTAGGTCAGAGAACTTCTTTATTGCCAGTAAAGGTAGAAGAAGGTCAGGACAATATTTCCAGTTTTATGACTCACCGTGGAGAAGAGGAACTCTGGTTCTCTGGTTCTATGAATTGCTTTGGGGGGTGTGTGTGGGAGGGGGTGTATAGGACAGCAGGAAAAATGTCAGGGAGGCTTTCTGAGGCCTGTTTATGTTCTTTGTTTTAAATTACTGTATTCAGCATGCCACAGTGCTACATCTTGGGGTGTTTTTCTAGAGTCCCAACGCTTTCTTTCTTAACCATGTGACCTTTTTACACCTCGCATTGTGTTTGCAATTTTTTTAAACAAGAGAATATTTACCTACTCCTAACATGTGACAATGTATGGGACAAAAAAAAGTAACAGTAGCCTCTTGGTGACAGCACAATGAACTAATCGCAATTATCACTGCTAAGCTGTGGAACCAGGAAGACAGGTTCATAGGCAAGCCCTGAGACCAAGAACAACAGGGCATTATAGGAAAAGCTTGTTTAGAAATGCATTACGGTAGTCCGCGAATGTAGGTAGATAGGTAGTAGGCTTTCAATAGGTATTTATTTCAATTTTCATGCCATATGGGAAGCCTTGGTAAGTGATTCAGAGTTTTCTTGAAAAAATACTAATACATGTCTGGCTTGTGGACATGATACCCCAAACTAGAGCTCCTTGTCATGTTAGATATTTTAAGATGAAGACAGAAAACTAGGAGCATAGGTTCCCTCCCATAGCCTCATATCCCGCATCCTGAAACATAGTCATAGGAAACCTTTCTGACTTAACTAAAGGTAGGTCTTAAGATCTTTATGATAGGGGGCTGGGGATTTAGCTCAGCGGCATAAGCGCCTGCCTTGCAAGCAGGCAGTCGTGAGTTCGATCCCTGGTACCGGTAAAAACGAAAAAGACAAAAAAAAAAAAAAAAAAAAAAGATCTTTATGATAGACGTTCTGCTTACAGCTAGACGACAAAAAGATTCTGGAAAAAAATACGCCTACTATGTTCCCTCAGTTTATTATAATATTAGTGCAGACCTCCTCTTTGTCTGACTATATTTCTCCATGATTTTCCAGTTTTCATCAAACTTCTCCATGAAAAGACAAAGTTTTCCTCAATCTTCAGGTTTCCAAAGCTTCCATATTATAGAAAACTGGTTCAGTATACTTGTTATGATATTCTCTAGTTAATTTGTCTTTCTGTGAGAAGTTTGTAAGCCCCGAACTTTGTGAAGTATGATGAAGACATGTTACTTTCTGTCTCTTATGTTTTCCGTGACCAACACGGGCAGCGCTGACATCCCAGTTGCTCTGGTGAGAATTTTTTCACCAATGTTGTCTGTCTTAGTCCTCTCCTTGTGAAGAGGAGAAAGCAAAATTCCTCCCTGTCCCTTGCTTTTTAAATTCAGTTGAGCTGGAGAAAAAGTACTCGTATGCTTTCTTATTGTTACCCTGTCTTTTGGTGTCAGCCACAAAGCGTGTGACAGGTGAAGGTAAGATGTACTTTTTTATTCCCCACATTGACTGCGCAGGCTCCTTCCGGACGTCTATTTTCCTTAAAAAATGTAGAATGAGCCCAAATGTACCCAAAGCAAATTTAGCACAGATTTATCTTTTCCTTTAATTTTTCTGGTGGTATCAGGGACTGAATTTGGGGCCTTCATGCTGTTACATCCCCAGTCCTTTCTGTACTTTTTACTTTGAGACAGGGTTTTGCTAAGTTGCTAAATTGTCCAAGCTGAGCTCACATTTGCGATGCTTCTGCTTCAGTGCCTTGGGGTGCTGGGATCACAGGTGTGCACTGGTTCACCTGGCAGAGGTTTCTTTTTTTTGTGCTGTAGCTAATACTCGCTGTCGCTGCAGCACTTCTGAGAAGTGTAGTAAAGATAGAAACACGGTGAGTACAGACAGCTGAGAGCGGGGGATAGATGAGAAAATGTGTGTGTGTGTGTTAAAGTTTCTTTTGCTTTATTGGTTTTTGGACGCAATTCTTTTGTGAATGTAATCTAGCATATTCTCACTGAGCTACAATGACAGTCTATTTTTTGTTAAATTTGAGAAAAGTTCTTGCTAAATTGCTAAATGGCCCACACCTGACTCTTCCAGTCTTCCTGCCTCAGCCTCCCACAGTGCTGGGGTCAGGAGTATGTGCCACCATGCCCTACTTATATTGCTTATTGTAATAATGACAGTAAAATAAGTGGAAAGTATGGAAATGCAGATCTTTTGAAGTTTCCTTCTCTGTCTTTCTCTTTCTATTTCTCTCTCCCTTTTTCCCTCTCTTACTCTTTTATGCTTCCAAATGGAGAGGGAGATTTAGAAAGTGTCTGCTGACTAATCCATCATATTCTGACAACTGAATTCCCAGAAACAGAGAATTAGACTTTCAGACAAAATGATATTTTGACGGGAATTGTTAGTTGAAGCTTATAAAAGTATTGAGCTGAGGACCACCCTATAATGAGTCCTCAAATAATGGTAATTACTAATGTTTATCTTAATTTTTCCCATGAAAAAAACTAAGGATTTCAAAGTCTAAGCAGCAAATTTCAGTGTCTGACCAGGCAACTCCACCATCTCAATGTCCTTGGAACAGCTGTGTCAGAGAATTTTTTTTTAAAACAAACATTAATGGTACAGGGGTAATTGGATAGACTTTTACAGTAAAGCATAACAATAAAAAAATGTCTAATAGTATAAAAAAAATCAAAAGAGTGAGAATTAGGACCATTACCCACCTAATGATGAATTTGTCATATTTTGGGATTGTATATGATGGAGACTAAAAATAAATCCAAAGCTTCACATCTTTGATATTTGAAATAAAACCTGCGCATTTACGTTTAAAAATTGCTCAGGCACAATGGTATAGGCGGTTATTTCTGGCGAAAGTGGATTGTGGACGGAGTAGCTGATGAAAACTCTCTTAAGTATTCATGTAGGACAAAACCCTTCCTGGCCCTAAGAAGTCTCAATTGGCTTTTCAGCTGCACTGTGGTTTATTGTGCGCTTTAAATCAGCCCTAAGACGACACTCCATACCATTGTGTCTGTTAGAAAATCATTATGGTGCAATTAAAAGCACTGGTGGTTCACAGGGAACACGAAATTTTCCTCCATGTCTGACGGCTGAGCCTCTCCTCCGTGGCTCTCGTGATTAGTGATTATCCGCACTTGTGGTGGTCAAGAGATACAGCTGTCGGGAAAACACTCAACAGATGGCACTTGCGGGGTGGGGGGATGTGTCATTCCTCTTGGTACACTGTCTGACACCCGAGCTTGGGACTTCCATAAATGCTGGTGGACAAGTGATTCCTTTCAGGTCACATCGGACTGGAATGTTCGGTGACAAAATTAATCTTCCTCCAGAAATGAGGAGAAATTGAAGTGCCCTTAATGAAGCGAAGTGTGCAGTATAATGCTAAGATGTATTGTGCCTTGGAATCTTTTTTTTTTAGCTATTCCAGATAAGAATGACTAATGTGAGAGAAAGCCTGATGGGTTGGGAGATAGATTACTTCTTCCTCAGGATGAGGTTGGGAAGAAATTAGTCAGTTCTTTCATTTTTGTAAAGCTCTTTTAAGACTGGCTTTAGATTCGTTAGATTTTTTTTTTAAAGAGCAGTTTAACCTTGGTTTCAGTAATAACATGACTTGTTGAATGACATGGTCTGTAATAAAATTAGCCTCAGTAACTTGAGCATTAATTAAATGGTTTCATTGAACACTGTGCTGGCATTCGAACATGAAACATTTAATCCTCTGTCTTCATTATGTTTACAACATGTATATGTGTGTGGGATTATTTGGGGAAGAAGACACAGGGAGGAATTCACTGTCAAAGATGATGAACAAAGCCCGGAAACACAGCGTTGAGAATCTGAGTTACAGACGCTGGGACGGACTGGTTTGTCGCCACAAATACGCTCAGCTGGAACCTCCAGTGAGTAGTCTGTCTAGTGGACATTCTGGGCTGTTTGGGGTCTCTGTGTTTTAACAGAATAGGTCAGTCTGGACTCATAGGTTCAGGTCCTATATTCCAGAAAGTGTCCTGGGCCTTGCCTGCCAACTGAATCACTCCTCCAGTGTCACTAAGTAGAATTTAGGCATTTCTAGTTTGACCTGAATGTAAGTGCAGGCCTATAAAGATTTAAAAGCAGGCAATGTGGGAATAACTGTGTCCCACAGGGTTAAGTTTAATTTTGTCAAAATCGTTGTCTTTCCTTTCTCATGTTAGCAAATCATGTCCTGCAGTTCACTAAGATTTATATTTCCTCTACAACATGACACTCTGACATTTTCTGTTTGTCTACTCATGTCCCAGAAGAGGTAACCACATGCCACATATATGCTTTCTGTTAGTATATTTGCAAGTTAATCTCACCAGTGGGTCTTTGAAAGATTTTCAGTGGTAAAACACACAGAAAGAGAAGCGGTAAAAAGGAGCCTTTCTGATAAACACACACAGGGGGCAGGGACGGGGAAACAGAGGTAGGAGACATGGTAAACAGTGTGGCAAAGATTTAAAATGCATGCCATGTATTTGAGAACAAAAGCAAGATTTCACTTATTCTAAGGGCTTGATATACGCCAGGAAGTCCACCAAGTATGCTAGAAGCATTATTAGATTCTTGTACATATGTGAGTTAAGACTTGTTCTTTTCAGTATACTGATGAAAAATGGAGCTATAGCTGATAATTTGCCCAATCCATACAAGACAATGTTTCAGATTCTTGTACTTTCTTACAAGAGAATAGCTGCTTCTTTCCTAAATAACAGTATGGTTGTGTGCGAGTAATATCTTCCATAATGTTACTGCTGAATGTAGGCGTTAATTAATAAAGCACTGAATAATACAGTAATTTGTATAATGAGATAAATTTTTAAATCTCATAAAATCCTACAGTTCCTATTGAGAAAGATGGTTGAGACAAAAATATATGCTCTTTTAAAGGACTCAGATATTATTGTAATAAGTAGAGAGTAAACCACTTTCCCCCAAAATTTCATTTGTTTTATGATGAATATAAAGATAATTTTATAATTTCCTTTAGAAGAAATTAAAGTAAGACTCTTCCTTTCATCTGTTGAGTGAAATGAAACTGTAAATAAAACTACTAAGAAAATTTTTAGATCCTCTTCTGATATCTGTAGAAGTTAATATGCTCCCAGCTGAGATAGTATGGGAATTATATCACGGCATACATTTTCAAAATAAGCCTGCCATAAAAATGATTGGTAGATCATAATCTATGCAATTAGACAATATTTTCCCCCCAGATTTTGAAGGTAGAAACCCTGAAAGTATGACTTCTGCCAAAGAGAGATGACTAATTGGCAACCTAAAAGTGAATTTTAGACTTTCGACTTGCTTTTTATTGCGGGGCTATATATTCAGGAGAGGTGAAAAGATGCTCTGTGATTACCACTGTTTCTGGCCATGGTATTGGTCCAACATGACACTGTGATGACAGCTCAAGCACTTATGGAGGCAAGACAAGCCCACAGTGGATCCAGGTGCCATGAAAGCACACGCAACAGAGAGAAAGAAAAGATCCTTGTCTTATGGTAGCTACTTGTGATCATACTGCTATAAATCGATATCATGCTGGGAGGAGAATTTTATAGCTCTAAATGGCATTTGAAATTATTTTGCTGCCCAACTGAAAAAGACATGAGAGGTCTACTTTCCTAACCGTCCAGAAATCCTACCTTGGGCATCCATTATGGTGCGATTTTAATTTTGAATTCAGTATGAGCTTTATTTCCAGTTATGATGTTCACATCCCCCTAAGTAAGAAGAGGATCAATAGTAAAAGGAAACCAGCAAATTGTAGGCTTTGCAATAAATCTAAGGTATTAGGTAAACATAACTTAAACAGTTGTTTTTCTTCTCCTGAAAAATAAACACATGAGAGAAAAAAATGAGGCTCTAAAGGGATTATGCATTCCTCAATATTTTATAGCTGTGTTAAATGCAATATTGTGCTGTAGTTCCACTGCCGAATATTTGTTGATGATCATTTACTCACCAACTGCAAACCCAAAAGATGCTATTTGAGGTTTTTTGTGTGGTTTTCATCTTGGCTCTTCTGTCAGTGTTCCACTGCATGATTGTAAAGAGCAACTCCTTGCATGTGGGGAGACAGATGCAGGTGATTTAAGCAGGGAAATGCACCACAATGCTTTTACTCAGCTGATATTTAATGATTTACCATTTAATGTAGTTCGTCTTTCATAACCCTGAGTTCAAACAGAAGCAGCTGCTATTAGGGATGCGAAAATATTGAACTTCCCACCAAAGACCTGCGAGAGCAACTTGCATTGCTTTAGCTACTGGACCCATCTGGCCTTTCCCCTAGGCATGACAACCGGGGGAGAGAAGCGGTTTACTTTCCCTGGATGGAGTCTTGGACCGAATGTATAAACGCTAGATAAAGATTTTCAAATCAAAACTCCTTGTGTTAACATCACCGTGTGACTTTGGAGGACAAAATGATGTGTTTTGTCTCATTATCCAAAGAATGCTGAGAAAGCTCAGGAAGCATATGGAAAATTGTACTGAGCTGAAATCAATTCAAAGGGTAGAGGTGTCCTTAGTTTCCAATCTAGAAGACAAACACATTTTCTTATAATTTTGATTTTCTTTTATTAGTATGAGAGTGTTCTGGTAAAGTATTTGAAAAGCTTTCTCTCTTTAGTTTTAGAAAATATCTTGACAGATATAGAGATAAAGATGTTTAGATTGATGAATGGGTGGAAAGATGGATAGACTCAGATCTCTAAAATAACAACAAAAACTTTCAAAAAAATTAAAGGATAAGAGACAGGGATCAAATGAGACTAAAGTTGTGGAGGAAGACTGGTATTCCATATGCCTATAAGAATTTTATTATTACTATTATCAAATGGAATGCTTCAAATACATTTTTAAATCCTAATCCAAAATTTTTTTCACTCTGGCATTAAGGGATAGTGATTGAAAAAAAGATTAGAGGATAGGTTGCCTCTCCCCACCTTTGTTTTATTTTTAGTAAAATTTAAACACCTGCAAATTAGGATTTTCAAGAAATAGATTACAAACTTTTATGATAATTATAGGCCTTCCAGACAAAAACTATTGCCTAGTTATGATTTTATCCAACCCCTTTACTGCTTACAGTGGGTCAAAGATGTTCTTTTCCAGCAATATTGTCTTAAAAGATGAAGATGGCAGTGAGATATTTTCACTGTGAGACACATACTTAGAAGTATGTGGAATTAGTTGGGCCAAGACACCATGTGGGTAAACACTTCTGACAGCTTTTCTCTTGCTTTAAGCCAGAGTCACACTTTGCCCAAGTGTTTATTATTATTACTTTTAAAAACCTTTGCTTATCTTACAACAGTGTTTGTTCTTACCTGTATGAATTATTAGAAAGTACTGTCCCAGAGGTATTTATATATCACTTAAAATTTGATGATACTTAGTGTTTCAGAATTTTAAGTAATTTTAATAGCTTGTAACTACAGTTTTGACATTTAAAAGGACAAAGAAAAAAATTTGTTTTTGTTTTTTGTATAGGACCGATGGAAAAAAGAAAGGGTTTTAGGAATAAATGTGCTCCACGTTAGTCTTATAATTCCAGAGTTACTGGTAGAAAGTCTTTTTGGTCACTTTCGAGGTGTAGTCCTACCTAGAGGTATGTCTTTGATCCAGTGCATTGGATTCCTGGATTCTTAGCTTCATTATTATCTCCTGAGAAAACTTCCCAATCATTTGTTTGTTTGTAGCACTTAACAGATCTCCCTGCAGGGAAATGGATATGTGAGTGTGAAGAATTGGGTCCAAATTATCATGATTTCATGACTGAAGTACACAGTTCATTTTCATTGTCTATATAATCAGTTAAACACTGAAAATCAAGAATTAATTTATCAACTTCAACAAGGTAGAAAGTAAAATTTGGAATGTTACCCAAATTTATTCTCTTGGTGTAAATACATCCGGGTATTTTATATAATTTTTATTTCCCTGTTTGCTCAATTTCAAGATTTATAGGAGTTCTAATTTGAAGCATGGCACAAATGCCGCCACAGTGTGGGGCTTCCCCCACAAAATTTTATGATAATTGTTTCCAGGCCCCAGGGCATATTATGATGGGGAAGTGTATATTTTAAGGTACTGTTTCATTTTTTAAAATTTTTTGAAATTTTGAAAGTAAAAATGTCCCTTTTATTTATTTTTAGAAGGCAGATATTCTGGTTCAATTAATTTTGATTAGCCCTAGTGTGTATTTTTTCAGTTAGCATTGAAAATTATGTTTTCACAAATACCCAGAGAAAAAGATTTGCTGTTTAGTGAGCTGGATTATTCTGGTGAATGTGGTTATTGTGTTCAAAGAAAGTGAATTTTCCACAATTGACTGTACTATGAGCTGATGACAACTGATCCTATATATGTTTTTAAATAGTGCTGGAGTTTATACCCAGGTTAAAGCATACATAGAATGATAATATTCAAATTTAAAAAGACTAGAAATATATGAAAGGACCTACCAACTTTTGAAGAAAGATAACCTGGTTTAGATCTCAAGTTCAGACCACACTGATGTCTTTGTTGGCGAATGGTAGACCCTAATACAAATTGAATTTATCTGTCTGCATTCCCCATAATGTCCCATTGTGTTAACAGTCTATGCCATTGCAGGGGGAAATGGTGAGGTACCTTTCTTCACCTCTCACAGGGTTACAGCCAATACTCCACAGCAAACGTTAACAGAGAAAGCTATAAAAATTGAGTTCACCAAGGTTTTGTATGACACAGCAAATTTCAAAAATGAAGACTCAAAGATCCAGAGAAAATTGTATGTCTATACCTGAGTTTTACAAAGAATGGGGAGCTGTACAGAAATGTGATTAGATAGATCCTGCAGCACAACAGATTGAGAGGGAAACCTAGCTAAGGCCTGATTGTTGAGATTCTTTTTTGCATTGGTATAATATTCCTTCTTTTATGGTAAGGGGCACAGTCCCGTCTGAAATGAGGGTCTTATGACCTGCTATCAGACAAGGTAGTGTAAAGACTAGAGTATTATTTCCTGGTTTCACGGTTGGTTTTGAATTCCAGGTTCTGTGAATCACTTTAGGAAAGAGAGTTCTAGTTTCCATGGCCTGTCTTGGCAGAAAAACAGAAGCAGAAGCAAGCAGGGACCAAGGTCAGAAAGAGACTGCTTCTGAGACCCTCTACTGTTCTTCAGGTCAAAGTACTCAGCCTACCAATGTGCCGCACTTTGGGGAGGTCATTTTCTAATGCAGCACTGTATGGCTG
This sequence comes from Cavia porcellus, assembly GCF_034190915.1. Taxonomy (NCBI): domain Eukaryota; kingdom Metazoa; phylum Chordata; class Mammalia; order Rodentia; family Caviidae; genus Cavia; species Cavia porcellus. The sequence goes on from NW_026947484.1 coordinate 150,473,930, forward strand.
AGAGGATGTGTAGAGAAAAAGAGAAAAAGAGACTGAAGGGAGGTATTATTGATACAAAACAGATTTCATTTTCTTATTTTTCTGTGGCATTCTAGGCAAACAGATGGGAATCTAATAAAATATTTTGAAGGGCAAATTACAAAAGAAGACAGTAAATGAAAATACTCAGTGGAAACTTCTGAATGCTATTTATAAAATAATGGTAAAGTTAATAATTAAAAAAAGAAGCTCACCACTAATCATGATGATTTATAAATTCAGAATCATATCCTGGAAAATTAGTATCTTTTAAAAATCAAAACATGAGGGTTTTTTTTTTTTTTTTTTTTCTTTTTTTGTCTTTTTGAGACAGGGTCTCACTATGTAGTTCAAGCTGGCCTTGGACTCATTTTGTAGCCCAGGTTGGTCTCAAATTTGTGCCAATCCCTCTGCCTCAGCCTCCCAAGCACTGGGATTATAGGCGTGAGCCACTAGGCCTGGCCAAAATGTGACTTAAAATATCACCTTTACTCCATTTAGAGGTATTAAAAAAGAAGTCATAGGACTCCTCATGGTTCACAATAAGTTTCATTGTCATTGTAAAATGCAATTCAAGAAAATTATAACACACAGGAAAAATAATGAAGCAAAGGAAGATGTTTGTTGTACCTAAAATAAGCATGCAGTGAAAAGAAAAATCTCTTAAACCCTTAAGACAATGATTCGCAAGGCATGTTCTGAGGACTGTTTGCCTGAGAATGACGTGGGAAACCTGTCAGAAATGCTGCAAATTCCTGGGATCCCTGCCAGATCTGCTGAGCTCTTTCCAGAGGAATTAAATTCAGAACCCGTTTTACTACATGCGTAGACACAGATTCTTCTGAAGCACAGACTACTTTGAAAATCACTCTTTAAAGGAAAGCTTTAGCCTGTACACGAATTGAGAACTACTGGCCAAGTCAAAGTAAACCAGGTGGATTAGGTAACTCTGAAGATGGGTAACAAAGAGAAGTTAAGTATTTTCTGGTGTGTTGCTGCATTGAGTAGATTATCTCGTGCACGTCAGACACAGTCAATACATACCAAATGAATAAAAAAGTAGAATCTTATCAAGTGTATAAACATCATTTGGATGCAAAATATGCATGCTACTGTTCTTCACTGGTCATAGGCTCATCACTAGGAAATCCCAACTAGGAATAATGAAAAGGAACTGTTCATTTCATGTGCTACAGGTATTTAATAATTCCTTGAAATACAATATAAATAATTTAAAGCTACAGAAGGATTAGCAAGTAGAGGACAAACTTAAGTATAACAGTAAACTCTTTAGCATAACAGAGATATTGATTTGGTTAACCATTACTTTTCTGAAAGACTTTTTTAGGATATTCATTGTACAGTTTTATATTTATTAGCTCAAAATCTGATTGTCTCAAAAATTTTATTATCTCAAAAAAACAAGAATATGATTGTTTTCATCTTACCATATTCAAGAAAGTTCACTTTTGGTAATGAGCCAAATGAGATGCTCATTTTCACAGGCTTTTTCATGTACTTAGTCATTTAGCAAATACTTATTAATTTCCTAGTCTATGCATTGTGGAAGAACATACAGCCCTGCCCTTGCAAAGCTTATAGCTTAGCCAAGATGGATGGTGCACACTTGTCTGTACTCTCACCAACTCTGCAGGCTGAGGCAGGAGATTCAAAACTTTAAGGACAACTTGAGCAATTTGACTAGACTTTGTCTTAAACCAACAAAATCAATCAAACCATTTTAAAGAAACAAATGGGAAGTAGAGTGCTTATCCAGAAGGCGGTAGGCTCTGGTTTCAATCCCCCTTACTCCACAAGAAACAAAACACAAAACAAAGTAACAAAAGAATAAAAGAGACAAACTCACAGCATAAAATATCAAGAGGAATGGTTACCTTTTACCCCACAAAGAGATATTGCTAAATAGAAATCTATAAACTTGTGTGTCCTATTTAATGGATGATCAGTGGTTTAGCAAGGACTATGATTTTTTTATTCTTAAGCCTCTGCCTACAGCTTGCTCTGAGACCACATAATTGAACAGGTAAATAATGTCCTTGATGCTGAAGGTCAGGGACAAGCTGCAGGAAGCCTGTCTCCATTGACATTTCAGGATGAGCCCAGAAGAAAACACTTTTTTTTTTTTTTTATTTCTTAAATCACAGATGGAATTTGATGCCCTGATTTGGGTTTTACTCACTGGGAGTCCGTGGGAACAAAAGGCATTAGCATTTACATCAAATTCTCTCTTTGTTGAACCAAGCTGTCACAGGCTTAATAAACATGTACTCAAGTGTTTACAGACCATCATTATAAACTGCAGAGATATTTCCCCTTCCTCTTATCTTCTGTCGGGGAGCCTATCATTGTTAATCTGGGTGTGCCCACTGCTGCTTCTTTTGTGACAATCTTTTTAAGCTCTTTAATAGTTTTGTCTACTTTAATGGACTAGCCTGGAACTACTTGAGGCTACTATTGCATAATTTTAACAAAGAGATTACATAAAGGCGCGCATTGGTGTCTCTTAATTAAGAATGTGATGAGTAGATGAAGTATTTGGCAATAGCTGAAATCAACAAAGTCATTAAAAATTCTTCCCTGATACTACTAATTTGTTTGTAATAGCCTCCTAATTGCAGTATATAAACAAAGACAAATGTGAGTTGGACTATACGTGAAAACTATCAGTCTCGTCCATTCTGGTTAAACAGTTATTTCCACTTTCAGTTCCATAAAGTACAGAGAGCTATGTCTCAGTGTCTTTGGTTGACAAGTTTCTAAGACTCAGATTCCTTTCCTGAAAGGTGTTCTTCCTGTATAAAAAAATTTTTTTTGTCACTTACAGTATTGTGTAGTCTAGGAGAAATAACAGAGATGCAGGTGCTTTATGAGTAACCAGATGGGAAACGCAAGATGATCAAATTTCCTCCTAGACTGTATGAGTCAAACGGGAATGACAAAAGATTTTCCTCTCAGCCCAGAAGAAGGTCCAACCTAATTTTAAAGTCTTGGGGGCAAATGATGATAATGCTATGTGTAAGTCCTCTCTTTAAAGATATGAAACCTGTTTTTTAGAGGCTTCTTTTTTTTTTCCATCACCGAAATACAGCCAGAATTTGCGATTAGACTCAGCAGCTGTTAAACAGGGCCAGGAGCACTGATAAACTCCAAAGGCATTTCCTTCAAGCAAGGTAGTTTCTACAAGGAGCACAGTTGGAATTGGCTGAGCGACTTAGAGGGAAGAGCGCCACCTGTCGGCCCTGCCTGCCGCCTCCTGCACAGCCTCTACCCGAGAGCTGCCTGGAGAAGGAGGTTCCGAGGTGGCCAGCAGGGCTCCTAAGCGTGCTCATACCACGCTCTGGAACTGGAGGAAAACACACGCATTTTAATCAGCTTTTAAAACAACCAGGCCTCTCTTCCAAAATACTAGAATGAGGGGGAAAAATTCTCTTTTATTACCTTAAAGATGCCAAACAGTGCCATTTTATGACTGTGGGAAGCTGGAAGTCATTTCCGAACTCTTTTGGCAAGGGTGCTGTGGAGAGCATCCAACTCAGCCCTTTAAGTGTCTTCGTAGACCCACCGCGCAGCCGGTGATTTACTGTCTTCAGGACCGGAGAGGACCCTTTCGGTTCTGAAAGGAAGAAGGAGAGGTGAAGCGTGCTTAGGAAGCCTTGCAAGGAGGTTTCGGAGAATCCAGACAACCCAGCGGTGGAAAAGTGGTTAGTGGTTGGGAACCTCACTTCCCAGCGTGCACTTTTTAATCTGCTTCGGAGAGGACTCCAGCAGCCTGTAAAAGTGGTGATTTGGGAGTATCGACAGATTCGTCTTCAAGCCACGTAAGCTCCAAGGCCCCCTCGCCTGCTAGCTGCCTGCAGCCTAAGTGGATTTTTGGTACAATTTCACAGCGAGTTCAGTGGCCTGGTTTAAACCACATGGACAGAGTGACGCACACGCATGTATAGACACATGCAGACACACGTCCCTCCTGTGGAGTTACCTGAACTTCACAAACACACATTCAACTCACTAAACAAAATTAAGCAGCAATAAAAAGAGGCTTTTTGCTGCTACTTTGCAACCAGAGATGCGAAGACTCTCCAGCTACCCTTCTTTCCACTCAGTAGCCATCAACAAGAATTTGAATTTTTGTGCTCTCTAGCTGATTCTTGGTCTCCAGCAGTTTAACGTCACATAACTGGGGGCTAACTATTGGTTACTAGTTAAAATATGTTCACATGCATTTGTATTTTACTCCCCATTATTTTCTGTTGCTGGGGATTGAAACCAAGACCTTCTGCATGCCAGGCACCAGCTCTACCCCTGAACCACACTCCTAGCTTTGCTAATATTCTTTTGTTTGGAGGTTTTGACTGCCTGGTTTGTGCATATGGTTCACGGTCCTAAGCATCCCGTCCTTGGAGTCAAAAACATAGCAAGAGAGAAATAAGCTATGGTATTTAACTGCTAGTCAAGAAATACGTTGCTTGTGACGAGACCAATGTTTGGCAGCCAGTGAGCTCTCTATAAATATCTGCTAAAATAATGAGTGGTAGATTATACCAGTGTGGTAAATAATTAGTCTATCACATCAAAAAATGAGAAGCTGTCTGGTAGCGGAAAGGGAAATCTGGAAAACTTTGCTTCACAGAAGTCGGTGAACTACTGATTTCACATAGAAAAGCTATCTAATCTTTATTTGCTTTTCTATTTTTCAGCTGTGATGAATATTGTCCAAATCATTTTTCTCCGATTATAAATAACCTACAGCCTTTCATGGAGCAGGGTCTCGCTAGCAATTACATTTGTTTGTTTGTTTGTACTTTTCTTTGTTTGTAGTGCCAGAGATTAAACCCAGGGTCTGACACTGGGAAGCACTCTACCTGTGAGTTACCCCAGCCTCGCGATTACATTGTTAATAGAAGGTTTCATTAGTTATTTTTATTTGTGGATTTATTTTTTGATGCTGAGAGTGGAACTCAGGATCTGGCATATGCTAGGTTAGCCTGTGACCACTGACCAGAGTTGCAAGCCTTTAACAGAGTATTATAGTCATAAACCACATCATAAAGTTATGCATAATGGTGCCCTACAGTTTTCATATCTTCTTTTTAAGATCCAATTGATGTTTTCTTACAATGCAGTGGTTATTGATGAGGAAACCAGTTTTCTGTCTGCCAGACAATCTTCTGACACTTAAGTGGACATAATATTACGTTATTGGGAATGTCGTGTAGCCTGTTCCTTGTTGGAACCAGAATGATACATCTATTCTCAAATAAAGAAGTCATTCCTGGCAGTGGGGTCAGGATGTCACACTGTTTCTCATTGCTAAACCAAGTGGGTGAGCAGAAGCCACAGCTTCCAGGAGCGCCTGCCAGGCCCTTGGCTGAGTGAAGGGGAAGTCTCCATTCAGAACCTCAGGCGCACACTGCTTCCCTATTCAGAGGTGACAAATGTCTTTCCTTTATAAGGAGTAACATCAAGCTTATAATCTTTGATATATACATAATAAAGGGAAAGAAAACATTTCCCAGAGCAAATGCAATCCCCAATTTGCTGAGTCATCACTCATGGCCATTAAAAGGAAGCAATAGAAAAATAGGATTTTATGATGAGATAGGAAAATGACTGCAGTTTTAAAAATGTTTCTCTTTGTAGAAATAGTTCCAGATGAAGCTGGTATATACACTGAACAGATTCATACATTTCCTGTATGTTTATGTCATTTGTTCATTTATATCTCCTTCTGTCTGTCCATCCATCCTCTATCTAATAATTTATCTGTCCCAACCAGGGTATTTGTAAGTAATTTCATCCTTTAATACATTTATAAATCTAGATTGTTTTGGGTGGCATTATTGCTAGTGACAGATCTAGAAGATGGAGTCCATGCTCTCAGGGCTCTCAGAGTCCCCTGGGAAGGAAGATGAAGGTGACAGGTGATGTGATGGCACTGTGGAATGATGACAGAAAGGCTTGGAAATGGGATACTGGGTATAGAAAGGCTGACATAAGAGCCGAGTTCTAAAACATAAGTAAAAAGAATTGGGTAGATGGTGGAGAGGAAATGTATACAAAGGACATGGCATATGCAAAACGGTATCGTCGTTTCTGTTCGTTTATGTTGGTGCAGTAGTGATTTAACAGGCTCCGCTCCTTCACATAAGACATGACGTAAAAATTCAACTAAACATGACTTGCTGCATGTGGTTACGCTCCGTGGTAGGCTGCAGAAAAACAGGCAGTGGGAGTAGGAGAGCTCAGTATTCGTAGGTTCTGTCTCTAAAAGCACATTTTTGGGTCTGAATCCTGAATCCTACTCCTTTCTAGCTGCCTATTTGGAGGATTAAAAATCTATCTGCCTCAGTTTCCCTTTCTTCAAATAATAATAACAGCATTTTTTGTAGTATTATGTGAACTTATGCATGAAACAACATGTTAGTGTAGTATTTCTCTTAGGCTTTAAGTCTATTATCGATGAACAATAATTGACAGTGACAATAATGATGATATTATCACTATTACCTTTTGACAGGATGTCTGAGAACTGTCACGAATAGAGATGTATTACATTTGGAAGCCAGACAACTAATTTTTCAAAAAAAAAAAAAATTAAACCAGTTTGCATGAGACAGAAAGGACACTAGAAATTCTTTCACGTGCTCTGAGTTCAAATTCTGTTTTTCTATCTTTCCACTGAGAGACCTTTACGAGTTGCTCGGTGCTTCTGCTATGGTTCTTTAGCACACGTGGGGCTATGGGATCTGCCTGAAGGCGCTGCTGAGAGGATTCAGTGAGATGGCTTGGATGACTGGACCACCCGAAGCCTTGTCTTGTCATGCAGTAAAGCCTTGAACATGCTAAGAAACTACAGAATGGCTAATCTAAGCGTGGTGAAAAATATCTTTCCCGAAATACTTGCGATAGTTTGAGAGATCACATATAAATATTCTCATCTGCATGTGCCAACTCTGGAAAGCGTTCCTGAATGTTACTGCTGACTTTGATCGCCTGCCTTTGCATCTTTGCCAGAACTTGCTCTCGGGTTGCTGCTATTCATAGAATGCCCTTGGATAATGTGATAGAATGAGTGCTCCAATCATTTTGGAGGTGGTCATAATGGGAACTAAAATGGTCAGCGAGAGAATGAACTAAGCTTAGACATCTAATAAAATCTCTCTCTATATATACACACATATATGTATTTTGTCCTTAGAATAACCTAAAAGAAGATAACATAATCCTGTATGAGTAGATAAGCATTAAACATGCTAACATAAAATACATTTCCTGGGTACAGATAATATATGCTTTAAAAGACCACTAATCTTGCATGGGATACAAATTTAAAATGACTCACAAAAATCTGAATTGTAAGAAAACAGCACTAGGTTATTTTTATTGGAATTATTATTATTATTTTTTAAAATTTCAAATAGTGCTTTAGGCCTGAGAAACCAGCCTACTCAAGCAGTACGCGTAGCCTGGCTTTAAATAAATTCTACCTATCACTGTGTTGCTAATACTATTAAAATCTTCGGTGTCTCAAACATGCTTGCTTCTCTTCCTCCACATACCAAATGCTTAATATTATTACATTGAAGACCAGGGCTTGTTAGTCTGCCTGAAGGAGGACAGAAGTTCCAGGTTGGCATAGCTTCTATTTTATTAATTTTTTTTTCTTTCCTGCAACCTGATTTCTTCTGGGTCTGACCTAATTCCTTTGATGCCTGGGGGCTTGGAGGCCAGTGCTAATCTGCATCATAGAGGCAAGGTGCGACAAACGAAAGAAGAATAAAGGAAACATAGCAAAAGTGCTCAACAAATCAAAATAAGTATTATGCAAACAGAACCTTTTTTTGTTTCATGCCATCTTCTAAAGAGGAGCCTAAATTTAATACAGTTTCAAATACACATTTCACCTGTCTTCTTTTTTAGATAGCTAATGTAACATTTTGTTGACTAGGAAAAGAAAAAGCAATAGCTGACTGCTAATTTTTAGGATGATAAAAAAAAATCAGTGTAAGGAAAAAAAAAAAATACCTGTTTATGAGAAATATGTCCTGCTCTAGAAGTCCTAATGATGGAGAAGATTTGTCCTGTCATGGCAGGCAGTCCCAGCTTTGTTACTAAGCTTGGGAACGTGATGAGATTCAGAGTTTCTTAGACCTGTCAACTAATTTATTGTTCCCAGATTCTTTTTTCTTTTGGGAAGCAGGTTCTTCTTACTGCTCAAATATGCGTTCAACATCTTGTACTCATTAATATACTAAAGGCAAAGGCTACTGGGGCAGAGTTTCAAAGTATCTTTGCTCTCTTGATTTTGGATTACTATGACTCTGGGAAGAGTGGGAAGGTGAAATTTATCCTTCCTTGCTAACCAGGGGCACGCTTCTTTCTTGGAGATGTTAAGAAGTTGTAATTTAGTTTGCAAGGGATTACCAAAAGGAGGGTGTTCGTTTATGTTTTGATTAATGAATATTCGCAAAGTCGTTGATAGATCAGCTCCCATCAGAAGAGATGTACTTTAAGGCAAGAGAATGACCAGTAGTAATTACGGTTCTTTTTTTTTTTTTTTTTTTTTTTTTGTCTTTTTCATTTTTACTGGTACCAGGGATTGAACTCACGACTGCCTGCTTGCAAGGCAGGTGCTTATGCCGCTGAGCTAAATTCCCAGCCCCTGTAATTATGGTTCTTGACACAGCCTTGTTATAGGACTATTTTCACTGCACAGATATTTGAAGTCACTTGGTGCCCAGTCTCTCAACTTGGTGTTCGTTTGGCAGCCAAATTCATGTTTCATGGCCAGGTGACTCTGCTCTGGGCCATAAGTAGAAGGGCTCTTCTAAATCAGAGAGCTGCACCCTGGACCTGTGCTTATCGCTGAGCACAGAGCTTGGCTGTTAGCATATCCTCGTAGACTGAAATATTTATTTTAGGCAACTATTTAAAACTTTTAATTTATTCATCAGATGTACAGAGCTGCTAATCAATACATATGTATGTGCTATGTATGTTTCTCAGGGATGGTGACTTTTCTTTATATTTTATTTTTGTTAGTATTTTAATAGTAGTTATACTAGTGAACAGGAAAATGACTGCCACACAGGTACTAAGGAGGAGAAAAGAAGAACAGGGGTTTGGGACCCAAATAATTCACAGTATAGAAAATTAACATAACCACAGTTGACAGCAGGTCTGTCATTAGTCTGTTATTAGATGTATAAGTGTGTGTGTGTGTCTGTGTGTGTGTACTGCTACTGTATTTTAACAAAAATCCATGGAATCAGCTTTTCACATTGATGAAAAATTGCTGCAGTTCAATCTAAACATTGCTTTTCCCACGTCTGGAAAGGCCATTTCAAAGCAGCTTAATTCCCCCCATATTATTTCCTACTCGATTCAAAGAAACAAAAAAAAAAAAAATCATGTATTGGTACAAGCTGCCACTACTTTAGTTCATTGGTCCCTACCACATAAACTAAGAGCATCTAAGAGCAGGAAATCCAGCTATAATTTGGGACCCCAAACCTTGCATTAGTTTCCCCTTGGCAGAGATACCTGAAACACACTCATATTTAGTAGTTTACGTTGTACAGCTTTGAAATCCATTATGGTTTGTACATTGGGCAGGTAAAAGATTAATTTGTGTTTGTAAATGTGTGCACCCGTGGGGGTAGTTGTATGTTATGCACAGGTGAAAAAGATCTTTTGGCAGCAAATCTATGGAGCTGACATTTTTATGCCTTTTTTAAAGCACAAGTCTAAGCACATGAAAGGTAGATTCACACTTTTAAACTGTTCAACTCGTATTTTGGTTTAATGTTATAATTTATGTGGTTCATAAACCAACATTAGGTATAAACTTTATAGGTATATACACGCATTTATTTTCCTAATACAGTACAATTTTTATTATCAAGTACAGGAAAGATATGATTTATTCCTATTTTATTAATCCAATGACCCAATCATAAAAGATGCTTCCTATTAGAGAAAAAGAGGAAAATGCTGAAAATGATCCCTGCTCTTTCACAGTGAATTTAGGAGAGGCTGCTTATATTCTCGCTATGATTTTGCGAATATGAACAATTATGACAAACATCTAATGGATTGGCGTTGTAGAAGGTTTACTCTGTCAACATTCCCTTGCATGCCATTTTGTTTTTTTGCAGAATTCTGATGAGCAGCGTGTATGGCTGTGGAATTCTTCAAACGAGCTAGACCTAATGCTTATGCTGATGATCACAGCAATTACAAACACAATAGATGTACATCACCCTCAATGAGATCTGAACTCCTGATGAAAGGAAGACCCCGCTCTTGCTTTTTCCTGTGTGTGTCTGGATAATAGCCTCATTGTCTATAACTAATAGACAAAAATGCAAGGAGGTGATTCTGTAATATGACGGATAGCGAAGCAGAAGGAAAACGGCCTTTGTTTCGCTTTGCTGTGCTAACCCCTTTCTCAGATGATCTTGGCAGCTTTTTTCTTAGCTTTCGTCTAATTTTGCTAACATCTCATAGATACAAAACCGCAGCCTGGCCCTCCGGCTCCCACCCCTGTCTTCTTTGCTCCTTCCCGCTGTTTCATTACATTTTCTTATGTGCATACCATCAAGTCCTCTTGGACACATAATAAGATTTGGGCCAGACTATGTTTCTTGGCTTTAATGGTTAGTTAGCTTTCCAGAATACACATGCTGCTTTATACATGCTTTTATTACTGACATCATGAGAATGCAGGGCTCCTATGTTTACAATTGGGTGTTCACCCTTAAATAAAAGCCATGAGATCAGGTTGTTTAAGACAATCTTTGAAAAGCAGAATAAAAACAGCTGTTATCTGCTTGAACCATTTCATTTTCTTTCATGATCTGAATGATAATGATGTGTAACAGTGGGCAGTCTGCGCTCTCATTATGCTCCATACATCAGAGTCTCTTTCAGGTTGGAAATGGGTCTCTGTCCCTGAGTTCCGACAGGATCTTTTCAACCTCACTTCTAACAGGTGTTGGTGTTTGGGGGAGGCCGGGAGGGGGATGAAACACCTCTGCGTGTCCTTCTCTGACCTCCGGATTCAGGAGGCTGGTTTTCATTGGCAACGTGGATTTGAAAAATCAAACCAGGTCCTGGCTGAAAAAAAGGTCTGTCTCACCAGAAACAGATTACAAATATTTCCACATGTCAAACAAATGAACAATAGGGTGGTCCTTATTAATCAAAGCTCTTCTAAACCAAGTGCAGATGGTAACAATGAACTCCTCTTCCATGGTTTCTTGCAACAGAAGGAAATGTTTCTCACAGAAATGCACAGTTCTTCCATTTCTTCGACAGACACCAGACAAGGAATAAGAACCTCAAACCAAATAAAAACAAAATGAAAAAAAAATTACAAAATTTCATAATTCTTAGTGATCCACGCTGGGAGACTCATTGGGCTTATTTCCATTCAACACGCCCTCATCACAAGCTGTTTCTGAAGATTCTGTGGCATTTGCCCAGGGACTACCAGCTGAAATTGGTTTAAACCTCCTGAGTCCCCTTTTCATATTGCAGATGCTGCTGATTGGGGAGCAGAGTTCTGCTTTCCCCCAAAGTCAGTGATTTCCAGGCTCTGGTGGCATCTACTACTGAGAGCACAAACTCCTCTCTGACAACAGTGTCATTTGTTATTTTTAATTAATAGGAAAGTATCGATAGCAATAGTTGAAACTGCATTCTATTCAAAACCTGAGAGGGAGGATCATCGGAAAGGCAAGTCCACCGACAGCGGTGCCCGGATGCCTGACCCAGGGCTGCCTTTTCTTGCCCTTCTCTGTGTTACCTGAGCCTCTTGGCTGGCAGAGAACTTGGGTGGGGGCCCTCCTGAGAAACAAAGACTCCTTGGACTTTCTTTACCACCACATGCTACTACTTAGGAAGAGCGTATTTCAGATGTTTTAGCAAAATTGATTCCACTTCTCCAGTCAAGATTAGTGCTATTATGCTCCCGTGTAGTCAGACCTTCAAGGAAAAGGATCAAAAGACTAGCAAGATGTCACTAGGTTCACACCTTATCTCAAAACAGTGTTAAACCTAAATTGTATTTGAAAGGTGAAAATTCTATTGTGAAGCCTTTAACACACACAAAGTGTCTGTGATTTCCACTGATAAAGTAACTCCATGATATAAAAACTTTACAGTTACAGAGGTGCTTTCTCTCTCTCTCTCTCTCTTTTTCCCTCTCTCTCTGCCTTCTCTCCTTCTCTCCTTCCTTCCCTCCCTCCCCCTTTCTGACTAAAGCTAGGACTTTCATTTCTCCTGGTCTAATCTCAGGGAAGGGCACTCTTCCAAATAGTTTAATATATGGTTAAAGATTTTTAAAATCTCTTCTCAAACTTTTCCAAGACAATTACAATACAGATGAGCAAATTTTCTACTAATAGATTAAATATGCGTGTGAAATTGCAGATTAATTGTAATCTTTTTCAAGAGGACTAAATTTTATAACTTTCTATGGGGAGATAATGTTTTATTGGATTTTAGGAGGAAATGAGATAAATTTATCATATATAAGAACAATTACCTTACATGACATAATCATGATTCATCAGTGACTTTTTGCAGACATGAAGGAGGTTACCCCATTGATTTTTAAGAATGTAATACAAAAGACTTTATGAAAATATTCTTGAAAGCTTTAAAAATGTGAAATTTAAAAAAATACATATAATTAGTATAGTTCAATACCTAAGTACTTTCCTGAATTTTTGGATCAATTCTAAATTAACCAAGTCTAAATTAACACAAAATCTTTGGCAAGCACCAAAAGAAGGTTTCATTCTCTCAGTGTTCTTGTGGTGCTGAATAAATGCTCTCATCTTACTGAAATATACTTTCACATGGGAAGTGAAAGGCAGCCTGTTCCCCTCACAGGGTGGGCATGCCCCAGAAAACATGTGCCTAAGCCTAAAGAGGCTTGCTTGGAAATGCCATAAAACTCAGTGCAATTTGTGTACTCTGTGGCACCAACTAAACATAGTAATGTCTATGTTGAGAAGAGAATGAAAAATTAATCCAGCAATGGAGTTTCAGGATTGCTGAGAAATGCCTAAAAAATGTCTTAGAATGTCACCATGGATTGCAAGGTCTTTCCCAGTACCCATTATTACATTCAGTTTAGGGATTATCAAAGTATATTGAGTATTATTTATATAACTTCATTGATCTTCATTTGGCTATCATTCAACTGCAATTAAGAACAAGGAGATGCCATGTATGTATCTGTTTAAGAGAATTAGTGAGAATACATGAGAGAGAAAGAGAGCAGGTGATTATTTTGATGGACAAGTAAACAATAAAGGAAAGAGCAAAGGAAATCTAACACCGTCAGAAGAGTATTTGGACAACAGGGCATTGTGGGATGATCCATCGTAAGGACATGGGCACTTAGAAGGTGGAATACAGCAGGAGTAAATATTGTAAAATGATGCCTACTCCTCAGACATGTCATTCAGGGCTTTATGTGTGTTCTACTGAAGTGGCTGAGAGTATAATTTCCAGGTTTGAATATGAGTTTGTCTGCTTACTCGTTGAATGATGTTGGCCATATAATTTAGCATCTGTGTTCCTGTCTTCTCATGAGTAGAATGTGCTTTAAAAGTCCTAAGAAAACCTTCTTTGTACAGAAGTTCTCGGAACTTCTAAGCACTATAAAAGTGTTAATTGCAAAATTGTCTCATGAAAATTCTCTATGATGAAAACCATTATTTTTATTTTAAAGCTAAGATAATCCAGGTCCCAAACTTGATGTATCTTGTGTAAAATGAGACAGCCGATCATGGGGACACGAGGTTGGTATTACACATGTCTGATTCTAGAAGCCACAGCCTCACTATGTTGGAGAGAGAGCTGAGAGATCATGGAATCAGTACGCATGATTACCAAGCTGAAACTATGCTGAGATCCTCTGGTAAAATTCAAAGGCAATGAATTCTCTAACTACTTTCTCTGTCATCTTAGGGAAGACTAACAGGGAGGGTAAATGAAAAAAAAAATATGGAAACAGACTGTAGACGTGTATGTAAATGTACACCTTTTACTTGGCAGCTCTAAGTTTTTTTAACCAGTTTTTTCTTTCCAAGAATATCTACTAATTCAAACCTTGATGATATCGGTATTGCATATGGAAACTTAGAGGTATCATCACTGGAGAAAAAAGGTATTATAAACATTTTTATTGCTTCTGTTTAGGGATTAATCATTCATTGTCAAGTTCAACTTGTCAAGGATAACTTCCTGCATTCCTCTGGGTAGATCAGACCTGTTGGCTAGATTATCTCTCAACAAGAAAACCTGTGCTTTCCACACTTGCTACCGTTACTGTTACATATTTAGCAAACGATTGTTGGGGACAAAAAAAGTCTGCTACACTGCCAGCTCTATGGATATAAGACTGCTTTCCTGATACATTTATCTCTGGCACCTAAAATGGTTCACTTCATGTTTGCCAAATGAATCAATGAAAATCTGTGGCCTAACAGGCTGTTGGGGACAACGGTGGTGTTTAAATAAAGACAGGTACATGTCCACGGCATTTTGGAAGCGGCCAGAACAAAAACACTGTGTGGCCAATGCTATTTCATGGCTGTTTTGAGAATCACATACAGAAAAAAGATAATGCGTAAGAAATCAGAGACAATGGGGAAAATAAGATCAACTTAAGGAAAAAAAGTCATTTTGTTTCAGAGGAGGGTAGGATCCAAGAGGACTTTGTTGTTGATTTTTACAGTCTGTGTTGAGTATTTTTCCCTAATCTTATTAAATCAAGCTATCTATGGTTCGAGCCCACAGCTTAGGAGAATGTCTATCAGGAGAGCAGATGACACACTCATATCACCTCTATATGGTGGCTTCTCGGTATGAATCAAGGGATCATCACCCAGTGACCCCTGGGTGCAGGAACTCGTATGTGATTGATCAAAGAAGCCCTTTCTTTGTTGAGCTCACCCAGCAGGTGAAATAACATACGCGGGTGCCTGGCAGGCAGGTCAGTGTATTCCCTCCTGACCTTAATTTTCCAAAGACACTGTGCTGTCTGTTTGTGTATATGACATCCTCACTGGGAAAAGTGTCAGGCGAAGAAAACAGCAAGGATGCTATCAGATACCTTTTCTGGTGCAAGTTGTGATAGTTGTGTTCACATTTGGCTAAGGAAGGAGGCTGGATTTCACTGTGTTCCAGAAAGAAGAAAGACAGACTCATGTGGATACCTGTGTTCAAAGACAGACTCATGTGGTTACCTGCCTTCTACTAAATCTTTCCTGGGAAATTTGTATTTGTTTACTTTACTACTCTTGAAATTACAAAGCACAATTGCTGCTTTTAATCCTTCAGAGGGAAAGCCTGATTATCATATTATTTCTTTTCTATGGCTAAACAAGTGATTAGCTTCAAGAGGAGGCTGTTTCTAGGGATTTAAGCATAATATATATTTGGGTTTATTTTAAATTTAAAAGTTAAAAATACAACACAATTATGTGGGCTGTGTTCTCCTAAATAGACAATTCCCTAATGTCCTATAAGTTCTAGTAGAGAGCTAAAGATGCTACTACTTAATTACTTCGTAAACAGCTAAGATATGTCTAGAAGATCATTGAGTACAAATTCTGAGAAATCAAGCAGACTCACAAACACTTTCAAAAGAAGCAGACCAGTGGCACTGTTCAGATATTAACTGCTTGACCGATGTGGAATTACTACATGAAGTAGCTTCTTGTGTACTTTCTTCTCGCACATATTCGTTATAGCCTGTCTCAATATTAAGTATGGCTATGTGATTTTAGAAAAACCTTACACAGTGGAGGTGGAGAGTCCCATCTTCCTGCTTCTTGATTCATAAGTGACTCTTACTGATTTTCCCCCTACTGCTAAATCAAAAGACAGTGATGTTCAAGTAGTTAAGAAGGCAAAGACAGCTACTTGGAAGGCTGAAGCAGGAGGAGTTTGGGCTCACCCTGGACAACATGGTGAGACTGTACCTTAAAAGAAAAACATGAAAAAGAAAAGGAAAAGAAGAACTTCAAAACAGGAAAGGCAGCTCAGCTCATACAACCGTTTCTTAGCAAATGTTAAGATAGCAGAGGCTTCATTGAGACAGTAATAGGAACAGGAAGAGCTTAGCTGTTGAAATCTCATCTACGAAGTCATTTATGCTTACTGTATAAATGTTCTTCAATGTTCTCATGAAATTCTACATGTGTATAATGATTTTTCTGGGGCATGGATTTAAGTGTTTTATCTGAATCTTTTGGAAAACCAGGTTGTAATCACCCATCTCTTTGACACCCCAAAATTATAAGAACCACTGGGATTATTTAAACATTGCTTGCTGAGAATTTCTGAACTGTTAAAAATATGATCGTTAATAGAAGTTTTACAATGCAACTTATCTCTTCTGTAATGAGAAGCCAGGGAGCTAGTTATAGTTCCTTTCTTCCTTTTTTTCCTTTGTAATGTTAGATCTCCATTGGAGAGAGAAGGAAAAACAGCTGGAACTTATAACTATTTGGAAACATCAACAATGTTGAAATTTACACTCCCATGTGCAGATGTTATCAGACAATCAAAAAAATGTGCACAAACAGAGAAAGAGGAAAGCAATTTTACTGAAGCACGATTTGGTTGGATGGGCCAAAAAAGTTACACTTGTTCTATTTCTGAAGAACATTGTTGATCAATAAGGCGAGGTAAATTATATTACAGCCAGAATTTGCAAAAGATTTTCTAACTAGGTGATAAATACCACCTATGCTAGATAATTGACTTCCTGAAACATGTAAAACGAGTCCCCCATTATGTTATGTAAGAGAGAAACGCTGCCAGTTGGCACTCTATTTGTATTTCAAGTTGATAGTCAAACATGTATCTCCTTAATACTATTGGGCATGGTCATTTAATAATATGCTTCCTGCAGAGAGCTTGCTCCAAGCCTTCCTTTGCTAATTTATATCCTGCTTATCTAACAGAAATTGGTTAATCCAAGTATGGCATTTGGGATGTGGGATTAGACTAATACATCACAAATATAATTTTTTTTTTTGCTTCCTTGGGGCTTTATCTGTCAAGTTAGCTTCTTTGTTAGTAATAACTTGCTCCTCCAGCATAGTTTAGCAGAAATAGGTAAAAATAGATGAGGTTTAGTATCCATAAAGACCCTAAGGTGGCAAAATTACATAGGAAGGGAGGTATAAAGCTGAAATATCTCAAATATATTTGAAAATTTCCTCCCAAATTAAATATTTTTTTAATTTGTTGTGTCCAGGTAAATGATTTATTTTTAAACCCAGAAAAGGTTGTTTTCTGCCCACCCTGTAAGTAGCTGGAGGGGGAAGGGGAGCCAAAGACATGTTACCGGGCACTTTTACTTATGCTTTAGAGATGTTGGTAATGTCTGTATTTGAAAATGACATTTGCTGTATTGCAAGCATTGTGAGTAGATCAAATTATGAACAATGTTATGAGGTAGTCTAGATTTAAATCTTGGCTCTTTCGTTTCAAGTTCTGTCTCTTTGTGAGTTACCTTCTCCCTGGCTTGTGCTTCTCATTATTAAGCTGGAGATAATGATTGACTATGGATATTAAATAAAATGATCTACATGAAGTGGACAGTATAGTAAGTGCTTCTCATCAAAGTATAGATTTCATGGTATCAGTTAGTAGTTTGTTATTTTCATTATTATACATGCATTCCCAAATATCATTGAAGACTGTGAAATCCTTGTTTCTGGAGAGCCTCTATTTCTTCATTGCAGAAAAGGAAGCCAGATAGACATTTTCTCATCAGAGAAATTAGCTTTTGGTGTGGCAGAGAGCTGGAGAGACTGTGGAATTTAAGGGGTGGAACTGTCAGGTGTTAGTTTGCATTCGCTGTAGACAGACTTCTGCCAGGATAAATCTCTGTTGCGTCCAAAGAGCACATAAACAGGAGTGAAGGAGCACAGGCCTTGCTAGGCAGGTAGATAGAAAGACAAAGCCTTCCTTATTTTAGAGGCAAAATAAGTGAGTCACAAACAGGAATGATTGCTAAGTAGATGAGAACTGAAGCTTATTTATCACCTTTGCTTATGTTGCTTTTTCCTTCTGTAGAGCCTTGTTCTTGGGAATGCCTGGACAATCCGCATAGATTGGTAGAGAGAACAGCACCTCTAATTCCTCATTTTCAGTGTTTAAAACAACCAAGCCATAGGGGAGTTCTTCCATCACAGCAATTGCTACCTGTGTTGCAGTTGATGTTAATGTGACGATCTGTAGCCGCAAGAGCTACAAGCGCACAGCCACATTTTATTCATATACTGAAAGTCCTGAGTGTACATTAAGTGCTGGAAAATGATCTGCTGCATCAATGAGTCAATTTTGGAGAGTTCCAGATAAGGGTATTCATTTATCTCGTTTGTTAACAAACTTGATTGCCTTTTATATTTCAAAACAGCATATGCTAACCTAGAGCTCAAAATGGATTTCTAACTCAGTAGTTAGCAAATGATTTTAGCATGAGGATTTCCTTTAAGTGTCAAAAATTCCATGGGTATTTGTACTTGAATTATCTCTTGATTGCAGAAATACACGATACATCAGCTGCCAAAACAGCTCCACATATATTAAGAACTGATAACATAAAGAATATTTGTGGCAGTATTTTTGAAATAGAAAACAATTGAAAGCAAGTTTTGGAAACATAATAAATGTCTACCCATTGGACTGGTTAAATAACTTTTGTTATATTCATGTAATGAAATATTTTGAAGTTCTAAAGAAATAGGTAAATTAATATATACTCATGAACAGGAATGGCTGAGATTTATTAAGCAAGAACATCACGTGAGCTATTTTGGGTGTCTTTTATAAAGGATCAAATCCTAATCAGGAGGGCTCAAGACCCAACTGCTTTCAAAGACAAAATCATCACCTAGGGGGATATAATTCTAGAAAATGCATGAGGGAGAGGGACCTATGCATGCAAACCTTTGCAATGTAGCACATCAGAGAGCAAGAGAGGAAAAGAAAGATAGAACAATTCATTTCAAAGAAATTGTGGCTAATATTTTGATAGAGTTGCAACCCTTCACTATGAATAGTTTTCCTAATCTGGTGATCTTCAGTCTATGAACTTGATTTGAAGTGATCCTAGATAATTAGTGCCTGTAGCAGATCTGTACATGTTCTCTCTGGAGAAGGTCTCCCATGCTAGGCCTGAGGAAATTCTTCTGAATAAATGTACAAGGAAAGAAGGTACCAGGAGCAAATATGAGAACAAATAGGTCTGCTGACTTCAGATGTTGAAAGTAACAGTCAAAGATTGAAATTGTTATTGCTACAATTAAAGGATTTCAAATTTGAAAATATCTTTGAGGAACTGAAGCAAGATTGGTCTAAGAGTCAGGTGTGGTGGCACACACCCGTAATCCCAGCACTTAGGAGGCTGAGGCAGGAGTATGCTGGTGAGTCCAAGGTCGGCGTGCATTACAGAAGTGAGGCCAGTGTAAGTCTGTACTACACAGAGAGATCTATTTCAAAAAAAATCAAAAGAATGATGTAAAATATTTGAGAAAATGCATTGGTTTTGTTTTTGTTTTTGACATGGTGTCTTATTAGTTCAGGCTGGCTTTGAACTCACTGTGTGACCTGGACTGACCTTGAACCTCCTGTGATTTTCCTGCCTTATCCTTCTGAATGTTTGGAAAAGTAGGTTTGCATCATCATGCCAGTCATGAAAAAGTTTTGCAAGTTTTTTTTTAAAATAAACTTTAGACACAAAGATTAAAATCCAGTGGTCTGACTTAACAAAGCATGAAACAATTTGTTCAGAAATTTTATTTGGAGCAAAGCATGGAGAAATAAACATGGAAAATAGGAAGAAAAAAGTGAAGACACCAAGCACAGAATGAAGAATTCTCGTACATGATGGAGTCCCAGAGGAGACTTGCAAGAGGATTAGACGGAGGCATTATTTAAAATGGGCTGAGAATTTCTCTCAGTTGACACAAGACATTAATCCATAGACTCCAGAGGCCACATCTATTCCCACACAGGACAAATAGAAAGAAAGCCTTATTGCTTACATTATGTGAAATTGCACATGGCCAAAACCACAGTGCCTGGCAGTTTGCAGATACATTTGGATGAGTGAATTTACTGGCAGTTAGGGTTATAGGCTTTAAGATGGGGCTCCCTGTCCAGTCACATGACATCCTGTCAAATTGGTTCATCGTCTAAAATTTTTTCTGCGAAAGAGGATAACAACAGTATTTACCTTGTATGATTATCGAAAGGGTTACATGAGTATTTAAAGCACGTGGAAACTACATGAAAATAGGCAGCAAATGTCATTTACTTTTTTGTTGTAATGTAAGAAATAAATGACAGTTTGTATAATTTAGTGTTTACATATAAAATTATATTATTTTCCTTATTTGGAAAGGTTATTTCTATAGCAGAATTGCTTTTTTTTTTTTTTTTTTTGCACAATCTGCTTCTTTATAGTGCTGTTTATTTGTTTATTTATTTATTAATTTTTGTTTTTTTCTCATTGTAGAGACTGAACCTAGGGTCACATTCATGATAAACACTGAGGTACATCTACCCTGGGGCCCTGATCTTGAATTATTTTAGAAAAATACTGGTGACAAATATTCCATGAGGTTTAGTGCTGGCTCCAGGTGGTGGTGGCAGATTTAACACTGGCTGACATTAGTTTTACAGGTCCAAGTGTACACCATTCCATGACCAGCTTCTTTGCCTTACCAGCTTTTAGCAAATGGATACCTTTCCGTGCCATCTCAAATCCCAAGCTATCCTAGCTGATTTTAATTCTGAAAACAAAATCCAACCTCTTTTTAACTTAGGACTACATTAAAATTGATTCAAAAAAGCCATGACTGTCTAATACTTATGACACACTGCCTAAGTGTCCCCAAGGTAATGTGAGGAAAAAAAAAAAAAAGCATTGGTCTTAGCTGTCCTTACGCAATACAGTGAGTATTGACAAAGCGTAGAAAAGGAGAGCATTGAGCACTTTAGAGATGACATAAGATTTAACAGGGTGTAACTTTGAAAGTGTGTATTCTATTCATGAGGATTGTAGCAATCGCTGTATTTTGTAATGGCCCCTGATTCAGTGAACAGCTTACTTGGCACCAGTGGTTTGTTTCAGACTGGTCAAGGGTCTTTTAACCTACTGAATCCTTCTGTATGCCTGCTACATAATTTCCTCTGCAATGTATTCTTCTGTGAAACAGGAATAACAAGAATATGGGGTTCCAGGGACATGGGGTTCCAGTAAAAGGACAATGCATATTGACAGTCTGTGGCAGAGAAAATCATTGTAATAGTATATTCACCTGGATTTGGTGATGGATCTGCTATCAAGTGACAAATAGAGAAACACACACACACACACACACACACACACACACACACACACACGTCCTAAGAGAAGACTGTATGGAGACTTTGAGATAAAACTTCTTTAATTACCACCTTACCATACTCCAAGGAGTGTTGGTCAGTTTTGAAACCACGGCTGAATCAGCTCACCTAAATGAAGTGCTTTCCTGCTTACTATTTTTACTGTATTAGGGTTCTTTACAAAAGAGACCATGTCTGATTTATTTTGTTTAGCAAGAAGAACAGTACAACATGCCATTAGATTACCTTTGAATTTGACCTTGTGCTTTTCATTTTTTTTTATGGTAAAGAATAGGGCATTTTTCAGGAAAAAGAAATGAAATTCTTTCAAGTTAGAGACACTGAATCCTAATAGATTGTGCTATTTAAACAGAAAACAAATTAAGATTGCTCTGGAGCCATTTTTTTTTGTAATTAGTCACAAGTTCCTAGAGGACATTAGACAATTATAGAAATATACTGAGCTATGTGGTCTCAGACTTCAAATTAACACTTTTTTCCCCTGATTTCTGAAGACCTTTAATTTTCTCTAGCAATTATTTCTGGTGCCGTTATTTTTTTTTCTCTTTTCTTTTCTTTTCTCTTTGCTCCTGGGTAAATCCTTACATTTACTTAGTAGCAAGCAGCACTAGATTTTTGCAAAACAGAACTGTTCGTTTGTTTTCTTAAAAGGAACCATTATGGTATATAAATACTGCAGAGGTTCTCTATTTCTGTTTCAGTTCATAATAAAATATAACATACACTTCATTATCAACATACTACTCATTTTCCAATTGTTTTCCTAAATGATTTCCAAAGTTTTCCTTCCAGGACAGGCATTCTAATATCCAAAGAATTTCTTCCTTTTGCTAATGTAACACGAAAAAATGGTTAAGGGCTTCTGCATTAGGAAATATTTTTATGTTTTACTTGTACAATTATTGTGTTTGTTCTTTCACACTGATGTATCACTTCAACTGCTTTTCTTCCTTTGATTTAATGTAGATGACATCTACCAGAAACCGTGAACACATGAAATATTCACAGTTTTTCACATTGCACAAATACAGTAATATGAATACCTTTCCAGACTTCATTTCTTGTGGTCTTTGGAATCTATTTCAACTTCAGACAATATGAACAGCTTTAAAACTCTATTTTGGGTTCAGTTTATATTCACATGCCTTTATGATTTTCCAGTATTTTTTTAAACCCCCCGAGCTGTGTCTCACAAAGGAAAAATAGTGGGTTTTAAATAAATTTATAGGACCATCACTTTTATATGGCCATATAATAAAAGGACATGTGGAAGTAGTATTGATAAAACTTGAGTATTCTCTTCAGGTGTGCAGGAGAACAAAGGAATGGAATACTATGCCCCCTTTTTATATATTTATCAAAGACTACCTGCCTACAGGCAACATATGCAGAACTGACCACAGCTCGGGGCTGCCGGACAACCAAAGAGGTTACGCTAACAATTAGGTCATGATGTTCAAAGTAAGTAGGAGGAAGATGGAGTCATTTTTACAAGCATTCATAATTGGGAGTGAAGAAATTCGAAAACTGTTTTTGAAACCCCCTGACTTAAGTAAGTGGAAAAATTCATAACTACAGTGCCCCTTTTCCCTGAGTCTATTATCAAGTGCATTAGGAAATAGCCTTTCAACCCTCTTTGAAGCGTGCTGGTGATTGCTGGTATCCTGTCATTGTGCTGTAAATAATCAGTTAATTCAAATGTTTCCAATCACATGCCAGTAAAACTTCCTTAGAAGTATATAATGTAGAGCTGTGGTGGCAAACCTATGGCATATGTGTTGCTTTTAAGACAAAAAATATTAGCGTATAACTTGCTTTTTTATAAAGTAAAACCTCAGTATTCAGGCTTAATTGCAGTGTTACCACTTTGCAGTTCATTTGTGGATTTTGGGTTGCGGTTTGAATACTCCGTCTCTAAAAGATTACAGTGAGAGTGGCTGAAATAGTGTATTCTAAAATGGCATCTTTTATAATGTTTGTATTATTTTATTTTGTCTTTTTGAGACAGAGTCTTGCTATGCAGTTCAGCTGGCCTTGGGCTCACTTTGTAGCCCAGGCTGGTCTATAACTTGCAATGATCCTTCTGCCTCAGCCTCCCAAGTGCTGGGATTATAGGCATGTGCCACCATGCCTGGCTCATTATTTTTTATAATTTTAAAAACAAGAGTGAGTGATTCACTTTTGAAAGATTAACATCAAATGATAAAAAATGTTAAACTGTGAAAAATATCACAAAGTGAAAATAAACATCTTTTTTCTACCTCCTTCTATCCCCTTCTCTCTGTCACCCTTCACAGCAGAGTAACAAGTTACTACACTGACCCACTTTTTAGTCACCTGCAAACATATTTCCCCGACATGTAGTACTATGGCACAGACCAGTCTCATTCTTTCCTGGAGTGCTGCGGATAGAACACAGGGCCTCAAGTATGTTAGGCAAACTCACTAGCACTGAGTTAGTTACACACTGACCTTTCTCGTTTTTCCTTTTTTGTACTGGGAATTGAACTCAGGACTTTGTTCTTGCCAAGCAGGGGCTTATACCACTGAGCTATATCCCTGGCTCTCATTTTTAAGCTTTGTGTAACATGCCATTGTAAGGCACACTGTAATTAGCCTATCAAGTTTCCAACTAATAGGCATTAAATTGTTTCTAATTATTTTTCATGGTAGGCAAAACAGCAATCCAAATTTTGATATATTTGTTTGGACATTTGTGTGAGAATTTCCATAGAAAAGTATTTTTAGAAGTGCAAATAGTGAGGATTGGCAAGCGTGTGGAGAAAAAGGAACACTTCTGCACTGTTGGTGGGAATATAAAGTAGTACAACCACCACGGAAATCAGTGTGGAGATGTCTTAGCAAAAATCACGGATTCTGCTTAACTCATCTATTCCCCTTCTAGTTGCCTTCCCCAGTGAGTTAAAAAATCATCGTCTTACAGGGATACACACATACCCATGTTCATAGCAGCACAATTATAGTAGTTAGACCTAGAAAACAACATTATATGTCCATCCACAGGTGAAAGAATATGGAAAATGTGATTATTTACAAACAATGGAGTCTAAGGTGGCATAAAGAAAGATGGACTTGAGTTATTTGTAAAAAAAAATGAATGTACCCTGAGACCATAATGTTAAGTGAAATGTCAGATACATGAGGTCAAATATCCCATGATTTCTCTTATATGAGACACACTATATATTATACATGTGTGCATTAGGTATACTTATCTATGAACACAAATTATATTTATATGCATTTATCCATAAATAGAAAGTAAAAAAGAAGAGAGAATTAGGAAATAGTCATAAGGTCAATTACTTCCTCAAATTATATATTCCACTGAATCAAAACATTTTAAAATACTAAATGCTAATTTGTTTCCCTTATACTATTACTTTATCTTAGTTCATTGAAAAGAAAGTTTTGTGTTATTAATTGTTTTTAAGAATTTTTTTGGTTTTGGGTCTTGTACTTTAAGTGTCTAGTACTTTAAGAATTACTTTAAAGATACCAATATTCACTGTTTTGGTTATTGCTATTCTCTTAATATTTTAATGAAATTTGGTTTTATGTTTTCATAAGATAAAAAAGTAAGTAAGTTATTGAGTGAGAGGTTTTATTTTTGGCTGCGGAGGGGATGGTGATTGGGATGGAATCCAAGGCCTTTTGAGTGCTAGGCAAGTGCTCTATCAATTAGCGTAACTTCAGCTCAAATTTGTGCTTATTTAGTTGTGATAAACATTATTCAACTTCCCTCCAAAAAAGTACTCATTGCTTTTCCAACAGTAGTGAAGGACACAGCTGTTTTCTTAAGCTTTGGTCAAGACTGGGTCTCTGTCGCTCTCTTCTTTTCTCTCTCTTTCCCAACCCACATTATGAAGTATAAATGACCTGAAAGGCTTTTAAAGCTTATTTATAGCTGTTTAATCTATCAATGTAGAGACTAATTTAGAGCAAATGTTGTAAGTGAGATGTTTCAATGGGATTCACGTAGGTCAGTAACTGATACACAACTAAGATTAGTGGAAAGGAATATCAAAATATTAATTTACAGTGACTCCAGTGGAATAAGTTCTTTATAGATATTTAAGCTTCCTTCCCATGTGATTCAATGGAAACATAACAGAGTAGTGAATGGAAAGAGCAGAAGCTACATGTGTGGGACCAAAAGTGGAAACTCTTTCCTGCTGCACCTCCGAAGCCCAGGGCACAGCCTGGCTTGTGTGTGCACAACAAATGCCCATGGAATGAATGCACGGGCAATTGTGCATTCCAAACATGTAAGTAAAGTAATTAGAAAGTTATCTTTCAGGAAGCATCTTGGAAAATTGTTTTGAAAAATAAGAACTTTCCAGAATGTTAATTGGAATCCCTCTGGAAACATATTTTTCTAAATATCAAATTAAAAGACGTTCTCCCTATACACTTAATAAAAATCTACCATATTTTCTATCAACTCTGCTGATTTTTGGATCTTAAGATAGGAACAATAATACGACTCTAGTGTTCTTTTTATTTTTCACTATTTATTTTTAGCATAAGTAACGAAACAGAGTCTGTAGATGTACCTTGGTCTTTGATCAAATTCATTTGCTAATTTGTGTTTTATTCACTTGTTTTTTTCTCCTTGTGCTTCAGAAGTTTCTCTCAATTTAAAAATAAATGTTAAAATAGATTTTTATAAAGCAAATAACCTAGACAATGGCATGCAATTGAAAGTAGTTCATTTTATTTCTTTGTGTAGGTCGCCAAGCACACAATATACCTAACAAGGGGTTAGCTCACAGTAACTACCCCTATCGTGTAGTCCTTACTTAATTTTAATCAGTTAGAGGAGAACAAAGTCTGCATTTCAGCTATGAATGGGGATGTGATTCAGTGTAAGAGCTGGAGCATTGCTAAATGTTGGTGAACAACAGTAACTGCCTGGGGAAACACTATATAATGACTCTGTAAGTGCCATGCTATGTTGAAGTTTAATTTAATACCTCAAGTCATAGAAAGGTTCTGTTAGGCAATGCTTGGAAGAAAATCTACAAGACTCTTTTCTGTCAATAATTAGTAAAACACCGGAACACACATTAAGGCAGAAATGACAAAGAAATCATGACCAATGAAAGAAGGACTTGACTTCCCTCAGCAAAAATTGGCTGGTAACTGTATTTTTTTGTTTTGATAGGATCTCCAATGTGATAGAGAAGTTTGGATGGGATTATAGAACAGGGCTTTAAGAAAATGTTTGATACAACAATTACCATTTGTTTAAATTTTAGGTTATAAATCCATTGTTGGAATGCGGTAAAAAATAATTTACCATAATCACATGAGGTTTAATTGCAGGAGTAATTATAAAATCTATTCACAAAAACAGCAAATTGATATATTTGAAAGAAGGCATGTGTTTATGTCAAAAATAGCTGGAAAAGAGACTGAAAATTTATGCAGGTTTGTTTTATAAAACATTGAAATATAAAGCAGGCTATTTCTTGAACATGATAAACAGTCTAATTTAAACCAACATCCAGTATTTATTTAATGGCAAAAATTAGATAAGATAAGGATCCTCTTTACTGCCAATAATTTTTACTTATATTTAGGGATTTCTGATCAATCAATATAACATGAAATCAAATATGAAGTATATGTACTGGACAAACTTACAGTTTTTAAAAGCTGTATGAAATACGACCACATGAACATTTTTAAAAATACAAGTTTATTTAATACCAAGCTGAAATATAATTAAAAGAAATTCCAGCCAGGATAGCAAGAAAAAACTCAGTAACCCAAGAAAAAAAATTTTTTTTTTCTTTTATGGTAGTAGGAATTGAATCTGGAGAGAACAGTGCTATGTCCTCAGCCCTTTGTATTTTTAGGCAGGGGCTTGCTAACCTGCACACGCTGGCTGGGAACTTGCAGTCCTGGTGCTTCGGCCCCTTGAGAAGCAGGAATTAACAAGCATGCACCTTCATGCCAGATAACCCAGGAAAAAGAAATCTCTAAACTATGCACAAAGAAAATTATAAAATATAGTTTCAATCTGTAGAACTAACCAATATAAAGAAAATTAAAACCTGCATGGCAATCTATAAGGGCAAAACACGATTCTGGAAGATACGATTGAACCTCATTTATTTATGTTTCATGAAATTCTAGTGTTTATGTTTCATGCAGTTCAAATGCAGTAAAGGAGAAGCTGAAAAAATTTTTTCTAACATTTATTTAGAAAGAGTAAACAGGCAAGATTATCGAAATTTGAAACAATCACAACTATCATCACCACTACCAGACATATACAACTGAATGGAAGAGAAAAAGAATGAGTTTTAGAAATAAATCCCATTATTTAGAAATATATTATGGACAGCATTTTAAAGTCATTATAAATCAATAAAGTGGGAGGGGAAGATTTCGTGCTGGGTACTGGATAAATGATGAGAGTTGTAAAATAAAAAAAAAAACATTGTTAAATTACAAAAAAAGTAATACACATATTTTTAGTTAGAAGATTGTTATGAATTTATAAATGGATGAAAGGGAATAAAAATATCCATAATTTTGGTTTTGTAAATATAAAAGTTTCTTATTTCAAAAACACTCTATTGTGTATTTGATAAAATGTTAACCATTTTGCAATTAAAAGAAAAAGGCCGATCGCATTCAGAAGTAGTAGACACAGGGAGAAAACAATTCACAGAAAAGGAAATAGGACTCGTAAACAAACATAAGAGAATATCATCAGTCATCGATGAAATGCAAATTAAACTTAAATTGGGAAAAACAGTTATCGTTTGCTTATAGTTTAGATTTCTGGACAAAAATGGGTAGGAGGGGCAATGCCATTTTAGGGATTTCTCTAGAGGGAGAGAGTGAAATCAGTGTTAAGAGGAAAACTCAGGGTCATTGGACCTGCAGTGTCCACCTGTTCTCTCCTGTAAAGTTGCCCTGGGCACAGAAGGCTGGGCACTGGGACTAGAGCAAGGGTGTTGGTGTTGGTGTTGAGGACTGAACGCATGCGTAATAAATGTGCTCCACCGTTAAGAGGAAGGAGACTTGGAGGAGAAACCTGGCAAGCATGATACTCTTCTGCAAAAAAATGAAATGGAAGCCTGATGCTCATATGAAGAAGCTGAGTGTTATTAACAAATGTCACAATACAGCATCATCATCTAGTGAACACATCAACAGAAAACAAGGAGGAATCAGTATACACCCCTTAACTCCAGCTCTCTGGGAGACAGAGGCAGGAGGATCACAAATTTCAGTTCTGCCAGGGCAACTTAATGAGACTCTGTCTCTGAATGAATGAATGAATGAATGGCTGTAACTCAGTGATAAATTTCCTTGTGCTCAATCCTCATTAGCATAACAAACAAACAAAACAAACAAACGAAATACCTAAAAGGGAAAAAAATAGTCATATCTATTAATAAGAGTGGTAGTATGATCCAAAATTTTGTTACCAAATAGCATCTATTATAATATTGTTTTATTGGATGTTAACTATCAATTAGAGATTATTAAAAGTTAGAGACTTTCAATGATTTTAAATGAAGTGTTTATTAAAAGTGTCATAGATGTGAGACATACTCAACTTGAATTTTCTAGTTTTGTTTTCACAATTAAGTTAGCATGAGAACTAAATGCTCAGTTTTCCATAAGGGGAAATTGAGTCCCAACTTTCAGAGACTTGTAAAAGTCATCTTGTAAATGAACAGCGGAGCTTCGGTTCAAACCATGGCATTCTGGCTACAAAACTTCCTTAATCACTGCAAAATATCCAGATGTGAAAAACTACTGTATGTTGTATAAACGGTTTAATAAGTGCATAAGAATTCAAAATACTGGCTCTGAATCAAGGCTGGCAGCTTCCTGATGCTGTT
The DNA here is from genome assembly GCF_034190915.1 of Cavia porcellus. NCBI lineage: Eukaryota > Metazoa > Chordata > Mammalia > Rodentia > Caviidae > Cavia > Cavia porcellus. The sequence goes on from NW_026947484.1 coordinate 150,503,311, forward strand.
GGTTTCAAGCAGGAGCCTAAAGAGATGTCTTTGAACTTGAAGCACCCCCCCATCCCCACTCCATGAGCAGCTGTGAGTGTGCCAGGCTGCAGTGGCCCAGGATGGGAGCCACTGGCTTTTGTTGGGACCATGCCATGCTGGGAGCACCCCGGGACACCAAGCAACCCCTCCCCCACTGCCTGTTTTATTTTACAATACACATGAAAGTGTGGACAGCTATTTTGAAGAGAACGGGAGTGTATGACAGCTATTAGTGACTTCCCTATTGTCTGGTTTTGAAGACCTAAAACGCCTTCCTCATTCTGTTCAAATCAGTTTTATACTGTGTTGTTTTGTATGAATTATTTGTATGCGAAAACATGGACAACTATTTGGAAGAAAACAAGAGACAATATGATAGACAGTGAAGATCTCAGGTCATCTAGCTTTGAAATTTGTATCTCTTAGACTGCTTTCTTTTTTTCCCTCTTGGTTTTAAATCTTTTAATTTATTTTACTTTTTACATTGCTTTCTTATGTCCTATTTTGCTGTTTTGTTATGTTTAATTTTACCCACCTTAAAATACAAATAAAAAAAGAAAAAAAAAGAATTCAAAATAATATATATCAGAATGCAGATAGATGAGTATTAGGGCACTGGTATAGGTAACACATGTTTTTTGTGTATTTGAAGTGTTTATTTTTTTGAGAGTAGGTATTGAAGTCTAGCCAGGCACAAGATAAGCATGTATTCTATCACTGAGCCATCCCTGGCCTCCTCTCTATCCTTCTCTCTCTTTTTGAAATAGGGCCTTGCTCTACAGTTCAGGCAGCCCTTGTACTCACAATACAGCCCAGGCTGGCCTCAAACTGAACACATGGTGATCCTTCTGCCTCAGCCTCCAGAGTGCTGGGATTATAGGCATGGGCTACCACACCCAGCTCTTTCTGAGACAGTCTTGTTATAGTTCCTAGACCGGTTTTGAATTTGTGCCTCTTGCCTCAAGCTCCTTAACAGCTTGTGTTTAAGCATGCACCAGTACACTAGCCTCTGTGTAAGCTTTTTAAAAATTAGAGAAAGCACTGGGCATGGGGGTACATTCCTGCAATCCCAGCACTCAGGACGCTGAGGCAGGAGGATTGAAGTGAGTGCCACATAGTGAGTTCAAGGCCAGGCTGTCTCAAAAAACAAAGGAACAGAAGAGGCTGGGGGTTTAGCTCAGTGGTATAATCACTTGCCTGCCAAGCGAAAGGTCACCCAACAAACAAACAAACAAACAAACAAACAGCAAAACACTTTTTACATTAGATTTTTTAAAACTAAAGAACAGTTCTCAATGAAATATATTTCCACATATCATACAATTATAAATTTTTGTTGCACTAAGAGGTAGTCTAACTACTAACCTGGATTTAGGCTGGTGACACATGTAACAGGGCCCCTTTGGGAGTCTCTGTGGTAGTAGTATGAATCTTGATGAACCTGAAGTTTTTCAGCCTTCAGCCTCTTCTGGGATAGTAGCATTCCTATTCTCTTTGTATGAGTATATCTCGAACAATATCCAGGCAATATCTGGATATGACTTTATCAAAAAAAGACCCCAATTTAAAATTTTTCTAATGTTAATGTTAATGTTAATTGTAACTAATGGATGGAGGAGGAGGTGGTGATAATGTTAGTTCCATCTACTGGGCATTTTTCAATGTCAGCCCAGCTGCTCAATACCTGCATTTCTGTGTATTCGGCTCTCAGATTCACTCTACAATATTGTTATTGTCCATGAATTTGCTGATATATATATATATATATATATATATATATATATATATTTTTTTTTTTTTTTTTCCCCTCACTGAAATAACTCTTTGCTCCAGTTCGTTTGTTTCTGATAGATTTAGAAAGCCATGCATTTATTTTCTGACCTGTGCACTCTGGCTTTAGCTCGCTGGCAGCCCCCGCCAAATGTGGTGGCCTTTGACACAAGGGCCCATACTCAGCCTGGTTGAATCTCAGCGAGGCGTCTGGCCAACTGCAGAGGGGCTTATCATCCTCTGTGATACAAGAATAAAGCGGGTCTCTTGCCAAATTGCAAAACGTTAAGGAGTGAAAGTTGACAGGCGAAATGGAAGGGAGAGGGTGAGGGAAAAGAAGAGAAAAGGAGACAAGTTGGGGAGAGAGGGAGATGGAGAGAGGGGGAGGAGAAAAGGAAGTGGCGGGCCTCTTTCATTAACAAGGTTGTAACTTCAATTGTGTGAAATTACCGTAGGCTTAGTCAACCTCGCGAGGCATTTGGGGAACACTGCGGTGTTTGGGCTGCCTCCATGAAACTGACTGGAAGAATTCCCAGAATCCCCGGCTCCGAGGCGTTGCTTCCTCGGTTGGCAGCGCTCCAGCCTCAGGCTCAGCGCTGGAGAAGCCTGGAGAGTACAAGTTGCCCCACAGGCTGCTGGGCAAGTGCCTAATGGTTCTCTGGAACAGGTTAGCAATAACTGGTACTTCCAGCTTTGGATTTCACCATTGTGAGCTGAGCAAAATGAGATTTTTTAGAAGTTTATAAAATCGACTTGTGCAGAATGGCTGAGGAGACCTATATTATTCATCTTTGGAAAAGAAAGAAAAGTTGCAGGTACAGTTAACGCCAGGGAGTGGCAAGGGCCATTCGACCTGAGGGTGGAAGCTGATAGTTGTTGCCACTTTGGTAATGATGCTGTTGTATTAAAGGGAAAAAATTTTTTTTTCATTTAGTTTTTCAACATGGTAAACATAAGACCCAAAATGAATCTCTTTATTCTAATTAAAAGAATGTGAAAGAATGTATTCTTACTTTTGAAAATAGCATCAAAGATAGCATTTAAAAAAACTTAAGTCCGACTGGTGACACAAAGCTGAATTTATCCCTAGAGCCACCACTATGTTATAGAATAAATCTGGTACCAGTATCCTCGGGGAGAGAATCCAAAATGCTGTCTATTAAGGGACTTTTATTAACTACAGTCAGAGGCATTCAAGATAGACAATGCCAGTAGATAACGCAAAGTGAGTCCAGGTTGTGTATTGATATCCATGAAACAGTCTCCTTTAAATTTCTCTAATCTTAGCACAGGTAGTAGGAGGTAAGAAGCATTTAAAGATGATTTCCTTTTATGTTTTTAAGCATTCGTGTGTCATTTGAATTTTCATAAATGTTTCTGAAAAGACAAGCGTTCACTTGCTATCTCTTGTTGTGGTTACTCCTAACTTCATTGATAAAATTCTCCTTTTACTTATGTGTGTGTTACTATAAATTATCAGTCCTTGCTGCTGTTTATTTTCTCACATAATTTTGAATGAAATTCAAGGCCTCCATAATTTGGTGCTGCTTCATGGCTCTTTTTTATCTCCTGGCTTTAACGGTTAAATCTGATCATTTATCTTCTAGCAAACACCTGCTCATCCTTTAATTTTGAGCTTTAATGATGCCTCCTCTATATGGATTTCTTGACTCCCTGAGCCATACTTAAGTGGGATATGTTGCTGCCCTTGCATTTTGTATATACTTGTTAGGACAGATATTATACTAAATCTGTTCCCAGGTACACACATCTTTTCATTTGACTGCAAGCCTCTTGAGGACAAAGATAATGTCTTGTTATCTTTGTGGGCCAGTAACCTGTTATGTTGTCTGCAACAAAACTCCATGGTAATTGCCTCGCACGGGAGCGCTAAAGCAGACATGACATGATTGGTGGCTGGCATGATCTTCCACCCAGACCTGCTCTCAAGTGACAGCTGACTGTAAAAAATAGGAGTGTATTATTAATCCATTTCCCCAGCCGTGTAATGCCATACCTGAGATTAAAGACTTTATAAAGAAGTTTACTTAGTGTATAGCTCTAGAGATTCAGGGACATGGTGCCTGTACTATAATGGAGCACCTCCTGGCAGATGGCCACACAATGTCAGGAGTGGGTGAGGGGAGAGAGTTCTTGTGGAGCGGGGAAGCCAGAGTGCGAGGAGGAGCTGGGCTCCATTTTTTATAACAACTCGAGTCGCTTGCTCTAGGAGACCAATATCGGTCCCCCTCTGAACCACGTAAGGACTTTTAACTAGACCTAGGCCTCTGCCTCCCATCACTTTCTCAGAGCCCCATCAGGCTTCTAACATGTGACACTTTTGGAAACGCATTCAAACCATATCCAAATCATCACAAAGAGGGACATATTAGATTCATGGAAGTTAGAGGCAAAATACAGATTTCTGCATCTTCAGCAATCTTGTAGTATAGGGCCAACCAGATGAATGTTGCTAGCATCTCAGTAAATCCCAGATTGCTAATGGTTCAGACTGACGTACAAACCCAGTGACTAAGTCTATACTGGTAACTGGTTCTGCACCTGAGATTTCAACCCTTCCCCCCCGCCCTCATTGTGATACTGGTAGTTGAATTCAAGATCTTCATACTGAGCTGTTTCTCCATGGCTTTTTAAGTTCGGTATTCTAAAACAAGGTCTTGCTAAACTGTTAAACTGCCTGAGATGATTTGTGATCTACCTGCCTCAGCTTTCCAGAGTCCTGGATTGTGGGCATGTGGTTGCGTGTGTTTTAATTACCCCTAACTGTTAACAGATTAGCTGAGTAGAGTTATCTTAGTCATTTCATTGGTTTCCTACTGACATCTTTGCAATTTATGAAATTAAATATTTTTCTCTTTTCTGTGTTATGTTAGAGCTCTGCTGTGTATATTGTTGAGTATTTTTCAGTCAATAATTGCATAAACATGTTTATTATAATATCTACATACAGGTATAGGAAAAGCATACCTATTAATATATAGTATTGATGGTTATTCTTATGTATTTATGGGTAGAGCATGTTCATATTCATATCCACATATACATTTAATGATGATTCAAACGTATTGTTGAATTTTAATGACTTTATTGTTCATTATCAGTCTTTCTCATACATGTATTATGGAATCTAATATTTATGTAATTAATCTTTGAGCCTTCTACATTTTCCATGTCAAGTTTATTAAATATAATTTTTGCTTCAGTTCACTGCTGTAGAATTTCTGGATCCTGCCAGATTCATATTCTGGCTTTTGAATCACTTACAATTTTTTTTCCAGTTCTGAATCATCTGTAATATTGGTGACCCAGCCTCTAGGTCACCACACAAACACTTGATGAAAACAAACATTTAGAGCTACATAATACAGTGCTAAGTTTATGCCACTACCCTTGAAATAATTTCTTAGGCCGACATCAGCATATATTCCAGAGATTTGTTAATCTACTTAATTTTCTCAATACTGACCCTATCTTTTCGAACACTGTTCAGAAGAAATGAGGCTATTTTGAGGCACAGATATCTTCTGCTTTAATTTTCCTGATGTACCCTCTAGGTAACAAGGAAAGGATGCTGGCAGTCAGCCTGGCGTGAAGAACAAAACTATAGGATTTTTCTGATTACTGTTTTTCTTCCTAGGTTTTCATAACCCAGCCTGTCAGGAATATGTTTTGAATCTTGCCCAGGATTTATCTGACACTTACTTGTCTATGATTGGGGAGAATAGAAGATTGAAACGTTATTTGACATTTCCAGTTGGGGATTTTCAGTTATCATTATAGTTTTATCCCCAGGCTTGTCCTAACAATTTTTTTCCCCCAAAGGTCAACATTTTCCAAAGTGGAATAGGAGCTAGTAATTGTTTCCATAGTGCAAGACTAAATTGTGTACAATCGTTCATCTATCCATTCAATGTTTCAAGATTTATCGAACTGTTTCTAATACGTTCTGTAAGGAGAGAAGCCTTAGTTGCCGATACTTAGGTGTCTACTGGGTGCTGGGTAGGGTATTGATTGTTCACTGATGATCCTTAAATTAGCATCATCAGCATCAATGTGGAAGTTGTTAGGTAAATATTGGTGCTTTACCTACAAATACTGAAGGAGAAACTCTTAAAAATCGTGTTTTAATAAGCTCATTGACCCTGGGTAATTATAATAATGAACATTAAAATGTGAGAACTATTGGAATAAGATACATATCCAGAGAAATACTTACAGTTCTATACTATTGTTACCAAAATGTTTCTGGAGAATAGAGGAGTGACTGAATGAAGTAATATGGGAATACATCATAAGTTAAAGCTGACAAATAAGTAGACAATTAAAGCTGGGTTTGAAAGGTTCTCCTACAGAAAAAGCTCCTGTAACTGGCTGTAGATGTGCATTATTTTATCAGGAGGAAAAGTTTATCATTAAGCCAATCAAAAAAGCAGTCACCATAAAACATTTTTGGAATGCAATGGAGTAGCGAATAACAAACCAATCAACCAATTAATTAATCAAAAAGCTATAAGCAAAAGGAGACAAAATCTGATGAGAGAACACACCGAACACCATTCAAATTAAATTGTAATCAGTCAGTCCGGCAGCAGATAATATTTAGATAGGTGCTAGCAAATGGAAGCAAGTAGGGTACACATTACAAGGTCAAACTTGTCTGGGGGCAGCTTCTCCTTGATATCCACCCTCTTTGCACTCCCTATTCAAAGTGAGACCCTTTGCATTACCAACTCTTTATGTCCTGCAAGTAACATGGATCCCAAGCTTCATGTTGTCCCTAAATTCTCTGAATAATTTATGATGACTTTCGTTCCCATTTTGTCTCAACAGGACTGACTTTATTTTTATTCTTAGATGATTCATTAATTGAAATATTGCAGTAATAGCCACAGGGCTTCATACATGTTAGTCAAAACCTCTACCACTGAGTTACAGACCTAATCTTTTCAAGTTTTTTCTTTTTATCATTTTGAGACAGTCTTGCTGAAAACATAGATGCAACCCTTTCGCTTCAGGCTCTAGAGTAGTTGAGATTTCAGCTGAGCACCAGCTAGTTGACCATTTTTTAAAAGAACTGATTGATGCAGAGTTTATAAGGTTCTGTAGCTGCAAACCTAAGACTGAGTTCTTATTCTGTATGAACAGTGAGCAGGTTGTTTGTTTCATTTGCGTGTGATATCTAAGACCTTTATGCTCCATTTTACTAGCGGGGCACGGAAACATCCTTGTTCCAAATCTGCTACACTGACCCTTCTTACATGAGCCCTTCAGCTATCCCAACGGCAGGTTTTTATGTTAGAATCTATTTCTTTGTTGTACTTCTAAGTTTTTGCATCTGTTACTCTCATTGGAATTTGAGCTTACTAGATTTGCTGCCCATTTCTATATTCCTAGAAACTAACAGAGTAGCTGAAATTATTTGTTCAATGAGTATTTATTTAAATAAATGAATGAATGGTCAGATGGATGAATGAATCAAATAACTCATGATGAAGTGCATGATTTTTCTTGTTTGAAACCACAGTGCATATATTTTTTGAAAAATGGTCTCTCTATTCCCATGAAAACAATTACTGCAGAAGCTATCATCAGATTTAAGGCTATATTTTTTCATTGTATTTCAGGTTACTTCTTGCAAATGATGCAATGTTTCGTTTATAAAAAATAAGTGATTAATTATAAAGTGTTTATCTTATGCTGTGCTAAGTGTCTTCATTTCTTATCTCATTTTGTATCCGCAATAAGCAAGTGTTTACAAGTGACAATATTAGCAGACACGTGTAATATTTTTAGTGGGAAACATTAATTTTGGAAACTGGTTTATTCCCACAATTCATCCTTTTCCTTGCTTAATGCCTTATACATTATCTTTTAATTATCCTTCCCCAGCACCTATTTATTTCTCTGTTTTATGTTGCTTCACCCTAACTGAGTACATAGAAACAGGAGAGATAAAATGTTTTGTAATTTACCTCAAGGTTTTATCCATTTGGGCAATATCCAGTAGATGTAAAAAGGAGAGGTGGTTGGTTCTAGTTTCCTTGGTCATTGAATGATTTCTTGGGCGGTGGAGGCCCTAAAATGCTACCTTTTCCACTCACAACTGATATTAATGAACTACAGAAAATGAGGACTTAGTCCACTTTTCAGTAACATCTGCCTCACTTGGGCACACATGGCCTAAATAGATAGATTTTTTAAAAGCATTTTATTAGCATACTGAAAATTCCCATTAAACGCTAGACTAGAGAACTCACTAAGTCACACACTATATTGAAAACTGTCCTTCATAAAACTTCAAAGGATAGGCTTAATACGTTTTTCTCATCTCTAATATCAATGATTCTATTATATTTAGCATAACTTAATTCTTTTGGTCTCTCCAAAATGAAAATTTATTACACACAAGTGAAGTTTTTTTGAAAGCACAAGGAGAAAAATCATATTTAATGAGGGGTGAGATGATGTTAAGTGCCACAGTGTGCTCCTAAAAGGATTCAAGTCACTGAAAATTTCTGAAGTACTCTGCCCCAAGCATTCAAATGGTAATGGTGGTTTTAACTGTCTTTAGAGTTTGACACCTGAAAACATTTTGGAGGGGAGGGGACAGTCCTATGAAAACCAATACACAAATATCTTTAGGATATCTATGTTTAGTTTTAAAAACATGCTTGTGACTGTAATGATTTTCATGCAGAAAATAGCACTTACTTTAGTTTTTTGGTAAACAATATGGCTTTAATGAATTATCCTGTTCAGCATTTTGGTCTCAGGTAAAACATTCAAAAGCAGACCTGGATAAAAGTAGGATTGTTATATATTCACAACAAGTTCTACATTACTGCAAAAAAAAAAAAAAAAAAAAAAAAAAACAAAAAAAAACCTCTGTAGCCATAAGTTAATAGTTTAGGATTTTAGAAAGTTTTATATCTTTCCTTTAAAATTCTGGCTCAGTGCCAAAGTTCAATTTCTGCTCTACCAGTTGTATTCCATAAAAAAGTAAAAATCAATTAAAGGCATATATTCTAGAAGAGCACCTAAATGTATGGACACATTATGAAGTTAAGGCCTTTTTTGTTTTTCTTGGCAGTTCTCCTCCCAATAGTGTCCAAACCACTTTGTTTCACCGTGGAGTAAAGGGAGCTGTGTGTTTTCTTTTCTTGGCAGGTGAAGGTAGGTAACAGAGAGCAACTTCTCTAGCTGGAAAGGGGTGCTACAGAAACTGGATGACGACATCACCATGCTAAGGAAAAGCTCTCCGGCCGGTGCATGGGCTTTGGAAATCAGCACAAGGCGCTGTCCAGTTTGCCACATCTCAGTTCCAAGAATCTTAGGGATGATGAAAAATATAAATATCTCCAAGCCCAGTACCAAATGGAATCTAGTACTTATCGTAATATTACAAATGCTTTGTGCAAATCAATAGTCAAACTCTGAGATGCCTTGTTTTATGCAACATGTTTTTTTTTTTTTTCTGCCATGCATCTCTGAGGCAAAGGGTTTTTTTTTTTCATGTTTGTATCAAGCATAAATTGATTTAGTCTAATTTTCCCTTGTACATGGAAAAAGAGTATACATGGCCTTTCAAATGAGCCAATCACTCCAGAATAGGTCATCCATTCACTAGAAGCAAGATTATTTTCAGGAATACTCAATACCTAATACAAGGAAGCATGCATTTTGGCAGAGGTAGACTGTATCTGAATGCCTTTTGCAAAATCCTTTAACAATTAACGCAAACAAAAATGACTCTGGAAGTATTTTATTCTGCTAAATGGCTACTAGTTTTAGGTAACTATACACACGTTTTTTTTTTTTTTTTTCCTTCCTAGTTTACTAGGAGACTAAACATAAGCATATCTTTCTATCACCTTATATTAGCTGTCTTTTGCCAAAATTATATAAGGTTAAACATAGCATACCATTTGCTTCCAGAAGAAAATATTTTAAAGATATACCAATAAGCAAAAATATTTAAAGATATTTTAAAAATATTTTAAAGATATACCAATAAGCAAAATGTAAACTACAGCTAAAGTATCATAAACAAATTAGTATCTTTATAATTTTGTTGATTATAAATATTTGGGATTATTTTGGTGAATCTCAGTAATTTCTCAGTGGAAAATATAGCCTAAATTGCAAACATTTTGATGATAATTTTATCCTTGATTCCAAATTTGTATTTATTGAATCCTCAAAAATATGCATGTATGTCATCTATCTGTTCCAGTTTTCCTATCTTCTCTAGGTACTTGCACTCTGTGTTTTTGGTTTCAGTTTTTCTCTTTTACACACACATATTTATTTTTTATTCTTCTTTTTCACTATATTTAGACGTAAAGACAACCACTTGGCACTTTAGTGTCTACACATGCACACACACACACACACACACACACACACACACATATATGCAATAATGTAAGTACACCGAAGATTTCAATTTTGGCAAAGAGGAGAAAGGAATTCATGGATTCAGGGGCTGGATTTCTTTTTCACAGTGACAGAGGAGGTTTTGTTATGTCTAAAATGCAATGGAAAACAAAAACGAACTTCCCGAGAGAAGGAGTACATAAAGATGTCAGTAAGAAAACTTTACACATCAGGAAAGTGCATACTAATGAACGAGAAGATTAAACTAATCTTATCTTCTCATTCTCTGGTACATATGATAGTGGGACACAGAAGTAGTGAGATAGTTCTCCAGAAGTAAGAATATAAAGTGTGAAAAAGAAAAATGAAAAGAAGATGTTGAAATCACTAGTGAGCAGATAGTAAAAGAAATCTGTACACCAGTCACGGAGCTTGGTTTTTATCTTAAACATGGCAGGGAGTCATTACAAACAAGATGTTAAACAATGGTTTGACATGTCCATATGTACACATAGGTGGACCCCTATCTATGTGGACACAGTAGAATGATGCAAGGAGGATTGTGGAGGCTTACCTAAGGAAGTGGCCAATGGAATCGAATGGTACCTAACTATTTTGAAAGCTATTAGGAGCTAGGCATGGTGGCACAGGCCTGTAATCCCATCACTCAAGAGGCTGAGGCATGAGAATTTTAGCAAGTTGGAGACCAGCCTGGGCTACAAAGTAAGCTGAAGGCTGGCCTGAACTGCATACTGAGGCTCTGTCTCAAGGAAAAAAAATAAAAAAGAAACATTTTTAAAAAGGAAGAAACTTGAACCATTGGATAGGGGAAAGGGAAAGCCTGTTATGGACTTGTCCAAGTAGTAGACAGAAATTGGTGACACTTACCAAAATCAGAGGTAAGTGAGGGTGAACAGGATTAAGAGGAATGTTGCTGGAAAATTTTTGGTCCGAGAGATTTCATGATATACAGTTAGAATTACTGTATAATCTGTTAGTGTATGAGTCTTTAACTCAGGAGGATAATAGTACTAGAATTTGTAAAGCATTTGGTATTCATAAAATGATTAAAAGCACATAAAAGTATGCAGTGCAAAATAAAGGTTCTAATATAAGCACTAGGAATATAAACACACTTAACCATAGGCAGGAAAGGAGAGAGAGAAATGATCAAATTATAAGAAAAATGAAGAGATATTTATATGATTGACTCCAACCATTTTTAAGAATCACTGATTTAAAAAGAAGCAACTAAAATTCACTAGAGAGTTTAAAAATTACATAAGGTTAAACTATAAATATTGAAGCATTTTCGTATTATTTTATTTCAAAGGGAAATTAGTTGAATTCACACTCTAAGTATGCAATTTGGGTTAATGCAAAATATTTCTATGTTAAATCGGAGACTAGAGAGTTGAAAAGATTAACAGAGAAATATCTGTGAATGTTGGGAAGTCCCACTGTGAAATATCTTAGTGAATATTAAAAGAGTATGTGAACTTGGGTCAGTGAAAGCACAGAGACAGCAAACTAAAGCTGGAAAACTAGGGAGAAAACCTAGCATCTGTATAAAATAAGTTCTGCACTTAATTTTACAATCCTTTGTTTTACTACTCTCTGGCGACAGTGGTTTTGTAGAGTTTCTGGCATGTTCCTATAAATATTTGTGCAGTGAACCTGCTTCTTTGAATAAAAGAGGTTTTTTTTTTTTTTTTTAAAGAACATATCTTGCCAAATTGGATTTGCTAGTCTTTTTTTCTCCATAGGCAAATGTATCCTGTGCAGGTGAGCTCTGTAGTGAACAGCTCATGGAGATGGTGGCTATGTATGAGGTTTTCCTGTCTCCATGGCTTACTCTCCAGCATTGGTGGTAAATTGGTAGTAATCAATTTAGTTTTTACTCAAAAGTGGGGAAGCACGATGCTTATGATGACCTGAAGATCCAGGCTTTAAAGATTTTCATAGATATTTTAAAGAATAAGACAGAAAAATACTTGTTGAGAAACAATACACAATCCTTATTGTCCTTTATTCAGCAGAAGAGAAGGAAGTTACTCACACAATAGCAGACGATGGAAACAGTGTTTTTTTTTTTTTAAAGGAATCTGTGGTGAATGACATCCTTTTGCTATTAGTGCCCATATATATTAATGAGTTAGTAGAGCTAATGAACATATATGTAGCCTTTTAAAATTTTTTTTTTTTTTTTTTTTTTTTTTTTTTTTTTTGCAGAGGTGAGGATAAAACCCAGGGTCACACATATGCTAGGTGAGGGCTTGATGTCCAAGCTACATCCTACACCCCCAGTCCTAAAGCAATTATTTGAGGCCTTTCACCCTACATTATAGTGAAAGAATCAAGAACTGGAAAGATCAGTATGTGTCTTTAGTTATTGTCACGTTGGTGGGATGAAATATCTACTTCTACAAGTTAAAGGAGGAGAGGTTTATTTTAGCTCACGTTTTGGAAGTGTCAATCCATAGTTGGCTGGTTCCAGAATAAGTGTTATAGCAGAAGAGTAACAGTTCATGGCAGGAAAGGCAGAAATCCTCAAAGCAGCAGTGTTGAGCCTATCTTTCCCTTTTATTCCATTTAGGCTACAAGACTATTGGTTAGTGCCACCCACACCCAGGGTGGCCCTTTCTGTTTTCCAAATCCAGAACTTTAGCAAAGCAATCGGTAGACTCAGTTAGTTGTCACACACTCATAACTCATTTTGATACAGCCTAGATCCAGGCTGCAAAGCCTCACCTCAGAGTGCATTAGGCTTTGGGGGAACATCTAGATATAAACCATAACAGTACTGAAAATCAGACAGCTCAGTCAGTAACAAAGATGCTATTCAAAATTAAGGGAGCCAGGGTTATGGATGTTGTTTACACTGCAAGACACCAAGTAAAGTTAAACAAATGTTAAGGTTAAATGAAGATAGCAAAATGTAGATACTTTTACAATCATGCTTAGGGTACTGTGATTATTAAATGATAATCCCTTATCCTTCTCCAGTAGTATTATTAGGTAATTCACTGACGTGGATTTTTGTCACAAAGATGGAATCTAACTTCTTTTGATTCAAGAAAGAAGGAAAACATTTCATTTCCCATAGTCTTGATAGAAATAAGTATAACACAAGTGGAGATAACCGTAACAGACAGAGGGAGGCTGACATATGTGGACTCTATATTTGACTTAAGGGAGATGTTAAATGTATGAAAGTGCAAATGAATGACTAATGTCTACAAATTACATTTGCAGTTTTTGGCAATTTTTTACCTCCAGCGTACTTTCTGTTCTCCCGGTATTTACTGTGGTTTTTACTTTGGTTCAGTGTGCTTTACTGTGGAAACTGCTCTTTCATATCCAGTTCATGACCTGAATGCTATCTTCTGGCTGGGTTCCATTTGATTTCACAGAAATCAACTTTTGGTTAAGATTTCATACCGGTCTTTCTGGAATAACCCAAGAGGAAGCTTATTCATCATGTTCATCATTTTACCTCTCTTTCACAGTAATGCATAAATAAAAGGTGAAGCTTTGAATTTTTAAGTAATTAACAAATTGTTTTGTCATATCTTGTATTATTTATGTCTGAAAAGCAGAGTTAACTCATTGAATCTACCCAATCTAATTGCTCTCTGCTGGTGTCTATTATACTAAAAACAATCGTTCTGCATTGTACATTTACCTTTCTGGGTCTTTACTCATGAGAATACTACATAGGTTAAATTTTTGGAGGAGCACAGTTAATAATTGATCTTTGAACATGAAAATAGATCGAAACATGAAAGGTGGAACTTGGATTAAGCCTAAATAAAATATCTATAAAAGATGATCCTGGACCAAGACAAAACTTTAAGAAAAACTGAAACATTGCAGGGCCTTTCTTTTTTCATACTGCTTGAAAATTTGTCACATCATTTTCTTTTAGTCTGGCTTTATATTCCACCTTAGAATGGTGGGGTTTAGGGGCAGAGTGAGGACAAAAAGCTCTAATAATAATGATTATTTTCCTTTGTAATGGTGGCGATTATAACCAGGGCCTTGAACATGGTAGGCAAACATTCTACCATTGAGCCACACTTCATCTTAATAATGATAATTTTAAAAACATCAAACACAAACCAGACACAGCAGAGACAAATGTTGGAGAATGACATAAACCCCTAATGTACAAAGTAAAACTGACTTACTCAGTCTTACAAAGAAACAGGGGCTTTTCAACCGTACTAATTGGTCATAGGAAAATCACTTGCAATACGGTTTATCTGAAGAATAGTGTTCATTTCAAATCAAAGGATGTGTTGATATAGCAGTTATGTTTAGAGGGCTCTGTATGAATAACCATGGTATAAATATGCATAGGTTTCCATTATTTTACTATTGTTGCCTAAGTAATTTGTTTCCCAATGTGTGTTTTACAAAAATCTCTTAATTTCACAAATGAGAAAGTTCCTTCTCTGGACTGGGAAAAATAAATAAAAACAATAGTGCTTTTGTGGTGCTGTTTTCACAGAGATAATATTTTAAATGAATTGATTGATTATTAGAATACTGGATATATTTTGTCACTTATTTGACCATGTTACTCAATTGCTCAGACCTAGGGCTAACATATTTTTTAATTCTCTGGTGCCAATTCTCCTGTAGAACTCTACCAATTTAATCATCAGTCCTGTTGTCCTTCAGAGGGCTGATCTTGGACTGGAATGCATATTTCTTTTAATTGTCAAACTTTATGGAAAAGTTGTTATGTGTAAACAAAAAAGTATTCAGCTGGATTACCTTAGGATTTACTTACTGAAAGCCTGACTTGAATAATAACTAAGTTATTCTTTAATATGCTTATTTGTAGCAAGAGGATTATTTGAAATATCATAGAAAGCTCTTTCTCCAAGATTAAATCAAAGTTTCCTCCTCCTGATCTTCATTGCTATCAAGAGTAACACACATTATTAAAATTTAAGTCTTCTTATTTCAGTGTATTTTTTCAATAATTACACTCAAATATTTAAATGACTCAAAAACTCATTTTTTCAATAAACATCATTTAGTATATAAAATATATAGCAGGTACGTAAGTGTTGCTAAATTTAAAAAAGTACATTTTTGATAAACACAACATGATGATTTAAAGTGTGTGTGTATGTGTGCATGTGTTTAATAATTTTACAGAAAAAGTGGTGGAAGGACCCTTAAATTGAAATACCAAAATGTAATAGATTTAAAACTGAGAAAGCAGAAAGAATCTGCTTTATGACTGGCTGTGTAAATTTTGGTGTAACCCTGAAAGAAATATTACTCAACTACTTGAGAAAAGTTTAATAACAAAAGCAAGACTGTGTCTAACTAAATTAACAGGACATATAACAAAACACTAGCTGTACGTGTTCACTTGAAAGGTCAACTGATGGGCATTTACCCTTCTGAGTTAGTTAAAAACATAGTACAGAAAAATACAAAACATAGTTTCTATGAAGCTAGATACTTTTTTAGTTGGTGCTAATAGCTGCAATACCCCCTGAAAAAAGTGGAAAACACATCTTACATATTTTGAAATTGCTTCAATAACTAAAAGTTTGCCATGTAAAATTGAAGGTCCCTATTTTCTAAATTCTTACGAAGAAATTAGTATAAATGATTGGAGGGCAATGTATCTCATGTAATGATAAAAGGTTTATTGCATTTCTATCTGCAAGTTTCTGGTGTTAAATAAAAAAAAATCAGAAGGCTGCTGCAGAATTTCTAAGAGTAACCTTGAAAATAATGAAACAAATTCTTTGGGAGAAACACAGAAACTAGTTTTTAGTTTTGAGAACTCTTCTCAAGTGACACTTCATAGGGAAAAGGAACACAGACTGATATAATGGAAAAAAATCAACCTTAAAAACCTTCCCCACATTAAATGTCAAGGTGAGATTCCTATGGCGTTTCACTAGCAGAATGCTTAATGAAAACACAGGAGATCATACTAAAGAGATTGGAGCAAGCAATCCTACAGAAGGCCAAAGCCATGCATTACTTAGGTACTTAGGATGCCTTAATCCAGATACGGAGTTTAGCCTTGATAAATAAATTCTAACACTTATACCTAGAGCAGGACGACCATGAATTTCCAGGAATGGATGATGGTATTCACCAGGAATTTGTTTCTGAAAAAACTATTGAGCACTCAGATGGAACAGTGAATGAGTATGGGGGCAGAAGAAAGTAAAATGTAATGAGAGATACCAGTCTTCATAGGTTGTTTCTAAACAAGTTTCCTTTGCTGGAAAAGATTATTTAATCAGTCTATGCTCATTTCAGTGCCTCACAAGTAATAAATAATTAACTTTTTTGTATAAAAAATGGGGCAAATAAAATGTTCACCCAGTTGGAATTTCTAAAGAAATGTTCAATTTCCCTCTCTGGTTCCTAACATGGACAACCATATTGGCAGGGTAGATAGTACTTTTTTTTTTTTTACTAAGAAATTGGATTTTAACATATATTCATCTTCTTGTTCATTCACTTATTCTTCCATTCAATCAACAAAAATTTATTGAGTGTCTGTAATGTACAGTCGCCTTTTGATGCAGTGATGTATAATGTAGTGTCCTCGATTTCAAGGAGCACTTAGTCAAGGACTTCTTCCAGGCTCTGGCCACCCTGCTTAGAATCAGTGAAGTCCTGGGCAAGATCTCTGATGTAATTTGTCAATTTGAAAGGGTTGAAAAGAAAGCCTAACAGCTATCAGGGCCGTCTTTTCTCAGCAAGAATGTAGCCCAAACCCCAATCAGAGTAAGTTTGACTATTACTGAGAGACTGCTTTTCTAAAAAGCCCATTAGAGTATCCCAAATGGCATTATAATATTTGCACTCAGCAGTCTCCAAAATGGCAGCTTAGAGACTTCAAAATCAATGGAGCTCCACTCTGAGGGAATAACACTCACTGTGAGAGTGTAGCACAGTTGTCATCAAATGAATGATGCCCAGCACAATAAACTTGCATGGGAGATGTCATTGTGCTTTGTTGTCTTTCTTTTTTCTTTCCTTCATAAAAAGCTAACGGGAAAATAATATAATGCAACCAACATTTCCCAAGAGTGCAAAATTAAGGCCTCCCTTTTCTGTTTCTCTTGTCATTTACACTGCCTTTTACCTACAGTTTGATTATTTCATTTTCCCACATAGGTACTAGGTAAGTAGATACCCTCTACTGCATGAATTAAACTATTTTGGGGATTCTTTGGTAAAAAAAAAAAATTCTTGTTTTACTCCATTTCCGGTTTGAAGAGAGGATATACAAAAGAAAGATGTCAACTAATTTTTATCGGCTATTCATTTTCTTTTTAACCCTCCCCCACTCCCTTGTTTCCTCTTTCTTTCCTTTTAATACATATTTATAAACTGCCTTCCCAAGAACCAGAAAAATGGACATGAAAAAAGATGGATATAAGTTTTGGTCCTGTAAAATTTATTTTTACCTTGGAATAGCACATTTATTAAAAGAATAAGAAAAACGCAAAAAAATGAAAAAGAAAATTATGGAGAATGTCTTGAATGAGCAAGATATTCCCTCCTGTTTGCTGTTGGGAAAATCTCTTTGATTAAATAATTATACATAGAGCTGAAGTCTGGATGACAGACAAGAGGAAAAGAGTCAAGCAAAGATTTGGTGACAAAGAGTTCCAAGCAGAGAAAATGCAGTCCAAAGGCTCTGCTTGATTAGTTTAAATAATAATTAATTATCTGGTGAGGCTTACATATAAAAGGGACACTTTTTTCTTTATCATAAAATGAAGAGGCAGAACTTGGTGAGGGGCAGATACTGCAGAGTCCTGGTGGCCTTGTTGTATGTCAAATGGAGAATAATTGGAGAGCTTTAAGTGACCCAATTGGATTATAATTATTATAAAACAATCACCATGGCTGCTGTGAGGAGAACAGATTATCTATTCTATAGCTATGTTATAGCAGCTGATGTAGTGATAAAGACAGATTTCTATGTGAATTCTGAAGGCAGAGCTAAAGGAGTTGCCAGTTGGTTGACTGAGTGTGTGAAGGATGAGGAAGACGATTTGAGGAATACTTGTAAGTTTCTGGCTTGAGAAAGGGCATGGTGATTTCTCTTAAAGAATGCGGAAGATTAGGGGAAAAATAGTTGGGGTAAGTGGGTTCATGTAGGTAATTATGAGGTCCTACTTTGGGGTATGTAAAGTTGGAGACACTCTTAGATATTCAGGCAGAGATGACAACATGCATTTGAAAGACAGTTTTGTAGTTCAGTAACATTATCAAGGCAAATCAAAACCTTAACTTTATTGTAGTCATGTTAACAATCATGCAGACTATGAAAATGAATTAAATATTGATACTATATTTTGTGTTCCAGGCTGTTATTATTTATTTGTAGTCTTATTCCTTCTCCTGTCTACCACTTGGGATGATGACATAGTTTGATGAGTATATGAAACCAGAGAAGACTTGGAATTATAAACTGCATCCTCTGGATGGACAGAAGCTCTTTCTGTCTTGTTTACCAATCAGGATCCAGTTGACCCTGTGGCATAATGCACTGCAATATTAGATTTTCAATAACTTTATCAGGAATGAAGTAATCAAGTGTAGCTGTTAGACTACTGCAGTTATTTTTAGGACCTTCACATTGTCATTTGTCATGCAAGTGCACATGCTCAAGAATGACACGGTTTTCCTTTGTTTATGTCCCATACTCCAATGTCCAACCAGCTACGCAGAGGTCTCCTCCACAGCTTTGGTCACTACAGGGCTGAGCCAGAGGTCTCTACATGCCAAAGCTTTGAGATACGTTCTTTGCCTTTTTTTCTCAGATTCTGTTCTCTTTTCATGATCCTCAATCAACTTTTGGAGGCCTTTGGTGTATTTCTCTCTTATCCCCTAGAAATTACCCTGCATAGAATTTAGAAATTTTTTGCTTATACATTTGCATAATTATTTAATGACTGCCCTACTTTCCTATTATAATTTACACTGTTCTGTTTTATTCACCATTGTAAATAGGTAGACAATAGTAGGCACACAAATCAAATAGCTTTATGATTTCCAAATGACAACAGGTATGGAATCTTTAACGTGTAAAATGGAAATATAGCGCAAGGCCAATTTATTCTCTGTGATTTTCAACTGCACCAAGGGAAATTAATCAAACTACCAATGATGTATGCTCCTGAAAGATGCATATATGCTATATTGTTTTTTCAAGAAATGAAGGGACACAAAAGCAGAGCATCCATGGCTCACACATCTGTTTTTGAATTGGGATTATTCAGAGACTCTGACTGAATTTAATGCAGCCCAAATCTAGGACACTTTCTGCTTCTGGAGAATCAGGATTCAATGTTTGTGCTTTACCCGGGGCACACAGGGCATGCTGTGGCATCTGTGACTTAGTCATCAAGGCACATTCATTTCAAGAGGTGCAAGGTCACTGCTTTTCCTCCTGCACCTTATTCATATGATGTGGGA